>NC_044576.1:1178938-2378938 GCF_901933205.1 Camarhynchus parvulus | reverse complement strand
TTTGCCAGTCTTGGTGTGGTTTTGCATTTGATGTATCATTTAATTTTCCTCATTTTAATGCAATTTCAGCTTTTTAAGTCTGTCATCTTGCTTCTAAGAACCCCGCACTGTGCTGATCAGCTACTTCGGTTTCCTGCTTGTTCTCCAGCTCCTCACCATGGCAGCCTTCACTGGCCCAGCAACTCCAGCAAGCTGCCCTTCAGCAGTCTCCACCACTGTCTCTTAGTATTCAAATCTTTAAAATGTTATTTTTATCTGCCTTTTAGTAAGTTTCCTAATTTTTATATAATCTGCGTCCCTGAAATTGAGTACCACCAAAGGATTGGTCTTCCTTCTAATTTTTTTTTATTGTTAGTCTTGCAGGAGATATCACTAGCTACTTCGTGGTCAATTCTGCAATGATTGTTTCTAGTTCTGTGATTCCAATTGACCTGTCCTGACTTAGGACCAGTTAGGGTCTTGCCTCCTGCTCATGAGCTCCCAGGGAGCTGCTTCACACCATTGCTGTAGCATCTGAGCAAATGATCATTGCCCAGTTTGTGAACAGGAACTGAAGCCTCCCTGTTGGCTATTTGTTTATTACACTTTCTGATCTCCCCTGGCATCTTGTGGTTAGTGTGGTCCTCCTGTTCAGCTAAAGGGTAATACAGCAATCCTTTGTTGCTGCTTTAAGCAAGACATTGCAAGTGTCATGGGTTCTGTGGTGCTTGCTGAGATGTTTCCACCTTTACATCTCCTTAGCATACAATATTGCAGTACAGGTCACTCATTTTCCTGTCTTCTCTGGTTTTGGGTGTTTGGAGGAATTTTTTTTCCCTTTCATAATTTTTCTTTTATTACTGATAATAAAATGCCTTACTTACTCTCTTCCTTCCCCCAAATTCCTCATACACTTTGTCAGTGCCTTCACTTTAGTACTAGACATTGCAGTTCCTCAGATGCATATTTAAGATATGAGAATCTTCATTAAATTGGACATTTTGTTAAGCAGCTCAAAGTTCATTTGTTATGAATTGTTTCCATTGTGCATTGAAAATATTTGTGCTGCTTCTGCATAGACTCAGAAGCTGAGTCTGTGTCCTCTACAACTCCAAAGCAGTTCATACTTATTGCTCTTTTAATTTGACACTTGGGCTCGTTTTTTATCCTCTGACTTTGCACTCAGGCATTCAAAAGAGTGCAAAGATTTTTTTTTTTTTTGACTTCTCTAACTTTTCAGAATACTGTGTTTGATTTTAATTGATCTATGGTGTTATTGTTAGGTTGGACGTGACGTACACATGCGATTAGTTTTTTGTTCTGCATGTTCTCCAGCTTATATACTCTTAACAAAGTGTGATCTTAAGTCATTAACTACATCACGATAACTTATTATATTCATTCGTACAAAGAATTAGCATCAATATAATTGGCAAAAGTTTACAGAAATTTAATAAGGCACATGTACACATCTACTTATGCACGTAGTCTAGCTTACAGAAATTTTCATGTATCTTTTCTAATCTTCAAGCCCCTCCATAATGTGGAAATTTGGGATTTAGAGCCCAGGGCCGAGGTCATGGGCTCTAAAATCCATAGACATGTCAAAAATATTGGCATGTTTCCATTAGTGACTAGCTCTCAGCAGCCAGTGCTGTGCTTCTGGCAGAAAAGGCCACACAAACAGCTGCTTTCTCCAGAGTTTATCCCCTACTCTGCCCTCTAACCCTCAAGAAACATGTTTATATCTAATATCAAAAGGTACAAAAGAGGTAGATTAATGGTCGTGGTAATTTTCCACACACTTTCATATATTTTATCTGTTCACTTTTAATTCCAGTAAAGGATATATATATAGAAACCCTCTTATGCTGATCTAGTTTCTTTAGCTTTATATGTTGATACAAATATATTTTAAAGTACAAAATGTAACGATATTTGCCATGAGTAAAATTCCAAAGACCATATACATAGGTGGCACTGGTTGTGGAATGATTTGTCAAGTTGATTCCTTTCAACACCTTTCATGTTTTACTGGGATATCTTCAAAATATATTCCCATTTTAAAGCTGAATTGTTGTCTTTCAGTTCTTTATAACTGAATGGGAAGTCATTCTGTATCAGTGAATTTAGGTTATTGTCTGTAGTAATGGAACTGTCTTTTTTTCAATTTAGCAAAATACCATTAAGAATTAATTTATGACCCAGCTACATTATTGATTCATAGAGGTATGGAGGAGTTTTACAGTCTGGGTATTCTTTTCAACAAAGTTCTAAAGATAATTTTTAAAGCACACTATGCTCTTTCATTGCATTGTACCTCATATATATAAACGCGATTCAAGGAATGTGTTTTTACTGAAGGTGGAGGTAGCAAAATGTAAAATTACCAATAACAATGTGACACTGTGTACTGGATACAATTTTGCATTTCAGAAGCAGGAAATGGAAAAAAGGATGATACTTTAAAGTAGTATAAGTAAAATCCTACCATCTGTTAGTACAAATGTCAAATCCTGTGAGGTAATTCTGTTTGACTGTAGATTCAAAGAAGGTAACA
Source organism: Camarhynchus parvulus (assembly GCF_901933205.1). NCBI lineage: Eukaryota > Metazoa > Chordata > Aves > Passeriformes > Thraupidae > Camarhynchus > Camarhynchus parvulus. The sequence continues at coordinate 2,376,399 of NC_044576.1, read as the reverse complement.
GAGACCAAAACAAATATATAAGGTCCATATGGTACAGTGATGGACTATGTTGGAAAGGTTTCATTTGTGAAGGACAAAGTGTTGTTTAGTGGTAATGTTACATTTCTTTAGGTTCCTTATTTTGTCTTTCACTTCATCAACATTTAAATGGGAAGTGGGAGTTCCTTCAGGAGTTCCAGCAGGTGTCTCACAGCTGAGGAGGCAATGCCTCCCTCCCTCTGCACTGCTGCTTTTAGAGAAAGGAGAACTCTCAGACCCTTCACCTTCAAAAGCATTTTTGTCTCTTCTGTCTGCTTTGTCTGTCTGTGAAATTACCCCTCTCTTCTACTGAGAAGGAAATATTCCTTGGAGTGCTTTGTCTATCCTAAAAGATAAATCCATACTTTGTCAATCGCTGTTCTCTTTGTTATCTGCCCTGAGACTTAGGATTTCATGCATGCAAGGTGTGTGTAAAGTGCTGCATAGTGGCAATAGTAGTGCTTTACCCAGACATGTGAACATGTCTGACATCCAGTTCCATGGATGTCAGGCAATGTCTTTCACTATATTTAACTCAAGAGTAATTTATAATGGCAGGATTTCTGCCTTGTACCTACTGGCTCCTGATGCCCAAAAAACTGGGCTGATTTATGTTCAGTACCTGCTCCATGCTGCTGTTTCAAATCCTTTTTGCTGTGGATTGTGATCTGGATGTTAATTTATCAAAACTGGGATTCACAGGTCGCAGTGTTACAGCCAAGCTAAGAGAGTGTCATAAAGAAGGGTCCATTCATCTTGTGAGACTGCATGTAAATATTGTGTTCTATAGCTTTAGCTAGGTGACTGTGTTATCTCATTAATCATTTTGTGAGGACTTCTGTGTTGTTGTCTCTTCTCAAGGATAGGCAGACATTTACCACTTCTGTAATCAATAAATGAGTTATTGGGAAATAGTGCCTATAAACTGAGGTAGCAGCATTGTTGTCTGCTGCTTTTGTTGGCTGCCTTCTGCAAGATCTGCAGGTGGAAAGAAAAGGCCAGGGTATAAGAGCTGGCTGAAAAGTAACCTGCTGCATTTGAGAAATCTAATTTCAAAAATAAATTGAGTTTGGACTTTATGTCTTACTGGCTCTAAGCAGTGATTTTCTATCCTTTCTCTTAACCTCTCCAGGTATTGATTTTTTGCAGTACCGTATTCAGCATTTGCTGTGCAGAGGCACCCAGCCCTTGCAGCTGTGGAGCCCTGCCCGGCATTGCTGCCCCGAGGGGTGTGCAGGAGCCAGGCTGCGGGGTACGAAGGGCCAGTGCTGCGTGTAGCACCTTTCTGTGGCCTCCAGCTGTGCTGCTCCTGTCTCTTGCACTGGGGGCTTGCTGAGAACTGGGGCATGCAGGCTGGCTACTCCCATGTTATCCAGATGGAAAGGAACTGAGCAAAATACTTCTCTGACCAGCAGCAAGTTTTACTGGAGCTGGTAACTTACGGCACTTTTTAATCACAGGGTAGCTGCTCCTGCTTCCCTGCATGCAAATAGTCTATCTAAGCAGGTTTGTTGGTTTGTGGGGTTTTTTGTCCCATCAGTAGTTTGTTTCCTACTCTTTATTTTATTTTTTATCCCTAGAGGAAGCCCTGCTTAGCACCTTTACCCATGCTTTAAATTAACCAAGTCGAAGTTCCTATATAGCAATTTAATTTTCCTCATGTGCGATCTTTTCCTACAGTGCTGTATGGTTGAGCTTAGCCAGATAGAAAGGCGTCTTTCACATCACTTGTCTCTCCTTACAAATTTTAAGGAAAACATAAACTGTCAAAATAACCTTACAGGTCTCAGAAAATGCTGATGAAATTTTTCTCATAAAAACAACAGAGGAAATCAGAGTTCCAAAATAAATGCCACCCAGAGATCCTTAATATCCTCAAATATGAAAAGAACACTTATACTGACAAAGGAAAAATGTTACAATCAAGTTTGAGTAAACTGATATATAAAGCATACAGAGAAAAACCTTGGGAAATGTCTGAGAAATAACTGACATGTAGTAGCTCCTTTTCCTCTAATGCAAGTTTAAAACATTTCTGACATAGATGGGTTTTTTTTACTGTTCTGGGAAAATGATTTTTGATAATGGTAGTGGATGTTTAGTGTAGCCTTTAAAAATGGACAATATGTGCTTTATTTGTTTAGCTGAGGAGATGTGCTTTGTGCTGCTGCTTTACTTATTTATTTATTTTTAAGTATTATGGAAAGCCTGTATTATATGTGGAATATAACAGTGATAAAGTTGTCTAGTTGTCTGCATTCTTTATGCTGGGGGACTTTGTTTGTTTGGGGGATTTCTTTTTGTGAGTTGATCGGGGTTTTATATGAGGTTTGGATTTTTTTCTTCTTTTTTTCATAGCAGTTTATATAAATCAGATCAGAAGAGTAAGTTGCTGGAGAAGATGCCCCACTTGGCTACTCTAGGAGGAGGTTAATTGTGTCCACACAAAATAAAACATGAAGAATAAATGCCTTGTGTTTGTAGGGCACCCATTTATGGGCACTAAATTATTCCTACTCTGAAATCGGATCGCTGGGTTGATAACCAAAGCTGAATGAAAAGGAAAGTATTTCTCTTTTCAGTCATTTCTGGCTACTGAGATGACTCCAGCTTGTACAGCTGCTCGGGTCAAGTGGTGCCCTCCAGTTTGTCCCCTCAGTGGCTGTGATGATCAACCACATGGAGATGAGACTCATTTTGATTTATCTTTCCTGGGTCGTTTTATCTTGAACAGTGTGTCTGCAACATGGGTTCTTCTAGTTCCATGCCTGCAGCTGAGGAGGAGGAGGGCAATTTGCTGAGTTCAGCCACTTTCTACCAAGTGTTTTTCACAGGTAGGTTTCAGATTTATCAAATGCCCTTTTTTCCCATGTACTTTTAAAGGCCATATTGTCTGAATTAGGGAAATCACTGAGTACTGGAATGAGAAATGAGCTGGAAAAAAAATTGATTAGTAATTAGGAAGGTTAATCCACTCACGGCAGAGAGCCTGAGATTTATCCTGATGTACTGCTATTCAGTTAGTGTAGGTATAAGTAAGGCAAGTTGGGAAAAAAATCTCACAAATCCTAGTTACCATGACAGGGATTGGGATCGTTAGGCTTTTCCACAGGAATAGATATTTAGCAGAATACAAGTTCTGTTTTTTATATAAATTCTCTAATTTTACTTCTTACTAATTTTTCAGCTATGGAGTATCTGCTGTCTGAGTTGTATCCATATCTTCTTGACCGTAACCCCATAAAAACTCATCTGAAAGAGTTAAAAAAAGAAGGGAGAGGATATCAAAGATATCCACCTTCCCTCTGCCTTGTTGAGGAACTATCTCCATTGCAGAGATTAGATTTCAAGAAGAAAATGCAGGCACAGTTTTTTTAATAATTATTTTCTACAATTCGGCATGCAAAATATAAATGTAGAGATGCATTATGACAAGAACATTTCTCATAAGTATGTCAGAAGTGTATGGTTCTGTATTTGAAATTAAAGTAGCCTTTAGCAAACTGTCTGCATGGCTGTGATAAGGAAACGCATGGAAGTCTTAGCTGGGTTTACAGACAGTATGGTCAGCTGTATGAGAAGTCTCTATTGTCCACAGACAGGACCTTACGGTGTTTTCTCACTCCCTTCTTGTTCGTCATTTGCTGTACAGTTAAAATTAAAATGAAACATTTAATTGGAACAAAAAAAAAATAGCAGAGGAAGCTGCCCTAATCGGTTGATTTTATCAGGTTCGGTGAGTGTCATTAGCAGGATACCTACGGCACAAAAGCAGGCCAGGAGTGTGGCCGCTGCCAGTCCCTGGCCACTCCCATCCCTGCTGTCCCCCCGGGCTCGCGCCTAGCATCGGCTTGGGAACAGTGCTCAGGGTGCCTGGGAGGCTGCGGGGCGCTGCCACAGGTGCCACTTGACACTAAAAATTCAGCTGAGACACCGGTGGTTTTCCTTGTTCTTTACCAGCCTCTTTGTTTTCTGACAAAACCTAGGGAATAGGTTTCTTGAGGTCCTCTGTTTATCCTCAGTCCAGAAATAGATTTTATACTCAGGGGCAGGAACTGTTAGGAGATTTCTGTCCCGTTCTTTCCTTGTTTTGTGTCACATTTCATCTGCAGTTATGCTTGAATAAACTTCAGGTTACTGAGCAATAAATAGAAGTTGGAAAATGCTGACAAATTTTAGTTAGAAAATTATTCTAAACTTCAACACTTATTTGAGCAAAATGATATCGTGGCATTGCCAAACCTCATAGATGGAGGGAAGAAAGGAAGGGGAGGAAGAGGAGAAGGCATAACAAAAAACCAAAGGGTTTTGAACTTGAACATACAGTCTCGAAATCTTGGCCTGAAAATTTTTAAGTGCAGAAGGGTTTTTACTGCCTAACACATGTTTTATGAAGTAAGTATAGTTTCGCTTTTAAGATTTTCAGAAGATATTTAAGTTTTTCCTTTCTGTTATGATCCTGTTATCTTAAATTGCTTTGGACAGCTAGATATTAGCCATGATGTGGTATATCTAATTTGGTAATAGTGATCCTTTTACATCTCCTAAAGGATGTAATAGAATGAAGTCTGCTAATTGGAAACCAGAATAACATGTCCATAACAATTTCATTTTACTTGTGTGTAAACAAGACTCTTAAGACAGGGTCAAAACTGGCATAACACAGAATTTTTGTAGCCTAGGTTCCATGGAAACATTGTGAAAAATGGGGCTGTGATCTAAGTGCTCATTCCCAGAGGTGCAGCCCTGGTGGAGGACAAGCAGGGGATGTGCTGTGTTTCCTCAGAGGCACAAAAGCATCAGCACCTTGGCAGAGCTCTTTGGGGGTGAGGCATTTTGCAAAGCCACCAGGAAGGAAAGGGAGGATGCCCAGGGCGGCTCCGTGGTTACTGCCCCTTGTTGTGGATTTTATTTCTAGAGGGGCAGGTGACTGGGCCCAGAATTCTTTGATCCCAGAGAGCCCCAGGAGTGCTGAGTGGTTTACCCCTATCCAGCAGTTCAGGGCCACATGGCTGCTTGCTCACTCCTCCCCTCTGGGATGAGGGAGAGAACTGGAAGAGTAACAGTGAGAAAACTCAGGGCTGAGATACAGACAGTTTAATAGGTAAAGCAACAGCTGTATGTACAATGAACACAGAACAAGGAATTCATCCCCTATTGCCCATGGACTGGCAGGTGTCCAAATGTCCCCACTTCGTTCTTCTTCCCCCAGCTCTGTGTGGTGAGCTGGGATATCCCTTGGATCACTTGGGCTCAGCTGTCCTGGCTCTGTCCCCTCCCAGCCCCTCTCTGGTGGGGCTGGGTGAGGGCCAGAGGAGGCCTTGGCTCTGTGTGAGCTCTACTCAGCAATGCCCAAAACATCCCTGTGCTACCAACACCCAACACATCCCTGTGCTACCAACACCCAACACATCCCTGTGCTACCAACACCCAACACATCCCGTAACACCCTGCACCCGTACCAACACCCAAAACATCCCTGTGCTGCAACACCCACCTGCCAACACCCAAAACATCCCTGTGCTACCAACACCCAACACATCCCTTTGCTACCAACACCCAAAACATCCCTGTGCTACCAACACCCAACACATCCCTTTGCTACCAACACCCAAAGCATCCCTGTGCTACCAACACCCAAAACATCCCTGTGCTACCAACACCCAAAACATCCCTGTGCTACCAACACCCAAAACATCCCTGTGCTACCAACACCCTGTGCTACCAACACCCGGTGCTACAACACCCAAAACATCCCTGTTCTACCAACACCCAAAACATCCCTGTGCTGCCAACACCCAAAACATCCCTGTGCTACCAACACCCAAAACATCCCTGTGCTACCAACACTGATGCCAGCACAAATCCAAAGCACAGCCCGGACTACTTACTGTGGCGAAAACTAACCTTACCCCAGGCCAAATGAGCACCAGTGTGTATGTATATAATGCTTTTTCTGTGATGGTCTCAGCTGGAAAGAGATCTAAAAGGAGCATCAATAAAATCTGTATAAACACAGTGATCAGCAGGCCAGAAGGTGGGGGATAAAGGAACTGGAAGATAATACCTGTACTTGGAGAGAAACCACTGCAGAAAAAGAAGATATTCTCAAGGCCAGCAGATTAGCACCCACAGGAAAACAGCGTGTTTGCCGGGTAGTGTGTAGGGATAGAGGGCTCACCAGGGACCAGCTCAATAAAGGGGCAACAATAACCTGGCAGTGACATCTGTAACCCATGCCAGGGATGTGAGTAATGGTGATCCCAGTCCCTTTAAAGGGAACTCTAGTACAAAAATCTCTCTAGCACAGGCTGGATTACTCCTCACAGCCACTCCTCCGTCCTCCTGAACTAGCTGAAGTCTCGAGTAAAATAACTACATGCAAAAGGATGCACAGATTCCATATGGAGACAAAACAAAGGATAGACCTTCAGGTAAAGTGGACTGCATGGAAAACACATGGAGCATTGAAGGGGAGGCTGCCACATCTCCGCAGGTGTCAGGAGGCAGGAGGATATGCTAGAAAATGACAGTGCTGGCAAAACCATTGTGAGGGGCATGCCAGCCCTCTGAGCAAAAAGAATAACAAGAACAGAGTCCTCAGTGGGATCAAGTTAGTGACTGTATACACTTAAGGTGAGTCTGGAATGCCTTCTCTCATCCTTGTCAGAAGTCCATAAATTTTAATCGGACAGTATTGTTGCTCTCAATTAAATTTGTTATTTGTGCTCTGCACAGTCTGCAATGATATCACCTTGATGGGAAAAAATAGACCAAAGCTGGTGTAAAGAGAGACAAGACTGCAATTTTTTATCACTTAGGAAGCCTCGAAGGAGACAGAAAAAAAGCAGGAAAACAGAAAGGTGGAATTTTCAGAGTTTACACCAAAATGAAGAAATTCAAATTAATGATTCTGCTCATTTTCCCCACAGATACCAAAAAATACAGGAAATAGAGGACTAAGGAATTGTTCTAGCAGCATAACTTGACCATTTGTGGAAACCTTAGGCTTTGGGATGTTGGTACTATCAGTTTCTCTAAATAGATGTGAAACCTGAAGTTGAAGGCATGGAGTGGAGAATTCAAGCCTAGCTTTCCAATGACTTTGCATAGACTGAACTGACCCCTGAAAGCTAATAATTGCAGTAGGAAAAGTGTAGTCATTTTGTGTGGTGGATGTGTGCTGGCAGCACTGGATGGTGGGAACTGAACCAGTTTAGCCACAGGATCAGAGTTAACAGGCCAGGCAGACACTCAGGTCCGGGGAGCTGTTGTGGTTTGATGAAAGCCTGGTTTTCAGTTGGGGAGCAGGGGGAGGATGGTTTCCTGTGGGGACCTGCTGGAACCAAGGAACTAGCTAGTTCTGGAGGGCTACACAGCTAGCTGATTGACACCTGGTTAGACCACTTAAAATAGTTCAGCACACCCCTATGGAAAAGCACATTTAAAAACAAAGGAAGCCCAGGAAATCACCCTCTTGCTTCTGGCTTTTGGAGAGAGAAGTTCCCCCTTCCAGCATGGTGGCCGGGCAGGGGAGGGGAGGCCGCAGGGCCGAGGCCGGGCCAGGCCGTGCCATGGCTGCTGACATCTTGCTGTTACTAAACCCTGCCCTGTTGCCAGTCCAGGCCGAGCCGGGATCTACCGGGCCCGGGAGCACTCTCGGGCTGGGCCGGCTCAGCCAATATCCTACCACTGTTGAGATTCGTCTGCAACTACCAGGCAGGGGGAGGAAAAACCACCAGCCCCCAGCGTGATGCTGCAGAGTTCTGACTTGGCTGCTGAGATCTTAGGCACTCCACCTCCAGCACGGCCACTGAAGAAATCCTCTGCCACAAACAGCTCCGGCCACAGCCCGGCAGGGATCACCATCTATCTGCAAGTTTCCGGTAGATCTGAACTCTTCCAGTGCCCAAATCAAGCTTGTAAACCTTCAATCTTCCCTTGAATGAGAGGAAATGACAAAGTAAGAACAAGTAGAGGAACAATATGAAAACACATGAAAAAACAATCAGTGAAAAAAAAAAGAGTCAAATCTCAGATGGGAAAGATGAAAAGATGCCTTAATCTTAGGGCTGAAATCCTCCTATAAACCTATAGAGAAAGATATAATTGATACATCAGACTCTTTTTCCCTATAACTCATTGAAAAAGTATGGGGAGATAAAGTGTTCAAATTGTAAATATCAGCAAAGGCTTCCATGCTAAAGTAAACAGATGTTGCTTCAGATGTAAACAGATGTATAATCCCATGAGAAGTTTGAACAGAAAGAGAGAGAAGAGTGATGAAGACTCTGCCCCAGGGAAAGAACAAGATCTCTGTTCTCAAAGATAAATATGATCTCAGAAATAGATGAAGAGAACCTTTGCTCTTATACAGTTTATCTTTAAAATAGTACTCCATAAGTTAACATGGTCCATAAGGACAGCTGTGGGGAAAGCTGTAAAAATGGGAAGGACTTCACGATTGCAGATTTTCCAGGCAGCTGCTATTTGTGAAAATTAAAAGCCACGAGAGAACTGTTTTCTTATGGAAAAGTCTCCATAAATTGACAAGAGGGACTCCTCTCCCTAAGTGAAGACAAACCATTCTAGAAGTGATAAACTGACTGAATTGTTTCTGTACATTCTGCGTGGGAAAGAAAAGGTTGTAGGAGGGAGGAGAAGTGTTCTAAAGGTTTTATTCTGGTTCTTATTGTTCTTTCTTTTAGTTACTGTTAATAAAGCTTTCTTTATACCCTTTTAACGTTTTGAGCCTGCTTAACCTTTCTCTTAATCCTCACTGCAGAAAATATGTAAGTATGTTATAATGAGTGCACTAGCATTTAGCCAGGTCTAGACCTACCACATTAATTAGTGCATTAGCCAAGAAATATCAAATTGGTGAACCAAAACCACTACACAAGCAATTAAAGGGAAAAGGTTTCCAAGGTTTAATATAAATAAATAAATACGTTAATCAGCCCTTGAGTGTAATGGCAAGCTAAATACCACTCAGTACTTCTAAGTCACAGTCAGTGCTTCTAAATGCCACCTCAAGACTGAGTCAAGAGCAGGAAGATGAAGAAAGGTCTCAAAAAATTCCCTCAATAACCAGTTCGAAAGACTTTTGTTTGCAGGACATGTATTCATTTTGCACAGTAGATAAGCTGATTTGATTTGCATCACAGTGTGGTGTTAATATGGCAAATATGACAAATAGGAAGACAAATATGACAAATATGAATTCTTAATTAATATAGCGTAAGACAAATATGAGAAAAGGGAGAGAAGCTCACAGCACTTAAATGCTAGGGGGATTTTCAGGTGATGTCTTCTTTTTAAAACTTAAAGAAAAATCTTAGATTGGTCTTGACTCCTTCTTCATATCATCCTCACCCACTGCTGCTGTGTGTGGTCTAGGAACAGATTCAGCTCAGGCGGAGCCCTGTGCAGGTGCGGAGGAACAGTGCTGCTTTGATTTCAGTCTCTGTCCATTACCTAGGAGAGGGCAAGGAATGCCTTCAGGTACATTGGCAGCTTCTCCAAAACTCAGTGCTTAGGGCAGAGTGATGTGATGCCTAATTTCCTCTTACTAGGCAGTGAGAGTAGGTGAAGGCAGAAGAAATTACTGCTTTTGAAGCAAGCATCATACATAAACCAGTGAAACCTTGAGAATTTAGTTGGGATGAATATATTAATAAAGTGCACAGAGCTGTGGTTTGTTGTTTTGTAGCTGGACCACTGCCAGAAAGTTTCTTAATTCTTTTGGGGCAGAGGAAGTAAAAAGCATTTTAGAAACTCAGTCTTTCCAAAAAAAATATTTCCAGGGGACCTGCTCCTTCTTGGTGAAATGGATGCTGTGTTTTGGAACACAGGTTTGTAGACTTAGAAAGTTCCAAAATAAGTCCTTCAGCCTAGGAAAAGCAGCATTTCAGACCCACTTGGCTTTGGGCATCTTGCTGCAAGTTCCCTGTGAGAGGAAAGGGTGCTGTGTTGCATCCTCTGGGAAGTTTTCACCTCTCTGCTGAGACTTGGTTTTACTTGCCACTAACTGGCTTTCATCATGGAGAGGTAATTGCAGGTAATTTATATGAAATTCTGCATAGCTGAATATTAATGAATCTGTCTACTCTATCAAAAGGACAGTAACTGACATTTTATATTGCCGTATATTGTAGAAAACATTAGACAAAGCTGGAACTGCAGTAAACCGACTGACAGAACTGGTTTATATCAGTAGCTGGATCTGATTGAAAACTGGATTTTTCTTTGACTTCTCCCTTTCAATGAACATTATATGTTTTCTTTATCAGAAATGTGCTAGCATACCATAAAGTTGAACGAAGTAATGACTGGAACATTTATGACAAATGTAGTTTGCCTGATAATAACTCTCATGGTGAAGAGACACAGAAGGCATCACTGGCTTAAAAAATTGGCATTATGAGACTGTAAATCGTTTACTTGCAGTCAGTGTAGCCCAACAGAAAATATATTTGAGAAACCTGGCCTGCCTTTTTGGCTCTGCCCATTACTTGCTGGTTATCTGTCTCATTTCTGCTTCCTTATCTGAAATAAGCCCCCCAGCCTCAGCCTGCTGCAGAGTAGCTGGATGCTTATATTGCAGAGCATTTTGGGGACTATTAGAGATCAGATGCCTCATCTTCATGGAGTGGAGGTTTGGTGAGTCTGGAGAGGGAAAAGAAACAGCCCCTGCTGTGTTCCAGTTTAGGGGTATTGCCAGCTCTTGGTGCTGACACTGCCTTGAGCTGGCCAGCTAGCAATCTTCCTAGGAGCAATGTGTCTCTTCATCTCCATCTTTCAAAAGTGGCAGGCACAGTAAGGAATGCACAAACTGTGAGCTATTGGTAGCCTAACTACACCAGTTAATAGGACTATTGATAAAGTATTTGATATTCTCAGATGTTTCAGCCGACTTCAGGGTGCTGCAATTAAGAGTCAGATCAGACCAGACTTCGGAGGTTGTGCTAGTAGCTCATGCATGTGTAACTGAGCTGGAATCTCCTACATCTTTCCTCAGCTGACATTTCTTTCAATGTTGAATAAATTTACTCTTTCATTTCATCTCAGCTTGTGTGCAAGCCTGTCGTTGAAATAACTGTTAGCCAATGATTTTGGGTCCTGCACCAGTTGTCTGCAGCAAAGATTGCCTGATGACTGTCATCTGGTATTAGTAGCACACCATGGGCAAAGAGGTACATTTTGTAGGACTGCTTTACAAAAGCTAGGGAAATGACAGGAACCCCCAAGAACTCTAACTGAGAAAAGGAGGATGAAAATAAAAAGTAAAACTCATGAGGCAACCTTTATCTACTGACCGTATTGATAGGATTGTGTCAGAAATTACAGCAGTTCTGTTCTCTCCATTACATTTATGTCTGTGTCACCATTTAGGCAGTTAACCCATATTTTCTGGACTTCCTAGAAAAATTCACACTGAGGTGGGACTTACTGCACATATTCTAAACTGTGGTGTACTAGGACTCTTATTAAAACTGAAAAAAGATTCTATTAATCTTTTCTAAAGTTTTTAGAGAAGAATGAAGATTTTATGAGTTGTGTGTTGTCATGCTTGCTGTCAGCTAAGAGCAGCTGAGTTATCCATTGCAGACTCACCTTTGCTCACTAGTTCAGCACCACTACTTACTTACGTGCCTGCTGTGAGCTGCGCATCAGAGCATCTTTGTAGCAGTGTGCCTTACTGCAGTCTCTGTGAAAAGAAATAATGAAAACCACAGTGTATTTTTGGGTAGAAAATCTTATTGATCTCACCACCTTCTGTAAGTGGAATGATGTAAATTTTCTACTGTCTGTAAGAATCTCATTTATGCCCTGTGTTACATGTAGGCAGGCAGCTGCAGTAAAAGCCTGATGCAGAGCTCCTGGGGTGTTCAGCAGCTGTGTTGGCTGTCATGATCTCGGTGCTGGGCCCAGGACTTGGTCAATTACTGGAAATGGGGCATTTTGGGAGAGACAGTTTAAGTGTGCCAGGGAAGAGGTTTAAGTGTGCAGGTATTTGTCATCCTGGCCCCAGGGTAAGCTGATGTGGGAATCCACAAAATCAGAGGTTTTGGGACAGCTGCAAAAGGCAGGCCTCGGAGACAGCAGAACTGTGATTAGAGCTAAGCAGTAGCCATGAGATAGGTCAGCAGAAAAATTATTTAAAAAGTAGAAAAGCAAGGACAAATAGAACAATGGTCTGTGTATTAACGCTTGTCTAGAATAACTGCCTAAGCTACAGAAAAGTTTATCTAGCAAGATATTAGGAAGTTTGAAGCTTAATAATGGAACTCTGTGCATTGTGTTTTAAGGCTTACAAGTAGGTATTGTGTTCAAAAGAAGCAAGCATTGTTTTAACCAAAGGTACGTGTGCTTATAGTGGTTGGATAGAACTACTGTCAATGTGCTTTTGCTTTGTGTGATTGGGCAAAAAACTTATAAAGTAAGTTGTAACATTGAGTTCTTGGTCTGCTGCCTGGGATGTGAGCTGATGGCATCTTCCCATTGTCATAACCATGTAATGAGACTGATGCTAGAAAATACAACAGCTCAAGGCACGTTCCCAGCAGTCTGGTCCCGTTTGTGATTTGTACATACACCCCCAACCAGCGATAAGCTGATAGAAACTATGGCAAAGTTATTAAGAAAGTATTTGTTAAACCAGCCTTCATGTCAATAGTTTGTAAAGATTTGACTCTAGTACTCAAAGCATATGGAGAATGGAGGGGAAAAAAATTAACAGTTCAGCATACATTTACAGAGAAGTACTTTGGAAGATTCTGGACTGCAACAAGTAAGAATAGCAAAATTAAAAGCAGCAGATTAATATGTTAGGTCAAGTATGTACTGATGGCTGTGGATGGAAGCGATAACCATGCTTTATTTTGTCATTCAAACCATTGGCGGCAAAATCCAGAGCTGTGCAACACTATTTTGTAGAAAATTTATATATTTCAGCATTTTTCCTTCCTTAATTGTATCAATTAGTTAGAATATTTAAAAACCTGATTTGGGAAAAATGAAGGTGTTGACTTCTTTGGCTTCACTTATGGCTAAGTTTGAGCTCCTTCAGCTAAGCTGCCAGTGGTGCTGGCAGCAGTGTGGGTGAACTCTGTCCCTGCTTTTTGACTGATCTCATCTCTCATGACACAGACTGATGGCTAGGCAAGGGAAGAAGTACTGTGGGAAGTTTTTGGTCAGCTCTAGGAATTGATCCTATATGATAGGAGGACGTGGCAGTTCCATTCTGCAGCTTGTAAGAAGCAGCAGTTCACAGCTGAATTCAAAGCAGAATTTCTTCCTGGCATCCCACCCAGCAATTTTATTTGATCCAAACTCCTTGAAACAATATAATCTCGTCTCCCACAAATACACGTTATTAAAACCAGTATTTCCCTAAAGCTATATCTTTCGTGTAGAAATGGATTTTGATGCCTTTTGGGAACTACCTAAAAACAGAGGCCAGACAAAATTAAGGGACTAAAAAGTAGTTATATTTATTGTAAGGTCTTCGGGTACATTTAGGGCAGACAAAGACCCCTCAGGAGCTACACTCAAAAATGGACAATGGATCACAACTTTTCACACTTTTATAAGTTTGGTCCATTTGCATCTTGGAGGTTAATCTTCCAGTTACAGCTTCAGGTAATGAAGTAATTTACCCCAGGTTGTCTCTCCCCAACTCACTTTTGTTTACACTTCTTGGGGCCTGAGACAGTGAGGTTGATTTCCAGGCATAGAGAGGAATTGTTTTTTCTGACCGAAGTGGGAAAGCAGTAGCTACTAGCACTGTATGTGGAGTTTAAAACTGTACACTAAAGAATTACAGGATTACAAACATAAGAAAAATATAAAAGCTAAAATCCGAAGGTATCAATTTGGTAGTTGCAAAACCACGAAATAATCGTGTCTTGGTCGAGGCTTGCTATTCTGCTGCCTTCTGCTCCTGTGTGTTAATTCTCCAAACGTTATAGTCTTACCTTCAAATGTGTAAAGATAATTTAATTAGCAGCAAAGGCTTCTCCTATCTAGGAAAATCCCATGCAATTTTATTAAGGTAGAAAATGGAAAAGGATAAAGATCAAGACTATAATTTTTAATTCAGTATCACACTCTCCAGTGTCTCATTATACTCCTTGTAAATGATTCATAGCCAATAATTGTCTGTGAAGAACAAATGACTCCCCTGTTTCCAAATCTCCCACACTTCTCCTTGAGATACCTTTGTTTTGGATTAAGACTTTCCTCTACTAAGTCTGCACAAATGTCTCTTTCTCCTTGGCTGTTACAAGGCAGAAGAGATGAAGCAGCTGAGAATGTTACCTCTGCTCCTTTCCTCAGGCTGGGGGAAACCCTCAGGCAGGGTTTTCACTCAACAAAGTCCTTGAGAAGCCACCAAGATCAACAAAGGAGCAGATGCTAAAGCACTGTGACCATCAGGGCTGGTCTTCTGTTTTAACACTTGTGAAAATCAAACGGCAAGGTGAGCCCTTAAACTCAGCCAGAAAAGACATGCTGTGCTTGGCACTTCTTTCCCATGCAAGGTCATGGAGGAAAACAGCCCACTGTACACTTGACATCTTGAAAAAGGCTTTTTTTGGAGCATGAAGGATCTTTCTTCTGTTTTTTCTGGTCCTCTCCTGGCCCATGTATGCAGAAAATAAATCCTGCTCCTTAATCCTTCAGACATTGTGAGGTAAATTTGCTGTGTCCTGGCTCAGCAAGAGTTGATGAAGATTTGTAGTGCAAGAACAGATAGGAGCCCTTCCCTAAATCCAACTAGAAGACCTAATGAAGAGCCTTTTAGTCTGTGCCAGGGCTGTTTGTGTCCTGCTTGTTACAAATCACTGTGGACACGAGCTGCTGCTGCCTGTTGCTCACTTGACGCAGCTTTTCTTGCAGGTGGATGCTTAAAGGAGGGTGATGTGAGTATGTCTCCAGTTGCTTCAGCAAGACACTGTTGGGAATCTGGTGGTATGAGGAGCTGTCTGCTCTTAAAATTACTTTGGAAAGTGTCAGCATGGGATCTGTAGCCACTCTGCAGTGCTACTCTGCTGCCTTCCTCTGCTACCTCAGTCAGTGCTTTTTTGATCCCCTCACATGCTCCGACCCTCTGACATGGGTTCGCTGCATGATGAATTGCACATCATAAATATTTCTCTCAGTTTGTCATCTCACTGAAAACTTTTATTTCATGCTCTCTTTTCCACATGGATACCAGTTCCTCCTCATCCTAACACATCCAACTTGGTTTCATCCAACTTTTAGTCTGTCCTCCTGAGAAGTGGTCTCTTCTTGTTCAGGGATCCTGATTTTTACCCTCATATATAGTTATATCATATAGATAGATAGATAGATAGATAGATAGATAGATAGATAGATAGATAGATAGATATAGATAGATGTACACACATACATACATATATGTATTTTGTATTATATTTTCTTTATATTTCTTTGGAGTTACACTGTTCTGTGCTTTGGGTTCAATGGTCTAACACAGTGACCAAGGGCACTGCTGAGCCAGAGTGGACTCATATGACCCTGGGAGAGAAAGAGGTGCTGCATGGGCTCCCATTCCTCTTCCTTTAGAGTGCCATGGCTGTGGTAACGCTATGGATGCCCTGCTCTTCCCACCTGTGAGTGCTGAGATGCACTGTTCAGGTTGGCCTTCAGAGCTCTTACTTACAGTCTCCTTTGTTGCTGTGCAAATTCGAGGTTGCAGCTGAAAAGCAGCACAGGAAAAGTGATAAATGTATTTTCTAGGGATGACAAGAGCCAAGATGTTGGTAAAAATCTTTAAGAACTCCTGTAGGTCTCCTGGAGTAGAAGGCAAATTACTGCCTCAGACAAATGTCTAGACTGCTCAATAACTCTTTGTTGAACAGGTAGGTCTAAATGGATGGTGCTATCTTAGGTATACAGTGAAGTTTTCTCTTCTTAAAATATTGCTATTCAGTTAAACTATTGGAGTCTCCTTCCTTCTGTTGCTCAAGACCATGGCTTGTTCTTTTCCTATTGGAAGTTGCAATGAACTTATGTTTTCATTATAGATAGGAAACACACTCAAATTATCTTAAAATAAACTTTTCTTAGTAGAGGGGAAAAAAGGGGGTTGTATAAAGGGTCTGTGTGCAGAGGTAGACAAGAAATTGATTGACTTTATCTCTGCTGCAACTTGCAAATTAACACTCTGGCATGGGTCCCAGTCCCTTAGAATAACATTCCTGTGTATTGGTTATGAGGATTCTCAGGAAAGTTGTATGTGAATTAATAGGATTTCCACTGAAAGTTTTCACCTCCAAGTAAGAGTCCCATTTAAAATTAATCTGAGTTTCCAAATTGATATATGGTTGCTCAGTGTGTGACCTGGAGTCTGTTGTATGCAGTGTAGGTCACCCATACAGGGTTAACTCTCTCTCTCAGGACAGTGAAAGAAAAATTTCAATTACAACTCCATTTCTTTCCAGAAGGAATCGTAGATGTATTTTAAGTCAATCTGCACTGCTCATGCTTAGCATACTGAACTGCTCCTCAATTGACCAGTTGGAGATCCTCAAAGAATTGACTTGGAGATCCTCAAAGAATTTTATCATTGGCCATGGGGAAATACACTGCAGTTGAAGTTTCACTTGGAAGCTTTATGTGATAGAATAAGGTTGTAGAAGAGAAATTCATGCACTTAAGAGCATCTCCCCTGAACAAGTGTTATCCATGAGTGCACACCTGACTCCATGAAACCAGGAAACTGCTGCGATAAGAAAATTGCTTTGGTGACTCAACAGATTGTTGGACACCAAAACATATATCTTCAGGATGATCCATGACTTGTCTTGGCTATTTGTAATGCCCTGATTATAGTGAGTCTAGACCTGGATCCCCTATATCCCTGGACAACATTGCCTGGTGACTGATAGCTCGTCAGTATTGCTCACTTAGCTCTGTTAACAGGCCACTCGGAATGTGCAGTGGAGAGGTCCAGGAGCAGAATGACCTCAGTTAACAGATGAAAGGTGTAACAGTGCTAAGGCCTTCCTGGCTTTGCAACTGAAATAATCTTAAAAGCAAAAATTTGCATCCTATAATTACTGACCAAAACTGTAATTCCATAATTAGTGATGCAGCTCGCACTTCAAGATGATTTGTGCCAGCTCCCTGTCTCTAAGCACTCATCCAGGTCACTTCCTGCACTGGCTTTGGTGTTCCAGGAACTCCTGCAGCATCTCCCTGCAGCTGCAGGACTCTCATTTCAAAAGCACCTCAGAAAAAGGTGAGAAGGCATGGCAGTAGCCTGATGCTTTACATTCACTGAATCACCTTTTGTTCCTGGTCAGTGTGTGGTTTCTAGTTTCAAATTTATTGCACACATTGCAAAATTAGTTAATTTTTAAACAGAAGTGCAATCTTTACTAGACAACAGTAAAAAGCTGCTGCAAATGGACTAATTACAGATTATTGAGAATGTTGGATATACGTTTTTCATGTCAATATTTCTGTTTTAATTATAATAAGATTGTGATTATAAATTTATCACATTTGTCAGACATGGTGACTTTTAATCGTGCCTCATAAAATACCATTTTGGTTTATTAAAAGATGTTTGGAACTAGATAATGTATTAATAGCAACCTTCTAACATTTAATTCTTTAAATATATAATTGTAAGTGGACACAACATAAAGAACACATGTTGCCACATATCACAGTACAAGATGGCTTGTACTAGGCAAATTAACCAGCCCCTAGTACTAGGCAAATTAACCAGGTTGACTAGCAGGGGTTTCGCCCAATCACGTCTTTCCTAAGGCTGCAGGCATATCACTGGTACAAGATTTGCGGGGCATAAAGATCAGAGCAATAGGCTATCCAGACTGGGCTTTTCAAATGCCCTTTATAAGGAAGAGCTGGAGTATAAACGGTATCTGTTGCCACATGAACATCGGGTGAGTGGTCTCTGTCGCCAACCCACTCCCCCACCTGTGGTGACCCCGACATGATCAGAATCCGCACACAGAGCAAAGGAAACAAATGGTGTAATAGATGGGACATCAGTGTAATAGCTGGGAGTACGGTGTCAGAACCAGGATAAATGGTGTAGAGACAGGAATTCAGTATTAGAACTGGGAATACGGTGTCAGAACCAGGATAAATGGTGTAGAGACAGGAATTCAGTATTAGAAATGGGAATTCAGTGTCAGAACCAGGACAAACAGCGTAATAGCTGGGACTTCAGCATAATAGCTGAGACTTTGGTATGAGAACTGGGAGTTTGGTGTTAGAGCCAGAATACATGGCATCAGAGCCGGAAGTGCTGGGTAAATAGCGGTATTGCAGTGGAACTACTGCGAGCAGTGGAAAGTTGCAGTGAAATTCCCCTCAGCTGAAATCAGAGAGTGCTGCAGAGTTTCCAACTCTTTTTTTGTTGATTGTAATTGCCGTCAGGACTATGGGGACCTGGACTTCAGCACCAGAAGACCCCATTCTTCGGTATGGACTTCCTTTCTTAATAAAAGAGGGATTCATTATGATGAGCGGGCTCTGCAAGCCCTGCTCACGTGGTGCAAGAGCCATGAACTTGATGTGTCCAAAGGAACATCATTAGACTTATAGATTTGGCATTGGGCTGGATGATGTATACT
This sequence comes from Camarhynchus parvulus, assembly GCF_901933205.1. Classification (NCBI taxonomy): domain Eukaryota; kingdom Metazoa; phylum Chordata; class Aves; order Passeriformes; family Thraupidae; genus Camarhynchus; species Camarhynchus parvulus. The sequence continues at coordinate 2,357,743 of NC_044576.1, read as the reverse complement.
TGCAGCAGCTTCCACTGGCGATGACACAATGTTATAAAGCCATAGAGAATCGTCCTGGATTTGTTAAAACAGATAAATTATGAGAGCAAAAGAGGATGGACAGAGCAGCCACAGAGGGCCATGAAACCTCTGTGCAGAGCTAGGAAGCTGTCCTGGGCAGGAATGATATGCCAAGTGGGCATTCTCCCACTGTGCAGAGCCACAGGGCCAGAACACGCCAGAACACTCTTCTTGCAGGACATTCCCCCGCAGGGCAAGGTGGCAGTGAAACACTGCATTGCCAAGCTACACTGGTGGCAGCACAGCCACTTCACTATGCCCCCCTTGCACTGGTGCTGGCCGGCCCTGGCCACTGTGAAAACGCCCCCTACTGAAGCGGAACTGCGGCTGACCGCTGCACAGCAATCGTGGGGAGCAGCGCAGCCCCAGGGAGTGGGGGAATCCCAGCAAACAGAGACAGTCCGAGGGCTGCCTATGCCACAGCTGCCGACAATGCCCAGAGAGATAGCGGAATAGATTACACAATCCAGCACGCGGAGTCATGGCGACCACCATGGCCCCAGTGATCTGTGCACCTCTGGCAGCACCGAGATGCTCTGTGCCCGCTCCAGACTGCTTTGCCAAGCTGAGTCACTATCCAGCTGCCACGGGCTATCATATCACCAGTACAGCTGGGCACCATGCCACCCTGCTCTGGAGGACCAGACCATGTGGTAGCCATTCCAATCCCTCCCTGCACTGCCAAGCTAGGCAAGAATCCTGCAGCCATGGTGCCACACTATGTTGTCACTGGGACTGCCCTGCCACCATCCTCACCAGAGCTGCCTGCACCTGCCATCACCGTGGAAACACCAGGACCACGTCCTCCTGAGGCCGGGTAGCCCGGCCCCAATGAAACACCCCACAAGTTTTGTGGAGCTTAGCCACGCCTCCATTGGGGGATGGACCTACACCACCAATCCAGCCTACATTAGGGGGCAGAGCCCTGCCCCCAATCCAACCTCCATGGAACACAGACATATTTTTGCACTAGATATTAATAAAATCTTGTTTTTAAAATATAAATGCAGAAAACCTCTCTCAAACAAGTTCATGGTCCTGATCAAGCCATGAACCTGGCTGGTAAATAAAAATATATTAGTAAACCTAGATGACTCTATGCAAACTTAGCAAAAGCTAAATCCTTTTTCCTTTGAGATAAACAAGAAAGCCTCATCTGGAAGAGGTTCCTTCAGGTCCTCATAGTGAAAAAAAACCCTCAGCAACCCCTTAAATAATAGTACCTTATTAATGCTGTTCAAAATCCATGTTTTACTCCTATTTTTAGTTACTAATACAAAGGAAAAGGGAAAAATGTTTGGGGTAAAGATACACCCTCTTTAAGTCTTAGGAATATAATGTTCTCATGTCTTTCAGTCAATGATATAACAATACAATAATCCTATGATATTCAGCTCCCCAAACCCAAGGTAAATACATTTCAATGGACAATGGGACACATTAGATACCTACTAGATGTGTCTGGCTTACACTATGTCCTGTTTGGAACCACAGACAGCATCTGCCTAATAACTCCTCAACAGACATCACAGAGAATAATGATGACCTACTTCATGGAAATCTGGGACTCTTGAAGTGACAGTTCATACAAGGACTTGATTTGTTTATGAATTATTTTTCCTGTTTACAAACTGGTTTTCTGTTTACAGATATTTTTTTCTAGTATTGAGCTTTTCTTTAACAGTTTTAAAAGTTAAGTAGTTTCTTGGTTTTTAGTGATAAGTTGTAACTTGTAACCTCTAAGCATCAAGCCTGTGACATGTTAGCCTCAGTTCTTGCCTAAGAGATCCTAGACGTGAATGCTGCAGCTCCTGTGATGAATAATCTCATGCAAATTAAACCCATGCTGCCCTTCTGTCACCCTGTTTGTAAAGGGTCCTTGCAAATGGGAGACAGAGAGCAGGTTGCAATTTTTATAAAGACAGAATGGTGAGATGTTGCCACGTATCACAGTACAAGCTAGTTTGTACTAAGCAAATTAACCAGCCCCTGGGTTGACTGACAGGGGCTTTGCCCAATCACATCTTTCCTAAGGCTGCAGGCATATCGCTGGTCCAAGACTTGAGGGGCATAAAGATCAGACCAATAGGCTATCCAGACTGGGTTTTTCAAATGCTCTTTATAAGGAAGAGTTGGAGAATAAATGCTCTCTCCAGCCACATGAACATCAGATGAGTGGTCTCTTTGTCTCCAACCACTCCCCCCAGCGCTAGCAAACACAGGCATGAAAAGAATCACCTTTAATGTTACGAAGTCAAGCACCTAAAAATCTGGAAAAAGATACAGCTAAGCAATTTCTGTAAACTACATTTTCCCTTTTTTAAGGCAGATGGAAAGGAACAGGTTAATAGGAGGGAACCAGGACAGTGCTTAAGGTTGTAGTTTACAGCTTCCAAATAACGCATGGTTTATTTGGTGTATAGAGCACTGACCTGTTACTGGATGAAAGAATAATGTATGTCAAGTAATTTAATTTTGAAAAAGGATGTTTGCCTTGTTCCTTGCAGAATGTGAAAGGTGAATACTGAGTGGGAAGGTGCAGGACAAGGCAGATGTGCCCTCAGCCAGCTGGATCCTGCACAAGGAAATGGGCTCCTTGCATGGCCTTCTCTGGTGAGCTCCTCAACAATGGTGAGATCAGTGACTTGACCCAAAATTTCTCATAAGCTTTTTGCTAAACCACCTTCACTTTCTGGACACTTGTAACCATGGCACAAACCAGGGCCATGTTTGCTTTAAAAATACTGAGTTTCTAATGAGCGATACTCTGGGGAGAGGATGATTGTATGGGCCTCAGATGATTCCCATTCTTGAGTCTGCTGTCATGAAGGTACAGTAAATTTGAGGAGCAATTGGAAAAGAAAGCTCAAGTGCAGTAGGCATGGAATATATTTTTCCAGTCTAGGAACAGCTGCAGTACTTAAGATAATGCTGCCTTTCCCCTCATTTTCTTATCAGCTTCTTATTTTCCGTATGCTAAAAGCTGTGTCATCTCATCCTTGTGGAATTGATCATGCAGTGATCTTTTCTGCTTCATTGCAAAGTCAGCTAAGTCAAATTAAACAGCTTTTATGTTAAAGAGCCACAAATTAACTCACATGACTTTGTACTGAAGCTGGTGAAGAGCAGTTGTGTAAAAGAGTACTTTTTGCAAAAATTATTTTGGATAGTTATCTTCAATTCTACTGTGAAAAGCACACAGAAGAAACTAAGACCTCTAGAGCAGGATTTAAAATGTACAGAATTAGTAAGCAAAACAAGCAAAAAATTGACTGAATTCCTCATTAGTTGAATCCAGTTTAATCTCTGTAAAGGATGTCAAGGATGAAGTAGACTCAGATGAGACTCAGGATGGCCCAGTTGTGTCGATCAAGACTGTACCATAAATCACCTGTGTTAGGGGACTGACCTGGTGTTGTTTGTAATCTCAGTCCTGGTCTTTCATAAAGGGTTTGGGTTGCACCTTTACAATATTTTAAAACAGCTGATAACCTACATCATGAAGTTGATACTTTTTATAAAAGCAACATTAAAATTTCAGGTGTTCAGTCTTCAAGAAGTATCATCTGTCCCTTAGCTCCTTGGTTAACACAGTGTGCTAATGTGTCTGGTGCCAAGGAGGGGTATTATAGGCTTGGGTGTATCCAATTTGTTAAATTGGAAATTTGTTAAAGCTCTGAGGTGAAAGCCTCTTCTCTTCCAGTGAAAACACTGTGGTCTCTTGACAGGTAAATGTCAAAATCTCTCTTATTACTTAAGCTGGGCAAACCAATGGGGTTCACAAACATCCGTAAGAGCAGTCAGGCAGCAGTCAACTCTCTTGTTAGCAAATTTGTCAAGAGGATCAAAGCTTAAGCCAGTACAGGCATTCCCTGCTTCTGCAGAGCACTGGTGTCTAGACTGGGTTTGAACTGTGTAGGATGTTTGTGATACTGCTGGAAACCGTGTACATAAAGGGAGATTTTAATTCTGGTATTGTCTGTTTAAAACTGCTTTTTCTTACATTGCAAAGAGACCTCTATGCAATAATCATTCAAATACATTGAGAAACAGATCAAAGCACATTCCTGTTGCAGTGAAAAATCAACACACACATTTCACATTTTTGTTGGAAGGCATTGTCCACAATGAGTACAATATTAGTTACTTCTGTGTACAGTTCCTATACAGGGTTTGACGGGGCAGGTGTTGGTGTTTCAAGCTGATGCTTCAGTGACAAGTTTTTCATCATGTTCTGCTGTACAAAGGTCATTTCTTTTCCTTGTCTTCCTCTTTTTTTTTTCCCTTCTTGCCCCTTTCCCCCATGCCATCAATTTATGTTTAAGATTTAATCTCAGCCAGCCTGTGGGTGTTAATATTTTGTTAATGTTTTTAGCAAGTACAACCCTCCCAAACTCACATGAACTTAAGCCAGGTTCAAGTACAAATAGATATAATGCACAGATTTGAATAATTTTGCAGCAGGTGCAGGCATGGCACAATGTTGGTAATTTATGGGAAGTGCTCCAGAACTGTCTTGGAACATGGCAGCCCTACATGCTTTCCTTGGGGGCTGGTGTCTTGGTTCATTTTTACTGGCTCTCACACAGGGAATTAGATGTTCACTCAGAAAATGCTTTTATTCCCTTGTTAAACAGTAGTAATATACTCAATTATGAAAATCACTTTTGAGCCTGAAACAAGAGAACACTTTTAGCCTTTCAGATGCTGTTGCATTTGAAAAATATTCATTTTGATACAGCAATAGGCAGCTGTATTTTGGAGGGGTTTTTGTAGGCTTTTTTAAATAGCATGAAATGAAAAAAAGGATGTATTTTCGGTCATTTACTTCTTTCATTACCAGGATATTGCATGTGAAGAATGTGGCCATTTTGTATTTTGAATTTGGAAAAGTTTTATTGTAAAGATGTGTTTCCTGCTGTGCTTATTGCTATATGCACAAAGACATGTGAATGTATAGTTGCTCCCATTCCTGTGGCTACAATAAATCAAAGTGGGAGAACTCTCACTGTACCAGTCAAGTAATAGAAAAAAGATGGCAAAGTTAAGTTTAAGCAAGTTGGAGAGCCCAAGGCAAAAGGAGTTCCCTCTGCTTTTGGAAAAGAAAAGGAGTTTTTGTTGGTCCTCTGGTTAATCATGATTTTGTGCAGTAGTGCTGTGCTTATCCTGATCAAATGGCCTTCACACACATATCCCCTGTCACTGTGAATTTTAAAGACTGATCAAGCATCTCTTCTGAGTGCTACATTTCTTATAAATCTGTTTACATCCTCTTGGTTCAGGTAAGTTCAGTGTCCTGGAGAAACTAAAAACCCACTTTATATTTTTCAGACACTGGCTTTTTAAAATGTATTTTATTTCTGCCTTAGCTGTTGTTTAGAATGCTGTTTAGTTTATCATAAGGACTGTGAAACCCGACAGGGTTTGGTGCTGAAGTAAATCCCCTGGAGTCAAAGCTCCCCACAGTTAGCAGGAGGAGGGTCCTTTATGGGCAGAGCTGGGGGAACCTGGCTCTGAGGGTTATGGGTGTCGTGTTGTGTGTTTGCCTGTTGGGTTGAATACAACAGCCCAGGAGCCTGTGTCCTGTCCAATTGCAGCATCCCCCAGTAGAGATGCAATGCCTGCTCAGTCTGTCCCTTGAGATCTTGTTCTTCAGCGGCACACCAGGTAATCCAGCCAACATCAAAGCCTCATTCTCGTTAAGGCCTGATGTATATTTCTCATTAATCACCTCTTAGGAATATTACACGTGCTACAAAGGCTTCTTTTATGTATGAAATAATTGGGTCAGGGGTTTTAATTTTTTTTTTCATTCAAGATAGATAAATGAAATGGAAGCTAGTTAGTTGAACTTGAAGCTTTTCTTAGCTGTTCTGTTCAAAGAAGTAACTCCAGCCATTATCAGCACAGCCCAGCAGCTGAGTGTACAGGGTGACCTGTGGGGAGGTAAGGTACCAGTGTGGGTCAAAATCCTGCTGTTCTTAGAGTGCAGACTTGACTCAGCTTTTCTCTACTTCAAAAACAGACCCAGCCTTCAGGCTTCTCTTCTCTTTGTCTGCAGAAGATGTGTGTATAAACAAATATGTGAGTGTTTATACATAATGGAACAGTTCCAGTGGGAAAGGTGGATGAATCAGAACATCTGAATTTTGCAAATCAATATCCGGACATATATTTGTTGGAGGCAGATACCCTGCCTGTTAAAACATACCCTGTAGCCTCTGTTACACATACCTTCTCCTCTGAAGTTGGAAGATGGTGTGTCCTACCCCCGCCACCTCTGATTAGGACTCAGGAAGACCTGCCTTCCATACTTTATGGCTGCTGTGTCTAGGGAAAAGGAAGTTTGCTCATTTGTATCCAGAGGAGAATTGTTTCAAACTTTTGTCGTGATGCAAAATTTTTAATACATTAAAAAAAAATCCAAAATATTGACTAATTGTGTTTTGGTAAGTGTCATGAGGAAATTCAGTATACATGAAGGACCAGGCATAGCTAATGGTTCTCATGCTCTAATGTTCTGTGTGTGTTATTCAAATACCACTTTCCAGGAGAAGAATAGTTTGGGTTATTTGTGCCACTCTAACTTCAGTTCATGTCTGGTCAGTACTAGGAAGGCTTTAGGACAGTGTATTTAATGAAGATCAGTGAAATGTGAAATCAGAAAATGAGCTACTTCAGCTCCTCAGCTGGGGTGGTGGGGAGTGATTTATTTTTTTCAATTCTCTACTTGTTTTCCATGTGGCTCTGAAGTGACCAAGGCAGATGCTTGTGCTGACCCCAAAGACCAGACCAGTGTGGGAAGGAACAATGTGACAGGCCTGGATAAGGATGGGGCTGGTGAATGGTTTTTGGTCGGAATTGTGACAGCATATCTCTAGAGAGACTGTGAAAAGCTTTGCTTCTGGCACCCAGCAATGACCTCCCTCAGCAGGCAACCTCCCTCAGCAACCCAGTGATGTCTGGGTTGAGGTCAGCCTGGGCTTAGATCCCAAGCCAGCCGCAGAGGATGGACTTCCACAATCCATGATTGCCGCCCCTTTTTTCTTGGCTGGATGAAAACAAAAGCCCATCAAGCTTGGATTCTCCTCCTAAACCACTCATAGGCAGCATGTTTTCTACCTTTATTAGTCTCATTTAATAACAGAAAGATTATTCCTGGCAGTGAGCACAGCTTATAGTAAATAGCTTTTGCTTTAATGCTTTGTTGAACAAGAAACAACGTAATTATTTGCTTATAGAGCAACATGCATATGTGCTGTATTGAATCACTCCTTGTGCTGGTGATGGGTGCAGGTTCATGCCCATAGTTAGTTCTCTGAATACTGATGAAACAGGCAAGTATGTACAAGAAACAAAATTCCTATGTGGTTTTTGGTAATTTGTTGCATAAAGGCATGACTGAAAAAAATTGGCAAAAGGCTTTTAAGAATTACTGCTTTATCCTTTTTATGAAAGGATGGATTAAAGCTTTCAAATTAAAAATCATTAAATATTAATAAAGAAGAGAGGCAACAGGAATCATTTTAATTTCCTTCGTTACCATAGTTAATGATAGCCTTAGGGCAGAATGAGAAAAACATAGAATGTACTAATGGAAATGTATCCATTAGAACTGTACTATTTTTGCTTCCCTTGACATGAATAGATAGCTAACAAAAATACTGTTACAGTACAACTGCTCACTCTGTAAATAATTCAACTATCAGCTGTCATAATGTACAAACCTTTAAATGGCTCTTGGAGGGGCTCTCCTTCCTTGACATCCAGAGGATTTCTAACTCCTTGAACGTGGTTTTCATCTGAATCTCAAGCACCTGCACCAAGCTTATCCCTGGAAGGGTAGCAGGAATGGATTTGGCTCCCTGAGCTGATGCCAACATGGAACAGGACTCTTGGCCCTGCATAAACAAAGGAGAGGGCGAAGGGGGTGTAGCTCTGCAGCAGAGCCCCTGTTCCAGGGCAGGGTCAGAGCATGCTTTGCAATGCTTTGGTATTGCTACATTTTACTGCACAGAGACAAGCACACTTCAGACCCATGAATGGAAGGAGAAGCAGAGCCAAATGACTGGTACCTTTGTCTGTAATGGAATCCACTGTGCAAGTGAGAAGTGATGCCAAGGTGGTGGTGCTGATAAACAGTTACAGTGCTGAGCCCTCTCCTCACTGACAGCTCTCTCTGTTTGGTAGGCTAAAGGCCTTTACACATATTTACACTGAAAACTCCTTTATTTCCTCGAGGTAGGTCGTGTATTCTGTTTTCTCTGAAGGTGCGTACTTGCAGTCAGCTAATTGCATGATTCAGTCATTAGTGTTTATGACACTGAGTAGCTGTAATGCTCTCAGGGCCGTGCTCATGACTGTTTGTACATGTATTTCCTAGCCTCTGTCACAATATATCCGGGTTTATGATTGCTAATGCACACAGAAGGCCAATTTGCAAAGCAGAGCAGATGGACACATAATCAGTCTAATGACTTAATGTCACAAATGAAATGCCCTTGCAGTTACCTGTTATTTATTTCTGCCAAGACTGTTTCTGAAACCTTAATACAGGCTCCAAAGTCTGCTGCTTCCCTCCTTGCAGCAAATGCTGCAGCTCTACCACCCCAGTCACAGAGCTGCGTGTTGGATCCCTACCTGTACCTACTCCTGCACCCTACTGTATTCCACCTTACTGTTTGGTATTATCAGTATGCCGCACAGGTGATCACTTTTTTCCTTGGAAATTTAAAACCTTTCCCAAACACCTCGATGTCAGGTAGTTTCTTTGTGTGTGCCATGTGTTCTTGCATTTTTTTTTAATCTAACACCTCTACTCCTTCAAAAACCCTTATGCACAAAAATCATTGTCATTTCCCTTTCCCCTTTAAACCTATGACTGAATCTTCATTAAGTCAGTAGGACTTAGAGACATGTTTAACTTTTATGTTGTGATGGATTAATTTGTTAAGTTAGGGGCTCAGAAACTACCATGACCTTACTCATTCCTTTTGAGTTACCATTTTTTTTTATTTTTTTAAATCCCTCTACGTGTCTTATTATTAAAATAGTTAATTCTGTATTGCTTTTCAAAAAAGCATACTCAGATGTGCCTCTTGGTGTGCAGGGAGAAGACAGGTCTCATTTCCTATGGTGCTTTCCAATGGACTTGTAAGAATGCACTGAAGGGCTCAGTCACTCTGGGCTGAGGAGTGTTTGCTGATGTTTGTAAAAAATAATAGGTTTTCAGCTGACAACCTCACACCTATGGACTTCTGCCATTTCTGTATGGCAAAATTTTTCCTATTTTCCCTGTTCAAAAGAATCAGTCATCAGAAGAAGTAATTGCTCATTAGGGCAGAGAGGAGTGGGGTAATCATGTGGCATCAAATTACTTAATGAGCTGCTGGTGTATTAATGTTGTCCTTAGTACGTGCATTGCTGAAAGACATGAGGCACTTAAACTCCTTCTAGTCTCTACTTTGTCTTTGCACTTTTTCAGAAAGCTATAAATTTGGTTGTTAACTAACTGATTTATGGGATATGCTTATTAAGCTAGTAATTTTCTGCATCAGTTGTAAATTTGCCATCTGTATAATTATATTTTACCCTTTTGCCTGTGTGCATAATTTGTTACCCTGACAACCTTTATCATTCTAACATTTTTGTGGTTTTGTTAATTTTTCTCATATGAATGGGATACAGAGAAATAGATATATACTCCAATGATGCAAACTTTTAAGTGACATGACTGCCTAAGGCTGAAATTAATTAACATGCCTGATTGAAATAAATAGAAAAACTGTTTTGTAACTGCACAAAACGATGTTACAAAAGTAACCTTTTTGTAAATTGGAGTTAATATGGAAAAATTGGCACTAGTTGATTATACAATTTTTTCTAATATATTTACCCAGTTCAATTTGTCTCACTCATAGAAGTGTGGGCAGCTGTAGTCCTTGCAGCAATAAGTAGTTAAGGACTAATATTCCCACTGATTATTTCCTCCTAAAAATTGCTTTATAAAAATAGCTATCTCTGATTTATCCATCCCTGGGAATTTCTGGTACAGGGCAGCTTTTCAAAACAAGTTTCAGGATATTAATTCACATTTGCTTTAAGAAGCTGTTTTCTGCACAGCTACTGTAAAGGTGAAAGGATAGAAATTTGTCTCTTTTGTATATCAATAGATATCCCTTGCTTTATCTTTATGTATCTCTATACATAGTGAGATGATAAAATGAAACTAAGGCAGAACCAAAAATGTGTCTGTATTCCAGAGCAGATGATAGAGCTTTTCTGGTATTAAGCTTAAATTACATGTAAAGGGCTTTATTTGCAATTTTACCTTGTAAATGGTGTGCCACATCAGGCATTGCCACATAGAACCTCCACTGATATGCTGTAATGAAATAGGCAGTGATAATGTCTTAGAGCAAAAATGAGAAGATGCTATCTAAAACCTGATGTGTTATGTAGAATTATCTTTTTCCGCATGAAGTTGCACCACCAGAGAAAGAAATTAGGATGTATAAGAGGACTCATCAATCTGTGATAAGAATGTGTAAGGCATATTTAATGCCAAGATTTTGGTTTATTCATTGGGTAATGACTCATTTTCCAAATATCTAGATGTTGTCACAGTAAAAATTAAATTGTTGAATTTTTAAATTGGGATGTGTAACTAAACACTGCAACTTCTACAGAATGATGCTTGTGAATTCAGCAAATCAGTGGTTTTGTTAAGTGTTTTAATTGGTTTTGAGGGACAGCTTTGCAGTTAGACTTTTAGGTTTCTCTTAGATCTTGCTTTGGTTCAGCTTGTGAACAGCTCTCTTTTGTTAAGGAGTGGTTTGTGGTTAAGAGCTCATCTCTGTTTTGGTGCTTGTTTGGGTTTGGTTTTGTTGGTGTTGTAACTGCAGTAACAGGTCACCTTACAGCAACTTGTTTCTGTTAGTTGCCACCATGAATCTTGATGGAATCCCTGGATGGAGGCCAGCTGGTCCATCCAGGACCCTGTAATTATCTTCACAGCAAGTTTTCCTTTATTACCCTAAACCTTCCTTGGCCTTAGACTATTTAACACATCAAAATACTAAAACTGTTATTGTTTCAGGCTCTGTTTTCTCTGAATGTTCCTGATTTGAAGTCTTCAAATGTTGCAGATTTCCAACCTAAAATAATCTCAGCAACTGTTAACAATGCTTTTTGCAATCAACGTATTAGTGATTTGGAAAGTTGGCAGGAAGCCCTGAATTTGGTGAGACACAGGTTGAGGGTGTTTATTTAGCTGGAAGAAAGGGCAGGACAAATTTTCCCAGTGTTCCATAAACTAGATATATCAGATTTTTTTTTCTTTTAGACTTGAACTCCATGAATGTGGATTTTATAATCTATTAATTGGATGTACAGGAAAAAAAAAATCAGCTCTTCTTATTGATTTAATAACAAAATATAAACTCATAGTTTAAAAAGACTGTGCATAGTACTTGTTTTTTAGGTCTTGCTCAATAAAGCTTCAGAGATGGGATAGCATATGAAGAAGTAAAGTTTACTAAAGAAAAAATACCTTTTGGAAGGCACAACCTTTGAAATCTTGTCTTCTGGTGGTTTTCGAAGGTAGTTGCATCAATATCCCCAGGATGGGAGAATTCACTTGCTAGAGCTGAATTTGAAACAATTGTGAAGTATCCAGGAAAAAACCAGCAAGCACAATCAACATGAAATGACCTATGCATTTCTTTCACTCCCTGAAAAGTTACTGTGAGCTGCCTTTTTTTTGCATTTATCTGGCTGGGGTTTATAACAATAATTTCCCTGATCTGTGATCTGAGCATTTGGTCTGTTGTGTTTAAATGCAATCCTGACGTGGGTGACAAGATCCTTTGAAATACAGTTTAACATTTCCATTGTAGATTTTGCTATCAGCAAATTGCTTTAAAAAACCACATGTTGCTTTACACATGAGACAGTAAGCAATGATGATGGATAATAGGTTAAAGAACCTGACCTTCATTTAAGAAGTACTTATGTGGGGGTATTTCAGAAACCAGTAAAGTGGTGATGCCAATGGGCATCTCCTGGACAAATGTGCTTGTTTGCTTGTACAGAACATGGAAAGGACTCCTGGAGTCAGAAACAGAGCCCATAATACTGGGGGGAAATCAGTAACTGCAACCAGCTTGGTGAATTTGAGGCTGCTGTGGCTTTCTGAAAAGTAGCTAGGTGCCCCCTGCCAGCAACATGCAGTTAAAAGCTTGTTTGTGGGAGAAAACAATAACAACAACTTTGAAGTTTTAAAGCCTGATGTAAAAGAACTTGAAAAAATCCTTAGATTAAAAAAATAAAGCCCATGTAGTATACAAAGTGATTAGAAGAGTTTGATGTAGCTATACAAATAAAAAACTTTTCTCATAAAAATGAGGTGATAGTGAAGAAACCTTTAGTATAAAAATTTCTTATTTCCTCAGAAGTTGAGGCAGATTGTGCTTTCTCATTAATTTCAGAATTCTAAATACTAAATTTGTATAAAACCCCCGACATTTCAAGTAACACTTGAACTGCAGTGAACTGCTAGTGAAGATGCTTAATTTTTTTACTCTTTTTTTAGTCATCTTATTTTGAGAAATAAATAGAGTTGTGCTAAGTGATAGTGCACTGGGCTTTCAGTGACTTTTTTGCCCCAATGAAGGTGGAAGTAGCTCTGAGCACTTCTCAGATTTACGTGTGGGAGTGAAGTCAGTGTCCAGGATATCCAGGATTGCAGGTAGGTGCAAATATATATAAATTATAAAATATATAAATTCTCCTGAGTATTAATTAAAATGTGTGAGTGTTTTCCTGCAGTGCCTGCCAAAGCAGTAACATTGCTGCACTGTCATGTTGTAGGTGGCTTCCCTGAACAGAGACAAGAGGCTTTGGGGTTTTGTGGTGTTTGTTTCTTGGACAGAGGAGGGAAATCAAAATAAACCCCAAGTAGTTGTCTTTTCCCTTCCATATGGAGTCTCCTTCCATTTTTCCCTCTGCAGTTACACTATGAAGTTAATTCAATAGCAGAAGCCAGAGAGGAATCTGACTGATTTGCAAACAGGAGTGAAGGCAATGTACTTTTCAGATCAAAGTTATTTTTTATCTAGTTTGTCTGTTTTTTTCAAGCTAAACCTTAAAACAAGCACATCTCAAAAAATATTAATTTTGTCTGTTACCTTGATGGTACAAGTTTTAATCTTACATTCTGAGCATGAAGAACAAAGGCTATAGTGCAGAGAAAATTAGAGGTAAACTTTTTTTTCTTTATTCTTGATTATAGAGTTCAGTGCATGCACTGGTCCCTTTGCAGAAAGAGCCCTGTAATCTCTCTTTCCACTTCCTTTTTATGCTCTCCCACTACTCAATTAAGAACTCATTAAACTGCACACCTGCAGAGTCTTTAACCTGATCTGTAGTTTTTAACCCCCTACTTCTACATAATTATAATGCAGCCTGTGGATTGCCCGACTTGAACTGAGCAAAAATGACAGTAAAACTTACTTGTGACAATAAATCTTCTGTATTGTTTAAAGCCAGCCGATAAACAAGAACTGAAAGGATTTTTGTGAGTACAGAGGACTTGAAATGATATATACCATGATTTTTGAGTAGATAGGATGAGGCAGCATGCTAACTGATGCATGGCTATAGTATATAGTGAATAACTGTAGTGGGGTGATGCTCCCTGGACTAGGGATGATGGAGCACAGGCTTTTGGGGATGGGCTCTTAATGTTTCAGTTGGATGCAACTTGTGAGATGACATTGTGTCCTAATATTTTTGTGTCTCTTCATGGCCATATGAGTTTTGTTAAGTCTTGGAGGAAATGTTTTGATTCAGGTTCATTTTGGAAGATCTGTTACAAGTAGCAGGAGTTCAGGGCTTTTCCATGGTGTTTGACAGAGGTTCCTTAAAGTGGCACTGCCTGTGTCCACCAGTGCTGAGCCATGTTCAAGGAGTGGTGTAAAAATACAGGATTCAGTTGGAAAACAGCAGTACTTCGTGTTCCCAGCTTTTTTCTCCAGCAATAAGATTCCATAATTTACAAATGATCACTGAGGGTTTGCTAGTATGGCAAGAGAGGCAGCAAGAAAAGTGAGCTTATAGGTTTGAACAATTCAATCCTCAGTGCTGAGTGATGTTTTCATTTGGGCTCTGGGTCCTGAGGTTTTTACCTAACATACATTCTTACTTTAATTTCTTTCCAAGTCTAGCATTTAACACAACCAAAGAAGGTTTTATAATGCTCCTTTTTTGGAACTTTTTACTTATTGTCACCATAAGATCCCAATGGTAAAGAATCTGCAAGGATATATGCTTTGCTGGAATAAGGGTTTAGCATCCTAGGAATGATTTTTACCATGTGCATCTGTATCATGTACTCCATGCACCTTTTCTGCCTACACTGTACAAATTCTATGTGGCACTGCCGAAGTCATTTGAGTGCTTCCTCTGTTAAAATTTTCAATGACAATGTATTGGTTTTGGCTTGCCAATTTAAGATTTCCTGGCCAATGCACCCATTAGTGTGATGGGTTCAGTGCTGGCCAATCACCAGTGCACTCACTAGAATGTACTTACTAATTTCTGCTGTGATACAGGACTAGGAGAAAGGCAAAGCAGGCTCAAAACTTTAAAAGGGTACAAAGAAAATTTTATTAACAGTAACTAAAAGAAAGAGTAATAAGAATCAGAACAAAACCTTCAGCATACTTCTCCCCCCACAACCTTTTCTTTTCCACTGACAGTGTAAAGAGACAAAACCTAAAATTTTCAGTCAATTTACCACCTGTAGAATAGTCTTTCTTCAGTTCACTTAGGGAGAGAAGTCCATCTCGATAATGTTACGGAGACTTCTCTACAAGAAAACAGTTCTCTCATGGCTCTCAGTTTTCCACGCATAGCAGCTGCCTGGGGAAATCAGCAATCATGAAGTCCCTCCCATTTTCCACAAGCTTTTCCCACAGTTGTGTCTATGGGTTATGTCAACTTATACTGTCAACTCACATACTGTTTTAAAGATAAGCTGTTCAAAAGCAAAGGTTCTCATTATCTATCTTTGAAATCATCCTAATCTCTAAGAACAGAGATCTTCGTCGTTTCTTCCTGGGGGCACAAGATCTTCATCACTCTTTTCTCTCTCTCTGTTCAAACTTCTTATAGGATCACAGCTACTTTAATATCTGCTTACTTCAGCATGGAGGCCTTTGCTCGATATCTACAATTTGAACACTTTCTTTCCCCCATACTTTCATGTGTTATAGGGGAAAAAGAGTTCCTTCTCCCTAGTTTTACAAGAGGATTTCAGCCTAAAACTAAAGGCATCTCCTCATCCCTCCTATCCAGGACTTCTTCACTAATCTCGACATCTTCATGTTGCTCCTCTACGTGCATCTTGTTCCTTTCTCTGACTCAAGGGAGGCTGGAAGCACTGGAAACGTTAGCGTCTCGCCTGGGGCCTGCGGAGGGTCACCTGGCGCTGGCCAGGCTGGGTGGATTGCCGAGGGAGCTGTGGCCGTGGGGCAGCGAGGAGCTCGGCAGCAGCGCGCCGAGGGCTGAGGGCTCCTCCTCTCCCCCTGCCCAGCAGCCGGAGGGTCACCCGGGGCTGCCCTGCGGCAGGAGCTGCCTGGCCCGCCCTAGCTGCGCCAGCTGTGTTACCTCTTTGCTGGCCAGAAGGAAAAAGAGGAAGTTCTCAGGTTTCTTTCCTCTTTAACATGTGTTTTTTCACAGAGGCGCGTCCAGCTTTCCAGTGGCTGGAAGGTTTGCATCACTTCTGTGAATGCCTCCCATACAAAACCATCATAGATAGTAAATGAGGGATGGCAGGAGGGCAGAAAGAAATAGGAGGTGATTGCAGCTTCTTATTATTTAGCAAGAGACAGCGACAACAGCTTAGAAGCAGGGGACAGTCAAAGGAGTCATCCCGGGGGGAAGGTGTGTGCTTGAGAACCTCGGGGAAAAGGAAGGAGAAATGAAGAGATGCTAGCAGCAGCACGGTCCTAAGCAATTGCCTGTGTTATCCCACACTCTCGTAACTCTCCAGCCTTGAGACAGATCTCTTGGTGACATTCCTAAACAGTTGTTTACCTTAAACAAGACCTGAACCATGTTCAGCAACATGCTGGTTCCTAATAAAAGGAACAGGCTGGATTCCAGGGTATTCAAAGGATATTCAAAGTATTTAAAGTTTCTCAAGTGCTACTGTAATCAACCTGGAGGAGAATAAAGATTCTGAAAGGCAAACAGGAAGGTGCAGGAAGATGCTCCCCCATAGGCTGGCTCTCTGAGGAGAAAAGGCCTGAAGTGTAATTGTTGTTAGTTCCCAATAGATGGCTCCCAGAATAAAGAGGGGACGGCAGCGCTGAGGGCACATATCACAGTAATGTCACGACTAGCAGTTCTGTGTGATCAGAAGACAATGCTACAATGTACCCCAAAACTGTAACCTTAGTGCAGGCCCCAACAGTGACAAACATCGCCCCAGGAAACACCAGGTGCGAGGGAGGTGGGACAGCACAACCTGACCACAAGCACAGCAGCTCGGAGAGCAAATAAATCAACAGTGGCACCACTGGTTATTAAACCACTGCAATGGATGCTTATAACAAATCTGGTTTAACATGCTCTGCTCATATCTGCTGTTACAGCAAATCTCCAAGCCCTACACTGGCAGCAAAAAAGGACGGTTGTGGTTTGCTTACTTGGGTGAGCAACCAAGTACCATGCAGCTACTCACTCACATCCCTGCTGCTGTGGGACTGGAAGAAGAGACAGGGAACAAGGAAAAAACTTGGGGGTTGAGAAAAGAGCATTTTAGTAATTGAAACGAAGTGAAAAATAATAATACTTATGATCAATTATAATAATAACAACATATAATGCTGCTGCTAATAGTAATAAAGATTAATAAAACTCAGGGCAAAAAAACTGCCAAAACCAAAGAATTAATGCACAATACAGGTGCTCTTTGCTTGCTGACTGATGCCCAGCCCATCCCTGAACAGCAGTCAGCCCCTTCCAGATAGCTCCCCCCTCAGTTTATATATTGAGCATATGCTAAAAAATTCATTCTATCCCAGCCAAAACCTGGACAATTTGTGAGGCCTGCAAAACATCCACCAAATGTCTAGTAACATCCACCTGTAACAATTCTTATAATAAGTCTCTGTTCAAAAAAGCATAGGGGCATCTTTCCTGGCTGGTTCTGGCAGGGAGCTGTGCTGCATCTAACAGGATGAGCATGTGGGAGAAGCTGTGGGAAGTGTACTGAAGCTGTGCCTTGCCCAGGGTTAGCAGCTGTCTTTGGGCAGGCTGGTCGGTGCACATGTGCTGCCATTGCTGGGGCTGCTCATAGCTAAATAGTGCCAGCTCTTGAAGGGCAATGATGCCTGCTGCTGTGTGTTAGGTGGTTCCCCTGCAGGGGATATCTGTGCTGCAGATACATGCAGTGTAGAATAATAATCACCTCTCCCACTACCGAGCTCTATTTGGGCCTTGAAACCTTCACTGGGTGTAGGAGAAAACAAGTAGATGCCTGTCCCAACTGGTACTTTTACAAATCTGCTAAACTTGCCAGGTGCTCTGAAACCCGGTTATTGCACGAATTTTGTTGGAGAGGAAGGGAAAGACTTAATGCGTAACTTAAAATCATATGTAGGAAGGTGGCAGGAAAAAACAATCAGCCTAATGTTGTGGCTGAATGAATTTTGTCAAGGACACGAGCAAACACATAATTGTCAGTTTGATTGCAGTTCACAGCCAGGAAAAACTGTGTGCTTGCTGGACTCCATCAGGAACACCTGTTAGCCAGAGGGATTCCTCTCTGAGAAAGCCGACAACTCCTTCCCAAAAGGGAGATTTTTTTCAAATGCTGGTGTTTCCCCAGGCTGTTGCTGGAGGTTGCAAATCCAAAGCACCGAAGGGGTGCTAACAAGTGGGAGCAGAGATGCCAAGTGAGGCAGAACTGAGGCACGGCACTGAGCAGCGAGGGAGGCCGGCACACAGCAGGAGGCCTTCCAGCCCTGCACGCAGGATAGACGGGAGATGGCTGAACCACAACGGGAACACAGATCTGCTTCTCTGCATTGCATATCCCAGTGTAGTGATTTCTGCCAAATTTGCCCTAAACCAGGACAGAGGCCTTGATCACAGAATGTAAAAGTAGATGTTAACTGGTGTGTATTCTGTAGAAATATTTGGACATGCGTGATATTATTACACACATTGCAGAGTAGGCACTAAAGCATGAATTTGGGAAGGTTTACAGGGCATGAGGCTGTAAAGGAATTATGCCTATTCTATAAAGCAAGAGCTGTAAATCTTGTGAAATTTTCCAGCCATGTAAAATTTACTAACAATTGGTACAACTGCTTGAATATTACTTTTCTTTTGTTAACAGTTTATGTGAAATGGTTCTCTTTTGTCCCTTTGGCTATTCTTTCCACTGGCTCAGTCGAGTAGTTGTTGAAATAAAGGTCTCTTAGGGGGCACAGTTGTTTGCAGCATGCGCAGCATGGAGCAGAATGTGTGTATGTGACTTACACAAATAACAATAGTAAACAGTTCATGGCCTTTAAAAGATGAGTGACTTGCACAGAAATTTGAAAGAGCTCAAGGAGTGGTCTTAAACAGTTTTGTCAGTCTCCACAAAATTCCAAAGCTTGTAAGGATGTTGTCTTTGGGTCCTTTGACTATTAAATATGTATTCCCAGTTTCTATGGCTTAGTGGAGAAGTTACTAGTGTTAGTTCAGACTCTGAGATGTAGAATAAGAGGGAAGGAAAATGAAGAATTTCAGGTGGCATGACCAAACCGTGTCATAACACAATAACTTAGTACAAAGAAGTTTATGGACACTTACTCTTGTAATGTTTTTTTACTTTGCAAATCTGTCCCACTAAGAAGTTATATAAACTTACAGAAGATCTTATTGGGAATGTATCCTTATTTCTTTTTCGCTGACAATCAATAGTAAAGACACCATCCTCTCTGGGAAACCTAAGAGCTCTCTGTCCAGCTGGAAGGGAGCAGCTCCTTTGTGCAAAAGCTCAAATGCCCCAGAAGAGCTTGTGGGGCCAGGACAGCTGATTAAAAAAAAAATGGGTTGTACAACGACACAGACAATAAAGCTGCAAGTACATCCTTCACTTCACACATTAAACTAAGAGAGCAACTAATAAATACATTGAAAGTTTTATTTGATTGTTATCACAGGTATTCCTTATGGCGTATTTCCGTATGTGTGTGCTACCTGACTGTGACCTAAATTGACTCTTCCACCTTCTACATCATTAATGAAGTTGAAATGACTTAAGTACAAAGTCAAGTCATATTACTGAAATGGAATGTGTTGTTATTAACATGTTATCTAATTTGCATAATGAAATCAGATGGCTTTAGAATGTTTAAGCTTTTTTATTTTATATCTAATTGTCATTGTGTCTTTCATTATTAACTAAAAATGTTACAAGAATAATGTGTATGAACTTTTGGAGTGATTGATTTAAAACTGAAAGCCAAAGCAAATTAAGTGCCTTGTACTGAGGTGATCTGGCACCAGTGAAGGACAGTAATGGTTTTAAGACTAATTGATTTAACCTTAAACTTATTACTAGATCTGATGTTAAAATAAAACTGAAAGCTTAAGCTAGAAAACAGACATGTCTTACATAAGTCTGACAGAAGTTGCCTGCATACAAACAGCTGAGTCACCTTGTAAACAATGTAGAAAGCAGATAAATTTTGCTTAATCTTGCCTTAACAGTGCAGCTGGGGGTAAGAATTGGATTTATTCTGTAAATCTGGATGTTCAAAAAGTGATTGTTTTAGTGGAAATCAACGAGCACTGAGCTGTTGGTGTAAATGTGCTAATTGGAGAAGCAGGTGGTTGACAATGTGTAGCTATTTGTAGGTCAATCTCCAGGTGGGCTGTATGTGGACTTTTGCACATGTAGCTCCTGTAGTCTGGTTTATAGCACCACCTTTTGAGTTTAATGCCTTTCAGAAATGTCTTCTGGTCCTAAATGGGCTGCAGCAGATCTGTGCTGCTCCCTCAGTAGTTGCTAACAGGTAACAGGCGAAATTCTCCTGTTTCTGGAGCATTTCCTAAAAGGCACCGAAAGAACACAAGAAAAACCTACTGGCCCTAATGGAGCTGGTGAAAAACCTTTTATTACTCAGTCTTTTGTAGGCTCAGCTCCTCAGGCACCACTGGCTTAAATGAACTGCAAAGTTTATGACCAAGCTTCTTACAATACTGTGAAAACTGCTTTGAGTAAATCTGTAAAACAGGGACTTCCCAGGAAATGGTATGGAGCAAATGGCATTAATTAGAGAGGAATACACCATGAAAACCTGGGCATGAAAATTCCTTGAAGAAGTCCAGTGAATTTGTTGTAGTTGTAATTTTGCGATGTGTATATCTTAGATTGCTGCGGGCCTGCCATAACGTTGGAACTAAATCCAATAAAAGTGTAGGATAAGAGAGGTTGTGCAAAGTGCTGTGGTGCAGACTGCCTGTAGACAGGCCAAAGCTTTCTGGGGCTGAAGTGGAGTCTTAGATCCATCCTCTGAGGGAGAACAGCAGAGGTCAGAGCCTCTCTAGTCACTGACTCATTGGAGGGCTGAAGAGGGCTATATTAAGTAGGTATTACTTAGCACGCAATTTCTATTTCTCTCAGAATTAATTGGCAGCTTGTAAGGAAATTACTGCGTTACTGTTCAGCACCTGATTTGCTTTTAGCAGCCCACATGTCTACTTTCCTCTCACGATTAAATTGCATTTTTTACAATTAATCCCAAAGTTTGCAAGTTACAGTTGAAAGAAATGGCTTACTTATCTCTAGTATAATCCATGAGCTGAGGAAAGCAGCAATACCATTCAATCAAAATTCTTTAAAATTAGCTTATATGGAAAGGATGGTACCAAGAAATTCAACCTAAAATGTCTAAATGTACTTTATTTTTGATGGACAAGTGTTAATTTTCATAAGAATTATTCAGGGCTCAGTTGAGGTATTGTAATTCAATTTTCAAGAGCAGATAAGCCTTGGAGTTAGAATGAAAGGTATTTAAACAGGTATTACTATTATGAAGATGAAGAAAATATCTACAGTATCTGTCAGGAGTAAGTTTTCTCCTGTCCATAACTTTTATATAATTTTGAAAAGTTGCACAAGTATTTTGAGTTGCTAAACAAAAATCTCAACTCCACAAACTTTCCATGATTTCGAAGATCAGACCATGATCAAAAACACCAATTGTGGCATTAAAGAGGAAAACCTGTGATTGTGAGCAATTCCTGGTCTCTAGGAGGTACTAAATCTAGACTGAAAGTTCCTTGGCAAAGTAGTAATCCCAGCAGCTCTGCACTGGTTCTGTCCAGGTGTGCTGTAGGCAGGAGCGTCTGACTCTGCTGACGTGCAGCTGATTTGGCACATGGCAGCACTTTGATCTGTGCTGTTCTGGGCTCAGGGTGTCTCTGGTAGCTGTGTCAGTGCTCGCAGGCACAGGGTGTGACCCGTGGTATCCTACATGGGGCTGGGAGCTGGACTCTAGGATCCTGATGTGCCCCTCCCACTTCAGGAGGTTCTGTGGTAACAGCCAGCGTGTGGGGTTTGATGCCAGATTTGATTTGCCTTGCTTTGCCACGTGGTTCGGCAGTACTCACATGCTCCAGTGCTTAAAATTACATAGAACCATGTATTGCTCTTTTCCTTCAAGCAAAGTTTGTTTTAGGATGTTTTAGGATGCAGCCCCTGTTAGGGGAGGGAAGCTTTCCATGTTCTTAGAGTGATAGGCAGATGAGGTTCAGGAAGAAAAGGCTTGTAGAAACCTTCTGAGAATTTGCAGCTCACACAGAGAAACTGAGAAGCTGCTCAGGTGAGCAGGGAGCAGACCCAGCCAAACCTCAGAGGTGCTAAAGAGAAAAACTTCCTAAGGGCCACAGAAGAGTAAAATGTGTGTTTTTCTGCAAACCAGAAAGCCAGAGCTGGCTAAAACTCTGCTGGAAGCATGAACTCCCTACAAACACTAAAAGCTCTGTTCCTATCCGGTCCCTATGACAGCTGCCATAAGGTGTAGCTCTCACTTCCCTGGTTAAGTTACAGCATGGAGAGTCAATGTGGGCTCTGAATGGGTGCACAGAAATTTTTTATCTGGTTTGGACTGAAAACTCAATTTGAAGCTGAGGGATCTTTGTCAGTGAGTTTGTTTGTTTGGGTTTTTTTTTTTTTTTAAATTAAAATTGGTAACTTTCCTAAAAGGTCAGGCCTCAGTAGAAAGGTGTATTTGCAAAGAAGAATCTTTCAAGAGAACTTCTAATTTGGCTGTACTTTTGTTTCACACATAATATAGGAATATGTTCTTTTAAAGTAGCTATTTGATCTGGGGAAATTAACAGTCCTTAAGGTTTATTCTGGTTTTACTGATAACCATTTTAAAAGCTTGAAATCTGCTGAATATTGAAGGAACAGCTGCTGTAGCAAATCTACCCTTTGATGCAAGTGGCATAAAACATGAGGAGGTCTGGAAACTGAGAAATTACTTGACTTTAAGGTAGGAAAACCCCAAGCAGGTCCCATTAACAACCTGTTCAGAAAAAATCAGGCCATAAAGAGAATAATTTTGAGAAGACTCAAGCATAAGTTTTTCAATAAATTCAAAAGTGACATTGAATGTTGCATTTGCTTTTAGTGGAGGAGAGGAAGAAAAGCTATGATTGGTAAAAGTCTGGGCTGGAATTGGAGCTTAATGTTCTCAGTTGTGTTTTCCTACTCAGCTGAGGTTTGGAAGCCACTTGTCACAGTGTGTAAAATGCACAGTGCCAGGGACAGTCCCTTTCTCCACTCCACATCTGTTACCAATATTGAAGTAGATTAAGTGTAAACAACGTCCGGAAACAGTTGGGATGCAAACTTCCTGTCTTTATTATTTATTCATATGAAACAGAACATTCAATCTAATAGTGCTTGCATTGAAGTCTAACTGAAGTTTTGTTTGTTACCTGTTGGTGTCAGATGAAGATGTAGCTCTGAACTTCAACTGCATTTTGCTTAGAGAGAAACAACCCCTTGTCCAACTGGATTAGTTTATAAGCTACAACAGCTCCTAAACAGACTTGTCTTTGACTTCAGTTGCAATCTCAGGTGGGGGAAACAGTTCTGGAAACAGTTGCACAGAACCTGACATGATTTTCCCATTGTTTTAAATGAGCTATTCCAATATTTTGATGTACTTCTGGCAGTTAGAGCACAGAGACATGTAAGCATCTGTCAATATGTGCAGTAACTTCTAATGCATCTAAGAAAATATACTGGGAGCAAGAAACAAGGAAAGGGAAGAAATGGATGGCAATAATAGCATAAATGGACAAAGCTTGCAGCTTAAGTCTCTGTTTTCCTTTGAAATAGTACCTTCTACAACCTGGATGAGAGTAAGCAGTCTTTATGTGGATTACCGTCAACATTTTCAGCTGTGATGTTGAAAATGTTTTTTCAGTGTTTTCCCCCTAGGTACGAACTGGGTTATAGTAATCACAGGAGACTTCCTTTATTTAGTATTTATTGAAAAATTTTAAATGAAATGGATGCCATCCTTCAGTCCTGCTGATTTATGTTCTCAAATGAAGTAATTAAAAAGGGCCCAGAGAAGATTCCTGCCCCACTTAGGACTGTAAAAAGCTTGTGATGGTTTTGGAACCTGGTGAAATGATAGGCTGATGATACTACTACTGATTTAAATGAAATTTTACTGAATTAACTAATTATTGCAAGAGAGATGGAGATGATCATTGTACTGCAATCCTTGTTCTAAGACATAGATAAAAAAACTCTGCATTTGTTACAACACAAATAGCAGAATAAAACAAAACTCTAAAGTCACGATTTCCTTTTAGAATTTGAAGAAAACAGGAAAAAAGGCTTAATGAGTGTCATGGAAATGTTGCTGTGGAAACAAGAAAAGCAACAATGAAGAAAAAAACATATTTGAGGAGATATTTTAATTTAATTTATTTAATTTTAATTTTCTGTGGAAAAGTTCAAGAACCAAAGTTTATTTGCTATAAACCAAAAAGTTTATTTGCTATATTAAATATCTGTAAAATTATATGCCAAGGAAGCAAAATTGATGAACAGAATGATTCTGTAATTGAGAAAAAAAAAAGACAGGAATTTGAAGTTGCAATGATGTGCTGGATTGGAGGAAATGCTCTGTTTTCTAACTGCTCGCAGTGTGTGCTCTGTGAAGAGATATTGATTTGCATGGTCAAGTAGAGCAGCAAATGTGTGAGGAGTACCCCATGACAAAATGCCTTCTGTGCCAGTAAATCTGCTCTCTGCAGCTTGTTGGATGGGATGTCTAGAAGCAGAAAATGGCATTGCGGCTCCCAAAGATGAGATTCTGTGCAGCCAAGTTACGCGTTAACAAAACTGAAATCCATAGCAGGATTTTCATCAGGATATATCACGTCCTCATTTTCTTTATACCCTGGTTGATGTGCCATAACAAGAACACCAGTAAGAACAGTAAAAGAAAAAAGCCAGGCTATTCATAATGCTGCTGCTCAGGCAGAGTCATCTGAGAGCTGCAAGCATGAGCGCTGCCATGCCAGGATTGATGGGCTCCTACTCACCCTGTTATTGTTTTGTGCCTTTCTTTGCAAAGCACAGTGACCATAAGTTGGCTCAAAGCTTCCAGAGCTTATCGCTATATCTACTGTCAAGTTTCAATTTTGGATCTTGGTCATGTTGTACTTTCCAGTGTTTTCAAAGACTTGTTGGAGGAGTTGGGGATGTAATAGAAATGTTCTGAGTGAAGAGGAGTCGCAGTAAAAGGCAGCATGGTGGTGTAAAGGAGGGGGAGGTCACTTTTCTAGGAAACATTGAATATCCCGGCTTGAAAGGGACCCAAAAGGGCACTCGTGCATGAAGTAATTGGGCACTCCTGCAGAATTATTGTGTGCTCATGTGTGCTATAATTGCCCACATTGCACTTGGTGACTGCCCAGCTCCCTGATTTGTTGAGGTCTCTCTGCAGGACCCCTCTGCCTTCGAGGGAGTCAGCTCCTCCCAGTCTGATGGTGCTGGTAAACTTACTTTGAAGATATCCTAGTTCTGCATTGCTGAGAAGGATGCTGGAGAGCACAGGGCCGAGGGTGGAGCCCTGCAGAACCCCACTAGTGACTGGTCACCAGCCTGATGTGACCCTCTCACTGTAACCCTTGGGGCCCAGTGGCTCACCCATCGCATGACAGGATGGAGTCTTGGTGGCACGTTCCCTCCTGTAGCCAGGGAGTTTAAACTCCATTGCTTTATGGTCACTGTGGCCAAGATGGCTGCTAATGGCCACAGCAGTCATGAGAACCTCTCTGTTAACAAGCAGCAGGTCACAGAGGGCACCTTGCCTGGTCGGCTCCCTCCATAGCTGCGCCTTGTCCTTCTATCCAGGCGCTTCAGGGACCTGTTTGTACCAGCCGTAGGGTATTCCTGTAACCCACCCAGTCAGGGAGCTTTCCTCAAATCCTGTGGGCTAAATACAAGAGAAACTGGGAAGACTCACTTCATTTCACAGTATTTCACTTTCTATTTTACAATTACGAGGAATTATATTTAGAAGGAAGTGTTAAATGGCATTCAGCACTCTGAGATGGAGTTTTTCTAGGTAGTTGTTGAATGTCTGCAGACAAAATCCTCTCCCAGCAGTTCTTTGCACAAGGCTCCATTGCAGTACAGATGTTTTGGTAATGAGATGAGACTTACTATGAGACTGAAATTAATTTCTTTGTTAAATTTATCTGTATAGAGCAGTTATAAAATTGCTTACAGCAATCAAGATCCTGGTAGCTTGCCAGCTTTTTTTAACAGATAAGCAGTTTGGAAATAATTATTTTCCAATAGTGTCATTGAAGTTGAGAACATTTTTGTTCCTCCTACTCTTTCAGCTTTCTTGTTAATTAAGGGCGGGGGGGACACATTTCTAGAGATGTGTAATGAACAGGCTGTGAATACCAAGTGTGAATATTGTAGTTCTTTCTCCCCTCAAGCATTCCTATGGTATTACAATACTTGAGCAGAACGACTTCTGTACTGCTCTGTTCTAGTTTTAGTGATATTTAAAGTATGTTAGTGTCCTGGATTGCTAAGGAAATTGTATTCTATTTGCCATCTGTATGGCAGTTATCTTCTGTTAAGAGGGCAGTTTTCCTTATTTCTTTCACAACCAATCCTCCCCCCAGGGAGACACCTGCTGATAATGGACTATTGAATGTCGCTGCATGGCTGATAAGAACTACAGCATCCCATTGGGAGATGTGAGCCCAGACGGAGGAGCCAAGCATTCCTACCCGGATATAATCTGGGGATTCTGGAACACCAGCACAGCTTTCTCTACTGGGTTTCCCAGAGGAACAGCAGCTGCCTCTTCCCCTGGATCTTCAGAAGAAGACTTCACCTTTCTACCAGATCCCTGCTCCAACAGAACCACACCTGACACTCCGGGAGAACTGCAGCCACGATTCCAATTGCACTGCTACCAACACCCTGACCCACAGGCTGTCAGGTTGTATTCTGACTCTGTCAGTGTTGTTTTGGTTTACTGCATTGTTTATTTTATCTTTTTATTTTCTTCCCTAATAAAGAACTGTTATTCCTGCTCCCATATTTTTGCCTGAGAGCCCCTTAATTTAAAATTTATAGCAATTCGGAGGGAAAGGGTTTGCATTTTCCATTTCAGGGGAGGCTCCTGCCTTCCTTAGCAGACACCTGTCTTTCCAAACCAAGACAGTTAGAACCCATATCTACTGTACTATTAAGTAAATCTGCCCATGCACCTTTTTATTTAGCTGGGAAAGAGCATCTATGCTCTAAAATGATAAAAAGCTTAAAATTATGGAAAAGTAGTTCATAGACATATTAAAATGCATTTCATGCCTCTATACATTTCCCTAAATGCAAAGAGAGCAGGGACTGTACATAGCACATTACCTCTTCATGGGGTTATCGTGTGCATTTTAAACCAACATCCTTCCCCAGGTGCTGTGTGGAGCACACAGTCGCTTTGAGATGAAGGGACTGCTGGCCTGCCTCTGCTACAGACTGGAAGGGAAATGAAAATGCAATTAAAAAAACAGAAGACTGAGTAGGACATTGAAATCTGCAGGATATTATATCTTGAATTCAGTTACACACCTACTGGGGTTTTTTCCTATTTTTCCCCCTTTATGTGAACGAAAGAGAAGTTTTGGTAAGTTAAAAAATCACATGGACAGTCAGTTTCTAAATATAGTAGCTTCTCAAAATATATCCCCAAATTCATGAATAAAAAGCTTTTATGAAAGCAACAGAGTTACAGGTAATATGTCGTAATTATTGACGAAACTGGGTGGGAAACAAAGCAAACAAAATGACTTTACTAGCTTTGTTCTAATTTTGTTAAGAGTGCATTGGGTTATTTGCAATGCAGTAGCTTTCAGAAGCAATGTGAAAGTGTGGCAGTTAACAAGATATTAATAGAAAGAAAAACAATTTAGAAACGTTATTGATGCAAATGTATAGAGGTACCTGTTCTTTGGATTTTGTATTTCACTGACAGAGACAGCATGGACAGGCTTCTTCACCCACTGACCCTAGGATTGTCTTGGGCTTGCTTCAAGAGAAATTTGAAGCAAGAAGAAATATTTCTGTATGAGTCTTTTGCCAATCAAAAATCAGCCTTACTTTTCAAATTACAGAACTGCAAAGACACAGATGAGCCAAAAATGTGAAATGGACCAGAGACAAAGTCGGAGCAGATTCCAGCCAACATGAAGAGGTTTTTGACCACCTTGAAATTGGTAAATTTCTTGATGTTTTCCTTTTGGATTAAATCCTGGAGCACCCATGAGTCTCTATGATACATGAACAACATCTTGTATTCTCTCTATCTTCAGTGTTCCTGAGCTAAGGAATCAGACCTACACTATGTCCTTCTAAAAGCACCCTTAATTCAAATTAAAAACTCCACAGGACTGGATTAGAAATTTCAAATTAATGCCCAGGACTCTTTCTGCATTGTAGTCTGCCTTTGGGATTTAACTGTCATTTCCCCCTTGCATACCTGCCATTCCAAAACCACCATGTAAATCCTCTTTCCAGAAGAATTACCCGTGCGAAAGTGATCCTGCCAGCTCCAAGTAGCTCTGTGGGCAGATGACACACACACCTTTCCCACTGATGCACTTCAGTGTCTCTGTATTTATTCTAGTGGAACAGCCGTAAGGAATTAACTATACTGACTCTTGAAGCATTTACTTTCTAGAGATGCATTTTTTTTTTGCAGGACATAAAGGTGTGGCCTCCTTGAAATGGCATAAGATGAGAGAGGGAGGAGGAGATGTGGCTGGGAGATGGGAAGTGAACTGCTCAAAAAGCAGGCACTGGCTTTGCCTTCTGCTGTCTCAGTGACAGCAAGGGTGCAGTGCTGGCACTTGGCAGGGTGTCCCTTTCTCCTGGGTGGGAAATGGGGACAAGAAGCATCACTGGGAAGGCACAGAGCTTGAAGGACAGACACAGGGTCACAGCAGGGCTGTGGGGGGAAACAAGCAGATACTAGGGATGTTTGTGAGAGGTGGGTGCTCAGCAGGCATGGAGCTTCATGGCAAATGTGGCATGGAGAAGGGCAGCACAGAGAAACAGCATTCACAAGTAGACCTGAGCAGGGAGCTGCAGTGATGGTACTTGCCACACTAGGTGTGTAAGCTGGGCTGCAGAATTTGGCTCTTGAAAAGCAGAGTTCCACACACGTGAGCGAGGGTTAGGGTAAAAAGCACAGCAGAGTAAGGCTACAGCTGAGAACTCCTTTTGGCTCCAGCAGTGTTAGTGAACAAGTGATGTACAGTGCTGTGATGTAGAGGATGAGAGACACTGCACAGGGGTCTCCCTGGGGACTTGCAAGAGCCTTTTGTCCCTGTGTGTTTTCCTGGCTGCCTTGGCTTAGGAAGTCAGCAGGAGTGCTAAGACTACAAGCTGTCCTTTTCTGGCAGGTTACATCTCCTTGCTGATGGCTTCCTCAGCCAGAGCAATAAACACAAGCAGGAATACAGTTGTAGGCAGCCAGGCTTTGGCCTGACCATGACACTTTCTCAGCTGTAAGAATAATTTCAAAAGAGCAGACTAAGGGAAATATTTTTTGCTTAATAGGTTATAGCATCTCTTCAGTCCCATACCATACAACACACAATTTTATAAACTGTTGCACTTTGCCTGGATATAAATGGATTGTAACTGATAACCCATAAAAATTATTAGTTAGTTGTAAGTTTTTTTAATGGAGTAAAAATACTGCAGTAATGAAAAAGCTGACATTTTAAGGACTGCTAAAGCAACAGATTCATCAGAAGAATGTGTTAGCAGAACAACAGTGTATACTCTTGGCTATATATGAAAAAAAAAAAGGTGACAGTGTTTAAGGCTAAGGATAACAAAAACTGGGAGTAACCAGAAATCCAAGAAATTGAAACGGGCTGTGTGAATAAGCAAGTGATCAAGACTGAAGGGGAAAAAAGTATTATCTAAATGAGTGCTTGATAGCCAGTACTTTGGGTGAGTTGGATCCCTGGATACTCTTGATCTGATCATTAGTGTATATGGTACATACTGTGCAAAATCATCTCACCACAGAGTTGCATGGTTAGAGCAAAGATCTGGGCCTGTGCTGTTTTATTATGTTTTTCTCTTTAAGTATTTCATTGACCATTTTCCATTCAAGTGACATTGGGTTGTTATAAACATCAAAGTACTTTCATTTTCATGAATCCCGTTTCCTTCTGCCCTTCAGGAGGGCTGTAACTATTTCCTTGTGACAGAAGGAATCACAGGGGAAGTCAAACAATGCATGGCCTAATCAATATCAGTAAGTGAATGCCACTGATTAATTGATCTGCATTTTTCAGTGCAGCCTGTTGCCACAATGAGTGGTCTGCAGAGCAGAACTGCTCTAGACAGAAGATAAAGGCCTCTGGTGAAAATGAGCCTTTTTCAGATGTAAAGACGGAAAATACTGGAATGAGGGACAATTTGGCTTTTATTAGATCTGCCTGTCTTTCTAAACCAGCACCAATACTTCCTTACATTAAGAAATGCAGAAAACACTGGAATTATTATTGACATTGCTTAACTGTACAATGGGTAGTTATCTCTGTCTCCCTTTCTTACTTTTTAGGACCTGTTTGCTGAATTTGACAATAAAATCCCATCAATAATTAAACACCTAATTTTCTTTGGAGAGAAAAAATAAGATAAACAGTCTATTTTCTTAGGTAATTCATGGTTATGAATTGAATGACTTGTTTAAAATCAATGCTTATAAATAATGTATAGGATTCTTTTCCAGCCACCCCATAAATACTAAGCTGATTGAAAGAAACAGAGAACATAGTAATGGAAATATATCTTTAGGCAGTGATAAGATTTTGTATGTATGTTCCAATTTATATGAAATTGATTTCGCACTTTCACTGGTGAATGAAGCCTTGAATCAATCAAGTGAACACACACATGAGCAGGTGTTCACACAGGTTCCCTCTTGCTGAGGTGCTGCCCAGGCCACCATTGTAAGGGACTCCTTTGGCTCGCAATCAAACCCACATCTTTGCAGGATTAGGAGCCACACTGGGCAACTGTGAGCTCAGGCAGCTGCTCCTGCATGGGCACTATGCCAGCCAGCCCTCTTGTTGTGCTGAGCCTGGTCTGTGTGTGTGCCCTGCATCAGGGTGGCCCCTGGCCTGGCTGAGGCAGAGAAGGCACTACCCTGGCAGGCAATGGCTGTGCTGGAAGCAATTTAGGAAACAAGGGCAGGAGAAAGGACAAAACTACTTACGTCATACAGGTAAAAAACTTTGCCCTTTGGTGACCCATGTAACTTTTGTTAATTACATTATGCATAAGAAATTATGTGAATCTAGTCAGGAGGTTCTTTTGTCTTCTCTTTTCTGTGTCCTTGTTCCCTTATCTCCAAAAAAAATGAGTAGTATTATATAAGAAACCAACTGAATAGAAAACTTGGTATGTAGGTTTTCTTCAGCTACAAATGCAGAAATCTTGCCAATGTGTCTGATTCTGTTGCTTGAATCAGGGTAAAACTAAATGCAAGGAAACTGATTCCTGACTGGCACTGATGAGCAGTGTAATGTGTGGAACAGCCTGTGCTGTCAAAGAAGGGGAGAGTCACATGTGGCAGCCTTTGAAGCCAAGTACAGTTCATCTTCTGGAACATGCAGAGCTTTCCTCAGAGCCAGCCAAACAAACTCTCTGAGGTACTTTATCTTTACAGATGAAGGTGGATGATATTGCCAGCAAACCTGGGGAAAGCTGGCCAGGGGCTGCTGCTCAGGGGCCAGTGGTGAGCGATTGCTTTTTCCCAGTTCTCGCCCATCCGGTGGCAGTGGGGAGTGAGCGACCAGCCATGTGATGTTTGGCTGCCTGTTGGGTAAACCACTGCAAAGGTGAAAGGCTTGTCTTCTTTTTCTTTGAAGATGGAATTAAAAGCTAGAGAGAAGGTGTGAATGCTGGGATGGGAACTGTGGTGCTCAGCACTGGGGGCCTGTTTTCAGCTATGGAAGTAGATGGTTGGTTAGGAGGGAGTGTCGTCTCTGAAACAGTGAAGATGACCTGAAGTGTGGGGCAACGCATCATGGATGAAGAGGGAGTTTCTGTGTTTTGCCTGCAGTGACTCTGAAGCTCTGAGAAGGAGGTGAAATGATAAAAAGAGGTCTAAAATCAGAAAGAGTACCAAAAAGCTGCTAAACAATGCAGTATTCAAGGAAGGCAATAAATTGTATAAGGTAATGAACAGATTTACAGACTTGGAAAACATGAAGAAGAAAAATGCATTTAGGTTAAAAGCAAGCAGTGAGTTTCTGGACAGGTATGAACACATCTTGAATGAGGGAGAATGAGGTTGGGAACATTGCATGAGTGCCTGCTATAAAACCAATCTCTCTGACTTGGAAACCTCCTGGAAGTGACATTGGGCTTAATTTTGTGAATGCTCCGGCTGATTTATTAAAAAGTTTCAGCACAGTTTGTGAAACACTCATTCCAGAAATCACTTCAGACATGAAGTGCTCCAAACTCTCCTTGCTCTGTGAATTTTGAATGTGCCAGGCGATGCTGAGCCTGTCATTTGGGCAAGCACATGGGTCTTGGCTGCAGGGTGCATTAACTGAAGAAAGGAATAATAAAATAATCTGTGGAGAAAAACACCGAAACCCAGTGGTCTTGATAGTTTTGTGTTTTCACAACAGCTTGTAAAATGAAATAGGGTGGATTCACACCCCTAGCAGTGTTGATGATGGATACCCTTCCTACACTGCTCTGATTTTTGCCTTCCATTTTTATATGAAAAGACATCGTGAGAGAGTGGCTATGTGAAGGTGAACAGCCTTGTGCCTTTATTAGTTGGCCAGGAGATCTTCTCAGTCTTCCAAGGAGCAATAGCATGCCCTATAAAACAATAAAAGAGGAGATAAAATAAAAGAAAGGCTTGGGAGTCACCACAGTAAAGTGGGCAGAGTAGAGACACAGAGAAATTGCAGATAGGAGTCAGTGAAAAACTATTAGAAGTTAGTATAAGGACCAGAGGTGAAAGATTCCATTTATGAAAAAAAGAGATGGAGATCTCTGTTTGAGACTGATATTGGTGAGTGTTAACTTTGGTGAGCCAGAGTTGTAGCAGTGCCTGCTAGCACAAGAGCCGAGTCAGAGAGTGGGGCTTTGGGTATGAGGATTCAGAGGTGGGAAGCTGAGATCATCTGGACACAGTATCCTAGGAATGTGATATGGTCTCTCTGGGGTAACCTTGCAGTGGTTAAGTTTTGTTAGAATTAACTGTTCATTCTATTATGTTTCTAAATGCTATACAGCTATTTTCTTCTCAGAAATTTGCATATCAATACCTGCTTATTTATTTCTTGGCCCAGAATATTCTTGAGTTTTGCTCTCTGTGTTTTGCTCTTGTATTTTCCAGTACTGGAATTATAGTTAGAAACTAGGACTTGCCTGACTTCCCACAGGTAAAAGCGGATCCCATTTCTGTTCCAAAGTATCATATTACTGATCTGAATCATTTTTGCTCTAATCTTTTTCTCATTGTTAATTGAAAGCTGTCAAGAACAAATGTTTTTCTCAAGTGCTTATTATTGAATGATTCTTAATCACTATTGCTAATTACATCCTTTTTAAGTATGGGATTTCTCAGCACCTCCATGCAGAGGTCAGTAGGAGGGTTGTAGCATGTTTGCTCTCTAAAGTGCAACACTTCTGTGGTTTCCATTTTCAAAGCATAAATTGAAGCTAAAAAGTTACGTCTTCATTTTCTGTCGTTACATTTCCTTTCACTTCAGTGGTCCCCTTTGCACGTGGCAACCATGACACCAGACCTTGAGGACTGTTAGCATGTCTCAGTGACTCAGCCATTTTGCCTCTCTTACATCATTTTAATAACCTGTATTTCTTTCAATGGAAGAAAGACCCAAACCCTACACTGTTACCAAACCCAGCAGAGATGGAATATCACAGAGGAACGCCAGGTGATATTTTCAGAGAAGTGCAGCCATCCTGATCCTTTAGATCACAGAAAAATAAATTTTGTTACTTTATAAAGGCTGATAGCATCAGCTACCAGATATTCCGAAGAGATAATGTCATGCTCCAAGGCAGCCACCTTCTCCCTAGAGGAGAAGTAAGGAGGGAGATAATTTTCACTTCATTTTTTTCTGTAGGTAAACAAAAAAAAATCTACTGTCATGAATTTTGTCTCCTATAGAAACAGGAGGTAGGATCTGTATATGCACATTACATCATGATGTGACTTATTGCAGAACAGCATTTTTGTGGCTGGGGCAGTGCAGTTCTGCAGGTCTTGTTGAATCTATTTGACAAACCACTGCGGAGATAAATGTCTCTGTTGAGGGTGCTATGGAGCCATTTTTCTGCCATTTTCCCAGAGAAAAGGACACTTAAGCCTTTATCTCCTTGTACTTTTTACAAACATGATTCTTGCTTCCCTCTGGCCTCTGACAGGCAAGGTTTTGTGTGCCCGTGTAGGGAAACCATGGTGGTGGGAGATGAGTGCCCCCAGTCTCTCCTTAAGCACACCCTGCATTGTATTTTCCCAGTGCTGCTCTGCAGTGGTTGGTGTCACAGCAGGCTGGCAGGGGAAGGATGAGTGCAGTTGTCATCTGACAGCAGTACCTCAGACTCTGCTGCTGGGGACAGCACAGGAGGTTTGGTGACCAATTCGGCCCAGCAGCTGCCAGCTTTGTTCTGCCTACAGTCAGCTGTGCAGCATCCATCCTTATGGAAGGAATTGCAGAACTGACTGAGAAACCATGATTTCCCCTCTCTCCTAAGGCAGACCATGATAGAGGTTTCCTGAAACTGAAGAATTCCAGGCACACTGCCTCCAGTGTCTTCACTGCTCAATTGTTCAAAATTCAGCTTATTTTACTGACAGTGCCAGAATCACTGTCCTCCCCATGCCACCAGCAAAACCAGTTTGTCTAAAAGTGAATGAAGGTGGGTAAACAAGGAAAGGCATTTAAATCTTAGTTTCACAGGAAGGTGGACACAAAAGCCCCCAAGCATATTCTTCACCTTAAAAGTTACCTTTAAACTAAAATTTATTTATTAATATATATATATATTTATTTAAATCTGGAAATCTGTTTCACAATGTTTGTTTTTGAGTAGTCTGTAATCCTGAGAGGGATTTGCAGTGCAGCTGCTGATACCACCAATCAGACTAAGTGTGTGTCAAGGAACATAATTAGATATTGAGACAGATGATATGGGCATCGTTAGAGGCAACTTAGAAAATTGCAACCTGGTAAACCCTGCCTTTTCTGATGATTAGTTACAGTTGAATGTTTGTCACAGAAAAACCAGGGAGGCGAGGATGGTGCATGTGCTGATGTGTTTGGGAGTGGTGTTCTGTTGAGAGCTTGCATGAGAGCAGTGCAGAGGTTTAATGAGACACCTCGCTGCACTCGGCCAAGGGGAGCACACTTGGGAGACGCATCCCTTCATGGAAAAACAGAGGAGCTGTGCCTCTTGGGGCCAGGGAGGTGCCTGAAGCTCACAGGAGACTCTCCCGCTACCTGGGGGATAGCACTCTTAATCTTACTAGCTAAGAATATGTTATTACATTGTTGACAAAGGACTGTTTCTTTTTTTTAAAGCGATAAGTTTTGAAAAATGGTAATTTATGCAGATGAAAAAGAAAATTCTTTATGATATAGAGTGCTTCATTATTTCCAGGATTCATACTTGAAATTTCAGATTAAGCTCTTCATCTTTCTATTTTTCATTGCATATGATGCAAGTTGACATCACTTACTTCAAATTAGACTGAATTTAGTGACCCGTATGATGTGCTCCTGCAGATGTACTATCCTTTCTGATGTGCAAGCTTGACAAATTGTAAAATACAGTATTTTCTGAAACAGAGGAGAAACCACTTCAGACTGAATTTTGATGGTGTTTCAGAGTAGGTCTTGGTTGTTTTCCTGTGTAGGCATAAAGTAGGAAATAACCCACAGGGATTTAACAACCTGTCTGGGAATTACAGATAGATTCAGTAGTTTCATATAGCTCAGAAGCTGGCAACAGGGCCTTTGGGTGATTGTACTCTATTTCTGATATGCTGATTCAATTTTGGAACAGTAATTGAGGGGTGATACCACTCCTCCATGCTGAGCCAGAATATTGCTATTTGAACAATGAGTGTGCTGTCACACAAACTTTTGAAAACCCTGCAAAACTGAAGTCACTGAGTTCAGTGCATCTCTGAGGCTTGCCAAAGAGCAGGGGATCAAAGCAGGCTGTCACCTGGTCTGTTCCTGTCAGCTACCTCCACATCATTAGACAGGCTAATGCTACATTGGTTGAAGGCAAGGGAAGGTAAAATTAGAAGTGACTTGAAATGATCCTTCAGCCAACTCAAGACAGTTTCCTCTGAGTGTTGAGCCTGTGTTTTGCCATCCTGTTTTGCTTTATCTACAGTGAACAGAGTTGAACATAGTGAACATAGTTGAAATGTCTTATAACCAAACCTCACTTTTTTCTGAAATGGCCAAGTTTCTATGGAACCAAGACAAATTAGGAAAGAATGTGGCAGAGATGTGTGAAAAATATACACTTTTAAAGTCCTCATTTCTTAGAGGGAAAAAGGTTTAGTGTGAACTGTAGGGTCACTACCTACATCTTAAAAGCCTGTAATATGAAACAAAACGAAGTTCACATTTGATAGTGAAACCTTCCAAGAGTTGTCTTCTGAAGGCTGATCCCAAGAATAAAATTAAAATCTCACTTGAAATAGCAGAACTCTGCATCAGAAAGTAAAGGTAATGCTAACTTGAAAATAATTTAAAAGAATACAGAAAGGAATGGGAGATATAATTTTAGGGAAAAATCTATTAGCACACAGTGCTAGCTAACATATAAAATCTATGACTAGCACAATAAAACCTCTGGCAGGGGATGGTGAAGTGCTGGATGTGGATTTTTATGAAGCCACTGTGTTGTGCACACTTGAAAGTGATTGAGTGCAACAATGAAAATTGAGCAACAGTTCTGCTGGTTACAGTTTGAGACACAGCAGGAACAATGCAGTGTTCAGTAACATTACCCAAACCATCCAGTCTCTGGTATGCTGTGGAACTGAAATCCTCTCATCCTCCTGTTACTTTAGGACTGCCTGGTTCTCATTGTTCATAATAAAATAAGGATTAAAAAA
The DNA here is from genome assembly GCF_901933205.1 of Camarhynchus parvulus. Lineage (NCBI taxonomy): Eukaryota > Metazoa > Chordata > Aves > Passeriformes > Thraupidae > Camarhynchus > Camarhynchus parvulus. The sequence continues at coordinate 2,320,904 of NC_044576.1, read as the reverse complement.
GTTACAAATGCCAACTAGCTGGTTACTGATGTGTTTGCAATACTGATTTTACTGCAGAAAGCACGAAGAGCTTAGTGTGACCTGGGCAACCTGATCAACCCCATATCTGACCCAAGGTGGGACCAGGGGCCTCCTGAATAATTCTGAAGAGCAAAGGATTCTTGAGTTTAGGATACTTGCATGCTAGGGTATGACAGCTGTGCGGAAATACTTGTGAGATGCTGAGCAAGGAAAGCACACTCCTCACAGCCTCCTGGCCAGGCATGTTCTGGAACTATTTTCTTTTCTGGGTTTTATTTTTTGTGTATTGTTGTGAGACCTAAAAATGTACTCATTTGAAACAAAGGTAACATAACAGCTAATGCATTAAGATACCTTTCCTTTTATGTGACTCTCCTATTACATGACTTTAAAATCCCACAGGAAATAAACGTATATCTGAACACTCTAATAAAACTTGTTCCTTAATTTCAAGTAATATGGCACTGGAAAAACATTACAGGTTATTGGTATTCAAGTGACTGCACCAAGTGTGCCATCCTTACTTTAAATTCGTATCTGATAAATTCTAGAGAAATTATTTCAGAGTTGGACTTATCTTGTGTATAAATCAGGATTTTCTCTCAACTGTTCTCATAACACTTGTGATGAAACAGATCATTCCTCTGGTCCAGATGGTGCCTTTAGTCAGGTTAGCTAAAATACCATGCCTGCTCTATGGGAACAGTTATGCAAATAATTAATTTGTCACTTTGACAAAGCTAAGAGAAGCAAATGAAAAAAAAAATCTACAAAATCTCTGCCCAAAACTTTGAAAATGGTTTATGGAGCTGTTGGATTAGATTCAAATCCCCTTGTTCTTGTGGATTTGTACCTTACTGTTGAGATTCCCTGCTCCGGTGGCATCATTTGGGGAATGACATTCCAAAGTGCAGGAAGAGCAAGAGTGAAAATGTAATTACAGGTGGAACACTGGCATTGGCCAGCAGTGGCTTTAGTTTTATCTCTTTGTTTGGAGAGCAATATAATATCAGGAATGTAATTCCTTCTGCCTTGCCAGTGGGGAGCTCAGGAGTTCACAGTGTGAGAGCCTTTGACTGGAAATATTTTTAAAAACAAATGCAAGGAAGTGAACTTGTTCTCTGATAGTGACAAGCACCATGCTGGCCCAGAGCAACAGAGACTTCCACGTGGTGGGACTTCGGTAAAAGTCAACCTGATTCTGCAGATGCATCACTGTGTCTCTGTAAGATGATGCTTCAAAAAGGCAAATGAACTTCCCCCTCTCATTCTTCTGGAAGCATTAAGTACTTCAATTTATTATCTATCAGCATTGCAAGGGAGAAGCTGGAGCTTAATGCAGAAAACCATGATGGAGCTTTGAAATTCTTTTCTCTCTTTAAAGATTAAAAAAACCCCAGCCCTTATTCTGCCAGAGCAATTACCTTGTGCTTCTTCAATTTGTTATTTTAACCTTTGAAATGCTGAGGAATGTTCTATTAATCAAATGTCTTTCAGAGCAACTGGATGTGTCTTTTGTAACTGATCAAGAAATGTGTTACTTTTTACAATCCTAGGTTTCTGTCTTTAAAGTGGTGGCATTAAAGCATGAACCAGACTTGTCTGGAGATGACTGCTGTAGTGCATTTGCCTCACATCCATGTTCACACCACCTCCTGCTCTTTCTCTCAGTTGCCGTATGAGCACTGTGCCATGGTGCTAAAGGTAACCAGAGGAAAGGTGTTTCATCTCACTGCTGCAATAGAAAACTTTCTTTGGAGTTTGAAGTCCACTGAACTTTCAAGGGACCCTCTTCATTAAACTGCAAGTTGGTGTGTTTCTCAGTGCTTTCTTAGAGGTATTTTCTGTTTCCTGCACATTATTTTTAGTAGTTCTTGTGAGAGAGGTACCTCCCCCCTAATTTCCATTCCTGAAGGTTAAGAATAAGATCTGTAGATACTGTGTGGACCTAGAGTACATAGGCCAAAAGCACTGCATTTGGCTAACACCTGTATAACAAAGCTGTGAGTATGTATTAACCCTCCCAAGTTTCCATGTAGCCCCAAGATGAAGAAGTAGCATAAACCAATTAAGTAATGAATTCGAGGAAACTTGAAATACTGCTTATGGAAACTAGGGCCCTCATTCGGAGTGTTGGTGTGCACTCAGGGCTGACATTTGTTACTTGAAGGCCTGATATACAACCATCTGTTAGCAGAAAAACTGCTCAACTGTGAGTAGCTTGGTAACTCCCTGAACCAGAGATTAGCACAGGGTAGTATTTCCCGAGCTCCACTCCCCATCTTGCATCTAATGAATAATGTAAGCAGTGATTTTCATTGCCACTTACTGTTCAATGAATAGCAGAATGATGTGTGACCTGAATAAATATTTAAGCGTACTACTGCCTGCGAAATTTTCTTTTTGCTATAAAATGCATTTAAGAATACACTAGGCAATTCTGAAAGGTTAAAGCAGTGAACTGGAATTGTCCCAGGTACAGGGTGGAAAACATATTTGTAGTTTACTCAGCCTCTTCTTTAATGTAAAGGTTAAATAGGTTTCTGATGAATAATGACATCTTCACGCATTTTAAATTGCAGCTGACTTTGTTACGTGTCAGCAAGGCCCTATAAAACAATAGGAAAGCAGTAAAATAGCGTGGGCAGGTGCGTGTGCTGAGCTGCATGCACAGGATTAAAGAAAGCAGCAGTGGGAATAGGCTTAACATGGCAGATCAGATCTTTTTCATTAATGCCAAGAGAAGGGTGGAGGATGGGCACTTTTCGAAACAGGAAACAGGATAAAACTATCATATCTAATTGTGGAAGTACAGTAAGGACAGCTGTCTTACCTGTTTGAACTCTTCACTAGGCGTTTTGTTCAGGATGGGATGCTTCTGACAGTGATTCTGTGCTAAGCCTAAAGCTGCATTTATCTTAGACTCTGTGAGCTTTGCTGTTGGTGCTTGTTTGGCTTTGATGTTTTTGCCACAAGAAATGTTTGCCTTTGTGGTTCATAGGTGGTGCAAGATGCTCCTGATAAACAGACTGAAAGTCTGTTGCTGTGGGTGACTATGTGCAGGTGGTTGACACATCAAGTCCCACAGCCTTCTTTCCTCATGCTCATTGTTAGTAAGGGAAGGCAGGAAGTGAAAGATAACTGTACTAAATATTTTCTATAGATTGCTTTGCTTGACTATTTTCCCAATGCATCATATTAAGTTTGTTAAACCCTATGATTTTCTCAATACTACTCAATATAGAACTTCGTTCCTCTAATGGGTTCTTTTGCCTCCTGCAATTCTTTTATGTTTTTACTTGTCTCAATGCCCATTTATGGATGAATTTTATGCATTTGAGATGCACAGTGAAAGCACAGCTGCTAATTCCTTCTGGCAGATTGACTGGAAATTGCCAGGTACTGAGCACTCCCAGACATTTTAAAGGAAAGTTTCGGCTGGACTGTCTCAGGGATGTGCTTATTTTGTTTAAACTAGTTCAGTAATTTCTCATTTGAGAAGCTCTTTGCCTGTTACCTTTTCAAATGTAGATTCAAACCCACACCTGCCTCTTGTTAATACTTTTAATTAACAAATACTAAGTAAATTGAACAGTTCTAAGATACAGTAAGAGTATTTGCAATTGATGGTATTTTTAAGAAGCAGGAAAATCAAGATTTGCACTGTTTTCTGTATTTTATTTCTTTTAAAAGTATATGCATGGAGATACATATGCAAAGGTATGCAAATTTGGGTGCATTTTGGTATTTATGGCAGAAGGCATCAGATTTGGGGTGGGTCTGGAACACTGTGTATGAGTGCCTAGACTGCATGGGGGGAAATAACCTGCAAAGGAGTTTCAGAGCAGCCACATTAAGAACAGAGTAATCTGGGCTTGAGTAATGGTGTCTGTCCATGTGGGATGTTCAATTCAGACCCTGTCTGGAAAGCAAATAAAAATGGACTTGAGCATGGCATAAGCACTCAGAAAAGTGTAGCTGTCTCAATGAGCAGAACTCAAAGATCAGCCCCCTGGCAGGGCATTACTGCCTTGAGTGGTTTCTGTGTCTGTAGAAAATGCTGCCCCATGATCACAAACCTGTAGTCCAAGTCAGCCAGGGTCTGAGTGAATTCTTGGTGCCATTGAAATTAACAGCAAAACTTGTTTTGATTGTTACTTAGAGCAAGATTTCTTCTCTCAGTTTTCCTAAGTACAGAGAAACAGTAACTACAAAGGCCAAGGTTTTCAAAGTTACCAGAAAGAATCAAGTGCCCTGAAAACATAAGTTGTGGGTGTTTGTTTCCCTTGGACAGCTCTTGCAGTCCGAATTCTGTGTGAAATGTGAAACCCTGATGAAATATTAAGGACTCTTAGAGAGAGGACACATCAGAGTCACTGTATATGGACTGCTGAACTGGCCATTCAGAAGGAGCCAGCCCTCATCTGTCAATGCGTAGAGGTACAAATCCAGGGCAAGAGATTTGTTGCTTGTCTGGAAGTGGTATTTCTCTTGCAAAAGGGTATTTGAATTGAAGAATTAGCAGGCATACAAAAATTGTAAAGGAGGAGTACACACAGGTACCCCTGGGGTTGCTGACACTGAGCTGCCAAAGAGCACAGCTGAGTGAGAGCACAAATGAACCAGATAGAATGATATTTTTTCAGACATGAAAAAAAGTTATTTTTTCAGACATGAAGTCTTTTTGAGCTTTCCAACAGAAAATCAGGTAACATTCTCAGTTAATGAAGTGTCAGATTGGAACCATGGCACAACCTAATAAAGCACTGGGCACATGAACATGCTCGTAGTAACTGCTAAAGCCAGTTTCCTTTCTCCTGCCTTTGTTCTAATCCAAGTATTGTCACAGGGCAATGCTTAGACTTTGAAGCAGCACAAATTTTATTTAGGAATTTGGTGGGTACATAGGATGGGACCGAGTTCACCTCTGAACTGGAAGAAGTGTATCCATCTGCTTGAGATTATCAAGCACTCTAATGCCCCCTATGTTCTTTACAACACGTCTTTATTTCACCAGTTCACCAAAAATGCTCATAACAGAAAGCAGCAAGGAACCTGAAGAAAGGAATGTGTCATTTGTGTTTGTTCCCTCATTCCAGGGTTCATAAAAATGTTCCTGTCTTATCACAAGAGAAAGAGAAAAGCCAGCTCTTGAAAGTTTTGTAAAGCGTTTGAATCAGTCTCTGTTCTGTGCTGTTCTCAGGGCTGTACATGCTGCTTGGTAAGTTTTCTCACCCAGAGACTTGTTTGTTAAGAAGAGAGGAGTGGAAAATTCCCCACAGTATCTTCATGAATGAGCCAAACAAATGTTTGTGCTTGGCTGTTTGAAACAGATGCTATTCAAACTCTAAAATAGCTCCAAGTCTTCTTTTTGGAACAGGACCCAACATAACAATCAGAATGGTCACTATCACTCTTTGTCTCAGACTTGAGCAGCATTGTCCAGGCTGAGTCTGACTGGGACATCGTTCTCCTCTCATGTCCCAGCTGTCTCATCTCTCAAGTGTATGGCATTCTGTTAGCAATCCATTTGCTGGATCACAAAGTGACTTGGTGTTTCTTGCTCTGCCCTCTCCACTCCCAGTTTCAAACTCTGAACAAAGCTAAAAATTTCTGCTGCCAAACTTCCGAGAGAATATAATGAAGAGAGTCCTGGAACTGGGAAAATATATGAAAAAGCCATTTCCATTCTGTTCTCTCATCTCTGTCTGGCCTTTGAGTGTCAGACCCAAGGTGTTCATTCAGAAAGACAGCCTGTGACAATGTGTATTTGCATATATTTTGTGTATATGTATTTGCATATATGTGTTTTGCATATTTTTTACTTTCTTTCATAGAGAAGAACTGAAAAATAATCCTGTCTGAAGTACCTAAATTATATAAAATTGGTTTTATTTTTTTATTTTTATATATTTATTGTTCTAACAATATGGATTTCTTAATAACATAAATTATCAAGAAATTGGAACTTAGAGGTTACTGAGACAGACTAATTTGTAAAAATTCCTGCAGACACTAGGCAACACTAAACTAAACTATTTGTGTCAAAAGTCCCATTAGAGAAAATCCTTAAGTCTAGTGAAAGTAGACATGAGTTAGGCATTCAAATATTAATAGTTCTGTATTTCTAAAATAAAAAATGTAGCAGTCTGAATAAATAAATCTCCTAAAAGATTTTGGTTGGAAACTGCACACTAATTAAATGGAACTAGTTAGAATTACAAAAGGTGATAAAACTTTGAAGTCTGAAGTGTTGCTGCTTCCAGGCCTTGTACTTGCTGACTTTAAATGTTGAGAGCCTGGCAGAGTGTAGTAGATCAGCTTTAATCTCTGGAATGGCCCAGGGCTTGGATCCTTTCGATCTGTAATACAGAGAGAGAATAACTAATTTCTTTGAATCTTGAAATTAGGTTTTAAAAAATACAATTAACATGGATGCCAGCTACTGAACAAGGATGTTTTATCCCTCCAAAGAAGGAGGATTTAGGGTAAGTACACAGAAGCACTGCCAATGCCTTGTTTCATTTTTTAGACTTGTTATTGTTTTTCTCCTTGTTTTCAGATATGGGTAACCTAAGACCTGCAATTAAGAGAGCAAAAAGGAAACGAGAATAAATTAACAAGAGCAGAGGTTAAATTAAGATAACCAGTGTCACTGAATGGAACCACCTGAAAATTCATAAATACCAGAAAACATCGTGCTGCCAGAGGGAGGGAGTAATTTTGACAGCCAGTTTCTGGCTGATATTCTCATTTTTGGGTGCATGCATATTTTATTGAGGTTATTGAGATAATATTTTACTGTGAGGTGGGATCACTCAACTTAGTGAAAGCTATGAGCTGTGTGCAGTGGGGAGAACACAACAGATGTGGCAAAAGAGAAATGCTCCTGTTCAATTAACAAAGGCATCCAAGGTTTTAAAATATCAGGGCCTATCCCCACTTTGGCAATTCTTAACACCAGTGCTACTGATAATTATCTGCTTCTGGTAGTAAAAAGATGATGTGATCAAGAGGAGATTTCTGTCATGCAGACTGTCCTAACAGTGAGGAGGGCCAATGTCTAGAACTTCTACTGAAGACAGCATCACTCTTTGAAGTGTGATACTGGGTTTGTACATTTTTAGTATGTTGTCCTGGTTTAGGGCAAATGTGGGAGAAAATTTCCAAAGGGGCTCCTCTAGAAAGCAGATTCAAGCGGCCTCTCCCTGAACTGGTTTGGGAAAAGATTTCCTTGGAGGAAAGTGGGAAAACCTGTTTATTTAACAGGCAAGGCATTCACCAGCAAAAAATGAACAATATTAAACAGTAAAACCTCTTGCCGCTCCCAAGAGATGACACACTCAGAAAGTCCCTCTGTGGGCTATAGCTTGGGTCACTCCGTCCCTTATCAGTCTCTTATCAGTCCCTCAGGTGCTGGAAATGCTGCAGCCCAGGCCCAGCCTGTGGGCCACAGGTGAGAGCTGCCAGTGGTGTTCTGGGTGTTCAGTCCAGAGCAGGTTCAAACTGTTCCAAGAAAAAGAAACCCACAGTCCAGAGAACTTCTCTGCCTCAGCTAGTGAACAACTAACTAAAAGCAAAGGAAAGCTTTCTCCTGCTGTCTGTCCATGCTGCAGGCAGCACTGTCCAGGAGAAGGATGCGGGGGAGCAAGTGCAGTTTCTGAAAACAAAATGTGTGTTTCTTGTCTCCCTCCACCTTTGCTCTCAGAACCTGTCTTAAAGGTGCAAATCTTAATTCTGGGCCAAACAGATGAATGGAGATACAATTCAGCATCAGAAAGTCACCCCAGGGCATATGTAATTTATATGTTTATGTGTTAACTTGACAAATTAGGAGGTTTTGTCATATGGAGAACTGTGTAATTCAGAACAAGAGGGCACATTCTCAGGAGAGGCACAAGAGCAATGATTTGGTTTTACAGTAGTTTTGTTTTCTAAAATACATCCAACATACCACATGGTATTTTATTTCTCTGCCAGATTAATTATGCAGCTTCCCATTTCACCCTGCCATCACTAGAGTCACAGAATGGGATTGGGGTGGATGGGGCCCTAAAGCTTACCTCATTCCAACTCCCTGCCATAAGCAGGAACACCATCCACAAGACCAGGTTGCTCAGAACCCCATCCATTTCTGTACTTTCATGGAGACCTCCCTGTGATTTTCTGTGTGTGATGATAGTTACAGCTGATTTCATTTTTCTAATATGCTTACACAGTTCTAGGGGGATTTTATTATTATTATTTTGTTCTTATGAGGGTTTTTCCCTGAAAAACTTGCTATGCAATACTGTTTAACTTGTTGCTGGACTGCCGAAGAGACATTCTCAAGGGAATGAGATTTTTTTCTGAGGCCAGCTATATGCTAGCAGGAAAAAAAGTCTCTATAAATTTTTGAATTGATTTAAAGATACATTGGGAAAAAATAGATATAAATTTCTTTTGTAAGTATTACAAACTTCTATTGAGTGCGCATTCCCATTATTTTCTTCAACAGCATTTACTATGCTATGACAATTGAGAGATGTAATTTAGTTAGACCTGCATGTAGCAAGGTTTTGTTGATGGTTAAATTGCCTCAGCAATACTTCTAACACATCTTTCAAAGCAGTCCAAGGTTTAGTCTCTTTCTGCCTGTTAGTTGGGTCTTAGTGATGTTTATTATTGGATACTTTGTCTTCCAATGGAGATTATAGCTCAGTGATACTCCCAGTGAAGCCCTTTTCCTGCATACAGAATTACAATTATTGGGACTGAAATACTACTTTTATAGTTTATTATGTTTTTCAAATTACAATCCTTTAAATATTTTCAATGTTTAGAAGAAATCATCCTTTGAAAATTAATTATAACTTACCAGAGCAACTTGAGTAGAAAACAGACAGGATGTTTTGTTCAAGCATCCAGCAGGGCTTTGGGTGACTTAACTGTCATCAGATTTATTCAGCTGGGTTTTAACTCAGAGAGAAGATGCTGCTGCCGGGAGTGTCCTGCACAGCACAGTGGAGACTTCACTGCTTACACAGGAGCACTTTTACCAAACGTTCCCTCCTGTTGCCAGGACTGCAGGCAGCAAACAATTCCCACTGTCCTCCTGTGACACAATTTTTGGGAGGCCTTTTTAAGTAATGAGTAAGGACCTTCAAAAACTACTAACTGGGTGGGCATCCAGGCCATGTCTTCTGCTATTTGTTTGCCATATGTTATTATAAGAGAAAATGTTCTCAAGTATCTATACTAATAAGAACTTTCTAGCAAGGCTGATTTTTTTGTATTAATTACAGTTGTAAGTGGTGTCAAGAAATGCAAACTTAAAATATTTGAAAACTTGTGAAACAAATTTAACATAGTTTTCAAACTGACTTTTAAACCAATGCTGTTTCTAGACACTCACTTTGCATATACAGACAAAGTAATATTAAAAATCATGTAGGGAGAAATTCTTTGGAAGGGAAACCTTGTTTACTTCATGGATATAGAATTACTAGTGAGTTAAATCAGGAATTCTTGTTACAAATATATCTGAGTTTTGGAGCAGGTTTGAGAAACACTGTGTTTCTTCATACACTATTCACTTTATCAATGTCATAATGACCCCATATGCACAGTTCCAGAGTACATCAAAGTGTGCTAACAAGATTGTTTGGTTTATTAAATTTATTCATAAGGGTAAGAAAATAGTGCAAACCAGAATATTTTGCTGAGCAGGAGCTTTTGGTGAGATTTCAGTTTCTTTGATTTTTTTTTTTTAAATTTTAAAATTTTTTAAGCAGAAGCAAGGAGTTCCTTAATATCCTGCCTAGTGAGTTTGGACAGCAGCTACAGGAACAGCAAGCATATGAGCAGGGTCAGTCCACCACAGTCTATAGGCAGCCACAGAGCAGAAAACAGATTTGAAGTATTTTATATTTTAAGATTTTTCACTAGAATATCATCTAGAAATGAAGTTCTGCTAGCACTAAACTATTTTCATCTGTCTTTGCACCTGAAATCAATGTTTACATGCATTAGCTCTCTACTGAACCATTCCACCAATTTCCTAATTTGTATGGGGAAATATTGTGCTGCTTACTTCATTATTTGTTGACCTGTGACTCTTCTAAAATATATCGGATTAATTTTATAAGACACTGAGTGCCCCTATGCACCATCTCCAAATGGAACTATGGCACATGACACATGCCTGGATCACTAATTTAACCTATACCTGGAGGGCTTTTCTGGGCTTCTTTCCAAACTAGCATGTTCTTGTGAAGGTAACCAGACCAGAGCCAGTCTGTGGATGCACGTTTCTGTGATGTGGAATTGATGTGCTTAGAATTTTGTGGTTAGACACAGCACAGGAGCATTACCATTGTTGAAAAACCAATGATCTTTGCAACCAGTATTTCCAAAGTTGATTGCTATTATCGGTAACTATTCAGAGTAATTCAACAACATGTGAATGAGCATAGTTTGGGCACTCAAACTGCATTAACAATACCCTGCAGTGGCTCCATGCACTGGCCATATGGCTCTAATTAAGGCTTCTCAGTATTTGTGTTTGCACACTAGAGAAAAAGAAACAGATCTGTCTTGGATGATAATTTAATCCTCCTCTCCACTGTGCCACTTCATGCTGTAATTAAGGATATATACACATCCTAATTATGCAATTCCACTTTTACTATCTATGGGTTTCTTTTCAGTCCAAGCTCAAATCCAGCATCTAACATTTGAGTTGGGTATAATTGTCAGGTTAGGTGAGGCCCTTTATGGCACACTGGCAGCACAATTCCAAATCAGAGCCCTGTCATCAGCTTCTGCCAGGAAACTTCCAGGGTCTGGCATTGTTAGTGTCAGATAAGAAAATTTCAATGAAAACTAAACAAGCGCTAAGCCATAATATTATCAAATAACGGTTGGGTGGTTTTCTTTCAACTTTTTTTTTGGTTGTATTCAGCAGTGTACTCTGACTGTATTCTGTATCAAAAGCAATTGTCTTTTTTCCATCTTCTCATGTTTCCTTATTTTTTCATGCTCTGTGTTTGCCTCACACTAATACCACTGATGTTCTGCCTGTCTTCCCCACAGCTCATTCCTTTAATCCACAGCTCTGCTATTTTCACTGACGGTCTCATTTTCCCAGCCCTACTTTTTACTGCCCACCTTCACTATTATGTTGTAAAGGAACACGCAACTTCTGGGAAGAAATATTTTGGACTAATGTATATGGTTCTTTTCCTTGTATTGCAGTGTGGCCTGTTTGCAGGGGTCCGCAGAGACTGCTACACCCAGCCCTGACATGAAGGTGCTTCTTTAGCAAACATATCAATTGTTAGTGTATCCTTCAAAGTGATCTTTCAAGGAAACAGTATCCCCTGAATCTTCTGGGGAAACCTACAAAAGAAAAAACAAACAGTAATTTTCAGTAAATATTGGAATGGAACTTTTTCTAGGACTGAAATATGAAGCAATGTACTAAAACTATAATGGACCCCTGTTTAAGTTGGTCACTAAACTTCATTTGCCACAACATGGACTTTTTCTCAAGTGCTTTTGACTAGGATAAGTAGTGAGTTCAGCTCTGTACAGAGAGGAAAGGTGGGGTCCATGTCCCAGGCCAGGGAGGTTCCCCTGCATGCTCCCAGCCAGGTCTCACAGTGGCTCGAGTGCTGTTGGATATTGTTCTGCCTGCAGGTGTAGAAATTACACAGGGCCAGTGAATTTTCAGGGTGTTTGCTGTGCTCCTCTGCATTTGAACATGAGCTGAGTCCAGACTTGAACTTCAGCCCTGAGTCTGCCTCATGCTTGAGGCTCTGCTAGATCAAAATTTTGTTTTCATAAACCATCTCTTCTTGGCAGTGGTTTTTGCAGAAGCAAGCTGTTTTGCACAGAAACCCACACTCGCTCCTTTCTCCCTTGAGCCACAGCCTCATACATTCAATTAAAGTTTGCCTTCCTTGTCACATTTTTCCTTGCTCTTGTTCAAATTATGGCTTTTTTGTTTTGCACCTGGCAGAGGAACTTCTGAGTCAAAGTGCCAGTGTAGTATTCTTAGAACTAAAGCTATACTAGAGAAATTTAGTCTAATTAGTCTAATTCAGTCTAATTTGTCTTCTCTTTAAGCAGGTAAATGTATGACTGTAGTTCCTGTATTTCTCATTGCAAAATGTCCCAAAATGAAATACCATTATGAAAGCAGCTTTCACAGCATTGCTACTGCTGCTACTGCTAGTAAGTTATTACCAGTAAGAAAATCAGTACTGGCATATGATTTTCTAGAACTCAGCTGTCTGGCTTATTCACTGCTTAAATAAAGACATGGGTCTAAACTAAAGTCCATAACAGCAAGAATTGTCAGCTGATATATTCCAGGACCACAAAAGAAAATTAGATTCCTTTGAAACATGAGGGCAAGATGCCACCTATGTAACTATGCATGAGGATTCAGGGGTTCTCCTTCCTTTTCTCCAAATCCTCAAAATGTTGCTGTGAGTAAACAAATGCCTTTCTCATGTTTAAACATCATATAACCATTTACCTCCTGTTGCACTTAAAAAAAAAAAAAAAAAAAAAATATGAAACAAACAAACACTAACTGGAGTAGGGAATCAGTAATGCAGGTGAAGGTCTTTGTTCTGGAGTCACAGTTCAGTTCCAGTTTATGTTACAAGGGACAGCAGACATTGGGAGCCAGGACCATGTGCTCATTGTTTCATCCTTTCTTTCTTGCTCTCCTGGTACTGTCTCTGCAGAAGAAGGCCTTGACTCCTTCCCCTGGATCTCTGCCACTCCTTTTAAAGGCTGAAATGGGTGAGCAGGTTGGGGGTTTATTCAAACTCCTTCAGTTTTAGTCCACTTCAGGATTTTATATAAATGAGCCTCTGTTTTGAGCAGGAGAGGTGTCAGGGGACAGAGCTGCCTCTGACTGTCAAATGGCAGGGGCAGGAGCTGGCAGGAGAGGCTGGAGAAGGAAAGGGACTGGGGGAAAAGGGAACATGGACTGAAACTGAATCACCTGCCAGCCTGCCTCAAGCCTAGTGCTGAGATGAGCAGTGGGGAAGCCACTACTGGCACCTTGTTAAGCAGGGACTGCTTCCAGGCTTCTGGGGTTGGGAATGCTGCCTGGAAATGTTTCATAGCAGTGGGACTCAGCAGAAGGCTCAGGCACCTTTTCTGCCTGCCTGCTCTTTCTGATGCAGAAGGATTGCTATGGAGACACAGAAACAGGGGTGGGAACTCCTCTTTCTATGGCCCAAAAGGAATAAAAAGGAGTTTGTGAAGGGGGAAGAGTCTATTCAGTGCCATCTTCTTCATGACAGAAGTAATCCAGAATGAAAATAGAAATTATCAAAGGTTTCAAAGGTGGTTATGAGTTCCGGGTGGTGATCCTGCTCAAAACTGTAAATAATGCTGGTAACAAAGATTTTTGTTACTACAACAGTTAGTAATGCTTTTCTCTTAACATGCTGGGTGAAGAGAGCACAGCAATGCAGTCTTGAGACTGATTTATTTTTTCCCTTTGGATTATTTCACATGAAAAGAATTATTTTTTGGTAAAATTATGGTGATAAGAATATTAATGAGAGGTTGATTAAGGTGTCGCACACAATAGCTCCCAATTGCATATGCTGCCATAGTCAGAAACTGAAAACCTAAGAACTTTTACTCGGCAAAAAATTATCATTCAACCATCTGTAACCAGAAAAACCTCACCAAGGAAGGAAAATACATTACTTCTCACTTTAAAGGATTCAAAATGTGTCAAGCAAGGTAGAAAAGGCTAAACACACTGTAGCAGAAATCCAGTTACTTCCTAAGGAAGCAGTGCAATTGGGCGCTTTCTGCATATAAATGTTAATGGTGCTGGCTGTATGTAGCGTTAAGTGGCCTGCAGACGATGAAAAATATTGAATTCCTAATTCAATTTATCATAATTTTGTTGACTGTGAGCTAAATTTGATCTCCATAAGGCTTCTGGTGGCAGACTTCCTTGCTATCCAATATCTCTTGAAAAGCTGTTAAAATACGTATTTCAATATATTTGCAGGATGCAGATACAAAGTTTGCAATCATGACTGTTTCACCTGGGGAATTTAAACAAGCTAGAAAAACAACTTCTGAATAACAAATTAATTTTTGAATATATTAAAAAATAGAACAAGATACGGAATTTGTCATAGAAAATGAATTACCACTGGCTACTCCAGCCTTTGGGAGCTGCCTTTGGCACTATCAATCATGGTATTCTGCTGCCACATTTCCAACAGGAGGAACTGATGTTGGCTGGTAAGAAAACCATGGAAGCTCCTGCTTGGGCCCTGGTTGAGGTTAATTGCCTTTAGGAGCTGCCCCTGAGCCTGTACCTGCCCCAACCCCGCTGACTGAGGTCATTTGCCCTAAGGAGCAGCCCTGAGCCCACCCTGCCTTGTCTGCCCCATCTCAGTGTGGGCAGTGTCCAGTGTGCTCATGTTTGCCCCCAGAGTGGCCCAGCCTGGCAGCTGGCTTGAGCCCCATCTGCTTACAGGGATAAAAGGTAAGGGAAGGCTGACAAGGAGAGTTTGCCTTTTCATCAGGGAATATCTTGGCTGTGTCCAAGGGAGTTGTATTAGTCTGGAGGTCGTTGGGCTTTGTGAGGGTTTGCTTGCTGCGCTGCGCAGCCCAGCACAGCTCTGCAGAGCCCTTTGGGTGCTTTGCACCCACTGGTGGGTTTGTTTGGTTTGTTTTTACTTTTCCTGTGTGTTTGGCCACGTGCACCATCCCTCTCATGCCCCAATAGCCATGTAGTTGCCTGCTGAGGTGCCTGGCAGCCCTTGGCAGGTACGGGAGCCGAGCTCCGCTCAGGGCAGTGCCCTGCGACCCCACCGCTGCCGCTGCTCCCTGCAGGGCCCCTGGGAGTGCCAGGACGCTGCTCTGGGTGAGGGAGGGTTTGGGGGTGCCCCGTGACCCCACATCTGTGCCTTCCCTCAGTGCCGCAGGCTCCTGACTCCAACAGCTTCCCTGCAAAGCCTTTTTTTGTGACTTCTACCTGCTGCTTTGTCCGTCAGCTTCATGTCCCCCCTTGAAACTGGTTGAAGAATAGTGAACTACTTTTTGTTCCGTGACTGAGATGTAGCATGCATTTGAGCTGGCTATTTCTATGGCAGCTTGTCAATTAAATTATGCCATGAGTGTGCTTGAGCTTCCAAAATGCCATTGTCTAAAACAGTTCTTTATTTAAAATGGGAAACGCTGTCCTCATTTATTTAAAAACTATTCTACTGTAAATAAGGTGAAATAAATTTAGTTGTTCTTATGGTTTTATGCAATGCAGTGAATAAACTTTAAAGGAATAGTAGCAGCAGGGTGAGGAAAAGGCAAGGTCTTAATATAGAAATTACTTTAATTAAAATCTGTGAGCACCTCTGATTTCTCTGACGTTTTAAATTACATTGATCTGCAATGTAATTTAATTTTCAAGGCTATTAAGTAGTCTGGTCTTGAGAGTTGACTGGTTATCTTTTGCCCCATATACAGAATTGGGATAACTATTTACCTTATTGCTGGAAGAGTGAGTACTGCAGCATAGCTTCTGCTTTTCAAAAATATTTTTAACCAGTGATCAAGCCAACATCATTTAGTGTAAATTAATTGAATAAAACTCTAATGGCTGCAGTAGGTTAATAGAAATGCAGTTAAACCTTGCACCAAAATCAACTGCCTTAGAGCACATCAGGAAGATGTTTAAGAGTCCCAGTTTATCTCATAATTTTTCAATTTTATGTACGCTTACATCCATAAGGGAGCAACCCAGCTCTGTACAAACACAAATGTAGAGCAGGAGCTTTTGAGGAAACGCAGTATAGCTAGTTTGTCATCTTTACAACTGAAATTTGCAACACATCTTTATGTAAAAAGTAATAGCAGTTCTTTCACTTCCAAGACATATCAATCACAATTAATAACTGTCCTGGGAAATTCTCTGTTTCTGGAGTAGGAAAAGGTTGTAAAAGCAAGGTTGTTTTCATGCTTCTCATCATAGGGTTCAGGTGCTGAAGCATTACAGCAGTTACCTGTTCTCATTATTTGTGGGTCAGCTGTGTGGGGTTTTGGCCTAAATTGGACTCACCACAGGTGAGTCCAAGTTAGACCAAAATTTCACTGTATCTGAAATTGTTTTGAAGTTGGTGCTGTTGCTCAATAAATATAGTCAATTTATGTTTTTTCATAAAATACTAGAGGAATTCAATCTATTATCTAACCTCTCAAATATGTTTAATTATTATTGTGCTACATCATAGGAAATTTCCTGCTAATTTTGGAGCTAGTTATGTACTTGAATTTATTTGCAAATGTGACTTTTGGCATGTTCAGAATATTTTTGTATACTCTAGAAATGAAAATGCCAGAAAAGCACTTAGTATTTTGAACATATTCATCTTAATGGCTGATTCCCAATCTATAAAAATATAGAAGGAAATAGTTTTAAGCCTTGCAAAAGCAGTATCTAGCTGTGGAAATAATTTCAGAAGCTTTCAACATTGATCATTTTAGTATACACAACAGCTTTAGCTGATGCAAAGTATGTTTAGTGTCATAAGACTACTGTGCTTGCAAAATTGAGACATTTTCTGTCCTTCTTGAAAGAAAAATAGATCCAATACATATATTTTCTCCTAAGCTGTGGGTTTTTTTACAAGATTCAATGGCAAAAGATATTCCTGAAGGTGCTCATAGAAGAATAGCTGAGATGATAATTTGTACTGCAGCAGTTCTATAAGAACTGAAACACCTTAATTTTCACGTCATTTTCTTTTTGATGGAAACAGTGGTTGTATGTTGTGGTTTTGAAAGGATTATCAGTAATGTGATTCCAGTGGGCATCTCATGTACTCTGACCTCTGCCTCACAGGGTGAATGTTGGAGTGCAGTGCTCTCAGGGAAAAACATCCTGGAAAGATCCTTTAACTGTTCCTAGCTTTCAGCTTAATTCCTTCTTTGAACTAGGGTAAAACCAAATGGCAGGGACTGCTTGGGAGTTGATGCAGCTGCACCTTTTGTTGCTCCAATGCAATCAGGCTGAGGGACTTTGGTGCAAAGGGCAGAGGCCTGGGAATGCCTGATGGCAAGTGAGTGACTCCAGTGAGAGGAGATGGTCTTTTCCAGTGGCCATCGTTGATGTTGACTCGTGTTGTATGCTGAGAAAAGCAGGGCTATTTACTATGCTGTGTTAATGTGAGTTAGAATAAGGTAAACATGGTAGGAAAATGAATCCATGGGCATTAATCTTGGAAGGAAGTTTGGAGGTTTTTGACATAGGTGTGCACCAGGAGAGAGAAGGGATGAGTGAGAAGCCTCATGCAAGGTGGAGGTGACAATCTGGGCAGTGGCTGCCTGATGTGGGGCAGGAGTGGGGCACTTGGCAAGCTGCAGCAGGGCTGGGTCCTCTGTGCCCAGGAGGGATATGGATATGGGCAGGCTGGTGACCATTGTCA
Organism: Camarhynchus parvulus; assembly: GCF_901933205.1. NCBI lineage: Eukaryota > Metazoa > Chordata > Aves > Passeriformes > Thraupidae > Camarhynchus > Camarhynchus parvulus. The sequence continues at coordinate 2,303,427 of NC_044576.1, read as the reverse complement.
CTTGGACATGGGAGCAGCCTGGTCACCACCTTTTGGGAGCCTTAGTTTGTAATTTGGTTTCCAGAGTTGCAGTAGCTTTTGCCACACTCTGCCACTTCTCATAAGTTTAGTTTTGAAAGAGATAATGGAGCTTGTTCAGGTGATACCCTCTGCAATGCTGTCAGTCACTGTCTTAGTACCTTGTAGTCACTGATCTGTCCATCCAGACTCTGCTGCCTCTGTGGGTCCACTACTTTCTGTTTCTAGGATAAAATCTCCCACCTGAAAGAAAGAATCAGTAATTCCCCTTTATGATCCTGCCACTGTTTCCCCTCAGCTGTCCCTGTGCAGCTGTTTGCTGCCAGCAGCAGAAACTGCAGGTGGTCAAGGCTGTGTTGGTTGTTTCTCCTGCCCTGAAATGCTGCTCATCTGCCCTTCCAAGTGGTGTGTGAGAACATCCTTCATGCTCTTTCTGCCGGTAATTTTGTGATTCCCAGTGTTCAGAGCATCTGTTTTCCTCTTGAACAGTCTCCCCCAGAACTGGTGTGCTACAGCTCTGTACTGGTACATCCAGGGGCAGCATCCCAGCACTGCCAGCTCTGCTGCTTCCCAGGCTTTTGAGCTGCCCAGACAGATTATGTGTGGAGTCCTCTCAAGCTCTGCCCCTGGTGCTTGACCTTGTGACCTGCCTGTTCCTTTTTCTGAAGTTATTATTAAAAATGTGGTGTTGTCACAATTTTCAACCTAAATTTTGCATGTAAATAGACGATTTTTATTACTTCTGTGCATCCAGAAATTGTGACTCTGTTGTGCTTTCAGCTCTCTCATTATATTTGTTGCTCTTGATTGATTCATGCTTTTATCATGCTTTTTTTATTCCCCTCTCCCTTACTTCAACACAGAATTTATGACATTGTATCTAAATAAAAAGAGATTTAATCCAAATTGATCTGATTCCAAGGCAGGGGTTTTTATGTTTCAGAAAATCTTGTCCTTTTTTTTTTTTAATCTTTATTTAAAATTTTACCTAAGGCAGAGAGAGGTGTTGGACACCTTGAAAAGTTGAGATTTTTGTGTGGTTCCAGTTCCACCAGGTTAAACTTGTTTTCCATCAACCTAATACTTCTTGTACAGGGATGCTTTGATAAACACTGGGGCTTTAGATGCTTAAAAGAGCCTTTAATTGTTTGAGGTGCATTCTTTTCTTTAGTTGTGTCTCTTCTGTATAAACATATGCTTGTATTCTAGATGCTTTTAAATTCAGCAGTTTTCCTTTAGCTGAATGGCTTGAACTTTATTTGTGTATTTTCCTATGTTTCTTTTATGAGTCACAGTATCCAATTTACCAAAGCATTATCTTAGTCTCTTATCTCTCTGTAAGCTGCTAGATGATACCTTGTATGCAGGATGTTATATTAAATTGAATTTGTTTGCTTTCTGTTACACCACATATCCTTTGGTCTCTGTAAATCTTATCCTAGGCAGGCCTGGCCCTCCTTCCCTCCCCCAGTCTCCTCTATTTTAATCCAGATGTGTCTCTGCTGAGAGGCTTTGCTCTTGCCCAGCTCTCGTGAGTGGTGTCAGACATCCGAGGCTTTGTGCGGTATTTCCCCAGTGAACACACTTGTGCTCTTTTGCAGCTTCCATCAGAGTGGAAAATTCTTGAGATTAGGTAACAGATAGCGGTGGAGGCAGCAGCAGCAGCTCAGAGCAACATTGTGTAGGTGAGAAGAAATGAGATCTTCCTGAGAAGAATGGAGGGGCCACAAAAGATCAGCAATTGTAAGCCCATGGCAGGCAGAATCAGAAGGCAGGTGGTTTATTTACCAGCAAAGCATTTTCTTCAAAAAGATAACCTTGCTTTTTTTCTTATAATTCCAGCAGAACAGAACAAAATAGGCCAAATTTTCCTTCACTTTTCCATTTTTAAGTCTTTTCATTCTCAGCAGCATTAGATTAAAATTTCTTGAGTATTTTTAGGAGCTACTTGAGCTTGAAAATAAAAAACATCCAGCTGATGCTTGTGCTGTGTTTGGGGACAGAGAAGTTGTGCTATGGAGTTTATGGAAGTGTAAACAGAATTTATACAAAGATAAACTGTTCAAAAAGGAGACTGCCTTTTGTAATGGCTTTCAAAGGCAACTAATGTCTTCCTGTTAATTTCAGAGTAACAGTATTTCCTCATCTGTTGGTCATTATAGAATGTCCTACTAAGCAGTAACAAAACTACCTTATGATCTTTATTTCACAACTTACAACTTTTTCTTGTTTTTTTAGGAAGAATGCATTTCTACGTTATAAAATAAGTTTCAGATATAGATAATGTAGCAGAAAATCTAACTCCACCCATCAGGATGTGTTCATATAGAAGAGTTGTTGAAATGACCACCCTACTGTTCTCTTAAATCAAGAGGACAGTAACAGTGAAAAACGTTTTCATATGTGTAACACTTCTGCTGTCTAAACATTAACAGCCTGACCAAACAGTTTTTGTTCTCATCTCTTGTGTTCCTTTTTGAAAAAAGTATCTGTATTTCACTTGTTAGATTTCAAAAACACTTTTGAAATGGAAATCAATCCCTAACTTAATTTAAATCTAAAATCTCCAGCATATCAGAGCAGCCTGGGCTCGTTCAGGCATTTTATTATGAAGTGCCAATTAGGGACATAATTTAACTTGTGAAATATAAAAGTCGCATGGAATTCACATGTGCTGTATAAAGAAAAAGATGTGCAAGTACCAGGATTATGCATTTCAGAAGCTAAATTGCCTGACATGGTAGTGCAGGCCTCCCATGCACTTGCCTCATTCTCACTGGCTTGTCAAGAATATGGAAAGGAACTAAAAAAGTAAATACCATTTGTATTAAAGAAGGCAAGTGAATCTACTATGCATTTGTTAGTCTTTTGCTGCAAAGATGTTCACATAATTGTACTTAAATAAACAGGTGCAGGTTTTGAAGTAAAAAGTGGTCTTTTCAGTTCCAGGCCAAACCTAAGCTGTTCAGACCTGATGTTCTAAACACAAAGCACAGGAAATTTTGGGTTGTAGTAATTCAACTGAGATTTCATTCTTCCTTCCCTGAACCCATCTTTTTTGTTTATTCGACTTGTGTGTCACAGTGAGGTAAGAAGAGGCTAAAGGATTGTCTCTGCCATAGGCAGCACCTTGGCCATCATCTTGGGGATTCAGGCTGGGAGGTGAGTGTTCAAAGCTTCAGCTTGAGTTGAAAGGCTGACATTTCCAATTGCATCTTTATTATAGACTTGTATTTCTCTAGAGATTTTTGTAATATATTTAAGCATCATGTAGTATTTCAATGGGCTCTAAAATCTGAATAACAAAACTTCTTTGGGTAACAACTAATCTGTCCTGATGTGCTGCTCAGACAGGTGAGTTATTATTCTATCTGTATAATGCCATGCAAGCGGTTACATATTACTTCATTCTAATTCAATTACTAATTCATATTACCTTTAAAAACACAGATTTAATTATAACAATTTTACTCTCAAGATCAAATATATGCTTGCCCAGAGAACAAGAGATAATAGAATGAAAATCAGCTAAGCAAAATTTAAATTATATTCAAGCTATATTGAAACTATGCAGTTCAAATAATGATCACAAAGAAAAGAGGGCAAGTCCTTTTGTTTACTGGGTTGGAGGAGAAATAGACACAAGAAGTGACAACCAAACAGCTTCTGTATGTATTGTAAGATTTTGGCTAGATTAACCTTTTAATTATTCTGTGGAAAAGGAAATCTCTCAGCTGGAGTGCCCTGCCTGAAGCAGCCCTAGTGGTGTCATGCAGGCTGCAGAGAGGGCTCTGGCAGCCCCAGCACAAGGAGGAGCTTCAGGAGGCTCTGTCAGGCCTGGCCTGGCACTGACTGAGCGTGGCAACCTCACAGAGGTGACAGCCGTGCACCAGAGAGGTCCTGAGGCCAGCAGGAGGGAAGCAAGAGCCCAGGGAAGGCTTTGCCTGAGGGGAGAGGGGTGTTCACCACAGTGATGTGACAGGCATTGCATGTCTGCTTGAAGGAAAAGGAAAAACCCAACTTGGTTAATTAAATCAATTAATACATCAAATTAGAAGGGAATGGTTCCTCTTCCCCTTCTAAAGTGAAAGTCTTTAAGGATTAAGGTGAAAGTTGCTGCTTTTTTCCAAGTGAAATAGGACATAACTTTGGTGCAGTCTTTTCACAGGGGTGTAAAGGATGGGTTTTTGGTGTCAAGATGCATTTTATTTAGCAGTGTCTGCAGCACTCAAGTAGTGTTGGCCCCCATGCGTGGTAGGAGTACTCCTTGTCCTGCCTCTGTGCCAAGCCTGGCAGCTGGACTTTCTTGGCATCTCTGCTGTAGAATTGGCTGAATCACTTGAAGCTGTTTGTGGCATGGTTGTGGTTTCCCCTGCTAGCCCGGGGTGGTGTGGGACAGCTGCCATCCCAGCTCATTTGTGACCTTTTCTTAGGGAAAGAACATACCCTGTTCCTCACACCTTGGGCTGTAACACAAACTAAACTGTTCTGCTGCAAATGAAAATCATTTTTGTACCTCAAGGCTTTAAGGATAAGGAAGGTCTTGGTACTGTGGGAAGAAAAAAAGCTAACCCTAATTTTGTCATGAAAAGGGAACACAGTAATAAAAAGAAGGAATCTGTCTTGTGTGTGTATCACAAGGCTCCTGGGCATCAGGACTATTGCAACAGCACTCATTTCAGGTTTGATTACATTATTTTTTAAGGTATAGGCTATTTTAACACCTGTCCCAAGGCATAAGGGTGGCTCTGTCTGGCAGTGGCTGTAGGAAGCAGAGAAAATGAATAGGAATAATGCTTCAGAAAACTCTGTCTCCTGAAATGGAGCAGAGATAGCTGCAGGGAGAGGTGATGGCACCTTTGCACTTAGGGCCAAATGAAGTTTTAAAAAAAATCTATTTATGTAACTGATTGCTTACTGACCCCTTTTAAATGTTCTCATTGCAGCCACCAGGGAAATGAGCTCCCCAATCCAGTCAGTTTTGTGAAGTCTTCGTAATTGTTTGTTTTGGCTCTATTGCAGATAATTTCACTTGATGTCCCCTGTTTCTTATAGCTAATGTGAGATGGTTAATGGTCATTTCTTATTTACCTCCCCGTCTCACTGCTGAGTTGGCAGAACCTTGTTGTATTGTTGCTCAGTCACGAGTCTTGCAAGGGAGAGCCTTAACCTGCCTAATTGTCCTTCCACAGAAGGAGCTCTGATCATCTACTCCACCTTTCTGCTTTCTAAAACACACAGTATGCTTATTCTCAGAGGCTGGATCTGTACAAAGTACCCAGGAGGAGGCTGAGCTGAGCACTGACATGGTCATATGTGTGGTTCTCTCTTTGAACTCACAAGCTTTTTTTTTTTTTGCTTTTTTTTTCTTTTTTTTGACCAAAAGTGAGAGATTAACTGATACTGATGTATGCAGTATGCAGCCTTTTGAGTATGCACAGTGGTGCTCCTTTGTTGTCATCTTATTGCAAAAGTCCCATACCTTCTGGGTGATTTCTCATGTGCAGCTCCTCACAGCACAGACTCCTTCTTCACAGCACAACCAACAAACTCCAACTCTCTCCTCACCCAGCTAACCCACTCTTTTGTAGCACTTGTCTTCTTATTGGACACAGCTGTTTGGTTTTGTGATAAACACCAAAATTGCTGAAGGTCACCATAGCTCTTAAAATTCAGAGGATGAGGGATCACAGCTCAGACATCTTTCTATCAGAATAAAGATTCAGTGGTGATCCCTCAAAAGCTAGTACCTCCAAAAAGGGTTGAAAGGAGTCCTTCCAAAACTGTTCTTTTTACTCTGCCGAGTGTGGCTGGGGTTTGATAGTTGTCAATTGATTGCCAGGGCTTTGCTGAAGTGAGCAATTAGGGTAGATGTGCTGGAAAGCCAATGAGTTGCTTGTAAATAAGATGCTAAGGTGTAGAGAAGGATAAAGTTTTCTAGCAGACAAGGAAATCTTCATCCTTTCTATTGAAGGGAACCTTCCTTTTAAACTCAGATTTCAGCTATCGCATGGGTGATTGGAGACAAGGCAGTGCCAAAAGTTCTTAGAGCCAAGGATGAATCAGGAAGAGTTTTACCAAAAGTAGATTTTTTTTCCTATATAATTATTAAATTAAATAGAAAAAAGTCAGCTTTTTTTTTCTATTTAATTATCAGTTTATGAACCTGCACAGCTAGTCTTCATACAGGTATTTTTCTTCAGATTATTGTTAAGTGTAACACTCAAAGTAGTGTAGTTCAAATCTGCCAGAAGTAGTCACTGAAACCAGGGAGCAATTATGTGACAAGACTGGGGCTCTTTACTTTCTTTTCATTACCATTTTCACGTCATCATTACTCTTCGGATATAATCGATAGGTACAGTTTGATTTGTATTGTTGCATTGTGTTTTTAAAAATAGATTCATGTTTTATATCACCTAACCTACAGTGCAATGAAACATATTTCATTAATTGAAAACATAAAACCCTAAAAAACTTTCTGCCTTCTAATAGTTTTCTAATAACTTTCCTACTGTTAATTTTCCACTTTGCAAAGATACCTGTGAGAAGGAATCACACAGTTAATTCAGTCCTGCCTATCTGCTGGCTGCTGTTTTGGCTAATGCGTTAAAAACTTACTTTTGTGATTCCTTCTAGGCTGCTATTTATTAAGGGATTAAGAATGGTCTTTTGAAGTGAACAGCATGTATGCAGTAAACCATTTAGTTCAATTTAAATGAAAAAGAATGAAAGAAGTGCTGTTAGCCTTGCTCTTTGAAGATGTTTGGATTCAAACTTTTGGTCTGAGGTATTACTGTACTATTTTTTTTTAGTAGTGTGCCCTGGAAGCAAAACAAATTTTGAGGATTTTCTTTTACCTTTTTATATGAAAATTCTCTTCTTCAAAGAGAAAAGTAGCTGAGGGACAGGCAGTGCTTGTGCACAGCTCACAGTTGTGCTACATGAGCACGATCTGTGCAGCTGTGCTGTAGCAGCGACAGTGCTGTGGAGCCTGCGTGGCTCCTGTGCCCGGGGAGCAGGGGGGCTCTGGCCCCATCCACACTGCTGGTGCCTGTGGGATGCGTGTGCAGCTGCATCTCCAGGCCCTGCAGAAACAGGCCCTTCTGGGGCAGTTTTGAGATGAGTGATCCTGGAAGCAAACCCGGTGGTTTTCTGGTGTTGGAAACCCTCTGAAGACCCTTGCCCATAGCAGAGATGCATGCTAGGCTATCGTCTGCCCCTGTGGTACAAGGGAAGGTGGTGCTAGAGCTTGCCTATGTTGTCCTGGGCCTGGGAGGTCTCTGTCCCTGCAGCCTGGGGAAGGTGGCAGCATCTGCAGGTTTTGGACACGTGGGTTTGTTACCTTCACCGTACCATGGCTATCGTCACTGCTTGTGGTAAGGACACAAGTGATGAGTCAGAGCACCAGTAGTGTCCTGGCTTACTAGCCTGGCAGACTTGTTTAAATTGAGTAGGCCCAAATAAATAGTTGAAGTACACCAAGGATTGCTATCGGGCCTTCTGTGAGGGTCACCCTTCCCAAATGGCATTGCATATTCTTCTGTGTTCCTACTAGGTGATTGTGGTGACTGGAAACACTGACTAAGAAGCTGGAATGGAAGCAGCAACAGTGTGAGGAAAACCACTTTAGCAGAACTTGGGTTATCCTCAAGCTTTCCATTAGCAAGCTGTATTGCATACTTGGCAGAGACACTCATAATGCAAGGAAAAGCACCAAAAACCCAGTCAGTAGGACAATAACAATAAATTTCCAAGGAAGTGTAAAAGGAAGTGTAAGCTTCCTTTTCATCATGAAGTACTACTTGAGGGATTTTTGTGCACTGGCCTGAAGAAAGCTATATAGAAAACCTGTCAGAAGGACTGAGGGGAGGCTGTCCTTCCCCCTAGGTCTGTGTTTTCCTCAGTGCCTTTATCAGTCCTGTTGGGAAGAGCATGAGGAGAACATAACTGTTGAAGTGTGCTTTACTTTCTGGCTGTATCTCCTGGCTACATGGCATAGTAGTTGCTTGAAAGCAAAGCTGTTACTGCAGCTATGCCATGACAGCTCTAGCTGGTCTATAGCTGCACAAACAATTCGGCCTTGACAGACACTGACTCAGCCAGTTAGCTCATTGATGTAAACAAGTCCCCACATATGAAAGGGATTGGCTGAGTTCAAGCTCAGCAAGTGGACCACAGCCAATTCCTTTGAGCCAAGGATGCACCCACATCACTGGGAGCTGGGTGGAGTTGAAACCTTTGTCCAATCAACTCTGTATGACTGGGAGATTTCAAGCCCTTATAGAAGGGGCTGCCCTTCAGTAAACATTGGATGTTGCTGCATGCCCCTTGGTCTGTATGTGTCGCATTCCTGTCTCCACCATCAGCAATGCCATGCGTTATTCACAAAGACAAACAAGTCTCAATGATTTCTGCTTCATGCATTCAGTGATAGCCTGCTGTTGTAATATTTTTTTTCCCCACATGGATTCCTGGAAGTTTTCAATTGCTTTTGGTATATCTGGTGATGAAATTCCATGTCCTTGGTGCATTCCTTTTTGAAAAAGATGGGTCCAAATGCTATTGCCGATAAAATTTTTGGCAAAGAGCTATTAAATTTTTTTAGCTGTATAGAAATAGGATGAAAACACTATGTTTAGCCTGCCATGTAAAGAAAGGCTTGATTGATTAGATTGTCACAAAAAAAAAAGTCAATGTTATGAGTATAACTCTCCCTGCACCAACCCTAAGTAACATCACTCAGAGTGAAAATACAGAACAATTTGATGGATACTCATTTCACTGCAATGTTCCACCAATATAATTAAATGAAGAATGAAGATTTAAGATGGAAATTTTCCTTGAACCTTAGAAATACAAGGCAAAGGGGGTAGAGCCGGCATTTTACAATCATGCAGAGGAAAGAATAGAAATGAACTGATTTGGAATGGACAGGCTACTTACGTTTTTATCTGGATTCCTGTTTTGCCTCACTGTACTAGAAAATTTTCATTGATGTAGAAAACTTCATTCAAAAAGTGAACTTTTTCTTTATCGGAACCGCTTTCTGTATCATCATCTCCTAAGTGGAAGATTGATTCTATGTTCATCAAAAGATGGTTGTGGATGGAATGGCATTGCTGAGCATAGTTGACTTTGTGGATACAGTGTTGGTGACCAGGTGAAGGATGAGCTGTGGATTGATGGAGCAGCTGTGGCTTGAGCACACCCTCTGTGCTTGCACCTCCTTGCTTTCTGCGAGCAAGAGAAGTCTGTGCCCATCTTTATGCAGATCTGTGATCCCGGTCATAACTGCAGCATTGAGCCCCAAGTAAAGCTACTGCAAATGTGATTGTTTGCCATTAGCTGTCAGAACAGATAGAAGAGTGTTTACAGCAGCATTTGAAAGCTGCAATTGAAGAGCTCTGTTTCCAATTCAGACACAAAGCACACAGGCTTCTTATATTTGCTCAGTATTCCCAATCCACCATTAGACTGTGCCTGTTTCTGTGCAATCTGTTTTGATCTGCCCCCATCTGTTCCAATCTGATGTTTTTTTCCTGAAAAATGAAGCTGGCAGAGTGTGATTGTTGCAAAGGCAATCAATTACTGCAGCTGTAAAAGTGTTCTGCCTGGTGGAGTCAGTGTGTGCTCTTACCAGGCTGCTGCGCTTCCTCCACCCCTTCCCCTTGCACAGGTAAACTGCACTGCCATGGGCTGAAGCCAGCTGTGGTGGAGGCAGCTCTGGCTGCTGCAGAATGACAAATGGGAGACTGCCAGCTGTAGTTGGGGGGTTCTAAGGGACTTTGTCAGTGAGAACAGCTACTGGTGGTGTGTGAGTGGGTGAAAACTGCATTTGGGGAATAGCTGTAAGTGGCAACTGTGAAAGAGGGTGGGTGTTCCTCAGCAGGCTGGCCTGGGCCTGGTAGCGCTCAAGTATGGCTTTTACTTGTGAATGAATTGAGGGAAGGGATGGAGAGTACACTTAACAAATTGGCACAATACAAAACTTGGAAGGAATAGAATTCAAAATCAACATCCCCCTGCCAAAGCATCCAATTTTACTGGCACAGTAAATTCAGCAGTTGGACAGGGAGAAGTGTAAGAACAGTATCTGCACAGACACAGGATACCCCATCAGAAGAGAATACTGGGAGTTACAATGCTCTGTTCACCTGAATCCCAATGCCAGTAAGCTCAAGCTTTTATGAAAAGTATTAATATTGCTAAGATGTCTGAGGGAGATTTATATTTCTGCAGGAAAGACGGAGTCATCTGCCCACTCTGCCTGTCATGCTGCCAGATGGAGCCTGGAGTTCAAGCTCTGGTCTAACAGCAGCTTATAAGCCAGGTAAAAGTAGCCTGGAGGAAAGAGACAAGTGGTCAGAGATACATGAAATATGATCTTGCAAAAACTATGTATGCATAGGTTTGCAAATATAAAACAAAACAGGAAGGTTTGGTGAAGACATCAGCTCTCAGATGCAAAAGAGATCTGTGGAGCCCCCAGTAATGATCTGCTTCCCTCTTTATGGTTAGGGACAAGGAATAATGTGCCAGAACTCCTGCGTGAAAGTCTTAGCCAGACAGCAGGAAAAGTGTGCTAGTGATAAGCCCTTTTTTAATCAAAAATAATAGTTTTTGGCTCTTGGGCTGTGCTATGGGCACTGGGCCAGAAGTCACAGAATCATCATAGAGAAGCCCAAATCTGAAGGAACCTTGGAGATCATCTGTCTCAGCTTTTGTGAGAAAGGGAGCCTAGATGAGATTATCTAGCCCTTTGTCCAGTCATGTCTTAAAAACTGCCAGTCGTGGTGTCTCTGCCACATCCTTAGGAAAGCTGTTCATGTGAATAATTTTTCAGACTGTAAAAAAACTTGCTTCTTATATTGTCATGTGCTGCCACATCCTAGCTGGTTCGTGCTAGGCAAAATAACCAGCCCCTGGGTTGACTGACAGGGACCTGCCCAGTCACATCTCTCCCAAGGCTGCAGGCATTTCACTGGCCAGAACCTGAAGGGACGTAGAGATGAAGGTATCCAGAAAGTATCCAGACTGAATCCAATGAGAGTATCCAGACCAGGTTTTTCAAATGCCCTATATAAGGAAGGGCTTGGGAAATAAATTCTCTGGGTTGCCCCATGAATGCTGAGGTGAGTGGTCTTTGTCTCCTGCCCACTCCCCCTCATGAGTCATATTACAATCACGAAATACATGGAGTATGTCCATAGTGTTATGGACCTAGGACTTGCCTAACCCTGCCTCTGAAATAGCAAAAACCTGAATGACATGTACTAAAAAAAGACGGTGTTTTCTAGTTTTGTGGAAAGGAAAATCATATTTTTATAAAATACATCTTTTGTATTAAAGTCTTGGAATTATTTGCCTTTTGCACAAAGAGCAAACTTTGCTGTCTCACTGAGCAGACTTTTCTAGGAGCTAATATAGAACAAAACCCTTATATGGCATTGGGAGGGAAAGTATCAACAGGTTACTGCTTTGGGCTTCAGATCTTACTTTGGTAGACTCAGAATGTTTCCATTTACCTCAGCAGTAGTTTGGATTTTCTTTAGGTGTTTTTGAGAATACCAATACCTGCTAACAGATGATCTAAATAATTACTGCTTATTTCCACCTTTCAAATCTGCATATAAAGAAATACTGCTTTGTTACTCTGGCATATCAATTACAGCATGTATACTATATGTAGTGCTGGTTTTGCATCACAGAAGTGAGGTAGTGAGGTTCTAAGAGAGACTGCTAGCAAATTCCTCTGTGTCTGACCAAAAAAACCAATCAGTAATTCGTTGTGAGAAGTGACAATCTGTTAAACCACTGAGAAAGCTGACACACCTCTGTGAATACACATGTAAAAATGAACAGACCCCAGGAATTCTTTCTTTCCCTTCTGGCTGGCAAACAGGTAACAGGACCAGCCCAGCCCCCGTCTTGGTTGTATGTAACACATTGAAAAGTATGGGGAGATGAATTGTTCTAATTGTAGATATAAGCAAAGCTAAAGCAAGCGGATGGTAAGGCAGCTGTGATCCCATGAGAAGTTTGAACAGAGAGAGAGAGAGGAGTGATGAAGACCCTGTGCCCCCAGTGAGAGAAGAAGACCTCTGTTCCCAGAGATGATTTCAAAGGTAGATAAAGAGAACCTTTACTCTTAAGCAGTTAATCTTTAAAATAGTACCCCTTAAGTTAACATGGCCCATAAATGCAACTGTGGGAAGAGCTGTGAAAAATGGGAGAGACTTCACAACTGCAGATTTTCCAGGCAGATGCTATTTGTGAAAATTAAAAGCCATGAGAGAACTGTTTTCTTGTGGAGAAGTCTCCATAAATTGACAAGAGGGACTCCTTCCCCTAAGTGAATGGAAAAAAGACTGTTCTAGAATTGATAAACCGACTGAATTGTTTCTGTATGTTGTTAGTGGGAAAGAAGAAGTTGTAAGGGGAGCAGAAGTGTTCTATAGGTTTTGTTCTGATTCTTTCTATTCTTTCTTTCAGTTACTGTTAAGGAATCTTTCTTTTTAAGACCCTTTTAAAGTTTTAAGCCTGTTTTGCCTTCCTCCTAATTCTATCTCATAGCAAGAAAATGAATAAATAATTCTAAAGGGTCCATAGACATTTAGCCAGTGCTGGACCCACCACATATGTGCATCTCCATTTATCATTATCCAACTTCAGGCTTTTTAGAAGTTAATGCTTTAAAAAAGCTGCTTACATAAACCACTCTTTCAATGAAGCTGGCCCAGTGAGAAGTGAACAGTGGAAAGCAATTAAATGATGCTGCTGGGCAGAGATGACAAAGATGGATCCAACTGTTCTGATATGAATATAGATTTATTGTGTTACTTTGCTGTAAACTTGTTCCAGTTCAGATATTGCTCTTGTAAACTTCATGGGATAGGTGTCTTACCTTTCAAGGCGTGATTAAATGCTGCATCCTGTGGGCTGCTGTGTGAATCATCATCTTTGGATTAACATGCACCTAAATTATTAATTTACTAAGTTATGAATATGGAAAATATTTTACCATGATTATGAATAATTAATGCAAAGCTGTATTGGCAACATCCACCCAATAACTCATCCTCATAGCTTTGTGACAGAATGTTGCAGGCTGCCTCCAGGGGAGAATCTGAAGAGTAGAGTCAGGATGACAAAACCCACAACCATAAGGAGGTCCTGTGGATTGATGGCTTTGCAAATGAACTGCTGGTTAATTGGGCAAGGGGTGCATCTCTAGAAGCTGAAAGGACTTTTGCTGTAGCACGAATTGTATGTCCTGCTAGGGGCTCGCAAGCTTGCAGCTTGTGCAGTTGTCACTTCAAGGAAGATGGAAAAGTGAATGTGTCTGTGCTTTGAATGTTAAGGTGCCTGGATTTTGATTAACCAGAGTTGAATAACATTGGCTGTGTATATGCTATTCTCAGTTTTCCTTGCCTGCTAACTTTATCCATGTCTAATATTCATATTTACAGCTTCCATTTCCCACTTGCAAAGAATTAGAGTGTGTTTCTGTTGTTAGCTGAGCAAAACCCCCGGTTCTTGTTTTGGCAGGGTGAGCCACAGAAGGCAGGAGAGGGGACAGCATCTTGGAGATGGAAATGCGGGATCTTTGTAAGAGGGAACTGGGACATCTGTGCATGTTTCCAAGCAGTGTGTCCAGGCTGGGAGCAGGCTGAAAGCAGCCTGAAGTCCCCTGGTGTGGCTGTGCATGGGGGCTGGTGAGGGTTGCACATTACTTCTCAATGTGTGCTGTACCTGAGTGGAGCTGGGGCTCTGCAGAGACATTCCTGGGCACATGATGCTCCCTGTGCATCACTGTCACTGACAGCATCACTGTGTGCCTTTTGTCACACCAGCATGCTACAAACCAGGCCAGCACTTTACTGAGAAGTACTGAGTGTCAGGCTGGAGCACGATGTCAGAGGCCGGTCCCCATGCACTTCCCTTGCTCTGGGGCGCTGCAGATCCTGCCCTGGCTGCACACGCTCAGTGCTGTGGTGCTGCCTGTCTAACTCTGTCTTTGCTCTTTAGTTTCCCACGTGTCACAAAGTGCTCCTTCTCCTTGAGCACAGGTAGGCCACAGGGGCTGTTCCACCATGCTGGTGTCCAGAAATGGGCAGGGGAGGGATTTCCACAGTGGGTTCTGCACCTCGAGCAGGGCTGTGACTGCTCTTGCCACCAATGGGATGGAAAAGGCTCACCTGATCACAGCAAAGCACAGAAATTAAGTAGCTCCCACTTAAAGGATCCACTCGAAGAAGGGAGGGAGGAAATATTAATGACTGCTGTCACGTTCCCCAACCTCAAGAATGGTATAGATGGGATTATCCCAGAGAGTTCCCAAACATCCTCAAATACAATGTAAAATCAGTTGAAATACATATAAAACAGTTTTAAAAGCAAGATGCTTATCTGGTTTTTGGGAAAAATTCTTAAATTGAGTACAGTACCAGGAATTGATTTTGTTTTCTGAGAGTAATAACTGAAGGAAAATAAGAACTTCTGAGCTGTGATTTTTTTTTCTCATGTGTGAAGCTCATAAGAGTAGCTAATGCTTTATTTGGATGATTCCTAACCTTCTTGTGAGCAATACTTGGAAAAATATTTTTAAAAGTTCATAACTCCTAAGATGTTTATGGATCTGATTTGAATCCTGGTCTTAGTATTTTTCTAAATCTTAGCCTTTTTTCTTTGACAAGACTTTGCTTGTTTATTTTATTTTCTTAATCCTTCTCCACCTTCAATACTTGTGTTTTGCTCCATCAAAATATTGGCCTCCTTTTGCAACAGATGTGCTGAAAGGGCTTTTAAGCCTCCTGAGCTATTGTTCAGTACTGCTTCTTTTCCACTTCCCTCTCTTCTGTATTGAATTTGATAAAGGGTGAATTGCTTTTTGATTAGAAAGGAAGATACAAGACTTGAGAAGGCACCAGATGGTGGCAGTGGTCTTTCACATCTGACAAATCTGGATCATGCAATGAAGTGTAAGAAGTTTATGCACATTGTATTCCACGCCATCCTCAGTTTTTCTCTTTCAAGCTGCATAGTTGGAATGAGGAAGATGATATATTTTTATGCTTATCTTGAGAGAATGCCTAAAAAAGGTGAGATCTGTATCTAAGAGAGTAGAAAGGATAACACTTGGCTATATCTGAGCATTGCTAATACTACTAATTTTTGCATTTGTGTCACTGTTGCATTTCACTGCATTTCAGTTGAAATGTAGAGTAGTTTGGATGCCAGCTGAGCTGTGCCACCTCATACTGGATGACACTGTTGTTTTGGTTCTTAAAATCACACTTGTACCTTATATTATCAGTCTTTGGTGAATCTTTCTGCATGTGTAGTTTTTAATACCTAGTTTATTTCTGAATGCAGCAGGTACTAGCTCTATCGTGATGTTATAGCCATTTACTTTATATTCCTGAAGTCTTCACTTTGGTGTATGCAGAGGAGCTTAACAGTATTCCATTTCTCTGCTTTAAGGAAGAATGGCTGGAGAAATCTGTATTTGAAAGAGAGAATCAAGTGCTGAATTCCCTATGAAGTGTTTTGTTAAACAAATATTAATTATAGAAAAATACATTTCTTGGCTCTGGAGCTGACTCCTTGCAGTCTGTGCCGTGATTCTTTGCTGTTCGGGCACAAACTGTGAGGGAGGGAGAGCACCTTGAGATGTGGAAGTGATGGGTAAGGGTTGATTATGAACAACAGGCATAGAAATGTCAAAGTTCTTTAATATTGTTGCACTGTGTGAATGTGAGTTGGTCTGTGAATATCAGTGTTACAGTCCTGGGGCTCACACAGCAGCTGTAACAAGAGCTATAGCCAGTGTTACACAGAAACAGGACAGCAGAAAATTTGCTGACCATCCATACTCCCACATAATCTGCAGAGCAAATCTTCCTGCTGGGAAACGTCCCAGCATTGCCAAAGAGGTGAGGCACGGGACCTGCAGCCACGAGCTTCATCCACAAAGGTAGGCTCTGACACCCTGAGGTGTGTTTTCAATGGTGCTGTCATCACAGCTGCTCTTCAGGCAGATAAAACCCTGCTGGCTCCAGCAACAGCAAGATGAGTGGGGCCAGGTTTGAGTTCAGGGGGAGCTAATGGCATGCCAAAGCCACCTGTGAGCATTGCTTCACGTTGTTGGGGATTTTTGCTTATATTATGGCTTGAATAAAGGAATGGCAAATGTTCTAAAGTCTCTACACTGTAATACATTCCTCAGTAACTGAAAGAAAAAGACAAGGTTGGAAAGCAGTTGACTTCACATAGCATGTGGTCCTTCTTCACACCTTTTTTGCAATTTAGGATTCCTACCCACGCAGGGTTTTGTCCACATCTTCTCCATCACAGTGAGAGTGGAAATCTCAGGGATTTGTTACTGAATTCCTGGGCTGAGATTTTTGCCTTTTTTATTTGTGTTAAACTCCTTTTTTCTAGTCTGAAAAATCAGTAAATCTTGCATTTGTTTCATTAAACACAGTTTTTACTTATATATTGATAAGAGATACCAGCATAAACTACATTGAGGAAATAGCCATTGAGTTACATAACTTTTCTTTTGGTGAGTTTGCTGTTGAGTGCATTTTTAAAAAAACTTAAATATGTTTTAAAGTTTCAATCTGCAGAAAGTATTAGTCCATGAATCAAAATAGAGCCTAAAAGTTGCAGTGTGAAATTGGCGGATATCTTGTGTACTTCTCAACTGATAGAATATAACAGCGCCTGTTACACCTTTTCTGCTCTCTTAGCTGTACCTGGCATTCTGTAGTTAGGCCTTTACCAGACAATAAAAATAGTTTTTCCCCTTTTCCCCTATTCTCACAACTTGCCCTCCTTTTGTCCCCTGCCATGACCTCAAGTGTGAGTTTAAAGAGAAAGAATAGTCATTCTTGATGCTGTTTGCAAGGTGGGGTACTGACAGGTGGCACTGGTTTGCAGTATAAATAGGGTCAATGCTGAACTGAACTGTTTGGCCTGAAGATTTAATGGCTTATATGTTTTTGGTTGTTTTCTTGCAGGAAATGCAGCCATGCTAAGCTGTTCTTGTGCTAGGAGCTGCCCTTCTGATTTCAACTTAAGTACTTCCATAATCAGAAAGTTTTGAAGGTGTAAGGTCTAGGGTTCCTGGTTTCCATCTTAGTTGGAGTCAATAAACTGTTTTGTCAGTGGTTTCCATCTTAGTTGGAGTCAATAAACTGTTCTATCAGTGCACAGGCATTACATCTTCTTATTGCTCCTGGCTTGAGTGGGATATGTACGGATCAAGTACAACTATATTATATAAAATCTAACTATGAGTATAAATAAAACAAACTTAAGAATTAATCTTCCTGTCAGCACTGATAAGACAAGGAAGTAGTAGCTTGTTGCAGTTCCACTTTATTTTATTGATCCCTTGTTAAGTGGTTTGTTCTGTTGTACCCCCATGTTCTCCCCGAGCTGGTTTACCCCTGGGTTTTACCCTCCCTCAAAGCTGTCCCTCATGCCATTCCCCACCCCCTGTTCCAGCTCTTTCCCTGCTCCTGGCGTGGTGCCAGAGTTCTAAGAGCTGCCCAGTCTCCAGTATCTCCGTCAGTAGCCCACACTGACAAGGACACAATTTGTCATTGGTAAACATACTTGACTTCCTTCTAAGGAGAAAAATAGGACAGGAGAAACAGTGGCAGTAATTTTAGTACAGCTTTGGATATCTCATGAAAGAGTCCCTAGAACCAGCAATGGCAACACTCATGAAATAACTACAGCTAGGTACAGTTTTACCTGAAGAGCAGTAAATTACCCATCTAGAAAGTCAGTAGAGCAGATGAGTTGTGAGTGTGGCTGAGAAAAATTGTCCAGCGATGAAGCCTGAAGGTGGCAGAGTGTTTGGATGAGGAGAGAAGGCCCAAAATGGATTCTGAAAACTGAACGGTCCATGTGTTCTTCCCTCTGCACTGGCTCAAACAAAAAGTCAAAAAGTTCTGTTTTGGCAAGATGCAAGGTGACAGGTTGGGAACTTCCTGGCAGTAAGAGAGCAGCAAGGATGGGAGGCTGGCTCAAGGCTAGATGTAAACCTGTCAGTAAGGACATCCCTTCTAAGTGAATTTTGGTGGCAGAAACCAGGCTATATACTGCCTTCTAGGGAAATCACTAGTACAGCAGAAAGGAAAGGCTTAGGAGTCTTTTTTTATTTGTTTACAGGCAAGATCTGTAATTATTTATACTTCATGGAGCGAGATGAGTAGGAAAGGGGAATCGAAACAGTCCACAACCTGGTCTCTGCTTGAAAAGAAACTGTGTAGGAACCTGCTCAACTTTAAACAAATCCCTGAAGCAAATTAATGTTTTGAAATGGTCTCTGCTGAAAAAGAGGAGATCACAAAATAATTCTGTCAAAGTGTTCTGCCATTGCTTGTGTGGGTTTTCCCCCCTGTTTTACAAGAACAAAACTATTAACAGATAAAAGGACTACTTGAACTAGATTTCTATTTTTTATTCCTGCAAGAAGAACATTAGTTATATACCCTGAATGGTCTTTGTTGCTCTCTTAAGCTTAATATTACCAGTGTGTTGTCCCTTATTCAAAATTTAGTCCCATGAAAGGTATGTAATATTTGAGTTTATCAAATATCTTCGTTTTGGCATGCTTGTATATAGAATGACTCTTGTATTTAGGCGTTATCAGTTTTGCATCAGGTTGCAAATAAGTAGATAAGAAAGCCAAGTTTTTGCACAATTACTGATTTTTGGCTGCTTGGTTTATGTAATGAGTTTCTTGACCGAGAGGGCAGTAGTAAAAGCAGCAGTTTTAGTGCCTCCCATCTGAGCAACCTCAGCTCCCGCCCTTTCCCAGGTGAGTAAGTGATAATCCCAGGTGGGATAATGTTTATCCCACACAGGTGTGCTTCTCTTCTGCAGGTACAGTTTAAGAATGGCAAGTCAGTGTATCGTTGTGACCCAGCCTGACAGAACAGGCTGGTGCGCTAAGGAGGGAGGGGAGAGTATTCCTCTTCTAATGCTGACAAATATAATTCCTGGTATTACCACTGTGGGCACTGTGACCTGAAATTTGTTGGGAGACGATGTCAGGGAAATGGGCTGGGCTTTGACCTCATCCAGAGCTCTCTGGGCACAGTCAGTTGTTGTCTAAGCTCTTTAACAGAGGCACCCTGACATTTCCGTTTTCTCTGGTGCTTGTGTTTTAAAAGCCTTTATCCCACTCAAATGTTAAACTTTAGCTCAACTGTTTCACAGTTTGCTGCCTAAAAGTGTTGCAAGTTGGGGCCCCATTTTATAGTTTATTTTGCAAGTTTATATTAGTGATCAAGAAAGTGAGGCTTTAGCCTGGCAGCCTTGCAGGTGTCCCAGGGACAGACACTCCAGTGTCTGGGGAGCATTTCTCTGCAGCCTTGGATGTGTTCAGAGAGGTTCAGCCCCCTCAGGGTTGCAAGAAGTGTCAGCTGGGAATGTTTAGATTGGCCTATGCTTACATGGAGTACAAAGTTATTGCTCTGTCACATACAAGACAGGTAGATATAGAATGATGATGCGTGTTGGTTTCCAGGTGGAAAACCTGAGTTTGTGTTAAGTAGAACCCATCTGTCTGGTTTGTCTCCCCCATGTAAAATAATTGGCAAATGGGTTGTGCCCTCTGCCAGACGTGACCACATTAAGTCTATTTGTTCTATGAACATTTGATGCAATTTTAAGATTCTAAGAAAATTTCTCCAAAAGATATCATACAAAAATCAGTAGTTCTTTTCTGTCATCTTGTTCATGAGCTAGAAGCAGAAAGAGGGTTCATTGGAGCAGGGCTAGGATCAATAGCTATGTGAATTTTAATGGGACCTTCTTTAACTACTGAGTGCTGTCTTCTTTTAACTCTGTAAAATAAAAGACCTTTTGTCAGCAGGTGCCTTTTACATTCTCCAGTCTCATTGTGGCTGCTTGTGGACTATCTTAAACAGAAAGTGGAAAGAAGGGAATTGAAGAATAACTTGATTCTTACTACTGTAATGTAATTTCACTTAAAATAAACTTTCTCTCATTTTTGTTTAATATATAAGCTTGGTTAGTATATTCCTTTTTTCCACTGTTACTTTATCTTTGTACATTGTTCTTGTTTTCAGTCTGTGAGACTTTCCTCAATTTTTTTCCTCCTGCTTGACACGTGTACTTGGTGTCACCTTCTTCTACAATATAATTATCGTGTATACAGGGAGTTAGTAAGATCACCTTGTTCATAGACTCTCCATGGAATGTGGAGATAAGAAAAAATTATGTCCCTATTTCCTTTTAAAGAAACCATTTGCTCTCTTTTTACTTCATCCTTTTCTTACTCTGTGATTGCAAATGACAATGGCCAGAGTGAGTTTGTGTTTGATTTTCCAACCACTCATATCAAAAAGCTCTTCTGAAATGCTCTTAATGACATTCCCATATCCTTTTGATTCCATCCTCTCTAAATCTGTGGAGCTGGATAAGTATCTCATTCCTGCAGAAGCCTTACTGGGATCATTAGCTCTGTGGTTTCTCCTTTGCAATCTCAGTGTTTCAAGTCCAGTACAATTTAATGTGCATATTGCCCTCCTTCTCCTAAAGCCTCTCGAGGCAGCAATTCTCCCTGCTCCCTCATGCGGATGTGAAGCAGGGAGGCTCTTGGCAGCACATAAAACCTCTCCAGGATCAGTTTGATCAGCCAAAGGTCCCAACCCCTGTGTTGACTGTGCTTGGATTTTTATCAGCCATGGACTAGTGGTAAGAGGTCATTCTTTCCTTTGCCTGTACACCTGGAACTACACCTAATCTAAGGTCTAATTCCCCAGAAGTTTACTCTAAGAGAAATAATGTAGAGTAACTTTCTCTGTCTGTATTCTGCAGGTTACCACCAAAGAGGGAGTTCTGCCCACTGACATAATTTTTATTAACACAGCTGATGCCAGGTTGTATTTTTATGGCGTTTGATAAATAACAGGTAGATCTCTTCTGCTCCTTCAAGGACTGGCTCTGAAGTGGTGATGGGATTATCAGAATGGGGTTTTTTTGTGTGTGTGTGTGTTGTTTTATGGGGTTGGTTGTGAGGTGGGACTGTTCCTGCTGTTTGGGGTGATTTTTCAGAAGAAATGCTGAATATTGGTTTTCTTCTTGAGTTTTTAAAAATCAAAAAATGTGTAACTTTACTGACTTGAGTGGTATTTTTCCCAATGTATGAGAGATATGTGTGAAATGGAGAGATTCTGTTTCATAGCTAATGAGGACAGATTGCAACTATAGGCAATGATTTATGACTACGTGAAATTTCTTTCTTATTTGCATTGAAGACACAAATAGTGACATTTTTTGCTGTTATTGTAAAAGACACAATGTAGAAATTACAGCCTGGAAGGGGAAGGCAGGCCTGTCATGGCTCCTGTTTTCTGTCCTGCTCCAGAAGGTGCTGTAGAATTGATAGGAGCTTGATGGTAAAACAAATGAATTCGGGGACTTCAGAAATGTAGTGCAGCTCATTGTTACAACTTTGCAAGTGTCTGTGGTGCCGCTGTTGAGTGTAGCTCAAGCTGCACTTCAATTCCACAGCCATGTCCTGATCTGTGCCAGCCATCACAGGCCCTGTGCTTTGATGGAAACTGGGGCAAATCAGTATCTTTACACTGGCTAAGGTGCTTTGCCAAATGAGTTGGAGCCTGGACACAGCTCTGGTTCAGGATGCTCGAATTCAGCTACTAGGGCCTGTTTATGGGAGTGTGCAGCCAAATTACAGATAGTCCAGTTCAGTATTTCTGAATTTGTAATTAAACTGTATTGGCACAAACTGAACTATCCTTAGACTGTGGCAACTGCAGAAGGCTGTGGCTTACTTTTACTGTGTGTGGGTTGGGAGTTCCTCCCTTGTGGGGGTTCAGCTGGTTGGGATGGGTGGTGAGCTGGCCTTCATTGACAACAAAGGCCTCAACTAAAGGCCATGGGAAATGGTATGTTAGGAAGGAAAATGGCTGGCTAAGTTATGGTGAGAAGAATGGGATAGTGGGAATGGTTATGTTAATGTTGTTGTTCCATAACATAAGGTTATGTTTCTAGTTCTGGTTCTTGATTGGTTTGTAGCATGTTACATATAAGGCAATGTTCTTAGTTCTCTGATTATTGATTCCCTGCCCTCAGATGAAACCCTATATATTGTTGAGTTTGCCCCATTGTCAGGTCTTCAGAGGACACCCTGTACTATGTGCTGCTCGTGTTTTCGTTGCTCCATTATTAAAGATTTATTCCGGACTACTTTGTCAAACCCTCCCTATTATTTCTTTCCCACAACCCCTGGCTGGTCCTGTCCTGAGGTCATGGCAGCTGGACCATGACACCCTCTCCTCCCCATTTTGTTTAATTTCCTCTTTTTTTTTCCTTTTCCTTTTTTTTTTTTTTTTTCCCTTGTCTCTGAGGTATTCACTAGTGAAGCCCTGGCTCAGGTGCATCACCCAGCTGATGTGCCTACAGCTCTCCTGGACCAGAGCTGGCTTGGGTTAGTGCTGTGTACATGACCAGCAGGCTATGCTCACCTGGCCTGTACCTAACTGTATGGCCAGGCCCTGAGCGGTGTCTGTAAAGTACAGTTGTGATTTCAAGGCTTATGTATGGAGTATTAATGCAAAAATGTATGTTATACAGTTCCAGTGGGTTCCCTAAAACACTTGGATGGGGGAAGAATAGTAGTATGCAATAGGAAGGCTGCCCTGGAGAAAGGACATACCTTGTTGGTTTGCTAGAACTTTCCATCAGCAGTTGCTGAGGTCCGGAACATGTGTTCAGGCATACTTTTCATTCTTGGTTATAATTTTACCAAGAAACTTGTAGTATGTATTCTGAAAACTTTGTCCACTGGCAGTTCTTCAAAATATGCATGAATTGATTTATTTTTAGATCTCTTTGCAACTCGTATCTAATCTTCCATCCACTACGAGTTCAAGACTACTTTTGGTGTGACTGCTTTTCAATTCAAGGCATCTTATTGACTCTACAATTCAGATTATTTTTCACTGGATATATTTATCAAGTTTCAGGCCAGAGACTTTCAGACTTATAAGCCTCTTAAAGGGGGGAAGTGCTGACAGAGCCTTAAATTGTGGTGTGGCAATGTTACAGTATAATTACCTTTATCTATCACCAAACCCCCTTTCAGAGTCCTGGTGTGTGCTGTGGGCCTCTTGATGGAATGCTCCATTAGACTGAGATTTTTCATGGGGAAAAATCTTTAGAGCAAACCATGATAAAGTACTTTTATAAGAGTAGATGTAGGGGCAGTGGCAGGGTGGTGAGGAGAAGAAAGATGGTGCTGAGTTGCGGGAGGAAATATTCGGCAGCATTAGTGGTAGATCTGTATTAGAAAGAAGACAAAATAATTTTTTTCCTTCCCCCGTGTGTCAGTCACATTACTACTTGTCTTCCAGATGCTTTGACAACCCAAAGTTTAGCATAAGCTGTGGAATTTAAGCAAATAGTATGTGTATTTTTACTATGCACTGGAGTACTGGACAAAGATGTACAAGCTGGCAGACACCAGGCTGGCTGCAGAGTGGAGAGCAATGTAACGCTGTCACGGTGCTGCTGCTCTTGAGCTGCTGCACCTGGCAGGAGAGGGCTCGGGAGGTTTGGAACGAGCCTGTGATGGTTTCATTACTGATCTGAAGTTCATGTCCTGTGTTGTGTCCTTGAGTCTGTGCTCGTTTGATCGCCCTGTCAGCTGACCTGTGCTCTCTGAATTGTGGGCTTGGTGTGTCAGATTCATCTCCTTGAAACAAAGGTAAATTGGAAAAGGTTAGGAAAGGTGAAATGCAGACCAGGAACAAAGGGATAGGTGCTTTTGTAATGCAGAGCTTTCAGGTACATGAAGAGAGGCCCAGCACTACAGCAGGTTTGTATTGGATCACAGATGGAATCATGGAATCATCTCAATAGCTGGAATGTAACAACACCCCTGCTGGGTATCTGGGGTTTATATTAATTGTGAAAAACTACAAGTCATGTAAAGCACAAATAAAAGGAACATTTAAGGACAACACTGAAAACCTATTTAGGAGCTTGTGTGTGTATTTTATATAGACACAGAAAGGCTTTTCGATTAAGTAAATATTTGTACTTACTTGCTACTTATCTGCACTGTGGTACAGTTGCTGTCTGCTGTTTAATTGGGAAGGCCGTGGTGTATCCATGTAGCCATGATTAATGCTCTCTGAGGTGTATGGGAGCATTTCCTGTGCAGGGCCTGTGTAAACAGGTGGAGAAGGGAAAGAAGAATTTGTATATTGGAGAATATTAACATTTTGGGTGCAGGTGGCTACTGAGGTAAATTAAATTTCCATAGAGAGCTAAAGGGAAATAGTTTTATGTTCTTAGGTCACTAGAGGGAGTTTAGAGTATCAGATTGATTAATTTCTATTTGAGCATCTTTACATTTCTGTTTAGTATTTTGTCTTGGTGGCTAACAAAATTCAGTCTCTTTTAATACAGATCTGTTTTCTGTAGGGTGTGTCATAGGAGATAGGCTCTTACAAAAGAGTGCACTAAGCACATGAGAATTGCATCTCTCTTGCTCTGTGTGCTGTCATTTATCTCACCACAGAGAATGTGAAATATTCCAGACATGTTGATTTATTCTTCATGTAGCGACAAATGGAGCCCAGAGCATTGTGGGTTGTGAAAATGGTTTCTAGTCCATTATGCTGTTACAAAGCAGTGAATGTACTGAACATTGTTAATGATATACAAGAGGAACTTATTTTAGGCAGGAGTAAAACAAATTCAGTACTTTGCTGCAAACTAATGGAGTCAGTTGAGGGGGAGTCGTTGTTGTCCTGGAGTGGGGACCCTACTTCAGTGCAGAACAGCTCTGTCCAAGAGATGCTGTGCAGCCCCATGGCTTAGACACTGAGCTAAGCCCAGCAGAGCAGGGGGGCATCTGTAGGAATCCATAAAATCAGAGGGATTTGGGAAGGCTGCAAAAGGCAGGCCTCAGAGACAGCAGAACTGTGACTGGAGCTAAGCAGTAGCCATAAGATTGGTCAGCAGAAAAATTATGTAAGAAGCAGAAAAGTAAGGACAAATAGAACAATGGTCTGTGTATTAATGCTTGTCTAGAATAACTCCCTAAGCTACAGCAAAGTATATCTAGCGAGATGTTAGGAAGTTCTAAGCTTAATGATAGAGCTCTGTGCATTGTGTTTGAAGTCTTACAAGTAGGTATTATACTTGAAATAAGCAGGCATTGTTTAACCAAAGGTACGTGTGCTGATAGTGGTTGGATAGAACTACTGTTATTATGCTTTTGCTTTGTGTGATTGGTCACAAGAGTTTTAAAGTTGTAACATTGAGTTCTTGGTTTGCTGCCTGGGATATGAGCTGATGGCATCTTCCCATTGTCACAACCATGTAATGAGACTGATGCTGGAAAATACAACAGCTCAAGGCACGTTCCCAGCAGTCTGGTCCCGTTTGTGATTTGTACAGAGACTCCCGACTGGCAACAGGCATCTGTGGGGAGGGAGAGGGTGCTGGGCAGGGGACAGCTTGCACTTGAATTTTTTGACAGAAAGGAAGGGAATTGAAAGGATTTGAAATATCATATGAACCAGCCATTCTGGCTTAGGATGCTCCTCCTGTGAGCTTGAGGCGAGGTTGTGGGGAGTGTTAGGAATGGAGGAAGTGCATTTTCTCTGAGGTGCTCTCTGCTTTCTACCTCCAGAGGAAATGGGCAGTTTGTCCACAATAGTTTGTCCACCCTGTTAAAGGAAGGGGAAAAAAACCCCGAGCAAAAAACCTCCACACGTTCAGGCTTAGCATGCTGCATGTTGAATCTGCTTCAGCTGGAATTGGGAATGGGGATGACATCATGAACTGCCCTCATCCATATTGAACATGGGCACTCTGGCCTTTACCCTGGAAGAAGGAGAAGCTAAAAGGGTAGCAGCTTGTGATTTGCACATCCCATAGCGTGGTTTGCTTGAAAGATAAGAGCCTTATCAAATTCTGCAGCAATGAGTTAGTGGTTATGTGCCAAATCACATAAATTATAATTCTTTTGGTTTAACCTTCAAATATCCTGTAGCAATTCTATAAGAACTTAACTACTGCACCTCAAACAAATTAGGTTCAGCATTCTACAGACTGAGGCTTGAAGGCATGTTGTGAACTGGATTCTGATTCTGTGAATATTAATAGACTAGAATGATGACTTTGCATTGTTTGGCCTTACACGGTTTCTTCCACAGAGCTCTGGGAGTTAGTTGGAATTAACCAAGTATCTATTTGTTAAGGGAATATAGTTTGTTTTCCTTTGCACTCAGACTCCAAATCAATTTATAATAAGAATGAGTATATATTTAGTTCTGTTTACATGTATTAGCTGCTTTACTCTCAATAGGCATTAAAAAAAGATAACATCACAGTTATTCTAAGACTTTGGTCTCTCAACAGGGCAAACATCAAACAAAAGGCTTATTAACATGAGCTAAATTTTGGGAACCTTCCACAAGCATATTTATATTTAAAATATTTATTTGTGGCAAGATGGAGACTTCTGGAGTGACCAGAAACGGTGGGTTTTACTTTGACCTCAAGTAAGTTGTTGTGGTTCTGTATTTCCATTGCCTGCTTTCATGTGAGTGTTTTTACCAACTTATTTGTAACTGATGTCTTAGTTTGTGTTTTTGTTTGTCTGCTTTTTAGGGGGCAGGGAATGGTGAGGTTTTTTGTTTTTAAATTTAATACCAGTCCTCTGGCATATGCCAGTTTATTCCTCATTCATGATGCCAATGAGAGGAGAATGGAGCAGGAGGGTGTTTGTCAGCTGTGCTTTGAAAGGCCGTAATGTCCTGATAGCATCTCTGGGTAGCAGTGCAATTTCCACAGCTGGGCTCACTGATGGGAAAGCTGACTGAGGAATGTTGCTGTACTCATGGAACTGTGTGTGTGGGGAACGAAGCAGCCAGAAAGCAAATGATCCAGCTCAAGCAGCTTTATTGCCAGCAAGTATGGACTGCATCTCGTGCATGCCGGCCAGAGCACGGCGCATGCGGCAAAGCGCCTCTGTCACGAGTGCTGTCAGCGCTCAGCCGTGGCTCTTCCCCTGCCACAGCAGCGTCACCAGCACAGGCTCTGGCCTCTGGCTAGGCTGTGGGATTAGCAGGAGCCGAGGAAGTGGAGCTGCAGGTCTCTGCCAGGGAAAGGCCTTTGTGTTCTCTGTGGGGAAGGGAGTGTTCTGCTGATGCTCTTGGTGCAGTTGGGTTGGCTGTGTTTTCCAGCAGCCTTATCCCCAGCCAAAGGCTTATTGCAGATTTATGCACAGTTAATACTGCTCTGCAGATTAGAATTCTTCAGTGCCCAACTTTGCTGCTTCATACTGTTGAAATGACCAATATGTGTTCAGTGATCAGGCTGACTGCTTTTTATGCTAGGAATAACGCTGGCAGCTCTGGCTTTAGCTAAGGCTGTGGCTCATGCTGGGCGTGTGCAGTGTGGGAATCCAGCCAATTTAATGCAGCAGCAGTTTGACCCATGCCCTTCTCCATCTTCTCATTGTTGTGCTTCATGCTGGTTGTCATTTGATAGGCCGTCAAAGCAGAATTTGTACTTAATCCTAATTGCAAGTACTATTAACAAAGAAATCCTAAATCCATGCAGAGATTAAAGCAGACTTTCACAGCTCCTGTTATTTCTGGATGTTGGTGTGTGTTGTGGGGACTGACTTGGGC
This sequence comes from Camarhynchus parvulus, assembly GCF_901933205.1. Taxonomy (NCBI): domain Eukaryota; kingdom Metazoa; phylum Chordata; class Aves; order Passeriformes; family Thraupidae; genus Camarhynchus; species Camarhynchus parvulus. The sequence continues at coordinate 2,275,684 of NC_044576.1, read as the reverse complement.
TGGTGTAAGTGACACAGCTGACAGCAGCTAAAGTGTACCTATGTCACGTGTTTGAGAATTCAGTGTGGGGTGATTGCAGTACTCTGCTGGCAGCAAGATCTCACACAGATCAATAGAGCTGCTTGACTTTTCTATGTCTTTTTGTGATCACTAGGATGTTACCTGTGATGCTGTGACTGGCAAATGATCAGCCACTAATTCTGCTGTTATCTACCCCTTAAGCCAATTGTTGTGTTAATGAAACAGGACTGATTTGGAGCAGAATTACACTAACACGGCTTCTTTCCAGAAGCATAAGATGTCTTAAACTGAAATGCCTTTATAGTTAATAAAACAAAAGGCTTTTGTTTAATCCAAGTGTTGCACATCCCTGGTTTAGAGAAGACAAAGGCAAAGCTGGTTTTGAGCTGGGTGGAATTTTTTGGTTGATTTGCGGGGGTTTGTTTTAGTTTAGGATAGATGGTCAAAAAGGTAGTGGCTTCCTAAGAAAGAGAAAGTGGCAATGAAGCTAAAAGAACTGAATTGAAAAGTGGGTTTTTTTGGTAAAGCTAGAGGGAGAAAAAAGCAGGAGAACAGCACTGTGAAATGCTCAGGTCACTGAGAGCTAAATAAGCAAATTCCAGCAGCCTGGGTTTTGAATGCTGACTGAAATTCAGTTGTTTGGGCTACAGAAGGACCTGTGGGCTCATAGGCAGAGCTGGTGGGGAAGGTTGTGGGGATAGCCTCTGTGTCTGCCAGGGGAAGGGCAGGAGTTAAAACCCTTGCAGCTCTGGTACCCTCATTTTAATGGCAATTTCACCACTGGGGGTTGGGAAAGAGAGGGTTGCCTGCACAGGTGGGGATGATACTGTCTTGAGGTGTGGCATTAAATTATGGGGGTTTATCCTTTGAAGTTGTTTGTGGGTATTTCATTACTCTGTTGGTTTTCTGTGTGTGTCACCATAGAGTCAGATCAGAAGGCAAAGGGCAAAAGCAGCCTGTTTATTCAGTCCTCTCCTTTTTATACCTTGGTTCACTACAGGTGGACCTGACTGGTCATTTAATCAACACATTTCACATGACTGGCTAATTAAGCAGACACATCTGTAAACAACTGTATGAGAAAAACAACTTGTTAAAAAACACCACCTGCAGATTGTTTAATATTTGATTATCATTATTTCTCGCCAGCTCCCTAAAGCTTCCCAGACCGATTCATGGGAAAACTTACCTAGTTTTCTTTCTCTCTGACCACACTGTCACATCCATCTATGTGGGCTTTTTTTGGTGTTTGTTTGTTTTCATCTCTTCCCTGTTACTTTGGGCTCTGCTGGGATGGGGCTGTGGTCTTGTCTCCTTTTAGCTGCTGGCAAGTGCCTGCTGCAACTCCTTACTCCAGAGCAAAGCTCATATCCCTGTTAAACTTGAAAAAGTCTTCAAAAAGCCTAAAGCTGAGAGTGGAGTCAGGGTTTTTGCTCTCTGCCAGCTGAGAGATCCTGTGGTGCAGTCAGGACTGGAGACCCAAGAGGGAGTGAACAGGAGCAACTAACCTGTGGAAAATGGCAACTGAGGGATCCTGGCATCTTCCTAAGGATTATTTAAAGCTGCAGCAGTGAAATAAGAGGTAAAACATGCACTGGAACTTGTTCTGTATGCAAATGAAACCTGAAATTGAGAAACTGCAGTTTGGGGGTTGACATAAGCTAATTAACAAGATTTTCAAAGGCTTTTGTGTTTAAGTAAGGTGGCGAATTGTGAGGTTGGGGTTTTTGGGTGGTTTGTTTGATGATGGCTGTCAGGTTTAGTGTTTTTATTTATTTGTTTTTGTTGTTGTTTTTCTAAGTGTCCATCTGAAGTTTGGTGTCTTGCAGTAGAGCTACCAGGAATGCCAAGGCATGAAGCTCCACATACTTCCCAGATTCTTGAAGTCCTTGGGCTGCAGCTCAGACCTTGTCTGTCGGGAGAGACATACAGATTCAGGCAAAGAACCTAAAGATGCTGCAGTCTAGATAAAAGAATGAATTTGGAATGTATTGTTGAGTGCAGTAAGGTTATGAGAACATTTTAAATAATGACTAAAAGTGCTCTTGCAATAGCAGTTTTAGATTTTGGAATATTTGATCCCAATCATCTTAGCGCGCAGCAAATGCCAAAAGAGTTTCATATTACAGATGTAAGGAAAATAGAGACAATCAGTTGCCTGGAATGATACATCCAGTATCATGGAATTGTATTTAGACAAATGGAAGCATGGGCTGTGTCAGTATGCTAATGCTTGTTATACATGTAAATTAAAAGTCACTCTACTACTCAAAGAAAAGTAAAGAAAGTGGATGGATGCTATCTGTTCTGCTAAATGCTGTTCATAGTGTTGAGGTTTTTCTGTCGATGGAGGCCTTAATTTGATTTACTGCTTTAAGCAGAACACGTGTAGAATAATCCCTGCATTTTTTTAAGCTTTGTTATCTATTTACCATACCTATAGTGATTTGTTATACTAATTTGTTGAACAGCATAAGTAAAATGAGCAGTAAGAGGCTAGCATCAGGAAAAAAATGTAAGAAGTGCCTGTCTGTAAATCTAAAACAAACGCTGGGGGTGCATGAGCTGTGAGTTCTAAGAATGGCTGTTAGACACTAACCTGCAGGAACAAAAGAAAAGAGGAGGAGAGGGAAGTACCAGAAAGGGATGGGAACAAATAGAGGAGCAACTTAGCAGAGCACTCAATATCATCCTGTGTCAAGGAATGCCCTGGTGTGTTCCCCTAAGCCCAGGCTGATAGAATGGGTTCTGTCCCACAGCTGGTGTAGCAACTGTGTGGCTCTTCCTGCCCATCATTTGCACCATGTATGTGTTACTAACATCCATGTACAATTCCTGAATCTGGAATGGGCTTTGAAGTCCTGTCAACAAACAAGTGAGCACAGAAGCACTGTGTGTGAAATTCCATGCTTTGATGTCATCTTTAATTTGGAGGGCTCTGAGGAGAAATGAAGGAAAGCAGCAGAGAACAAGCTGATGGATTACCAGAATCCAGAAAGGCAGAAAGTAAAAGCAGGATTGGAAGTTTACAGAAAGGAAAAGACCTTCAAAAATCCCAACACAGAAATGTTAATGTTGCTTCCTGAAAGGCCTGGGGGATGCAGCTGAGTTTCATAACACAGATTAGAAGAGAGAAGAAGGACTGTGCTTAATAGGGCTGACTTTCCATACCACTTGGGAGGAAGGGCCTTCCTTTTTTTAATCAGGTCTCACCCCTAAACAAAGCCATGGAGAATGATTTCTCTTAAGTTGCACGGTCTAAACTGTTTTTCCTCTCCTGCAGTCCCCAGAGTGGAGAGCTGTCAAGTGCTTGGCCAGCTGCCTCTGTCACTGGGTGCTGATACGGCACTGATGGGAGAGCTCATTGCTGCTCCTACTCTCTGAGTCTAGGTTTTGCTATCTCAAGGACATTTTTAGCATTCTTCTGTCTTTTAATTCCTTTAAAATACTTGGCTGTCTCTAGATCTAGTCTATGCTCTCAATATTGTCTTCTGACATCACTTTTTCCCCCTTATGTACCTTAATGGAAACTTAATTAGGAGCCCAACAATTCCAAATATCTGTTGTACCCAGGGAATTCTTCTTGCAGAGTGTGGTTTTCCACACTCATTTCCAACCTTGTTTTTGTTTTAGATGCAACTGTTTAATTAAAGATTATGCAACCAATTAGAGTACCAAAGGCTGTATGCTTTGTAGTATATTTAGCGAAGTTATTAATTAAATTGTTACAAATTGAGAAGTTTCCTGGGTTCACTGGATCTTTGTTTCTGCTTTCATTTATGGATTGGTGTTTGGAGAAGTCTTCTAAAGCCTGGAGGGTAGTTAGCACCTAGTTAGAATCCCTGATTTTCCTTTTTAGTAGGCTGGATCAAGGGAAGTTTTCCTTGCTTTATTTTATTTATTTTTTTAATAACTGCAGTGAAATGATAAGTTAGTGTTGAAATTTGATGTATTTTATATTTATCTGTATCTAATGTTGTTCAAGGGATTTATTTATAAGTAAGAATAAACATTCTACTGTACTGCAAGGAGACTTACAGAAGTAGTTTTGTTTATATACAGTCTCCAGCTGGAACTGCAAACATAAGCAATAGTTTAATATCTTGCAGGCCATCTGGGAATGGGATTTGTTTAAGGGAAAAGCATAGCACCATAGATCACACATTATGTATTTCTCTACGTATTGAACGTCTTTGCCAAATATTCTTCTGGTGTCTTGTCTGTACCTCCTGCAGAGAGAAACAGCTGCAGTCCTGAAGTGACCATTTGCTCACCATTTTAGAGTCACATCTCTTCTGTTTTTCTTTTTTTTCCCTCCTGAGAAGTTGGAAGCCTAATGGAGGCTTTTAGAAAAGCTATTTTAAAAAAGACACCCTCGTGCAGTCCCTCCTGTTGGTGGTTTTGTCATATCTCCCCCACACACCTGCAAAGCCGAAAAATACCATAGTTCAAATATGAATTATCAGCATTAGTGGTATAGGCATTGCATTTCTTTCTATGTGGGCGTAAGAATACACATTGGAATTCATTATTGTTTTCCTGAGCACTGCCTCTCAAATGCTCAAAATGGCTGCATTTCACTCAGTCTTGTAGTGCATTACAGTGAACTGACATTTGCTGAACTGACTGAAAAACCTTTTTCCTGGATATTAAAGCAACTGATGAAATATACTGTGAACTGGATTAACTGCTTTTTCACTACGTATCTGCTGGGTGGGGGGGAAGTTAATTTCTGTGATCTAGATCAATTTAGGAATTTAAAAAATATGAGCTTTTGACTTAAAATAGTAAAATTACTTGAATTGGATTGAACAAAGTAGAGCACCAGGAGGGAATGGCGATGGGGAGATCCAGAATGATACTGATGGACAGCACATAGATGCTCCCCACCCTCCAGTGTAGTTTGTGCTTCCTGACAGATTCAAATAGTGAAATTAAACCCACCTGTTTGCATTGTGTTGCTTGATTTTTTTAGTATTGGACAGGACAGTGCCCAGAAGATGATTCTTAAGAGAAACTCCTCAGCAAATGTCCTTAAAGTGTCCTGCAGAGCAGAGCTGTCACAGGGTTTGTCAAGGCAGTACCTGAGTCACACAAAGGCGATGTCATGCTCCAGTATTCAGCAGGTTACAGCAGAGGGGTTTGTGTAACTTGTTCTGAAATGGAGGTGTACAGAACCTGCACTTCTGTGTTCAGCTGAGACATAGGAAAAGCTGTGCATGCAAAAAAACCAACTTTGCTGAGAAACCTTGGGGGACAAGGGGGAAGAGAGGGAGATAAAATCTAAGTCCAACAGTAAATCTCATAGTGACGCAAGAAATTTGTGTTCAGATCCATTCTGCTTTCTCCACATTAAATAAAATCATGCTATTGCCTGTCATGTCCCATTTCAAAATGCAACAGCAGGTCAGTCTTCATCAGGTGCTGTATCTTTGAATTTGGATTTCTTAGTGTTCATGGATTAATGGTTCTTTGTATTTGAAGTAATTTACAGCACAGAGCATTGTGCAATATTGGTGAAATTCTGTCTTAAGTAAAATATATTTTTTCTTAGCTTTTATTCTACCTTTTGAAGGGGAGGTTACTTGATTCTAACTGGCTTCCATATAATTAGACAACTTTCAGCTAAGACTGCTCTAGTTTATTTAAATAAATTCTAAAATCACATTTTACTGAACCTTTTTCCTCCAGATAAATATTTAGTATGTACCAATAGATGACAGTACTTGATATATGTCTTCTAACCCCTGATACTGTTTTGATTCAGGTCAGATTTCTTAAAGCTTTGTTTCTAGATAGGATCCCACCACTTGACTGAATCCACTTGAGATTTATAGCGATTCTTTGGTTTATGTTGTCACGTACAAAAATGAAAAGGCAGGATTGCTTTATATCAGGGAAAGATTTGTTTTCTGCCGGCAGCCTATTTGTGTGACTTCTGACTGGAGAGAGGCAAGAGACAAGGACAAGTGTTGAGACAAGGCAGGTGGGGATGTGCCCCCATGCAGGGTGTTGTGCAGCTGTCCTGAGGAGAAAATTGCACCCACCTCCTTCCCTTGTGTCAAGAGGAGAAACGTTTTGAAAATATCCTATTAATGTATAAATATAGAAAAAAGACAACTTTCTCCCTCTATTTTTTTTTTTTGTGATAAAAGAGGTAAAGGCAATGCACTGAATCTGAAAGAGAGACTACTTAGTTTCCCCTTTGTGACTAAGAATGAACCTGTGGAACGAGTTATGGCATGAAAATGAACCCAGAGTTAGAGGTAGTTAAGGAGACATCATCGATATTGATAACTGTATAGAAACATCAAGACAATATGAGTGCATATAACAAACATCTGTATTTGTTTATCACTACATTAACTATTTACAAGGCAATTTCCCCCACCACATGTTCTTGTAGAAGTGTATTATGTACCTCTGAAAGTGGGGTACGCTGAGCCTGCCCTGAAGGAATTAATGGTTTTCCTGCCTCACTGAATGTTTTTTTGTTTATTAATGTTTTTTCCATTAGTACAGATGATTTACTCATAACACTGGATTCATAAATCAGTGTATCTCCTCTACAATACCGAGGATGAGTATATTTTAAGATTCTAGTTTGTTAAATAGTTACTATAGCCAGCTATGTAGAACAAGGAGCTATGTGCAAGCTGTACTTTGCAGTACCGGCTCATAATCTGTTGTTTGATCTCAAAGATACAAGAACTGGTGACTCCCAAAATGTCCTTCACAAACAGGGTTTAGAAATGGTTATAGACAAAAGACAGGGAAGAGTAAAATTAACAGGTAATTTTAGTAAAGTAAAAGTAGAATTTAGGACTGTTACGGCTTTACATAACAGTAGGATCCAATTCCATTTCCAAAAATAATATGGTAATTACAATTTTTATTGTTTGACATAATTAAAAAAATACCATTATGTATCACTGAGTAAAATTACCGTTTGATTAAAAAACACTTCAAGCTGAAATCGTGAGCAGTTTGCTGTAACTGCAATGATCGAGTCTTTGGATCACTACTGCCTTTTCTCATATTATGTGGGGAGAATGCTTCTATTTTAAAATGATGGAACTGGGCAAAAGGAAATTTATGATCTGAACTTGCTGCAAATCATTTGTATTGATCTGTTTTGTTTCCATTCTGCTGAAGCTAATGGAAATCGTTTGTCACCTGACTTGTCCCAGTAGATTTGGAAAACCACCATACCATTTATCAGGCCGGTTGAAGGTCTGAGCCAGTGTGCTTATGTCTGCAATCACGAAGATATATTTCACTTCCGGCAGGGAAAAAGCACCAACTGAGAATGTTGTTCTTATTCTAATACCGGCTGGAGTACCCCATCTATATATTCATGTGGGTAATTGTAAACCTGACGCTGGAATCACGATGGTCCCTGTCTTCTTTGTGGGTTTCTAAGGTCAACAACAGATCGTGCGGTTCTGTAAATCAGCAATTTGCTACTGCTTTAAACAAGTTGGTAACCATTAAATACATCTTGGTCCTGGTCTATGTTAAGATCAATGTGAGCTCCTCATCTTCTTTCTTCAGGAGAGGGAGGGGTGATGACAGTCTCCTGTGCGTGTCCTTCCTTCTGGTGTAGTGTGAATGTGGGGGGGCTGGGCACTGGCCACAGTGTCTCACCTGCCCCAGTCTGTGCTTGCATTTATTATTCATATGGATGTGATTGGGATAACTCCGCTGCAAACTAAATTAAGTCTGCTCTTTGCATCTTGAGATTGCTCTTTCTCAGATGAGTGATCTTTTAGCTGTAGCAACCCCTTGCAATTCCCCCAGACATTTAAAGCGGACTCTGTGATTTTCACGTGAAGAAAATGTGAACTTAAATGACCAAAAGCTTGTTCTGGTCAGTAAAAATCCCTGTACAGCACGACTGACTTGGAGTTGAACAATGTCCCACATGCACATGAGGTTCTATGTGGGTGTAAAAGATTGAGAGGCCAGGCCCTGAAAGCTGGTTTGTTTGCAGTTTTTGTATCTGTCAGTGCTTCATGGTCTATGTGACTTGGAAACTGGAAGCCAGGTTTTATTCTCCACCACAATGCTTCTAAATTCTCCTTCTGCTGTGTTCCCCATTGCAGAGTCATGAGCAGGAATGTGGCAGCAAGGAGGAACATTGTCTGGCTTTCATGATACTGATTAGAACAGTCTGAACATACTGTGATGAAAGAGTATTGAAACAAGCTGTGAAACCCACAAAATAATTTGATTCACATTTGATAATGTAAGTTAAACCATAGTTCAGTTAATTTTAAAGCTAGGCCTAAACAATTTAGTTTTTAAATCCATCTTTTGCAATTCATTATAGGCAGAAGCCTTAGTTAGTTTTCTGGCTGCCTGCTCTGTGAGGTCAGGAATTGACAGCTTTACTCACTGCATAAAATATTACTATAATTTAAAGAGCATCTTGAAATGGTTCTGTAGGTGCCCAGTTGTTTTCCTTGGAAAATGAGAAAAAGGTTTCTAATGCCTGATGTTCAATTTGAAATTTCTATGCACTTCATGATTTAAAATGTCCTACACTTCTGTTATTTTAAAATAATAAAACAGTTAAAAGTGTAATGTTGTTTACTAAAATCAAATAAACTCAGTCATCCTGAGTCTAATGAAGGTTTGTAAAAGTTTTTATAAACAACCAAGTTCTAGGGCTTATCTGCTGTGCAAGCATTCAGCATTGCTTATGTTCCGTGACAAAGGCAGTGAATGGGAGTGAGAGCTTTAATTCAGGTGTACAACTACAGGATCTGGCATAGCAGACAGCCCTCAGCTCTTCCTCAGGGCTTGCATCTTGTATTCTGCTCATGGTTAGAACTTTCCACAAATCCAACAGTTACGCTAACAATGCTGAATTAGCAAAAGGTATCTGGCCAAAAATGAAGAATCTTAAAAAACTCAGGAAGAAGTAGAAAATAACTTTAAAAGTAAAGGTTAGTTTTCTCAGTGGAAATAAATTTGCTTCAGCAATTGGATTTCCTTTTAGTATGTTCCATTTACAGTTTCATTGATTCAGATAATTTCTTTTGCAATCCAATCCTTACTGGCCCCTCTCCATGCATAGTTTCCATTATTTTCTCCTAATAGTTTAAGTTCCAATGTGAGCTTTCAGTATTATTTAATATGCAACTCACAGGATGCATGGATGGTTTCTAATGTTTACTGAGAGCCCAGTTGGTTCTTCCTGACCAACTCTGGTCCTAAAGAGCAGCAAAACCAAGGCATTTTTCACACGTGCAAGATGTTTTATCTATCTCTGAATGTTGATTGCATCCAGCCACTTAGGCTTTTTTGTTCTACTGCTGTAGTTGTTGTCAGCCACTCTGCTGTGATTTATCAACCAGGCTGTCACAGATGGCTTTGTACTGCTTAATTAAGGATAACTTTTCTCTGTGGGATTGGATTTGTCTTCTTACTAGTATTTCAAAACCATACAGTGCAATCTTTTTATTCTTGTGTGGGAGAAGTTCCCAAAATGCACTCTTCTGCATTTCCTACCCCATTAATCCCAAATCTTACATCCCTTTAAAAATATGTGAGAATGTGTGATTGAAAGCACAGGTCTGATGTACAGACATTTTAAAGTAAACAAGCTCTGCTCCTGAATGATGTCTTTTGCTTCAGTCTGAACATGCACCCAAACCCTAATTTACAATTGAGAAGCTTCCTCCAGAATCCCTTTCAGGATAAAAATTTTCAAAATAGGTGACTAAATTTAGGCTTAGACGTCTATACTTGGGTATTTGAGAAGCTTCGAAGTGACAGATTGCTCTGAAGTTGGTATTGAGCTACAGTTTGTAGAAAACTTGAAATATTCTAGTGAGATGGAAGAGACAAGGTTTAATTAGCATTGTAATGTGTGTAATTTTCACAGCTCTTTGTCTCTCCAGCCCCCTTTCTGAAGCTAAATCAGGCAGTCTAGCTCTAGCTATATTTACTTCAGTCTTTTGCATTCTCTGCTTCACTGACTTTAAACAATGTCAGTTTGCAAGCAGTGAAGGAAAAACTCAGATATGGAAAGACTTATTATGGAATGCTGAAACACAGAGAATAACTCTTGGAGGGATTACATGGAGCTCTGAGCAGGGAAATGAAGGCTTTCAGATCTCTGAACTCTCTGTGACATGAACAATGACTGTGCACAGTCACGAGAGCCAGAACCCAAGGAAGTGTCCCTGCATGGCGCTGAGCACCTTGGGCAAACACAGGAAGCTTTTGTTTGGCTTTCCCTGAGGTAGGTTTTGGCGTGGCACAGCGTGAGCGTGTGCTGTCCCTGGGCAGCTGTGTGCTGCTGTGCTGTGGGGCAGTGCCACTCGGCAGGGACAGGAGCCTTTCTTTGCTCTGTGGCGTTGGACCGATGGATCTGCACAGGGGAGCCTGCGCTCGCACGGACACATTTCCTTGGCTCCTTGTCATCTTCCCATGCCACCTGCTGTGTATGACACTGGAAAATCCCTTCCTAGAGTAAATGTATGTCCCCCCTTTTTGCCTGGACTTGTCAAGGGTAGACATCACACATGACTGTGCTTTGAGATGTGTTGTTTGTCCGCAGAGTACACTGGCCCTCGCTCCTGGATTCTCTGGGGAGGGGGGAATGTTTGTTGTTCTGATCTGCTCTGCCTGTGTGGGCAGGTACCTGTGCAAGCTGGAACAGCTGTGCTTCAGACAAATGGAACTATGCAAATCCTCAGCCTGATTAACACTGTCCAGCAGAAAAGACAAAAAACAGTTGGAAATGCAAATAGTTGCTTCCAAGAGGAAACTACTGTCAAAAAATGAGGTGAACGTGTACTTGAGTAGAGAGAAGTTAAAATAGAGGATTTTTTTTCCACTCTCCATATCCCCCTTTTTTAAATGGGAATGGGAACTGGAATTTTGTGTAAGACATACCCTAAGATACAATTGCCCCGTTTTCATTTTCACAGTGGTTGTGTTGTGCTTCTCCGTGACCTGATGTAATATGAAACGCATGTAATTGGTTTGTCTGTTACCCTGTAACACCCATTTTGAGAGGAACAGCCATGTTCCTTGTATATGATAGATGACCTCTGTTTATGTGGTACTTGGTTCTTTCATAGTAATGAAATCCTTGGAATCCCTACAGCCATGGAGTGTAACCCACCCTCTCAACATCTTTTTGGTGCATGAGTCACAAAATAATATTCCTGCTTGTCTTTAGGGAGGCCAGGCAATTCATGTATCTCTTCTGTGTCAAGCTTTCTAACAAAGAACTTCTTCAAAATTTCACTTGATAGAAGGAGAAACTCTTTACTTGTAAAATAAAACTGTTTGATTGAAAGGAGAGATTAATTATTTGAAAATTTGTGGATCTTCCTGCATTCTGCTGGGTATGTTTATCTGTGGGTAGCGTAAGGGTTTGAAAATATCAAGAACACAAAAGGAAAAATGAATATGAATGGCACATAGTTGAGGAAGGAAGAGATTCTTGCCTTGTGAATCAGGAATGAGTTCCAGAGGGTGCAGAGTTACCCCATGGATACTGCAGCTGATAGACATGAGACACCTTTACTTTTGTGTTTGTAAAAAATACTGTTTATAGACAAATGTTCAGGAGTATTGTATGAAAAGTAAAGGGGAGTTCAGTGGGTATGGGAGTGCTTGCTACCTTCCCCTGCTACATGACATCTCCCAGAACAATCTAGAAAACATTGATTAAAATGCATTAATAGTTAATATTACAATGCTCACACTCTGTCAGATTTATCTTTCTCTTAGATGTCTGAGCCAGCTTTGGGAACAGTACAACTGGTTCCTGCTCTCATGCCCTCCAGGTTACTGTTTATAATTACATTCTTCCCGTCTTATTGGTATTTCATTAAACAGGAGACCTACAAGAATTGTGATAAAAGCCTTATGGCTATGCTGTGCAGTTTTGAAGTGCTTTCTTGCATTTGTATCTTGAAAATAGCAAGAGTTGTTGGGGATGAGAGCAGAGTCTCTCTGCTTACAGATGCTTGCAAGGAGAGCTATTTTTTTTTTCTGTATTAAAACCAAAAGAAACAAAGACCCCCAAATAAACCAACAACACAAAGCTCCATGTATTCCCAGTTCTCAGAAACAATTTATATTGCATTAAAAACATTGCTATTCATCATTAACTCAAAATTATAAATGTATCTCCATTTAAACCAATCAAACATATTTAAAGATATATATACAGCGATTTTTTTTCATTTTCAATCTTGATATCCAGTTACTTTAACATCAAATAGCATACCCTTTATCTAGTTCAATAAATGTTGACATTGTACACCTGTTTGCAGGAATATTTAACTCCCAAGTATAGATTTATAGCTATTTCTAATTGTAATCAGATGCAAATTAATATAGTTCCCTCCCTACATTTTAACTGAAGTATAATAATCTGTAATTTTAAGGAAATACAGGATTTTGGTGAGACAAAACTTGTATTTCTGGTTTTTTTCAGTCATAAATGGGAGAACTGCAGTGCTGTGGAATTTTTCTTGCTAGTATTTTAGCTGGTAGACTAAACATGCTTTGACAGAGTGACATTGCATGAATATTTCAGGTTTATTACCAGTTTATATGGTCTGTATATTTTTTTCTACAATGCAGTCTTTTGCTTGTGTTGTGTACTGTAAAATAGGAATTAAGGGCACATCAGGACTTTTTCTCTACCTTGCTAGCTGTGAGTTGTTAGTATTTTATCTAAGGCACCATGACTTTCTTTTTACTTCTTGCTAGAGTGCCACGATTGATCTTGTAATTTCTCTTGTCCTCACTGCCGCCTTCTCTAGGTTTTTTCTCTGTGTCCCTGAGGTATCTTTTAGGATGCTGGAAGGTGTACCTGTCTGATTAGAAGGAAAATAAAAATTAAGATGTGGGGCTCATTTTCCTCTCCCCACTCCTCTTGCCTTCTCCCTGGAGCATTCCCCAGCCTCTTCTGTGGGTGTGCTGGGAGTCCTCACACTGCCCAGCCTGGGGCCAGACCGGGCCAGAGTGCAGAACAGCAAACTAGGAAAACATGGCAGGGTGGTCTTGGAGAGTTCATATCATCGGGGAGAGCAAGGAGATTTAGAAAGATGTGGGAACAAATCTGCCTGTTCCTGTTACATCTTTATAGGGTGGGTGCTTTGCATTTTAATCCCTGGTTGCTGTATCTCAGGAAGCAGTGGAAACACATGCAGCATCCAAGAAAAAGGCAGCTGTCTCCTCTCTGTGTGCTCCTTGCCACAGGTCCCTGCCACTTCTCTTGTCTGAGTGCTCATGTTAATGCAGTAAATAAATTTATTGAAAAATTACTTCTTTGAAGAAGAAAAGAAAAAAAAAGCTACCTTCAGTACACATAGTTCCTGGATGATGTAGTAATGTGAAAGCAAAAAAAAAATCTGTAGGTATGTTAAGAAATTTGAGTTTCGTCATTTGATAAGTACATAAGAGAAGCTTCCTTTCTGCCCTTCCCATACTTTGTCACCCCTCTGAGATATATGATTCCTAACCAGCAGAAAGAAGGGGGATAATCTGGATATTTTTGCTTGGACAGCTAATGAGTTGTTATTGTGGAGGTTTGTGGTATTCATTTGTTTTCCTCCATGCATTGTTTTTTGAGTTTGTTTTATTTCAACCCGGAATCACAAAACTTATCATCACTCAGTAAAATTTGTATTTGTATGTCTGGTTGGGCTAATGTAGAAGAGTTTGCTGTACATAATTTAGAAACATGTCCAATTCTACAAGTAAAATTTAATATTCTGGTTACCAGGGGGCTACAGAGTAGGACTGAGACTTCTTACTGATGATGTGAAGTGTGTGGTGTCCACAGAAGTCAGAGTGGCCAGGGAACATTTACAGTGGTTGGGCAGTAATTCACCTGCAAGCCAATGTTCCCTTTCAGTGTTTCATGTCCTCTGTGTGGAGCAAATTGTCTTGCTCAGACTGAGTCTGAAAAGCAGCGGCTGCTGCAGTCCAGAATGGGACTTGAAAGTAAGTGCAGATTATCATTCAAAACATAGGGCTATTATTCATTGTGCTTTCGTATTTTGAACTCAATGGGGGAATGTCAAGCATCTATGAATATAAATATGGAAAAGTTCTGTAACATCTGCTACTAATTTCTGCCAGATGAAAGTGGTAATTATGATGATTTTTTTTTTGTTGATGATGCTGATATGTTGGCCTAAACAAATTCACTTGCAGACTCTGAATACCTAATTGAAAACACATGATTGTATCACCAAATTGTTGACTTAGTTCTCATTTAAATTTTAAATTTGTTTTCATTTGCTGGAGAGTTTATGGCTTGCTGCTTTAGTGCAAAAAATATTGCAATGAAATCAGGCATTTTTAATGCATTAAATGAAAAGAATGGTTAGAGATACTGGATTTGTGCAGTTGGATTTTAGGAATTGGATTACATTATTCAGTTATTTTTAGGTGGTACAATAACTTTGTTAAAATAACCTTGTGTCTTTCAAACAAACCAGACTTCACTGAGGCTTTTATCTTGTCTGCTGTCACCAGTGCAAACCCTTGCTGTTGTGGGTCATGCTCTTCCATCTTGCTTTTTCCTACACTGTTGTGGAGTGCTTTTGACATCTAAGGACAGTGACCAAGTGGCGGGAAGGCTGTTAAATCGTTGAATGCTCAGTGGTGTTTTCTGTCCTGTAAAGGATTTCTCTGGAGTGAACACAGCGTAGACACAAAATATGGTAATTTTCTAGATTCTTGAGAGTGCACCACAATTCTTGTTTCATAAGGATACCTGAGATAAGAGACTAAAACATTTAAACTATGTATGAAAGAAGCATAGCTCATCTTTGTGTTACAGAGAGATGCTTGTTCTGTCCTTGTTTTCTTAGATATGGGTGAGAGCTTCTGAGTTCTCCTGTTTGCGCTCTTGTGGCCCCAGTGGAAATTGGGTTTTGGAAGTTGATAGTGTTATGGACGAGACTTGGCTGGCCCTGGTATGATGCTTCATAAAGGATTTGTCTTGCTACTCTTCTGTGTCCTTTGTATGTGCATGTATGGGCACTTAAACAGCACAAGGATTTTGAACTCATGGGCACCTGAGATAGTTACAAAATGGAGAACTCTTAGCGTTGTAGTGTGTTCTTTAGTTTGCTCGTTGTATTGCACTGTTCAGTTATTAATTATATTAATTCAAGTTGGTTTGCCCCTTTTCCCCCGTTCTAAGTTACTAATGGTTCTGCCCAGGGTTCCCTTTCCCGCCCTTGCAGGTGTAGTTTTGTGTCAGTCATCTATCCCCTCCCTTGTCTCCTTAGTTACACCCCCCACTCAGTTTATCCCTCCCCTGTCCCTCAGCTGATTTGCATGTATCTATTTGGTTTTCCCCTTCCAGGCTCCCTGTCCGTCATTCCGTGCTCCATCCCAGTTTTCCAGATTCTTCTCTCTGGGGCATAGGGTGATTGGTTCAGGGGCCTGGGCCCCTTCCCAACTTGTTCCCCTTGGTTCCCTTGTGTGTCATTCATTTTGGTTCTGTACTTTGATTTGCCCGAGGAAGGGTGCCACCTTCCTTTATAATTTCCTTGCACCCTCCCTCAGGGCGTTTGCCCGCTTGTGTTCTCCCTGGTTGAATGAACTGACCACTTTGCTGTGGACATCTGCCTGCCTCTCTCTTCTTTGTCGGTCGCTTGGGACTCTCTCGGCCTCGTCCAGGGGTGCAGCCTCCCCACCAACAGCCATGGGAGGTCACCCTAGGCAGCTGTCCGTGCGAGCCAGCCTCGGACCCAGAGCGCTGCAGCACCCAGACAGCTGCCCCACCGACTGCTGGCTGGGGCTGTTGGCTAGCCAGGCTGCCAGTTTGCACCCCAGCATCTTAGCAGGAGGGAACTGACTCAGGTACAGTTTCACTGATGACTTTCAGAATTGGTCTCTGTTGCCATTCTCGGGGTTGGCTGTTTGTTCTCTGCCCCCGAGGTGAGTTGGGGGGTCCAGGGAACAGCCCCAGGCTCTGAAGAATGAGACTGGACTCTCTGGAGTTCGATCTTCGGATTGTTTATTGTATCTTATCTATAGAATGTTCTCCCTGCCGGACAGAGGTCTGACCAGCAAGGCAGCCACGACGCTCTCCAACCACCCCCGAGGCTGCATCGGTTTTTATACTACAAATTACGTACATCATATTTACTTTTATTTTCCAATACCTATCACCGATGTTAGACAGTACATTCTACTCTAAACCAATCCCCAAGTGCCAACATCACAGCAGAAGATGGAGAACAAGAAGAAGAAAGAAGGACGAGACATGCCCTGTTCCCTCCATCTTGTCCCCATTACCCTTATACCAAAAATCTTAAAACATATTTTCACCCCGTGTGCACCTTGTAGATACACCCATTAAACCTGTGTGACCTTCCAGCCCTCATACCAAACTGGCAATTCATTTGCAGGATCAAAGTCCAGCCACCAAATGTTCCGGGCATCATGCCAAGATCTCCGAGCCCCCCAATGGGGTCTCGGCTCTCGACGTGGTCTCGGGAGGCTCCACACATCCGAAGTGATGTGCTGAGTTCCCACAGCCATCTTGATAAAACACGGGCTGCCTTTTCAGTCACTTAGCCTAGTTCTGGTTCCTGTCCAATATACAGGTTATCTCATGGCTTTCAGCAGTAAGTGTGGTTGTAATAGAGCCGAACTGCTAAAAGTCTTTCTGTAGCAACAGAAAGCACAGGGGAGCTGACTTGCTGACAGCATCATAGACACTTCTGGCAGAACATATGCAGGTGTCAGTGATGCTGGGAGTGTGAACCTGGCTGCTTGGAAGAGCCCTCGTTGGGCTCCGTGGGTGTGGAGGAGGAGCTGAGGAAGTGAGCCGGACTTCCCTGGCACTCAGCAGGATGAAGGGACACTCCCGGTGCTCGGAGGAGCGCACGGCAGGGGCTCGGCATTGCGACCTAGGGGGAACAAGGAAAGGTGAGGGGTCAGCTATAGCATTTAGAGGCTGAGTCAGTCAGAAACACCTGGAGTGAAGAGAGGCATCAGGTGAGATTCTTGCTGCACAGAGCACGCTATTACAAGGCTGTTTGTAAATATCATTGGCTAAGGGATAGTCATATAACAGTGTGTACTTGTTTTTAATTTAAAAAAAAAGGAGAAAAACTGATGAAAATCCAGTAGTAGGGAATCAAAGGCAATTTAGGTGTCACAGGATGTTCACTTTTGTTTGAATAGCATGTGAAAGAGGGAATTTAAATGTCTTGCAACAGACAGATTGGTCTCACAGCCTTTGTGTGACTACTCATCAAACCTGGAATACAATTCCAGAGCTGTAAATGTAAATTGGCTCGTGTTTTGATACCATATCTGGGGATAGTGCTATAGATTACCTGGGGTATTATTTTGTGATATTTGTGTTGCAGTAGTGTATCTGAACATGTGAATATTTTGTAGCAGATGTATGAATTTGCACAGGAACCTGATAAGTCTTGAATATTTTATGTAACAGAATATATTAAAAAACACGGCAATATTGTCTCTTTCAACAAGTAATTGTAATATTAATAAGAGATATTTCCACATATTCAGTGTTAAAAAAAAACGTACATTTTCAGAAGAACAGAGGTTGTGCAAGAAGAACAATTGTGTGACATGAAGAAATAGAATTTTTATGAAGCAGGTTGTGCACAGCAAAGCTGATGGGACTGTCTGTTTCACTTTGAGAAGTATTATGAGAGATGAGAGAAGGTACGCAAGAAAAGAGGCAAACAGGCCAGGACCTTGTTATAGTATTTTGTGTAATGGCTCCCTCTTTATATTTCAAAGGGATGTTAAGCTGGACTCAGCACAAAAACTCCCACATGGAGCCTTCTGTATGTAGAACTGATGTGGTATAAACCAAAGACTGGCCTTTTCCCCCAGCCCCCTTTAATACCCAAAATAATTGGCAGATTGAGAAGGTTTTCCTTATTTATTTTGATAGAGCTTTGAATAAAATGTCAATGCATTTTTACTTGCTTGAAATGTCATGCATTTTACTTTCCAATTTTCCCTTGCTATCTAAGGGCAGTTCCTTGGATAATGTAATTTCTTTATTAAAATGTATGAAAGAGTTGTTTACATTGAGGACTGCTTCATATTTCATCTAGTCTAGTTTGCAAATGTAAACAGGAACATTGAATCTTGCTTTTTTTGTTTCCTATTTCATTGTTGTTGGAGCATCTCTTGAGATTCAAGTAAAATACTTTATGAAAATACCTGTGAGTTCCTAGCTAGTTATAAATTTAAACTACTTTTAAAAGCAGCTCAGGCAGGTTTGATCTGGATGGGAACAGCATAAAAGCAAAATGATTTAACAAAGATTCACTGAACTGCTTAGTTTTGAGCAGCATCTAAACGTTCGTATTGTAGCCTTTTCATGAATTTGTTAATATAGCCAAGAGATTTCAGAGGATTGCATTTAAAAGCAATTGTTGCTGTTGAGACACCTTAATTGCCCAGACTTTTTGAGTGTTTAATCCTTATTGCTTAGCAGCATTCTCAGCTACTCTGTAACTACCATGGAAATCCTGCTTCCTCATATTCTAGTTCTTCAGGAAAAATACCTGAGGTTTCTTCTGATGAGATCCAAGTGGAACCCAAACCTTGTAGCTCCCACGAGTGGAAACTGTAACTGTAAATCTGAAGTTTAAGAGTCAAAAGAATGCTAGACCACATATTATCACATTTCTGTGACTCAGGTATTTTGAAATGGTTTATTGTATAATGAATTGCTGTGCCAAGGTGCCATGAAGCAAGAGTGGCTCATAATGGTCAGTGTTGTAAGCAAAGCCACTAAACAATACACAATCATGGAAGGAAGAAGTAAGTTCATTACTGCAAATCAGCAAAGCTGAGGTGACTTTGCTGTGGAAAGCTTAAAAGTGACTTCAGCACAGCATGTCAAGGATGTTTGGAAGTTTTAAAAACTTCCTTCCTGAAAGCCAAATGCTATGTCAGTGCATTTGAAATGTTGCTCTTTTGAGCTACACCAATTTTGTAGGCTAGACTAGAATATAAACGCAGCATTTTAAACAACCTTGGCTTTGCTCTGCTGGACTATAGTCGCTTGCCACACTCTGAGGCCTCCCTGGTGTGGAGAGCTGATGTCACCGTAATAACTCAGTTCTTTGAATGTCATTAAATATCATTAAACATGTTTACCCCTATAGTCTGCCCCCTCATGAGACCATGTCTTGCAGCGTCACCTAACCCACGGTGTGTGGGAGGTTCTGTGTGTGGCTCTGGAGGGTGTGAGAGCCCAGCTCCTCCTGAGCTGTGCCTTGCCTTCCACAGAGCTGGGTCTTGCTGCTGGCTGTGATACCCTGCGTGCACTGGACTTTGAACCTCTCGTTAGGTACCACTTCAAAGCACTGTTGGGTTGTGGAGTTTGGTACTATGGCCCTTATTTTGCACATGGCAGTCTGGGCATCATGGTACTAAGGGATTTATCTTGGTATTAAAGTACACATCTCATCACTAAGATGACAACAGAAAAGGAGATTGCTTCATGGCTCTCTTCAGTACGATCACAGCATTTAAATCTTCGGATCACAATATCCCTGAACAAATCTACTGAACTTTTCACAGACCCGTATCTGGTATTTCTAACATGGTAGCCTTGATGGAGGTGAAAACTGAAAAATATCAGATAGAATTTAGGATATCTGAAGCTACTACTATATGACTTTCATGTGGACATGCGAGAAATAAAGGAGGCATTATCACCCAGCTGTAACTCTAAGCTAAAGGCACACAAACTTTCTGAAGCTCAATGTGCCTTCAAGTTTGCATACTACACCCTGCTTTTATCAGCTTCATTTTGCATTACAGAAAGCTGCTGATGGATCACTCCTGAGATCTCTCCCAGCCTACAGAGCAGTGTCTGAGGTGTGACACGGAAGCCAAAATGCTCTTAGCTGCTGTGGAGCCATCCTTGGTGCTGTACAAGGCCTCTGAAGGGTACCGGTAAATCTGTTCCCTTCAGCCTTCCTCATGGAGATGCAGAGAGGGAATGGTATTGCTGGCACTCAGACCACAAAGGATCTGCTCAGGCTGTGTCCTAACAGCCCAGACAAGCCACTGCATTTTAGACTTCATTGCTTTTGCACTTCATATTTCTTAGAGAAAATTCCAGGTGATTTGATGCCTCTTCTAGCTCTTGCCTGCAGGCCCTTTGCTATCACTAACCCTAAGTTTGTGGAAATAGCACAGCACTGAAAATAGTTAAAGCTTTATGAGAGCAAAAGGCTTTCCTGTATTTCAGTAGGGTGTAAAGAAAAGTCTTCTGTGTAACGTCAAGGATTTCAGAATTGGGTATAAACACAAAAGTTGTTTTACCAGGAGAAACACTAAAGAAATCTGCAGGATGAGTTTCTGACAGAAGAACATGAGGGTTTTATATTATTTTGACAGTGAGAACTGAAGGCTATGCAATAGGGAGCCATTTTTCATCAGCAAGAGTAAGCTTAATTTAAAATTGTGTTCATAAATGTCATCGTTTCAGTCTTAAAGAATGCCTGTCAAAATGCATAGCAAAGTTAATTATAAGGAAATAACTGTACTTCAAATTATAGTTTCTATTATTATAAATTTCTCAATAATTTTGGATTGCATACAGGTATGTGAGAATCAACTAGTTTATTATAAAAATAGTTTATAAGGAAAAACCCATCAAAGACTGACTTTGAGGACTTTCAAGTGGATATAAGGTAAAATGCTGCAGAAGAACACATAGTCAGTGACAGTGTGTATATATTGTGCTATAAGGTTGTCATCAGTTTTGTCTCAAGTTCTTTCTTTCTGTCCCATTTTTCCTTCAATCATGTGCAAGGATGTTTTTTTCCCATTGTCATGACAGTAAGAGTGAGCCTCATTGCATTAATACCATCATCTGCACTATAAATACACAACAAACCATAGCAGGAGTCAGTGTATAAAACTGAGTTTTAAGCAAGGTTTATGGGTTTATTGGGAATTTCTGGAGCAATATTATTGAAGTATCTACTGCAGTAGGTCTTCTGCAGTAAGACCCTATTGAGGGAGGGGAAGCACATTGTCCAGATCACTGAGATGTGATCCACCTGTCTTGTGGTAAAACTCAGAGGATCTTTGGACTTTCAGACACTGTAATGGGGTAGTATTAAATTGCTTCTGGTAGTAAAAGATAATCATGTCTTGCAGTGGGTTGACCAGAAGTTTTGAAAATTATAATCCAGGGTTTCTGTCTGAAAACTGATAAGTAGTTTAGAGTTTAAGTGTGGTTGAAGACAATAGGGCCATGGATTTCAAATACTTGTTTTTTGAAACAGAAACCTTGACCTTGCAATTGCTTCTTTTTTTTCTTTCTTCTCTCAGCCTTAAAAGGCTTTTATTCTTATTTCAGAAACATAAAAATTTACGTCTTTAATTGTAAGATTCTTTGTAGATTATGTTCTTTACTGATTTAGAAAAATAACTTTACAACAACATTCTGAGGCAGTGTAAAAGCCTGGGTCTGCAGTGGCACGTGTATAATGGTGTATATGGCAACAGTAAGGCATTTGCAGCCACTCTTTCAGTCCTTGTTATACTGTTGTATTGATTATATACAACTTCAAAGCAGTGAAAAGGGATCAACGTAGCACAGTGCCTCACTACACAAGGAAGTGCTTTGTTTACAGGGCCCTCAAGGAATGCTCCCCTCACTCAGGAGCCCCTCATCTCCTGGCATGTAATTTCCATTAGGTTACGTAAGCTGGCTTCACGCCATGCTAGCCTACTTAGGGCAACTCCATCAGTGCTGCCGTGCTGGAGAGGGGAGAAAAACAGCCCTACGTGACAGTTGGTCTGGTTATTCTTTTCTCGTTTGCTTGGAGATGAGTGGTGTGTGACAGGGTGACATAACTCAGGCTGGAGGTCTGCATGGCTTGCTGTGTTCTGTGTGGGAGTTGACCTCCAAGGGGAAATCAACAGTCATGAAATGGAGAATTATGGAAAACCGTGCAAAGGAGAGCTTTCATCCTGACTCCCGCTAAACTGATGCTGCCATGCAAACTAGAATCTTAGAAATTTTAATTGTCTACCAGTGGAAAAGACTGAACGTTATCTCCTGCTGTAGCTTGAATGTTTCCCTCTTCCCTGTGAAAGATCTGTTCGTGGAACCTTACAAAAGTATGATATGTGAGTAACCCAACTGAATTTTGGGCTGGACATAGGAGCACTTTGAGATTATGTGCTGTGTCTAAACTGAAAGGAAAATAAAGGGAAGCAAGGGTGGTAAAATGTCATTTGTGATAGAAGGGATGTCTGGTGTTTCCCAATTTGTCCTAGTGAACTGTAAAAGAAAAATATGTAGTAAAATATTTGACATAAAACATAGTAGTGTTAAACACCTGATTTTGAGAAGGCACTTCAATTAAAATTATAGAGAATAAGAAGTGTTCATTGACATCTGCCAATAAAGTAATTGTATTACTGAGTTTTCAGCCAGACATAGGATATGCAAAGCTGTGGGAGACAACAGCCTACATGCTGGCCATCCATTGATTTTTAGCAGCCTTTAGCATTCCTAAGAAACGGGCTTTGCTGTTTCAGCTTTTCCACAAAATCTTTATCTAATTGGCAGACTCCTGCAAGAGAACAATGTTGCCAGGAAGACAATGATGGCATGTGCCAGAGTCATTGAATCACAGAATTTTCTAGGTTGGAAGAGACCTTTAAGATCATCAAGTCCATCCCATCTTCTAACACCTTGACTAGATCATGGCACCAAGTGCCAGATCCAGTCTTTTTTCAAACACATCGAGGGATGGTGACTCCACCACCTCCCTGGGAAGATGATTCCAGTATTTGACCACTCTTTCTGTGAAAAACTACCTGGTGGTTTCTGGAGACACAATTCTTCAGTTTCCCTGCCAGCTCCTGGGCTCCAGACACGACCTGATTAGTGCTGCCAAATGCTTTTTGCTGCTGCTCAGCAGATCTGTCAAAGGCAGCAGAAACACAAGCCATTTTCTTTGTATATGCTGGAGACTTTCTTTCCTGAACGATTCTGCACTGCATTTTGGGGAGAGATTTTAGATCTAAGAAGACCAGCATGAGCTTAGAAAACATTTGGGATTTGTGCTGCAGAAGTTGGTGTATTACCCTTCCCCTCTGCTGTTGGTGAGCAGGGCAGTGGATTCCCTGTGGTCGCTGTTTCAAAACAAAGATTTAGAGATAAGGAAAACAACTTCATTTGGTTTAATGTTTCCAGGTAACACAGGGGCCTGCTATTTCTATGGTGTAAGGGGATAACTGAGTCTCCTTAGTGCAACTGGAAAGATACCACTTGAATGTTAAAGAGCGTTAGACTTTTGAATAAAGTAGCGATGTGCGGGGCAGTCCCCATGGCAGGCGCTGTTGGGGTGGTAACCCTTCAGAGAGCCATCCCCTCCGGGCACGGGGGACCAGCTCCCCCAGCCCACCTTGCACTCAGGCCCGGGTGTAGTGGGGCGTGCGCGACCAGGAGCTGAAGGACGGCTCTTGACACGGAGTAGATCCAGCAGGGTTTACTGAGGATAGGTCTGAGGGTCCAGATCGGGTGAGGGTAAGGAGAGGAGCAGGTCACGCACGCACGAACACAACCACTGCTGAAGGAGATCAGTGGCAGAACCCAGAACAAGGGAGGGGCCAGGGTAAATAACCAGCGGAAGGTAGGAGGGGTCAGGATACAAACTATCCAGTGGGGAAGGGAGGCCGGGGAGCAGTTGAGGTGGGGTGACATGGGCTACACCAATGAGGGAGTGGAATGAGGGCGGTCTTTAAAGGAGAACCAACAGGGGAACAGAAAGCATAGAACCTTCTGGAACGGGGAACGAACTACAGTTGATTGACAACAGCGTATTTGCATTGCCAAACAAGGAATCATTGGACGTTGTGCCAGCTTCTTGCACTGTCTCAACAACAGTATCTTCCCATGGCATTCCTGCCCTGCCCTCAGTATGGCTTCCTCCCGCTGTGATGGAATGGAGGCATTCTTGAGCATGCAGTCAGATAGGGGATATTATAGAAATCTATGACAGACTAAACAGTTGTTCCTAGAAAATGGGTCAGAGCAAAACTACAGCAGTGAATATACAAAAGTGTTAATTCTCCCAGAAGGATTTTTGCCTTGTTCCTAATCTTTGGTTTATAAAAAGATCTTTGAAACTTTCTTCACACTGGTGAAAAATTGCATTGACCCCAAAATAGTTATTCATTTGTGTAGATTTATTCATGTGGTTGAGTCATTGCAGCCAGGGGATCTTAACTAGTTCTGGTTGCATTGAAATTTATAATGAACTTCAAAAGAATTACAGTGACTATTGATTTTTAGCCATTACATTTACAGAAAACTGTAACTATGGGAATCACTATGTTTACAAATTGGTAGGCAGAAATATTTGCTCAAACAAGTAAAAGGCAAATAAAGGGGATGGTGATGACCTGTAGTTTCCTAAGGTAAAACGTAAAGGAGTCCCAGGAGATGTAATTACTAGGTGAGCTCCCAGTTTTGTCTTGTGATCTTCCTGATTTTCACTACTGTTTCATTACGTATGATCAGTAGGGGAAGAGGGGCTCTGTTAATAGGGGAATTTAAGGCAGGACTTACTCAGAATGTGCTTAAAATCAGGTCCCTTCATGATAGTAGTATTAATGTAATAAGCCATGCCTTATGTTATCTACTCAGTTTGTTACACACCTTCTTTTTAATGTTCAGGTTTTATGTGCTTCTAAAGGTGGAAGATAACAAAGTGATATTTAACCACAAGGCTCATCTAGCATATGCTAGACAGGGGTGAATTGCTGCTCTTTGATTTACTCCGCTCCATTTTCATAGACCAAGCAAATATTTTTGCTTGGCTTCTGAAAAATCTCCTATTTAATTCTATATGGCAGCAACGCTGGGAGAAGTTCTGTTCACAATGATATAGAGTATAGGCATATTGCCAAATGTGTATTGAGGTTACTGGCATGGGATTTAACCATTTCAAATAACTAGGGCAAGGAAGTTCACTTAAAAACTTTCTTTTATATTTTTAGTCTGTTATTGCTGGTAATATATGCCTTAGAGGGAAAAGTCTTAAGGGTGAGAAATCTATTTTCAAAGATGATGCAATTTTGTTGCATAATTAAAATTTCTTCAGAGATAAACCAGTCCATGAGAAACCAAAAAACTGATAGAAAAATACCCTCAAACGCATGTACAGAGATAGAGATAATATACTCCTGGAATATATCAAGTTTGTTACAACCAGCTTCTTCATGTTGATTAGAGCCCAAAGTATCATGAAAGGAGTAAAAGCTGTATTTTGACTCCGTCCAGAAGTCCTTGCTCCAGTATTGGAAAGCTGACCAGGTAATTTAGACAAGTGTGAAGGCTTAGTCTTTTGAAAGTTCTTGTGTCTTGGCCCTGATGTGTGCAAGGAATGAGGTAAAAATCTCAAGTAGAATGTTTGATTCGATTTAACTCTAGTGTTGTGTCCAGATTGCATTGATATGCCCCAAGTCTTCTTGACAAAAATGAAACACACATTATTATAATAAAATAATTTATTGCTTGTGTAATAGAAACCTTCTAATCAAAGAAACACTCTAATCAAAGAATCATTATTAGTCCACATCCATTTACTGCAGGAAAAACAGAGGAAATCAATGCTGCATATAAAGCTATATCCCAGTAATTAATAACACAGGTAAAACTGTTGCATACACACAGCACTAGGGTGGCGTTATGATGCTTGTATCCCCAGCTGTCTGTTCTGTTAATGCTGGATATTATATTCTGCGCCTTCAAGACTGGTTCTGAGAGAGAAGCAGGGAGAAGAAGGAGCACGGAGTTTGTTCAGCCTGCACTCCTCCACAGGCTGCTGGAACACAGAACTCCATTGTGTTGTCTGGGCACGGATGGGGCAGAACAGAGTGCTCCTTTGCTTTTCAGTTGGTTTAGCTGGCTGAGGCAGAGTTTTGCCTGGACTGTCTTTTTTTCTTTCCCTTTTCTTGGAACTGTTCAAAGCTGCTGCGGACTGGGACCTGGGGAGAACTGAGAGCTTGTACTTTGTGGCCTGTGGGGACCTAGTCTGGGCAGCAGCCTTTCCCAGTGCTCGAGGGATTGATAGGAGAGCGAGCATCCACAGGAGAGACTTTCAGAATTTGTTGTCTCTTCAGAGTGGCAATTGAGTTTTGTCGTCTGGTACTGTTCATTTTTGTGCTGAGTCCTTTGCCTGTTAAAGAAACAGGTTTTTTCCACTTCTCTCCCAGGAATTTTTTTCTGAACCAGTTCTGGAGAGATGCCGTGTGGGTTTGATTTGTGGGGGGGCCCCCTTTTGGAGGTTTTCTCCCAAATTTGCCCTAAACCAGGACACTGTTGCATACACACAGTACTAACTAGTTTCAGTCCCTTTTCCTGGTGTTATTCTCATCATTCCTTGCTCCTTTGAATACTAAAATAAAAACCTTCAGTCAGATATTTGAGGGTAGGGATGATGTACCCCTTTGCCCTGGAGTATATTAGGTTGATGGTATTTTTTTATTCTTTCTCTTTTTGCTTTGTTGTCCCTTTTAATTTACATGGTAGGAAAACTACATATGGGGTACAAAATAAGAGTTGTTAAAGCAGATCCCTTCATCTGTTAACTTTTCTACCTGCTGGATTTCTTACCTCCTGTTCAAAAAAACATGCTTTATTTTCTCCCTGTGAAATCAGAGACTGTGTCATGTTGAGATCTTTTTCAATGATATTCTTGCTTGGAATAGATTCCCTTTCTGTGCCAGGGGCAAACGTCAATGGTAAGTAGATCAGAAGCCTCCAGGAGCAGAGAGATTTGTGTGCTGTAACTTTCCTTGATACTTATTCAAGAAAACTTCGGAAGAAAGCTTATGATGAGACTGTATTTTAATTTTTCTAGTGACAATTCTTTTTATTGTGGAACACTTCCTTTTGTTGATTGAAAGAGTATCAGCAGAGTTATGAGCATTGGGTGCCACCTCTTCATGGTTCTGGAGATTCTGTGAATCTTGAAGCACTGGCTGGGCTCAGATGTCAGGCTGTCTGTCTGCTACTGTTAGAGTGGGAATTTCCTGCAACTCTAAGAGAAAAAAGTCTGTCGGGGAAGGCAAGAGAGGACATGTTTTAATCATTAAAATGGCATCAGCAGAGGTGTGAGAAACAACTGCTCGCTGTTAAAAATTTTATTAAACTTTAACAAAACTACAACAAAGGACTAAATAAGGAAAAATTACAGCCCTGGGAGCCCCCTGTGACTATCAGCCATGTGCCTCATCTTCAAAATGGATGCTCCCCCTTTTATATCTCTAGCCCCTCCTAGAGTCCTGTCAGTTGACTCCTTCCTTGCTGTCCAGTGATGGAGATCACTTTCTTACAACTTGCTTGGAGGTCAGGTGTTACTATAATAACAAGCCAACCCTCCCAAATGCCTCAACTGCCAAGGCCATCCCATGATAACAATGCAGTGGGAGGACATGTTGCAGTAACGTAACTATACATCTACAAAACTTCTCTTGACATATACATAATGTTCACCCCTTAATTGTGAGAGCCAACCATCTCATTACTCATCTATAACAACCCCTCTTTTTCTTTGTATAAGTCATTTGGCTCAAACAATTAACTCTTCTTTTCAATTCTGATAATTTAACTCTTCTCAAAATAAAAAATTTTGAAAGAGTCATGCTAGCATCTGTTGATATGGGTGAGGACAGAGGGAACAGAAAAAAATCTCAAGTTCTCCTTAGGTCCACTTATTGATGAATTGGTTGGACAGAAAGAAAGGAATCATAAAGGTCCAGTATGGCTTTTTACTTCCGTCTACCATGCCTATGGGGTTGCTGTCCATAGCAGGTGTATCTTAGTGGCGAGTAGGGAGGCCAGTTTGGTTTTGCCCTCTAGTCCTTGTTAATTGCACCTGTATTGTGTGTTGAAAAGACAGCTGAGGAACGATAGAGGTCTGGTACGGCCTTTTTACCCCCACCTTACCCTGCCTATGGGGATTGCTGCCTGCAGCAGGGCTATGGAATCTTCTCGGTGGTGAACACGGGGACCAACCTGGTCTTGCCCTCTATTTCTTGTCTTCCTAAGCACCTCTTAAGGTTCTCTGTGTACCTCGGTGTACCTCCCCTCAACAGATGCTTGCAATCTCCATCTATTAAAGAAGGACAATTACATCAATAACCAGTACAGTTCAAACTCCCTGTCCAAAGTATTACTTAAAACAGTCCTCCAGCTGTCTGGTGGGAGTTGATTCTATTTTTTTCTTCTTCAGACTTCTTGGTGCTATCTTTGGTTATCTCTCCATCTCTACTTGAGAGTCATACTGCCAATTCAATGGTTGGCAGTACCTGGAAGGGACTGCCCCACTGAGGGGTTGGAAGCTGGTCTTTCCATGATTTGATCAGTACTTAATCTCTAGGGTTAATATTATAAATTAATTCTTTTAAACCCTTCCCCTTTTGCACCTACTACCTGTACATATTTTGACTCTTCCCACGCCCCCTTTCAATTCCTAAAACAAGTTGTTTGTTCTTAATTCCTGTGCTCACCAAAAATTTTAATTCTTGTCTCAGGGACTTTTTTTGTTAAGAGTTTCTGATGATATTTTGTCCCCAGGAGGTAGAGCCCTTGACATCTCTAGTCCTCTGCCACCCCTCTTTGCTTGTTCTTAAAAACCTTCAGGTCCCCTTCCCTTTGGGGGCAATTTCTCTTGAAGTGTCCATTTTCCTTACAATAAAAACAAATTTGTCCTTTTCTAGTGGCATTTAACATTACTCTGTCCTTTTCTTTTGCTTTCTCTTTCTCTCTCCTGATGTATACTTTCTGTGCTTCTCTTAAGAGATTCTCCAATTCCCTTTCTTGCCAATTGTCTAATTTCTCTAATTTTCTCTGTATATCTAGCCATGCATGGGTGACAAAATATGTTTTTAGTAAGATCTGTCTGGCTACTGTTTCCAGGTTGATACCTGAATATTACTTCATATTTTTCCTCAATCTTTCTAGCCATTCTGTTGGAGTTTCCTCTCTCTTTTGTTGTTCATCAATGCTTTATGAGTATTTTGGCCCCATGGGCCCACTTTTGATACCCCTTATAATTAATGCTCTATTTTACATTGTATGTATGTTAAGAGAAGTTTTGTAGATGTGTGGTTATGTTACTGTAATATGTCCTCCCCAGCTTGTTATCACACCACGGCCGGCCTTGGCAGTTGAGGCATTTGGGAGGGTTGGCTTGTTATTATAGTAACACTTGACTTCCAAGCAAGTTGTAAGAAAGTGATCTCCATCACTGGACAACAAGGAAGGAGTCAACTGACAGGACTCTAGGAGGGGCTAGAGATATAAAAGGGGGAGCATCCATTTTGAAGATGAGGCACATGGCTGATAGTCACAGGGGGCTCCCAGGGCTGTAATTTTTCCTTATTTAGTCCTTTGTTGTAGTTTTGTTAAAGTTTAATAAAATTTTAAAAAGCAAGCAGTTGTTTCTCACAGAAAAAAACCTGAGGAAGATAATTGCTGTGAAGCAGCAAACCTCTTTCTTTGGTGTAGCATCTCTTGTTTAGGAGCATGTCTTGTTTAGAAGCTGTATTTCCTCAGGCATGCTGAGCCTTCCTATGAGGACAGGGGCTGTGAAGCGAGGGTTTTCCCGGTCTATGTGTGTGGGTGTGGGTGTGGGCGTGGGTGTGTGTGTGTTGGGGTGTGTGTGTGTGTGTGTGTGGGTATGTGTGGGTGTGGGTGTGTGTGTGTTGGGGGCTGTGTGTTGTGTGTGTGTGGGCATGTGTGGGTGTGTTTGGGGGGATGTGTGTGTGGGTGTGGTGTGTGTTTGGGGGTGTGTGTGATGTGTGTGGGTGAGTGGGTGTGTGTGTTTGGGGGTATGGGTGTGTGGGTGTGTTTGGGGGGGGTGTGTGTTTGGGGGGATGTGTGTGTGGGGGTGGGTGTGGTGCACCAAGGGCTCTTTCTACAAGTGTCATACACTCCCGGGGCAGGGCATTGCTGCGCCCTGAGGGCAGGAGCGCAA
Organism: Camarhynchus parvulus; assembly: GCF_901933205.1. Classification (NCBI taxonomy): domain Eukaryota; kingdom Metazoa; phylum Chordata; class Aves; order Passeriformes; family Thraupidae; genus Camarhynchus; species Camarhynchus parvulus. Next base: position 2,245,640 of record NC_044576.1, on the reverse strand, counting down.
GGCTTCTGGAGGGCTCATGGCGTGCCACCTCCCCTGCGTGAGGAGCTGCGTGAGGAGGGGAAGCTTAGGGCGGCTGTCCGTCAGGAGGGAGGCCGGGGAGCTCCTCTGGGCACCCTGCTCTCTGCCCACAGGGAGGGGTTTACACCTGGTTCGATTGTCTGTGGGCTTGGGCACTTCCAGCCGTAATGTCGGCCTGCCTCAGGTGCTGAAGCGACCACTCCTGGATGGAATGGGGGGCAGGGCGTCTGGCAGCTCCTGGGAAAGCGTTGCAGCATGGCCGAAGCAGAGGGCTGAGAGGAAGGGCGGCACCATCATGTGCCAAGGCAGCGAGAAGGTTCAGGGAGTAGTGCTTGAAGCAATGGGTGGTTTCTTAGATGGGGGGTTTGTTGATACGAACGATAGAGGTTTGGGTTGGATGATTAAAGAGAAGGTGAGTCATGAAGTGAGCGTGATAAAAACTCAGGGACTAGGGTTTAGTTGAGGCTTGCCATTAAGGAGAGGGAGAGCCCTCTTTAGCTTAAAAGGCTAATGCTGGTTCATAGCTTCTTAATGATTAGGATGAGATTAGAGAGGATCAGCTTTCGAAGTTAGCGAGTGGGGTGGATTCTACTATAATTGGTAATGAAGCTGTGGTTAGCTCCACGGATTTCCTGCTAAAAGCACTGAAACTCACTTAAATGAGTTTCAGTGCTTTTGGCAGAAGTGCCCAGGAGCAGGGAAGGTTGTGGCAGGGAAAAGGTGGGTCTGGGCTGTGAGGAGGAGGTGGGAGCCATGCTGCAAGGGTTGGTGTGGGGGAATGGGCGTCTTCCCTGAGCTCTCCATGGGCTCAAATTGGACTCTCTTGTCAACAAAAGTAATTAAAATTTAAATTCTTCCTTTTCTTTAAATTCTTCCTTTTCTTTAAATTCTTAAATTCTTCTTGTTTTTTCCAAACAATCTGGATGCTCCATAGGAGACGTGTGTTGGGTGGTTTACGAGTGGCTGCACATCATGTGACAGAAGGGATTTCTTCTCAAGTTGAACACATTTTAGCTGTTCTCAGTATCCATATAATAAACAGATTTTCCCTAAAAATACACATTAACATGTTGTGGAAGCTCTCTCTGAATCCAATAATGCAAAGCATTGGGATGTGCATGGAATTAGAAAAAAAAAAAAAAAAAAAAAAAAAAAAGCAGATGAACTGAGTAAGAGCTAAAGACGCTTAGGACTCCATGGCTATATCCTACACTGCTGAAATGTTTTACAACCATTGCCGTAGCAGGATCACTGCTGGCTAATAATCCTGGCATGATTATTTTTTTTAGCTGGGTTTTCTTTTACCTAAATAACTTGAAGTTAATCAGATTAATATTTTTCTTTTAACTGCAAGTTGTCTTCTTTCAGATTGAATATATTTTTGCATATCTAAAATATGTAATAGCATGATAAACCAGCCCTAATTTGTGTATAAATTAGTTGATGAAGAAAAACTGTATATAGACTATCTAATTAAGTATAACAGCATTCATATTTGTAATTCCATGCTTTAACTGCAGAAGTTGCTGCCAACTCTTCCTCTATAAAATCAGATGGTGTAGCAATGTTTTTTGGGGAAAAAAAATTCCTGTACCAGAAATCATCAAGTCTGTCTTCGTGCTTAAATTCCAGCAAATGTAAACCAGCAACGATGACTGTAATACAGATGGGGAACCGCATATTCTTTACTGCCTTTTAGTTATGTAGTAATATCAATCACATCCGCAAAGTTCACTGAATGTCAATTCATTTGTAGTGGCCCGGGCTCATTCTAACAGGAATGGAAATTCCCAACAAATAAGGCCAAAATATAAGCCAGATTTTAGAGGGAATGCAGGTCTGAAGTCACTCATTCTTGAAATGACTTGATAATCCATAAAGTTAATTTGCTTTTATTTCTTTCTCGTTAACTATTCTCTTGCCAGTGCATATGCCCGTGTCTTGCCTTTACAGGTGCACAGTATTCTGAATGTACTGTGTCTTTGCAAAACTTCATTTATTAATATCAGGAGTGATGGCTGGGAGTTGTAAACCATTTCCTTAATTGGAAGAGGTTAAAGAGATTGCACCACTTCTTAGAAGTGCACAAGAAATACAGAAGGGTGCCAATGAGGTTTAGAGCTGTAGGAAGATTCTAAGAGTTTGAAATTTCTCTCAGCTGGCCAGGCTCAGGAGAGTGAGTTTATCCCCAGAAAAATGGCACCTTTGTTTAGAGAAATTGTATATGTATCTTTTAAATAGTTCTCTCAACACCATTAAATGTTGTTTTGATCTGGTGATCTTTATGATCTAAAAGTCCTAAAAGATCTAAAAGAACTGATAAATGGAGCATGATTGACTTCAGCCAACAGATGCAGCGATTCACTTTGGCAGTGTCTGATTGTTAGGGCTGTTAATATCAGCAGCAAAAAGAATTTAACAGATTGAGGTGAACTAAGTGCATTATGGTATTGAAGGGATTGTAATGCCATAAAGGTCAGATGGTGAAGATTTGCTCCAATTTTTTGACAATTTCCACAGCTTTCTGTGCATTTGACTTTCTGAAACCTTATTGAAAATAGACCCATGCACCTATCTGGGCAGTAGAGCTGCTGAGTGGACTGCAGTGCTGCTGTCCTGGTGTGCTCCCCTCACTGCTGGCTAGCAAAGAGCAGTTGTTCCAAGGTGGTCCCCTGCTGAGTAATTCTGACTCTTGTTCTTCTCTGCGCTCAAACACATGCAATTTGCTGTGGCTTTAGATCAACTTTAACAGTTAATTACTTAGTGCATGTGTATTGTATTTTAAATGTTTTTCTTCATGTGAGGTCTTGGTGCGTTGGAACCATCTCTCAAAACCATGTAACAGCTACTAGACTGATTTAAAATTTGAAACTAGGTAGGCAGTTGTGGGTTATTATAAAAATAGATATAGGAGACAGTGACTGAGTCTCAACAAAGATAGTTTGAAACATCAGCAATTAGAATCTGACACTGCCTCCTCGAATTCCTAAGGTTGTCTTTTGTCACGGAGCTGACATGCTGGTAGCATTAGTTTATAGCAGACAAGAAAGGCAGAAGTCTGCTCAGTGAAAACAAAAACATCTTGTCAACTTACCTTAAAACAATTATTGGAGTTTTTCTCTATTTTTTTAACTTTTTGATTCCAGTAATTGAGGATTTTACACTGAACAGTTGTGTGCAATTACACCATGGCACTCTCCAATTAACCACCCAAGGTAACACTGCTCAAAGAGAGAGCTAAATGATGTTTCTCAGCAGTGGTCTGTGTTTGTTAACCAGGGGGCTGGAGCAATGTTCCTTTGGAGTGCTGAATTCATTTCATGGTGGCTGCACGCTGTTTTAAGAAGTACAAATTTCTTTGGTGTCCACGGGTTCATGCTAATGATGTCTGTATCTGTGCCTCATTACTTCAAACTAGAAAGTTTTTACACAGTGTCTTTGTTGCTTCTTTCTGCCCAGTGTGGATATATGGAAGACATGAATGATGTGATTTCAGTGCCTTTCTCCTGCCCAACTGAAACGGAGAACTCTGCTTCTGAACTTCTTTTCCAACAGAAGAGCAAATGTTTTGCCTACCTTGATCCTACCCACTCTCTTCCCTGCCAGCACAAAGTTGACTTTTTTTGCCCTTGCAAGATTAGTAAGCTAATGATAGAGTATTGTGTTGTGTACAATCTCACCAGTTTCAAATCTTCAGAACCATCTTCTGCGTGTTCTGCCACCCTTTTGGGGGACTTTCAAGCTCATGCTCTCACTTTGTTGGATCTGTAACATGAAGTAATAAGGCACCTTCCCTCACACCCCTTTGTCCCCACAAAAAACAACCAGCCAACCAAAAAGCCAGTCAAATGAAAAACCTCCCTACTCAAACAACTCAATAACCTACACTAAATTTGAGTCAGAATTGAACATGATTCTAGATAACATGAATACTCTGTCTTTATTGACACGAAATTCAACTTAGGGTAGTAAATAAATAAATTTCCTCATGCTATGTCATGCTATGAGATTTGGGAGGTTCCATGGAAAGAATTGTGTAAAGTAAGGCAGAGGGCTCTGGAGACCTTTTGTATGTGTCCACTAGCTCCTCCTTTTGACCTGGGGATGAAATGGAATAGCCCCCATCTTGCAGCATTTGTTGCCAAGATTCTCAATTGCTGTACAGATGTAGATGACATTTTCTTTTCTGGAAGGAGCTTTTCCTTGTGTTTTGGAGCTGTTCAGTTAGTCCCATTTCTGTTGCCTTCTGAATCACTTGTTTGGTTTTTCTTCTCCTTTTTTTTTAACTGAGCTATCTATGTGGAACAAAGATGTTACGATTAGCTTGGATGAGAATAAAGAAATCAGTAGAAAGCTTCCCATTTACTTCAGTCAACTTTAGGTTGTAACCACAACCATTCCTAGTATTAGTTTAGAAAAGCAGGCATTCCCTCTTGCCTAATTTTGTTGGCCCTTTAGGAGGTTTGACTGTTTTAAGAGTTGTGTGGAAGTCAAATCTGGATGTTCTGTTCACATAACTACAGTTAAATGAGTTTCAGAAGGCATTTGTTGACCTTGACCTTAGCTTGGTATGCAGTAGAAATATTTTTTTTATAAAATAAGGCATCTTATTATGAAAAATACAGCCATTTTTTTTGCTTTATTTTGACCTGTGGCAGATGTAGTTGAAAACCCAGTAATTGATGTGATGTATGTCACATGCAATAGAGAAAGAAAGCACTGAAAAATGACATGGTTAATTTATTAAAACCCATACATTCACAAAGTGCATTTCTTGTGAATGTCATAATTAGTTTATCTCTAATTAGTTTGGAAAGACTGTAGGAGCTGTAATGCCGAGTCAAGCAGTCAGACTTCATAGAAGTTATAACTGGTAAAATATCCCAGTTTTCTTCTGATGCTGATCATGTTTCCTTGCAAAAGCAAAATAAGCTAGATTTTAAGCTCACTTCACTGTGCAAGTAAAACACTTACAGACTTTTAAGTTTCCTGAGCTGATAAATGGTTGTAACTGCTTTTGAAAGTGGGTCAGTGCAATGTCAGCTTTACAAAATGATGGTTCTCTTGACAGTGTTCTTGGATAGCTGGCCACTCTTACAAGAAGGCAAAGCATGAAGTGCTAAGCTATTACTTCTTTCAAATGTGCTCATTAACCAAGCACTTTGTGTAGCAAAATGCTTGTTCCCAAATTGCATCTGTCCGTACTGGCTGTGATCTTGTGTGTGTGTACAAACAATATTGTACTCGTGCTCTTTACTAACACTGCAGACTGAAGTGCTGCCTTTTGCTTCAAAAACGAAATCCTTGTCTAGGGAAAGGAAATACATACACAGTTCTAGCCATGAGCCATGTATTTAGGGTGATAAACCTATTGCAAAACTACTCCAGGGACTGAACAGCCATCTTTATTGCTAAGTTTTTCTTGTATCACAGTGTATTGTGCTCAATTATGTACGGATCAGCTGTAAATTCTGATTTTGCCCAGCAATTAAGCTTCATGTTGCTACCAGTTTTTAATTCCAGTGTTAGTGTAATTTCTAAGGTACTGAGTCCTTCTTTTAGAACCATTTTCTGCTTTTTTTTTTTCATTTACCTTCTTCATTATATTCAGATCAGCAGCATCTTCATTAATAAAATTATTTCAGAGGTGCTTCCTCTTGGGTCCTGGGGAAGGTCTTAGCAACCAGACTGGAGAGATGGGGCTCAATTCCAGTATCAAAGGGCATACAGTGTACTGTATATAAAAACAGATCACTTTCGGTTGTCGGTCAGATTAGACTAAAACCAGACTGCCCAATTTTCTTTGCCTTTTTGCTGAGTTTTCTTCTCACATGTCATTGTAAAATTCTTAGAGAAAAGCACAGGTTAATTTCAGCAGAAATGTAGCAGTACCTTCTGGTTATAACAGGAGCCTGGCACACAAAGACATCTCTCTTTTCTTTAAGCATTCTTGAGGCATCATTTTTTTTGTACTTCTTATCTCTAAATATATAGATATTTTAGTTTCATGTAGCAATAGAAATTTCCCTTCTGCTTGGAATGCTTTTGCTGTTAGGCATTTGCCTGAGTACGTTCTACTCAGACTTCTGTTGCTTAGCTCATTGTTAACCAAAACACGCTCTTAACAATCCGAGTGGGCTGCCTTGGAAAGACCACTTAGAACAGAGAGAATTGATTTTTCACTTTTAACCAAAAAGGTTACTGTAACCTTTTTGACACAATGGATTCAGTATGTCAACAGACTTCTTTTAGGTTTAAATTTTTTTTAATTTACAAAACCGATGAACCTTTCTTATACAGGGGTATGTAAGAAGTAGATACTAGGGTGATGGAAATTACAGAAGTTACTAACTAATCTTTAATTTTAGGATTTTTTAATGGTCTTATATGTTCAATTGCTAGGAGTTTTTCTTAGTGATATTACTAAGTATAAATTGTTTTTCTAAGCAATATCTCATATTTAATAAAATAGTTAAAGTGCTGCTCAATGTGAAAGTATTTTCTTAGGCTTTCAGATGAGATTTATTATGGATTTGTTGTATCTAAGCCAGGTTCCCATAGGTTCTACTGACCTTATGTCAATTCCAGACTAATTTCTAATTAATTTAAAATTGTGTATTAGAAACATATCAAATGTAATCTATTAATTATATTATAATTTCTAATTTAATCTATTATCTAATAATCTATTTATTCTTTGATAGCAGATTAAAAAAACCCAACATTTTAAAATACACAAAAACCATAACAAGTCTAAATGGGCTCTACAGCCAGTGAAGACATCTTTGTAGGAATACATCAATATCTACTTTCAGTATTCTGCTGAGATTATTCATGTATTGAAATTATACTTTAAAATAATTAGATATTTATCTGGAAAGCACTAAAGGCTGGGGAGAAGAACACTTTTATAAACCTGAGGATTTTGTAGCATTCGCAGTCCATTAGTTAGAAGATCCATTACTCATTTTTTCAGTCGTGGAAGATTTATATCTTTCAGTTAATTGCTCATACTTACCATTTTAAAGCATATTGAGCAGTCACTTGAGATGATTCCTTTAGATCTATATGAAAAATACAAATTGTAGAGCTATACAGATACTCCAATGTATGTACTATGAGGTACAACTGCCATGCATGTTTGTTAGTTGGAGTGGGAAGATCATCAAAAGTCTTTTCATTGTGTGATGCTAGACTGCCAACCCCTCCCTGTGTATACAATTTGCATCTTGAAGAGTGAGCTGCAAGGTGAAATGAGCTAAGAGGTGACTTGCTTTTTTCTGCTAGAACAGTTACTGGGAGCTGCAAAGCACAGATCCTGTGTCTGTGTAGTGGTTGTCAGCATCACAAATCTGCTAATTATTAAGAAAATAGGAGTTAAATACGGTCTCAAAACTTGCAGGATTTATTTTCAAAGTATGAAGGAAGAAAAATGGCAGCCTCCTGCAGTGATGGTAGTTACTAAATTGAAAAGAACAAAGGAAGGACTTTAACAAATGCAGGTGATGTTTAGGAACAGATAGAGTCACTCATCCCTTTTAATGTAAGATAGCACAGCTGCGTAATACTTGTAAAGCTTTAAAAGACATGATAATATGAAATCTGATAAAAGAGTATTCTGAGTAGCAATTAGACCTGGAGTAATTCCTGTTTGTGCTTCTGAAAGTCAAAAGACAAAGTACAATAGTTACTTTGAAAGTAATTATGTCAAAATATGAAGGCATTTCTACTGGTTTGTTTGATTTTCTTTCCCGAGATAGTTGTAGCTTTTTTTTCCCCTGGAACTTACTGTTTCTTCTTCATGCAACTGCAGAATTCACAAAGCTGTGATGTACTAATAAGCACTGTGTTTAGTGAGCAGTGACATTTGTGGCTCTTGTGAGTCTCCATCAAGGGCTGAGTGCCACAGGCCATAAGGGCCTGGCCCTTGTGGCTCTGCCCTGGTCTCTCAAACCTTTCATCTAGGTTTGACATTTTAGATTTTCCAGGAAGGAATTTACCACCACCAGGCTGTTGTATGGGGGAAAAAAATTAAAGGGTTTTGTTTTTTGGTTTTTTTAATGAGCTTAGACCAATAATTTAGAAATAGTTGCGTTATTGCTTAGTGATCTAAGTGACACATTTGTCTGGGCGAAGGCAGTGTTGTGCAGTGGAAATATAGCCCTGCGTGTTTCTGTGTAGTGACCCTCAGCTGCTCAGTCCTGCATTGAGTGAAAGCTCCTTTGAATTCATGGTAATGCTCATTGCGAGGGACCTTCCCACTTGGGCTTATGCAGAGTAACTATACGTGCAAAGAAAAGTAGGAAAGTAAAAACTGCTTGGAAATTCATTCCTTCTGCAGTGATGATAACTTTCCTCATGCCTTCACCTCTGAAATCATCTGGAAAACATTATTTGGCCAATGTGCTTTGGTAGAATTTATCACAAGTGTTCTTGTCTGTCATGAGCAAACCTAATAGTTTGTAAATTACAGTCTGGGAGAGAAGATTACTTTTGAAACATCTTTTCAAAGGAAAATTGTTCCATTAAAAGATATTTTTCTTATAAAGTAAACCTGGCTGTGAAAATTTTTTTTTTTTATCTCCATATTTGAAATAAAGTCAAAATATTTCACAATGAGAATCAGCTCAGTGCATGACTTCACTGAAAGTAGTTTTCATTTCCTCCTGTCCTTTTGCTGCATGAGTGGGGGTTTCTTACTTGATACTGGTCGTGTCCTGGAGATGGTCTTTCATGTATATTACTGTGGAGGCTGGGGGAAATGCATTAAAACAGATCTTGCACAAAGACAAGCCCATCGGTAGAGATGGAGGATGAAGTACCTATTTGACAGCAGTCTTTAGCCAAGTATTTTAGCTTTCTGATTTTTTTTTAATAAGATTTTTTTCCTAAATAAATCCAGTCCAGTTGAAACCTAGCATTTGAAATCCAGGTCTGATACCTTGCTGTTCCTTACTAGCACTTCAGTGCTTTTAAACTTGTTTTGAAGTTAGACAGTTGTCTTAGAAATCTGCTGTTTTGTGAAATATTTTGACTGTCATATAAATCAAGAAACCAATGTACAAAATCCTGTAAAACAAAACACCCACCTTCTTGTAGCAAGTTCCTGAGGATTTCAAAGAGTGTAAAGCCCTGAGAGCGTCTTGAGGACTTTCCTGGAGCTCATTGTAGTTGTTTCATGTGCATGGATGGTTTGTGCTTATGAGCTTCCTAGAGAAACTCAGATTGCAAGTCTCAGTATTTTTCCCATTTCTGTCTGGTACAAGGGCTAGGTAAGTTGTATAAATGTTGTTCCCTTCTTTCATGTTCTACCTTTTAAATGCACAGGTCTAACTCTGTCCTGTGTCAGGAAACTTCCTAATTTGCCTTGTCATTTTGCAGTACTGGGCTGCTAATATCTGTCATGCATTCCTGGTAATCTAGGAAGGACTTTTCCATTTCAAATTAAACGGCGTCATATGTCAGGAATAGAGCCACCAACTGACTGGGCAGCACTAATAATATTTACTGTCATAAACCTCTGAGATGTTTGCCTACTCTGCCAGAATATTGTGACCTCTCTAAGGGGCTGATGGTGACTCTAGTTGGACTGATTTTCTCTGGTAGTCGTACGATGATCCCTCAGTTCAAGTACTGGAGCACTTTGGGGCTGATCAGAAGTTAGAGGATGTTGTAAAGGGCACTCTCCACATGACTGTGACATGGTCAGACTTGGTGTTCTGAGGGCTGGCAGGGTGCTGCTTGCAGCAAATAGCTCGGGAGCTGCAGCTGGACATTCACCTCTGCAAGTTTTATGGAAGTCTTAGGATTGCCTTTGGATCCTGAGCTGCACTGATGGCACATTCCCCTATAGAGTCATTAGGCTGCTGATAATGATGACAATTCCCCAGTGAACATGACAGAACCTGTTTTAAGATGCCATGGGAAAGAACACAAAAACTCAGTGGATTACAAGGCCTGCAGTCATCATTGCAGTTTGCTGTTCTGATATGTTTAGATATTTTAGAGGATTGCTTTGTATGAAGCATGAATTCCCACATGAATGTTCTTATACATCTTTACATTATATATGGAATATATTGATGGATGGCTCAGTGACACATCGAGAGTTTCATGGGAGTCTGGTCATGAATGGTATTGCCAGTTGAGCCTGAATTTAGCACAGGAATAAGGTATTGTACTTGACAGAGGGATTAATTACATCTGATTAGATTCAATAATGACACGTCAGTTTCTCTATACGTCCTCTTTGAAATGATGTATCTACAGTATCTGCAGTATTTTTCAGTGGTCATTAGATTATGTGTAGAAGTGGAAAGAGGTACATGTATGTGAATGTTGTGTGAAAAAAGTCCTGAAGCAATTGATTGTATCATTAACAATTACTTAATCATGCTAGTGAATGTTAATTGCATCACTTGCCAGAAAATAAAGGACTGTGTTCCCAAAAGACATTCTTTAAGTTTAAGCTCAGAATTGCTAGAAAATAACTGCAATAATCATCTGTGTTCTTGCTCTTTTATTTTTGAAAGTAGCATAATTAATTAAAAATAGAATCGAATACTTTAACTGACTGATAACTGATTAAAACAGAGGAGGGTATACATAATAATAACTAGTTTCAAATCTTGGCATCAACAGCTAACAGTTACTGTTACATCATATAAAACTGTGTTATTTTGGTGGGATTCTGGGGGAAAAATGTTCCAGTATTTCAGAATTCTAGAAAAAAGAAGTAAATTAATAATTTTAAGTATTGTACTCTGCATTAAAAACCCCACAAACCACAAATGGACATTTGCACCATCAGATCATGCCTTGCTATGTGAATAATGAATGCTCTGAAAGAAATTTGCTGTGGATATTTTTTAGCTAGGTCTCTAATTTTGGTCTTGCTGCTGTAACTTTGTGTATCTTACTTTAGCACCGTATTCCCTGAAGTCCAAATGGAGCATGCTCGAGAGATTTAACGTCTCAGAAAGGGGGTTCAAATTTATTTGTGCACTCATGGGCAGAACACAATATGTCAGGGAGTATATGAATAGTAAGTTCTTTTTTTTAAAGTCTGCCTCCAGACTGGCAAAAAAATGCCTGATGAATTTCTCTGGCTCGTCTGATCTCTTCCACCTGTCTGCATGGAGCATCATCAGCATGCTAGAGATTAGTTCTTCTGAAAACAGATATTGTTGAGAACAGTCAAATTCCTGTAAAGAGCTCTTAAGCACTGGTAGACTGGCAGTATTGTCTTTCTCCTACACCATTGTAAGAGGAAAACTTTTTTGCTTTAAATAGAAAGTTGAATCAAGTGTCCAGTCATGGTTCCTTACAGTGGAAGCTGGAGGAGATAGTCTAAATTGGTGGAATAGCTTGTGCCAAGTAAGAGATGATATCTCACTCCTTCTACACTTCTGCCTGTGTGGCCCTCTGACCCCTCAGGGAACTGCTGCAGCTCCCTAAATTGCAGGGAGGTGACACAAGTGGAAAGTGTGAGCAGTTTGCTGCTGTGTCACTGGGTCAAAGTAGATACACTGCAGTCAATAGGGCTGTGGCATGGGGTTGTGGAAAGAGACAGCGCTGCAGAGCCGGGCACCAAGCAAGTTGGAGGGAGATGAGCAGTGCAGGCAGACACTTGGTGTGCAGTGATGCCTCAGGATCAACTTCGCTGTCCTCTGAAGTGTTTTTAAAGCCTGAGTACCAGGATTGCTCTCTCTGGTGTTAGAACTTGTTAGGAACAAAAGACAGCTTTTGTTAGCAGAGAGGATATTGCTAAGCAACTGGTAGTACAGTCGCAGTTTGGCTTAATTTTTTGTGTGAGAGTTTTGTATTTTTTAGCCAGCCTCTCCTACCCCCAAATCTGTGTTGTTTGTTCTGAATTCCGTAACTGATGCTGCCTGGTGATCAGGTCTGTTTGGAAGGTTTTCTGCAAAAGCCTTGTGTGATGTAAGATACTTCCTGTTCTTTCCAAGTCCATAAGGCTAATACATATATTCTAGCATTGGTAGTTCTCATAGGCAGATTAATGCTATTTTGGGAGATGCAAATGTCCATAGCAATTAAGGCAGTTATAAGGCAGAGATTGTAACTTTGGCTTCAGAAGGGTGTTTCTCCATTGTTTCTAGCATTTTTGTGATCTAAATGAGACAGGTGATTCCCATGTCTTAACAGACCTCATCTCCTGATACAAACAATTACACAGCTGGCCATAGGTTCTTAGAGTGTAATATTCAAAATTTGTGGAGATCCTCACAAGCATTTAAATGGGGTCATAATGTGAAGGGCATTATAGAGCAACAGTATGGATTCTGAAATTTGCCCTTTAAAATGCATATACACGTTTGCTGCTGAATGTTCTTCTTGCCTATTGGAAGATGGATATTTGGCTACTGAATGTAGGGCCAGGCTTGTTCTCATTTCTTTGACTTCAGTGAAGTTGCTCCTGATCTACACTGGTGTATCTTCAGTACAAATCAGGTAGTTATTCTACTCCTGGAGTCAGTTGTAGCCTGCTTCTGTCACAGCATTTGAGATTCCTACACAGGCAAGAATTCTGTCTATATATAGACATTTTAGAAGAGTTACTAGATATTTGTTTCTCACTGCAGACAACAGTGATTCATATACGTGTTATGTAACTTTTGGGGGTATTTTTCTTCCTTTTCATTTAGTAATGCAGTAATTTGAATGCCAACAATGCCAAGACACCTAATTTTTTTTTTATTTTATTTGACAGAGATTTTTCTCTAGAGTTTTTAATGGTTCATGTATTTTAGATTTATTTCAGTATTATTTGTTCTTGGTACTAGCTTCTCTTTTTACTACCTAAAGGATATACTTTAACTCTCACACTGCAGAATTTCTTCTGTTAACAGACATCAGGTTTTTTATAGTACTATGTTTATGTAATTCCCTTATTCCTAATCATGTTGGCTTGATTCTAGAGGACAGAATAATACTAACTGTGATTTTTTCCCCCTCCCGTTAAGTTTTTAATCCTCTATGGCTTTGAAAGTGTGGATGTCTCTGAGATGCAGGAAAAAATGTGTAGGCAGATGCATGGTTTAATGACCTCATAGACTTGCAGAAGTCACTGTGCAAAGTATGTGAACTCCCTGGTGCTGGCAGGCTGATGAGCCTCCATCAGCTGAACTTTAATTGCCAGGCAAGAAAAACAAGGGAAAGATGTGTCTTGCTTAGGTTTGTGTGAAGGTAGTAATGTTGAATAAAGGTGTCAACTATATTAGATTTTAGGGCTCTCATTTTCAAAAGATTACTCACAGAGTTCTGATGTTATTTCAGAACAATAGCTTGTGGAAGGTAAGAGTTCCATAGCAAATCTATCTAAACAGGCATGAATTGAAAGGGCTGCTAAAACAAGACGATATGAAACTCGTGTATTTGCAAATTCTTTGGTCTGTTCTTAACTTTCAGAGAGATTCAGAAAATCTTCAGAAATAAATGAATGAGAAATATAATTGTGCAAAGAGGTGGAAGTTGAACACTCTGAAAAAAATAGAAAGTGAATTAATTGGGCTATTACTTTATCAAAAAGAAAAATACCAGGCAAAGGGAAGCAGAAACTAATTTGGTTTTGGTGCAACTGTAATGAGTGTCCAAAGGAAAAGCCCAGAACAGGAAATAAATTCTGTACATGGAGAGAAATATGATGCAGTGGGGATAAATGAAACACAGTGAAATAAGGAAGTGAAGGTGTTGAAACACCAAGGTAAAGTATGAAGAAAGTAAGAATTTGGAGAATAGATGGCAAAATAACATCTGGCCAGATTCTCAAACAGCTGCGGAACTGCAGAGTGACTGCAGGTATCTTGTGGCTTCTGTGATATGTCTTCAGCAGCACAGAAGGGCAACGTGTTAAACTGAACTGAAACTTTAATTATGTTATAGGAGTGACAGGAGGTCAATAATATTTGTAATATGAACATTTGTGACAAATCAGTTGTATAATGAAAGCAATTATAACATCATTAGTAGTCTGATAAACCAATAACTCTGTGATAATTACTCTTCAGTTACAAGAAATAATTTACCACAGGAGATGCTGAAAAACAATATATGAACCTTAATAGCTGTAGTCACATCTGAGGCATGTGTGCCATTTAATAGCAAGTTTGAATCCCATCATTCATTGAACATGGTAGATTTTTGACAAGCAAGGCCTGTATTTGGAAAGGTAGTTACACATATGTATGGGTCTTTGGGTCCATTAAAAAATTGAGAAATATAAATTTCTTGTCTCATTGAATAGCAGGATGATGTGGGTTGTTCTGATTTTTGAGTTGGCTTATGTTGGCTCAGATTTTTGAGTTGGCTTGAGTTGGCTCAGATCAGCATGTGCAGTAGGGCGGGGGGATTGTGAATAAGTGCTTGGGAGCGGAGGATGAGAGTGATAGTTTACTTTTCTGAGAGCAGTTAGCAAGGGCACAGGATTATAGCCAACATGAAATTGTATCACATTTCAGTTCTGAAAAGTGACTTACAATTGTAACTAACTTTTGAGATGCATGCCTCACTTTCATTTATTTAACCTCTGTAGCTGAACAAACTGATTCCTTGAAACTGTGCCTGTGAAACAAATACTGGATTGTGCTCTGAAACTAATAGAATCACAGGATTGTTTTGGTTGGAAGGGCCCTGTAAGATCATCCAGTTCCAAGCCCCTGCTATGGCCAGGGACACCTTCTGCTATCCCAGGTTGCTCCAAGCCCCATCCAACCTGGCTTTGGACACTTCCAGGGATGGGGCAGCCTCAACTTCTCTGGGCAACCTGTGGCAGTGAATATGATATGATTTATTATTTACGAAACTGTCCTGTATGAATAAAGGACAATCCTTACCTTTCAGAACAGTTTTTATTCCAGAGTTTTGATCATGATAAGAAAAATTTTTTAGTCCTAGAAAATTTGGGTGGGGCAGTTTCTTTGTCTCTTCCATGACCAATCCTCCCTCCAGGGAGATATCTTCTCTTCATGGGCCATTGAGTGTCACTGCAGGACTGATAAAATTCCATCATCCCACTGGGAGATGCTCCACCCAGGGGGAGGAGCTAAGCATTGCTACCGGGATATAATCTGAGATCTGGAACTCCACAGTCAGGCTTTTCCCACTGGATTCCCAGAGGAGCAACTTTCTTCTCCGCTGGATTCCCAGAGGAAAACCAGGCCCATCTACACCACCACTGGACCTTCATGGCAAAACTCCACCCTTCTACAGGATCACTGCTGCAACAGAACCACGCCTGTCACTGCAGGAGGACTGCAGCCACCATTTAATGGGACTGCTACCAACACCCTGACCCACAGGGTGTCCGGTTGTATTCTGTCAGTAGGTTTGGGGTTTTTTTGTACTATTGCATTTGTATTTTAATTTTCCTAGTAAAGAGCTGTTAATGCTATTCCCACATCTTTGCCTGAGAGCTCCTTAATTTCAAAATTATAATAATTCTGAGGGAGGGCAGTTACATTTTCCATTTTAAGGGAGGCTCCTGCAGACACCTGTCTTTTTCAAACCAAGACATGGCCCTTGGTCTCAAGGTTGCACATAGGCTGTGTTTTTGCAAATGGTTGTTTTGGAGATGCTTAAAATGCTGACCACAGCCGCCTTCAAACTAGAGATTTTAAAGAAAAGTTTGATAGTAAAAGAGAAAATTGGAGTTACAGTAATAGCTTGAAAAATAGCAGAATTTTGACTTATGGGAATTTTTAGTTATCTTCAGCTCAGTTTTTGTTGTATCTATTTTGTAAATAAATTTCCCATTCCTCAAGAGCATGTTGGAGAGGGGGAGTTGCTGGTTGTCATTGATTCTGGCACACTGTTTGGAGTGTAATGACATGGGGATCTTTGATTTCATCCCTCACCTTAGTGAGGAACTTGTGTCCATCAAGAAATGGCAACATGTTAATTCTGTTGTGTAAATAGCATGTGTTCCCCTTCTTTGTTACACCAAGGAAGAAGGGGCTGTTTTATAGACGTGCATGTGTGTTGAGATGAGTGCACACATGCACACACACATACAGAGTAACCATTGGAAATGGAAAATGTTAAAGAGCTGAAGTTCCCCTGTAAGAAGAACAAGCAAGATTGAAACACTTCAGAGCTCCTACTGGTATCCTGTGACACAGGGATTCAGAAAGATTCTTTCTCCCAGTGTTAAGTGTGCCAAAATATTTTGCTTGTGTTTGTGGTTAGAAGTATTAAAGTGCAAGCTGCTCTAGCTGGTATTGGTCCTTGTACATTTATGGCACACCCTATTTCTTGCTTTTTCCTCTGCCTCATCTCCAGATTTTATTGTTATTTTTTCCCATTGGGTAGCTAATTGTAAGAATTAAATTATTAAAAGCCTGTAGAGCCTATAGGAACCCATTAAAAGCCTTGCTCCCTGATGAGGATTTTCTGCTTCAACTTTCAACTGAGATTTGTCACTTAATCAGTTTTTAATTTGATTAGCATGTGATATGTGTTTTTTTCATTTCAAGATCTCAGTCAAGATTTCAGTAAGTACAAGGTCTAATTTATCCACATAAAATGCTAACTACATCAAGCAATTTTCTTTTTAATATGAACTTTTAATTTCATCAAGTTAGTTGAGATGTTTTTCCCTTAGATACATCCTGGCTGGCATTAATTATTTTACCATACTTTAATTTTTTGTTTATGAAGATGTACCTAGATTGCAGTTTATTAGTGTAAACTATTTTTAGAGTGGAAAATAATAAAGTTAAGATTTCTGGAAATAATTCCCTTTTCAGTCTGTTTTCAAACTGATTCAGTTTGAGGGTATGGCTATCCATGGGGCATACTCAGTACAAAATTCCCATCACCTAGTGCAAAACAACCAACTAAATGAACTATTTAGTTCAATACAACACATTGTCACACTTGGAGTAGAGTACCTAGTACTATGTGGGATTGGGATTAGCAAAGGGCATAAATGGGACTTTTTTTTGTGAATAGTAAAATTTTTTTATTTTTTACAGGTGGTGGAAAATTGTTCACAGGAGTTGCAGTCCACTGTTGGTACATTTATGACTGAAGTAAGAGCCTTGTCTCTCCTTCCTTTTTGGTGCTGCAGATGAGATATATTTGTTTAGACAAAAATGTATGTGTGGTTTCCTTGTGCTAGTACTAAACTGAGAGATGTTTGCTTTTTTCCCCCAAGTTCTGTTACAGCAGGCTTGAAAAAGATAAACTTAATTCCCAGATATTTATCCTCTCTTACAGCACTGAACTAAAAATTTGCATGTGGCTTCTGGTTATCCAAAATATTTCTGTCCCCATGTCCCCCTGAGGCCCCCTACCCACCCCAAAAATGTATGTTTATGAGTTTTTGCTTATCTACTCTAAAACTAGTAAGGAATGGTTTTATGTCTCTGTGTCCTGGGGTGATGTTATGGAACTGTATCCCCTATCGTCTTCTTTTTGCCCAGATGTGAGTCCTGTACCTCTGAGCTCAAAGGGGAAGGAAGGTGGTGGAATTCTTTTGCAGCCCTATGTTCAAAAACAAGCTGTGATTGTAGACTGTGGTATTCAACAAAGACTGTGGTATTTCTTTTAGAGGAGACACCCTTTTCAGAATGTTTCCTCCTAATTTGTTTCAAAACTGAGACTCTCTGATACGACATGACTTTTTAGATTAATCAGTGCATTAAAGCTGTTCTGAATTTTTGAGTGTAAAGCACTACTTGGATCAAAAATTAGGTAGAGAACCATAGTGAAAAGTGGTGAACTGTGTAAAGCAGTAGCCAGATTTTGAAGTTATTTCAGCCAGTGGAAGATTCGAATCTGCTTGGCTGGCATAAATTAAGTCAGTGGAAAGACAGCCTGGATGCTTCTTAAAATGCTTTCAGGAAAAACTGTCCCTTGGAGGCTCATGGGTCAGCTTCACATTTGAGCCATTTCACATTGGTTTCCTTGTAACATTTTTAAGGAACCTAAAGGTGTGATGCCACTGTGCTTTTGTGTTAGTTGAAAGGGAAGGTGAGTCCTGTTTGTTTCGGATATGTGAATAGTACTTTGACAGAAAGTGATGTGAACACTTCTGTCAGTGTGAAATTTAGTATCAGCTCATACTCAGAAAGTCTTTCCTGTGTGTAATGGTTGTTTCTCTTCACTGTGGTGTGTTTCCAAGACATTAATTTCCCTGCAGAGTTGATTGTAACTGTGGCCACTTAGGCTGATGTCCAACAGTAGAAGGGAGCATTGAGATATTGAGATTCCCCCACCAGCAGGAGGAGATCTGTTTTGTTAGGATGCCTTTCTTAAACTGTATTTATGGCTAAGGATCAGCTCACAGCAAAGGGTTGCTGCACATCCTCCCATGCATCCTGTGGTAGCACACAGCGCTGGAAATGGTGAGGAACAAGTTGCCATACACTGTGTACCATGTGGTTTCTCCCTCTGAGAAGATTTTTTCACAACTTTTATCTTATCAGAGGTTTAAAGTCAACTTTGGCACCAGTTCTTTATTATCTAATTTCTGATACTTCTTGTGTTAGAATGTTAATGTGGGCACCTGAGATTCTATAAGGTGAAGCTGGCGTTAGCAATGCAATTATATATAGTATTAGCTCAAATACTTACCACAGTAATATGGTTCTGTGTTTTGATTTTATTCCTAGTCCATCTTTCAGACTCTTTTTTGAAGGACTACAGACTGATTTACTATTTGCTTGCACTGCTATTGGATTTCAAAGGACACCACAGCAGGGAAAACTACTGTGAAAATAAAACATTTGTGTTTTGAATTAAATTAAAATGGTAGGAAATATGAGGCTTTTAGATTAAGGATACATAATTAAGGCTGTATGGACTTTTTTGTATTCATTTAAGTTCTATGTCCAGTATGTGTGAAGTGACCAAGTTAACCACATGTCCTTTCCCCCCTCTCCCTTCATAGGAGCACCCTCTCTTCAGTGCTTCTAATCCTGAGGTCTTAGGCATTTGTTTGATTGGAGCTGAAGCAGCCCCTACTGCTTCTGAATTTTTTTTAAATGACAGGAGCTTTTTTAGAAATGGTTCTAAAATATTAACTCTGTTCTATTTCTTCATCCTTTTTGAAAATTCACTTCATGTAAACATGAGTAGGTAGTGAGAGTTTTCTGCCTTCAAAACCCTTTTCCATTCATTTTCTGTTCAAGAGAAACATTATGTGGGCCTGAATTAAGGGCAGGACAAACTTTGAAATGAGAGGCCAAACATGAAGTTTAAATAGAGCCACAGAACGGTGTGTAGGCTCTAAAGCATCTCCAGAAGTCATTACGTCTAATTTTGTACTCACATGCAAACCAGTTGACAATGTTGCTCAGTAAAGTCACTGTTTGGCTTGAAGATTTATATTTCTTTGGTTTTGTGGCTTTGTTGTTTCTGTGTTTGTCTTCACTTTTTGACATGGAATTTGTTATAAATAAAATTGTTTGGGGACAAGAATTACACTTTACTCAGGGAAACCTACCCATTTTTTGGAACCAAAGAATTTATCATCCAGCTTTTGTCACAATACTCAACTACAGCCTAAGATAGCTGTGCTATCCCATTTGCTATCCTGACCAAGGGACAGCCAGCCCTTTGTTTGGAGTTTGCCTCCTTTTTCATCACCCATAGAGTCAGAAGAGTACTGAGAAATCTCTAAGTTGGTGCACTGTAATCAGACATCAGCATCCAGATTTCTTACCAGGACATCTCACGCATTTTTCTCACTCCCATCTAGTTCACGTGGAGCTATTTCATCCAGTTGCTATAGCAACCACTTTCTGCTCCATTGAATTTTTATTATATAAAGTGTACTATTAAATACTTGATAATGGTGTATTTCAGTATCTAAAGTTAGACGATGTAATTTATGTAAGTGTTAGAGAATAATTCTAGATGATATTTACTCACACTGTCCTCTGTTCAAACGATGCTTCATGACGTTTAGATAAAGGACTCCCAGTATCCTGCAGTTTTTACTGGAAGCTGATGACTGGTTATGAAGGGCCACTGTGGGAGATGTGCACCATCAGTATGGACAACAGAAGGAAATCTACTGTTGCTATTACTCATCCTCACTGTCTACTGTACACTTCCAGTTTCCCTAGTAATCATCACATGGTTTCCTTTTTTTTCTGGGTAGTTTAGAATTACAGTAGTTTGTGTTGTACTCCTCAAAGAAAATGTAACCAGGAATGTACAGAATCTAGGTGTGGCGTTCAAGGAGAATGACAGAAGATGATGTGACCAACATTCTGTTTAAAGGCTTAAGGCACTTAAAACTGCTTTGGTTGCTATGCTGTAATTAATAGAAGGTAGCCAAAGGACACTCTCTTAGACAAACTGATTCAGGGTAATTGAACAATGGACAATCTCAGTTTTAAAAATGTCAGTTTATTACCACAGTTAGGGTCAATAGGATCTGTATTTAGCACTTCCAGAAATCACATCTGTCAACATTATTCAATGCAGTAACTTTGTGTGGCTAATGTCAAGGCAACAATTTTGTTTATCCAGAACAAGTTGCTGGTTAGAATTTTTTTCTGGCTCCAAGTCATTTGGATGAGTGACGTAGTCTTGCATGTAAAAGTACTGATTTTTTATTAGTAGCAGATCTCACAGTGTGCCTTTATGCTACTAAGTTTTGTTGCCATATTCGCAGTAAACTCTACAAAATCACAATACTTTTGGGGCAGAAGGAATGCTGCAGCTAATCTGAATGCAGACTTTCTTCATGTCTTGAGCTATGAATTGCAGAAATTAAGTCCTTGCCATGGGTATACAGAGACACAATTAGTTACACCAGTATCAGTAAAGAAGAAACAACTTTAAATATATATGAATAAAGAAACCAGCAGCAAAATTCTTGGCTAAAAAGTTTTGATCTTGCCAGTGCTTTTAATATGGCAGTATAAGACTTCTTGCCTGGTTAATATTATCATGTGTGAACAGAAATCTTGACCCAAGAGCTGGAGAATTAATTATTCAGCACTGAGGAGAAGCAGCAAAAAAGAAAGTTCAGCCAAAGTTCAGCAACCTGTTAGGAAGGAAAGTCTAGATAGGAGTTGTGTTTGTGTCCTGCTCTGTGACCTTGGGCAAGTAACTTCGTCTCCAGCTTCGTCCATTACTTCTCCTACCATTTGCTAGTCTTGGCTATTTAACCCACAATCTCTCTGAGGCAAGGATTGTGTCTTGCCACAGGAGCCCTGATCTTAGTCGAGGCTTTGGCATATGACTGCAAAGCAGGGAAGAACTGGCACAGTTTGGAAGCTGAGAGAAATAAATAGAATAGCTGCAGCAGTAGTTTGCCCTTTATCCTGGCAGTAGTACATACGCGTGCCTAACGCTCACGTGGGAAAATGAAGGCCAGTTATACTTGTAACATGAATGCACTTCCGAAAATTGTAATAATGTATTTCTTTTAAAGAGTCATTCTGGCAGCCTGATAAAGCACCATTTAGCTTTAATGATCAGTTTGATGTTTGTTCTGAGCAAGACTTGTTGATTGCTTCAAGAAGACTGAAGTTGCAGTTGTGTTAGACTAGAATAAATTAGGGAATTAAAGTGCAGGGGGACAGAACAAGGTGCTGAGAGGTTGCTTTTTCCAAGCTCCTTGCAGATTTTGGAGATTTGCACCATTCTCTTTCTGTAAAGTTTTTTCATACCTTCTTTTTGCATATCATCTCTGTCGTCCTATTAAAACTTTGATCTCCTTGTGCACTCTTCCTATTGAATCCTTTGCACAGCACAGCTCTCCCATACTAATTTCTGTCAGTATTCTCCACATTCCAGTGTCTCAGAAGAATGCAGCTGTTAAATACATATTGGGAATAAACTGTTTCATATTCACAAATTTAGGGTTTCATTCAAAAAACAACTAAAAATCTTATGCATGTTACATTTATACAAAATAGGGATTGGTTCCAGCCAGACCCCTTCAGAAGAAATCAACTAAAACATATTAAAATCTTTGTCAAATCCTGACCAAACAAAACCCAACAAAACTAAGCAGATGTAACTCCTCTGAATATCCCTGTCTCCTGTGTGGAAAGCTACCTTTTAAGTGATGCTTTAACTTTGGCTCTTTGTATATAAGCTGTAAGCAATTGGGGTGTAGATCTCTTTTTCCCTCCTTTTAGGAGGGAAACAAAGCACAGCAACCATGTTGTGACCCAAGCTCTTTCACTCCCACTGTGTTTCTGTTGTAGCTTTTGTTTGTGCAAATGTTTATACACATGAACTTTTTAGAACTCTTTATTCTGAACTTCACTCAAGGGAAAACACAGAATAATTAGTCATCATTTTAGGATAGAGAACACTGCATGAAAATGCATTTTCTGAGAACTGGACTTGGTAACAAAACCAGCAAACTGGAAATCCAGTTCATATGTTTTTCTGAGGAATCCCTGTAATTTTGTGAGAAGGCTAAAATCCTCATTTTCAGGCAAAGCAGTTAGCTTAGCTCTTAATGGAGTAGCTGTGTATGTTTCTGTGGAGTTGGGAACACATTTGGGAGAAGGCTGACTACTTTTATCTACAAATCTTATATTTAAATATATATAATTCAAGTCAGAAACAGGGATAAATTCAAATGTCTATAGTACACTAGTCCAATCCTTTCCATATTCCCCACAGAAACAAGTTTCTTTTGCAGCAGTTTCCTGCCATTTCTATAGATCTATTAGGCTGATATGTCTCCTGAGTGAAGAAAATTTATTGGAGTAATTTTTTCATATACACTTAATACCAAAATACCAATTCCTATTGCAGAATGAAGTCTTAGTTCATTCTTTTTGTGCATTGCTTCTTGCCAGCTGTGCCAGAAGATAACTTTATCTTAGCTGCTTGTCCATACAGTTACTGTTATTTTCAGTGTTCGGAAAATACAGCCACAGAAGTGAACAGATAGAAAAAGGTCACTTTATGTCCTTATAAGATGCTATTGACTTCAAATTTCATTTGTTTAAGGGTGTTTATTTGAGTTAATCTTAGTACTTTAAAAAGACGGATGTGTTGGGTGAGGAAAGAATTAGAACCTGTTAAAAATCTAAACCAGAATATATTTCTGTGTTCAGTCACCTGGTACTATGGACTGCTGTTTCTAAATTGTTCTTCTTGTCCCTTTCTACTAGAATCTACAGATATCTTTTTAAAGCTTATTAGTAGAAAGGGAAATTGGTGGTTTTCCTTTCAAAACTGCTGCGTCAGAGTGCAGGGGGTGGGACAACTTGATTTCCACTTGGGTTTGGCAATCACTATGATTGGCAATCACTATAATTGTCTGCAAACAGTTGTTTAGGAGAGTTGTTTTCATGTGATGTGGAAGGTGGGCGGAGTGGCATTGCCGAAGCTATTTAGAGTGAAAAAACTGCCCATAGGACACAAGAGTTCTGCGACGTGTCAGCACTGCTCCTTCAGGCTCGCCAGCCTGCCTTGTAGTTGCTTGTTTTCAGTTTGTGACATCTACACAGAACTCCTCATGATGCTTACTCCCTTTTGGCTTGAGAAATTAATTTTTCAGTATCAGTATTCTTAAATTACTTATGGAAACATTTTATACAATTCAGTTACATCATTTAGATTGTCACTGTTGCCTGGGAAGAACTGTTTCCAGTTATTCTCACAAAATAATCTGTCTGTTTAGCTTGACTGGAATGTGAAGGTTAGGACTTTGCGTCCAAGTGGGAGGAATTTTAAACTAAATGGTCCTCTTACGTACGAGGAAAATGTAGGCAGAGTGGAGATCAGGCTCTATTCTGCTTAGCATGTGCTAACATAGTCTTCTTAGTGTAATCTTTTACCCTGCCTAAATAAACTTTTAAATGCATGTTTCTCTCAAGGTGCTCATAGAAGTTTATGTTAGTCTGCATTGTGCAGCAATTCCCAGAAAAATAATACCAGGAGAAGTCACTGAGAATTGTGTTGCCATAAAAGCCAGAATCACTTATTTCCCTTTACAATTTAAAACATTGCATGAGACTCTCCAGGGTAAAAATAACATCTCCAGCCAGCCTGATTTGAGTTACTGAAAGTGACAACACCAAAAAAACAATTGCCTTCTATAACTTAAAATTGAATGTATACCTTATTACCAGAGTAGGAGGGATGCATTTCACTGTAGTTCTCATGGTGGTGTCCATCAGGAGGAAAAAAAAGAAAAAAAGAAAAGTCTTACCCAATCCTAGAATATCCTGGGTCACAAACATCTGGAAATTAAAAACAGAATTTGGTGAAAATTCACTTGAAACAGTTAAACTAAAAGCTATCATTATGAAGGGTGAGTCTGTGATGCAGCTTTTCAAAATAAGTCTTTTAAAATCTTGCCTGTTTTGACATTCTGATCTGACTTTGATGGCTTCTTTGTCTCTGTGAACAGCTTCAATTTTCTCTTGCTAACATGAAAATATAAATCAGCTAAAACTTACATGAATTAAGACAAGGTTCTGCAACCCATGGTGCATGTGTGGGTGGGTTTGTGCTTATGCAGAGGCAGCTGGTGGGTAAAGGGTGTCTGAAGTGGAGCAGGCAAGGCAGGGCTGGGGACTCTGTGTTGCCACGTTGCTCTGTGTTGTCATGTTTCTGACAGCTGGTCAGAAACGTGAAGTGCAGGGAGAAGCAAAGGCTGTAGAGGATACAGCCTGCAGTGCTCCAGGTTCCAGGCACTAGGGTAGTACCTCTGACCAGTTACATAAAATCCCAGATGCTGTTACAGGTAAAGGGGTGCAAGTCCATCAGCATTTACAGTGTCAAAGTCTCCTTGATGTGAACGAGTTAGTTCAGCTGGGTAAAAGCTGATGTCGAGGGATCAGAGAGGGATGGATGCTGTTACACAGCAGCGCTCTCTGTCACAGAGAATGGAGGGCAGGATCCACCTGCACTGCTTTGTGACCCTTGTGGAGGTGTCCACAGGCAGCCTTGATGGATCCAGTAGTTACAGCTTAAATTGCTGCCTCAGATACTGGCTGTGCTACTGCACCCTTGGCACGGGGGTGCTGCTCCCCCTGTACTGACTGGAGGTGGGAGTTGCGTTCCAGCCTGGATTCCCTCAGGATCCTGTGAACACTCAGGCCCTTCAACAGTAGCTCAGACACACGCACATGTTTTCTTCAACCAGCATTTCTATGGGGCTCCAGTTTGAGCAGAGAGGTGGAGCAGCAGCAGTTAAAATTTCCACAAGGGTTTGGTTGTGTTGCTGTTGTTGTGCAAGAGTGACAAACCTTCAATTAATTCACCATCCTAATTGGTCTGAATTAATCCACAGTGCAACTCCCTTAGCTTCAGCTGACCCTATGACATCATTAAAATTATAGAAAGGTATTGATATTTCCCTAATACAGCCAAGAGTTTGTAAATGGAGTTGTACTAATTTTTATATAATGAAGCTAAAATCTGGATATACCTTGCTTTCTCTTTTGTAATATATTCTCTTAAATAAATCAGGGACTATGTTACCCTAGAGTACTGGGTTTCTATTGGTATCAAACTCACTCATTTGCAACGAGATGTTAAGTGCAGTTTATGTAGATAAGGAGAAAAGCATAGGCTCTTGAGCAGAGCTTAAAAACCAGTAATGTTTTAATGACAAATTAAAAAGTTAGTGCATTGACCTGTTTGGAGTAGGCAAAAATGTAAAATTGTCTTTCTCAAATTAGAATGAGTTTTCTGTTTACCCATAGCTGCAAAGGTTGTACAAGGGTGAACTGTTTATGTAGAATTTTGGAAGGGTTTGGGAAATGTTGTTCCTTCCTAAATGAAAATCTTTTATGCTCCCTACTGAGAACACATTCACCTTTGTCTGTCCTGTGCTGAAAAGCAAGATAACCTGGTATATGCTTGAATCTGTACTTCCTTACGTTTGTCTGCATTATTTTTGTCTTCAGTAAATACTCTTCCAGGAGGGTTGCATTTATGTTCTCAGTGGTCTTCAGTTAGATTTGTGGTAAGATTATTATTTTTTGTTTTAAAT
Organism: Camarhynchus parvulus; assembly: GCF_901933205.1. NCBI lineage: Eukaryota > Metazoa > Chordata > Aves > Passeriformes > Thraupidae > Camarhynchus > Camarhynchus parvulus. The sequence goes on along the minus strand of NC_044576.1, from coordinate 2,219,674 downwards.
TCTCCTTTCTTTAAAAAAAGTTTACTCAATTGATAATTGAACTTTGATCAGTGCTGCTCAACTTGTGTACCTTGAAACTGCTCCCTCTTTTCCAGGAGTGCTGGTTGGGCTGGTGAAAGGTGCTGCTTCTAGGTAAGACACTTTGCCCATGTTTATTATAGCTGTTACAAAATATACTGCAGCAAAATATTTTTGGTGCTGTTGCTACTAGAATTAGTTTACAAAACCAGCCACGTAATTTGCCATTGTTTTTTCAATTAGTATCTTTTTCAGAAAGAATCTGGCATACTATAAGCCTGAATGCTATATCAAGATTTTAAATCGTAAATCTGTATCAGTTTCAGTGAGCTTACTGAAAAAATAGTGAGTCACCTGAAAGGTGTTTTAAGCTATATTCATTGCACTGAGCATCCTTTTGGTTTGGTGATTAGCTTCCTGACATCATCCTTCAGGTCTGTCTTTCTTTGTAAGTATCTGCCAGAGACTGAGACTGCTTACAGATCTGGAGCAAAGCAGACTGTTTCAAAGAGACGTAAGAAACAGCTTTTGAAACGTGTGTTTCCAGAATAACAGCAGTTGAGTATTTTTTTCCTTGACCTTGCAGACCTTGGTGCTAGCAATGCTTGGTAGCTATGTAGGGTTGAATGCAGCAAAAGCAGGAGAAATAGTAAATGGGATTTTGCCTGAGGCAAGCAGTCTTGTCCAAAGGATCTGAGGGCATGCTCGGTCACTTTAGGTAGTGATACCAGTGAAAATACAGATTAGTGGATCTCCACTAACTGCTGTATAGAGGATGTTGCTTTTGAGCTGTCACAGCCTCAGACAGTTCTTTTCCAGAATCTGTGAATTAGCCCTAAAACTCTGTTTGACTAATCTAATTCTGAGATGGGAATAGTTTTTTTCTATTTTCACCCCATCCAGAAATCTGGATGAGTGAAATACCTCACCCTAATCATAGAATTGAAGGAGAAGTATCAGGGAATAAGGCAACCTTCCTACTCTGGGTTTAACTCTAGGCAAACTATAGGTGAATCCTGTATGTCTTCTGTGCCAAAAGCAAGTAGGTAAACTCCTGACTTTCAGTGTCGAGGATGTAGCACCTCTGTTTGCCAGAAATGCAGATTCTTTCTTGCCCCCTTCCATCTGGAGGCAGTAGAAGCAGCTGTCTTTGCAGTAGCAGAGGGGTGCTTCTAACGTAAGACTTACTACTTACTTATTTTCTTCTTGGCATCTGAAGGAGGATGTTAGGTTGTTTATTGCTTGTCACAGCCCCATTCGTGGCTTTGCTGAAAATGTTCTCAGGGTGCTTCTTCAGCACAGTTTGTTCTGTAGTTTGAGATTTGTCCATGTCCTTTCAGGAAATGTGGAAAGCCTTTTATTCTGAGTAATAGTTTCTTGCACAACATACCCTAAAAATGGCAAGAGCAGGATACCAGTCTGGAGAAAGACTAGGGTATTGAGGAAGGAAAATAGAAGTCTGCTGGCAGGATTGTCCTTCATTAATTCTACTTGCAATTGAGAGAGAGGTAACATTGAGTAAAGACCTGTCTTCCTTTCTTCCTTCCCTTAACTGCTTCTGTCCAAATAATGAAAAAGAAACTATTCCTTTGCTTTCTTTTTCACTTCTACTGTTGTTTACAGGAAAAAAAAAAAACTCAGTTCTGTATGAAGCCTGCACATATATTTCCATCAGATTTATCTGAGATTCTCCCCTCAGCTGGCAATGTTACTTTGGTGGAAAATCAAGACTGCTGTTCTTTCTGCCAATCTATAAATGCTGTGTAACAATTGGGCATAGATATTTAGATGTCAGATATATTTCTCTGAATACATTGCTAGTGCAGGCTGTTTCTTGGTTTCTTCCTGTTATTGTAGGTGACATATTTGTCCCCAAAAGCTGTGTTCCAACCTTCTGTGATTCCATTTGGTTTTTTGTGAATGCTTGTTTTATTTATGGTAACAGAATCAAAGCTTCAATGGCTAAAGCCGAATAAAGTTTCATTGTACATATAAAGAATGGTGAACAAACTTTTCACAAAATAAAAAAGAAGAAAATTGTTTTGTTGGATCATAAGTTCATCGTATAACTCATTTTGGAAATGGTTTCCGGACGGCTCTAGTCCAACCTTCTGCTGAAAGTGGTATGGAGACTGCAGAACCTCTCTGGGTAACCTCTTGCCATACCTGGCTGGATGTGTGGGAAGTCTTAAACTCTCTTTTCCATCTCCAGTGTACTGTGTGATATAATAAATTACCTCCCTCTTAAACTTGTTGCTTGTTTTTGCAAGTAATCCTGGGGACATGTCCTGGAAATATGATGCCATGTTTGTTCTGACTTGGGGGGCTGGGGATGCCAACAGCATAGAGTGGGCTTGCTCAGTGTTTACAGTTGGCTCTCTGCCACTGCCACAAAGTAGGTGACTGTTAAAACCCATCTGGTGTTGTGTTTAGGAGTTGCTGTCCTGCTTTGCTTCTGGAAAGTTCACATAAATTTATGAGTGTATCTTAGAAATTATATCAGTGAACTGTCCCAGTTTGGAAATAGGGAAATATTTCACTACTGATCATTTTGTTGTGTAGCTAGCAACATGAGGATGCAGCGGAAAAAGAATTCTAAATTGGTTTTGCTATCAGTATAAGGTTGGAAGGAACTCTAACTACAGAGTGGAAATGTGTAAGGACTACAGAAAAAAACCAGCCTTTGAGAGGAGTGTAACGTGTAATGTGCAAGATAAAAGTGACTGCAGAGAATAGCTCAGACTGGCAGGCTGGGGGCCAGTTTTGATTGACGTGCGTTTTAGGCATAAATGCACCCTTTGAAAGAGGAACTGCCTCCAGTGGAGTTTTCATGACTATACTAAGCAGTTTATTTTCTGAGACTGTGATAGAGACAATACTAACACAAAACTCAGTTTTGTTTGTGGATATCTGTTGCCGTGGAACTAATTTAATTCACAGATGGACTTCCATTTATGGATTCTCATGAATATTCTGATGAGAAAGAAGAGCAGGTAAACTGGAGGTAGTTCTGTGAAGCTGAGTTGGTTATTTCTGTCTGTCCCTTCTCAGTACTTCTGTGAGACCCATCAAGGGTTAAATCAATGGGTTCATAGAAACAAGGTGTGAAAAATTTCAAGCCAGCTTTCTTCTGTTAACACTGAGCTGAATCCCTGTAGAAGTTCCTGCCTTTCTGACTAGAAGTGAATCATTAGTGATAAAATTATTTGAGATAAAACCTAATCAGTATGTAAAATGACCAAGAGTATGTTTCTCTCTCTGCTAGGTAGATCTAAGATGACATGTTGATCCTAGAAATAATTTGCTTTGAAAGTGTACACAGAACACACTTGATTGTTGGGGTTGGATATGTAGCTCATTAAAAAGAATAGGGATTTCTTTCCCCAAAAATGAAAGACACCCTAAGAAACTGGGAAAGGTTAGGACAGTGGAAGTGAGGAACACAAACTCACAGTAGAGCCTGGATACTGGGAATAGTTAATCTGAGGAAAACAATTGTCTGGGGTCATTCTGGGGGTCTTTGTGCATTTCTACTGTAGGATCTCTGTTCAGCTGAAAGGGAAGACGAAGAATCATATGGAAGTAGTTTTACTGGAATAGAATAACAAATGTATAATCCTAGCATTATTTTAGCTGAACACTATGGGATCATCTCCCTTTTGCATTTTGCTTTTATTTTGTTTTTCCTCTGTAGGTGTCTGAAACCCTAAGTAGTCATAAACGCTTTCCCATTCAGCTTTGGAGTCAAAATTCTCCTTAGTTATCAACAGCAGCTGTGCTGTTCTCTTGTTAGTTTTGTGTGCAAAGGAGCACAGCGCAGGAACTGCTTTTCATTACAGTTCTCGAGGGCATTGCAGTCTTGACAAGACATAGAGAATTATCTTCTCAAAAAGCCGTGTACTCTGGGTAGGAAATCCATGCTGCATGTTAATTGCTCCATGACGAATTTATAATGGCCATTTTTAGTTTATACTTATAATTGCATTAGATAGTGAGAACAGTGTACTAGATGGGTATTTAGAAGCCTGTCATATTATTGTTGCTTAACAACGCAAATTTGAAAGATTAAATGTAATGGTCAAAAAGAAGAGCCTGTTTTTAATGCCTCATGCTGCCAAAATGTGTCAGTGTTTATGCTTTAGCTGGCCGCACTAGACAAAGGGACTTGTGAACAGAAAGCTCAAATGTACTGTGAACCAAAATGTAACTTCTGTAGGGTTATGCTTCTATTAATGTTCATATAATTCCAAAAAGGAGTCTGATGGCCTTGGGAGAGAATTGAAGACAGAGGCTGCCGTGACACAAGTGAAGGGACACTGCCTGTGCGCATGATGGGGCATGTTGGACTCTTGTGACACATCCACAGCTCAGTGGTGCACGGAGGACACAGCACATTTCCCAGCCCCAAGCTGTGCTTCAGCTTCCGTGTGCTGTGGGGCTGGTATGCAGGACTAACATCAGCATCCCGTAAACCGTGTTAGGGAATTGGAGGAAAGCTGCCTTTGGCAACGTGTGGTAGTGCTGAGGCACAGTGGGAGATGCAGCCTAATGATCCTCATACCCTGTGCCTCCCATGTTCAATGTGTGTCTGATTTTGCCTGGTCACACCAGTGGCACTGGCACAATAGTTGGGAACTTCTGTTTTACAAGTGAGATGCATCTTCCTCGATGCTTTTAAGCCATCATTGTTCTGAGCCCACTGTGCATCTACAGCCATATGGGACAGCCATCCTGGGGTGGCACAAGCAGCGTGGCTTCCCAGAGAAGTCTGGAGTTGGGTATGAAGGTGCAGCAAAGGAATAATAGTGCAAAGAATGGAATGCAGATGTGTGGATATCCTGAATATCATGTGACTGTCACACTATGCTGTTAATCAGACCAAACTAAATTGGAATGTTCAAATCCTTTACAGAGAACTTTTGTGTTCTGAAGGAGCTATAGCCTCACTTTTGACTGCAGAATAATGTCAATTATACTTATCTGGAACAATATTTATTCTAATATTTGCCAGGTTGTAAGAGATTTGCATCAGGAAATTGAAATGCAGTAAAATTTGAGAGTCTCTTTTCCTTTTAGCTGGGAAGGCAACAGAGCAAAGTCTAAAATTCCATCTCCTGCTGCCCCCGCCCCCACCTTGTACCTGAAGTTAGTTTCACCTCTTCAGAACAGGTCTTACAGGAAGTGTTAGAGAGGCAGGTTGATAGAACAGTTCATGATTTCCTATCATTCAGGTTGCAGAATCATAATGCTGTATTAGCTTGGCTCTCTCCTCAAGTGACTATAACATGGAAAACAGGAATTGGTTGGTTTGGTGTCATGTGCATGTTGAGCTGTAACAATCATGCTATTGCAAAATGGAGGGAATCAAGGCTCTCATCATTCACAGGTCACAGAAAGATGCAAGGCAACTAAACATGCTGGTTATGTATTTTCTAGACATGGGCCTTATCCTTTCCTGACACCATGACATTGTTGGGTGTTATGGTTATCTGCTTTTATAAATTCTGATGTCAGTGGGGGTGATTGAGCATAGCATATGTCTTTGTGTAATCATCTAAAGAGAACAAAAGTGATTTTTTTCCTGCTAAATCTCTGGAATGCATTACATTAGTGTATTATCTGCCTCATCAGGAGAGCCTGTAAATTGTGACATACATCATCAAAACATTCTTTCCTGTGATGATTCATAATGGCACACGGTGTATTAGAGGTAATACATTTTTAAATGGTTATGAACCACCAGAATAATTTATACTACTTTTTTTCCTTTCTGTAGAAAGAAGAGCAAACCTGCATACATTCTCTAGTATATAGTACTTACACCAAAGTTCACAATGATAAATGTGCATTTTCATATTGCAAAATCTATTCATGTGTTAAGTACACATTGTACCAGAGGTGAGTAGTGTAAAGCTGCCTTTGCTGCAGAATTGTTAAACCTGTTTCCTCATATTCATTTAGGCAGATATGGCATGGAAACTAAACCAAACATTATACCTAGGGTTATCCACTTTGTACATGATAGAGAGGAAAATAAACACCCTTTGATTAACACTATTACTAATTTGTGCAGCTGTGCCATCACAGAACTCTTGAAAGAGGGACCAAATAGGTTTCCCTCTCCCCTCTTTTATCTTGTGTTTCACTGTGGTCACATTGCTTGCTAAAAATCCCTGTCCTGTGACCAGTTCATTATCTTGTGAGGAGAAAGCTGGGTGAATTCTGCTGACTTGCAGAGAGATGTTTCTGTGTCTACCCAGGTAAACAGGCTGCTGAGGGAGCTTAGAGCAGAATTGCATCTTATGTAGCATCTTTTGCTTAAGTTGTGTTCTGGAAAAATAATATAGGAATGTAGACAGCTGTGTTCAGAATTGTGGGCAAAGGTAGATTTTTCCCACAAACAAAACAACTTCTTTTGCAAACACTAGCTTTGGTGCAGTTCCTTGGAAACCTATCTGAGCATTAGGCATGTAGGTTTGAGGATTAAATATTTGAATATCATAAAGGAATGGCATGGTTGAAAGAAGGTAAAGGAAGTTTACTCTGCAGGTTTCTGAGGTTTTAGCAAAGAAAATCCACATAGCTACAACAATGGAATTGGAAAGATAAGAATTCTGTGTACAATCACTTGTAAATTGCTAAACTGCGTAAGGAAAAAAAAAAGGAAACTGAGATCCATTTTACTTATTTACTCTGGGTCTTTTACTTACAGCTACTTATAAATGAAAACTAGCTATTTAGTCATGCAAGCTCTTCCTTCCAATTATGACAGTTTAATTCCTTATAGCTTCTTTGAAATGGCATGCCAACTGAGTAGTCCTTAACTGTATAGCTACTAACGAATTCCCATGGATTGGTGCCATGTGATGACTTCTACACAATCCACACTGACCTTTCCCCAGTACATCACACCTATCTATGAGCTCACAGATTACCCTTAGAATGAGCAGTTTCTGAAGTTCTCCACCTACAGGTGTCAGATCTGTTGGTGTGTTCTTGCCTTTCTGTCCTGGAACTGGTTTTCAAAATGGGAACCTTACGTGTAACCCAGACTTCTTGTATTTGGGCACTTTTAAGCCAGAGGTTTTCCAGCATAGCTGACAGTGCAGTTCTTTCCCAAGGATTTGCCCAGAAGGTCACAGATGAGTACCATCTGTGCCAGTGGCTTGTTATTTTTCAGTGTTCAGAGTAATAGTTCTCATCTCTTATTAGAGTGTCTTCCCTTTGATTAGAAGGTGGTAGAAAATGCTATCATATGCTTTATACTGTAAGGGAATCTTGAAAGGAAATACCTTTAAGCTGTCTTATTGTAAAAATTAGTTCAAAATTAACCATAACCTGTTTTTTTTTAATGCAATAACATTGTGTTCCCTGAGCATTCATTTTATATCTTGAACAGCAACTGTTTCTGCAGATTCCTAGACAGGTATTCTGTTCCTCTTGAAGGATGTATTACTAGTTTCTGTGAGTCTTATAAGCTGATGTTAAACTACTCTGTTCTTTATCTTTGACCACATTCTTTATCTTTAGACAAACCTTCAGTTTTACTAGAGATGACTTCTCGGTATTTCAGCCACCGTTTAGCCAGGTCTGTTTTTTGTTTGATGTTTATAATGCTGGTTTGGTTTTGAAGACAAGCACTTACCTTGAGCCTCCAAAGTAGTGCCTGTCTTTATTCATAAAATGGTTTGGATTGGAAGGGACTTTAAAAATCATCCAGTTCCACACCTGCTGCTATGGACAGGGACACCTTCCACCAGACCAGGTTGCTCCAAGCTTCATCCAGCCTGGCCTTGGACGCTTCAAGGGTAATGGGGCAACTTCTCTGGGCAACCTGTGCTAGTGCCTCACCACCCTCAAAGGGAAGAATTTTTTGTTAATAGCTAATCTAGATCATCCCTCCTTCAGTTTATGCCCTTCCCCCTTGTCCTGTCACTTCCAGCCCTTGTGAAATGTCCCCCACCACTCTCTTTTACTGAAAAGTACTTTCTGGTTTTGTGTGCATGTGTGAGAACTTAATGAAAGTGTGTTAGAACCAAAGCAAAAAGCTTTGATGTTGTGACAATAAGAGTCTAGTGCAACATGATATTTATAGTATACTAACAGAACAAAAGAAAATAAATAAAGAAGATTAAATCCAGGCTGGTATTTGCCTCAATAAAGAAAATTTACGTCATTCAAGCCCCACACAATTAATGTACCACTGCATTCCATGATAGTTAAAAAAAATGAAGAATGAAACTTCTTGATCCACATCTGTTGGAATGCATGAAATAGAAGCCTCTCTGAGTCCCTGAGAGAGAGAAAGCAATTCAGGAATTGAATTGGAACCTTTAGAGGAACTAAAATACATTAAGCCATACAGACATGAAGTAGGACTGTAAGTTTTAGTTTTAAGTAAGTAGAAATATATTTCAAGTGCCTTAAGAGACTGTGTTAGCTAGTAAAAGCCCTAAAGCCTAGTATAAAGTTCAGAAATGTTACCTTTCATGAAATTAATTTAGTTCTGGACATAACGAAATCGTAGCAGAACATTGCTTACGTTTCTAGATCGGACAGATAGAACAATTTGCGTGAACGGATAGAACTATATGCGTAGATTTTGTGTGAGAACTGACACTGCTTTTGCACATTAGAATCAAGCTCGGATAGGTGCAGGAAGAATGCTTCAGAATAGTGGTTTTAGCTGATGGGATGATTTATGAATGAAATCCCCCCTGTACTGGGGTGAAAGAAGGAGGGAAGAAGAAAAAAGGTGTGGGAGCTGCTGCTTGGAACATCGGGACTCTGTGCCAGAAAGCTCTTAGCATGGACTTTAGTACTGTGAACTCTTCGCCTTTGAGACTGAGGCATTCATGCAGTAAACAACTTTACAGCAACCAGCAACTGCTCTTGTCTTTTTGAAGACCCAAGACCCACAAACAACTGGACACACATCCATGCCTGATCTCCCTAGCAGGCCTGCTGAAGGACTAATTCTCAACTGACGTAAAATTAATGTTGTGTGGAACTATTGGCCTTTTGGTGTGAAAGAATTGAACATAACAGGGCTAGGATACAGTGGCTGTGGTCATGGCAAGATATCTTCATTTTTTAATGTTTGGTTAGTCCTGTAATCAGTACTGAAAAAACCCCAGAAATTTTGGTTCTGGGATTTTAGTGAAGGATGGCTGGGAAAAATCCTTCATGTAGCCTCTCAGCAGATCAGCTTGCAGAAGAATATTGTTGTATACAATAAGGAATTGCAGGATTAAAATCAAAAGTTATGGTATCTTTGGAGAGAACATGCAAAATTTTTAATGACTTGGCAGGAGAGTCATCTACTACACTTGCTTTATTTGAAGGCAGTTTTGAAAAGTGCTTGTATATTTAAGTGCAAATGGGATTTTCCTCACAATCTGTAAAGGGATGAGTCCAGTAGCTGAAAATTCATGCAGATGCTTTTTGTTCTTGTAATTTGAATGAATACATTACAGCATTAATGCATGAATTCAGTTCATTGTGAATTTCTGTAATGGTCAGAGCTGGATTTCAGTATGTAAATTACTTGAACTATAAAGAAGCAGTTTTTCCTTGGTTTCCCATGTTCATTAAACTTGCCATGAGCTTTGTAGTTATGTCTTGCTGCGCTGTCTTTGCTTCATTCAGAGTAATGTTTGTGCACCTGTCAGCTCTTAAATACATAGTTCAGATTCTGGAAAACAAATCTAGTCTTGTCAGTTGTGCACAGACCTCGCTGCTGTGTAAGAACCAACCTCAGGAAGCTGCTTGCCAGAATGCTTTGAGAGGAAAGCTCTCACTCCAGACCGCTTGAAGCTGACGGATGTCTGGAGATTTGACCTGGAAGAGGCACGTTCATTTTGTTTCTTTCTCTGTACAAAATTAGGATCCTGCTAATTTTGCTTTCCCTGCATAAAAGTTTGGCAAAAGAACATTTAAAAACACATATAGTACTAAGCTGACCAAGAACATCATAGAATAGTGTTTACTCTTTCACTGTAAATTATCTTTTTTATGAGTTGTGGCTAATGACAGCGCTGTTTTGCATCTTCTTTGGAGCTGTTCAGTATCATGATTTGCAAGTAATCTTATTTGTCATAATTTATTTTTTACTGATAGAAATAGATCTAGTTTGGAACACATCCTCAGATTCCTTGGTGCTCTCAAGCAATGTGGAGTGAATGCAGTAGTTTGGGAATTTGCTTTTCAAGTACAAGTACTTCTCCCTCACCTGAATTAGGTGTCTCTGCTACCATAAAAGATATATTTGAACTAGCAATGCTGTTTGCCAAATCTGTTATGCCATTTGCCAGATGCATTTTAAACTTCTATTTAAGCTATTTTTGAGTATTACAGAATGGTGTGGACAATCATTGTAAAACAAATTTGCAACATTATTTTTTACACTTATTGGGGGTTTTTTATGCTATTTTTATGCTCCTTAGCATTAGGTGGCACTGTTTTCCAAGCTTTTCCTTTCACAAGCAAGTCTGAGAATTTGAAAGCTGAAATTGAAATGCCATCAAGTAATGGAGGTTTTAGTGTATTTACTGTAAGATAATGTAATTAAAATGTGGCGTTGTGAATTGGAAATGTATTGACCACTATCAGTTGGGAATATAGAGACTTTTTACAATAATGTTGTTACAGTTTTGGATTAATACAGCATCCCCTTGATACACGAGACTTCGTAACACTCTAATGCAGTGCAGTAATGGGACCTTGGGATTTACCTTGGGAATTGCAGGAGGTGTGACTGACACTGAACCAGTGAACAGTTCATCTGCATTTTTACCTGACTCACTTGGGTTTTTTTCCTTTGCTTGTGTGTGAGATGCTTTATTTTGTTCTCTGGGGTTTGATGGTTTTTTTGGTTTATTTTTGGAGAGGTATTGATTTTCTTACTTGCAGTCCATAGGATTCCTACAGGAGCTTTGCTTCTTTCAAGCAAAGCTCACCTGTGCTGTCTTTATAATAATTTGCCTGTCAACCATTGCATGAGTTGAAGTGCAGTTAGATCAGCATGCTTAGTCAGCACAGCAACAAGAGGAAGAAAAACATCTTGTATCTCTGCTGAGAAAGATGTGTTCCTCTGCAGTTGCCTGTCCCTGCTTGCCCTTTGAGGGGGTTCTCACTCCTTTGTGTCTCCTTTCCTGCTGAGGCAAAGCCACGATGTTCCCCTGAGCTGCAGCAGGAGCTGCGGGTGTGCGCTGCTGCCAGGCTGGAGTGGGGCTGCTGCAGGGCAAGGGTTGGAGGGGCTGATAGGGTTCATTCAGGCTGTGCTCAAAGCCCGCCTCATGCTTCAAGGAGTGGACTTGGCAAAATATTTTTGAGCTTCCCACCACTGCTCTGGAGGCTTTCTAGATCCATATTTCTTGTGTTGTGTAGCAAGGCACAGCCAAACCTGCGAACCAGGAGTGTGAGTTGGAGCAGTGCAGCGCTCTGTCCAGCAGATGAGACCTGCTGGCATCAGGAATCTGCATTCTGCTGCTCTGAACCAGGACTTGGGGCCTCCAGGAATCATCTTCTTGGCTTACTGGTCCTTAGTAAGATTTGGATGCATCCTCATGTATGGACCGTGCTATCAATATCTTAGCAAATAGAACTCTGTGGTGAATGTGTAAAAATAACATTGGGGATAACAATGTCAGTGTGTGGCTTCAGTATTTAGTAGGAATAATTTGATTGCCAATGGAAATTCAAATATGACTGTTTTTAGAACATTCAATAAGCATGAAAAAAAAAAACAGTGATATTTTTTTATTTTATTATCTAAAAGGTTCAAAACCAGAACAGGAAGAATTTTTTTTTAAACAAATCTCCAGCTTTACCATTCTGTTTACTATTTTAAATAAATTTTCCTCCTCTTTTGAGATATCCTTTTACTTTCTGATTTAAGTAATGAAAAAGAGAATACTTGCTTTCTATAGTGGCATATGTTACAAATACCTAGGAAGGAGTGCAGAATTACTGTGTTGAGACCTGGGTGGTTCAAGACAAGTGATCTTGCTACAGGAAATTACTCCTTTACTTTACAGATGTCAACAATGTTTAAATTAATCAGTGGAACTCCACAAGAGCGTGGCTGGTCTCTTTTACTGTGAAAGCATTGTGTGATGGTGTCATGTTTAGGAGATGGCTGGGGGTTAGGGGATTTCCTCCTTTTGGGGAAATAGCCTTTATCACTGCTTTCACACTGTGATTGTCACCTTGCGCCCCTTTACAGCCAAGTAACAGCTTTGGTACAGCTGTAGTCAGTATCTTGAGTTCTGGAACAAGCTGGGGATAATGACAGAGCTAATGAACCACCTTTCCCAAGATGTGGTCTTTATTTACAGCAGCCAGCAGTGTGGAGCTGATGAGTGTTGAGTCAATAAGCAGCTCCCCTGTGGTGGTGGTTCCCCGCTCCCTGCACAGTCCTACCATATGCACAGGTGTAGGATGTGCACCACAGACAAACAAGAGCTCGTTCCCCACCTGGTCCAAGTGGAAAAAATTATTGTTTCTGTAACTGAACAAATGCCCCCAGTGCAGGACTGAGTGAGAGACGTGGTCCATTCATCATGGGGGAGACTGACCCTACTGTGGTCACACATGGCTTTCTCCTGACATGGAGCATTGACAAGGTTTGCTTGTAATTGCTTACAAAGCACAAAACAAAGTCATCCCTGGATACACCACTCTATCGGTTTGTCCTTCTTTTTTTTTTTTTTTGACTCAGTTAGCATCTGCATCAGGGCTAGTAGCCATTAATTCAGATTGTCTTTTGTGTTTAATTGACTTTCTCTGGCCCAGGATGTGTGTCCCCTTGCAGGGGAAAGAACTGAACAGTCTTGTCACTTGCTTCTGTAGTTAATATTAATTAGCTTCTCCTTTCCCCTCAGACTGCAGTTTGCACAGAGAATTAACTTTGAGCACAAGTACCGATGATTGTAACCCTTGCTATACTGAATATTAAAAAAATTGATCATTGTCTAGGGTATCAGAGGCCTCTCAGTGTATTTGTCATGTGAGTGCTTTTAAGACTCTGATTGCTCTAATACAATAGCTATCCAGAGTAATAACGTAGTGTTAAACTTCTCTTTAGCAGCACGCATGTTCATTTGCTGGGATACGTTTCAGGTGTATCATATAAACTGGTTTATATAATACACCACTCTTCTTGAAACCTCCTCTGTGTGTGCATATGTTCTTTACTCTGTGCTCTGCTCAGCAGAAAATCTCAAAATTCACTGAAGTACTGGGAACTATTCTATAATTCAAGAAAATTTTGTACTGTCCTACTTCATGAGTTTGTGTTACTAGTTGGCAGTTAAGTACAAAGTAAGGTGGGAGGAAATAAAGTTTAATGTAAGCTGCTGTGTAGTAAGTACTTGAGTACCTTTAATAGATAATGCCAATACAAGAAAATGCCCAAAAATACACAGCAAACCCAAATGCTTTGGAGAGTTTCTCCTAGTTGCAGCATTTTCTGACTTGCCTGACTTATCCTGAGGAAAAAAACCACCAGCAGTCAATCCTTCACCTCAAAGAAAATAGTCTGTAGTTATGTGGGAAGGCTTTGCTTCAACTACAAAATTAAAAGTTTTGTTGGTTTTGAAAAGGTTTTTCTGTCGCAGAATGCACAGGCCTATGGGGAAATATTTAACAGAATCTGCTGGCCCCGAGTTCTGGAAAGTTGCATGGTTGAGCTTGCAGAGACAAGACAAGAGCCATAAGGTAGCTCCTTCCAAGGAGCTGGGAAAGAAGCTAACTGGGATTTGTGTCTCCACCCAAACAGGTGATGCTTTCTCCCACCCATCGCAGCTGGTGGGTACAAGAACAGTTGCTGTGGAAGTTGTTCAGGAGGGTACCCGGAGGAACTGTGTAAAACTTGCATGTTTGCTCCTTTTCAAACCTGTTTAAGATGAGGGGTAAGTGCAGTTTTTGTTTCTGTCTGTCTGTCTGATATTTAAAGAAAATCTGTGGAATTGGCTTGAACTATGGTAGCCAAATGTTGTTTGTTAAGATGACCCTAGGAAGAACAAGACTGGCACTCTCCCAAATCAGAGGGGTTCACCGGGTGTCTTGGTACACAAATCCTTCATTCATTCAGTTGTGATTAGCATGGAGCCTTTAAAATGGCATTCTCTTTGCTTTCCTGTGCTGTTTTTAAAAATTGAACTGACTGCCAATTATCTTGTAACACGTTGCATGACATATGGCTGCCCGCATTCTGTAATTTGGGGCAATTGAATGGGGGTCAGAAAAGCATCTGATACACTTCTCCCCACATATCTCTTGCACAGAGATATGCAAAGATGTCTCTTTGCATATCAAAATAAGTAGAGAATCTCAGTTTACAGACAGCGTGGAATGCAGTTCATTGAGCAGTAGAGAAACCTGCTAGTATAGAGGAAAACCAAAAGCATGTGAAGGTGCTTCTATTTTTCTCCTATACTGCTGGGTAGCTTTTAGTCATCATGTCAGCATATGAAGGCTAAAGGTGCAGGTTGAAGTTCTGGAATTGTATCTTTAGAATAAATACAGATTTATGTGAAATTTCTCTTAAGGCTAAATAACTAATCAGAAAACTTGGATGTAGATCTCCCCTTTCCTAAGGTCTATATGTGTTTGACATTTGGTGCGTGATTCTGTCTCGCCTAGCATGTGGAGAGTGAGCTGTGGGGTTTTTGTTAATATTGTGTTCTGTTCTCATTCACCTTGTGATTTATTTGAGTAATTATCCTGTCATTAATTTTAATAATTGGTGCAGCCAGAGCTTTATGCTGTTAGTGATACTTTATTTTCACAATGTTAACTGTAAGATCACAAAATCTCAGTGGAAAATAATATGTTCATAATGATCTTAGGATTTCTCAGCAACATCCAGCTGTACCAAAATTTTCTTTTAGATGAAACAATTTATCTCCCCCCTCACCCCTTGTCTGGTTTTTTTTCTCTCAGGGCTGTTGCTTGGTTTCTTACAGGTAAGAATTGTCATTGGGGCAGAGTAAAAATCTGTATAATTGATATGTGTGCATAATTGGATATACTGGTGCATTCAGGAAACAGTTTTCTTGCTGGACAAGATTCAGTCTTGCCCTTTCTTATGCATGACCCTGAGAACCAGCTTGCTTTTTTTTGGTCATGCTTCAGGTGACCAAAACCCAGCATTTGCATTAACAGCCAGTATTGTAGTCAAAATGGGGTTACGGATTAACAAAAAATGAAATAAACAGTGGGTTTAGGAATAAATTCAAGACATTTCATTCTGTTTGGTCACTAACAGTCTAGAAAATCTCAGCATTCTATGCAGTAAATGAGTGACACTTACTCAGAAAGTATATGAAAATCATCTTAAAACAGAGCTGTTCATCTTGTTTTTCCCTGCTTCTTGTCCGTGATGCTGTATTCTGAGACTTGGGTTGAAGGACAACTGAGAGTCTGGTGGTTTTGTGGGTTTGGTTTTTTTGGTTTTGTTTTTGGGTGGGGTTTTTTTAGGTTTTTCGTTGGGTTGTTTGGGGGAGGGGGGTTGTGTCTGAAGATTACTGTTGCATCAACATCAAAAAGTTCATCCATTTCTTCTATTGTAAATGAGTTTTTTCCAAAGTCCAGCACAGAGAGCTCCTGGTGGAAACACAGACAAGTGCAATAGTTGCCAAAAGAAATGTTTAAAGCCTGAGTTGTGCTGCTACAGCAATGTGTATTGTAAGGATGAATGCCAGAATATCTGCTCAAATGGTGTGAAATCTCTGGCCACATTAGATATGAATCATCTTTGGGAAAATGTAGTAGCACTAGGCATCCTCAGATCTTGTCCTCTGGATTGTGCATGCCTGTGATAGTGCTGGCTGCATCATCTATTTTTTGCTAAAAGTAAACCAGAATTGCAGGAATCTGGTGTATTTTAGTTGTCAAAATGCTTTAAAAATAGATGATTGAAATATTAAATGGTATATTTCAGGGTAAATATTTATTATGTAATTGATTATATTACAGTTTTGGTGCTGTTTTACCTTAAGGGCAAATTCAAAGCTTAACAGCTTGACTCATGCTTGTTCCTCCCTGTTCTGCCTGTATATGAGCTCAGTTTCTTGAAGATCAAGTGCTTATGTTCCCAACTGCTTTTCTGTGTAGAGCATTCCAGCACTGCATAGATGGTTGTGTCCAACCTGCTTCTTCCACACACTCCAGACAGCCGGATGACTCCATAATGTGCATCAATACTCAGGCAAAAAACTTACTTCAGTAGTGCTCTACAGCTCTGTGCTGGCCCCTCCCAGAGCCGGGTTTTCACAACAGCCATTATTACTTCAGAGCAAAGCACCATGAAGGTAGTTCCAGCTTTCTTCTTGGATATACGTTAAATCATAAGGCTGTTTTCCTCTTCTTTTTTTTTTTTTTTAATATGAGAAAACAGTTCAGTATCCTTCTTTCTTAACAGAAATCCTGCTCCAAAAGTCCCTTATTCCGCCAGGAGTTTAGCTGTGATGGTTCTTAGGCTCTGGTTTCCCCATGTGTTGTAGTGATAGACGGACAGGCGTGTTTGGAGGGATGAGTGCTGGGAGCTCATGGGAAGGGTTCCAAGTCGATGGTCTTAACTGCAGGGACCAAGGGAAAAGCCAGTGGCTGCTCAGGGGGTTACATGGCAAGCGTATACAATGTAATTCATAAAGGTAGAGGGGATTTTTTCAGGTACTCAGCTTCAAGAGCATAGTGGGAACACAGAGTCCTGAAATACTCCTTGTGAGGTACAATGTTA
The DNA here is from genome assembly GCF_901933205.1 of Camarhynchus parvulus. Classification (NCBI taxonomy): domain Eukaryota; kingdom Metazoa; phylum Chordata; class Aves; order Passeriformes; family Thraupidae; genus Camarhynchus; species Camarhynchus parvulus. Next base: position 2,202,912 of record NC_044576.1, on the reverse strand, counting down.
AGACTTTTCCTAATCAAAATTTTCCTTCTCCTCCCCCTTCCCTTTAAAAAGCTGGCATTCCTATGAATCCATGTGCTAAGAGAATGACAAGATACATCCAAAAAAGTAAGAAAGATTATTTAGGAAAATTATCCAATTAATTTTTTGTGAAGTCTGTGGAAAGGTGTTTTGTTATTGTGTGGTCCTTAACTGTAAAGCTTAACAAAAAACCATCCCTAACTTAGGCTGTGACCTTGCTGATGTGGTACCAAAGGCAAACAGATGAAAAGGGTGTGAGTACTGGGGTTGCCCCTTGCCTGTGGTCTTGCTCAGATAATCACTGTGCCTCCCCATCATCAGGCTTTCTCCCCCACCCCCAAGCATAAATGTGAAAATGTTTCTGTGAATCAAAGTCATCCTTACTGAATGAATGTCTGAAAAGCACTAGTACTTCAGTGATAAAGTGCTCCTGAGAGCTGATGAATCAGTAAGATAAAACACTTCTTCAAAGGATAATACAGCTTTTTAGGGCATTTCAAATATACTATGCCTTTTCTTATCAATAAGGGCAGAATAATGGTTCTAAATGAAATAATAAAATATCTTGTATTGTTAAAACCTTCTCATCATAGATGTTTTGAATCTGATCTTAAATTTTCTTTGCTTTTTCTTGTACTTGGAGCCCAGCATGGAAAAATGTTTGGGGACCTTCTTGTGACCCTAGCTTATGACTTCTGTTACCTGATGGAATAAAGTAGCAGAATTCAAGGCATTGTAACTTGAACTTGGAAGTTTAAGCTGTTTCCAGAACTTGGATTCTAATCACAATTTGTATCAGTTTATACTAGTGCATTAGGATTTAGGAGGGAAGATCTTAAGTTTTACAGGGTCAACTTCTTAGAGTGGAGTTGGGGAAAATTAACCAAAGGAGAGAGTAAAGAAAGTACTTACAGAACCTTTCCTGTGGTTATATTGTAAAGCAACTAAGGTGGAAGTGAGAAAAGGCATAGAATTTGAGGTGCACTTGAAAGGCCCATTCCTAAGAGCCTCTTGAGATACCTCAGACAGGTATTTTGAGAAATAATGTGCACTTGGCAATTGCCACTGACAGGACCCCATGGCTCTCATTCCAAATTAGTAAATTAGGGAGTGTCATGCTCTGAGAACCATACGTAGATTTACCAGCCTAATTTTAGTTGTAACTTATTTTTAACAGCTTATATTAAACCAAGAGTTCTACTGTCGGAATTTAGAATTTTAAGGACATCCATTGACTGTGTGCAAGCTGCCAACTGTGAAATGAATAGGCTTATTTTTATGAATAGGTTTATTTTTATGTTTCTGTTGTGGCCCATAACATACAGCAGTAGCAGTGATGTGGAGGAAACAGCCATCACATGACATACTGAGACATCCTCGTGAGCTCTGTTCTTCCCTTAGCCTTGCTCTGCCTTTGCTGGCAATTCAAGGCTTTGGTGATTGCATTCTTATGTTGCCTCATATGAGGACTCTCAAAAAATTGGTCTCTTTTTGGGATTCAAATAGTTTTAAGTCTTTGACAGGTTCTCTCTATTCTGAGCTACAGACCATATTGCCCAGTCCAGTTTCTGTTTGGTCAGGCTTTTTAACTTAGTGTAATTGTTGAAGTGATTTCTCTGAAAAACGATGGATCCATTGACTGAATACATACCAGGTTTAGCTAATACTTACAAAGTATGAATTTTTCCTGATACTGTATAGTTAAAAGTCTATTCCCCATAAGAGAGTACGAGCCTCTTTTTGCAGTTTGAGAAATAAGTAGCTAAATTATCCAGATAGTTTTTAAATCTGTTGTCACATGCTTTAGCACACCATTCAGTCTTTCCTTTCTCTGTTACTCCTTTTCTGTAATGGAAATATATTGTTTGCTCTATACAGATGATGTTTATGTGTTGTTTATTAAGTGTGCGATAGAAATTCTGAAAGAAATATAGTGCTAGGGTACATTAACTTGGAGTATTCTAAATTTTCTTCAAGTAGTTTTGGTGAAATAAAATGATGGTTTTTATTTAAAGGAAAAGGATTGCTCTGTGGTGTTTAAATGATGGTTATATACTACTGAAGATTTATTTGTGTTGGTATGTACCTGTGCACCTTTTGTATTTTCACAATTTTACTATAGTGTGGAATAACTAAAAAGCATAGGACTTTCCAGTAGGTTATGCTGCACTGTAGTATATCTGCAACAGAGTACATGAGTAGGATACATAATTTTGAAGTATCTTAAGCAGTTATTTTATTCTATTTTGGTGTGTTTCAAGAAAGGAATAATTGTCTCGGACATCTGATGTAAGCAAAGGCCTGTGATATGTGAAAAGAACTGTTTCCATTAGAAGAACCTTCAGATGTGCCCAGATTTCCTTAAGTGCTTGATTTAAAAGAATTTGTGGTGTTAATTTCCAATCTTAGTATTTCAAACTTTGCTTAATGAACTTTTCATAGGAAAGTGTTTGCTGCTGTTAAATGTGAAATGTATTCTCAGAGTTTAAGCTGGGCTGTTAGGCCTGAGATCTCCCAGGAGCCATAGGCTGGAGTGCAGAGGACAGATGCAGGTATTGCCATCTTTGATTACCTGGCACTGCTCAGCAGAGTCATGACAGAAAAATCTCCTCGCATGTAGCTGTGCAGGGTAATCACCCTGTCTGAGCTGCGCTGTTCAAACACAGGGTGAAGGCTGTGTCATCTTCATATGTGTGCATGTGGGGGAATAGGTTGTAAAAGGAGTGCAGCAGAGTAAACGTCAAGAATCCGTTCTGCTGCTCAGCTTTATGTGCTGGGATAATAAACAGTGGATTGGGAGGATCAGTTCTCCTTCTGAAAGCAGGAAATTGTGGTGTGAAATTCAAGACTAAATCTCCAGTCTTTCCTTTTACAGTATTGTTGCTACTGATACACAAATAGTTACCAGCACTTCATTGTTTAGCTTATTATTATTTTAGTGATTATTAAATAAAGGTGGCACTTGGTGCATTTAATGAAACTGAAGGGATTCAATTCCCCTTTCACAGGCCCTGCCTTACAGGAAGTAAACTTGCTGCTGCAGTGCTTCAGGTGGCTGGGGAGATGGGAAGCATTCTTACTGCCTTTGATAATGGAAGTTTCTGGACACCTCCGGTGATGACTTCTATCTTACCATGAGGCAATCAGAGAATATGGCATTTGATAATACTTTTAATGGCTTATGAATATGGAAATCTGTATGAGTTTCTTGTTAGATAAATGAGGACATAATTATTTATCACTTGTGTTCCTAAAACTGCCCTTGAGATACCTTTTATATCAGATGCAGATATACAATACTAGCAATATCAGTAATGAGGCATTTAGGAAAAAAGTAATTTCCCTGTTACTGTGCTACTGCATTATTTTAAATGCTGCATGGAAATTTTTGGAGATGACAGCCAGATACAATTTTAGGGATAAAGATGAATGACTTCCTACAAGCAGGCCTGATTTTTCATTAAAACTTAGGTAGATATAATGATGCTGGGTGAGTGGCAACATAGAATTTTGACAAAGACATTGCAAGAAGCCAAGAGAAAAGATTTTGCAGTGCACAAAAAATACAGTAAAAAACTCTCACAATAACAAAATACAGTAAAAATAGAGTAACAAAAATATAAATGAAAGGTGTTGCAACCAGGCAAACGGATGTAAGTTTGACGGGAAAGTTGCGTAAAACATCTTTTCAATTGTTTACAAATACTGAGAGAAAGAGCTTGAAAATTGTAAGCCTCTGTTAATTTTTGGGGGGAGTTTCTTCACTACTTGAAGATAGGTAAGGCCTAAATTTGTGGGGAGGGACATATTAAATTTGTATGTTGTTGCAGAATTAAAATTGGTTTTACAGAGTGTAAGTTGGAAAATGCCACAATCTGGATGCTATTTTAATTATGAATTTTCCAGCTATTTTGGTGTGTGTGTGAAAGAACATTGTCAGCCTGTCCTGCAACGTATTTCCTGGCTTTCCTATAGCTGGTGGCCCATTTAGGATGTTTGATCCCCCTTATGGCATATAGGGCTTAAGTAACAAATGTATTTAAAGGTGGTAGCTTGGGGAAAGGCTCCTGCATTGGTCCTGGTGGGGCAGCTTGCCAGGCAAGAACAGGAACTGCCTAAGGCTCCTGATGTGTCTCTGAGTGTGGCCATGATCTGTATAAATGTTACCTTTTCTGTGCAGGGCTTTGACATGTAAGCACAGAGCTCTGCCCTCCTCCCTCTCCTCACTGCCTGGGTTTTTGATGTGGTAACATTTCTTCACTGTTTAGAACTGCATTCGCGTCACTGAAAAATAATCCACATGTGAAACAGTATATTTTGTCCACTGGTTGAACCCTCAAACCACTTCAGAAGGGCATTTATCAGTGACATTTAATAGACTGTTTGTGCTGGATAAAGCAGAGGTAAATCCTCCAATGTTAGACCCTCAGTGAAGCCTCATGGTCCTTTCAAGCTGTTCTTAAGCAAGGAAATAAAATGTGATTACTGTCTTTATTCTGGTACATCCCATTCATTCAAACAAAATGTTGTAAAATAGTTCATAAACTGCCTTTTGATATGTATCTTGTCATGTCTGTGAAGTGTTAATTATTTCTGCTAATGATATGATTTAATGGTTAAATGTTTCACTATTAATCTTCTGCCATAAAAAGATTCCTTGCCTCCACTCAGGGCTCTCAGATGACTTCTACAAACTAAAACAAAGAAATCATTCACATGGGATATCAACAGAAACAGCTGTCACTGACTTCTCATTTGCATCTTTTAATAACTAAGCTGTTTTCCTTATCAGATATCCACTTTTATGTATATGAAATCCTAATATCTCCAGTTCCCAAGTAGTTCTAGAGTCAAATAACAAGATTTTTAGCAGCTATGAAGTCTTGGAGGGTGAGACAGTTAATTAAGGGTTCTTGATTCTGGTTGTATGAGAACTTGCTCAGCAGCTCAGGTTGAGTTGGACAGACCAGAGGAGCCAACGTGTGGAATCCTCTGATTCCTTCCCCTTCAGGGAAATCCCCAGAGCCTTGCCTTGGAGAGACTTATCACAGAGTCTTTCCCCACCTGGGCGGACAGAAGGACTTCCTCATGGACTCTTGCTTAACAATGAACAACTCCAGTTCCTTTCCCCATCTGTTCCTAATTCTGGTGGTTTCTCCTTTCCCTGTTTCCTCATTGGTTGTGGTACCCCTGGTGGCCAGCCCCATCTCCCCTATAGGGCAATGCCCTTTGCCCTGCCCTTTGTGCTGCCCCATGCGCTCCCCTACTTAAACCTTGTGCAGAGCACACGGTCATTCTTTTGTCTCTGGTTTCCCTTTGGGGTGCTGCAATAAACCTCGCTGGAATTTGTTGTAGTCGGTAGAGCATGGGACTCTTAATCCCAGGGTCATGGGTTCGTGCTGCACGTTGGGCGCCACCCGCTGAATCCGCGGTTCTCCGGGCTTATATGAGTCCAACTCCGGCTAGCACAAACTCAAGCCCAGCACGGACTCAACATAGACAAAGGATAAAAGACGAGAAGCGCTCTTCCCCACGTGGGTGTGGGTATCCATTTATTGGCTTGAGACAGGACACTCCGGTGGTGCCACCACCCAGGCAGGAAAGAGCGCGCGGTCCCCTTGCAGTGGGGTTTTGTGCCCAGGTGAAAGGGGGCGGGGAAAGAGGACCATGGCCAATGGGATGCCAATGGGGAGGGGCAGAGAGAGGTCCTGGCTAGGCAGAGTAATTCTGCAGCGTGGATGACTCCACAACAAAAGCTCTGCAAAGCCTTGTTTGCTATCAATTTTCTCAATTGTTCCTTTGAAAACATGAATCTTCCTGTAATACGTCGTTTCAATAATAACAACCGGTTTAAGTTGTCACAGCGTCCACCAGTTCTCATTAAGGACCCAGAAACTTGGGAAACCAAGGGTCCTTATGAGCTTGTCACCTGGGGGCGTGGTTACGCGTGTCTATCCACCCCCTCAGGCCTTCGATGGATACCCCAAAAGTGGGTAAAACCTTTTGTCCCCAAAAATCCAACTCCAGCAGACGGGGATAAGAAGCAAGCAGCTGTTGCTTCCAAGAGAAGACAGCGCCGGAAGAAGAAGGAAGAATCTTCCTAAACCAGTTAGCTGTATTCCGGCAGACCCATGAACTTGTATGTGTTTTTTTAAAAGAATGTTTGTTTTTCTTTATAGAACAGAAAATCTACCTCCTACGTAACCTCACGATGAGCCCTGTCCGAGTTGTCATCCTGTTCACGCTGAGCAGTCTCACAGCTGCGTGGATCGTTCCTCAGCCACGCCAAAACATCTGGGTGACCCTGGCACAGACGCTCCAACAGGAAAATATATGCCTGTCCACAGCAGCAGTGAAAGACCCAATGTCTACCTGCCTGGTAGGGATTCCATTGCAAGCTGAAGAGTTCACAGACAAATTAGATACGCTTATACCTCCCCCAAGTCCCAAACCAAATCACACACAACCACATAATATCCATCACCAGCCAGCTGTAATAATAAAAAACCCCATAGAAGAGTGGCTTCCAAAGTTACCCAGAGCTGCTCAGGAGCCTCAAGAGTTAGAGTTCTTGGGCTCCTCCCCTGCACCATATTGCATACACTTCTTCGTTATCCCATGCTCCAACACCAAACCTTTTCACAACATTAAACAGTATCGAGGGGAATTCACTGCCAAAAGGTGGTGTAAGGTTTTAAGCCAGGTAGCAGCAGACAACCCAGACCATTCACATGCCAAGAGCCTCCCCAAAGGCTTGTTTTTGATTTGTGGAGATCGGGCATGGGCAGGAATCCCTTCTCGGCTTCTAGGAGGGCCATGTACCATTGGGCGGTTGTCCCTGTTGGCACCCAACCAAACCATGATTGGCAAGTGGACTCAAAAGAGCAATTCGGTCAGCAAAATTCATAAGAGAAGCTTAGACGATCTGGACCCAAATTGTGATGCAGACATATTTCATTGGGCCAAGTCAAAGCAAATGGCTGTATCCCTGTTCTATCCATGGGTTGCAGCAGCTAAGGCTCTAGGCGAATTGGGCCACCTAGAGTGCTGGGTAGTCAAACAGGCAAACTTGACATCCACGGCCATCAGCTCCCTCCTAGAAGACAAGGAGATTACCAGGCAGGCCACACTCCAAAATCGTGCAGCCATAGATTTCCTCCTGCTGCTGCATGGACACGAGTGCCAGGAATTTGAAGGACTGTGCTGCATGAACCTAACATCAAAAGCACCCAACGTCCACGCAGCTCTCCGAGAAGTGAAAAGCCTGATCGGACGGGTCAAGCAGGAATCCGAAGACTGGTTCAGCGGATTGTTCAAGGACTGGAGACTCTCGGGGTGGTGGGCCTCTATAATTAGGACAATTTTGTTGTTTCTTGTTCTTCTTTTCCTAGTCATATTAGCATTTGGTATTCTACGTCACATACTTTTAAAGGCTCTCCACAGCTTGGTCTCCCGTACCGCAGTAATCAACCGCTCAGAGTTTGCGGGACTGAAGCAAATTGACAGGCCTGCAAACCATGAGTGGTGGGCAAATTCATAATCAGCAGCAGAAATAGTCTGACACATTTCCTTTTGATTTTAGTTAACAGAAAAGGTGGAGGTGTTGTATTGTACTGAATAGTTTATTTAGTTGTCTTTGTATGGGTGATGGGAAAATTTTACTTGATATGTCAGGTCAGGTGGATGGTGTATCCCCCCCTTCCTACCACATGGTCTCTTCCCCAGGTATCCCTTCCCATGCCCTCCTGTGTCTGTGGTCTGTCCCACGGGTGGTCCCTCCCCATTGGCAAACCATTGGCCACGGTCCCCTTTCCCCGCCCCCTTTCCCCTGGGCACAAAACCCCACTGCAAGGGGACCGCGCGCTCTTTCCTGCCTGGGTGGTGGCACCACCGGAGTGTCCTGTCTCAAGCCAATAAACGGATACCCGCACCCATGTGGGGAAGAATGCTTCTCCTCTTTTATCCTTTGTCTGTGTTGAGTCCGTGCTGGGCTTGAGTTTGTGCTGGCTGGAGTTGGACTCATATAAGCCCGGAGAACCACGGGTTCAGCAGGAACTGACCATATAAAGGCCCTCCTGCCTCTCTTGGCTGAGCTAGCTGTGCTGAGTGGGGTGTGTGGACTTGCCTGAATGCTCACCCAAGCAGCTTTTCCACAGGAGATGCTCATTGGGAATTAGGTAGCAGCAACCAACATCTAAACCCCATGCTGCTCCACCAGTGTAGATTTATTTCTTAGATGTGTAGCATACAGTAGATAAAAATCCACATAAGAGAAGCAATTTCCCCAGCTGTCATCTTTTTCAGCAGAAAAGCTAAAAGCTGAATGAAAATACAGACTATGTTTTTCCTTTGGATGATTTTTTTTTTTAATTTATCACTGAGTCACACTGAAGAGACAGAGGACAAATAGCAAACATACTGTGGAGCTGCTTGTTTATGAATCTTGGACCTCCCAAAGCACTCAATAAACTGATTGTGTAATGAATAAATGTATGCTTCCAAAGAAATGAAACAAAACTATCTGGATTATGTTTTTTTTCTTCTGGGAGTGTTTGTCTGATAGAACCTGCAAGGAATGCTTGACACTAAAAGGATTCTTCAAAGCTACTAGGATATGCATGTATGGATACATACTTACTTTATATATGTATATACACATGCAATTTCTCTTTCCCTTGTAGTTTCTCAAATCTGAACATAGAATTTTGTGAATGTGGCAGGAAGTTTATGGCAAATAAAAAAATCAGTATGTGAAAAATGATTGATCACTACAAAAACACTTAGAGCAGCTTGTCTGGCTCTGGTGGTTTTTAACATGTTCTTTATTTCAAAATTTTTCATGCAGTAGCATATAGTCAGTAAACAGGACTGTTGTGGGAGTACAGCCTGAAAGGAAGTTTGAATAATCTCTTAACAAGAAGACTGTGCATGAGGATTCCAGTGTACTTAGGTATTCATCTTGAATAGGTTTATTGGAAACACGAGTGTCAATCAGCTTTCAGACTAAAACCTATTTGTGTAAATCCTTATCAAGAAATAAGAAACAATGTCATTATGAAAGGCTGTTGAATTTTGGAGGATTTTGAGAGATTTAGTGCTCTTCCCTTAAGCCTCTTTTCTGTGAAGCCAAGCTACTAGTTCTGGAGTGCCACTGCAGATCTGATACTTTCTCCCTGGGTAGTTACAAGCCTTTCTAATAAGGACACAAGTTTGAAAAAGCTGATGAATTTTCTGTGAGAAGCATTTAGGTTTTGGTCTGAGTGTACTTCACACATGATGCAACAGAGGACCAGTGGTAAGGATTTTTCTCTGGTAATGTCTGCTGGTTTTTGCTCCTTCAGAAGTGTTGGCTTTTCCTTTGGACTGGCAGAACAGCACTGTGAAAGGAACAGCCTTAGAATCTTTCTCATATGATGATAGTTGCCAAAGGCATGAATAAAAGTACTTGCAATCTAATTTTGTTAAAAGCACATAGTGGTTGTGTGTATTTCCAGTGCTTGAACAACTGGACTTGAGGCCAGAGGATGAGAATAAAGTGTGTCCTAATCTTGTACTTCTTCTGGGCTATGGGCTGGTTTTGGGCCCAGGCTGGCTGGATGTGTCAGTATAAACTCGGAGAGCCAAACTTGCATCTCTCTTGACACTGCTCCCCAGATCACCACGTGCTGCATTTCCACAGAACTCACGAGACACTCATTTCTGTGGTTTTCAGGCAGAGGGTAGGTGTGTCCTGTGGCCTATAAAGTCACAAACCTAGCACTTTGAACTGCTTCACTTCCCGCGGTTGCCAGTGCTCCTTTGATACGAGCGCATCAGCTCAGGAACTCTACAGGCAGCAGTTTGGTGTCTTTTTGCTGGGTATGGGTGCTGCATTTCAGTTTTTGTCAGAGATGCCAAATTGTAATAATAAGACCTGCACTTATGTTTGTAATTGTCAAAAATACCTACTTTTGGCATTCCCTATTAGACTGTTAATTCCTAAACTCAGACTTGGTGGCATCTGACAATTGCTTGCTTGCAATTATGTTAAGCCCTGTGGTTGATCAGAATTTCAAGTTTGTTTATCGTTGATGTGATTCCATAATTTTTTATTTTGTTGTTGATTACTGCAATGAAATTTCCTTGGTACACTGTGTCTGTTCTTCAGATCTTACTGTTGATAGGCAGTCACCTATATTCTCACAATGTTGGAAGTAAATGTATGGTTCTTTGATCAGAGAGATATGAAATTAATTGATAATAGTCGTTGAAGAATGGAGAACTAGCAGGAATGCTGAATTTTGAAGTCTGTCTTAATAGAGATTTTTCTGTAATCAGAGTGCCAGAGAGAAAAAAAGCTCTGGTGGCTAGGAATGGGACAGCCTTTATGAAGATTTAATAGCATAATTATCACTAGGGGAAAGTATTTTCTTTTCTGTCATCTTTTAATCTGTCCTAATTATAAACTTAATTTTAAACTCCTCTCTTTGGTAGCAATCTATTGAGTTTGTAAGTTTTTGCTATGCACAGTTGTGGAATGAACGTTTCATCCATTCATCCATCTTTCTGTAAGATAAAGAAACCTTCCATAGCTTCATCCCTTCCAACACCTCCCATTCATAAAAGTCAAGGAGAGATGGATGCCTCACTGGATATTCTGGTTTGATACCCAAAACTAACCAGGGGAAGTTGGTACTGCCCATCCTTCTCCTTAGAGACATATGGAATTGTGTGCAGTACTTACTGTGTCAAGCTACATTGATTTCCAGAATCCAGATTTCATGGCTAGTAAGACTCCATTTCTCTCCATGACTCACATACTAATGGCATGGAAAAACAAAATTGGTGTGGCAAAGCTTACAGGAATGCAGTGAGCTCTCAGTCAGACTCAGCAGCAGAAGGGAGGTTAAGAAGAGATTGTGTGTTTACAGTTTTTGGTTGTTCTTGATGGATTTTGCTTCCAGAGCTGACTCTGGAATACTCAAAATTTGCTGAGCCTTAGAATGAAGCAGCAAACAGAACAGCTGTTGGATTTCACACTGAAGTTGTTTCACTTATTTATAATGCAATTATTTGAAGGTTTCTTGTGTGGCACAGTGGAAGAGAGCTCTGTTGGTGGAAGAATGTTGGAAGGAATTTGTATTCACGGGATCTGCCTCTGCGACTGTCCTCTGCTGAACTGCAGTGCAGGTGGTCAGAGAAAAGCTTGTAGCTAAAAATGTAACCTTGTGGTTTGAATCCATGCCTTAGTGCCATCAGAGAGCTGCTGCTGGGCTGGTTAAAAAATTAGGTGGTTACTCAGTGCTTACAGTTTACATATCCAAGATAGAACAGTTCATTATTATTCATCTGGTGAAATAATCTATTTTTCTCTTCCACATGAATTCTGTGTAATTTTCAAATGCAAAGATGATTTGTTGCTATATATGATTGATTATTCAGGCTTTCCTGTGAAGAGATGTTTCAGTATCTGTTGAGTATTCATTAAATACTACCCTTCTGTGTTTCACACAAAATAGTGTTTAACATGGTATCCTCTGGCAAATGTTTTTATGTGGAAACAACAAGGATCCCTGAACACAACTAAATCAGAAGATTTAAGGCAAAAGTGGCCAAAATGCTGGAGAGCACTGTGGATCAGGTTTTAGTTGATGACACTATAGCTGCTGGCTGTGAACAGACACAGCAAAAAGGTCACTTGGTTGGGCAGTGCTCACTTCCTTGCATTGCTGGTGCACATTAGTTTAGAATCTTTCAGGCTTTAAGTGACACATTTGGCCTGTTGGCTTTCCTTCCAGTCAAAGGCTCCCAAAAAGTAGTGTTTGGCATTTGCAGTGGAAACCACATACAGTTTAATTTATTACATTTTAAAAAATAATTCCTATTTCAAAGTGATTTATTTTTTTTATTTCGCTGAAGTTTCTGCTGCATTTCTCTTTCTTAAAATATTGAAATGAAATTTAATTTTCAAATAACAGTTTGTAGAAAACTTGAGTGGTTGACCAGGTGTGTGAAAAGAACTCACAGCCCAACAGAAAGGTTACTGCTTTTTATTTCCAGTTAGAAAACCCTATCTGATTAATCCAGTTTTGTGGTTGAAAAGGTTCCTAGCTGCCTACATTTCAATGTTCTATCTTGTCTAATGAGTTAGTTATCTGTTACAGACAATTATTTCTTGTACATTGAAGGTTCCACGTAGTCTAGTCATGCTATTAAAAAGCCCCCAAGCAATTAATCCAAAACCCAGCAAAACTCCCCAGAGTGATGTAACAGGTAACAGAGCTGGTGCCCTGCTCTGTGTAGGAGTTCAGTACTTTTAACAATACAGTATTTTTACTGCACAATGCATAGCAAGGATATTGGCCTGTTGGAGTGTGTACAGAGGAGGCCACCAAGATGATGGGAGGGATGGAGCAACTCTCCTGTGAGGAAATGCTGAGAGAACTGGGTTTGTTCAGCTTGGAGAAAGGATCACTGAGGGGTCACCTAATTGTGGCCTTCCAGTACCTGAAGGAAGCCCTTCAAATAGATGGAGAGAGACTTTTTACAGGAACATGTGGTGACAGGACAAGGGGGAATGGATTCAGATGAAACAGAGCAGGTTTAGATTAGGAAGGAATTCTTCCCTGTGGGAGTGGTGGGGCACTGGCACAAGGTGCCCAGAGAAGCTGTGGCTGCCCCAGCCCTGGAAGTGTTAAGGGCCAGGCTGGATCTCTGAGTAGCCTGGGATAGTGTAAGGTGTTCCTGCCCATGGCAGTGGGGGTGAAACTAGATGACCATCTTGAAGTGTCTTGCAAGGCAATTCTGTGATTCTGTGAATGCCTCTAAGTGCTTGTGCAGTATAGTGGAATGTTAGAAATTATTCATGGACTGTTGCTTTTAAATGATTGAAGCTCCTCATGTGTCACACAGCCTCTAGATCCCTCACACACTCCCTAATGTGCTTTACAGTACTGAGAGCCTTTGGCTTCACCCTGCGCTGGTTGCACACAGGTATCAATGTTTGGCACCTTTCTAATTAAGCAAAGGCTGCGATTGGGCTGATAAAGTTTGCAAAATCCTAATCTTAATTATTTGGTTCCATGCCTATTGCTATTGGAATAAGCAGTATGTTGGAATAAATCAATATTGATCGCTATCTCTAGATTAAGCCAGTTTAAAAGTTTTTACTGCCAACTGGCTCATGGCAGCCTGGCAGTATTTATAGATAGCAACACCTACCTAAGAATGTCCCTTTAATTAGAAGCCCTTTAGTAAGAGTTTTTTTAAAAAATACTTTACAGATCTCTAAGCAGTATTTGTCTTGCATGCAGTAATAATGGTGGTTCAGTTTCTGTGAAGTAGAAAGATTGATACACCAAGTACACAAGTAGAGGGAGATAGTTGAGAACAAGGATTTCAGTTTAGAAAGAAGAAGAAGAAGACAAAACCTGAAATGCTCTTCTGCTTCTGCCCATCTTCTCCTTTAGATAGGTCATTATCCTTTATCAGCCTGTTGGAATTCAGTTAAAAATGTTCAATGAGAAATCATCCTACCTATCTTCAGACGTTCAGAATATGGAAATGAGGAGGTAAGCTCATAATCTCCTACTTCTAGGCAATAAATAGAAATAGGCATTTCCTGAGGGCTGTGCATTTGACCAAAATGAGACAAATAACAGCCCTGAGAAATGTTTTCCTCCTGTCAGATTACTTTGAATAGCTAAAAAGTTTATTAGGGATTGTCATCCTGCTTCTGAAATGCTTTAAGTGGGTCTCTGGAAGACTCATTTCCCTTCAGTACATAGGGGACCTCTGCACATTTCTGCATCAAATTTAGCCTGACTTAGGGCTGTAGAAGAAATGTGGAGTTCTAACCTTGTGCTTGGCCTTCCCAGCAATGTGTAGGGACTTCACAGTCAGATCATTTCAGTGGTCAAAAAGCCCAGAAGTTTCTGGCAGATCATCTGAGTAGTCGGGGTTGCCCTGTAACCCTCGGAGGTTTGTACTGGATGGCAGCAGGGAGCAGGACAGCCTCAGCTGAACATGGTTTGGTTGTGTAGGGCCAGAGAACTGCCCTGTTCAGCATGCAGATGGGGCTGGGTGAGCTCATCATGAGAAGAGGCAGCCTTTGGCTCTTGACTTCAGTGCTCAGCATCTCACCCAAAGTGTGTGTGCCACAGATGGTTCAGGCTCTCTGAATTGAATATGCAAGAGCTGTATTTTGGATGCTCTGAGTAGGAGATTGACTGGATAGGCCCCAGAAGGGAAGGCTCCTTTTCACCTTATCTTGGCTCTTGTGTTCTGGGCTTTGAAGCATTTGTGTGTGTCTGGGGAGCAGCAGTGTTGAAAAGAAACTTGCAATTTGGCTGTCAGATGCCTGAACAAAGCAAAGGAGCCTGTGTGTAGGTAACTGGACCAAAATTTAAGCCTTGGGAAGGGAAAGGGGTCTTTTCTGGGAATCAGAACTGTTGTGATGGGAAGGTGCACCTGGAAAGAGGACAGTCGAGGGGTTTATGTCACCTCAGGGTCTGCAGGTTCTGGGTTTTGAAGGAAAGCTGGAAAGAGCCACTCTGGATTCAGACATGGCTTTGAATTTGGTCTTGTGTTCAGCTCTGTCTGTGCCCTGAGCCTTGTGGCTTTGTTTACTAATGGGAGCTTTCAGAGGCTTTTGGAGTACTTTTGTGCAAGACAGGGCTACTTTGTGGTCACATTCCCAGCTCTAGAAAAGGAAGCTTGGACTTGGTTAGTTCTTGGCCTTCAGTGTATTGTACCAAGTGTCCAAGATAACCATGGGTTTTTATCTTTTTGAGAGCAGTAATGAAGAGTAACTTGTTTACCCCCTATGCATTTTATAAGGTAGCTGACTTTTTCCTTACGTGCATGGAGAAAATGAGCTGAAATCCTGTTGGTTGTGATTTACAATTCTCTACTTTCCAGTACTGCAGTATTTACAACTCATTTTATACTTTGTCCTTCTACAGAGTGTTTAAGCTGTGCAAAGTGTGTCATCCATATTAGGTAACAAGCTCTGCAACAGCTTTGTAAGGTTATATTTAAGGATTATTTCAGCAAGCTGAGGTCAGTCTGTTGCCATTTGAAATACCTGTCTTAAAGATGAACTCTCCCTGGCAAACTCAAGATGCACTGTTACAGGTTTTGAAGATACCAGCCCTCCTGTAAACTCCAACAGCTGGGGGTCTGTGATCTTGGCACTGAATTTGGGTTGTATCTATCCAGTTTTCCCAGTTCTTTTGAGGACAAATGAATCCCTCATTACTGAAAAGAGTAGCTTGACACCTTACTCCATTTATATTGCAAATCTGGCCACCTGAGATGTGATTTCTTGAGGGCACTGAGCAGTAGCATCATTCAAAGTCACCACAGCTGATGTTTCAATTCTTCATATAATGGAACTGTCAGCTGGAAGCCTTGTAAGTTTGGGAAGAGGGTTAACTGAAATAGTTAAAACTAAATGCAGACAGCAGTGAACACTTCCATCATCCTAGAAAGCCCAACAGGTTTTTCTCTGAGAAGAAAATGAGTGAAGTATATACCTGCAAGTTGTCAGAATCTGTCGCCAGCAAAAAATTCCCATAAAGGCTTCCATTGACTTCTTAAAATTTTGTTAGCAAGTATTTGTATTAGATACCAAGTTTTATACCATTTATTTCAGGTGCTTGTAAAGATTGCTGTACTGACCCAAGTGAAAATAAAAAGTATGTTGCATATGTTCCCCCTTGCATTATCTCTTTGCTTTCTTGGAGAAATGTTATTTTTCATAATGAGAATAATTCGGTTTCTCTTTTCATTCAGAAGTTTGAAATCTGATCAGTAAACCAGTTTTAGGAATAGTTGTGTGATAATGCACCTATCAGGTGGGAGAACTGCAGAAAAAAACAAACAATATGGATATTTTTGACCTAAAGTAAAAGCATTTTTGTTGGGGTAAGTTTTTTGTTTGTTTCTTATGAGTGCTTAAAATCAGAATGTATCCGAGATTTTGAAATCAAAACATGGACTAACTTTTAGAAGGTGTGGAGGAGAGTGTTTGGGGAATAGGCTGTTCTGAAACTTCTATAGAATTTAGAAAATAGCACCATTTGAGAAGGACCTATGGATGGCATCTGGTCTGGCTCACCACTAAGATTTTCTGCATTTCTGAAATGTAAACTATTGTACAGCTTATACAGATTTACCAATTTCTAGAATCAATTTATTTTTATATCCAAGATATCCTTCCTGTCCTTCATGTGTGCAGCTACTGTCTCCTTTCTCAGTGAGAGTGGCTGATAGAACTGCCTTGGCTGCTAATCTGTCTCCCAGCACATCTCCTGGGTTTCAGAGTTGCTCTCTACTGTTCTTTTTCTGGAAAACAAACTATGGAGGTTTTTTTGTTGCTTTCTTAATTCATATTTATAGCCAGATGGGGAGGGGGTGTGAGTGCAATTTTTAAGTTATTCCAAGTATGAAATGAGAAATAATTGAGAAGTTGAAATATTTTTTCACTCTTTCTAGGGAGAAGATCCATTTCATTAGAGAGCAGATATTTTTTTTTAAAGTTATATTGAAAAAAAGTATACAGATGTGGAAGAAAGAAACCAGTACATTTTGTCAAAAATCTGTTCTGGCACAAATGAAACAGTAGTCCTGGACAGTACCATGTTCAGGACAAATGTTGGTTTTCAGGTTTTATGACCAAGCTGAGTGTAGCTTCTTATTATGTAATAATACAGCAAGAAATAGTTCAGTAAGTAAAAGTATTTGTGATAGGGTGAAGTTCACACTTGCTGTGGAGGGAATGTGAAAGATTATAACACTGGTAGAGGTGGATGAGTAAGGCAAATAAAATATAGGTCTGAACCAACACCATTACTCTTTTCTTTCCACAAGGGAAAAAATTCCAGGGAGCACCATAGACTCTTCTGGCCAAGGGCACAATATTAACAATTTCAATACAGGTGAAAAAGTGAGAAAGACTAACACTACTCTTCCTGGAACACTTGTAATTTATCACTTGAGATTGTGTTTATTACTTAAAGTAGAACAAACAAAATAAGGTACTCTTGAAGTAAATTAAATCAATTAGTTAAAGTACATCCACATTTAAATAGTGATTTATGAAATTCTGTCAAATTTTCAATATCTGCTATGGTATGTATTTTTGGAAAGTAGTAAAACAGATCTGATTGGACCCAGCAGGTTTTTAATAAAGATGTCAAATGAAACACCTGGAATGATCAGGGCAAAGTGTTGTCTGTGACTTTGGGTTTAGAGGCACAGTAATATCCTGGCCTGTTGGGCTGCCATCATTGGTGGCAATAAGCACTTCAGAGCTAATCCAGGTCACACGTCTTCATTGCCAGTAAAGCAAAATCCTGGTGCTCTTTCAGTGTAAAATGTCTGTAAATTAGGGAAATGCAATCAACTATTTGCAGAGCTTTTTGAAAACCTGCTTGAAGTTTACCTCTTGTTTGTGCTGCCATGCAATTCAGCACTTTTTTCTAGGTTTTGGGGGCATCAGGTGCATCTGGACACAAAAGGGAATTCTAATCTATGTACAGAGTGTGTGGGAGTGAACTGAGAAAAAATAGGAGAGGTGTTGTGGCATTCAGATTTTCTGAAAAATCCCTTTGCCCAGGATTTTTCTCCTGAGAAGCTGAGAAACCTCAGAGAAAAAGGAAAATAATTATTATCTCATTTGCTTCTCCTGTGTTGTGCTCACATGTGGAATGTGTTTGGAGATTGTTTACCCACAGGTGATCGTTCCATTGGATTCTGCTGGGAGTTGTTTTCACTCTTTGGCCAATCAGGGCCAAGCTGTGTTGGGACTCTGGAGAGAGTCACCAGTTTTCATTAGTATCTTTTCAGCCTTCTGTAAGTATCCTTTCTGTATTCTTTAGTATAGTTTAGTATAGCATTCTTTAATATCATATAGTATAATAAAGTAATAAATTATCCTTCTGAGAGTATGAAGTCAGATGCATCATTCCTTCCTTTGTCAGGGCACCCTGCAAATACAGTAAGGGGTCAGGTTCGTGTCTTTAATGCATCAGGCTTATCTTTTTGATATGGTAACACGCAAATTGAATTTCATAGCTGTTTGCATTTCCTTCCAGAGAACAGATGTGGATTCTGACTCTTGTCCCCACATTTTATCCTCATGTATGAGGGACAATTCCAGCGAGGCAGAGTGGATAGCTTGGCATTATTTGCCAATTCTTGTGTCATGATAAGCAGAGTATCTTTGCTAATGAAGTACTTACTCCAGCCCTTGTTCTTTGTCTCTTCCGTAGCTTTTGTAGGGATCAGAAGGGCCCCTTTTTCTTGCTGCTCTGAAAATTGTCTATTTTTATTGGTGGCATATGTGCCTCAGAGTACTGAAGGAAGTGTGCTGTGGCAGCCAGCAGTGAGTTTTGGAGAACCTCTCCTTGGCTTCTGGGCCTTCCTGCAGAGCCAGTCAGCCTTCAGTGCCTCAGTGGCTCCACTGCAAAGCTTCAGCCCCTCCGTGCTCCAGCAGGTGGAAACTTGGGGCCAGCCACTGTTTAATAGCAGGGTCAGTCGTGGAACTACTGACCTTCTTCCTAGGAAAGCCTGAAAAATACCGCCAGTGATTTTACAGAAGTGCTCTTGTAATGCTGGTTAGAGATTAAATGTAGGGAGAGACATTGTTCATAATACAAGGGAGAATCTGATTAACAGCTCAGGAAGAAGTCATAGTTTTGAAGATATTTTTGCTCAGTGAAGAAGTCTGCTTCTGTGTAAGCCTTTTGAAATATAACTAAGAAATCTCACAGGACACTTAAATTCTATTTACTTGGAAAACTGTTAAATTTTTTTCTTCTAAAAACTTCAAAATGAAAGTCATAAAATTTGAGATCTTAACATGAAGAAAAAAACGTTTCTACATTTGATTACACAAGGGCTGTCCCCTGCACAAACACTGTAGGCAACGTTGGATTTCATGAAAATAAGTCCACCCAAGCATATGGAGACTGTGTAACAACAGGTAAAATTTTGAGCTCAAAAAGAATCCTAATTAATAATAGGTTAACTCTACAGATAAAGCTAAAAATCATACTTTGGATTACGCTTGCTGGTCTGAAGTGTTAGAAATTAGTTGGAAGCATGACGGTTTTCTCAAAGATCTGTTTGTGTTTCATGTCTGTGTAGGTGTATTTAAGTTTACTCTGGTTTTCTTTCTAGCCTTTTGGAATGGGCATCTCCCATCAGTGTGTGTGCTAATACAGTATTGAACATAGGGATATGAGGATCAGAAATATTAAGAGAAAAGTTTGAGCTCTGTGCAGTTGTTTAGTTACTGGTAATGCTGACATAAGTGAAGGTAAAGAATTTAGCATAAACTAGGAGGGAAAACCTCATGTTTCAGAGGCTTTTCATGGCTCTTCAGAGAAATATATGCTATTTCTGTAGTTATACCTCATGATATGAAAATCTCTGTATTGTGGTCATTTGCAAACAAGGTATTGTTCTTCAAGTTATTGAACTCTGATTTAGTGTTTTTCTGTAGCATTGTGTTACAGTTACTAAAAGGGGTTAAAACTGGTGGACAAAATACGCTTGTGAAAATTCAGTGTAAGTTAACTGTTTTTCAGTATTCCTCCCATGTATGAATGGTACACAGAAAACACAAACAGAAGTTTCCAGACATGACCCTGTTTTTGTTTCTCTAGCCCTGGACAGGAGCCATTACTGCATGGGTTGAGATACCAGCAGTGGGACCCAGCCCATTTTGATGGTGCTTTGTTATTTAAAGTGTGCTAAGAACCATGTTACTGTAAATTCCTATTTATTCATGAGGTCAGGCTTTAAAGAATAGATCTTGTGGAAATGATCCTGTCCTCTGTTGAAAGTTTTAGTTTAGTTATTCCCTTAGATTTAGTGCGTTGTTTAATGCTGATTTGAGTAAACTTTTTCATAACAAGCTATTTATGTGTCTTTATAACCACTTGAAGTTTCTTTCATATGTGGCAAGAATATTTTTAGTGTAGTATAATGACATTTCACAGTCCAAAAGAATTGCTTTGAGAGGCAGCTTTCATAAGATTCTTAATCAAATGAAAAGATTGAACACAAGCAAAGAAATCTATTAAGCTCCTTATTTTAATCCACCCTAAATCATTTAAATGTATGCATATTTGCATGTGAAAGCTGCTGTATTATCATTGCAGTAGAATTGTTGGCATAAATAATGCCAGTCACTGTCGCACTTGTATTTCAGTTTTAGCTGGAGAAGCCTCTCTGGAGAAACACCAACTCTTATTTAGTTGTCTTAGAATTTTATAGATGGAGATGAACCCATTAATGAGTCATGTGCTGCTGGGAAGTGATAGGCTTGGTGGAGTGCCGTGTAGTCCGAATTTGCCATCTTAGGAAACAAGTTTACAGTTTTCAGAGCAGTGGCTGTGTCTGTAAATAAAGTGGCTCCTTGCTTGTGTTGAAAACCTTTATTTGTTGGAGACTATGATGCCACTTCCATACTCCTGTATTTCCCCGTGGGGTTACCTGTAGCACAGGTTTTGCCACTGTAATCACGGGCAGGCTGGCCCTGTTGTCAGATGTGTTAAGGAGCTGGGAGGACAGCCTGGCACAGAGGGGCAGGAGCTGAGGATTTGCCACTCGGAGTGGAGGGGGTATCCAGTTGTTCTCAAGGAGATGCAGAAGGAAGGACAGAAGGATGGGAAGTTGCCCGTGGATGGAAGTTCATTAATTGCTCCTAGGGAGGTGCTGCAGCTAAATGAGGCTTTAGAGATGGGTCTGAAGAGAGGAAGAAGGGAGGGACAAAGGGCAGCACCTGGCTGGAATGGGAAATGATTATCAAAGAACAATTTAAAAAGCGAAAAATTTGGAAGCTTGAGAGTATCCTAGTTTTTACAGTACCTTTTCCCAAATATGGGAAACCAAGAGAATCCCATGTAACCTTCAGATTTTGCTTTAAATCTACATTTACAATTGCATACTAGAAAATAAAATCTCCTGCATAATGGTTGTGTAACTGCCTCTGTCAGCTGTAGAGAAGTGCTGTTATTTATTTTCTTCTGTTAGAACTTGCTAAAAATCATTGATGAAGAACTGCCTTGAGTTGCTCATTTTATATAATTAATTTCAATTCCTTGATTTTCCCATGTAAGCAGAGATTTATCTCACCAACTCACAGTTAGATGGAACTCTGGATTTAGTGGCTTTCCTGTTTTTTCAGGAAAAGGTGAGGGAGAGGACAAGGATTTGCAGCTGATGGCACAATAGAACTCGGCCTTTAGTCAGTATGCTTTCTTCACACACTAATGCCTTGTGAGTACTCTCTGCTGATGCCCTTCAGGACATCACAGAGGAAGAAATCAATCAGCCTATGAGTTTGGAGGAGCTCTTAGAAGGAAATCTTTCCCTTGATGACCAGGTTGCCCATTCAAAACTTGGCAACTCCACAGCAGAGCAATCCATGGAAGGCCTAACAAAGAGGGGCAGCTGGACAAGTCCTACTGAGGACTCTACATCTGACCTAGCTTGTTAAAGAGAGAGTGAAAAGGGGAAGGGAACTCTTTTAAATCATTGTCCCAGAAGAGCTCTTCAAATATTCTTTCTCTACCTTCCTTGAAGATTGTTTTATGTAAACATTCTGCTGAACTAAATAAGGGGGTCCTTGGGAAAAGCTACTCATCTCTTGCTTTTTTTCTAATGTGTATGTAGAAGTCCTAGAAAAAAGTCTCTGCGCTCAAACTGAAACCTAGCATGTAGTAAGTTAAAAAAAAAAAGGCATTAAATATGATGTGAAATGGAAAGATTCCCCATTTTAATGATATTAAATGATAGTAGGGGAAACTGAGGATGTAAAGGATCATCCTTGGTCCCGGAAGTAATTAGGGAGCATTTTGATGCCTCATTAGCCTCTTCTTTTGATTGGTGGCAGCTTGAGTTGATGGAGAACAGAGAAGCTTTGTTTGCTGACTTCTGCTGCTCACCAAAACTGAAGCCATTCTTTGATTGTTCTGATGTTCCTCCTTAGGGGCGTTGCCAAGTCAGAGCTCCCTGTCTCCCTGTGTGAGACCTCTGCAGGTGCTGTTCTAGCAGTGTCTGCAGTGCAAGCTGTGCCTTTGGAGAGAGCTCCAGTTCGGTGAGCTTTGGCTGTGATGGCCAGGTTTCACTAATCCTGGACCCTGGGAATGGGTGGATTGCCCACAAAGAGAGGGCACCCAGCTCTGCAGAGACTCCTGCCCAGGCGCTGCCGTCCGCTGCCCCTCAGGGAACAAATCAGCCAGGCGGGGCTGCTAGGCCTTTGTACCATGCTGCCTTCAGAAACGGTGCACATTCTCTTCATACTTGATTCAGTGTCCTGAAATTTGTCTGCTTCACCCAAAATCCATAGTTTCAGTGCTGGGGAAACACTCATTTAAAAACTTGACCAAAACACCCCCAAACAAAACCAATGCTTAAACTACTGCAAATCAGTTGTTACAGCGGTTCCCTGTGGAACATCACTGTGAATTCTATTCTTCATTCTTTTAGGCTGTCTTGTATTCATCAAGAAAAAAGAAATTGAACTGATCACACCCAGGGTTTCTTTTATTTGTGTGGGAGTCCGTTAATTTCTTTCTAACCTTGGTATTACTTTTTTCCTTGGCTGTGTGTATCTCTCTAGATTCACTGTTATAGACTGATCTGCAGAGGGCCTCAGTACTGTGCTTTATCTGTCTAAATTTCCATCATAAAGATTCATTTTGGTTTCTAGTTGCTGGTACTTCCTACAGTGGAAATAAATATCAGTTCCCACTGCTAAATTGTGCATATTGGATTTTCCTTTTTGATGGAGTTAGTGTTGCATTTTTGAGAGCAGTCATTCTAGATGGAACTAAATAGCATGGAATTTGAAACATATCTTAAATATTCATTCTTTAAATAAGCATATGATTTTACAAATTATGTTTTGTATTTCCAACCTCTGCATGTCCATCATTCCTTTGGTGATGGTTGAGTTATTTTAGTAATTAATTCCCTTTCTATTGAGTAGCTGAGCAATTAGTAGAATAATCATTCAAGTAGTTGCTTCTTTGTTGATTAAGAGCAATCTTGATTGTGAAATCATTTTATGTTAACAAATCAAAATGTGAGAGCTTTTCTGGTACAGAACTGGTTCACCAAACTATTATTTGATTATTTGATGAGATGGATTGAATCCATGTCATCAACAGGTAGGTCATTTCTGTGTCCCCAAATACATTTTGAAAATACATTTCAAATTGTATATTGTAATATTTATTTACATTAAGGCTAAAGGTAAGAAATTAAGCATCTGTTTGTTCTTTTTGACGTGAACACATCAATGAGTACTGCAGTAATTGAACTGTTCTCCACATTTGGTAGCATCTCATCCTCCCTACATTTCTTAAAGAGGACTCACTTGTGAAATTTAAAGTTGATAAAAGCACAACAAGATTTTCATATTTTGTATAGATTTCTATGTGTATCTGTTAAATATCAGGGTATAGTACGTATATAAAGTATTATATGCCAAAGAAGGCCTAGTTCATCAGTGCAACAGGCTGCAGGCCAATGTGGAGGCAGTGCACATAGCACCTGGAGTATGTAGAGCTGTACCAGCCCTGCTTGTGGATTGTGCACCACAGAGATGGATTCTGCCATCTGCTTTCCCTTGTCCCCTGGGACAGAAGCTGTGCCACAGCTTTTTTTGTGTCTCCAAATGTTTTTGACTCAGTTACACAGAGAAGGCAAACTCCTCGAGCTGGGCAGCTTTGTCATTTTCTGTAATTAGAAGCTCTTACACCACAAGTATTGGGCTACTCTGTAGAGCAAGGCTGTTGGAGTGCTGAAAGTGCTGAAAGTGCTGAGCTCACCCAGTACCTCCTGCAGACCTGGCCCAATGGATTTCTCTGAGACAATCACTCAGAAATTAGTAGATATGAATTCGTGGCTCTCAGACCTGTACCCTTGATTGAGTAGAGCTCTTCAGTATCAACTTAAGTGATTCAGAGCATGGGGACCTGAGTTCAGAAGGTCAGGGAGTCTTTCACAGTGGTACCTTTCTATCCATGGGCTTGCACTGTGCTTAGAGGAAGATCAAAGCATTATTTCTGCCTTTCAAGTATACTTGAAAACTGGAAAAAAACAGCTACCGACATTTGTCACCCCATGCCCCATGTGCATGATCTGATTGAGCACAGGACCCCTTTATGATACAATGGACTTAGCTTTGCAAAGCCTTCACTGGCCATGAAATTTATGCGCTGTCTCCTGGTTTCCTCATAGCTTCTCTGGAGAAAATCTGAGGTTATTCTGTGATTTTAAGAATCATCCAACTTGCCTCCTTAGGCATTTTAGGCATCCTGTATTTGAAAGCTTGTTCATGTGTGGGCTTTGAAAATGCTGTAGCTAATGTAACACAGACATTGCTTGCATCACGAATATCACAGGAGCATGGTCATGGTATGGAATTTTACAGCACTTAGCTCTTGGAAAGATATTTTCTCTTGTGACTGTGCTTTTGTGACTTATTGTGGCTCTCAACAATCTTTATGTTGACTGTCTGCCATAGCATATCATCAGCTATAATGTCCTCCCTGTTTGCATTTTCTCTTGCAACCTTCAATGGGTGTAAAATCCCAAATAGCATTCCATTCATGAGCAGTGGTGTTCCGGGATTGTCACACGTATTCTGAGGGACTGCAAGTGCTGCGATGCCAATTTACATGGCAAGCACAAGCACGTTACCTCAGAAACTGACAGCAAGGGATGCAGGAATCCTCCCAGATCGTGGCTGCACTTCCTTGCAGGCGTCAAGGATTTGTGTCAAGCATTTGCATTTACAATAAAGCTGACTAATAATGACTGTATCTGAGTTATCTGTGTGCTGCTGATTAAAGTTTGGTCTTTATATATAAAAAAAAACATTTGAACAGGTGCTATAGACAGCATCCAAAACAAAACATATTTGGAAACAACAGGTTGCTCAGTGTTGGCTTTTGACTGGTGTAAACTGAACTTGGCCTTTTCAATTCTTTCAGGTTTCTTGAAACAACTCTTGGTCTCTGGTTTCTTGCAGTGTATTTATTCCCTGAGTACTGCACTATGCGTACTTCACTTTTACAGTTAATTGAGGTGGCTGGAGGTCAGCCAATCTGATCAGGACTTTTTAGAATCCTGAGGTACTTAGCACTGGAGATTCTCTTCAGAGATTATAGTACTGAATTGGAATTGTTCTCCATATATCCAAAGTATATTAAACGTTTATGCTTGAGTGACTGGTAGGGCAGGAAGTGTTTTATCTACGTTGAAATAAGATTGTTCTAATTGCCCACATGGGTTATCAGGGAGAGGATCATGGAGGCCGGGGGAATTGAGAGCCAGGCAAAGGAAGTAAAAATCCAGCTGGAGTGTTGCTTTCAAGAGTTCTGGCCCTGCCACCAGCCTTTCCTATGAACTGGGGAGGGGAATGTCTCACGGGTTTGGGCTGCAGCTGTAGTTGGCTGTATAATTTCACAGCACTGTAGAATATTTGAATGAAAGGATGACAATTAACACCTTAGCATTCAATTAATAATGAACTTTAGTCCTTAACTTGTAGCTCTTCTAGAAAGTGAAGCTGCTAAATATAACTATTCTTTTTAGAATGGATTCCATTTTTAGAGAATACTAGAAAACAAAAATTAAGAGACTATAGAAAAGCATCTAAAAGGAATCAAAGCATAGAAAACCAATTTCTGGATACAGTGTGTTTGCAATTCTTTTAAGTTTCAAAATACTCTAGAATTCTGATTGATATTTGTTCTATTGTACATTTTCTCTGGCTTGTTTATACCAATCTCTCAGCTTATTATTGAAACTTTTAGATCAATGTTAAAAATATTAGCAACTTTGAAATGGCTTTAAAGATAGGTCTCAGTACACCATATAAATAGGGTAATTCATAGAAATCTATTATTAAGGGCAATTAGTGATTTTCATTAGTTTGTGAACAACCAGATTTTTAAAAAATTATAAAATAGTTTTCTCTATAAATTTAACTTTCCAGGGCCTCAGTGTGTTACCGTGATAAAAGGGCCTCACCCAAAATATCAAGTTTCTGCATAAATAAGTACAGTAGTTTTGTCTGAAACCTTGTGTTTTCCCAAAAGAGAATATAAAGTGCCCAGTATATTTCCCACTATAAGATGCCTAGTAATGTGAGCTGAGTTGCCTTCTCACAGTGGCAATAAAAGTTATTCTAGAAAATCTAATAAATTTGATGATAATGAGAACATAGACCATAAAAATCGCAGTAAAATCTTCTTTTTTTAAAATATGACTTTCAGGGGGAAGGGAAATGGTCTAGAGAAGGGGAGTTTGTGAACATGCAGCAGTGTCTTTTCAAGAAACTGTTCTCATCTGGGGAAGGAAGTCAGTGTTCTCCAGTCCATCATGCTCTTTTTGCTGGCTTTAAGGCACTGCTCCTCGTATGCTTCCAACTGGGCATTTTTGGAATAAAGCCAGTGTTTGGCCTCAGGAAACCAAACAAAATAATGAAATGGGAATGCTTGGGGTGGCTGCATTCTAAGGTTGTTTCTTAGGCTCTCTGGGGTCTCGGATCACTGCGCTGGATCAGCACCAAGCTGATGCTTGGGACCTGAGCAGACCTTTGCTGTGGGCGCAGTGGCGCTTGTCTGCAGCAAGGCAGGAGCTTGGCTAAATTCCTCGGGCCCCCAGGGGGGACCATTCTCAGGAGTCTGAGCCCTTCCTGTTCTCCATGTGCACGTGGTAGGCTTGGCAGCTGTTTGCTACTATAGCTCAGCTATTAACCCAATTTTAAACCATTAATCCAGGAAAATAAGAATGAGTGTGAGTGGGAATCTCCAAGTAATGAAAAGGTATGTTTCTAGAATATGACCAGTGCTTGTCATATCTATATTTCAAATCTGTATTTCCTGGCTCAAATTTATTTAAATTTAAAATATTTGTTATCTTTTGGTTTACTTGCATAATATAAGGTCAGTATTCTATGGATGAGTTCCTTGTGTTAAATGGACTTTGCCAAATACATGAGACTTGTGACTGCTAGTGTGGTACTATGGGGTGATAACTTTTTGGCTTAACATCATGTTTGAAGCCCTCCATTAAACTTGAGATTAATTTTATTGTGTTTTATTGTGTGGTTTGTTGAAGATGTGTAGACTTTAATTTTATTTTTTTTCATGGCTTTGTAGAAACATGACAGTGAGTAGGAGTATTACCTGGATTGTATCTTCAGCAGCTCCCTGAAGCTGAAGGATTGATAGCTTGTGATTTTCAAGGCACCTGTTTTTGCCTAGGGAATTTCTGAAACTTCTCTGTCCTTGTCACCTTTGTTGAAAGGAGCAAAATGAGTCTTGTGATGGTGTATTTGAATTCTGCAGGCCTGCATTTCTTCCCCTCACCCTTTCATGTGTCAGGATTTGCCTTTGCAATTTCTGATTTGAACCCAATATATTTTTCTTGAATAGTACTGGAAAATTAATAGTTTTTTAGCATTATTAATCTATTAGAAAGTTTTATAGTGATCTTTTTTTTAGTAGAGATCATTCAAGTGGGCAATTCAGTTCTTCAAATTCAATGAAGCATAAGGCATCAGGCCTTCTAATGTAAATAATGATCTTTATGTTCCACTTTTGTCAAGATATTAAAAAAGGAGTAATTTATGCTTCAGTGGGTAGACAGTGAGAGTCTTCTCTACCAAAACATTTTTATCAGTTAAACAACTATCAAAATCTGCTTTTTCTTCAGGGTTTTAGATTGGTTTTTATACTTCTAATATTTATTACCTAATAAATAGCCTCTGTAATATGTCTATTTAGACTTTTCAGTGCCAATGCTAAATACAGTCTTTTGAACAGGGAGCTTTCCTGCTCTAAAATCATAATTAACTCTATTGAGTTAGGAAGGAAGACAGAAACCCTTATAACAGTAGCGCTGCTATCCTGGGATGCGCTGAAGCTCGGGCAGTGTGGAATGGATGGAAGCAGTGTAAAACACTTGCTGCTGTTTTTGGCACCGTCTGTGATTGTATGGCCAGAGAGAGCACGGGCAGGGGGGTGGCCACAGCAAAAGAGACAAAATCACAAAACACAACGGTGTGTAAGGGTCTGTATCATTTGATTTGCCAGTGAGCATTTCTGCAGCTTCAGCACAGTACTACATTGTGTGTGCAGAAGCCTTGTGATGTTGTATTGCACGAAATAGTTTATTTAGTTGCTGTTTTGCACTGAGTGATTGGAAATTTGTACTGAGTATGTTATGTCACGTAGATTGTTGTTTCCCCTCTCCCATCACATGGTCTGTCCCTCCTGCACCCCTCTGCTATATCCCCTGGTGGTCCGTTCCCTGGTTACCCCTCCCCTTGCCCCGCCTCAGTGGTATCCCATTGGCTGCGGTCCTCTTTCCCCGCCCCCTCCTCGGGTATAAAAGTCCCCTGCAAGAGGGGCACACCCTCTTTTTCACCTGGAAGGCAGCCGGAAGCTGAAGTGTCTCCTCCCAAGCCTATAAACAGGACACTTGTCCCCCCGTGGAGAAGAGTTGTTTCTCATCTTTTGCTTTGTCCATGTACGACCGTGTGGGCCAGGGTCCAAGCTAGCTGGAGTGGATTCGTGCAACAGCCCGAGATACACGGATTCTTACATTGTGACACCCTCACAGTATTTAGTAGTGACAAGAAAGTTAAGCTGTGAGCAGAGCAGGTATTACCCTTGTGAAATTGTGTATCTGTTCCGAGGCTGTACTACAGAAAAGCAGGGACTTCTCTCATCAGCATTCAGCTGGGACGGCGCTGAAGTCTCTGTGAGCTGCCTGTGGTGCAGCACTCTGTACTTCTGGGCAGTGCACTCAACATTTCGCTCTCCATGAGCAGTTTGTGTGGGCTGTGCAGATCCCCTGCGGCGGCTGAGGGACTCAGTGCCGCCCCAGGTGGGGCTGTGCCAGCCCGGTGACTCCGAGGCACCGCAGCAGCCGAGCACAGGAACGCTGAGCTCTGCTCTTCGACAGTCAAGGCGTTTGACTCACTTCTGCATGGATTGCAGCCTGCCGCAAGGAGTCTGTCAGGATTAAACCCACTTCCACCAGAGCTAGGCAGTGTCATTAGTTATACTCCAGGTGGTGGAAACATAAAAAAACTAAACTATCTAAGTTTAATATGTTTACACTATTAGCTGAACACCAGCTGAATTTGTTAGGTGTAATCTGGCATTAGTTTCATGTCGTATTAGGCATTTGTGCAGAGCTGTGCCTACCCCAGAACTAGGTCACCTTCTTCTCTGGGTTTTGGAGGTGTTCTGTGGTGTAAGTGTAGGAAGATGTGTACATTCTGATGAACTGCAACAACCCAAAGGATTTTAAATCTTATAGCATTAGTCATATAAGGGCTTATTTCTCGGGGTACTCGAAGCTCAGGCATGCAGGTGCACTGTGCGCTGCAATATCCCCTGTCATTTTTGTAGCTGCTGGGTTGTGCTGTTTGGGCTGTGCCTGTCCACAGCACCATAAGGGAGCCCTGAGAGCCCACGGGACCGGGCAGCTGTGAGCAGGCAGCGCCTGTGCCCTGTGCAGAGTCAGGAGTGCGAGGGCAGAGGGCGGCGAGGGCAGCGGAGCAGGCACGAGGTCCGAGGCCACGCTGTGTCCCACCAGCACCTTGGGTGTGCAGTGCTGCTCACCTCTGCCGGCCTGGGGTAACCTGGGTGGCTGCGTGCTGCTGTGCCCTCCCTCCCTCGTACGCAGCCATCCCAGATGGTTATCCCACTGCCTGTCTCCAGAGACATCCCGACATTTATCCCAAGGCACTGCCTGCTGTCAAATGCATAGTCAATTGTGTCGTTTGCTTTCACCTGTTGGAGTAAATCTCCATATGTAGATAGGTCTCCCCATTTTAATGACATACTGACAATGTCAGGATTAAGTCAGGGCCAGCTGTAAATTTAACTGACTCCTGTGATGACTTTTGAAAAGATGGCTGTTTCACTAAAGGTTGCTACTTCATCCAAACTTACTTTTGTGGGAAAGAAGTGGGATGTAAAATTATGTCTGTTTGGATTTAGGAGCATAAATCTCCTTGAGGGATGGTACCAATGACATGCCAATTTAGAAAAAATCTGTCAGAATAGTCATACAATGGCATGCCACATATGTATGAATTATTCTGAAAAACAGTGGCTTTGTCATTCTAACCTGTCACTTGTCACCAGGTAGATTCGCACATTTCCTTATTCTGGGTTGGAAAACTCACAGTAATTGCAGCGACCTACTGCTTCATACATTTTTAAGCAAAATGTGGAGATCTAAATCTGGAGGTTTCATAATTTTGGAATCACATGAAGAAACGGACTAGTACTTAAAAGCAGTGAACTTAAAAAAGCAACCAACACGCAACAGAATGAGTTGTTAACTTAATTGAGATAATAAGGGGCAAATAAATTCTTCAGATATATTTCAAGACTTTCTTCAGTTTATTTCCTTCTTACCTTGCTCTTTCCTGGCTTTTCTGGCAGGCTTTTAGCTCATCTGTAAGAGAGCAAAAAATCCCAACCTCTTTAAATTCAGATTAAAATGGCAAAGTATTTTTTTAACCTTTCTAATTCTCTTTGCGAAATAGTGCCAAGTTGTCAGAATATTTGATATTATATCCTCTAATTAGGCCTTTGATTTTAGGCAGTTTTAATATTTGATAAGAAGTTTTAAAATCTTGCTCTGAACTTTTCTCTGTCTGCAGCCTGTGTCCTAGGCTGCAGATTGTGCTCTTGGTAGAGCTTTATGAAAGGATCAATCTCCTCATCTTCAGCAGCACTCTGTGGAGGGGCAGCTGTGTTTATTATTATTTAATGTATTTTGTTTATATAGTGGGCATGTGTGTACAAAGAATTAAGGAACAGTTGAACAATCAGTTCTGAATAGCACTAAAGTTTATGTGAGGTATCAGACTTGGAGTGCTGGTGCATTGACCATGAAGGCACACTGAAAATTTCATGCAAGAAGCTAGTTTTTTATTATTTTAGGATGCCCCCGAGAATATATATTTTGAGACTTGTTATTCATTTGGACATTTCACTGAAAGCTAATGGAGATATTTGATAAAGATAAAATATTCACTTAGCACCTCTTTGTACAATAACCTTCTGTGTTTGGAAGGAAAGAAATTCAGTTCACGGATGTATTTTCAGTTAGCCGGAAACTTCCCTGCTTTTGACAGAGCAGCCAGAAGGAGAGGGAGGTTTGGCTGCTGCTTCTGCGATGAGGCTGCAGTGCAGCTATGCCAGGCTTGATGTGTCAGCCAGAGCAAATGTTGTTTTGTAAATCACTTTCCTGTTGCTGTGTTCAGGTCTGTCTCCTTTACCAACCATTCTTTGAGTGGACAAAGCTGAATGTGCTATCCATTGCATTGTTTTCCCAGAGTCAGGGGGGCCAGAAGAGACCTCTGGAGATTTATGTCCCACCA
Organism: Camarhynchus parvulus; assembly: GCF_901933205.1. NCBI lineage: Eukaryota > Metazoa > Chordata > Aves > Passeriformes > Thraupidae > Camarhynchus > Camarhynchus parvulus. The sequence goes on along the minus strand of NC_044576.1, from coordinate 2,171,474 downwards.
CCCTGCTCAACCAGGGCACTCAGGTTCTGATTATCTCTAAGGATAGGCCCCCACAACCATCTCTGGGCAATCCGTTCTAGTGTTCAACCGCCCTTACAATAAAACAACTTTGTTGTATGTTGTAAACGAAAATTTCAATGGAAATTGCCTCTTCTCCTAGTCCCTGAGAAGGATCTATGTCCATCTTCTTTCTCCCTCCTCAGGTGTTGAAAAAATCCCTCTGAAGCTTTCTTTGCTCAGGACTGAACAATCCCAGTTCTCTTTGCCTCTTTTTATATGATCAGTGCTCCAGATTCTTAATAATAATTGTGGGACTTTCACAGACTCTCTCTGCTATGCCCATGTTTCTGCACGGCTACTTTCTGGCCATTTGGACCCCGGGGCCTGTGCTGGCTTGGGTTTAATCCTCCTGAGCTACAGGGAACTTGGTTGAACTTCACCATCTTCCCATGGGCCCATTTCTCTATCCCCTCCAGGTCCATCTGGTCCATGGGCTGTTCCCCCCATAGCACCTGCAGGCTCACAGAGGTGCTGTCCCATCATCCACTGTATTGGTCCCAGTACTCTGCGGTGCTCTGCTAGAGGCCAGTGTCCAGCTGGACTTTGAGCCTGACACTTCAGCCAATGCAGCACATTGTCTGCTTCCCCCCTCCAAAGCTGCTCACTTTGTCCATGAGGATGTTCCAGGGCACTGTGCTGAAAGGCTTGCCCACGTCTCACCATATCTGCTGGCTCTCCTCATCCACCAGCCACCCTTCTTGTCGCAGAAGGTCATCACTCTTTGCAAACATAATTCCCCCTCTGTAAATCTGTGCTAACTACTGCCGATCACCTTCTTCTTCTTACTGTTTGGAAGTGGTTTTCAGGATTATTTGCTGCACCACCTTCCCTGTGAGTGAGGTGAGGCAGGTCAGCCTGTAGCTCCTGGCTCTTGCTTCTTGCCCTGGAAAGAAGGAGTGGTGTTTCTCTTTCTTCCAGTCCTCTCCCAGTGACCATCATCTTTCTCAAAGGTAATGCAGACTGGCCTGCAATGATCTCAGCTAGTTCCCTTGGCATTATGGAATAAAGAAAATAGAAGAAACAGTGGGAAAGTGAATGAACTGGGTTTTCTGACATCAAGATAGGAAATTAATGTTTTATGGTTGTTGTAGTTAGTTCTTTTAGTACAATAAATAGCATTTCATGTGTTAAGGTGTTCATAGTGATACTGGCCAAATGACTACCTAGGTAAGAATTCTTTCTGTCTTCAAACTATATAGGAGAAAGTTTATATTCATTATACAAAGAGAAGGGCTGAATATATGCAAACTCACTGAGAGAGATTATTCTCAAGGTTAATTGAGATATATCAGTTTGCACATACTTTCTCTCTCACAATTTTCTGCCTGATTACCAGTAGTAAATGGTCAAATACACTTTTATTCAAAGCAGTTTCTGTAAAGTTAGGCATCCCAAGAAAGATGGATTCAAGAGGCTTGGTTGAAGGCTGACATAATTAATAAAACTGTGGAACACGTTATTTATAGGCTCACAGAAAACAAACTGGGAGGGACACTGAGCATGGCTCTCCCGAGTCGTGGTGCCTCAGTTGGCCTTGGTATGTAGGCACTTCTGGCATGGCTTTCTCCATCTGCACACACCCAGATTTTCTTTTGGAAGTGTGGAGACCCTGAGAGGCATCCCCTGAGTTAGAGAGACACAAGAAGCTTCCCTCAAAAGCTGTTAAGACCCCATTGGCTCCTTCCCTTGTTCCTATGTCCCTCCCTATTCCCCCATTGGCCCTCATCTTTGTACTGCCCCGAGACCACTGGGCAGCCCTACAGCTGGAGTCACAGAAACCTGGGCACCCCCATGAGTCGCCCCTTTGGACCCTGAACATCTCATCACACAGCTGAATTAAGCATCTGTGCATACTGTGCAAAGGCCCTTTTTGTTTCCTTACCCTGGACTTTACTGTCAGCTATTCTGGCTGCAGCATGGAAGGGCTCTGGAATTTAGGGCAGGAAGGGTTAGTTTGTGATCTGAACTGTAGATTGCTTCTATCTGTGGCATGATGGTTCAGGCTGAAGGACTCTCCCTGAGACTTATTCTTGAACTGATCACTCTGCACATGGGAACTCCTTTTCTGTATTTACTTGGTGCTATTTTCAGATTATATAATTTCAGGAATAAGGGCTTGAACTTGATGAACCAAGAATTTTTCTCAGTAAAAGTATGTTTCCACTTGAAATCAATGCACCTTTCATGGCCACAGCAGCTTCAGACTCAGCTTCTAATGCCCATTGTTGCATATTTGGATAGAAACACTGGAGATGATTAGATGTGGAGATTCTCAGTTCAGTCAAAGAGTATTCTCCCAGGCTTCAGGCCTGGGAAACTTAGAGAAGAAGAATGAAAACAATTATTATCTCTCTTTCTGTTCCTGTTGTTTATAGATATGTACCTTCAGAGTGTGCTATTCATAGTTTACCAATAGTGTGAAAGGTTTTTATTTTGAGACCAATCAGATTTCACCTTAGTGATCCTGGTTATAAAACGACAGTACCTCTTAATAAAGTATTCTCTCTTTTTCACCTTCTGGGGCATGGAGTCATTTCGTCTGTCCCTGACTCAACAGCATCAATTAGAGAACAATAATTAAGCACCTTCTGAAATAAGTGCACAAGAGAAGATATTTAAGTGTATTTAATCAAATACAAACATGTACCGAAAATTAGTATTATAGGATCTTTACATATTTCTCTGGATCAAACTGGGCATTTTAGATGTGGAAATGAGAGTTGTGGATTGTTTGTTCAACCAGTTCTACCAGTGAAGCAGAGTTGCATGAATTCAGCATTCATTTGCTACCAGAGTCTGCCTGGCAAAGCGCAGACTCTGGTAGCAAATGAATGCTGAATTGAGCAATTAGGCAGGAAATCAAAATTGAGGATTCAGTGTAAGGCAGCTGGCACATGATCCAGAGCAGGTCTAGAAACAACTGGAGAAACTGGCAGAGCATTTTCAGCACCTGGTAGTGTCATCTACAGCCAGCATCCTGCACTGGGGACTTCAGAATGGCATAAACATTTATCTTGTCTCTTCTGAAATATTTTGAGAGGACCAGTTTGATCAGTTTGATTACCAGGAGTAATTTTTTAAAAGACAAAAATCTATAAGGACACAGCTGGCCCTGCTGGCTCTGGGGGCTGTAGCTCAGATAGTTCCTGGGCAGAGTGCAGGGCAGAGCCTGGTAAATGCATGTGGGGGCATTTTCCGTCTTAGTGTGATGAACAGGATTTTTAGCCTCAATTTGTAGTGCTCCTGGGGATTTCTAGTGTTATGTGTATACCTGAGAGAGGTAAAGCTGACATTTAGTGAAAAAATGTGACTCCTTGCATAGTATCATCAGCACCACAGAAAAAAAAAGCTTCTGGACATCCATAGGGCTTCTTTATAGCCTTCCATATCTACTTTCATGTACTTCTCCTTTCTGGTGCTTAATTGCGAGGAATAGTGAAGCCCTTCTCTTCAGCATCCTTTAGCTGTGGTGAGGTCAGGATGGGCTGTGAGACTCATGTGTTTTCTCACTGTGGGTAGAGATATATGAGAAAATAAAAATTAAAAACTATTTTCATGAAAAATGAATGGCCAGCTTTGGTATAGTGTCTCCTCCCAGAATTTATGAGCGTGGGATGGTGACCTGACACAAATACTCGCTTGGCAATCAAGCACAGGTGTTCTGTCTGGTGAACTGCCATGTACTAATAAAGGCTGTTCTTGCCCCGTGGTGCTGCAATAGAAAATGATAACTAATGCACATGGCTGGAATGTGGGGAGGGGACCTGTGCCACAGTGAACCATTGACACTTCAGGAGGATGAGAGATTCTTTTCAGCTGCATGTTAAACAGAAGGGCCTAGAGAGGATTACAAACCAGTGAGACTGTGTAGCAGATAGGAAACCCAAATACAGTTCAGGACAGCGTTCAGTGATCGCTGCTAGCTAATGCTGTCTGAGCCCCTCTCTGTTGTGGAGCAGAACCTTTTCATGGCATTGAAGTCAATAACTGTATGAAGGAAGGGGCTGCATCTCAAGATGTGTTGAAAGCATGTGCTTTGATAATAGAGCACTTCAAAGGCAGGTTAATTGGCATTAACTCGCTTCGCTCACACATGTTAGGGAACTTTTCATGAAAAGAATGAAGTCCTAATTATTCAGATCAGGAAGCGTAATTAGGAAATATTACCTGCCTTAATAGAATGTGGGAAAGATCCTACCTAGAGCAAGATTGATTCAGGTTGTCTAAATGGGAAGACTTCCTCATGCATTTTCAGATTGGCCAGGGTGGCTGATTTTTAAGGGAACTGGTATCAGTAACTCAAAATGTTGCTAAATTTCTTGAAGAACACTCTACACTTCAGCTTTCAACAATGACTGCAGAAGGGACCAAACCCTTCACAATAACACTGATATGGTTCATTCATGCAGCCCCTGAGAAAGGTTCCATGTTTTGGTGTTTCCTGAGAAGACATTTCTGTGGCACTGCCATGTGCTTTTGGTAGTGCTTCCTCTTTAGGGTCCTTGTTCACCCCCAGGCATGTGCTGCCTTTTAGACTCTGTGCTGTGGCAAAACAATAAAGCTTTTGTGGCTCTCTGCTCTGAGTCACTTCTGCACAGGCGGCATAGCTCAGTGCAGTTTTGGAGATGCTTTGAGGCTGGATTGACTTTGATTTTTTTTTCCCGTGATGACAAATTACACTTCCTCAGGATACAGCTTGTGTAAGACAATAGTAATGTCACTCTCCTAAATAAAGACAGAGCAAGTGAAAGCAGATGGAGCTGCATTATTGATGGGAACTGAGGATATTCAGAATAAGGAAGTGGAGGCTGATAGAGACTACATCTACTTGATCCTTGCTAAGGCAGGAGCTACCGACACTTTGTACAGGAAAATACTTTCAAATAAGAATCTCTGGTAGGTTTGGGCTCATAAAGAAGATCAAGACCCAAACCAAACAGTTTGTTTGCTTGCAAGTGATAGCTCTAAACTGAAAGCTGAAAATCTAACTTTTTGGTGTATTCAGTTATGTAATTTCTGACGCCTTTGAGGCTTCCACAGGTGCCAAAGAGAGAGTGAAATTTTCTTAGCTTTTTTTTTTCTTCTCTGTGCCAGAGCTTTTATAATATTCTAGGCCCAATTATTCTGCTAATGTTAAGAGTATTCACTAGACAACTCTTGACCTTCTCAGTGACATGGGCTTTGCTTTGCTTGCTAACCAAAGGAACGGGAAGAATGTTCATGGAAAAATGAATTTAAATGCCCGCTCATCTCTGTCGCAGACATCTTTTATGAAAATCCTTTCCTTAGGATTTTTCCTTCCTGAGAAGCTGAGAGGCCTCAGGAACAAAATGTAAACAATGGTTATCTGCCGCTGTGGAATGCAACAGGTGGATCTTTGATTAGCCCATGTTGGATGTTTGTAATGAATGGCCAATCGCAGCCCAGCTGGCTCGGACAGAGAGCCGAGCCACAAACCTTTGTTATCATTTTTTGCTATTCTATTCTTAGCTAGCCTTCTGATGAAACCTTTTTCTTCTATTCTTTTAGTATAGTTTAATGTAATATATATCATAAAATAATAAATCAAGCCTTCTGAAACATGGAGTCAGATCCTCGTCTCTTCCCTCAATCCAAGAACCCCTGTGAACACCGTCACAGATCTCAGGTAAGGAATAATAAGGGTTCACCTGCTCCCAGGAGATGGTAGGCTTTTTTAGGTGTCAGTACAAATTTATTTCAGTGAAAGAGGAGAAATGCCCACAAGGTATTTGTGCAGAATCCTGAACTTAATACCTAGATAGAAATTGACTTCAATGACATTTTTTTCACTGAGTAATGGTTACCTGCAATCACAGAAAAGAGTGGTTTCAAAGGTACAACTGGGTAAGCCTTGTTTAGATTTTCCAGTAAAACTGTCCTGTTCTTCAGCCTTGTCTTATTTTTAACACAAAATATATCTAGTTTATGAAAAGCATGATTTAGACAGGAGTAAAAAGGAAAACCTTGCCCTATTCATCTAAATACAATTGTTTCCATTGTGCCAGTGGAAGCCCATGAAGGTTAATAAGGGCCTTTCCTTTGAGATTAGGTCAGTTTCTTATTACAGTATGTCTGGCCTGCGGCTGTAGACTCAAAACAGTTTGCTTGCATGCTCCTCATTTATAGTTAGAGAATGAAAACACAATTGCAAGTAGAATGGATCAAAAATCTTTATATATTCAGTAATTACAGTTCCTTCTATCCAGCCAACCTGAAAGTTGTAGCTACCTGGGTAGCTTTGAGATAGATAAAGGAATTAATTAAAACTAAGCTAGAGATCAAAATCTTACAAACCTCTCCATCTGCAAATACCGATAAGATGCATTTTGTTCCTGCTGTTCAAACAATAGGTGTAATTATTTCTGGAATTTTATGTTTGCCACCCAGAACAAAAGCAGCAAAATTTTTTCTTCCCTGACAAAGCAGCTGGTACCAAGAAAGCCAGTGCAGCTAAATTCCTTCCCTTGGAGTGAATGGCCAAGCCCAAGGCAGTTCAATGACTCGAGGCTAGTGGCTGAGTGAGGGTGGCAGTGGATTCGGAATTTGTTTGTATTGGTGGGTGGGTGTGACCAAGGACTGTGTGCAAAGGCAGCACAGCTCCATCGTGCTCCTGGCAGCTGGGGGCTGCTGGCCCTACTGCCTCAGCCCTGCTGAGTACCAGTATCCACCTACCACTGGAACACTCCTGTTCCTTCACAAAACCCACACTAGCAGAGGTTTTAGAAGTGCTGCTCCTTTGAAGAAAATAAGATAGGAGGGGAATCAAGGTCAGTTTTCATGTCCCAAGTTGTCTTGGCAGGTCACAGAAAATGAGTTTTTCTTTCTCCTTAAAACTGGAAACAAAAGAAAATTCAAGACTCCAACTCCAAGCTACATCTTAGCTTCTTACAACAGTGTGAGGCCATTTATAACTCTTGGGACTGTTTCTGAGTAGATGATAGTAAAGGACAGTTTGGTGATAAGAGGCAGAATCTGACCAAAGTGCTTTTCATACTTGGCAAGGAGGAGGAAGAAAGGTCGGCACAGAAGAATAAGTGTACTTAGAAAGAATTTGTGAATTTAACTTCAAAATGTCTCTCTTTGTTTTGATTGGTGTGTATTTTGTCAAGGTATAAACTAAAGCCTATACTGTTGTGAAGATGATAATATTTCTCTTACATCAAGTTGTGGGTTGGAGACAGACACAGGACACAACACCGTGAGCCCTTGGCAAACAGCCATGAGTTTAGTATGGCTGCCCTTTTTATAGGACTTTGAATTTCCTGGGCTCAGAGAGCTGATGGGACGGGACCTTGCTCTGCCCAGCTCTCTGGCCAGTGGTGTATCTTCATCTCAGCTAGAATAGGGTTGGCTGAGGTCTTTGCTTGGGTTTGAATCCAACCTATTCCTACCTTATCCGGAGACTTGTTTTCTTCTAGACTGGTAGAGTTTAGGGGGCAGCTTCAGATCAGCTGCACTACGACATTGTATGAGGGAAAAATTGAAGCATCTTTGTAGCCTGTTTGAAATGCTCATGTGTTAGCAACTGAGGTGGTACAGGTGAATATAGAAAGAAGTACTGTAGAGGGGAAGAACTAGAGGAAAATATACTGGGTAACCTCAAGGAAGGTCTTGTTTTGGATCCCATGTGATTTTGACAGTCAGTTTAGAGTAGTCAGACTGCCATGGATGACAGTAACCAATACACTTGTGACCTGTAAAACACAGAAGGAATCAAGAAACAGATGGTAGAAAGGTTAGTGGGAAAGACTTAGAAGTTCAGTTTTCCATAACTTGAATAATATTCTGTATATTTGGAGCAAAAAAGCACTAGCAATGCTCCTTCTGTGTCTCTGTCACAATGTTCTGGTTTTTCTTTCCCCAACCTTTTCAGTTTTGTGTTTGCATAAAAGGAGATTTGCTGTAGCTTCAGTTTGGGTTATTTTTGCCAGAACCCAAAGGGGCAATGCACAAAAGATGGTGGTGTTTCTTGGAGGATGTACTTACAACTTGGGAGAAAAGAAGTGATGACCTGGAAGCCCGTGGCAACAGCTGAGTGATCCGTGCTGTTTCTGCAGAGGCAGCTGCATCCTAAGACCAGCAAAAGAGACATAGAGATCAGTGCTACTTCTGCCATTGTTTTCTCTTGTAGTAGTTTTCTGCAGTCTGCATCAATCCCCAGAACTGCTCCGCAAGCACTGAGAGTCAGCCAAGGGCTTAGTCTCAGCAGTGAGCAACAAGAAGACACATTCATTTGGTGTTGTAACTAGGGAACAGAAACACAAAATTTATCTTCAGCTCAGCTAGAGTGTGCTGGCTTCCAGTGCCTTCTGTTGAGCACTGCTGCTCTTCCCAGGAAGGAAATTCTTGTGTGTTCTTGCTGGGTTTTGACAGTCTTATTCTGGAAATTAAGGATTCCAAGAAACACAGAAGGAAGCACATATAGTTTGTCACAGAAACCTGAGCAGACAGTGCTGGTTCCTGGTAGCTTGTTGGGTCGGTGTTAGCACTGAGAACACAACCACCTCTGGTTGTTTCCTCTGCTGTTTAACAGTGGGAGCCCAGGGAGGAAGAGGAACTGGGCTGTTTTCCTCCATGCCAGTAGAAGTACCTGTGAAGTTGCTGTTCTGATAAAGTTGTTGTTCCTCTAATTTTCCTTTTCCTTCAGATAATGAAAGTAACTAGAAACGGATCCAAGTGTGAAAATCTGCGGTAAAATTCCTGTTCTTATAAAGGGCTTTACTCCTTGGCCTTCATTCTTCCAAAAGTGAGGAGTAACTGCACAGAAACCTGCTTGTTCCCAGTACTGTTACACAGACACAACTGGGATGCAGTGGTTTCCTTTCACAGTGCCTCTCTAATAAAATCTTCATCATCTTAACAAAGAGCATGATTGCCTTCTCAAGATTTCAGATTTTTCTGAGGATACAGATTATAAAAATATCTTTAAACTGGAATATCCCCAGAATATCAACTGCTTATTAAAGCTGTGGGATCCTTTGTTCAGGATGTGTGAACTGTCAAACCTGTACAAACCTGTACATTATCAGTCTTCTCTGAGAGCAAGATTTTCTTATCTGACAGTACTTCTGAGCAGGTACTGGTGTGTAATCACCACTGACTTGCTTGAGCTAAGAATCAAAATGGAGTGTTTCTCAAAAAGCAAGACTGAAAGGCCTCACTGAAACTATTTTAGAATGTGTGGTTAAGGCGGTTCTTGCCAATTCCTTTCTAGCCAAAAGAACAGTGAAACAAAGCAACAGATTTTAGGGATGAATGAGCATTGGAGAAAAGGCTGTGCCTTGATATGATTCTATGTGGGATGAAGAGAACTGGATCAAACAACCCACAGGCTGTCTGCCTATCAGTAAAGACCAAGTTTTCTAGTGAATTGCTTTTCACTTATCATTTTACTTTTTATTAAATGTAGCATGTTCGCTGTATTAGAGAAGCAAGTAATTTGATTATAAGTTACTTTACATTTCAACAGCTCCTTTTCTTTCATTTTGCAGAAGCATTGTCATGTTAGTTAAAAGTATAAAGATGTGTATTTATGTAGAACCTTTGCTGAATTTCATTTGCAGTCGCAGACTTTTTTCTCATGAACTGCACTTCTAAGAAACTTGAAAGTGAACATGATTCATTTGTTTTGAATGGGATTCGAAAACAGTTTTCTTGCCTTAGTTTTGCAGGTTAAAGAGTTAAGACTTTGCCTGCAGCAGATTTATGAATGTTGCTGCTGGCAAAAATTAGCTTAGCAGTTTTTGCTAACAACTCCATCCTTTTTCTTCTGAACTCCACTTTCATCTAACAGAACTGCAAATTGTGTCCCAGTAGATTAGGTGAACTGAGGGTTGTAGAGGAGTGTAATGTGCTGAGTCATGTGGCTTCGCTTCCATGAAGGTAGAAGAACAGGTCATAAACAAACTGAAAATTGTGGAGGTCAAAACCCTTTAGGAAAAGTAAATAACTTTTTCCCTGCACCTATTCTATAGTTGGGTATATGGTGGTGTTTTATTTTCATTTTTCTTTCTTTGTTTTAAAATTCTTGGAAAAGTAAGAAGCAAAACTAGCATACTTAGTCAACCCTGTGCCTTGCTGCATTCAAATAACTGCTCATGAAAATTACAAGTATAGTTGCCTAGCACAGGTTTTATCCATGGTACTTAGTACTTGTGGAAAACCCCTGTACCTTTTCCTTTGAAGGTGCTCTAAGGTCAGGTGCAAGAGCATTATAATTTCTGTTGTGCTGCACAAAGCTCTTTGTTTTTTAACTCTACATTGAGGCTTAATGGAAGAAAAAAAAATCAGCAAGGTTTGGAATTAGATTCATAGACTCATTTAGATCGGAAAAGACCTTTTAGAGTGCAACCATAAATCTGACACTGGCAAGTGCACCACTAACCCATGTCCCTAAGAGCCACACCTACACGTCGTACAAAGACCTGCAGGGATGGTGATGCAGCACTTCCCCGGACAGCCCTTTCCACTTAGGAATTTTTTTTTGTTTTTCTAATGTTAAACTAAACCTCCCCTTGTGCAACTTGAGGCCATTTCCTCATTGCTTGTTACTAGGGAGAAGAAACCAACCTCCCAGCTTACTGCAGCCTCCTTTCAGGAGGCATCCAGGAAGCTACACCATGCCTGGCTTTGTGTTTCTGCTTCTGCAGCCACGGAGAGCATGAGAAGGTTGAGGACTACAGCACAACCTGGCCCAGTGCTGGCAAGCTGGAAATAGACTCATGTCCTAACTCTTCCCAAGTATGCCCACAGAGTTTGAGTGCTTCTCCTCTAGAAGTAGATTGTTTTCAGTGCAGATGTGGGGTGGCTGAAGACTTTGATATCAGATTTATGTCTCTGTCATTGCCATTTGCTCTGTCACTGGCCAGGAGCAGGACTGTTAGTATTTCTCTTATTTGAAACAGACCATCTCTACTTTTGTATTCAGAACAATTTTTAAGTTCATTCTAAGTGTGCTCTTTCCCACATGATATTAAATAAAACTTCTTTGCTTTCCCACCTTGTTTGTAGGATTGACCTTCTGTCTTATTTAGTACAGATGTGATTTCTTCTGCTTAACTGCTCATCATGACATCTTCTATCCTCCTACTTTCTAGTGCTTTGAAATATCTTTGTATTTCTTCCAGTACAGCTAATGCCAGTTGCAGCAGGTAAAGTTCCAGAAACCTTCTCTCCATTGTTCTCCCTGTTGTTTGTGACAATGCTCCTCTGTCCCATAACACAGAGGAAGGCAAAGCTTGGGGGAAGTTATTTGCTGGCATAATGAGTTAAACGGCCTTCAATATTGTTAAAAATAGGTTAGAAACTATTGTAAAATAGTTGATAATTGTTAAGCATGTACTGTTGGTTTGGTTGTTATACTGTAAAAGGGGTTAAAAGGGTAGTTATAAGAAATACAGTACTCAACTCTAGGTAGCTTCTTCATGGGGATGCTGAACAAAGTTTATCTTTGCAAAGATAAACTTGTGATGTTTTTTCAGGTGATCCGTGCTTTTTCTCTTTGACGACAAGAGACTCCTAATTTTGTCTCCAGTACAGATACTTGTGTGTTTCTGTTGTCAGTGGTTCACTGTTGTTGTGCTGGTTCTACTTTATTTTTACAGCATGAATAACAGAGATGCAGATCTAGTACTCTTAATATGCTGTGAAAAAACCAAGCAAACAATAGCAGGAAAAGCAGCTCTTAAAGGGAAGTCCTTGCTGAGGGGGTAAGGTCTCCTTACAGGATAGGGCTGCTTGCTGTTCTGGGTGTGCAGAGCTCTGCCTGGTGCCGGACGTGGCAATGGGGCAGTGCCTGTGCCAGGGTACACACTGGGCATCATCAGCTTGGATGCCATCAAGCACAGCCGCCAACCCAGTGACACTGGGGCTGTGCAGTCCTTGTGGATGGGTCGTAGGCTGGTACTGCTGTTTCAGCAGCCTGGGGTTAAAGGTGTGATAGATGAGTAACGCGATGATTGACTCACACAATTAATAGGCAAATATCATGTATATAGGTTAAGAAAAGTTCACAGATTTATAGTTATGTTGTACCCCGTTGCGTGGTTATCAAGGGACAGCTGGAGTTGGGACATCTGGGAGGGCTGGCTTGTCACTATGGCGACATCTGACCTCCAACCAGGATTTGAGGAAGAGATCTCCACTGGGCAGCGAAGAAGGGGTCGATGGACAGAACTTTGGGAGGGGTTAAAGGGTTGAAAGGGAAAAACCTCCATTGTGAAGGGGCTGAGCACATGGTGGGGAAAATCTTTTGCTCCTGGTGCTATAACCTTATTTTCTTTATTCAGTCTTCTGTTGTATTTTTGATATGGTTTAATAAACTTTCCTAAACTATGAAAAGTGAGTAGCAATTTCTCACAAAGGGGTTGTAGGATTTGAGACAGGTTTATACTGCAGGCTGGACAAGCACTACTGATTACAACCACATCAATTTCACTCTGTTTGGGAGGAAAAACAAGAGTTAGGTTGATTTTCACTGGCCCTGAGTGAAACCTTCAATCTGAGTATGAAAAGTCTGGGTGGCTCATGGAAGCCGTCTCTATGTTCCCTTACTGAAGGGAGGGGATTTGTTTTGATGTGTTGAATGAGACTGCAAGTATCAGCACTGCTTTTTGACTCAGTGTTTTCTTTCAGTGCCTCAATATGTTTGATTTAGTTGAAAATGGCGTTTTTAGTTATTATGTCTTTATCTCAGTTGGGCTACTCTGTTTTTTGCTGCTAGTGCTGGGTGAAGTACCATGATTGCTGGCTGATCTGACCTCTTTTGGCAGGGGGAGCCTTTCAGTTGATATTAGGGGGTGTTGGAAAGGGCACATTATGCACAACTTAAATCCTATTGCTGGCTGCCTGTGAAACAGCTGATTTATTTAGATATCTTTCTCTTTTAAGAGCCTTAATTCTATTGTCTCTTTGTTACTTAAATCCAGTGTTTTCATCCTTGTTTGACTGTATCTGAATTTGAATACCAAGTTCTGTCAAAAGCCTATCAAAACTAGAGAAGTTTTTCTGTCTATTAAATGCGATTAAAATGCCTTCTATTTGTTCTAGAGCAGTTCTATCATCTTCTTTGAAAACAAAACACTTCTTAGGTTTTGTGTCATTCTGTAATACCTGATAGTATTGATAGCAAGAAAACCTTGCTATTTCTTGCTCATAGTTTTCTCAACTCGGTTTATATTTTAAGTAAGACTGTAATGTACTATATTACTGTTTATTCCTCTCAAAATTTGTTTATTAATGGAGTTCTTATTGAAATTAGAGATCATTATTTTAAATTTTCTTGCAAGTGTTTTATTTAATAGCCTAAAATTGTAACAACATAGTTCAGCCTCATGCATTCTGTAGGTTTCAACTAAGTAAACTTGTTCTTGGGCATTAAAATCAAGAGAGCTCAAATTACTGTATGAGTAATCAATCAAAAGTAAAACAAAAGGTAAAGTGTTTAAATGTCAATTATAAATATTCATGGAAAAAATTTCTTACCCACTTTTGTATCAGTAATCCCTGAATATGTTCAGAGCAGAGTCATTAAATGTCCATTCACACTCTTTCAAAACAATACATTGGAATCTCTCCAGGGCCTGCATTTTAGTGGAGAGGTCTGTACAGCAGAACACTCTCTGGGTGCTGCTTCTCCTGGAGACGTTAGAGGAGCTTTAGAGATCACAGGGGACCTTTAGTTCCAGCTGCACGTAATGATTCTCAATTAGGTCAGGTAATGGTGGGTATCAGCATTCTGCAGCAAATGGAGCTTGAAATGTTCTGGACATGGAAGGTGGGTTGAATTTCTCCATGAGATGATTTTGTTGAAGTTCAGGAAGCACTAGAGAAACATTACTTTAGGCTTGGTTATGTAATCAGCCCCAAAGAGGATTTTTGGTGGGGGTGGGGGGGCAGGGGAATGCCCTTTGTTTTGCTTTACAAAAATCCAAACACACCACACAACATGACCTCCTTTAATGCTTTGATTGATTAGTATTGAAGTTGTGTGTCATGTGCAGCTGTGTTAATGTGCTTTAAAGTATTTGACTGCGTATTTTACTAAGCATTCTGCTGCCTTCTCATAATTTGATGTGTTCCTAAGAGTTAATAATTTCTGTGCTATTTATGCCCAGTTGGATTATCATAAATATTCCACACGCAATTTTTTTTTCTATTCATATACCAAATGGATTAAGAAACTTAGTTATGAAAAATAGTTTTTAAAGTCTAATTATCATATGGCTGTTAATGTTTTCCAATAAAAGGATGCTTTCATGGTAAAGCAAGATGCACTCCATCTGCAGGAGCTGCATCCTTTGTCAGGTTTCTTAAGTGGTGGCTTGCAAATTCGCCCATAGGATAAACTAAATTATTTTAATAGATTGCACTGATGTAGTGCATTTCATCTGAAAGCCTCATTGCTTTGATAAACATCATTATTATTCTTTATCCATATTAATTAACATCTAGAATCCCCTGCTGAGATCCCTTTGGTGTTAAAAGCCAGTCCAAAATACCGTGTGAAACAAATTCTTCACGTGCTCCTGTCAGGGAGCATTTCCTGCGTGTGTGTCCTGTGCTCAGGAATGATGCTGAGCATGGAACTCCCCTCCCCTGCTGATGGAACTCATTGGGCTGGAGAAGGGAAATTCTCGGATACTGTTGCCATAGCCTAGTGTGCTTGGGAGATAGGGATGTAGAACTTTTTCCATGTAATTCTCAGTGAACTATTACAGGTAGACTTACTAAAATGACTTATTCTCGTGTAAAATGAAATGGTTAGAAATGGAACATTTAGCATGATTTTTTTCCAAACAAACAAAAGTGTGTAATTGATAGTTCATGGTATCTCAGCGTTGCACCTATACATAAGGTAGTAAGTTCACTGAGGAAAGGGGAGGATCTGCTTTTTTCTGCTGGGATTACTCCTTTATTGTTGTGAGAAACATCTGCTCACGTTGAAAATTTAAAAAGGTTTATTAAACCTTGGCAAAAATATAACAAAAAGACTATATAAGGAAAAATTTGCAGCGCTGGGAGCTGCCCTTGTGGATACCACGTGGCTGGTTCCTCTTCAAGATGGATGCTCAGACCTTTATACCCCTGGGGGGTTGCATCAGCCAGCCCTGGCCCTTCCCAAAGTCTGCCAGTCAGCTCTTCTTTGCCATTTATCAGTGCAAACTGCTTTCTTGTAACTTGATTGGAGATGAGGTGTTGCCATGCCACACTCCCTAAGTACCAAGCTTTTCCATTCCCAACTGCCCCATGCAAGGGGCACATGAGCAGCCTTCTTTTTTACCTGTCCTAGACAACCCTGCCTGTCTGATGGTCACAATACAGGAGGGGAAAAGGGAACTGTGGGGAAAACAGAGGACATCTAAACTACAATAACATAACTATACATCACTAAAGCTTTTGTTAACATTCACACAATAGTTATCTTTTAATTGTGAGAGCCAATAATCTCATTATCCATCTATAACATTGTATTTCAGTGTAACAGAGGTATTTTAGTAAGTTGATAAACAAAGTAAATTAATTTCCATGTGCTTTCCTAGAGATGGTATTTTAGGTAAAATCATTAGATGTGTGAATGCTTGAATGAGTACTGAAAATTCAAGGTCTTTTCTCTTCAGTTTCTGCTGAAAATGGATGGTAGTTTTTAATGTGGATGTGAGTGGATCCATTCTCTACTTGGAAAACCACAACAGCTTGTCATTGGGGTAGGCTGCAAGCTCTCTGAGGCCATTAATCTCTGAGGGTAGAGATGAGAGTAACCCCTTCTTCGCTTAAAATGACTTCTGTTTCTCCCTAACACTTGCTAGTATCCAGTTACCGTGTGTGCTGAAGAGAGAATCCAACAGTGAGACAGAGACCAGGACAACGTGGAACTGCAGCACCACAAACTGACTTCCAGCATTGCTCTCCCTGCTTGTGCCACTCCTTTGGCTGTTAGCAGGGATAAGTGAAAAGATACTGGTTTTCTTCATTTTTCTGTCAGATGCTTAGGTACTATCTTATTTCATGATAAACCTTAAAGTCTCTTATAAGCTGTTATGTCCTTGTTTTCTTATTTAGCTTAGATGCCCATATGATGATTATGGCCAGTTAATCACAGGACAGATCTTGACAGAAGAGATTTGCAAAGAAAATGACTTCTATATTTCAAGATATTTTTCCTTGGGGACTTAATTTTTCTTCACTTACAGTACTTTGCAGCGTGAACACGGTTACATAGTGCCTGAGGTTTTCCAGGTATTGTATTCTCAGTTTCCAGCCTATAAGAAAAAACAGCTGGTTTGGTTTTAGACAGTTTTGCCTCTCTGTGTTGCTGAGGGCATGTATGTCTGAGACAATTACAGAGGTGGTTAAAATAATGAGTCTTAGTTGTGTTGGTCAAAGAATAGGAGCAGCTCATGTCTGTTAAACAGCTCCCATGGCTGTAGCTCATTGCTCCTTGTGGGATCCCAAGTTGAAAAGGTTGGTTTAAAATGGTTGTCAGACTATGGGTTACAGATAAGGGTTTCTTCCGGATTTTCTATTGAGGTTCATAAACAATAATTTCTGTTGTGGTTTTTTTTTCCCAGCACGTATTATGAACCTGTAAATGTTGACACTTAACATTTGACTGAACCCATGAGAGGCAATCTGAAGTAGGTACTATGGGGAATGAAAGGCTCTGCTTTGAGGCATTTATTATCCAGGCTCTGTGTGATAGCAGGGATTTGGCAACTGCTAAATGTGTACTGGACTGGTGAAGTCCTGTACCTATACCTAGAGAATGTCACTGCAGTGATTTCTCCAACAGCCAGTATTTGGGGTATCATTAATGATACCTAGGTCTGACAATGGCCCATGCAGTCTGGAGTAGACTACTGCCAAGAAATGTGGCATAAGAGACATTCTTGATCTTGCCACATCTTGTGGCCGCTCAGGCAAGTGGTTGAAGTTTGGCAAAGAGGGGCTTTGTGACTCGATTCCCAGTGTCTTGACTGCAGCTGTGACCCCCTCTCCTGCCTGCTCTGTGTGTGCTCTAACCAGGCTCTCAGGGGCAGAGGGATGTTGCATCTTGTCCACACACACCAAATAGAAAACATTGTGAGCCCTTTGGTTGGGTGGTTCAGAGGGATGCTCCTGGAACAATAATCCTGGGATAAAAAAATCATAAAATCCTGTCTCATCTCCTGAATCCACTTCTCAGATGTGCTTCTAGAAAATGAAAACTTTAAAAATCATTCACCTCTGAGAACACAATGTTAATCACATCAAAACAATCTGAAATCCAGCGTTGCTTTCATTATCCTAAAGTCAGCAATATGCTCTCCTCATTGTTCCTTTCTGTAGTGGAATTTATTGAGGCTATTCATCCTTCACACACACTGCAGAAGTGCACTTCGTAAAGCTGAGAAAGCTGTAGAGTTAATAGTGTAATAATTCAGCAAGAAAAACTGATTTGCAAGTGACCCATGTATCAGGCTGTCAATGGTGCTTAAAGCTGGTTCATAAATTCCTGCCAAAGAAAGGTGTGAGCTTAGGGGACCACCCTTTTGTATAACCAAAATGGCCTTGTAAGAGTCGGTCACAGGAGCTGAATGCTGACTGTTAATCTTGCATGTAATTTACATACCACCTGAGGAGAGAAGGCAAGGAAAACAGTATTTTGTGATCAAGAGATGACAAGAAACAGCACATCTCGAAGGAACAAGCATTACAAGACTGTAGACTGTGTCCAAGGTGATGCAATACTCCTTCCTGAGGATCTTTGGCAATCGGTTTTTCAGGGTCATTGTTCTTTAAGTCTTACTCAGGCATGTGACTGCCACCTGGATGTGACATGAGGCCATCATTTTTCTGTCTGTGGGGACCTTATTGGGTCAGTAGTGTTAAGAAAAAGCTGTCTCTCTACCTGCTAATAATACCAGATTCAAATTAAAAATCATCTGGAAACCAGAATTTGCCAGAATGGAAGTTATGTATAAACGCCTGGGTTGCTATGCAGGCTCTAGGCACTTACATAAAGCACGATATGCTCTGAGAGAGAAAAACAGGAGGAAGGATTTTATTCTTATCAGCCAATGTTTGAACAGGGAAAGACTTGTTTTGCTTTTCTGTTGAGAGGGGTCTGGCAGGTCTCAGGGGGGCTCTGCAGCGCCCTGGCCAGTGACCACATCCCACAGTGTGCTGGTCACAGGGCGCACAGAAATGAACCTTGCTAAGAACCGGCTTCCTCTGCAGGGATCGGCAGCGGGGCTTTCCCCCAGCTCTGTGTGTGCAGCCAGCTGTGTCATTTTAGAAGCAGTTCCTACTGCTTCTGTACAAATTCAGGGGAGAGGTGGGTTTCTCATATTTAAGGATTATGTGACAAAAGCATGTTTCCACGAGTTTATAGCCCTCCTGTGTATAGAGTGGATCCAGCAGCTCGGTAATTGCTGAAGTACGGCCATTAGTCTCAAAGGTCCCCTCAAGTCAATCATTACCTCATGTGACTTCAGACAAAAATGCTGCTTGGAAGGTTTATACACTTTTTAGCAGTCCTGGGATACACAGATGGAAGACTTCCTAGTAATTGAAGGGCTGAAAACATAATGAAAACATAAATCAGGGGTTTGCACTCAAGCAATATATTCAGATTGCTCGCCTGAATTTCTGCATAGGGCACTGGGTGATTGCAAATACATTTCATAATGTCTCCTACAAGGCTTCTTGTAGAAACAGGAGCTAATGATCAAGGTACTAAGATACGAATCATACCTTGAAGGCATCTCCAGAAAAATTTATTGAAGGGCCTAGCGGGAGAAATTACACAATGTGACAAACAGAAAGTCAAATGACATCAGATGTCAGCAGCACCCGTATAGGAGTCCAAGAAATTGATTTTCTTTAAAAGGATTTTTATAATTGCCCTTTAGAAAATGAGTATAATAACAGTGTGCATAAAATATGTCTGTTTAAAACAAACAGAAGGCAATAGGAGAAGGGCTTTGCTTTATAATATATTTTTATCATCTCCTTGTGCTCCACAGGGCTGCGGAGGTTAAGGTTAAAGAATTATTCCCAAGATGATCTTTAGTTGACAGTACAGCACCAGCTACCAGAACCTCCTTATGGGTGCTTTCAAGGATAACAATTAAATGTTCTGCCTTATTTAAAATTTGCCATTTAGGTGCTATGAAAAGCAGGTACTGCGCTCAGTAGCATAACTGGAAGTGGCTGGACATGACTGATGTTTTTGAGAAGAATCTGGAATTTTTATTATCCCCACTAGAAATGCTAAAATTCTGTTTTACCTTTGTTCTTTGCTGACTGTACTATTGTTTCTAGAAAGAAAAGCCCACGTTCTCACTGTTGACATTCAAGATTTACTGAAAGAACTGTTGTGGAGCCAGTGAATATTGAAGTTTATTGTATTAAAAGAAAGTCAGAATTATAGGTCTAGTTCAAGCAAATCATTGTAAAGCATGGAATTTCTTCTGTCTTCAGCAAAAGGTGAGTAAAAATTGAATGTAGATCAATGACAGAACTTACAGAGCAAGGTAGTCATCAGTGGATTTACATTTGCGCTCTGAGTTGAGTGTTACCCTTCAGCTGTGCTCCTTCCATTCACACCTTCAGTAACTCTAGGAGCAATTTATTAAGGCAGCTAGTGGGGGAAAAACCCCATTATCAGTATTGACATTTAGAGAAGTCAAATTGTAGCACTTCAAGTTGTTGCTCAAGAAAGTGTGCCTGTAAAGGACAAAAGAATGTGTCTTGCTGTGTTTTGTGAGGGGTAATTTCTGCAGGGTGTAGTGCCAGCGCCCGGGTTGCTGTGTATTCCTGCTGTAGATACACTCCCCTGTCGCAGACATCTTTTCATTAAAAATCCTTTCTTAGGATTTTTCTTCCTGAGAAGCTGAGAGGCTTCAGGAACAAAATGTAAACATTGATTATCTGCTGCTGTGGAATGCAGCAGGTGCATCTGTGATTGGCCCATCTTGGATGTTCACAATTAATGGCCAATCCCAGCCCAGTTAGCTTGGACTCTGTCCGAGACACAAACCTTTATTATTCATTCCTTTCTATTCTTAGCTTAGCTAGCCTTCTGAGATGAAATTTTTTCTTCTATTCTTTTTAGTATAGTTTTAATGTAATGTATATAATAAAATAATAAATCAAGCCTTCTGAACATGGAGTCAACATTCTCCTCTCTTCCCTCGCCTGAAAACCCCTGTGAACACCGTCACACTCCCCTTTGTGACAGAGTTTTTCTGCTGTCTATGTGAACAACAACACAGCAAACAGCTCAGAGTTCTTCCATTTTTCTATTCCATCACTTTAGGTCTTCACTCATTTGGTATTTTCTGGAGGAGCTGCATAATGCAGAGGGCAGTCATCATCATGAGATCAGATTTAGTGATTCAATTTCATGTTCAGATCAGTGCTTTCCAAACTTTTTATGATTGAACACTCCTATTAGTTCAAAATATGTTTGAGCACACCTCCTCAATACATTTATGTATTAATTATACTACTGTACTCATAATTATGTATAGTGTAAAACATATGCAAAACTAGAAGTTGAAAAAGAATAAAATAATAGTGAAATATGCATAATTAAAAAACTATATCCTATTTCATCTCATCATTTTGGAAACACTGGATCAGACCCTGTACAAAAAAAAAAAAAAACTCCCACTGTGTTTTTAAAAGCCACCACCTCTTCCTAACTTCTGAATAGACCCATGTCTTTAATGCTCATCTACTAACAATTGTAGGGTATATACCAGAAGATGTTTGAGACTCTATTACAGGTGTAGGGAATTTTTAAAAAATGTTTGATTATTACACTAAATGCCTAATTGGGAACTTCAAAATAAATTTTTACTATTTACTTTGTGGAAGAGTTTCTCAAGTCTTCTTCAGTTTTAGAGCGCTAATTTTGAATATTATTAAAATCTATTCAAAACTGTTTAAAAGGCTTAGTACTTTTTAAATAAAGTGAAACTACTTCTTTCAGGGCAAATTATCTATTTTATATGGAAATATATTCTTAATCCTTATGGTTTGCTGAGAAATTTACAAAGAAATATTTTTCCAGTGAAATACTATTTTGCTGGTGGAGCAGTTTGAATTGGGAAAACCAGTCATTAAGACAGCTGCACAAAGACAGAATCCTTTTCACAGTGACCTTTGGGAAAGCCTGTGTTTCCTAGAGAGAAGAGCAAGGGAGCGAGGATTGCCTGGCCAGGAGAGCCTGGGAGCCCCGGGCTCAGCCTGGGCCTGCCTCGGTCCGCGCTCCGCACGGGAGGCACGGCTCCAGGAGCCAGGAGGCTGCAGGAACAGCACAGCTGTAGTTTTCCTGGCTTTTTAACAGGAGTCACTAAAATTCTGAAGCTTATGCTCATATAGGAATATTCTTTCCATTTGCACTGATGTTTTCAATGGGTCTTAGTGCTTGCGTGGAGACTAAAAAGAGCAAAATAAGTAAAACCCCCTCAAGCCTGTAGCTTTGATGAATCAGCTCCTATCATGCTGGTGCAGGGCTCCCTCTTGTATTCATGGGTGGGGGAAGGTGCTTGTCCCTGCTTTTGAATGAGGGGAGCATGTCTTTACCGTAATCTTTTGCAAGCACTTTTAAAAAAAGCCTCAGTGTGTCCGTGTGTGGCTGTGTCTGTGTGCACATACATTTACAGCTGTGTGTGAGCCTTGGTCAGCCTGGTAACCTCTTTGCACTGCGGCCCTCACACACAGTCACTCTCTGTGTGGCTGGCATGCCATCTCT
This sequence comes from Camarhynchus parvulus, assembly GCF_901933205.1. Taxonomy (NCBI): domain Eukaryota; kingdom Metazoa; phylum Chordata; class Aves; order Passeriformes; family Thraupidae; genus Camarhynchus; species Camarhynchus parvulus. The sequence continues at coordinate 2,149,651 of NC_044576.1, read as the reverse complement.
TTACATGCTTGTCTGAGGAGATTGAGATGGCTTTCTTGGCTGTGTGGTGCTTTTTGCTCATCTCAAGGGTCTGGCTTTTGGGGAGGTGGACACCTGTTTGTAGAAATCCCTGTGCAAAGGGGGTTGAGTCTGTGCTGTGGAGGGAGGCTGTCCCAGGACGCAGAGTGGTCGTGCTGTGTGCTGGAGAGGGGTACTGCCAGAGATAGGCTTCTGTCTTCCCTGAAATACTGACCCACTGCCAGATCTCAACTTTGGGATTGAACTAATCAGACCTACTTGTTAATCTGATGTAAATTCTGTAATAATTTGGGATTTTTAAACTCGCTTTTCTCTGAGCAAAACAAGTTAGCACTTCTGAAAGAAATATTTGGGTTTTAAACAATCAAAACCTGTTCGCTATTTCATATTTCTCTCCTCCTTTCTGGGGGAATTGAAGTAGCCACCTGAATCAGTGAACGGTGTAGGATTTGGAGATTATTTTTTCAAACTGATTTCATTCAGATCTGGTTTTTATGCCTATATCAGCCTAATAGTACTACTTAAGATGCTTGGAGCTTCATGTGGATGCTCAAGGAGTCCCCTAAGTTTCCTGAGGAGGTTGTTGTATATGTTGGTGCCATTTCAGAGTAACATTGAAAGGCTTCCCTTATGGTATGAAGCATACTGAAACGTATAGAGGACAGTAGGAACAAAGGGCATTATGTAATACTGGGAAATGTTTGCTAAACTGGGTCACTGCAGTGAAATGCAAGTTTTGTTTGCAGCCATTACTTAATCACCAGCTCAAACCACTTATGAGTGAACATCATTGCTTGCATCGGGGACAACTTTATTATCTTGCTGCCTCTAGAGCTGCTAAAGATTTTTCTTTTGATCCATTGGGAGCTGCTACAAAATGCTTTTAATGCTGAGTTTACATGAGGAGGAAGTATACAGATTCTTCATGATGCTCTAGTATACAGAAAGGTGTATCAGAAAGCCATTTAATACAAGTTGTGAAATAAACATAGGATGATATCCTTTCCTTTTTTAAAAAGAGCTTTCAAAAATGGGAAGTTGACATGGTATAAGTCCTTGTGCCACCAAGGAAATTACCATGAAACAGAAGTTTTTTCTACTGCCCTTCATTAAGGGCATTGCCCTTAATGGCACAGCCCCCTCATGGGTATGATACAAACTGGCTTAAAAGGCTGCAGCTTCTCATAGAAACTAAACATCAATATCCTGTACTAGAAGAAGTTTTTCTTGTCCTAGTTTCAAGGATTTATGTCTCCGTCTGTTGGGGACACCATTGCTTGAAACACAGAAGAAACACTAAGCTGACCAGAAAATACAGCCATCCTCCAAGAAAAGAGTTATTTTTTCAGTAACATATTGACTTTAAAATTGATTATAAATCCAAAAGCAATTACTTACTTATGAACTTAAGTTAAAGCAGATTGCAGGGTTGTTTGGATTTTAATAGGTGGCAATACGTATCCATTACTCTGTTCAATATGCTAATGGAAAACGAGGTCAGAATAATGAAGCATCCAATGAACAAAAAACCTTGAGAAACAGTATCTGACCTATGTTTAGCTTTCTTAATTACAGGATAGCAGTAGTGAAATGCAGCCTTTCATCACACAGTATTTCATTTAGCAGAAAACAGAACCAGGATGCCTACGGTGCTGGAAACATAGCCAGGGTTCTGCAGAAGTAAAAAGGCTGTGCAAAACAAAACACTGCGTATGAGACTAGAGGTGGCAGGAATTGTCCATCCTTGTGGCAGTCTGTTGCTGAAACACTCGATACTTGGGTCCCCTTAGGTGGCCCTGCAGGCTTGCAAGGTTGATTTGCCAAATACACACAGTAATGGAGAATAATGGTGCTACCAAAAGGCAATAGCCTGGCCCCAAAGGAGAGATCAGAGGCATGTGGTGTTCCACCAAGGAAATCCCAGGAATGACGGCAGTGGTTTGAGACAGATGATCTCCTTGATGTAAGGCTGTCAGAATCTCCTCCCACCATGGGTGTTATGTCTTGGCTCTAGTCACTGTAGGGGTGGCAATGGGCAGAGTAAAGGTCTGTCACCAGTCAAAAAAAAAACCCCAGGAAAATGCAAGGAAAGTCAGCTTTCCCAAGTGATGGGGTAGGTGAGGATGTTAGAAATTAACACCAATGTCTGTTGTGGGGAAAAGAGATAGAAACCATAATAAGAAATAGAATGAATGGACACAGAGATGAATACAATATCTTGGGGGAAAGTCAGCATAGTTCAAAAGACAAGTCAAACACCACAAATTCATGGCAGTTCCCTGAAGGAGTAGCTAAGCAGGTAGATAAGATAAAGCCTGAGGATATAAAACCAATTTAGACTTTTGAAAAGGCATTTAACAAGGTACCATTCCAGTAATTTTTAAAAAACTTAGCCAAATTGTATTTGTTCAAGAACCAAAGAGTCAGTCAAGCACTCAGAGAAACCGTCAGGAGATAAACCAGTGTGATGACTAAACTTGCATGTGACAAAAAGTTATTCAGGAAGACAGTGAAGGGGACCTGGATGTGAATGTGAGATGAAATCTCTCATGATACTGAGTGTCTGGGTGATAAAATGTCAAATGAAAACTAATGTAAATAAAATGCAAAATAATACAAATGAGAAAGAATAATTCCTTATAAGTCCTTGGTTCCGATCTGAACACAAACACTAACAAGGAAGTTTATAATGGCAGTTTGAAAAATTTCTGGAGTTTTGCTCAGTAATGATCTCAGTAAAGAGCAGTGTTAAAAAATATGGTGGGAATAGAAAACAGAAAGAAAAGATGTCAATGTGTCCTTATATTTACTTAGGATGCGCATCCATGGCCTACAATGCACAGTTCTGATGAAACTTAGAGTCAAAAAATGTAGTAAAACAAGGCAGTACAGCTGGAAGTAGCAAGTGTGATCAAAGATGGAGTATAATTTGTATGGAAAATTACTAAATTGACTCCTCAGCCTGGAGAAGAGCTTTTGTTTTGTAGCTGATGAGTGGTTTGAGTTGTAGTAGGGGAAACCTCTCCCTCAGGTGGTTCCTGAACTTGTTGAAGGCAGTGTACCTACAAATCCAGACTGAGAGAAGGGGAATAGCAGGAACCCTGCCCACTCTGTTCTGTGTTACCTTTGAGTGAGAGCTTTGCAAAGTGCTGTTACAGGCTGAGGGGAGGTAGAGAAGCGTCAGAAGTGGAAAGAAGGGAGTAGTGGTCAGAGGGTGACTGAACAAGTGAAAAATGTCTCCAGACGTTCATGAACAACTTTTTTAGTTGTTTGAAATGATCAGCAGGAGGATACAACTGTATACCTGGAGCACTTGCAACATGGGCTCATCTTTAGAAATGAACAAAAGAGGAAATCAGTGTGCTTTGGGTGCTTGGAGAAAGTCCTTCATCTCCCTGTACCATCCCAGGCAAGTGCTCAGGGGTGTGAGGTGGCAGTGTGGCCTTCAGGAAGTGGGGCAGCTGTGCCAGTGCTTTTTAAAAGGCATGGAATTTTACAAATGATTGAAGGACGCTGAAGATACATTAAATATGACTTGCACAAGCAAAGCCTCATGTGCTTCCCCAAGAGTATCTGTGATTACATGCAGTCTTGTTTGGAAGTCCCCAGTGGGAAGAAGCAGGTTTCCCCTCAGCGCATGAGTGTTGGTGTGGCTCTGATTCTGCTGCTTTTCTGTGCAGGGGAAAGAAAGGTTCAACCCAGTAACAATAGAGCTGAATAAAATGGTTTTCTGCTCTGCCTTCCTGTGCCTACTAAAGTTGAAAATTAAGTTTAGGGGAAAAACATGTGAATTGTCCTTTCTCAGCATGAAGCTTTTTCTTTTCGTAACAGAGATGTAAGCCTGACTTCCATGTCATTTAAAGCAAGCAATGACCTTTTGTGCTTGCTTGGGGTGCACGAGTGTGTCTTGTATCATTTGATTTCTCCTTGAAGAGGAATAGTGAAGAAGATGGCTGCAGCTGAGATGTACTGAACTGGCAAGTTCATGTTGCCGCTATGGGACGGAAACGAATCTGTCACCTCTTTATGTCATTCTTTTTCTGTTCTTGTACCAAAGCATAGTCCTGACGTGCAGAAATCCCAGCTGTACAGCGCATATAGACACAGTGTTTTCACAGCTGAATTCCTGCTACTGTTAGGGAAAGAATTTTTTAGGCTTTTCCCTAAGGTTTTAACAAATTTGGACATGTCTGTCTAGTGCCTAGGTTACTGCTGCTTAGCTCATTTTTTCTGTCTGCATTGGTCAAACCACTTCTTTTGGTGGTTTTATTGTGTCAGTTACATTTTGCTTCATTAAATGATACCATTTCTCACATACAAAATGCTGGTTCCTAAGTGGGATAAAGCCTTTCACGCCAAGCCCCCACCTAAGTGGTGTGTTTTGAAGATGTACCTTTGTTCCTTCTGTCCTGCTACTCCTTGCTCTCAGGAGAAGGTGCTCTTCTTCTTTGCTCCTTGATGAAAGTCATGAAAGCAACCTGGCTGTGCTGAGGCTGCTGAAGCTCTGGGGGTGCTGTCTCAGCGCTGAGCATCAGTGTCAGACCGCACTGCCCTGTTGGTCTGTTGGTCCTGCTGCCCCACACCTCACATTGCTCACAGAGCAAAGACTGGCTGTTAGTGGGAGGGTTTCATCTGCGCGTACCACCTGCTGGGCAGGGAGCTCGTCCCAGTAAGGGCCTTAAAAAACAATTTGGCAAAACCAGCATGCCAGCCCGCAAGTTTCAGGCAGTCTGATGTTCACTGAGCACAGACATGTAACCTGGCATGGACACAGACATGGAAATGCATGAAAAACCTGTAGCAGTAAATAGTGAAATCACACGCAGCTGAAACATACTTGCACTAGGAGGTTTTTTAGAAACTGTTGTCTTCTGCCATGTACTACCTTTGTATGAAACAGGCAGCTGCCACAGGGCAAACTGTACTTGTGGTTATTTGGCTACAGAAAATATACAAAAATCTATGAATCCCATCTGGGAAGCATGAAATTAGATGTCATTGCCAAATTATTATTAGAATAGCTATAGTAAACCAGTATCAGTATTGGGTTTTGCCTTTGCCTACTAATTATGTTGAATTGGTCTTATTACCCCCACAAATCTTGCTATACTTAGAGGAGCACAGAAAATGCCAGGAGGACTGGGCATGATCTGTGCTGTTTACCAAGATGTTTATCTTCAAAATAATGTGGCACAACGTTCTGATCCAGGATATATTCTGAGAGACTCAAGCCTATGTCAATCTGGTTATACCAGCATATGGAGAAGGGGGCCAACAGTAGGAAGTAGAGTGAGTATAGATGTGATCCCTCTTGCTCTTTGCAGCATCAGATGGATTCCAGAAATATCTCCAGAGAAGCTGGAAGCTTTATTTTTCAACTGCTAGGGAATTCAGAGGTGTGTCAATGTGCCCTGTTGACAACCTTATCTGTAAAGGCTGGTGATTATTCTAGATCCCATGTATAAGCTACCAAACAGAATGTTGAATGGGATACAATGAATTCTAGCTGCATTTTAATAGTTTTGGAGTAGAGAAAGTAGAGTCTGTGTGTGTGTGTGTGAAGATTGTTAGTGCCAACCAGCATGTGGCTGAGTCTCATTTGAGACACCAATTGCTGTGTCACTGTGGGCTGTAACGCAGTGAAACAGTTCAGCTTGGGAAAAGGGGAGTAGCTTTTCCTCTTAGTTGTCCTGTGGATGGCCACATGCAAAGGGCAGTGCTTTTAGGTTTTAAAATCTGATTCCGATTTTTCCTGATGTCATATGAACTGTCTTGCTTGCAAACTGTATTTGCTATCCCAGAAAAGCTCATCACTTACCTCATAATGAAATCCCTGAAAAAGAATAGAGCATTATCATGCCATAACCCTTACGGAAACTGTTTTGCTTGAGCTGGACTTCTGAATTTTCTCCTAGACCATTAGGTGTGGTGAGTATTAAGACTAGTTGTAGTTTTTATTGGTTTACTATGACCAATAGTAAAATAAAAATTTAAAGATGGTGCTTGATAGTATGTGTCATTGACTCATAGATGGAGCAGAAATATGCAGTACATGCAAAGTATTCCGAAGTTTATAGGAAACATACAGGATAGTGTAAAGTAAGGCACAGAATTGCTATTCATTTTAATGCTTGTCCATGAGTTGGAAGCATAAGATTCAAAGCATCTTTCCCCTTTTCTGAGATGAACACAGATATTCAGAAGCATATGGTGATGTACTCTGTAGCTTCATACTCCGTGCTCAGCAAGGCAGTTATGATCTCAGCTGATGTTAAGAGTAGGTGCAGTGTGAATTTGTCTGCTGTTCAACCTCAGGCATCCTGCTGGATGCCAGAAATCAGCTGGGTGTCTGCAAAGCCAACCTGAGTGTCCTGGGGTGACTTTATGATGCTGAATTGTGTCCCTATTAATCTGTTGAGCCCAGAAATAAGTTTTGCACCTTTAAGACTGGTTCCGAGAGCAAACGGGGCGGGGAGGGTGTGGGGGGTGAAGAGAGGAGGAGCGGTGAAACATCAATCAGAGCACTCCCGGGCACCTGGGGGCGCGAGGCTGTTCCGATGGAGCGCGCTGCTGCTGGAGCCGGGCACGGGGCGGGAGCCCGCGTGGATCCCCGGGCCCGGCGGGAGCCGGGGGAGTGGCGGCTGCGGGCCCGGCTGTGTCCGGGGCAGGGGCGCGGCAGAGCCTGCTCGGGGGCCGGTGCGGGGCCAGCCGTGCCCGGTGCGGTTCCTGGCAGTGCCCGGTGCGAGCCCGGCAGTGCCCGGTGTGACCCGGCAGTGCCCGGTGCGAGCCCTGGCAGTGCCCGGTGTGAGCCCGGCAGTGCCCGGCAGTGCCCGGTGTGAGCCCGGCCGTGCCCGGTGTGAGCCCGGCCGTGCCCGGTGAGAGCCCGGCGGCAGTGCCCGGTGTGAGCCCGGCAGTGCCCGGTGGTCTTGGCAGTGCCCGGTGTGAGCCCGGCAGTGCCCGGTGCGAGCCCTGGCAGTGCCCGTGAGCCCGGCAGTGCCCGGTGCGAGCCCTGGCAGTGCCCGGTGAGAGCCCTGGCAGTGCCCGGTGTGACCCGGCAGTGCCCGGTGTGAGCCCGGCAGTGCCCGGTGTGATCCCGGCAGTGCCCGGTGCGGAGTTGGCAGTGCCCAGTGCAGGGTTGGTGGTGCCCGGTGCGGTTCCTGGCAGTGCCCGGTGTGAGCCCTGGCAGTGCCCGGTGCGGGTCCCGGCAGTGCTCAGTGCGGGATTGGCAGTGCCCGGTGTGGGGTTGGCAGTGCCCGGTGCAGGGTTGGCAGTGCCCTGTGGGGGCAGCTCCCAGCCAGCGATTCCTGCCCCATGAGGATTCCAGAGTTCAATCCATGTCCTGGATTTACAAGCAAGTTTAACAGTCTGAAAGCTGCTTTGCCTAGGTGGCTCTTACATTAATGAACTCTATTATTATTATTTATTATTATTTATTATTTTTTATTATTATTATTACTAGGAAATGGCATCTTAGAGATATTTAGGATAGGTTTAATTCTGCAATTTGCGTCTTTCCAACCATTGAATGCTTTTTCAGAAATCTGAATTTATGAGATCTTAATGTTCCCAGTATTCTAGCAAACCCATAACTTGAAGACCAAACCGTGAATTACATTTTAAATAAACAAGAAGGTTTCTCTGTTGAATATTTCAACACTAAGTGCTGGGATTTCTTCCATTTCACCAGGTGTTTATGGAGATGTGAATGATACCATCTTTTACAGCAGGTGGTCAGGTGGAGTCTCTTCTTTCTTTTTAAGATGCCATCTTGCTCTCAGGATGGTAGAAGTGTTGATTTAGCTTTCCTGCATTTTTGGAGTTGGAACTATATGCTGAAGATCTAACAATAAGATTTTTTTTTTTTTGTCCAGAAAGGGCTCTGAATGTGTGTTTCTCTCAGATTACTCAAATAACTCACTTGTGTGGTGTGAATAGTCATATCTGAATCAATGGGGGAAGACAAATGCATTCATTAGCTGCTATTATTTTGATGAATCCTGAAATGTAAAAGTGCTGCTGAGCAAGTAAGGAATTTCATAGTCTTAAATAGTTGAATGGCTCCTTAGGCCCAAGCGTCGCTTTTCGTATGTTACTTTCGCAGTGAGCTGCACCAAGGAGATACTCCAGTCCCAGATGTAATCACTATCTTTACAGACCTTTTTATTGGACAATCCAGTTTTTGGTTGCTGGTGATGACTTCAGTAACTGTGTGATTCGGTTGTCTCTGCCCATTTTCTGTCTGTCAGACCAGCTGCATTTAGCTTCAGAGAGGTTTCCTTTTTCCTTCATGTATTTCTTGTTCTTTATTGAAATTGGTTCAATAATATAAAGTGTCAAAATGGGAATTTTACATGGCAAAAAGGGAGAAGGATTAATTTTTTTCTACTAGAAAATAATCAGAATGGTATAGGGCAAGAGGAATATAATTTTCTTGTTCTCTTTCTAAACCATACATAGGCAGATTTTTTTTTGAAAGGAATAAAGATGATGCACAGAGTGGATAAAAATCTCTCACTCAGGGTTCAAGAAATTACAGTAAATTGGAATTATGATATTTAGAGCACATCCCATTTCAGATAATGCATAAATTGTGGACAAATGTTCATAATATAATTAGAAATTTTAAAATACCTACTTTTAATTTTCTTTATTCAAATATTTATGCCTAAATAAAGGACTGTAAAATACAATAAAGCTCAAAAGTAAACTTTTTTGCTAGAAAGCCATATTTCAATATAAAACTTCCTGTCTTTCATGTACCCCTCTTGGAACTAAATTGTTCCAGTTCTTCCAATCTCTCTTCATTTGCTCCTTTCTAGACAGTCTGTATCTCCCCATGGCCTTCAGTTTATCCACTTCTATGCAGTAATTCCAGTAAGGGAATTCCCAGTGAAAGAGAGCAGATACTTTGCCTGTATAATAGCATTGACTGTCCCCTCTCTGTACTCCCCAGCTGGGTTTTCCTTATGCAGAAAGAACGGCCTTACTTACTTACCACAGCCTTCCAAGCCTGCTGAAACCTGCACAGCCCACACAAGCAGTGGATCCACTGCCAGCTGTCCTTTTGACTCATCTGCTGCTTGCTGTTTTATAAGGAAGATCACAGGTGCTAGTGCTGAAGGTTTTAATGCTGAGCTCAATGATGCTGCTGAAAGGTGTCAGTTAAAAACTGCCATTAAACTTCTCAGGACAAAATTTCTGGTTTTCATTTAAACTTACTTCATTAAATTTAGTAGTAAATTAAATAGCTGGGGTTTTGTACACCAATATGTTTTAAAGTGCATTGCTGGTTCATGCCATATAAAGGAAACAGATCCCTGATGTTGTATTGCTTGCTGTGTTAATGTTAGTTCAAACAAATTTAAAAATCATTAAAAGTTTACATTTCAGATACATTAATAGTATTTCAAGATTCCAATTCAAAAATCATTCCCATATTTTAAGGTCTTGCTGAAATACTGCTGAGGCATTCTTAAATGTGAGGCGTAGAAAATTTCTGTCATTTATTCAGCCTCTGAGTAAGCAGGCCTGAGTGCAGTACACAAAGAACAAATGACTGTAATGAGGAGTTGTTCACTGACCTTATCACTAGGGCAGAAGAAAAATTCAAATTAGGCCTGGACATCACTGACATATACACAAAGCTCTTGCTGCAAGAGGCTCCATTGCTCTCCTTGAAACTGAGAGCAAGAGCCCCTCAAGCCATGGTCACCCTTCAGGAGGAAACTGCATTCCTAGAGGAGTACAATACAGGAGTGGACTCCACTCATGGTCAAGTATTTCAAAGGAGGCTGCAGTGAGGGGAGTGTGTGTCAGTCCCTTCTGCCAGGTAGCAAGTGACAGGATGAGCCTAAATGGCCTCAAGTTGCACCAGGGGAGGTTTAGGTTGGGTATCAGGAAAAAATTCTTCATGGAGAGGGTTGTCAAGCACTGAAACAGCACAGGGAAGCTGCAGGGTCACCATCCCTGGAAATACCAAAAAAAGTGTCACTGTGGCACTTGAGGACATGGTTTGGTGGTGAATGTGGTGGTGCTGCTGGGTCTGTGGTTGGACTTGATCATCTTAGAGGGCTCTTCCAACCTTAATGACTCTGTGGTTTTAAATATTCAAGTAGCTTGGAACTAACCATGTTCAGGGCACTGGCTTTATTTCCTCTGAAGAGGGGGACAGAAATTTGGAATTATGGGTTGTCTACATTTGCATAAAGTTTTAATGTTGCCCTCAATTTCTCCATTTTAAAATTGTCTAATTTTAATACTCTTTTCAAATGTGAAGTAGCATGATTTTAGAAGGTTTAAAAGTTGTCTAATGACATGTAAATGGTTTCAGTTGTTCAGTTAATTTATTGTGGGTATTTCTATCACAGCCCTTACATCCACAGTTGTTTTTCAGCATTTTTCTGATGTTATTCAAACTATTATTTAAATTCCAGAGCAAAACCCCAAAACAACCAAACAAAACCCAAAAAATGAACATTGACTTTTTTCTTTGCTGGCCTGTTTTTACTAAAAATACTTTCCCTTTTGTTACATTTCCCCCCAGTCATAAATGCTAGAAAACAGATTTAATTCTGATAAAAATTTTGCAAGTTTATATCACATTTTCATAATTCACCAGAAAATTTTTGAAGTACTTCAGTTATTTTAAGTTTATTGCCTTATGCCTATATTTTCAATGACACTTTTTAGATGTGACCATCAATTTACTTTCTCCTTTCCCACAAGGATGTTAAGAGCTCTTTTTACTTGTCAGATGAAAAAGCAGGAGTCTATTCTTTGCAGCAACAAAAAAGAAAAAAAAATTAAGGGTTTTTTTTACCTGCCACATATAAGGTATTTGTTTTTTTCTTATCAGTCTTAACGTAATTCTGATAAATCCAAAGAGACTTGGACCAAACTTTCAAATAACGTTTTGCTACACAGGAAACATCAGTGTGCAGAGAGCCAGGTCCAGAGCATTAAAGTCATGTGAAAGCTGTGTGACATTCAGTCTCTTGGCTCATCATACTGTTAAAAAAGAAGGGAAGAGAGGCTTCAGCAGGAATAAGTTTCTTACACAACAAAAGGTTTGAGGAAGGGGAGTGAAATAGGAGATAAGGAGTGGTGAGAGAAGACTATTAGAGTAGAGGAAGATTAGGTAAAAGAGAATATTACTATGGAATAAGAGGAGGAAAAAGCATATGCCTTTTATATGCTGATTTATGCTGTGGGACTTAAATAGCCTGTAAGGAGCCTATTAAATTTAAGTCACAATGTGGTAACTGGCAGACAAACGACATCTGTATGGGGGAGAAGGTCATTAGTTCATCTGAGTTTGAAAAGATGACAGCTTCCAGTTTCATGTAGCTTTCATTTAATTAGGGATTTGGGATTTGTCCGGGCTGTCTTTCCCCCCCAGACGAAAGGTCTCCTACAGTATGAAAAGGGGTATTGCCCTGTACCCCCCCAGTGTTACTGCATCTAGAATTGACGGTATTGTTGCTTGTTGGTGGCACATGGTTTTAATTTGAGATTTTGTTGTTTTTTTCCTAAAGCAAGACAGAGACTCCAGAGAACAGTGTCATTGGGTGCGGACAAATTTGTGGACATTGGCAAAAGACAAGTGCCTGGTGCAGTTGGCTACCAAAGCCAAACCATTTATTTAAATCTTGCCTAAAGCTTTCTCTCCTGTGTGTGAAGGCAGCTCCTGAAATACTCTGACCATTTCAGATTGCAGGAGGTTGCAGGCAGGGATAGGGTCCCAGCGTGGTTCAGCTTGGTAGAGACCTCAGGAGGGCTGGAGCCCAACCCTCTGCTTGAGGCAGCTGCCGCTGGGGTCAGGCCAGGCTGGTCGAGGCTTTATGCAGTCACAGCTTGGAAACTGCAAGAAGGGAGGCAGAACCACCTCTCTGGGAAACCTGGTGCACTGCTGGGCTTTCTCATGGAGGGAAAGGTCTTCTGTCTGCGTGTTCCTCAAGCCTCTACAGATTCTGACTGATGGCAGCCCAGCCCTCATGTGTATTGACAGCTGCCCTCATTTTGGTGTTTGGCAGGTTTGAAAAGTGTGTGTTCTGTCACCTCTTCCATGGCATTGATAAAGATATTAAGGAGAAGTCTCAGGACTGATCTGTGGATGCAGTGCTTTACTTGTCACAGGCATTGAGATAGAGTGCAGCCTAATTACCATCACCCTCTGATCCTGATCTTTTCAGTTCATCTTTCCCGTCTGTAATGACCTGACAAGAATCGTGGCAGATGGTGTTGAAAGCCTTATCAAAAAAAGTGATATTTGATGCTCTTTCCTCATCCACAGATGTGGGAGAGGATCATGATGTTGGTTAGGTTTGATTTATCCTCAATAAATGTATACTGACTGCTCCCAGTCACCTTATCCTCTGTATGCCCAAAAATGTGTTCCAAGAGGACCATGCAATTTTCTGAGCTACTAAGTTGTCTGGCCTGTTTCCCACACAGGCCTTTTGACGTTTTTGAATACACTTTCTCCATTTGTTGTGTTTCTTCTGGTCTCCATGAATTTCTAACCGTGACAGAAAATGGTGCTTAAGGGACATACCCAGTTTCCTCCGTGCGTTCAAATGAGACTTATTGGATTCCAATGACTTGTAAGATCAATCTCAAGTAGTTTCTTGTATGTTACTGATAGTTCAGCTTCTTTGAACCTCTTGAAACCAAGTACAGAGGCATTTTTGGAGAAGGCCAGGGCAGAGGTGGTGTTGAATAGCTGACTCTATTTGTCTGCTCTTTGTTACCTGCCTCATCAACCGGCAGGGCTGGATTTACCTCATTCAGCCTCTTGCTGCTAATAGAGCCGCAGGATGTGTGGCTCAGCCCAGCCTATCAGATTCCAAGTTCTTTTCTACTAGTGCATAGCCTCAAATGCTGGGAGAGGCTGTGCAGGTCTTTCACAGAACAAGAGTCATGGAATGGTTTGGGTTGGAATGGATTTTTAAAATCATCCTTTTCTGACATCCTGTTCCATTGACAGGGACTTCTTTCCTTTAGACCATGTTACTGAGAGCCCTATCCATCCTTGTCTTGGGCATTCCCAGGGATGAGGGGTCCATAACCTCTCGGGGCAAGGGATCTGATGTGCCCTGCCGAGGCTCTGCAGGCATGGCCCCCTGCCAATGCCCAGCCATTTGCATGTGCTCTCACACAAAGAGCTGTGAGTGCAGGAGCCCTGTCTGGGGCGACAGCTGGGCGCTGGGCATGGCAAATGTGGTGCTTGTTTTGTCTCTGTTTAGGTTACCAGGAAGGGGCTGTGTGTGGAGTCAGACTAAGTGTTGGTGTTTCACCTTCCTCTCTGTCCTGAAGAGGGTTCAGTGCATCCTGAGAAACTCCTGTATCACTTGGGCAGTGCCTTTGCTGTTGGGGCTGTGGGTGTGAACTGGGAGGAGCCCAGGTAGAGTGTGGGCTGCTTCCTGAGGGGTGCCACTCACTTCTTTATGAGCAGTGGGCTTACTGGGAGTTCTGATGTCTTCAGGCTGTGTACTGAATGGAGGTGAGTCCTGGTATCTGATTAGAAATGGACCTCTGCACAATTAACCCTTCCAGTTGGTTGAATCCAGATTTGTTAATTGTAGGAAATCAACCTGTAGCAATTTCCTGACTTAGGAAAAGAAGTTCTATTTTATTTTACAGATATTAAAATTTTAGCCATCAATACAAAGACCAGAAAATTAGGGCTTTACAAATATGAAAAATAATGTGGCTGTAAGGGCATAATATTTGAAAGTAATGAATTATAATTATGTTACTGAATTACGAACTCTAACAAGTTGTTTCTCTGAGCTATGGGACAGTTTGTGGCTAATAAAGCTCCTGTTGCTCAAGAAGTTTTGTATGGCTTAGAAAGAATCAAATAGTTTTTGTTTTTCTCAGTAAAACAGATAACAAAAGCATTGACTTTATTTTTCTTTTCTTTTTAGTTTCATCAAAAACTTAAACCATCTGTAATTTGCACGGATGTGTGATTTTTCAGAGTAAGTTTGATGTTTGGGTTTGAATTTTCTCTGTTTCCTGACACTGAATTATTTAGTTTATTAACATCAAGGGTTTTTTGGTATAGTGTCAGAGATTTAATAGGTTCATGCCAAGGACTGCAAAAGAAAAATTACATTCTCTGTGCTAGTTAAAATTTTAATAAGGTTATTTACATGTTTTAAAATTAATTCTATATGTAATGAAAATAGTGGTTCCAGTTTTTCTTCTCTTGTATTACCTTTTTTTTTAATTCTGTGCAATTATTTCCTAACATGCTTTAGATATTTCCAGGTATTACCTGTATGACAAGTCAGTATGGGCAGCTGTAATTTCATGGCATTAAAAAAAAAGAGAGAAAACAGAAGTCCAGCCTTTTGTGTTTGAAGGGGGTCTGAGGCTTGGCACAGTGAGTTGGAGAAAATTTCTTACCCTTGCATTTTAAAATGTCCACATAAGATCTGTAGGAGAAGCGATGACAGTGATGCACGTTCCCTGTATTGAAAGACTGATTTCCCTCAGCTGTAAATGTGTCCCAGACTGATGTGGTTAAGCACCCTGTTCTGGCATGCAGGGACATTGGTTTTGAGCTGAGCAAGGAGCAAGAAGAAATGTTTATGCATAAAATTTTGAAGTGAATTATGAGCGGTGTGACTGCAAAAGTTAAGGCTTAAATTATTAAACAACTCTTCAAAGAAAAGCCACTTACACAGGCAATCACTTCCTGTATATATGAACCTGTGTAAAGTCAATCTCATGCATTATGAACATTTCTGAGGGAGGAATCATAAAGTGAAATGAGAATCTCCAGGTATCTAAACGTAGCAAGGACGCTGTGAAGCAGCATTGCTTTGTGTAAGAGGACATTTTCCTCTTTGGAATTATTTGTTCTGTATTTGTGATTCTCATTTGAAATTGGCTTTCCTAAGAGTGAAAAATCTGTCCCAGCTGTTTTTAGAGTGTACTGTGAGTAAAGCTTAGCTTTGGATAACTGGAATTTTAAGAGTGTGTGTAAGAAAGTCATGCATACTGACCGAAAACAACTTACGTACTCATTGTTACAATATGCAAAATTTTTAATAAAACAGTATTGAGTGCAGTTGAGGATAAGTAGAAATTACATTTGGTATAACATGAATTCAGGATAAATGAATAAACAGAAGAAAAGATCCATGTCCTGCTAAATTCTGAGCATGCCAACAGCGTAAAATATAGATTCTGCTCTGTGGTATCATTCCGTTATAGCTTATTTTTTACAGCCTCTGATAACATCAAACGTAGAAATACCAATAATTATGGTGGGTTAGATCTTCGTGAGTCAGTCATGGGTTATTGAGGTTGCCTTTGGAAGGGGAGAAGTCCATGAGTAGCCAATTATGAGAATTTCTTATAACTGAGATAGACGCACCCATGTTAATGACAATTCTTAAAAACTCAGGGCATCCTTTTCCTGAACCAAGACACAAATCAGACAAAACTCTGGTTATTCTTTTTTTTTTTAAATTATTATTATTATGATCAAATATCCTGTAATACAGCAGTTTTCACTCTGAAAGTATTTTATACAAATGTTTGTGATAATTTTTGCCTCCTGGAATGACATGAAGCATGCTGGTCCTTTTTTTGTAAACTTTCTCTGGTAAAGGAGCCATTCTGTTAATATCTGAGATTCACAGAGCACATGAAAGAAAGTGCCAAAAAATATGATATAATCCATGTGAGAGACATTAGGTACCTCTCAGGGATTCTGGTGAAATGCTTGGTTTTCCATGGTTTTTCATTTAATTTTCCAGAATCAAATTTTTTGGAAAGCGATGTCACACCAAGTACAGAGGTATTCTGTAGGGCTGCTGTTCCACTGATACCCTGCCAGGGTATCCTTTGGGAAATGAGGAGGACTTTGATAGCCCTGCACGTACATATGGGGGTGTGAGAGAGTTCAGAAAGGGAGAGGGGGAAACACCAATGCAGCTTGGCAAAAAGCCACTACCATTGTCAAAAAGCTGAAGAAAGATTTACTGGCATGCTCAACCAATAAAAATGGACTACTTTTATATTCAAGTTAGAACCACAAATTATAAAATGTAAAAATTTTACGCTGAACTGGGAATGTTACATCTTTTCTCTACACTGAACAGATGACACATTCTTTCTTTGCCCTTGAAATTGAATTGAGCCCCAATTCCTAGTCAGTCATGTATGTGGTTGTAGTTGTATTTCTTAAGCATCTTTTGAGTTAACAAAAACCACTTGGACCTGTTTAGAGCAGTGTATGTGCTTCCTTGTCTTTCTGAGACAGACCCAAGCATTTAAAAAACGGATCATGTGTTTACATTTAGTTTAGATGTGCATGTTGATTTGAAAACCCTTTGGTTTTCCTAGACATCCTTGTGAATAAAATCTTTAAAAAATACCTAACATAAAATTTAGTAAATGCTCAACAAAAGGTAACGCTTCAGTTTGTGTTTGTTTAGTTCCAGTACTGTCAGATGATGTTTTAGTGGTACTACTACAGCCCGTTTACTATGGTAACAAATACCTGTGATAACTAATGTAATTAATTAGCTTAATTGCCACCAGTTTACTGGCATAGACATTTTTAAGGGGAGGCCTTAGCAGTATTGTACATGTGTTTTATATAAATCGACAGTGGCTATAGTGTCTTTTACATGTGTTTTCAGACATGGTTGAGTGAAAAAGGCACCCTTCTTCTGAGAAAGGCCCTGGTAGGGACCTTTCTTCCCCTGTGCTTTCAGAAAAATGGAATTTCTGCATCATCTTCATGTGTCATTTTTCTTTTCTTTAAAGAATAGCTATGTCAGACTTCCTGCCCTCCTGCACATTTGTGTAAATAAAGCATTTTTCCTGGTGCTTGATGTAATTGATATATAAAATTTATGGCATTGAATTCTGAAAAATACTGTCCATTAGGTAAAGGGAAGTTTCCACTTTTACCTGGTGAGCTTCAAAATGGGGGTCATGAAGATATGAACTTTTATCTTGGTAACACCCTTCCTTTCTTTGAGAACATGGGAGGTCCATGAGGGATTTTGGAGACCTGCCACTGCAAGGTATGACAGTTTAGAGCCACTTGGGGTGTTAAGCTGTTCCCTGCTGGCTGTCCTGTTTTTCCTGTAAAGGTTCTACCTTACATACAGGAAACAGCTCCTTGGGGCTGTGCCAGTCCTCGTAAGACTTCAGTCTGGTGAAAAATAAATGGGAAATCCAGGAGCTCATTAGCCTGCCCGAGCAGCATGGGCCTGAAGGGTGTGTGCACATTTCTACTGGTGCTTCATTTGCCCCTGTGCACTGTCAAGGATGACAACAGATGGGATCCAGCAAGGCAAAGGGGTAGGGTTTGTTTTAGGAAAAAGAAGAGTAAACCAAGTTCAGGTTAGCGTGAAATTTCTCTTCAGTAACCTTCTCTGTTTTTCAGTGCACCTGGGAAAACTGGTGATTGTAGTCCTGCCTGTGCTTTACAGTCTCTTTTCCCAGCTGGCTCCTCTGAGTCATATTTTGTTCCTTAACTAATACCTTTCTTCCTGAAGCGTCTTCACCTCAAACCACAATGTTTTCAAGAGTATTTATACCATTTTTATGAGTCATATGTTATAATAAAGTATGTTTCACTTACCTCTTGAAAGACTTGTTCACAGTTTCTCCATTTCATAGTTCTGATAGATGAGAAATTATTAATATAGACAGGAGACTCAATATTTATAATATTTTTGCAAGGCACCCTCTTTTGAATCTAGCTTCAAATATTTCAAATGCTTGTGCTGTCCTACAAGAAGCTCTCTGGAATGCTTGAGTGTATCTTGTGGTTTGAGGCACATCTCCTTTGTGTGGTTTGGGTTCCACATGCCAAATAGCTCAGCAGATATGTGGATAAAACTGTAGTTGAGTTAAAATCAATGGAATTGCAGGTCTCATTGGTTGTACTTTTGGCCCAAAACACAGGTAGAGCAAGTTCATGTTCCTGTGATTCAAAAATATTAAACCCATTACTGCAAAAGATTTTTTAGGATTTAATGGATTTTTATGTCCAAAATGGGATTTTTCTCCCGCAGTAGAAAAGTTTTGGATGCCTCGTTTAATACTGTCAATGTAAGTACAAGCATTTTTAATGATATTCTAAGTTCTTACAGCAACCCTTCATTTTTTTTGATGTACACATATAGCTACAGTCCTGGACTAAGATCCTTTTTGCAAGGTATTTTGCAAGCTTATTGGAAAGACAAGCTTGGCCCCATGGAGCTTCCAAAGTGAGGCCTACCCTCTAGCTCACTGGAAGCTAAATGTTATCTGGGGCATAGTTTTAATTGTGGATCTTACATTTTTCAAAGCATGGGGGTTCTGTTTCCCTTTCTGCATTCCCCAAACATCTCTTGGTGCTTGTTCCTCCAGGTTGTGTGTGAAAAGCTGCTGTAGGCAGGGTTTTGTGATCCAGGACTGTATTAGAGCCATAATCATCAGCTGCCCCGAGCCAGGTAGCTTTGTCTGAGCCCTTTTCACAGACTGCTGAGGTGGAACATAGTTGGCAAATTTGTCACTGGCACCCCTGTCCACCTTCTGTCCTCATCTGGCAATGGCAGCTGTCTGTAATGCAGGGAGTTTCAGTGTCTGTATTTTTCCATGCTCCAAACAAGTAAACAAGAAGGAAAGGAAGGAAGTAAACAGTAGAATTCATGAAAAGCACAAGTGGTAACCTTGGAGACTGAGAACAAAGGGTGCAGGGCTGTTAATTTATTTTCAAGCTGAAGTGCCCAACAGTCTATTGATATTTCCTGTATAATGCAGACACCCACATTTCAGGAACAATGCAAGCAGTAGGTCCCTCTTAGCCTCGCAGCTTGGAATGTGCCTCTAGGAGAGGAGAGATGTGACTGCAGGACCGGCCAGGTTTCTGTGCCGTCGGGCTGGCATGGAGGCTCTTGGTTTTCCTGTATAAGTGGATTTAACGTGGGGACGCAGAGCAGTGCCCCATAGTTCAAGGCATGTTTTCACTTTAGATTATAGAAGAGGCTGTGCTGCTGTGGGGAAGAGAGGAGCGTGTTACCCGGCTGCTTTCTAAACCTGAGGAACCGCTGCCAATCGTTTCTGCGTGGCACAACAGATCTGTCTCTGTCTGTTAGGATCAGGAAAAGAACAGTTGTGCTGTTTCATGATTACTTCATAATGAAATGCTAGTTGCTGCTTACAGTGCCTAGGATATTTGGAGGCAGAAGTAATATTTCTAATATTTCTGTGATGAAAAAGGAGGTTGGATCTGTACTCCTCTGCTAACTATTGCCAGTTGTGAGTTGTTCATGGTGGAAGCATCATAGCTAATCTGTAATAAGAGGAGTTAAAGTTCTTGAAATGTGCAGCTGAACAAATACTGTGCAGCTCTGCAGTTTCAGTAAAATGACATGTCACTGATTCTCCTCTCTTGGTTGTGATATGGAAGTACGTCCGTGTAGCTTCAGTCCCAGGTTTTTTCCTTGTACATTTAATATATTTACATTTGCTCCCACGCTTTCCGCTTTAGAGCGGATGTTGGTAAGTGCAAGTGCGTGGCCAGTGGCAAAGAGAGATTTGATAGCTAGATTGGCAGCTAGGAGAGGTATCTCGGGGTGCCTGCCTTCCTCCTGTCAGGGCTGTGCTCAAGCCTGCAGTCATTATTTACTCTCACCCGGGCTAAGCTGTCCCAGGAGCTGGTGGGAGTTTCACCCAGGTGTCCAGCCCAAGATGCAAGACTGAGAACATCCCTCAGATGTCCCACACATCACATCAGAATGCCTGGAGCCTCATCTGACACCCAGGAAACTCCATGACTTACTGGGGTTTTATTTGTCTCAAGAATCAGAGCCAGAGTTTCTATGGACCTTCCACCTGTTGAGAGCTGTACATATTTCTTCATTTCCTAACCCTGTGTAAGGATTACTGTTGTGTTGTGTTGGAAGCACACTGAGCACCAAGGCTGCACCTCAGGGTCCTTCCTTGGAGCTGCTGTGTCCCTGGTGGTAATCTGCACAGTGCTGCACCTCTGGCTTGGCTCTGAGCCTGCGGAAATGCGAGCTCTCACAGAGGAAAGAGGATCTTTGTTCACTTTTTTCTCATTATGATTCTCCATTTAATCCTTCTTTTCAGGAAATCTAGCTTCATTGCTCACTTGAATCAGATGTTCTCTTTGTTCTCTTACAATGTTCAATATATTATTAATAAAAATTACACACGAAAAAAGATTTCTTAATGTCTTACTCAAAAAAAGAAAAGAACATGAAAGAAACCCAACAAATCTACTGTTTTCCTAATTGTCTCCTTCTGTGATTGTTATGCAAAACTTTCTGGGTTTAACTTGTCCCTTCTCTATCCCATTTCACAATTCCTTTTAGCATTTTTCCTTTGTTGTTCAGTTTAATCTTTATATAAATGAAAAATGAAGGACTTTCCTTTGATTCATGTAATTCTAGAAATTAAAATTAATTGTAAAATTTTACCAGTTCTGCTGTTTCTCCATCCTTGCAGACAGCAGCATATATTGCTTTTCAGATTTTCAGTGATCCAATTTGCAAGTGCTTCAGTGATTTTCTCTTTATGTACATTTTTGAGAATTACAAGGAAGACTGGAGATACTTTTTAAAGGGGCTTTTACCGCAGAGCGTAATTTTAATTGATGGTCAGATGGACTGGAAATTAAACTACCCAAAAGCCTGACAGAGGCAATGCTTCCTTTTCTAGATGCTAGCCCAGGAATGAAGTTGGCTTGTTGTAAAGAACTAGGCTACCTCAATAACAAATATTTTTTAAATGCAAAGAGATGTGCCATTAAATAATACTATTACAGAGGATTCCCAGGTGTTTTAGGGCAGTTCACATTGGGTTTGAATTGATCCTTATTTCCTTCACGATTTGTCAGGCATATGGTAAAAATATTACAGGCACGGGGATGAATCTTTCTGCAGAAGGAATGGCCCTGAAATGAAGATCATAAGGCTATTTTGTGGCATTGATTCAGAAAGAGAGGGTTTATCCCAGAAATGAAGACTATGTAGCAGTTCTTTCAGGAATTAAAGAGTAAGTGATCATCTCAAAAGAGATGATGCAATGGGGAAGATAAATAGTGTAATATCTGTAGGAACTTTGCACTGGTCTATAACCTTCAGGAAAGGGCACAGGAAAACACTGCAGAAAGATTCAGACTCAGGTGAGACCAGGACCTGAACATGATGGAATCTGAAAAAGGGAAAGACAGTGAAACTCAGGTCAGCTGTGTTTATTCATGAATATTCAAAGCTGATACAAAATGGCCATCGTGGCTTGTTGGCAGGACATGGACGCTGCTGTGGTGGAGCCTTCCTGTTCCTCAGCACACAGAAACCAGAATCTTTCCTGGCTGTGCAACAGGAATGTTCCACAGGCTGCTCTACTGGAGATGTTTGTGAGGCACGCAAGCGAAAACCAGAAAAGGCAATTTATATTTTGCTGTATTTCCAGCGTTCTGTTGTATTTTCTCTGTGGTTATGAAAATTTGTTTTGAGGGACATGGGCAAAAACATCCCAGCCAAAGAGAAAGCCAGTGCACATTTCGAGTTGTGACTGAGCTAACTTAACTAGCCAATGTTTTCCAGTTTTTGTGGATGAAAATATTCACTCAGGTGGCAGTAAAGAGCTTTATACTGTAAAGCTGTAAGTGTTGTTTAAAAAGGGAATTAAGGAGACTTCTGTGCATGTTCTAAAAACGTACACCGTAGAGATGGTAATTTTAACCATGGACATGGGGTATGATCAGCTTTTATACTGAAGGGATAACATCCTGGAGTGAGACCTGTGCTCCAAGTGCTCACAGGGATCTTTCTCCCTGGAGCCTCACATCTTGCTGACTGAAGTCAACAGCAATATTTCAGTTAGTTACAGAAGTGCAATATCAAATTTATACAGCATTTAACAGCATATTTAAGTGCTATAAGAATTTATAACATAAAGGGATAGTTAGAAATCATAAAATGCAACCACTCATCGCCATATGTACCTTCCAATTAATGACAATTAGAGATTCGAGAACTGTTGATAAATGTGCAGAATAAACTGTAACTCTTGCTTGCATGAGAAATGCAGTTTCAGTATCAGCAGCACTGATTTTCTTCTGTGTTGTTGTGCTTGTGGGTCACTAAAAAACAACACCACATTGGATTAGAGTTGCAGTCGGTATAAAGGTGCATGTTAGAAAAACCAGCTATTTCTGCCTGAGAAAAATTCAGAGGTAGAAAAAAATATAATACAATATTATTTGTAAAATGCACAGATTTTATATTATTGTAAATTCTTTTCAGAGATAATGAAAATGTTTAAGACATATATGTATAAGCACTAATCATCAAATAACTATTGATAGCTAGAAGTTTGGTCCTCAAACAAAGTATCTGACATAAAAAGATGAGATAATAAAACAACAGGCACGGATCATAAAAGATATAAAACACTTGAACCAGTGATGAAGCTGAAAAATTGTGTAATGATTGAAATTGCAGCATTTTGGAGAAGTAGGGTGAAAAATAGAAGAGGAGGAGTAGAATGTCTGAAGGAGACCTTGAGATAATGTAGTGCTGATCAGGTGTAAGTCATTATTACAGTTTAATGCTAAATCCTTGGAAAAAAAAAGAAAAAGCAGAGAAAAAAAAATTAGAAACCAAACACAACTCCCTCAAAAAAAATCCCAAATGAATGAAACACCCAAAACAAAAAAAAAAACAACCCAAACCCCCATATTTGATGTTTGGTCAAAGATAGGCTCAGGAAGAAAAACCCAGATTTGTAAAAGAATGAATATGCTATTAAAGAGCATCTGAAACTTCAGGGAAATAGTGCTTTTAAAGAGTCTCTATTTGTGCTGTAAGAACATGCTGTGAAATGTGTTCATAAGCTCAAGTAACATTTTCACAGACAAATGAAAAACCTGCAGCTCTGTCCAGCCTATCAAGTCTCATTCAGTTGCCCATGAATCCATGTTTTTTGAAGACCTCTCTGGATACTGCTGGGAGGGAGAAAAAAGGAAATTATGAAAGCCCTCAGATTTCTGTCGTAAAGAGGTATTCTAAAATTTTTGATAAAATAGGCCTGTTAATTATAATGCTATCAGATTGACCTGGATATCTGTAGTATTCCAGATAAACTGCACAAAACTTGGCAATGAGCATGTGTTAATTCTTGATAGAGAGTTTAGAAGAAAGGTTTACTGAAATAACTCATCCAAATATAAGTATTTCTGAATAGCAAAAATGATAGGAAAAAAGGAACATCTTTCAAATGACACTCTTCTTGAAGTTATTTGGCATTAGAAACTGCAGAGCATCTGGTTTAGTTTAAAATGCCTTTAGATAGAAACTCCTTTAGTCGCCTACATTTCGTTTCAGTTTTGGAGGTACCCCTCTGTGTGGGTTTGTGAAGAGGTATCAATGTCCCTGTCCCCATGTCCTGGCTCTGCTGAGGCTGGGTGGGAGCTGCTCCAGCGGGAGGCAGACCTGGGGCAGCGGCGGCTGCTGGGCGTGTGTGGCTGTGCTGAGACACAGCTGGCCCTGGGGACACTGCTCTGCCAGCAGGGATGGCCCTGGGGACACTGCTCTGCCAGCAGGGGTGGCCCTGGGGACACTGCTCTGCCAGCAGGGATGGCCCTGGGGACACTGCTCTGCCACTGGGATGGCTCTGGGGACACTGCTGTGCCAGCAGGGATGGCCCTGGGGACACTGCTCTGCCACTGGGATGGCTCTGGGGACACTGCTGTGCCAGCAGGGATGGCCCTGGGGACACTGCTGTGCCAGCTGGGATGGCCCTGGGGACACTGCTGTGCCAGCAGGGATGGCCCTGGGGACACTGCTCTGCCAGCAGGAGTGGCCCTGGGGACACTGCTGTGCCAGCTGGGATGGCCCTGGGGACACTGCTCTGCCAGCTGGGATGGCCCTGGGGACACTGCTGTGCCAGCAGGGATGGCCCTGGGGACACTGCTGTGCCAGCAGGGATGGCCCTGGGGACACTGCTGTGCCAGCTGGGGTGGCTCTGGGGACACTGCTCTGCCAGCTGGGATGGCTCTGGGGACACTGCTCTGCCACTGGGATGGCCCTGGGGACACTGCTCTGCCAGCTGGGATGGCTCTGGGGACACTGCTGTGCCAGCAGGGATGGCCCTGGGGACACTGCTGTGCCAGCAGGAGTGGCCCTGGGGACACTGCTACCTGGGGACACTGCTCTGCCAGCAGGGATGGCTCTGGGGACACTGCTCTGCCAGCAGGGATGGCTCTGGGGACACTGCTCTGCCAGCTGGGGTGGCCCTGGGGACACTGCTGTGCCAGCAGTGCCGTACAAAGGGTCCCTGCAGCACCACGGAGAGCTTCATGGGCACCACGAACCTGCTGTAGAAACACCTAGTGGGCTGCTAACTTCACTTCGTCCTGCCTGTCCTGAAGAGCAGGAATCCTGAGGTGCACTCTGGAAAGCACAAGAAAACCCAATTCCAATTGAACCCTTTGAAGGGAATTTTATCACTCACAATGAGGAGGAGCAATGGTTATCTGGATTTCCAGCTAGCTGCATGTGTAGAGTATGTTTATCAAAGCACAAGCAAGAGAAGTTGGAGGAATAAACATATATCCATATATCCAGATATCCATATATGCAGATATCCTATTATAATGTTATCAATCTGATAGCATTATAATAGGAAAATCAAGGCAAACACAAGTCTGCTTTTGGTGGTGAGCATTAGAAAATCCCCATGTAATTAGGTCTGAGCCTGCTTTTGGGTTTTTCAACGGTTTTTTAAACAAACTATATGATAAGAAATGCTGTTATGCTGCTCAAGATGTAGCTTCCTATTTGTAGTTGGCTATTCCAGAGAGGGTAATGATAGACCATCCAAAAAGGTTTGTAAGGAAATGTAAGGCAAGACAAGTAATCAAGATACTTAAAAGGCCAAGGCCACCTATTCCCTCCAAAGAAAGGTGAAATAGCCTTTATTTCCCCTGATAAACTACCCCTGAAAAAGTGACAGGAACCAAGGGAACATCCTTGAAGCTGTGTCAGGGAAGTTGAGGCTGGATAGCAGGAGAATGTTTTTCCCCAGAGGGTGGCCAGGCACTGAACAGGCTCCACAGGGCCGTGCTCACAGCCCCAAGCCTGACAGAGCTCAAGGAGCACTCAGACAACGCTCTCAGGCACAGGCTGGGATTTTTGGAGTGTCCTATGCAAGCCCAGGGGCTGGACTCAAGGATCTTGATAGGTCCCTTCCTATTCAGGGTATTCCATCATTCTATGGAATGTATATCATATCTCCATCTTTAGTAAATTGCCTTGAAATATGCTTTACTAATTTGGCAATACTGTGATTTTATCTCTTTTTCATTAACTCTTTTCCCCATCAAATTCTTTTGATATGTTTGTTATGATGTGGAGTATGTCACTGCTTCAGAAATCTCTTTGTGGAGGTTGTAGGAAGTGAAACCACTAGAGACTCTGATCAAATAAGGTCACAGCAGCAGTTACAGTGCTGATCAAATGCACTTTTTACATCCTCATTCACTTCTCAAGTGTGGTATCAGAAGCTGCTTCAAAAGAGCAGGAGGATGGAACTTCTTTTAGAAACTTTTGCAGTGCATATCTACCAGATAGGAAAAAAATCTTTCTAAAGCAACATTAGAAATAAAAAATGCTAGTCTTTGCTATAACTTTTTTATTATTGTCTCCAACGGAAATTTTCAAGAGATGCTTTCACTGGCTTCTTTTAGCGTCTTATTTCTGCCTAAGAAGCTGATGTATAAGAAAGAAATATAACTTTTGGACAATTGCAATTCTGAAGTCAGCACATTCTGTTCAGTTTCACTGAGTGAGAAGGACCTTAAATAAGCTCTCACTCTCCTTTTGATCATGGTGTTAGAATGAGCCTGAACTCCAGCCAGCTTTCCTTGCTCTATTTTGAGCCACATGTGAACATGAAGACCCACTGTAGAAGGTCACCTTGTGGGCAGTGCTCACATCTTTGCTCTCAGAAGATGGAGACTGATACTACTTGTGTATCACTGTTTAGGCTGCTCTTCAGGCTGCTGTTGTAGATGCCATACAGGTTTGGAACAACAATTAGGCTTCAACTCCACAGGCTGTAAAAGTTCTCTGCAAGTTACAGAATGTAGCTTGAAAGAGAATGAAGTTCAGGATGTCCAGTGGATTAAGCAAATTCCAAGCCAAACTGCTGCTAGGTAATCCCTGTAGGTTATTACTGTGTATTCTACAGGCAGAGGCACTAACTGTCTGTGTGGAACAGATACTGCACAGAGCATGGTTTATTCTGGTCCCACCATTGTTCTATAGCAGTACTACAAGAGTTACAGGAGGGTAGCAGACTCACAGAAAGCTGAAACTATTTTAGATCAATGAAGCAGCATTATTTTCATTCTTCACAAGTGCCATGCTAGATGCTACACCTCTATTTTTAGGTTTTAATGTTGGATTTGTAACTTACAGGGACTCCAGTGAACCATACCATGTGCTTTTGCTTACACTGAGGAATGGCAAAGCTTCTGTAGGAGCCTTGAATCCAGAAATGTTTGACCATTATCATCAGCATCCCAGGCCCTTTGCTTTTTCTAGAGGTAGGAAATGCTGCTACTTGCTCTCTTCAGCAGACTCATAAAGAATAAAGGAAGAGCATTTTTGGGACTCCTTGAATTGCTGAGCGTGTTGCCAGGGAGTAGCTTGTCTGTAAAGCAGTGGGGAATATCAGCACAAACAGATGGCCAATCTTGATTCAGCTCTATCCTGTAAAGCACACAACAGTTGTCTCTCTTTTCTCTTGACAATGTCAGATGAGTGATGGGGCTGTGTGCAGCAGCCTCTGAGTGCCTGGGCCCTGCGTGCCCATCTTTGCCAGAACTACCTGGCCTTTTGCTGTCGGTGCAGAGATTATTTCTTCCCCTCCTGTGCCAGACCACACAAGATAGATTTGTCTCGTGCAATGTTGTTGTGCTGGGATTCAGCATGTAAGGACTCTTCTGAGGAATCAAGGAAGGAGAGCAGACTATTAGCATATAGCTATTTCCACTTTTAGTGCTGAGGACAGACTCAGCCTTCCTGATTGCCTTGTAAGAGAACAGAGGTGTTTTTGATCAGATACTTTGCACTGATGTGCAGGGCTCAGCCCGCGGTGAGCGTTCAGGAGGAAGTGTTGGGTGCAGCAGCATGTTGTGAATGCAAATCTGTGTCTGCTGCTGAGATCTGCACACATGCACGCACCCCCCTTTCACTAAAGAGTGCTGAAGACATTTGAACTTCACTTCTTTCCGTCCCTTCCTTCCCCTTCTGGGACCAGCACAGTGGCATAATTGCATTCATGTTTTAGCAGTTGGCTCAGCTGTACCATGCAGTATTGATGTAGTGGAGTGGACAAAGTCTGTGTGTGTATGCAATTGACAGCCCACAGCAACTGGTTCACCTTACAGGCTGTAGGGTTCTCATGGGAAAAGGAGAGGCACAGTCGAGGTTCTTCCAGGCTGTTCTCTCAGATGTGGTCTTAGTGCCTTGCCAAGACGCCCTAGCAGCTCTTTCTACTAGGTATCTCTTTTTTCAAAACAGTTTTCAAATGTTTCCATTCCAAAAAGCCCACAAACAAACCAAAAACCCCAAATCCCAGTCTTCTTGAAAATGTTTGCCAAGTTTACCAAAGAAGGAGGATGGTTTCAGCTGAATGTTCCTTTATTTGTTGTAAATAAATCAGATGTTGACTACATGAACATCTTCTCTCACTTCTCTTGTTTACAGCCTACACTGACAGTTAAGCTCTTAGCAACTTTCAAGTAAAACTCATCTGCAGAAATCTTTCTTTTGACAGGCTCTGAAAATGTCCCGTTTTTTTTTTGTTTGGTGGTTTTGTTGGTGGGGTTTTTTTGCATAATGTATTGTATACCTTCCTGTGGTCATTAAATTACTTGGTCATCAAGAAAGAGTTTACATACCTGTTAAAATAAGTGCACTCAGAGATGCCAACAGAAAAGGACGCATAACAATATAGTTTATGTATGCAGGTTGCAATCTAATAAAAACCCAGTCTCTTTATGTTGCCAGGTTTGTGAATATTTATCATCATAAGCAAGTAGCAGAGAGAGGCTCGACTGAGGAAGTCATTGTCACCAAAAGAAAACAATGTCCTGAGAGAAAACGGGGTCTTGGAAAGTCCCAGGTAAAAGCTGCTCTCAGTTTCCTCTGTGTCTCTTAGGTGGCCCTGAGCTAAGCCAGAGCCCCATGAATTAAGGTGCTCAAGGACAGTATGTAACAGAGCAGACACTCTGCCAGCTCCTCTTGGGTGCCCAGTAAGGATCCCCTCATTTTCTCTGGAAGCAGCTGGGTGAGCTAATTGTGAGGCTAAGGAAGCATCAGCAGGTTGCAAGAAATCATTAGTCACCTCTGCAGTATACCTGCTAAATTCTGAATGCATTTTAGCGAAGCTGTTGCTCTCAGTCGTGCGGTGCAGAATACAGACAAGTTCAAGGCTCTGTATGTAAACAGCAGATGTGTGTCAGTAACTAAAAACACAGCCCTCTCTTCCAGCACCAAACCAACACAGAAGAGCAGCAAGAGCAGCTGGAAGCAGGCTTTGCTTCCGTGATTTTCCCAGGCACACACAGCTTGACAGGCCAAGTTATCTGACATGCAGCACAGGATCCAGTTCTTTGAAACCACCCATTGTGTGCTGGAGCAAGTCTAAGGAGTTTGAAGTTTTCACATCAAATGTAGAACAGCAACTGATGCTGGATCAAGCATAATAGGAAGGTTGAATGAGCCACTGAGAGAAACTGTGGTACAAAGGTAACTCTTTAGGGAAAATAAAAAATAGATGATCACATTTGAATAGATGATACATTTGTGCAAATTTATATTGAATCAGTATTTTGACTTAGGAAGTGTTTTCCATGTTTTTCCCCTGATTTAGGAGCTCTAAAGCTGGTTTAGTTTTATAGTTTATAGTTTTCAGGCATTGCTTGGGTAAAGTAGTTTGAAAAAGTGCTGCTACACCAAGTCTTCAAAATTATTCTTGACTATTGTGTGCTACATAAACCTTCATCATTACTCTCTTCAGCTCCATAAACAATGGGACGAGTGTGTACAGAGAGAGCAGTCACAGTTCGGTCATTTGTGGTCACACTGAGCAGTGCTTGACTCTGCATGGATTTCCCTGGAAATCTCAATCTACCCAAGAGGGTGAGGCGATGATTTCTGCCAACCTTGAGCCAGAGGGAAGAAATCTGCTCATTATTTTTGGTCAGGCAGTAGAGGGATATCTGTACCATTATGCTGTTGATGTTCAGGCTGTGTCTCTGTGCTGGTTTGGGATGGTGTAGAGTTAGTTTTCTTCACAGCCGTTATTACGGGCTGTCTTTTGGATTTGTGCTGGAAGCAGTGTTGGTAGCACAGGGATGTTTTGGGTGTTGGTAGCACAGGGTGTTGGTAGCACAGGGATGTTTTGGGTGTTGGTAGCACAGGGATGTTTTGGGTGTTGGTAGCACAGGGATGTTTTGGGCACTGGTAGCACAGGGATGTTTTGGGTGTTGGTAGCACAGGGATGTTTTGGGTGTTGGTAGCACAGGGATGTTTTGGGTGTTGGTAGCACAGGGATGTTTTGGGTGTTGGTAGCACAGGGATGTTTTGGGCACTGGTAGCACAGGGATGTTTTGGGTGTTGGCAGCACAGGGATGTTTTGGGTGTTGGTAGCACAGGGATGTTTTGGGTGTTGGTAGCACAGGGATGTTTTGGGTGTTGGTAGCACAGGGATGTGTTGGGTGTTGGCAGCACAGGGATGTTTTGGGTGTTGGTAGCACAGGGATGTGTTGGGTGTTGGTAGCACAGGGATGTTTTGGGTGTTGGTAGCACAGGGATGTGTTGGGTGTTGGCAGCACAGGGATGTTTTGGGTGTTGGTAGCACAGGGATGTTTTGGGTGTTGGTAGCACAGGGATGTTTTGGGTGTTGGCAGCACAGGGATGTTTTGGGTGTTGGTAGCACAGGGATGTTTTGGGTGTTGGTAGCACAGGGATGTTTTGGGTGTTGGCAGCACAGGGATGTTTTGGGCATTGCTGAGCAGAGCTCACACAGAGCCAAGGCCTCCTCTGGCCCTCACCCAGCCCCACCAGAGAGGGGCTGGGAGGGGACAGAGCCAGGACAGCTGAGCCCAAGTGACCCAAGGGATTTCCCAGCCCATGTGGGGCCATGCCCAGCACACTGAGCTGGGGCAGGAGAAGGAAGTGGGGACATTTGGACACCTGTCAGTCCATGGGCAGTAGGGGATGAATTCCTTGTTCAGTTTTCCTGCATGTGCAGCTGTTGCTTTACTTATTAAACTGTCTGTATCTCAGCCCTGAGTTTTCTCACTGTTACTCTCAAAATTCTCTCCCCATCCCACCAGGGGCAAATGAGTTAGTGGCAGTGTGGGGCTGAGCTGCTGGCTGGGGTTAAGCCATGACATTCTCTGAAGGGCAGCCTCAGGATATCTCACCAGACTGTGTCAGGCTGAAGGAAAAGAATAGGTTGTTTGGCATCTGCAAACAATACTTTTTTCTTTGTTGTGAATTACCAATACCTGACTGAAGTATGACAAGTCTTGCAATTGCTTAGGGAAGGAAAAGGGGAAATGAAATGTACAGTGAGAAGGAACGGGGATGGAGGATTATAGTTCTGGTTTCCTCCTGATGCACATGGTGCAGTAGGAAAAGAGAATTTGCCAGATGACACACTGGGAGCAGCTGCACTCACCAGCACTCTGAGAAAGCATGTTGCTGCTTTCGCAGATTCATGCTCTCAGAGACTTCTATAGCCTGTCATGCGTCATTTTTGGTACGTATTGTCAGACAAGCATCCAGGAGTAGCTGTCCATTTTCAAAGCAATTTTCAAGGCTTGATGCATCCTGTGGAATCTGTCTGGTCCATCAGTCAGACTGTGGACAAGGAAATAGTGTTATGGAAAACAAACACAGCAGTTCTTGTCTGCCTCAGTCCAGCTGGTGAAGCTCCGTGTGTGTAGGAACACTTGGTCCACATAGAGTGTGCCTGGGACAATGTGCTGCTGAAATCTAGAAAAGCAGGGTACAAAGTGTGTTGTTGGACTGACTGATGAGAACAGAATTTTGCCACTGACTGGACTGTGCACATGCCCTCTCTTTATAAGAGCTCTTACTGTTTTCCATGCTGGAAGTCTGAGTTGCAGTGTGCCTCTGCAAACCTCCTGTGGCAGCCCCTGCTTGTCACAGCTCAGTCACAGCCCTCAGCAATTCCTGCAGCTGGCAGTCCTCCCGAAAAATCCAACGGTTCATACTGCCTTACAGCATTGCTGCCAAAGTCAGGAGGTACAAGCTGAAACCAGCCTTAAATTTGGTGGAATTTTGAAATTGGAATTTTCAAAGCCAAGAGGTTCCCTCAGTACTGAGATATGGTCTGCTTCTCTTATTAAGTGCAAATACTACAAATGCAGTATTCAAGTGATACAATTTTTTTTCAATGCTCTTATGAGAATGTTACCAGCATTTCTAGTTTATTACATAGAACAGAAATACTAGCTGTATCCTGCACTTACCACTTAGAATGCAAGTATCATGGAAGAGGTTTTAAAGTATTACATAGTTTGGTAGCATTTGTAGTAATCAAATGTAATTATCGGAATAATATTATTTTTATAGTGAAAAATTTTTTTATAGTTGAATAGAATTATTATTAAACTCTTTCTCTAATTATCCAGTATTTCCTCTGCACTCATGCAGCTCTGGTGTCACAGCCAATGAAATAAAGTGAACGTTATAGTTCATATACACAGGCACAATTCGGGTTAGCAAATGAAAAGTACATGTTAGATGTGATGCTGCAGAAAGTACTGTTTAATTTTAGTCCCTTAATTGGTCTCTTGGGCTGAAACTGGCCTCCCACATGTTTGTGTCAGTGCTGCGGGGGCTCAGCTCGCTGCGAGGTGTGCCTCTGATGGGGGCAGGGCCCTGGCTCCTGGGGGATGCCAGGTTTTCTCCGGCTGTATGCTGGAGCTCCATGGTGGTACTCAAGGTGTAGGCTGGCTGCCTGGGGATGGTGCTGTGGGGAATTGCTTTTGAGAGCAGTCAGCCACTGCAGAGCTCAGGGCTCTGTGCATAATGGAACCTGCATTCACTTTTACTTCCATCAGCCTTGCAGTACCAAAAGGGGCCTGCAAGGCAGAGAGCTGGAGAGGGATTTTTTACAAGGTCATGTAGTGAAAGGACAAGGAGTAATGACTTCAGTCTGAAAGAGGGTAGGTTTAGATAACAGAAATTCTTCCCTGTGAGGGTGCCGAGGCCCTGGCATGGGCTGCCCAGAGGAGCTGGGGCTGCCCAGTCCCTGAAATTTTCAGGGCCAGGCTGGATGGGGCTTGGAGCAGCCTGTGATAGTGGAAGGTGTCCCTGCCCAAGGCAGGGCTTTTGAAACCAAATGAGCTTCAAGGTCTTTTTGAAGCAAAGCCAAAGCATTCAAGCATTCTGGGATTTTTGGGCCTTCAGTATAAGCAACTTGGCCAGTCTTGCTGAAATCCCCTCTTCTGTGCAGCCAGCATGACCTGAAGCATCATCTGGTTGTTTTTGCTGCCTCTGCCTGCAGCATCCTGAGTACAACAGCCATTTGCAATTTACCTTCTTTTCTGCTTCTGCCATGTCCTTCATTGCAAAGCACAGGCCCTCAGTGTAGTAGCATCTGTGGGGGTCTCCAGTACAGAAACAGAATTAAGGTTTTTTCTTCCTTTGAAGAGCAAGGCAGTTCTTTATAGAAGGATCAGCATGATTAGCTCACTGGTTTTCATGCACTTGTTTGCTTGTATGAAGGCTTTTTCTGTCAATGGGAGGAATGTTTAGCATCTGATTTTCTGAACTGAAAAGATTTCCCATCTGTATAATTAGCCTTATTTATACAATTAGAGCTTAACTACTAATTGCTTGGGGTTTTTTTTAGTTTGCTTCCTTCTATGTAGAATATTCATCAGACAGCTGATATTGGAAAATCAGAGATTGAACAATATTGTTGTTTTTCATGCTCCTACAAGGAATGCGTTTGTCACTGAAGCAATGAATTTTTGAATGTTATCTAAACATTATTTAATGTCAACTTTTTTTTTTCCTGAGTGACATGATGATGAATTCTGGAGGAAAAAACTATCTTAGTGAAATTTCATCACATAAATAATCCAGTTGTGCCAAGAAATTCTATAATGACCTCAAGGCTTAGCAGCAGCCAAATACACCGCTTAGCATTAGCCACTCTTCTTGTGATATCAAAGTAATACACAATGAACACTGCCAAATTTGCTTTCTCTAACACTTAATGTATCTTCCTTAAACCTAATTTAGTGCTGCAAATGGCATTTGCTTTTGTAATAGTAGCATGTGCTCATGCTCTACATGGTCCTTCTCTGTCTCTCTAGCATGGTAGGGGCTGTGGCACATTCTGTTCACCTTATAAATTAATAATTCAGTTATCCAGTAAAAACAAAGTAGTGTGAACATGCTGGTGAGTGAGAGCAATCACACTCAGTTACAGAAAAAGACAGTCCAAACTTGAATGTCATCTAATAATAATAATTTACCAGGCTCAAAATATAAAACATTTAGTCATACACTGGATCATCTTTATAGAAATTTGAAAGATTTTAGAGATTGTATAAGCATAGCAGTGGAATTATGATTATAAGAAATAGCAGAGTTAGGGAAATTTCTTCTTAATCTCGAAGCAATCCTGTCAAACAGAAAACAAGGTGTGACAGTGGAACCTACTCAGCTGGTGGTGCTGGCTTTCTTCTCTCAGAGAAACCATCTCTGCAAGGCTCCCCTCTGGGCTGGCTTCATCCCTTGCAGTGCTTTGTTCCACACCCTGCAAGGCCCAGCCGTCGAGGGGGAAGCAGGCAAACTGCAGAGATGCAGGCAGAATGCAGCAGGCTGCGGCTGGGGCTGGGGCTGCGCTCCGTGCCGGCGCTCGCTGGCCAGGGCAGCCGAAGGGAACCTCAGCCCCACCTGCTCTCAGGGCATGGCACCTTCCTTTGAGTCTGCCTCAGCTGCATCCTCACCCCATGCTCAGCTGGGTAGCGTCTTAAAGGCTTTTAGAGGCTGAAATCTCTTGCCCTGGTTTTTTTATTTTTTTTTTTTTTAAGTTAAGCCTTCTGTTGTTTACATTCTTGTAACAAACTTTCTCACACACTTTCTGTAAATAACTTATTACTTTGCATTATTTTATGGAGGAGGAGAAACTTGATGGACTGTTGGTTTGTCCAGTGTCATTGGAGAGGTGGCACTGTCACCCTCCAATCCACTGTCACTTTTGGAAATCTGTAAATGTTGGAGTCAGAAATTAAAAGTTCTCTTTATACCTTGGGAGAGCTGCATGTGTGCCTCGTGTTATTTCGTGTCCTATAGCGACAGAAATCAGTGTAGCTGATTCCTGGCTCATTAAACAGGAATAGACAAATAACTCCTCTGTTTCTTCTATCTGTAAAATGGAAATTACAGTGTTAAGAACTTTGGATGAAAAAAAATCTGCTCAGGGTTGTTATTTGTGATGTTTTTACCCAGCAGTGAAGGCGGGATTAATGGTCAGGCAATTTAAAAATACTTGCAGGATTTTCCTAACTGAGAGTGATAGAAGTAGTTTAGCTGCAGTAACTAAAAATCAGCCATCGATACAGGTGTTATTACTGTTACTACAGAATACATAAATCGTACTGCTTCTGTGTTGTACTTTGGTTTGCATAGCCATACACCACTTCCCTTAGTCCTCAGATGGAAGCACACCTGCGTGTACATGTGTCCCTCTTTTTGTCTGGGAGTTGATCTGTTAATATCCTGACTTGTTTACTGCTTAGGTGGGTATTGCTGCTGCCATCCATTACCAGTTTTTAAACGCTTCTAGGATTTGGGCTTTCCACTACTTTTTATAGCCTCATGAGGCAAAAAGTGTTTCTTCATATTCAGTGCTTTCATTTGGAAAAGCCCAGGTTGCATTGCTATCCCAGTTGTCATTATTTCTAGCTAATTCTGTAGAAAAATTCTTAAGCTACAGTAAATTGCTGCAGTAGGATACGACTGGCAACAGACAAAAATTCTGGCATTTCAGGTGATCTCGTAAAAACTGTCGTTAACTCATAACTCCCTCTGGAGTGGCTCTTATGTCTTCTAGGGCCTCTGAGATTGGCCTTTCTATTTTGCCAGGCTGAAACTTTTCTTTCACAGCATAGGGCTCCCAAATAGTGTACTTAGCTGTACCTGTGTACTTTCCTTTGTTCATGCCAAGAGTGTTAACAGTATGGGATTGAATTAAACTTTACTAAGACTGCAGCAGTTAGGATCTTCAAATCCTTTTCTCCAAAGCACTTCTTCCTCGTAAGAGAATTGAGAAAAAAACCAAAAGAGTCCTAATGTTTAAAAATTCCCATAAACAACTTGATTGCTGTCACTGAGTGAACCAGCCACATATATCACACTGATCAGCAAAGTTTAGAGATTTTTTTTCCCTCCAAACTCTTTGAAAGCATGGGTCCCTAAAATGGGTGCTCCAGGTTTGGACAAGCTTGAGACAGTTAAAAGTCCTACATTCAGAGCTCAGATTCAAGTGACATCATGAATAGCTTAAATTAATTACCTGCTTCAGTCAGACTGGATTGTTGCATAAAAGGCTTTAAATCAAATGAAGCACAGTATTTCAGTGAGAAGTGTCTGTCCTTGGCACTCTGTCCCTCTTGGAAGGTGCAAGGAATGCTGTGGATAGCATGTTGCAAGGCTTGTTTCCCCAGGATAAAGCGGCCTTCAGGGGATTAGAGCAGCCAGGCTCCTGAACTGCTGATTTGCAGGCTAGAGGTGTTTTATTTCAGGTGCCTGCTACAAGAATATATTGGACAAAATGCCTTGTGAGGTTGTGTAGTTTAGTGCTGCTGGAGGACTTAGTGTAAGCTGCATGTGAGTGAAACCTCGGGCCAGCTGCGCCTTGTGCTGACTTCTGCCAGGCTGCAGAAATTCCACAGCAGGGCAAGCTCCACTTCAACCTCCAGCTGCCAAATGGGATGTCACAGGAATAAGGGTTATTTGAAAACTAAAGCAGTTCTGAAGTGTGGTGAGGAGCCCAAGGGGGGCCAGGGTGAAGCTTTTAAAGAGTGCTGTGGGCACAGCTGCTGTGTGTGGCGCACACCCAGGGCCTCGGAGCTGGAACTGGGGCACCCTCTGGTTCAGGTGCCAGCTGCTGCACTCCAATTAGCGCAGTCCTAGTAGGACCTTCCTTTGGTTTCCTTTCCAGGGTGGTGCCTGCTGTCTTCACACTTCTTCATCATTTTTAGGCAAAACTGGAGAATTCTTAGTTTCTTTCTGGCAGCTGTAGACTGCAGTACTTCCTCCCCTCCCTGCCCCTGGATAATTCCCATGACTCTTACAGGTGCACTGCTCGGGGTGCTAAAATAGCTCATTAAACACAGAAACTCTCTGTTCCCATCACCACTCTGCTCAGGATGCCTTGAATCTTCTGGTTTGTGGCTAACAGGCTGCCAGCTTCCTGGTAGGGAGACTATTGATTTCCATACCCAGTAAATAGCTTGTATTTTAAAAGAAGGCAATTTTCCTTTTTAATGATTGTTCAATGAGCACAGCTGTATACAAATAAATTGACGTAATAGTTAAGGCCTCTTAACAGTTCCACTCCCATCTCCTGAGGCCTTTCTTAGCCTCTAGGATTTTTATAAAGATTTTATTTCCCCTAAAAATAATTACATTATAATCTAATTACTTTGTTACAGTTCTTCACCTAATTAACCTTGCTATTTTCAAGCTCGAAGAAATGAGATGGAACATACCTGTATTAATGCTAGAATGATAGAACACTATATTACTCTGAAGAGCTTATATTTCTTAAAGTTACTTCTGGGTTGGTTTTGGGTTTTTTTGGTGGGTGTTTTTTGTTTTTTTGGGTTTTTTTTTTTTTTTTTTGTGTTTTTGTTTTGTTTTGGTTTATTTTTTTGTTGCTATGTTCTCTAAGCATCTTCCCAGCCACTGCCAAATAAAAATAATATTTACCTGATTTTTATTATTATTACACATCAGTAAAAACATAAGTGGTATGAATAGCAGGAAGGACCAGACACAGGGGTTTATGCTATTTTAAATGGGAATGTGTTTCATAGAACCTGCTAGTGTGAAACAAATGTTGATGGGCCTGAAGTGTGGAGTGGAAAAAAAACCATGCTGCAAATTGAGTGTCTTGTCATAGTTTGTAGACTAGGTACTTCCTTATCTACTTCCTTTACCAATATAGGAATTCTTGAATTCTGTTTTTCTGTTGTCATTTCATGCAGATAGAGAACTGCATCAAAATCTTCTTGGAATAGATGTAATTTTATTCATTGTTCATCGGTATCTTCTGAGTAGTCTTGGAAAGCAAATTTCCTGATAACAGTTCCTGAGTATTTCAGTTTTTCTGCAGCTTTGTGTTTGGTGAGTGGGTTGGAGACCCACCGATGGACTTGCATGAGCAGAGCTTCAGGCAAGCAATTCCATAAGGTGTGTGAAATGTTGACTGGGACACATCTGCTTTAAATTCTCAGCATATTTTCTAAAATTTAGTAACACTGAGGATCAAAGAGCATGATAAAAATAAATTATCTGAATACCTAGGATACCTACAAATAACAGTAGAGAGATCCCACTCTACTGGCTCTCGGAATGTCAGAAAACAATATTTTTTATTTTGTTTTCTCATAGAGTGTTTCAAGGAAAAGTCAGAGGGGGATATAGCTCTTTTTTATGCAGGATAAAAATTATTTTTAAAAGAGAACTGAACTTAGTCAATTTTGCTATCCTATATTCAGTATTTAAAGTCTTTTAACATTTTTCATATGAACTAGATGTTTTGGGGTTTTTCTCTATTATATTCATAATAGAAAATATATTATTGTTATAGGTAAGTAATATAATAGTTGGCTCTCACAATTGAGATAGATATTATATAGATGTATAGTAATGTTATTGTAAGATGTCATTCCATAGTCCTCTTTCCCTACCCCCCTTTGTAATAGCCTTAGTAGTCAAGGCATTTAGAGGAGGAGGAGCAGCAAGACAACATCAGACCTCCAATCAAGATGTAAAAAAGTAATGTCCACCAATGGATGGCAGAGAAAGAGTTGGAGCATTACCAGCAGTTCCTGCTTTTCCAACAGTGGCACTTGGAAGCACCATTCTCCTTTCAGGGCCCACTATATTTCATGCAATTTCCATGACAATTTTTCAGAATAGGCAGCTTGAGCCTTTTCAGCTGAAGGGGTTAAAATGGATGTTTCTGTCTGGAACAGTCTAGAAGCTGCTGCTCCCAGTGCAGTCAGGGGCAGAGCCAGGTTTCACGGCAGGGAGAGCCCCAGGAGCGGGCACAGCCCTTCCTGTGCTGTGTGCCACAGCCTGGTGACAGCCCAGGGCAGTGAGAGCCCAGGGCACTGAGAGCCCAGGGCAGTGACAGCCCAGGGCAGTGACAGCCCAGGGCAGTGAGAGCACAGGGCAGTGAGAGCCCAGGGCAGTGACAGCACAGGGGCAGTGACAGCACAGGGGCAGTGAGAGCACAGGGCAGTGACAGCCCAGGGCAGTGAGAGCCCAGGGCAGTGAGCGCACAGGGCAGTGACAGCCCAGGGCAGTGACAGCCCAGGGCAGTGAGAGCCCAGGGCAGTGAGAGCACAGGGCAGTGACAGCCCAGGGCAGTGCCAGGGCACTGAGGCCCAGGGCAGTGACAGCCCAGGGCAGTGAGAGCCCAGGGCAGTGACAGCCCAGGGCAGTGACAGCCCAGGGCAGTGAGAGCCCAGGGCAGTGACAGCCCAGGGCAGTGAGAGCCCAGGGCAGTGAGAGCCCAGGGCAGTGAGAGCCCAGGGGCAGTGACAGCCCAGGGCACAGGGCAATGAGAGCCCAGGGGCAGTGAGAGCACAGGGGCAGTGAGAGCCCAGGGCAGTGACAGCACAGGGCAGTGACAGCCCAGGGGCAGTGAGAGCCCAGGGCAGTGAGAGCCCAGGGCAGTGACAGCCCAGGGCAGTGACAGCCCAGGGGCAGTGAGAGCACAGGGCAGTGACAGCCCAGGGCAGTGACAGCCCAGGGCAGTGAGCCAGGGCCCAGGGGCAGTGAGCAGCCCAGGGGCAGTGACAACCCAGGGGCAGTGACAGCCCAGGGGCAGGGCCAGGCAGTGAGCAGGGCAGGGCAGTGACAGCCCAGGGAAGCAGGCAGTGAGAGCCCAGGGCAGTGAGAGCCCAGGGCAGTGAGAGCACAGGGGCAGTGAGAGCCCAGGGCAGTGACAGCCCAGGGCAGTGACAGCCCAGGGCAGTGAGCCCAGGGCAGTGAGAGCCCAGGGCAGTGAGAGCACAGGGCAGTGACAGCCCAGGGCAGTGAGAGCCCAGGGGCAGTGAGACCCAGGGCAGTGAGACACAGGCAGTGAGAGCAGTGACAGCCCAGGGCAGTGAGAGCACAGGGCAGTGAGAGCCCAGGGCAGTGAGAGCACAGGGCAGTGACAGCCCAGGGCAGTGACAGCCCAGGGCAGTGAGAGCACAGGGCAGTGAGAGCCCAGGGCAGTGAGAGCCCAGGGCAGTGAGAGCCCAGGGGCAGTGAGAGCCCAGGGGCAGTGAGAGCCCAGGGCAGTGAGCCAGGGGCAGTGAGAGCCCAGGGCAGTGAGAGCCCAGGGCAGTGAGAGCACAGGGCAGTGAGAGCACAGGGGCAGTGAGAGCACAGGGCAGTGACAGCACAGGGGCAGTGAGAGCCCAGGGGCAGTGAGAGCACAGGGGCAGTGAGAGCACAGGGCAGTGAGAGCCCAGGGCAGTGAGAGCACAGGGCAGTGAGAGCACAGGGCAGTGAGAGCACAGGGCAGTGAGAGCCCAGGGGCAGTGAGAGCACAGGGCAGTGCGAGCCCAGGGCAGTGACAGCCCAGGGCAGTGAGAGCACAGGGGGAGCAGAGGCCAGAGAGCCACAAGGGCCCCATCCTGTGCCATCCCTGCTGCTCTGAGCAGCACCAGCAGAAATGCAGCTCCATTCCAGCAGCTCCACTCCAGCAGCTCTCAGGCAGCTCAAATGCACATCCACAAAGCACAGCTTGGGAAATGAAAGTAACTAACTAAAGAAACTAACTGGGGTGGAGAACGATGTGCAGAGTCCATGACAGGAGTCTAAAGTTTCCCCCACTTTAAGTTCTCTAAAAGCTACTGTGAATATTAGCTGTGGAAGAACTGAAAGTTAGTTTAGGCCTAAATTGAGAGCATCTCTTTGTGGATGGAGGGCCTGTCTTGATTTTATTTGATTTTAGTAAAAGTGCATAAGATAAAATGACAGTTGAAGTGAAATATAAACCCACTCTTTCTTTAGTATTTCAGGTTCTTCATCCAAAACTTTTTACAGGAATACCTGACAAGTCTTTACAATGAAAAAATAAATTTCCGAAGGTTCTTTTACCACTAGCTACCAGGTATTTAAATCTTTGCCTTTTGCCAGGAAAACTCTGTTGATAAATGCCATCTTCCATGTAATAGATTCTGCCTTGGCAGGTGGGGGAGCCATCTGTATGGGTGTATGTATTTCCTGCTGAGAGCGTACCCTGTTGTCGCAGACATCTTTCTATGAGAAATCCTTTCCTTAGCATTGTTCTTCCTGAGAAGCTGAGAGGCCTCAGGAACAAAATGTAAACAATGGTTATCTGCTGCTGTGGAATGCAACAGGTGGATCTGTGATTGGTCTCATGTGGTTGTTTCTAATTAATGGCCAATCACAGCCAGCTGGCTCGGACAGAGAGTCCGAGCCACAAATCTTTGTTATCATTCCATTCTATTCTTAGCTTAGCCTTCTGATGAAACCTTTTCTTCTATTCTTTTAGTATAGTTTTAATGTAATATATATCATAAAATAATAAATCAAGCCTTCTGAAACATGGAGTGTTTCAGAATCCCCATCTCTTCCCTCACCCTGGGACCCCTGTGAACACGGTCACGCCCTGTGTGCTGGTTATGGACACAGCAGTGCAGAGGGCACTCTGCCTGGGACCCCAAGGGTGCAAACAGCAAAACACGCCCCCTCTGTTTCTCTGCTCATATGTTTTGCCTAATAAATCACATCAGTCACATTCGTCACCTCCTTGTTCTTTAAAGATGTACTTCTCTTTACTGCTTTTAAACATTTCTTTATTCATTTGAGGACTTTCTTGCTCTATACCAGCTGCTTTTTTAAAGGTTTTTTGGCTGAGGCTTTGTCAGATGCCTTTGAGTATACAAATATAGCCTGGATTTCTGTTGTCAGTATACCTATTG
Source organism: Camarhynchus parvulus (assembly GCF_901933205.1). NCBI lineage: Eukaryota > Metazoa > Chordata > Aves > Passeriformes > Thraupidae > Camarhynchus > Camarhynchus parvulus. The sequence continues at coordinate 2,108,346 of NC_044576.1, read as the reverse complement.
ATAGCTGTAGAAAATACTTTGATAGATAATAAGGCAAAACTTCCTTCACAAAATCTGTTTCTAGCAATGCCAATTTGGCTATAAAGGGACTCATTCTGTTCTTTTAAACAGTTTTCACCAATTTACTTGGCTTTCTAGTTCTTGATTGCCCAGAACTCCTTCGGGATCAAAGCAAATTTAAGCCAGAAGTTAAACAGCACCATTGGTAGTTGTCTTCAGTTTCTTCTGCTGTAGGCAGTTATCATATGGTGCTGGTGACTTGCTGCTGCTCATTCGCTCATCAGAGAATTCTTTTTGAGTGTCTTCTGTCATTAAGTTTGATTTGAGATAGACTCTCTTGTGTACTGCTGGAGAGAGAGGAGATTCCAGAGTAGGAGTCTTTCCAATCTCCTCTACTAGAAATGCACACAGGTTGGTTTTTTGGTTTGGTTTTTTTTTTTTCCCAATCTGTGGCTTTATGGTCACTAAGTTCTTCTTCTATATCTTCATTATTTTATGACCCTACAGATTCTTATCAGAATTCTTTCGTCTGTGTTTTTTGTGCCTTTTGAAAGCTGTTCCTGAAATGTTTTGGGTTTTTTTTTAATGTGTCCTGGTTTAGAGCAAATTCTGGAGGAAAGCTCCAAACTGGGGTTCCTCTAGAAAGCAAATCCAAGTGGCTCCTCCCGCAGCTGGTTTGGGACAAGATATCCTTGGAGGAAAGTGGAAAAACCTGCTTATTTAACAGGCAAAGCATTCACCAGCACTGTCTTGGTTTGGAAAGACAGGTGCCTCCTAAGGAAGGCAGGAGCCTCCCCTGAAATGGAGAAAATGAACACCCCACCCCCCCCCAAAAATTGCTATAAATTTTAAATTAAGGGGCTCTCAGGCAACAAAAAATTATGGGAGCAGGATATAATAGTTATTTAATAGGGAAGAAAATAAAAGGATAAAATAAAAAATTCAGTAAACTGAAACAACACTGACAGAGTCAGAACACAACTGACACCCTGTGGGTCAGGGTGTTGGCAGCAGTCTCTTTGGAATTGTGGCTGCAGTTCTCCTGGAGTGTCAGGTGTGGTTCTGTTGGAGCAGGGATCCTGGAGAAAAGGGTGAAGTCTTCTTCTGACAATCCAGTAGAAGAGGCAGCTGCTGTTCCTCTGGGAAATCCAGCAGAGAAGCTGTGCTGGTGCTCCAGAATCTCCAGATTATATCTGGGTAGGAATGCTTGGCTCCTCCCTCTGGGCTCACATCTCCCAGTGGGATGCTGTAGTTCTTATCAGCCATGCAGTGACATTCAATAGTCTGTTATCAGCAGTGTGCCCCCAGAGGGAGGAGTGATTGTGATCACTCAGAGAGAGATAAGGAAAACTGCCCACTAGACAAAAGACAGCTGCCATACAGATGGTAATAGAATACATCTTGCCTTGCAATCTGGAACAAGGACAAAAAATGAACAATATTAAGCAGTAAAACCTCTTGCCGCTCCCAAGAGATGACACACTCAGAAAGTCCCTCTGTGGGCTATAGCTTGGGTCACTCCGTCCCTTATCAGTCTCTTATCAGTCCCTCAGGTGCTGGAAATGCTGCAGCCCAGGCCCAGCCTGTGGGCCACAGGTGAGAGCTGCCAGTGGTGTTCTGGGTGTTCAGTCCAGAGCAGGTTCAAACTGTTCCAAGAAAAAGAAACCCACAGTCCAGAGAACTTCTCTGCCTCAGCTAGTGAACAACTAACTAACTAAAGCAAAGGAAAGCTTTCTCCTGCTGTCTGTCCATGCTGCAGGCAGCACTGTCCAGGAGAAGGATGCGGGGGAGCAAGTGCAGTTTCTGAAAACAAAATGTGTGTTTCTTGTCTCCCTCCACCTTTGCTCTCAGAACCTGTCTTAAAGGTGCAAAACTTATTTCTGGGCCAAACAGATTAATGGAGATACAATTCAGCCATCATAAAGTCACTCCAGGACACTATGTAATTTGTATTGTATCTGCCTGGGCTTATGGCCCCTTCTGGTTTATCCATCTGGACATGGAACCACTTTGCTGTTCAGCAACACTGGGTTCTTCAGGCTTCTCCTAAGTTTCTAGTAGGCGACATTTATTTGTAAACAAAGTTGTCTCTGAACACCCTTCCTGCTGCCTTCAAGAATTTTACTTGTTTAAAAATGAAAAAAAAGGAAAACCTGATCTGGGCGCTGCTTCCAGTGAAGCCAAGAGTTGCTTCCTCCTCTCTGAGTTTCCTGGCTGTCCATTAAATTCCGGTTCCAGGCAACATGTCCCAGTGTGTTTGCCACTCTGCACTGTGCATGAGTGAAGCTCTCCCATCACCATGTTGTTGCACAGTTGAAATATGACAGTAATAGTATTTTTCTTCTTCTTGCCCAGAATATCAGTTTCATGGGATCACAGCTCATCAAACTGACTAGAGGGCTTGGCCAGTTAGTTTTAAACTACTCTTTAACATATGATTCCACTTACTGCTTGGTACAGTTTACTGCACCTTTGGTATATTCTTTGATTTTCATGTTCTGGGGGCTCTGATTGTTTTCTTTTCCACTAGGCGTCCTGTATGTTTATTATTCCCATATTTCATGTTGTCAGTTCAAAGTGTGTAGGGCAGCAAGGCAGGCAAGCAGTTTCCCCATCTTACTGCTTACATGGCTGCAGAAAAACATGTAGAAGTTATTTTCAATCTCTGTAGAGCTATTTCTTTTGTGTAAAACTGCTGCTTTTCTTTGCTGTTTCCTATTTGATTATTTCTAGCTTCCATCCTATCTTTTGTATAAATCCTTTTGACTTCCCCAGAGAGCTTTTCTGCACCCATCAGCATTCTCCTTCTCTGTTTCAGCAACTTTGCACAAAGCTGACCCTATTTCTGGGAGGTGACTTAGCCAGCGCTGTAGGCTGCAACTTGTAACAGAGGTTCCTGACCCGAGAGTGTAGTTACCTCTTGTGGGGAGAATTTCTCATGAACACCATTTCCAGCTGGGGTCAGGAGCTTCCTTCCACCCAAGAGGGGCTGCTGGCCTGGGAGTGTTGGCTGCTGGGCATTGTGCTGACAGCACCAGCCCCCAGGGAGCTGCTGTTGCTGCATCTGTTGAGCAGTGCAGGATATTCTCCACACTTTTGAGTTTTTAGTTGCCCAGTCAGATGGGTAGCCTTTCTCAATTCATCCTGTCGGTGCTGGCTTGTGGGCTGCTGCTTGTTTCCTTATTGGAGTTCAGATTGACAAAACCAGCAAACTTTCCCCCCCTGTTTCTAGCAGTTGCTTTGCAGGCTGAAAGCGTGTATCTGCTAGATTCATTTTCCACAAAACAACGCTAATTTTTATGGCAGAAGCGGGGCTGAAGAATCCCAGGCAGATCTCTTCGCACACACTGATGTGTTTGATATGTTCTTGACTTTCATAGTGTCTATGGTTATCTGCCTGTTACACAGAAGGGCGCCTCAGCAAGCGGCTCTCCTATGTTTTCTCTTATGTTGTGGTGTTCAACAGCTTCTTTGCAAAACCCTTGGGATTGCATCAGCTCTGTGCCTCTGGGTATGGCTTCCTGATGTGACAGAGCAGAGCTTGGGTGCACTGAGTAGAGCCCATTGCCTGCATGTTTGTACTGAGGGTCACTCTGCTGGAAGGACACCACGGCAGAGGGGTTAATTCTAGAGTCCTAAAGCCATTGTCAGTACCAGGAGGTTTGTACTATCAGACAGAAAGCACCAATTTTCTATTTTCAGAAGAAGTAACTTCGGTCTTGATGAGAAATAATAAAATCCTGCAGAACATGGTCCATTACAATAGAGTACAGTCTGGGATTACTGGTGAGGTTTGCCACCTGTGTGCCCTCCTGCCTGCCCGAGTGGATTGTGGGCCATACAAGTACATCAGGAAACAGCTTCTAGGGATGTGCATTTTAATACACAGGGTTGAACATCTGCCTCTCGTAATCACTCACTGTCCCATTCAAAAATAATTTCTGGCACTCAGTCAACCAAAAATACCTGAGAACAGCCTGGTGGTTGGTTCAGCAGGAGTTTGTGAGTGGAAAGAAACCAGCTGGATTCACACAAAATACAGTTCATTGGTAAAGTCTCACTGTTGTTGCTGGTACAGACCTTCTCATGTTCCTCCCTCTAATTTGGCATTAATGAGTTCTTACAAACATGGCCTCTGTGTTTATGCATCTGTCTCTTGCTTGTTTCTACCCATCTGTCTTAGACCACGCTGGAGTTTTGTGTTTCCTTTGTTTTGTGAAGCGTGAAGCAGTTGGCCAGGGCATGTACAGCCACATACAGCTGTATACATATTTCTAAATTAATATCTGCTCGATGAATGTCTGCAAGGAATCCCTCTGTTCCCCTCACGTGTTTCAAGTCTTACAGTTTGTTTGGATATACAAATCAGTCTGATTTCCTACTTCTGTTCTTTTGAATTTAAAATTTTTTAATGCTTTCTTTAGGGATTTCAGAAAAACATCAGCTCTCACAAACATTAAAATTTGAAACTAAGTTATGAATGTAAAATTACTGAGAAATCGTGAAAAGTATCAAACACTGGGTACCAAACTGGCTGCCCTGAGACTCCATAACATGCCCTGTGAGTATTTCTTGCATTTTAGCTTTGGTTTTGACTGCTTTAATTGCACATTTGGAACTCAAAATACTTGATCTGTTTGAAATGAGTGTTAAAAATAGTTGCAGTTTTCAATATTGTAAAAATAGCTTTAACAGTTGAGCGGTTGGATTTTTCATTGTCCGAGAGTCAAAAATCTAACCTTTTAGGGTCAGATTTCAGGTATTATTTTTGCAAGCCTAATGCTGTTGTATGTTGTAATTAAGCAGACTTTGAAGATAGTTACAAATAACGTTTTAAAAGTCACCATAAAAAGCACTCAACAAACTCAAAATAGGTTTGTTTTCTCCCTGTTTGTTTTTCCTCTTGTTACTCCTGTTCACAGCCTTACAGGCAGCATTCCTCCTGTTAGAGGTTGAGCACAGAACAAATTCCATACGAAAAAACTCAAATGCTCAGGTCTCAAGATTTATCTGGTGCTGCTGAAATTGCACGTATGAGTTTCCTGTGGCTGGAGCAGCAAGGTGCTGCCCTGCAGCCAGCAGGGCAAGGGCAGCTCTGCGGAGAGCATTTTGAGCAGACGCTGCATAGAAGCAAGCTGCACAACTTTGCATACGTGCTTGATAGCAGAGACATGCTGCTCTTGGGCAAACAAGATAAAGAAGTTTTGCCAAGATGTACCCCAGGAAGAGAGATGTGAAGCAGGATGTTCTAAGGATGTAAAGAGAAGATATGGGGCAGAACGTTCTGCTGACAGTTTTGCCAAGCTATGCTGTGTGACCGAAGATATGTTAGCTCTTTTGTCTTATACATAATACTTTGTGACTAGTTTTATGCATTCTTATGTTGCAGAACCCTGTATTAACATATAAATGTACCCTCAGATTTGAAATAAATCGAGCATTGATCATTACCTCCATGAGGATTGATCTCTGACTCCGGAGGGCTCCTCTCTCTACCGCCCCTCTTTTTCCCCCGTCTCTCTCTCTCTCTCTCCCGTGTACCCTTCTTTCCTTTCCAGCTCCCCTGCCGTGCTGCAGAGGGAGCTGCTCCAGGCACGGGGAGCTCTGTTCCCAAACCCCAGGCCCCGTGGGCACTCAGCCTGTGGCAGCTGGCTGGGAGAGCGGCGGGAAGGATGCTGCTGCTGAGCCGAGTGGAATGCTGCCTAAAACGTATCAGAAAGCTTGAGCCCAGCCTTCTGTCTCTTACAGTGAAATGTTTGTAACCCACATGTGTAATGGGAATAATTCCCTCACACTAAAAATCTAATCCAGCAGTTCAAATAAATCCAGCAGCTAGCTTGAAACAGTGAAGTCCAGCTAGATGAGGAGACAGGGTTCATGCTTTATTTACCTTAATAGATTTTTGAAGCTAAGTCCTGTGCAGCTGTTTGAAAATTTATGGAATTCATTTCTAAAGCAAACCACTTGGATGATAGACATGGCTGTGATTCCAGTTGTACCAGTGCCAGGAAAGCTTTTGGTTTTGTGCTGTGAACACTCTTGTATTTAGCCTTTTGGCTTCTGAAAGCAAATTACTCCCTTCTTGATATGCAGCTGATGGTGATGCAGCCTCATGATTTAGCTTTCAGTTTGTAGTTGTCCCTGGCTGTTCATGTCTTTGCTGCCTGCACAGCAAGGCCTGGCAGAGGCACAGCACAGCTGAAGGAGATGCTCTGATTGCAGCCCAGCGTCACCAACTGCACCTCTGCTGCCGTGCCTCTTGTACACAGATGGCCTTTTAAAATGTGCTTAAACTCCTGATAGATTGCCAAATATTTCCAATTGACAGCCTCCTTACAAATACCCATTTCAGGGGATGGGAGCCAACATTTCCATGATCATGTTTGGTCGTTCACACAACCATAACGTTTGAATAGAATGAGGAAAATTGGCTGTGCTAAGGCACAAGCGTTAATTGGCAGTAAATGCCAAAAAAGATGTTTTCGTAATGAATGCATGGGTATTTAAGTAGTTTCCCATCACTTTAATATCAAAAATGTGCTGGGATCTGCCAAGTGACTTGGTAATCTTGGCTAATGTCAGGGAAGTTGCACGCAGTCAATGGCTTTAAGCAGCACTGTTACTCTGCACACTTCTCAGGATCTGGGCATTTTAGCAGCAATTGCTTGCTGCCTTTTACAACCTTGGCAGCAAGTGTCAAAGTGATTGCAGTTTTTGTCTAGGGAAAGCACTCTCCTGTAATTCCAAGGGACACTCGAGGACACCACTCATGATAGCTGAACAAGGACCTTACAACATTTCACTGGGCCCTGACCTGGCTTCACGGAGAGCCCAGCTCAGTAAAATTTGCCTGCCTGTGGGGACTGCCATGCAGAGGGGAATATAGCATTTACACAACTAAAGCTGAAGGGGGACTTTATTGCATGGGAATTTCACTGGTTTGTCTGCAGTACCCTGGACAGACGTTGTGCCATGGCACAGCAGTGTCTGAGGCACAAAGTAAGGCAAAGCAGGGCTGTGAGAGCCACTTCCATCTGCACACTGCGGCTCTGAGTGGTTCAAAATGCCCCTGAGGCTAGTTACAAAGCAGAGCTACTGAGAAGCCCTGCACAGTCCTGTAATACCGTTCATATCTCATGGCAAGTCATGTGCAGCTCCACCCATCAATGCTTCCTTTCCCATTATACCGTTGGCATGACAAAGCAGGGAAGTGTTGCCAGAATTAGACTGCAGCTCTTTCATCTGTGTCTAGAAACTGGCTCACACTGGCCGTAGGAGTGTTTTAGATAGTATTTCCACCTTGTCTTACTATCTACTCATGATTGGTTTGAAGACTGACAGATCTTATATATTTTGCTCCTGTAGGCTTTTTGCTTTCTCTTGAGATTGTGCCTATTTCATCTCCCTTGCTTTTTAAGTGGAAAATACTTCTTTTTTCCAGAGAGTTTGAGGATATTTCTTTCTCATATTTTTCTGTATTACTGTGTAATTTTCCTTCTTTTTGAAAGAAGGTTCTGTCTCGAGAGCTCCCAGAAGCTATGGCTGCCATTTGATTTCTGTGTTTTCTTTCCTGTTGTGGGAGGTTTTAAAGGGTTTGTTTGTTTTGGTTTTTTTGGTTTTCTTGTTGTTAGGGAGGGACAAAAATGAAGGAAAACTGAACTTACTTGAGGGAGAGAGTGTTTTGCTGTGAGCTTTCAAGGAAGTAAATTATTTTCTGTTCAAGAACCTCATCAGGTCTTAATTGACATTATAGGTAGATACATGTCACACTAAGGAAGCCTAGTCATGCTCCTCTTTGGAAGGTGCACTACAGATTATTTTGCAGTAAAAAGAGCTGTATTTTCTCTCAAGGTGACCAGGTAAGTAGCTGGTTTCTTTTTCTGTCTACCTTGTGTAGATGTATCATATTACAGTGTAATTGATGAAAATTAGGCCTAGTACTTCTTTCCCTAAAGTATGTCCACAGTCAGTGTTTTCAACCTGTAGCTTATACATAAGTCTAATGTGAGATTATCTAAGAGATTAAGGGATCAAATGATAAATCAAGTGTTGAAAATGGAAATTACTGTACATTGTAGAAGCCACTCCTGATCTGTGCATGTAACACGAAGGGCACTGAAGTGGTAGTTATTACTTCCAGGTAGTTTTGGATAATTGTGTGACTGCATCACTCCAGTGCTCAGAGTCCACATCTCAGATGCAGTTGAGGCACTTCTCCCCTCTCAGAAAGATAGAGGAGGAGCCCAATGAGGCTTGTTGCATTTTTGAAGCTGTTCCATACAAGGAATGACAAAGACAAGTCTTCATCTTAGAGGAGAGAAAACTGTAATGGTATGAAATAGAGAGCCTGTAAAATAATAAGTAGGAAATAGTGAGAAGGGAAGGATTAGTAAATGTTTTTTGTAGTGGGGATAATACTGGGAACTTGGTTCTAAAACAGAAGTAGTCTTTCTTCCCCAGACCCATTTTTAAATTGTGTGACTTGTTGCTCAAAAATGTTGTGGATACCAAAAGTATAGCTGGATTAAATAGAGTATTATAAAGACAAGTTCATGAAAGAAAATCCTGTAAGAGGCTGTAAAATATGAAGATACCACATCTGGCTTAGGCTGCCCGAATGCTCCTACTGTACACAGATTAAAATCAGAATTATATTTGTGCTGTAGCCTTTTGCATAACTGGAGTGTTTGGCTGACGAGAGCAGCAGTGCTGTTCTGAATTGCCTCACTCGTTTGAGCCATCTCTTTCTCTTTTGTAGGTGTAGGATTATTGCACTGCCTTCCTCTAAAGCCCAGTGGCCTGTGAACTTGGTCAGAGTTCAGGTTCCCCTGGAGATCCTCTGTATAGAACAGAACAAGATTCTGTCTTGAATCTGGTGAGCTGTGGAAAGCTGCATGACCTGCAACTGGCAGCCTGCACCATGTGGCTAAACAGCTCCTGCCCTCACTCCAGCTCCTCTGCCTCTGCAGGAGCTGTGCTGCTCTAGCAGAGACCTTTCTGCCTGGAATGGAAATGAAAAGATTATTCTTCTCCATGGAGCACCTTTCAGTTTTGTGGCAATACTGCAGTGAGCTCGCTGGAATTGCTGTGCTCTTTCCTTTGCCAAGCACTGCAGCAGGTTGTGGTGCTCTGACCAGAGCTGTTGATTTCCCTGGGAGCAGTGAGGTATGCAAGGGATGTGTTTCCATGGCCCCTGCTAGTGAGCAGATGGGCTGCTGCTCCTCATACTAATTGGACTACTTCAGTCGACTGTGGCTTCATTCCCAAGTATTAATCTGTCAACTTTAAGGCTGCAGCACACAAAGAGATAGTTTACTGGGACCAGGTGCTGTAGGCAAGTGTGGCTATTGAGGTGTTGAGTGGATTTTCTGGTTGTACAGATCTTCCTGTTTGGACATCCAATAGCTTCAAAGAGTCCATCTGGAGTCCAGAACTCCAACTCATCCCGATGCTCTTGCAGATGTCCTACACAGATGGAGATGTCATGGAAGTGCTTTTGAAGCACCCCTCCCTGTCTAAATACCATCATTTCTGTCTTCTCAATGCTGTGCTACTGTAGCTGGGCTCTTGCCAGCACAGCCAGCCAGAGGAGCCTTGGAAAAGCCGGGAGAGAGCATACTCTGTAATGAGGAGAGAGCAAAGAGCTAAGGTTTGAGCAAATGTTGCCTATTGGTCTGGGAGTCTGCTATCTGCCCCTCCCACCCAAAGAGGAAACAAACATTCCTATTTTGTAACAGAGCTTCTAAAGGACAAGTGATTAATCTACTGGTCATGTATTACTGCTTGTCCGACCGAGCTATTAGACATTGATCTGTCCTGGAAGGACTGTGAAGAGTTCTGTTAAACTGTGTACAAAAAATACCTTCACTCAAAAAAAAAAAAAAAAAAGACCTTAATTGTTAGGCAAGGGGCCCAGTTTGGGAATTTTTCCAAATCTATTTTTAGCACAAAAAATGCCATCCAATCTGTTGGAACTTTTTGTTTAGGGTCAAGTATTTCTTCTTCAAGAGTTTGCAGGAGACAAAACCTCCAACATGGAATTAAAGGGTAATATCAGGGTTAGATGTGGCTGATCTTTCCCTGCACTTCTTAAGGACAGAGAGCTAGCTGGCATGAGAGCATCCTCAAAAAAAAGCCGAGGACTGAAATCTATCATCTTAATTAGTCAGAAAGATGTCCTTAGTCCTTGTCTCCCACATCCCACTTGCCCTAGGTACTGTATATTTACTCTGTGCTGCTGTGCCCTTTGCACAGACACTGAAATGTGTGAGGCAGTGTGTGTTAATGGAGGCACAGGAGAGAGGCAATTTTCTGTTCATGCAGAAGTGCCAGTACAGTGTAGGGCTGCACTAGCAGCCTGTCCTACTCTGGGATAAAACTGCGCTAAGAGGGCATCACACAACTGCAAAAGGGAGACATGGAGATGCTGGGACTTGATCCGCTGCCACCCTGTGCCCTTCACCCTTCACAGTTCTGAGGGTGCTGCATTTATATGCACACCTTCACCTCCTTGACTTGTGGAGGGAGACTCTTGGTTCACTCTTCACATACAGGTCAGGAAAAATGCTCTAGGAGTTGTTTTGCTATGCATGTTAAGTTGCAGTTATACTGAATTCCAGTAGAGAAATGCAATCATCAGCCTGTGTTTAAAATTCTGGTTCTACCTTGTATTAAGCATGGCTGTTATAATATCCTTTCTTCCTGCTGTCACACACAGCAGGGGCTTTTCACAGTCCATTTCACTGCAGCATCCTGGCAAAAAAAATGACCTCCTGACCTTGTTTCAACTGTGCTCTTCTGTAATACCCTGCTCATTTCACTGGAAGATGGAACAAGCAGCAAGCTACACACACAGCACACATCCTTTAGGGAAGAATTGTGCCATATCTGTGCACAGTCCTGGCAACTTGCGCTGAGAACTGCACAATGACAGAACCATTTTAGCAATGTTTACTTTTTACAGTCCCAAAATGTATTGCAGCCAGAAGACTCTGCTGAGGAATCCGAATAGGACAGCCCGTGATGTGAATGACCTGGGACAGTCTCCTGCCTGGTGTCAGGTGCAGAGAAAGCTGTGCAAACACAACACTACCAGCATTGCTGGAACAACTGCAGTAGGTCACTTGACAAGAAAAGTGTTCTTGTCACTTATCAGTCATTAAATTCCTCTAATATAAATGTGAGCTCACTCCTAATTACAAATAGATGAATGAAGTGTTTCACGGAAGCGGGCTCATGGACTTGCATCTTGCAGAAATACAATGACCCTGTCATGAAAATTTCTTTTTCTGGGGTTATGAGGAGAAAGGTGGATACTCTGAGGAACAGTTGGATTTTGGTTCACACATACAGGTAGTGATGAACACAAACATAGACACTGCCTTGTGGTTACAACAGGATCTGATTTTTCTGTGCTTGATGCTCGAAATGTGTTTGGAAAGATCTTTACCTTTTCCCAGTCTCGGGAAAAAGTAAATTAGTAAGTTTGCTACTCCTGTCTGCTTTTTTCCTTTTCCCCTCATTTCTATTGTGTAATCTTCAGTGCTGTATGGTTTGGTTTCCTGCCCAGACAGAAAAATTAGAGTTTCCGTCTAGACAGGAGATCTTTACTCTTTCAGAAGACAGGTTTTAAAACCAGGGGGTTAGAACAACATTGATCAATGTTGTTTGCGCTACACACCCAGTTTAGATGGAATCAAAACTCTGTTGTTCCTTACCTGTCACTCAGGACAGGAGTAAAATACGGTTCCTCCCCGTGAGTGCTCACAGTCTGATTTAAACATTGTACAGACCAAGGCTGTAAAATGCTGCTGCCACTGTGCATACACTTGTCTGCAAATGCTCCTGATTTAAGATTTCCCCAGTGTCCATGAGCTGGGTACTGCTGCCTGGATTTGTGGAAAACCTTGAGGAGACAGGGAATGCCGTTCTGGCTGAGCACTCTGTCCTGGTTAACTCCCGCAGTACTTAAAGCACAGCTATTGCAAGGTTAGATTTGGGTCTGGCTTATGGGAGAGGCCTATCCTTTTGGAACAGCTGCTGTGTATGGATTATTTTGTTTCAAGGAAGCCAGGTGAGATGAATGGATGGAGCCAGATGAGCCTCTTAGTTGAATTTTTAGTGTTGAAATTTTTGTTTACTTGAAAACGAACAAACTGTTCTTAATTATTGTTTCTTTAATGAGAAAAGTGACTCAGTGATGATGTACAGTGTTTCAAAGCAGTTGTTGTGAAGGCTCTGATGTATAATAGCACAAGAAGGCAGGATGGCAAACAAGGCTGTTAGCTTTCAATAGCATGAAAATTATTGGAAAGATAAGGGGAAAGAAGTTGAGAAGGGTGTTGGGAAACACTGATTTGCAGTATCATTGTTATGAACAAAAGCTTTATTTTCAGAGGAAAAATGCTGAGGAGCTAGAAGAACTGAACATCTGAAGGCTTAAGGAAAATACTATCAGAAGAAAAGAGTTGTGCAGTTTATTTAATGGGGAAAAGTCAATTTCATTGGCATGTAATGAAAACTTGCTAGTGGGTTATGCTGTGGGTTGGTTTGTATCCTATGTGCCTTACTGGGATTCCAGTGGGTGCAAATTAGACCAAACACTGTGTCCTGATGTTACTGAGACAAGTTAGTTTTGTTTGAGATTTGAAGACTTTTACTATCCTTGATGAGAACAGCAACTGAAAAGGGGCTGCTAGCCTCGAGCAGGACTAGAGGTGGTTTGAAGGTGCAGAGGGATGTTGAGTTAACAGGACAGCAATAGGACAGCCCAAAAGCTCCATGCTGAGAACCTGCTGCAGCGGCTGGATGAAAGCAAACGAGACATGCCTCAAGTCAGGAGTTACTAGAGCCAGAAACAGTAGAGATGGTTGCACTTTGCTGATGGGTACTTGGAGGGGTCAAGTATCTACTGCCAGACTAGAGAAGACTTCAGCTTTTATTCTTTTTATGTAGGTGTGTGCTGAAGGCAGGCACAAGGGTTAACATGTTCACACCAAATCATCACCTGCTGTAGGTGTAATTGAGATCAGCAGAATGTCACTGCTTCCAAGGAAATGGTGCAGATTTATGCCAGTGTGGGTCTGGAACTCAGCCTTTTCCCTACATATTTTTGTCAAATAAATAGTATGTAGTTAGACAACAGACTTGGAAAGATAGGAAGTCAGGAAAACATACCAGGATATTAATGCCCTTTTAGGAATGATATGTATTTTGCCTCTCAGAGAGATTTAGGAGGAAAATGCAATGAAAAAAAGAATGAAGTTATTACTGTATTATTAAAAAAACAGCAGGCTCCAAAATACCTGGAGCTGGATTCCTACCAAAAATCAGAGATGTTCTGGAGCTTGATCTGAAGCTCTGAAAATTATTATGCAGACATTAGTGTAAATCTTGAGGCCAGCATTGGTTGACAGTTTAGTAAACAACAGGTGAAAAATCAAAATAAAAGTGCTGTGAGCGTCTCAGTAAGGCAAAATAATAATATACATTTCTCTAGCACTTAACATTTCCAGATTGTATGGCCATTCAATCATGCAGAAAGTCGCACTGACCTCAGATGCATGGAAAGAAAGGTCATGCCATATTTCTAGAGCATCTGTAGCTATTGAACAAGTTGATATTAGACTGGAGGGTTTGGACTAAGGAATTATAGGTAATGTTTAAAAAAAGCAAGATAATGCATACTTTCTATCTAGGTTTAATAAAAATAACACATACTTAGATGTTGAGCAGCCCTTGGAAAACAAAGTAGTTGGTGTTTGAGATTGCAGTGGAGTTGACTGGAATGTTTAAAGAGAATGAACTGGCAAACAACAGATTGTGTCTTTCTGAAGAAAAATTACCTGTGCTATTGAAAATAATTTTAAAGACATTTAAGGAGCTCCACTGGTGAAGAGCATCCAACATCCTAAGATACCCAGTGTGTGTTTCCTGCCAGGGTCCCCCGTGCCAGCCCAGGCCCAGGGCAAAACCTGCCCCCTCCTCAGCATTCCTGCAAGAGCAGCGACAGCTGCTCAGAAAGGCCACTGGGTACAGCCTGCATCGTACCTCGTGCACTCAAGTACAGACTTGGCTGGGGGGAAGAAAAGAAAAATCTGAACAAAATGTTGGTAGTCTGTCCAAGTAGAGATGTGACTGATCTCCTCAGGGTTAATTCTGTGTATGAAGTTAAATATGCCTAGAGGGTTTCATGAATACATTCAGAAAGTTCATCCACTCTCAAGCTGGAGAAATAAATGAGTGTAAAATCATAAAAATTGACATCTCTTGGGTCTGAGTGACTTTCTGACGTTGCTAGTTGACTTCACTGCGGGAGTAGGGCCCAAGGCTGGCCCAAGTTCTCAGAAAAGGGACCATGTTCAGGGGGCTGAGCTCTGTGGGGAATTTGTACATTTGCAGTCTCAGACAAATTTATTTTTGTAGTTGCCATATGTGAGGGCTTTTCATAATTGCCATCTGTGGAATGAAAGGCAGTCCAGGCTAAAATGTGCACAGTTGCAAATATTAGAAAACATGGCTATTATAAAAAGTTGTAAGAACTTTATGCAAATGTTCCATCTACAGTGGAAGGGCCAGATTCTAATATCACGCCTGGTGCACAGTAACAGATTTTTCCTAGGTATGCTGGGATGCCCACACTGTGCCTGAGATTAGAATGTGTTTCAAAAATGGATTATTGGGATATGAAAGAGCCAATGATGAGGAAAATCAGATTTTACTGAGCTTTTTTTCTTGTTCACTCTTTCTATGTGAGAGTTGGCTTTCAGCATGGTTCTTGGTCTTTGTAATTCATTAGGAAAATTGGCAATAAAATAATGGCAAAATGTGAAAATTAGTTTTCCTCCTTAAGAAATTCACATCATCAAATTAGGACAGAGAAGTGATCTCTTTACACCCAGTTGCTCAGAGCAACTGGCGAATTTTGCCTACACGAAGCATTACCTGAAGCAAACCACAGTGACTGCATTCCCAGGGGATTCCCCTGAGGTGCTGTCAGCAGGCACTGGTGGCAGTGAAGTTCTGGTGGTGTGCAGGTTAATTCACTCTGCAAATCCTATTATCAGCTTATCTTCATTTGTTTAAATCCTTGCATTTGGTATCTTTATTCCCCCCCCATATCCAGATACTGTCTTTTTTCTTGTCTCTTTGGGGAGGAGGTAAATGAGATTTGGATGCAAGCCATAATTATTCTGGGACAATCACCCTGTGGCATTTATTTATATGCAAAATCTTGTCCTGCAGCAGCTTGACAGCTACACAAGGCTAGGAAGGCAATGCCAGCCTACCTCCAGGGTTTCTCTCCTCCTTCCTAAATGATATCCTGATGGTCCTTGTCTCATCTTCAATTCTCAGTGACCCAGGTTTAGGAAGAGAAGTTGGTATGGCTGTTCTCATCTCCAGGGAAACCCAGCACTGGCCAGGTAAGAAGCTCCCCTTGGACAGGGAATACTGGATTTTCTAAGGCAAGGGGAGCAGTGAATCCAGCTCCTGGCTAGAGCTGAAGCAGCCCTGGCAGCACTCCACTGTTAGAAACCCCTCCTGACTTTAGACATCTTCAGTACTGAGTAGCAGCTGCAGCAGCTTTCCAAGGGTTTGGATTAAGGGAACTTTCTTGGAATGCTGTTCAGAGTGCAGAGGGTGTCTGATGTTTTGAAGTGCAGTGTTCCTAAGGACTCCCGTGGAAATCACAATATCAGTTGGTTCTGAAAATTAGGTCCCTGGTCTAAACAGCTGGGTTTGGAGGTAGGGACCAAACCCTCTGAGGAGATTTGTGGGATCATTATTGTTCAGCTTGGATAGTTCTGCTGTATCCAAGCTGAACAATTTTTTCTTCAGTACACAGGATTCTTGCAAAGCAAGGGCTACCTGTGCAGACCAATTGCAATGCCAGGGATTTTAGCAAAGGCTAAAACCAAAACTGATCTCTGCACATGTTTTCTAATCTAAACAAAATCTAAAAGTTTCTCAATTGTCCCCAGGAGCAATACCTCTGAGTTAGTGATGCTTCTCAGACCACCTGAGAGATGCTGTAAATCTTTATAACTTGCAAGTGAAACAATCAAATTTTAATGGCAAAATATTTCTGTCTTTGGGAAAATGTGATAAATATGCCACTGTGAAGGGGCAGAGAACTTCTGCAGGAAATATTCATTAAGACTGACTATGAATATTCAGTATACACCTGAAAGCCCACATAGTTACTATATTTTAAATAAATACTTGCTTTTCAAATGTTGTTTTAACTAGTCATCTATCTTCAGATATTTTCAAAACATCATTCATCATACATCTGTCTAAATGCTATCCAGATGCTGCTGAACTAGCTGCTTTTTTATGTATATATATTAAAGTATTCCTTTTCACAGAAAGTTTTGAGTGTAAAAATTTTTGCTCATCTTTACATAGCAGCATAAATTTCAAAAATACCTTTTTCTTTAAAACTACAGTAGTTTATATCAGAAATATCATGGAAATTAGCTGAATAAATAACTGCAGCTGTAAAATGTTAAGGTGCAGCATCAACAATTTAAATTATACACTCTACAGCATCAAGTGAAACTTGAATGCTCTGCATCACCAGAATGTGTTTCATTTCTCACTACCTCCTTTCCAGTTGTGCTCCAGTTGCACACAGAGACACAAAGATCTGAAAATCCTCACATGCAGATGTTGAATGTGCTGCCTTGTAACAAATACTGGGGACACCAAGGCATCATCTGCACTGACACTCCCCATTCTCTGCAGTTTCAAATCAGCTGAAAGGTTACTGCTCTCAGGTCTCTAGCTCAAATTCTCTCCTGGTCTGAGGTTGGAAAACTGCATGGTATTGTTGCTGATGCAGGATTGGAATGAGGGATGTTTTTTGTATGATATTATGAACAGTAAGTGGACTTTGGTGGTGGACATGAGGATCCCCATATATTCTTAGCTTTTTAAATGAGTTCTCTCATGTTCTTTGCAGCCTCATCATAAAAGAAAATAAGAACAGGGGACTGGAAAATACTATGTGGTCAATTATGATCCCCTGCTTCATCAGGACAACATCATGCAGTTGCTTTTATGAACTTAATCTACACAACTGTAAATAAAAGTGAATTTCATGTTTGACCATCTCTGTTGAAAATGTGCCCCAGGAATGTAATGATGAAATAGCTAAAAACATCTCTGCTGGTGTAGCCCTAATATATGCATGATCAATTCACACACATCTGTCCTTGGAGGAGCTGCTCTCTGCTCCTGAGGCAGCAGTGCTTGTCCCTCCCTCACGCTCACTGTAGAGTGTTTATGGCAGAAATATTTTCTTCTCTTAAGTCCTAGTCGTGCAAAACTGGTGGTAGACAGTAGCTGGAGATGAGCTTAGTGGGTCAGAGCATGGTGGTAAAAATGCCACAGTTGCAGGTTCAGTCCCTCTGTGGGCCGTTCACTTAAGAGCTGGACTTGATGATGCTTGCGCGTCCCTGCCAGCTCAGAGCACTCTGAGTTCTGGGATGCAATGCCCTGCTGTCAGTGCCTTTCTCTTCCCCAGCTGTCTTCCACTGCACATTACTGCTTAAATGCAGTCACCTTACACGTGAGGATCAAAACTCTGCATATTCTTAATTGTGGAATCATGGAATGGTTTCGGTTGGAAGGGAGCTTAAAGACTTTGAGATCTTTGTCCACTGATGTTTGAACTGATGTCATGTCCACTGATGACTGAACTTATTTCTGTGGGCAAGTCACATAACTGTCTCTGAATCAAGCTCTCCTTTGTTGTAAATCCATAAAGCTTTGTGTGTTTCATTGCACCTGTGTCAGCTGTGGAATTTATTCAGATTCTTTCTCTGCAATATGTCAAGCTGGTGACTGGACTCAGAATTACCTCTCTAGTGTTATAGATTCACAAGATATTTTGGACTTGAGAAATTAAAACCAGGCTGATAAAAATTATTCTTTGACTCCCACACTACTGCCTTTAAGAATAATGCCAATTTAATATTGAGGAGGTATATATGAATCTGACCCTAAAATGAAAAAAATGTTGTTACCAGTAAGCACAAAGGTGTGTTCAACCATTATTTAAGAGAAACACAAGATTGGCTACATTTATACTTGTTCCCTTCCACAGCTCTGTCAGGGATATAATTTCAAAAGCTTTCCTTGTGTAGATGTTCAGTTGTGGGGTTTTGTTCTCTTTCTCTAGGCATGCATAGATTTTAGACTACTTCCCTTAAAAGAAAAAGTTACTCAAAGTAAATATTCCTTTAGATCCAGTCACATCTATTCTAGTAAGAAAATTTGTAGTTAATAGCTCTTGTTATTATCAGTTTTTTCAATACAATGAAAACCTTTTTTTTTTACTTTCTTCAGTACTTTCGTTGCTTGAAAATTATATTATTCTAAATGGTTGACAGAAGTCGGCTGGGGGAAGGGTTGTCAGTAAAAGTGAGGCATTGTACTGGTGTTGCACATGCAAGGTCATCTGTACATCTCTGAGTTTGAGCTGCTGCTGTTGTGGTTGGTAAGAACAGGAGGTAAAAGGCTCTTTGAGGAGAGGGAAATTTATTGCACTGCTTTTCCAAAAGTTACTGCTTTTGGAAGTGGAGCTTGGGGTATGGTAGAACCAGAAGCTTGCTTTATTCTCTGATGATAGTATAAAGGTTTTTAAAAAGCCACATCCAAGCATGAAAAAATGCCCTGTGATGAGGGTATTACTTCAGTCTTGGACACTGTAACTGGTAGTGGGAGCACAGCGATAGGACTCCTTCTCTAAAACATCCCTCTGTGGCAGACACGTAAATCCCATGGCATGGGAAAGTGGAAAACTGCAGAAAGTGTCAGACTGCATTTATTTTTCCTTCCATGCAGTTGATATGAGCAAGTGGAAGGCGTGAGTGCCCCAGCATCCCCTTCCAGCTGTAGATTCCTGACTCCCAAAGTTCTCCCTGGAATGGGAGAGAGCAATGCAGCAGGAGTTGCTAAAAGCCCTAGTTAGAGGTGTAATTAATGGATAAGGACACGTGAGGAACCCTCTCCTCGCAGGGATTTCAGATGCAGTATTTCAGTTACAGTTCCTGTCAGTGTTAGGGCCCCCATTTACCCCCTTGAACATTGCCTAGCAGTAAAGTGTTTTTCTGCAGCTGCATGGAGCTGCGAGGGAATTGGCTGCTCAGATTCATCTCTGCCCGCTGCAGCTGCTTCTGCTGGTGGAGGAAATGAGGGCTCAGGGATTGCCTGGCAGAGCTGTGAGCTGGAGAAGGGCTTTTGAAAGCAGCCCAGTTTGCCTTCCAGGGAGGATAAGATTTGTAACAGAGCAGAGCCTGAGTGGAAGATCAGGGATAGAAATTCTGGGTAGTTTGACATTATTTAGGGGAGGTAGCTGGTTTTCAACAGCTCCCAGGGCCATGAACAAAGTTTTATAAGGGAAGGAAGGCACCTCAGGATCTGGTAGCAGGAGGGCTGTATGCCTTGAGATGTGAGCAATGCCTTGCAAGAGGTGCAGCTCCTAGAAAAATGCAATACCTAGATTTGAGTATAATTCTTGGAGGAGGAGCAAATTGTAATTTTTAATTGGATGATAGGCAGTTCACTGGCAAATTAAGTTAGGAAAAAATAACAGTCTGCAGGAATAAAAAATAAATGAGAATGTATTCTGCATAAGTCTTGACTTAAGGGAGTCCACTGTAGGAAGAGAACACTGAAGTGGTTGTTAGCATTACTAAAATGTGTCATCAATACTTTCAAGGTTTTCAGGTTTTTCCTCTTCTCGACATCGCCAGGATTTGCACGGGGCTCACTTGTGGTGCCCAGAGCAAGACACAGCCTGGGAGGGCTGGGGGAGGGAGCCCCAGCAGGGGAGGTGGCTGGAGAGCTTTCTGTGCTGCTGGGGCAGTGTCCTGTGGCCCTGCTGTGCCTTGGGGAGGGCTGGGCCAGCCCCGGGCAGGGCTCGGCAGCTCCTGCAGCTCGGCGAGCAGCGTGGGGCCTGGAACCAGCACAGGGAGCCATCAGCTGAGATGAGCGATCCAACACTGAATGCCTCGTTTGGGGGATCCAGCTGGTCCTCATAATGTCTGTTACAGAGGTGCTGCCCTCCTTCCTGGTTTATTTATTTCCTTATTTCAGCAGGGAGATAACGGGGGCTTGGTAATCACTGCTAGCTGCCCTTCAGGGACTCAGTAAATGCCGCAGTGGAAGAGCCTCAGTTGTTCCAGTTCACAACTGCAGCCCTTCTAGATCAGGAGGGTAACTTGGTTCTTATTTTGAGGCCTCTGATAATAGCATTACAGCTGTCCTTCCTGCTCTCTGAAGGTTGGGATCAGTGCTTTGCTGGCCATGTAACAGAGTAATCTTTACAAGTTGGGGGCAGGGGAGCTTTTGTTCTCTTACATAAATGGGGGTTTTTGGTGAAAAAGAAGTGTCTGTAAGTTTTATGGAGACATGCTACTGCCACTGAACATAGGTAGCCTTGATGAACATTTGAAAATACCAGAGAACTGGTAAGTTAAATATTGCAGTGCTAGGGGCTTCTCACTATTACAGTTTAAACTTAAGACCAAAGCTAGAAGTTCCACAACCTAATGCTGCTAAAATTTATGTTCTTCACTCTGAAGTTCTGCTCCTTCAATAACTAAGAAGAAGTATTTCTTAGACTAAAAATACTGTGTTGAACATCAGGAAGTCAAATTATATCAGCTTAAATTAATGGTCATTCATATACACCATTATCTCATACCATAAGCTGTGCAGCTGTTCATGACATCTGCATCCAATCTATAGTTCATGATATATCTTGACAGATACTTTACCAGAACCCCCACCATGTCTAATCTTGTAGCCATCAATTCAGCCTTTTTTACATTTGCTTGTTAATAAATGTAAATCTTCCTCAATATATGTATTCCAGCAGTGTGCCTGTATATTCTAACAGTTACCCACATTTAATGCTCCTTCGTGATCTTTGGGCATGTAAGGAGCAATGAAAATGCACTTGGCACTTGTACATTTCATGGTCAAGCTTAATCTTTTATGATGGAAAGAGGCTGAGCCTATAAAATAAAAATAGTGCAGAAATTGTTCCTTGTTCTGGAAAACTGTCCAGATTCTACAGGCTGGAAATAATATTTACTGCTCTAGAGAGGACTGTCTTCAGCCAGATCACCGTGGGTGTTGAGGTTCTTCCAAGACAAGAAGATGACCACAGTCCCAGAATTAGTAGCAATCCTCCTTGGCTTCCCGTGTGATGTAGATTTTCCCAACTCACATGTGCACACATTTCTGTAAAATGAAAATGTTGTCCTTCTGGTAGAATATTGAATGCAGTTGCCCAGCAATGGAATTAGCTCTTGGCTAAGAACTAGAGAGAAACCAACCAATGAAGATGTGCAAAATTTTCCAAAAAGCATTAGACATGACTTGAGTCTGCACAGTTGGTTCCATACTGGAAACAGTCTCTTGGATTGCTTAAATGAAGATGAGATGTATTCAGGTACAACATGTGAATATGAGATAACTGCTTTTTCTTAGGATGCCAAATCCAGCAGGTTGAAAATTATACTGCTGTTTGGCTGGAGATTGATTACTCTAAAAGGTATACTTAGGGCTCACTTGGAATTCTTGCTTACTGGTGGTGAATCGTGGCTGAAAACAGCCTCCTGTTTTTATCTCTCCAAGAGCCCTAGGGAAAAAGGAAAGCAGAATTCATGTGGAGAAATTGTTTCTCCCCACGTCATGTATTTCTAACTAAAGCAGTTAGAAATGAGTTTAGAGTTCATGAGTATCTGAAGCTCCCCACTTTTCAAAAGCTTTGTTTCTCTTTGCTTTTGACTCCATTTAGAGTAGAAGAGTGGAATGGAAATGTCATTTTTAGGGATTACACTTCCTTGTTCTCCCTGATCTGTCTTAATTGTGTAGGAATTGAGACAGATTTTCTTCTTTCTGTTCTTTGAATGGGGTCAGCAGTAATATAACTGATAAAAAAAATGGCATTGGCTCTGGCCCTGGAATAAGGACAATTCTTATGAGAAAAAATGGTAATTTATTCAGGGATGAGCCAGTACCAGCTGCAGTGATGCATTTTTCTACACAGATGAACTGTGAAGGTTTGTTAAGCAAAGAATATTGAGTGTACAGAAAACTGTAAAAATTACCAAACCCAGCGTGGATGAGCGGGAGCTGAAAGGGACTTGGAAAAGTGATGTCATAAAAGCATCACTTTTCAGAACAAATGTTTGTCACCACTTTAAAATTTTTATTGCATTTCCTAATCTCTAAGTATTTTTTTGTATCCTCTTCCCTAGTGTGATATTGGTGCAAGGTTGGCACCTTTCAGGTGTAGCATCAGCCTGAGCCTGCCAGAGGGAGCTGGGCACCTTGACAGTGTTGAGATGGGGGCATTGCCCTGGGAGCTGCCAGGGAATAAGGACAGTGGATATGGAGAGCCCGAAATAAAGATCTCTTGCAGCCTTCAGAGGCTGTGTATTGCCAGCACAGGCCATTGCTCTCAAGACCTGTTTTGTATATTGATTACAAAGATTTGTTTTAAATCTCTTCTGGTAGCCATTGTAAATCACTGCTTTAACTTTAATTACTGTCTAGGCAGCTGGTTTGTTGAATTCTATTGAATAGCATTAGCCTGTTCACTTAATTCTGAATTCCAAAAAAGCCACATTTACATTTAGCATCTCTCAGGTGCAGTTGATCTAGGAAATAAAATATCTGAGAGGATGTAAGAAAATCTAGCTGATGTTTTACTGGAAGGGTGTCAGAGAGACAGTAATGAAATAATTTAAGTTATGCATGGACATGCATAGTTAACCCCTTTTCCCCTCTTTTTCACAGGGAGGCAAAAATAGAAGGAACAGAGCAGTGCTCCTGCTCTGTAATATTCATGAATGATGAGGATCACTTTATTTTTCTTTCTTTGTGGGTTCACAGGCTCACCTCATGCACAGTTCTTTGTCTGTGCTCTTTGTTGATATTGCTGTCTCTTAAGCCAGTTTCATGGTCACATTCCTTCTGGGACAGTAATTAACTAATAGTGATTATATCCCTGGAGCGTCTGGTGTCATCCTCTGCTTTTATCATGCCAGGAAGGTCTCTGCCATCATCTCATGACTGTCAATAACTTTGGGAGAAGTTTTGGATATCTTATGAGTGACCTGGGGATACTTCATCAGAGCTTGATGTTAAAATGTAGAGCATGGCTGTAGACAGCACTTGTCACATAGCTCTTTCCTGCACAGCCATGTGCAGGTACTAATCCTACCATCTAGAGGCTATTTTGCTTGTAACTCTGGCTCTTCTCTGCTGAGTAAGGCATTCTCTTGCCTCCAAAGCAGCCAAAACAATGAATCTGGAACTCAATGGTTTAAACATTGAATCTAATAGTGCAGAACAGCTGCAGAACTCCCTGGCAATTGGTCTTGGTGATTCTCTTTCCTGGAGAGGATCTGCCCCATGCACACGATGTGTGTGTGGATCTCCATTGCTGCCACAGGTTCTGGGCAGGTTTGGTCTTCTGTATAGTAAGTTAATGATCTGAAACTTCCTCATAAGAGCTGTTTCACTCATTTCCTCTTATCTGTTATTTTCATTCCAAATAATTTATTAAACTGATGTTCATATTCAAAACTTCGGATGCAAGAAAACCAAAAAAATGAGCAACTCATGTAACCTGTAGTTGAATGCCATGCTTACACAAAATAACAGAATTTTAGGGTAGTTGGCACTAACTAATTGTCTACAGTGCATTCCTAATAAAGGGAATCTTTCCCTAATTCAGGCAAATTAATCTTTAATGTTTGTTTTTTCTAAGCTAATAAGTGGGATTGCAGTGGACAATTTTTAATTGATATCTTTCTTAATCCATGGGGTAAAACTTAGAGAGAAAACACCAAATCTGAGAAGAATATTTATAAACTTCCATATGTAAAAGGATCCATCATATAAAAATGCCTCATGTTTTTATAAAATGAAATATGTACTTGAAAAAGTAGTAGTTTTTAAAAAGTGGAGTATAAAACAACCCTCTTAACATTGGGGTTGGGCTTAGGAAACACTGGTGTGTGTCACGCAGCCGACAGTGTCGCAGAGCTGTACTCAGGGTTCTCTGAGCTGCTCAGAGAATGGGGTTCATTTTAAATGCAGCTTTAAAAAAGCTTAGCTCAGTAAGACACTGAGCTGTCAGTAACTGAGAACATTTAAGCAAATGTACTGGACAGGTATGATGTGGTCTAAAATCAAATCTGTCCCTGTAATTCTTCTTTCCTGCATCTGTGTGGAAGGGAATTGTTAGATCAGGGGATCCATTTTGCCTCTGCCTGGATATGTAATTTTATTTTAAATGTGTTCAAGGCCTTCTTCAGTAGCTGTAACCAAGGTCCCACAAGTTACACCAAGCTTCTGAAATGGATGCTAGGGAAGCTTTTGCCCTTGCACACAGTATATTCTAGTGATCATTGAAGAGAAATCAATTTGAATAAGATAATTAAATCAAGCTGATCTTGATAATGGTCAGGTATATATTTTTCTGGATGAAACTGAACATTTTAACTCTACATGGCTCTAAAATGAATCATGATGTCTTGCATAAAAATGCACCTTACAAAAAGTAGTATACAATTATAGTAATGGTTTTACTGGAAGATAAAAGAATCTAACAGGTAGGTACAGCAACACTTAAAAAAATTGATGACTTGTATATAAATAAAAATGGTATTCCCTCCTCCCAGTAGTGCTTTCCATTAAGTAACAAATCAAACCAGAATTCCCCTTCCCAAGCACCAGTTAACTTTTTATTTCCTATTGTTGGGTCCCCCTGACCCTACAGTTCTTACAGTATGAGGAATGCCATTAGAATGGCTGGTCCTTGGTGGTCACTTATCCTGCTCTTCCTTTTCCTCACATGTGTCTGTGGCCTGCTGAGTGGCACTCCAAACTAACAGCTCCCTTCAGCAAACCATGCCTCTCTCTTTAGCTTTGCCTGAGGAACAAGGAGTCAATTTAAGTTTGTGTAAAATATGAGGTTTGAATTGCATTGTACAGCACTCTCTTGGTGTGAAAGCTATGACTTTATGGTGGTCTTTACAAAGCACACCTCCATAACTCATCACATGTTCTCATTTCTCTACATTCTGAGTATATGTGTTCTATAAATCACTTTATCTCTTATAGTCTCTGTACATCCCAAAATAAATCGAAACCTAATCCTGAAGTGCAAAAATAATTTATTCTTGAAAAATCTGATTAGTATGTATAATGTTAGCCACTTGGAGCTTCCCCTTTTTTTCCTAGCACTCACTGTTCACACTGCCATCCTCCTTAGTCTGTTCTTTCAGCTTAATACTTCTGTGCTGTTATTAAAAAGAAGAGTCTGCTTTCAGATGTTTTCCATGGCAGCACCTATGCTCAGAATCCAGAAGAAAACACAAAGTATTATAGGTAGAATAACTTAGAGTATTTTAAGTTCCATATAGTGAAAAATTATTCATTTCTTCACTTGAGGTCACTTGTGGTGACTTGAAGTCACCACAGGTACTTTTCTGTACACATATTTTGATTGGAGAGTTTCGGTTGCATATTTTCATTATTTAGTATCAGATGGAAAGGTACCAAATTTAGGTTTTACACAGCTTGCAGGCCAGGTAAGGACCCTGTCTCCAGTCCTGTTGGTTTTCCTGTTCAGGGGTGGAAGGGGCAGCACTGCTGCTGTAACCTGACTGCGTGGAGCTCCTTGGGAGGGCAGCTGCCCCTTCTGCTCTGCCTGTGACAAACTTCCCCCTACCCAGAGCAGAGCAGCAGAGTTCTGCCCGTGGCTGGCTGGGATCTGACCGGCTGGATCAGCTGGGTCCTCTCCTGAGTCCCAGTGTCTTTAAGATGGTTACATTTTGTCATCATCTCCGTCTGACCTGGTCATGTCAGTTTACCACAAGCACCTTGTTTCCAAGAGTAGCAGATTTTTGATAAAGGCCTTCTTTAGAGAATCAGGGTTGATGTTCTAGTTATCCTGATCAAAATGATGGCAAACATTCATATTGAGGAGCCTGAGTGTTTTGTGTCCTGTATATCACCTTCAGATCCTTCCAAGCAGTTTGCTCACGGTCGTCATGGGAGGCTTTGCTGGCTCCAGGCGCAGGAGGTCCCCGAGACAGGGACCTGCCCCCCAGCAGAATGCCTCACTGCAGGACTGCCAGCCCTGCTCAGGAGGAGGGTGTTCAGTGATGCTGCCTGTCTCTAACTGGTGAGTGCTGCTCTGCAGGACTCATTAGCTCACCATTGACTGGGATTTCACCTCTTTGCAATTGCTTTTTGGTGGAGTTAGTCGTGTGGAAAGCCTGGAGAGCATCCCAGCCTGACTGTTTCCTGAAATCAGGCCTGTCCTCAGACACCAGGAGCAGAAGGCATCACAAAACCTTCTTGTCAGCCTTGGAGTTGTCTGTGGTTAGCCTCAGGCACAGGATGTATTACAGCATCTCTCCCTCTTTTAAAAGCAGAATTGAAATGTTCTCCTCCTACATTCTGAATCTTCCCATGAAAAACTAAATTTTGGCACAGGCAAAATATTTCTGAAATCCTTGTAAAAGCTTTTGGGTTATTCTTCCTAGATTCAACTTCCTTATTTACTGAGGATCTTTATAGATAATCACTGCCTCATCCATGCCTTTATAAATCTGTTCACTATTAGCTCTATTGGCCCTTCTGATACACCATGAACTTCCAGACTTACTTTCCTCAACATCTATCAAAGGCAGTCTGTGTTTTCCACTGAGACTTCACCATGGTTGATATCCTGTCCAAGGTAGGTTGTAATTCTCTGGGTTTACATCACTTCTCTGGTTTTTGGTCCACTATGCATCTTTGCCATATTTATTCACTATTCCTTCCTCAAGAATCTTCCTCTTTTATAAAATGATAAAAATGTATTTTTTTTTTAAGTACAGCATCTGAGATAGTCCTTCTGCTGCTCTCCCCTTGGAATCTGAATGTTCCTCAATTTGGAGACTCCCAGGAATTTGCTGTAGGAGTCTTATGTCATCTCCTTCATAGCTGCTGGTCCGTCTGCACGTGACTGGCTGAAAACATCCTCCTTGCTCTGACTTCCTGCTTTGCCCTAATCGGCAGAGTCAGTTTGCTGCTGCCTGTGCCTCCCAGCTGCCTCTCACTCCCTGAGACACGGGATGAAGGAGATAACATTTTATTAAAGCTCATGTCATTTACTTTTCAGGAGATCATACTTACCTTTCTTTTCATATTTGTTCTGCTTCAGGCTATTCCAGAACATGAGTTCTGGGTGGACTTCTCAGTGGCTCCAGTAGAGGCTCCCAGAGGAAGCCTGGCTGTTGCAGGTGCCACATTGTGTAGGTTGAACCGTGTGCTCTGTGGAGGCTCTGACACTGCAGTGCTGCAATTTCAGAAAGTTTACCTGGACATCTGTGGTGTATTTGTGGATATGACAGAGGATCTGAGGGCGTTTCCAGGTCTTTTGACTGGGGCTGGAACTTGGTACTGCGTATGTGGAGCATATGGGATCCTGCAAGTGCTACCGTTCATGTGTCACGGGGATTTGCAGGGCTGCACCTGACCTTGCCTAACTTTCCAATCTTTTAGCGATCGTTGCACCTCTGAAAATTTTACCAGCTGCTAAGCTCTGGCTGGAGATGAAGCACATCTTTTTTGAGTAATTTTCTCTTAGAGCCATGAATGCTAGTCACTAATAAGTGAGGAGAACTGAAACAGATGCCAGAAAATTAAAATCAATTGATTTTATGCATAACGTTAACAAGCCAGTTTATCTTGGTGACAAACAGTGCTATCTTAAGTAAGCATTCATTTGACCTGGTGGCTTTGATATCAGTTGCTATGAATATCCATGTAGCACCTATTAACAAGCCTGCAGCTTTCAAGGATTTAACAGAATAGTAAAGAAACATAGATGTGAAAATAAACTGATCTGTGATATTTTTGTAGGGAAAAGCAAAAAAAAAAAAAAGCATAGTTTAGTGTGTATGGGTGTATGTATATACAAAATATATACAGTATAGTGTAGTTCAGCATAATACAGGGCATTAATAACCATAGCCATTTAATAAATACTTTTTTATAAACAGAAAATAGACATTAAGGGTGACGAGTTTCCAGAATTAGAATTGGTCTTAGATGAGACATTTAGATTATGGAAGTTATGTTGTGTGGCCATAGGAACAAATCAAACAATAAATGGCTGGCCAGCATAAATGCATAAGTAATGCTGTGTGCAAAAGGAACGGTACCAAAACAGCTTTCATATTTCCATAAAATTGAAGCAAACTCTCTAAAAGAAACTTAATTTACAATACAGAGCTGATGAAATAATGTTTCTACTATCTTTGAAGGCTGAAAGTATACTTACAAATAGGGTAGCAATTAAAATTATTTTAATACCTCCCCTCATTTCACCAGCTGCATTCCTAACCTAAGTCCATAAGATATCTTTGAACTTCTTCCTCTAAAGGTATTGAAAACCTCATTTGGCAGATCTGTGTATCAGATTTACAGCTGTGTCAGAATTTATTTACACAAGAGGAATTTCTTTCCTCTTGCAATATCTTTAGTTTAGCCTAGAACTACATTAAACTTCAATAACTGGATCAACACCAGTTTACATCAGGAAAATGTGCAGCTCAACAGGCTTCTCCCTTTTCATTCTGTAGCTTATTATTGTGATGGTATTAGTTGAGGAAAAAAAAGTTTTAATTATTGATGTTGTGATCAAGTCTGATGGTGCCAGGAAGAGCAAGAGCTTAATTCCTGTCCTTTGTGACAATCCATTGGCAAGTAACTCAGCTGTGAGAGGAGGAATCTGCCTTAGAGCTCATTGCAGGTAAACACAATCATTGATTTCTGTTTTGGCTGGTTGACTTGGTGTTGGTTTGGTTTTTGGGGTTTGTTTTGAGGGAATAGCATTAGGGTGGTTGAGATCTAACTATTGATTCACAGCCTAATCCTTTTTTTATGTATTAACAGCTAATCCATGGGGAATGTGAAATTAAACACAGATGTTCAAACTTTTATTTAGCAATACTGCATAAAGAGAAATGTGGTTGACCTAACACCCATTAATGTTGACAGCATGATCCCTTCAAAGTAGGTGCCAGAATCCCTTTGGTCTGAACAGGGAAGGATTCTTCCATTTGAAAGAGAAAAAGATTCAGTGGTCTTACAAATGAGATTTGATCCAGCTCCATCAAAAGGCAATGTGTTTCAAATTCTGTTTAATCCAGTTTGCATTCTGTAGCCAATATTAATTAAATGGCCACTCCAGTGTTCTTTAGAGCACAGTATGAGTGGCCATTGACATCAGTGGCCCCAGATTCCTCCTCGAAGGTTTCTCAACCCATAGTGGCTCTCTGAAAATACTCTGTGTTATGGTATGAAATATTAAACATCAGGCAGGATTGCTGACAGCACTGTAATACTGAAGACATCTGTCTGATTCATAAATATATTATATTTGGCTTCTCAAAAGCAATGGAATGTCAGATCATACAAGAATCAATTTAGATTGGGGAAGTTCAGCCCAGGTTTAATTCCAGGGCATCATTATTTACATCGCTCAGCGACAAGAACACATTCTCTTCTCACTTCTTTGCTTTGAAGAAGCTCCATTTGTGTCTTGTTCTTTGCAGAGTAATCTCCAGAGGCACAGACACACAAACTTAGTCCTGAAGAATTTGCTGAAATGACTTGTTGTTCTTTATGTTTAGAATGTAGTAGAGCTCAGGATGCTTGTGAGGTCTCTGCCTTGCAGGTCTCCAGGTGTCTGTAGTGTTCATGTATGTACATTAGTTAGAGGGGAAGTTTGCCAGTTTCACACAGTTGAAAAATATCTGTATCTCTTTTCATACCCTAATCTGACAGGTGTTTCTGCCTTGCTTCATTTGAGAGGAATAGCACAAGCACAAGACAAATTAATGTCTGTTTAACTCATTACTGAGTGTGCTGGGCTTTCTTGCAGAAACACCTTGGTAATAAATCCTTTCTGGACCTCATCTTTTGTAAGAGATGGTATTTTTCCCTTCAGTGACTATCATCATCACATTGTGTTGCATCTCATCGTGCAACTGTCTCAAAGTAACAAAAAAGTTTCTATAGTCCTGTTGACTGAGGGTAGTTTAGGTACTTGTGAGATATTTTATAGTGGGGCTGTGTACTTTGAAAGTGAATGATTCTGGAGAAATGTAGGTATGTTTTCATTTTAAAGGACACAGTAAACAATTCTGGAGCTCATAGACTAGATGACCAAAGATAGTGAGAGTGCAAACACTTTGAAAACAAAATAAAGGAAACAATAAATTGCTGGGTAATTACAGGTTAGAATGTTTCAGACGTAGCTTTTTGACAATACTGACATTGGATTTGGTCAGGTTTTATCCTCTTTTTCTGTGAACAGTAGAAAAAAAGGAAGAAGGCAAAAATGCAAGGAGAATTCCTATATTCTAGTGCAAAGACTTGGGCTCTTAGTGCTTTTATGCCAAGCTAACACTTCCACCATGAGGAAAAATACACAGAAGCTACCTTTTAAAAGACAAATGGAAGTCTCTTATCTGTGATTTTATTATCATTTCAGAGAAAGCTTTTTAAATGTCTCTCTAGTCAAGGTGGAAGAATTTTAAAATTACCATAAAGTGGATCTCTCGTCCTTCAATCTGCTTTTAGGAGTGACTTTGAGAAAGAGAAGTAATCCAGGAGATTCCTTACCTTAAATTTTAACAGATAATCTGAGAAAATCCATCTAACCACTGGAGCTGGGAAAAAGCTTGTACAGCTGATTTGTAGGCTGTTTAAATACACCCAGGTGAAACAATGCTCTGGTTTAGAAGGAAGGCTGATCTTTCTAGCTGTGTAGCCACATTTCTTGCAATTGTTTACTTTCTTCAGCTGAAAGGAGCTTATCTTCCCCAGCAGTTAGTTGTTTAATGAGATACAAATACCCCTCTGAAATGCTTTCATTGTGATAAAATTCTTTTAAATTGCATGATCTTTCATGATTTTTACATTCGGTTTGTGTGTCCTGTAGAGCACAGGGGATAAATCAGTGTCATGTGATAAGAAAGACTGATGTTATCACTCCTCCTGCCCAGACTCCAGCTGAATCTGCAGGGTGAGAGTTTCAGGAAGATAAAAAAGCATAGCTTCATAGTTTCTTTTCAGTAGAAAGCTGCTCCAGAGAAATGGAGTCTGGCTATGTATCATCTCAGCCTATGCCACAGATTTCCTGTAAAATCCAAGAAACTAGTCTGAGCTGTAATTTTCTTGACTGCATGTTATTGACTTCTCAGGTGATGACATTTAAACTTGGGGTACTTTTGGGAGCACCACGCAGAGAATGGATCAGATGGACTGTGCACCCCACATTCTGGGGCCAGCACTGTCAGGTGCCTTCATCAATGGCCTGGGCAGTGACACAGAATGTCCCCATGGCAAGGGGCAGGGGAAGGACCGGGAGGACTGGCTGTGCTGCCGCTAGGGGAGATCACACCAGGGGATGAACTGGCTCAGCAGAAACCTCGTGAAGTTTCCCGAAAGGAAATACATTTACAAACAAATGAAGACTTATGAAGCTGATGAAATACAGCAATAAAGTATTGAAAAACACTGTCAGCAGTGAGCAAGCTGCTACCATTTCTTTTGGAAGGGAAATTCACTGCAGCACTGGTGACTCCTTGGGAGCTGTCTGAAAGTTGCACTGCAGTGTGTATCCTTGCTTTTGATTTCCTGGGTTTTAGATCACAGCTTAACTTTTTGTGCTGTCTTTTCAGGTAATGGTAGGCATAATGATATTAATTTGATTTCTTTTTACATTTCATTATTTATTGAACTGGAAAGTTTCCCTTTTCAGATTTCCAATACCAATGGCAATAGTCATACATGAAATACCTGAGAAGTGTATTAGTGTAGGCAGTTTTATAATAAGAGGCTGTTGTAGTTCCTGTCTTTCATAAAACACTTGAAACCTCTAATAGGGACATCCAGAAGAGGCAAGACTCTAAGGGGCTTGCAAGGACTTCTTTCACTGAGTAGTTCCAAAGAACTAAGCAAAAAGAACTTTGTGGATATGAACTCTTTCTAGATTGTTGTCATCTAGAAATAAAATATTAGTGAGTCAGAGACATATCTTCCATGTAATCTAAAATCTTTACAGTATTTTTCAAATCTGTTCCTGGGCAAGTAGTCCCACTATACTGGCGGAAAATTAACAGGCAATGGCCTATTAGTGTCTTTATTTATAGTTCTAGACTGAACAATTCAGTGATTTATATTTTCAATTTAATCACACCAACTGATGTAGGAAATAACTGGAAATGCAGGTTTGACCTTGCTCAAGCAGACTATGTAAAATTCAGTGTAGCAAAGATGCTTATTGAATATTGCACAGTAATAGAATGTTTTTTGCGTTGTGCAGCTTCCCAACTATGTCAATACAAGATAATGGTTTGGGCAAATTACACGACTAAAGAATTAGGAATGTAACTGGAAAAAGGAAACATAATATTGGGTTTGTGGCAAGAACTCGTTTTATATGATAAAACAAATTTGTAGTTTGATCTTTAAAGCAGAACACAAAAAGAGTACTGAAGTACTTGAAATGCAAGGTCTATTACAGAATAAAGGAAGTGTGAAGACAAAGAAGTAGTCTCGTGGCAGCCTAGACAAGGGCAAAGGAACTCTTACTGAGCATTGCTAAATATTTTATTCTTAGGAAAATAATTTGGTTATTTAAAATAAGCTGATGGAAATGATGGTATGGAGAAAAATAAGTTTAAGAATACAAAGTTCAGGTTTAAGAATTTAATGTAATTTACTGTAATTTTTATCATCACTTAAATCTTTCTTAATACATTCAGGCAAGAGAGGAAAGCCACTGAACTAGTGGAAGGGCAGAAAATCATTCAGCTTTAAAGTACAGGTCTTTATTAAAGAGTTTTTCAGACTCAATGTGCTTATGCTGGAAAGAAGAGCAAAGCCATGTGCACAGCTTCACGCAGAACAGGCCAGGAAGGCGGGCCCGAAGAGCGCCATCCTGTGAACAACCTCCCTGTCTCAGGTGGAACCTGGAGCTTCATGTAGGGAAAGGAGACTCGGTAGTGTCCGTGCAAACCAGCGCTGAGCTGGAAGAGATGCAGGTGCCTGCTTTAGGTAGAGCCTTGTGTGGAGCAGGGGCATGTTGTATTGCACTAAATAGTTTATTTAGTGGCTGTCTTTGTATTGGGTGATGGGAAAAATGTTACTGGGTATGTCAGGTCATGTGGATGGTGTATTCCCCCGCCCCGCCCCCCCCCCCCGTTTCACATGGTTGCTCCCTCACACACTTTCCCCCTTTCTCTATCCTCTGGTGGTCTGTCCCATGGGTGGCCCCTCCCCTCAGCCCTCCCCAATGGCATCCCATTGGCCACAGTCCTCTTTCCCCGCCCCCTTCCTTGGGTATAAAAGTCCACTGCAAGGGGGGGCCACACCCTCTTTCCTAACTGGGTGGTCGCGGCCGCCGGGCGCTCCCACGTGGGAGTGGGGAAGAGCGCTTCTCCTCGTCTTTTTTCTTTCGTCTATGCAAGTCTGTGTGGGCTTGGGTTCCAGCTGGCCGGATTGGACCCATACAAAACCCAGAGAGAGCCGCAGATTACTGTAGGTGGTGCACAACGTGAGGCTCGAACCTACAACCCTGAGATTAAGAGTCTCTTGCTGTACCGACTGAGCTAGACTGAGCTAGCCACGGAATACTGCAGGGGCAGGGAGCTGCCAGCCCGGGCAGGGCTCTGCTGGGGGAGCTCTGCAGGGAGGGACCCTGCTCTGCAGGTACCTCGGGTGGGCCTGGCACTGCCTGCAGCTCCTTTTCAATCCATGTGTGGCCTGCAAAATCTTCAGCAGAATAGCTGAAGGAGTGCAGTAGCTCATGGTGGTTGTTGTGAGGCCTGGTGGAGGCGGTGGGGAGCAGTTTCTGATACACTGTTCTACTGAATTATGTTCTCTGCCAGTTACGGGGAGCTGCATTTCACACCCAGCTTGTAGGTCCAGAATATCTGTGTGAGGCTTTTGTCTCCAACTCTTGAGGAAAGGACTTCTGCTGGGACATTAAACCTTATCCATTAGGTAGTAGAGTAAAACCTTCTCATTCCCTGGAACTTAAGAGGTGTAGAGTCATATTCAAATAACTAACTGTAAGGAAAGCTTCTGAGTAACCAAATGTTTCCAGTGATGTTGGGTACTCTGTTAGAAAATGACTTTAAGGTCAAAGAGAAGTTGATTGCAATGGTTTGTGGTATTTCTTGTTAACAACACTACTTTTTTTTGTTAATCTCCTAATTTATGCCTCCTTTTTGGAAGAAGAGGGTCTAAGCCCTTTGGTGCAAACATCTTTCATACAAGGTAGATGGGTAGATGGGTTTTTTCCAAAGGATAATTTCACTCCTGGTACAGCTTCTCATGAAATTATTAATTCATTAATTTCTTAAAATACCCTAGTGGCCTGGCACAAGGGCAAGAGGGTGTGATTATTCCTGAGTTATTAAGGGAAGGATCATTTAGATGCAGAATTTCACATTGCTTAATTGAAAGACTATAAAAGAATTGTTGAAATAGGTTTTTAGTCTATTAGACTCCTCAATAATCTTTTGGGGGAACTCACTAACATAATGATAAAAGGCATAAGGATAGCTTTCATCAAGTGAAATTGTTAGTGGTGCGTATCATGCTTGGGATGCATTATAAGCTGTGTTTACGATGCGAGAAACCTTGTAATAGCATCTGATACACTTAATAAATCATTGCATCCTTGGGACATGATAAATGCAGAGAAATTTGATTCCAGAACAGTTCTTAAACAAAATAGATCACCAAATTGTATAAAAATTGCTCCTTGTACTACTTTTTGGCCTTTGGCTTATAAAGTATGAATGATGCAGTTCCTCTCCTTTATCCATCCTGCACAGCTTTAGGGACAGGGTGTGAGCGAAGAGCATCAAGGCTGGAATGTTTTGGCCTGCATCCTTTGAGTCAAGTAGAAATAGTTAATCACATGGCAGAAGCAACCTTTGAGCTATGATTAATCCCACATGTCAAGAATTATCTTTCAGAAAATTGTTTGAGTGAGGGCATGAGTCTTTTTTGAAAGAAAATGAGAGAGCTTGCCAGAGAAGAGTATTTTCAACATCCTGTTTGTTTAGTAGATACCTGGTGAGAGAACTCAGCTGAATATGTTTGGAAGAATTATTATTCAGCAAATGGAAACCCTTTCAGAGGGCTGTTATCCCAGTTTGAAATCTGATAATGTACCTTGGAAAGATGAAAAACACTTGGGAGGGTTGAAAGAGGCAGGGAATAAAGGACGATGCAGATTTCTGTTCATCGTGGTTTTTTATGTTTACTGTATTTCAGTTGTGCTTTTATAATGAGCTGGCAATTTTATCAGCTTCCTGCTTGTCAGTATTTATTTGGAATTTAAATTGCTCAGGAAAAGCCTCTAATAACAGAATTGCCAATTTTTTAATGCAGGAAAATACACCTCCAAACCCAGGGTGCGCTCTTCCAGCCTTTGTGTACAGTTCCTCTCAAGCTAACGAGTAGTCTATGTGCAGACTCAGCCATGAAATGTCTGTAGAAGATGTGCAGGAAGAGATCTCTGCAAGCTGCAGAAAAATATTTTACTAGATTTAAGGAAATACATGAGTTTGATAAAGCAGTATAATATGCCTGGGTTGAGGTGTTTATTCAGGGACTTGGAATTGCTTAAATCTCTTTCATCTCAAAGATAAAACTGTTAGTGTTTTGTTAGCAGCAACCCCTGCAATTGGATATTCAACCCATAATTCACATCTGATCTACTGTGTTCATTGATACAGAGAGGTTGTGTTGCACTGTGGATTTACATTGCCAAGTTTTAGAAAGCAAGAGGCAACACATAAATGGAAATGCTGCGCTGCTGAAATAAGTAGGGAAGACAGGCTTTCTGTGTTAGAGTCTAAAGGGAATCTGTGCCTTGAATATTGACTTCCCTTTTGTTGAGAAGTTATGTTTTGGTTCTTTATATAGCAAGAATATATTTGGTGACTCGATAACACTGTAGTGAATAATGATCAAAGGAAGGCAGGGAGTTACACTAGATTATCTGTTTGGAGCTGATCTTGTAAACAGGCACAAAGGTCTTCATCTCTGGTGGAAAGGCCACAGAGTGCCATGGATGGTTCAGGCAGAAAGAACTGTCAGTGGAGTTTCCAGTAGTTTCAGAAGTTCTGAACCTTTTTCTCATGGGCAGAGCTCACGTAGTAGTTTGTTTTAAAATGTTAGTTGTGCCCATAGATTGTACTCTTCTGGTTTACCATTTTCTCAGGGTGCCAATTGCTGAATTCATTGTGATCATGTTTTATAAATGGTACTGGCTTGATTTTTAAAAACACTTTGCAAAAATTCTTTTGTTCTTTGTCCACTCTTTCTGGCCCACCAGAAAGTGGGCCCACCAGTGTGTTTGAAACCAGTGAGTAAATAAAGTATGGTAGTTAATAGAACTTCTGCAGTTTGCAGTACAGATGCTATAAAGCTAGCACCGGGGAAGCATGGAGCAGATGTTGCCTTCCTCTTTAGCAACAGCAAGGTCAAAACTGCACTATAGCCTTTGACTCCTGAAGTCCATCAAACTGTTCATGGTTTTACGTCCCCAAAATAGGAGGCAAACAGCAGGAAAATGCCAAGTGACCCACTGTCTTCAGTTAAGCACAAATTTAAATTAGGGTCTCCGTCAACTATTTAAAAAATAGCAAGCCTCATACTTAATTTATGTCAAAACGAAGCCAAAGAATTGTGGTTCAGAGTTTCATTTGGTAGATGGAAGAAGACAGATAAGGAAATACCATATCTGAGAATATGAGACTCTGAAGAGTTTATGCAGCTTGTTTTGACAACTCTTACCACTTTTACCTTTCTTTAGTGCATGCCTGCTGTATCAATTCTTACTGCAGTTCAGAAACAGAAGAATATTGTCCTAATTACAAGTTCTTTGGTCTATTTTGTTAACATTAACTCTCAGAAACATTTAAATAGCCAAGGGGACCATGTTTGTGGATTACAAATTCATAAAGCTCCATTTATTCCAAGAATGGCAAATACAAGGAAGGCTCTAAATGGTCATATGACTGTCACAAAAGGTGAAATGCAAGTTCCAATCCCTATATAAAATAGAGCAAACTCATATGAACATT
This sequence comes from Camarhynchus parvulus, assembly GCF_901933205.1. Classification (NCBI taxonomy): domain Eukaryota; kingdom Metazoa; phylum Chordata; class Aves; order Passeriformes; family Thraupidae; genus Camarhynchus; species Camarhynchus parvulus. Next base: position 2,071,144 of record NC_044576.1, on the reverse strand, counting down.
AAAAGAAATTATAGCTATTAAAATTATTTGCAAAATTGTTAAGATTGGTCCCTGTTTCATATCGATCACTGGATGCATTCCATTACTATGTACAAAACTGGGAAGATCTATATTCATCAGTGAAATAAGGTAAAGTCTGAATATCTGAATGTAGTGAATAAATGCTTTGATTAAAATTAATAAGAAGCAAGTCTTTCTTTGGTATGTTCCATATTTTATATTGCTAGAGTTCTAGATATCTTTAAGACACTCCAATATTTGTTCAAAGAATGACAGTCCATACTCAAAGAGCATATTTGACTGGGTAAGGGAGAAAAATAGTGCTTTTGTTGTTTAATGTCACTGGTGAGATGTATGTCCTAGTTCTGACAGAAGTGCTAGATTTCAGAACCCTGTAGCATTACATGAGGTTTTTTAATTTAAAATTTACTCTAGCAACCAGAACAACAAAAAGATTTTGAAACAAAGAAGCCAAATGCAAATCAAAGCCAAGTCTGTGTAATTGAAAATGAAGAAGCTGTCTTCGATGAGGGTTGAGCTCCGTGTGGCTGGTGGAGCTGTGCATTGCTCTGTGTGAGGGGAAGGCGCTGGCCGCGCAGAGGCCGCGGGCCGGCAGGAGCGGCAGCGGGCGGGACGCGGAGTGCCGGGCCCGGGAGAGGCGCTTCCGTGGCTGCTCTGAGGGCGCAAGTTGGGTTCTCAGCTGGAAAACGAACATTCAGACCTAATTCTTAACAAGTCTGACTTAAAGAAGGCCACACACACACACAGGAAAAAAAAAAATGTCGGCAGTGGCTGGCTATAGCTGGGGGTTTCTGTCAGAGAGGCTGTAGCCGGGTGGCCTGAATGCACTTCCAGGAGTGGCAGGAAAAGAGTACTATTTATGTGAAGCAATCTTTTTTCTTTCTTTAATGCTTCTTCTGTCTGCTCTGTATCTTTGGGGGGAAATAAATAATCCTTTTCCGATTTTGGGCCCCAGTGATCCAGCATTGTGACAGGATTTTGTGGAAAAGCTCTGATAAAATCAAGTGCCTTGGTGTTAGCCCTGACGATGCAGAGTCCTTGTTGAACAGCAGTGACAGCAAATAGTTCCAGGTAGAGAGAAGGAGAGAGAAAAGACATCTGTTTACAAAAGGTTGTTTTGGAAGAGAGAAAAGACAGAAACAGCACTGGTAGTGGAGCATCAGAAAGCTCAGCTATAGATATGATAGTCTGCATCATAGCTGGTGCCTTTGCAGTGTTGCATGGCTGGGAGGGATAGCATCGAACCCAGGGAGTTTATTGGTTATTGCAGGGTAGGAAAATGCAGAATAGTGCAGGATATATCCTCTATTATAAATCACGCAAGAGAACTTAGGTTTTTTGTGGCATATGTGATTATGAAATGTGGTGTATGTGACTGTGTTCCCGGAAGGGCCTCTCTCATTAGAGCTGTGTGGTACAGCAGCCATTTTGTTTTCTACTGCAGCCATTTTGTTTTCTGAGTTTCTGTGGTGTTAACAAGACATCAATATTTTGTGCTGCATCCCAGTGAGCTTGCCTTTATTCTGTTTCTTTTAAAATAAATCACTGTGGACTGAGGATGATTTCTCATTGCTTATGACAGTCACAACTTGAAGGAAAACTTCTTAATACTCCTGTTAACATTTCTATTCACAGTCCTGAGTGGGAAAAAGAGTGTGTACAAAAAGACCCCAGTTATAGCCTTTTTGAAATGAGGATTTGCTGGGATTTTTGTTCGGTTTTTTGAGGGTTGTTTGTTTTTGTTTTGGGGGGTTTTCCTTTTTTTTTTTTTCCTAATTTTATTTTATTTTAGTTTTGAAAGTTCAAGCCACTGTTAGTTGGCTAAGCCTTGTCTGGCAAGTGTGAGTGGAGTCATGTGGAACAATCATCTACCTGTCTGTCTTTCTCTTGGACTGGATATCAGGCATGAATCTGGTTGGTGGGAGTGAGGTTCCTGTAGCCTGATGTTAGCTCTTCTTACCTGTCAGATTAGGAAGATAAAACCAGACACTTACACTTGGATGCATTTCAGCTGAGCTGTGAGAGGCATTTAGAGAAATCCAGGTTTGATTTATAAATGCAGCTTCTTCTAACTTCAGTGTAGAGCTCCATGCGATGAGCAGTGGCACTATACATATATTTATTTTAAAAATTCCATGGGAGCACTGTCATTTTGATTGTCTGTCTGTCTCGACATAGGTATCTCCTGGTTTTGCCAGGGAAAGTATATTTATTTCATGACTGATACCACAGTTTCCTCATGTGTTAGCTGCCTGGGGCTAACATGGTGTTATTCTTGGGCAGAGGCCTCCACGCTCAGGTTTGTAGGACTGGTCTCTGGAGTTTCTTGACCTAGTGCCTCAAAATTGATTTACCCTGTGGCATTAGCTGTGTCTCATGGCATGTCAGCTTTGTCTTGAGAAGCAGGAAAGATCAGGCCCAGGAGCGACAGCAGCAATAAGAGCACTCTCTGTTCCCGTTACCGAGCAGTGTATGGCGGGGTCAAGGCGGGAGCATACTCAAGGTACTGTTGAAAGCAACTATTCCTAAAACTTCCATTAACTTTGCAAATGAAACAAACTAGGCCCAGCCTCCAGTGATTGAATGTAGATCCCTCCTGTGATCTCTGGGAGCTGTTGAAGACATGTGAAACAGCAAACTAAAATTCCTGTGAGGTTTGAACAGTCACCCAGGAGCGGGACCCATGCAGTTCAGGCTGGTTTTGTGTCAGGATTTGTTCATGTATTCACAGTGGGTGGAAGTCAGCCCTTCTCTGACAGCCTGGAGCTGGCACATGGCTGCATTTGTCTGAGACCTAACTCAGGATCCAGCTGGACAATTTTCCATATGCAGTTCTCACTATTGTCCTGTGGCCTAAGTAACTTCCTAACTTTTCTCTGAGCACAATGTTACTGTCATGTTAATGTGTGTAGGGAGCAGGTTTAATTTTTTATGTCCGTGCATTTTGGCTTTTCGTAGAAATACCAATTTTAACTGTTCCCTTTAGTCATTCTTCAGTGATCATCATTGCCCTTTCTCTTGAAAGAGCCATAAGCTAAGCCTAAGTGCTTAGGGAGTGCCGTGTCTAAGAGCAGACGCATGGCCAGCTGTTACAGCTCACTTCACACAGGGTAACTCTTATTTGCAGCATAGCATGCTGGCCATTTTTTAGAGTTTCCCCTGCCAGTAGGACTGTTCTAGGTCTTACTGCTCACAGGTCAGTGGACAGCTCAGAGAAAGAGGGAAAATCACCATTTGTGTTCAGCAGCGGCTGACTGCTTCCTCAAACATAAGATGAGACACACTTTGTGTGAGTGCAGTCAGTGCATGTATCCATTTTCTAATCTCTTACTCTTCTCCTCCAGTGAATTGTTCTGGTTAATTTTGTGTTGTGTTAAAACATCCACTTAATCAGTTTTTAATGTATTTAAGTGCAGCCTTGTGATTTCATTAAATGCCTCTTGTCTGTATTGTGAGAGAGCACTTGATTTACTCTGCCTATGCACTCCATTGCTTTGGGTTCTTCTGGCATATCCCAAATTAATTAATCACCGAGGGGAACTGTGTCATTTAATATTTGTTTGCACAAGACTCTGTTTCCCTAACAATGCTCATTGTATTGCTCTCAGACTCCTGCTGGTTCTGCTCCTACAGTTTTGGAGGAACCCTTGTGGGTTCCCAGCACCGTTCTGAGTATCTCTGTGTCCCGTTGCAGCCGCTGAAAAGTGCCCTGTATTTTGTCTTTGGCCTTTTGAAGGCCAAAATACTCTTATTTTTTAAAGATGCATTTTAAAAAACATCAACCAGATGTTAATATTATTATATATTAATATAAATAATATATTAATATATGTTAATATTATTTATATTCTTTTCTAAATTTCTAAATTTCTTCTCAACGTACCCCAGTTGATGACAGTCCTATGCCAGTATAGTAAAAGACATCAAACAAGCATGATAAAAATTTATTTTAAAAGAGGTTGAAGTATGAAGATCTCTCCCACTGTGTTGAGGAGAATTGGGGAAGGCAGTATTTTGTTATAATATGTAAATAAATATGCAGTATGCAAAATTCCTGCATTTTGTTACCTATTTTTGTCTTTCCCTGACACATATATGCACTGTTTTTCAGACAACATTTTTTTTTCCAGCTAATGGTGCTAACTCTTGCTTTTCTCTGACAGTTCTTTGCACCGTGTTCCGTACCATCCATCAGCTGAGTCTCTTGGACAGAGAAAGAATATGTTCCTGCAAGCCCTCCAACGTGGCCCCAAGCAGCAGAAAGGTGCCTACATCCCCATACAGAGCTGTATGCCTTCAGGTGAGAAAGCAGTCATTGAAGCAGATGAGTTTTACAGGTGAACTGGTTTTATGCAAATGTACTAGTGGAAATTGATGATTCAAATGTCTGTGGGCTAAATTACAGAAAAGATGTTTCTCGGTTAAAAATTCATTATAAAGAAATTTAAAATACATTATGAAACAAGAACTGGTAAAATAAATATCAAACAACTGTAAAGAAGTTTTAAATATGACACAATTTTTTTCATTTGTATTACCGTTTCTAATTTTAATTATTTATTGATTTATATTATTAGGGTTTTTATCTTTAGATGAGTTGTTGTTTAGTATCTCCCTCTCTAGTTTTTGCACTGGTTCCCTGAGGTGATTTTTTAAAAAAATATCCCAAAATGCATGGGATGCTGGCTTTTTAATGACACAGAGTTTCTACTGGATGGGCAGTGGAGGCAGTGATTGACTATGCTGGCAGGGAGATTACTTTTCCCGTTCCCTCTTCTGGTCAGACAGTTCAAAGTGGATGTTAAAAGGTAAGATCAATATATTGTTACAGCGATTTATGTAGATTCACAGTGAAATAAAGCCTTATTTACACAGTGACTATAATGATCATGTAACATATCTGTCTTTTGCAGAAAAGAAAGAATTTGAAATTAATACATCAGAGCCAATGTGCTTGTACACTCTTTTTAAAAAGGAGTGTAGTTTAGCTAATGAGTTGCAGCAATGATTCCAGACCTTGCTGGTTTATTTTGGGATCTTTCATTTTGTTTTTGCTTTAATTTTTTTAGTCATAGAGCTTTATGTCTTGAATACTGCACTGGTAGTTTCCACAGTGGTTTTGAAAGTGCAATTACATTTTCAGCTAATTATATATCAAAATTTCTTTTTAGATTTGTTTTTTATCATTGCTGGAGAATTGTACAAAAAAATGAGAAAAACTGAAATTTTTTTTTCTTTATATACTGCAACACTTGGAAATACTTTTGCACATAGGAAGCTATTAGAATAGTAACAAGAAAATACTGTAAAAATTTCAACAGCTTTTTTCTTAGGGTTTTGGTCAGTCAGCATGTAGTGTACAAAGGACGTAATTTCCGAAGTAGTTCCTGTTCTGGGCATTCATGGTCCCCTTCTCCAGAGGTCTTGTCACCGGTTTCTTAGGATGGGAATCTGTGTGGGTGTAGGTTCACCCACTTAATTTAAACCTGTACCATTTTGTTTTCACTATTCTCAAATCTGCTTCACAGCTTTGCCCAAAGCCATGACTTTGTAGACTCATTGTGGAGTTGTTTCCTGTACATGTGTCATTCAGAAGATTTCCCAGTACTGAGGAGCTGCCAGCTGATTAGTGATTAGCAGATATTTTGCAAAATGTACTTATTTTCTTTGGCTGCTCCCTATGAGCCTTTCTTTGTGAGGACATGATGAAGCATACAAATTTTAAGGCAAAGACTCAAGGGAAGTTAAGGCAAAGACTCAAGGGAAGTTCTTGACCAACATTCATGTAGACACTGGAGTGCAGTTAAATGGTAAAGAGTCTAATTAAATCAAGATGCATAACATGTACATACCATGTTTGTAGGTAGCACACAGTGAATTGGTTTTGCTCCATTCTGTGTTCTTATTTAGTTCAGATAGGATGTGGAAGGCACATAAACTTGAACAAAGAAAGCTGGAAATGGATATAAATAAGAGAGTAAGGACTTGAAAGGATAATAAATTCTTACTGCAAATACTCATCTTTGAATACTCTTATCAGTTATAAAGCCGAAAGTATTGAAACTTACCTGCTTAGTGGAATAACGAGTTAATTTAAGTATTTACTGCTGGCATTCTTTTCCAGTAAGTAATGCCCCAAAGTACAACTTGTTGAAATCAGTGAAAATATATTTATTAACTGTGAGGTTGCAGGTCAGTCTCTGGAACAGGTTTAATATGATTTGTTGATCAGTTACTCAAGAGTTACAAGCTTCTGCATGATTTTTTGCCTCTCAGCACAGCAGTAGATGGTGACAACTGTCACAGTATTTCTATATCCTCTTTGGAAAATGATAATGTAATTTCTTAAAGGAGATATTGTACTCCCTTAAGAAGCCACCAGCGTTTCATAATATACTAAATCATTTTCTGTACACTAATCAAGAAAATACAAAATTTAGCAGTAATTTTATCACTTAAATGTAAGAAAGACTGATGTGGGTACAATCCCAATAGGTAAAGTGCAGTTCTGTGTAGGCTTCAAAGGTCACTCTCCACCTCTGTTGTCATCAAAACAGCTCTTGCTGTTCTAAAGCCCAAATCAGCCTGAGTGGTACCCAGTAAACTGAATAAAATGGCTTCAGTGGACTGGTGTACAGCTGGGGTAGCAGGATGGCCACGGAGCTGCTGCCTGGCTCTAGTTCCCAGCCAACTGCACCCTGCTGGTCACAGCCTCATTCTGTGCATTTCAGCTGGATTTAACCCTGCAGCCTGACGACAATTCCTGATTTATTTGCTTTGAGGCATCTCATCCTTAGAGCATGGGTAATGCAGTGAAGCCAGCCTCAAAAGGATGTTCTGTGGATGAGCTGGACATTTTAGAAATGCCAAAATTCAATGTCATGGTAGGTTAGGATAAAAGCCTTGAAATTCTTCGGTGAGAGAGAGTGAGGCTTCAGGACAGTCTTTGTTGCAGCAAATGCAAGTGAAGATAAGGAAAAAGAGGATGAGAGTGCTCAGAACAAATCCCAGTATTGTAGCTGGAAGATGCTTTTTTACAGAAAATGATGTTGTTAACCCCATTAAGGTATGGAGCCAGAATACTGAGGGACCCCTAAAAAGGGGCAGTCTTATAGTAGAGTTCTAGAGTGATCTTTTCAGGGGGTAAGCTGACAACTTACAAACTCCTCCCTAAGGCAGAGGGCAGGGCAAAGGGGTGTGGGGGTGACAGAGCTTTTAGAAGTCTCTAGAGGCCAAGAAACTGATTTATTTTCTTTTTGTTTTGAATGTCAGCTACCAGGGCATTGGGGGAATTTTTAAAATTTTGTGAAGCAAAATATCTGAGAGGAAGCAATTTATCCATTTTGACTTTGCTCTGAAAACAATTTTTAAAATTTTTGTTTACTCCTTGCCTTTACACTCAGGGCCCTTCCATAGTTTCATTAAGCAGAATCTGTTTTCCCCAGAGAAATAAAACACACAGAGGGATACTCTATTCTTCCTCCCTGAGCAAATCTTCATCTATGACTAATGTCTCAATTGCTATAAAAATTGTAAAGATGACCATTAACTTTATCATTGAACATCTCATTTAAAAAAACAGTTAACATCCTGAAAGATTAAACTCTTCTGTGCTCTTTCATTGGCAGCAAATGTGAAAACATAGTTCAATATTTTCAACTAGGTTTTCACTTAGAAAATTCTGAAGAGAAGAGAAAAATATTGAAGCTGGCAATTGGCATACCAGACTTCGCAGCTCATTATCTATATTATAGTTCAGCTACTGCAAAACCTCTTAGTACTGATGTCATTATTCAAAGAATGACAGCAGGCTTAGCACAAAATCCAGATTAAATGTATCTCTGCTCCAGAGCCGACAGCAGCATTCCACCACAGTTTCTCCTGTTGGTGGATGCTGGTGCAGGGTCACTTGAGCATTGGCAGCACTGGAGAGGTCCTGCTCAAACACATGAGGAGTTAATTGATTCTTGAGCAGCTGCACAGAATGCATTGTACTCTCTGTAATCTCTCTGTAGCCAAGTTAGTTGTTTCTCATTCCCTCATATATCTGAGTTCCCTGCAATTCATCCTCATTGTTGCAATTTTGATAGTTTATCTTGCTGCTGTGTCTTCCTGAATGAGCATTCCTCCTCTGTCACTGCCTTTCAGGGATACCAGCCTGAGCCTTGCTCTGCAGCATATGAGTATGTTAGACCTGAGCCAACCTCTCTATTTCCCATTTTCTCTGTGTTTCACAGAGTAATGAAAATGGATGAGTTTTTTACTCTTTAAATAAACATCCTGAGTTCTTGTTAAGCATCATGTACCTCTTACTGAACCTGCAGTGCTCACAGATCCACATGGTGTGTGTGTGCAGCGCGTGTGCACAGCTTTGGCACAGGGACAAGTGCAGAGCTCTCTTTGGAATCCGCAGTTATCATTCAGAAGGGGATGACAAGCAGTGCTCATGGCTCTTGAAATGGGGCAGAATATTCTGCTTACTGTATGCAATCTCTGCTCATGCTGTGGGAGTTTGTTTTGCAGGGTTTTGTTTACAGTCTTATTTATAGGCACAGATTTGGGTTTGGATTTTGTACACATAGTTAAGTTTTAGCAAAACCGCTCTTCTGCTTCTCCATCTGACTCCGGCATAAGCAGTGGTGCAGTGGGAGGTCAAGTCCTTCAGAGATTTACTGGGGATGTTATGAACCTCAGAAATAAAAATAAGGAGTTAAATTCCTTGAATTTAGAATTGATATTTTATGAAAATATACAAATTATGGATGTTGGGTTCTTTATATATATTTTTCTCTGGTTCTGTAACACAAGACTGCATATTAATTTGTTAATAGGATCTGATAGGTAGTTTTGGCAAGATGATCTGAGATGCACAGTTTGCATAAAATGCAGCCAGGCCAACCAGGTGACTATAGGAAGAACAAGAAATGCTGAGTTTTCCCCATGTTCACTAGATATATAAAACACATAGGAGATTGAGATTTTGAGGAAATGTAGTTGTGAGCCATTTCAGTAACTCTGCCTTTCAGTATGGTTTGTACAGTGTGTTCCAGGCATCTTATTTCTGCCCTCTTCCTGTATTCTGAGAAATTATGTTGTCACTCTCAGCAGATGAGTCTCCAGTACCCAGAGGAAAGAAGCAGTGCCTTGTACTGCATGAACCTTGTAGTATTGAGCACTGAGATTTTAGAAGTTGCCTTAAAACATGCATACAGATGCAATCTTTTGAAAGCTCAAGGCCAATAAGACTATTTACATCCTTGCAGATTCCAAAATTACATGAAGATTTAAAAAAGTATATAGGTAAGTTAACGTAAGAAAAATTTACTGAGAACAGTTGTAAAACATATATTAGCTTATCTCTGAGAGTCTGTACTGAAATCCACTAGTTTTGGTTTTCACATTGACCTAGGGATTTGCTTTGAAGATATTTGGAGGAGAGATTTCTTCAGCAGTCATCACTAAAAACATGCCAGCCTCAGTAACATATTGTAATTGCTACCATGAAAATGTATACTAAATTGCTTGTAAGTCAAAATTTCATGCAACACTACAATCAAGACCCCATCAGTGGGTATTAGGAATAAAATATAATGCAAATGGTAAACAACTGTGTATCTAAAAATCAAAATAAAAATGCACAGTTAATGCAAATTGCCACGAATGAAGGAGAGTGACTGAGGATGATTACAGAGCTCTGTTTCATATTTTGAAGTAATAACCTATGGGTAATATATTCCTGCTGTTCATAAGAAAAAGGTACATCATAAATTGCTCACAACTCCCTACTCACTCAGAAATAAAAAATACATTCAGAATACATTTCAGAATATGGCATGGTCTCTCTTTGGTCAGATTCCATGAGCAAAGCATGAATTTCTAGTTAGTTTGTGTTCATCATCATCGTGCATAAGCGGGATCCTCAGCAATCTGAGTGTCTCTGCCTTCCCTTGGCTAATGATGGTGTATGCATTTTGTGGGTGTGGGACAGTTCCAGCAGCTGTCAGCACCCTTCCAGAGTTCCTCCAGGTGTATTAATTTGTACACTTAGTGCTTGAGATGGTGAAAAAACAGCGACTGCTTTGCATCCCAAAACAGCAAGTCTGAGGGGACAGCAAAGGCAGCAGAATGGTGGGAATGTGTTTTAATGAATAAGATGTTGTTATGAATATAAATACAAATACCACGAAAAGGTATCTCAGGGAAGAAAGAATGGATGAGAGGAGGAAAGGAAGGAACAATGAGCTGAAGTGGTGAGGTAAACTACATATCCTCTTCCCTTGAAATGTAAACAGAACTGGAAAAGAATGCTATAAAAGTCAGGGGATTTAAACAGGGAGAACTGCATGCTTTAAAACCATAGTATCCATCATTTTAGTGGTGTCTTTTTGAGCAAAATGGGCTGGTTTTGCTAGTTTCCTGGCAAGGAATCTAGAACTAATTTTCATTAATATAGTGAAACACAAAAGGCATCAAAACAAAAGGAGTTTTACAGTAAGACCATACTTAAATAGTCTACACTACTATATACCATACTATTAATGTAGCAACATATTGCTATATGGTAGATCAAAAGGGGACAACAGGGCCAAGAGTTGAATACAGTCCATTATTTCATATGATGTTCAAGTCATCCAGTCTGACATTGTTAAGTTATGAATACTGTTTTCACCATCCCTCAGTTTCTGGATGAGAACTGGGGGCTTCCTGTTGGGAATACTTCATCAATCACGATAAAGTATCTCAATCCCTGTTTATTTCACTTTTTCAAGGACAAAAGAAATGAACTGGGAAGCCTGAGCCTAAAAACTAACCAAACAAAAAAGCTCAGGTGGAAGGAGTGACTGATAGGATAGGAGGAGAAAGCTAAACTGTTAGTTTGATCCTTGATAGGTAGCTAGGGCTGGGTGATGAACAGGATGGTTAAACATGTTCTAAACACTTGAAGAAAGTGGATGACGAAAAACCCATCTCTTGACCCTTCACTTCTTTCGTCATTTGCTTAAAATACTGCGTCTGTTGGCCATTAACAAACATTCCATTAACAAAAGTTTACTTTACTAAATCTTAACACCGTGTTTCTGGCTTCCCTTGCAAACAGGCTCAAATGCATTCACCTTTTCCCTGTAGTGCTGAGCTGGGAACCCAGCTGTTCTTCCTTACTTTGTAAGCAGAGGTTTCTTGAAGGAGCCAGAACTTCCAGGTGTTGGATTGCTTGCTTTTACAATTGCACACTTGAGAGCCCAGCTCTCAGCCTGAATGCGTGGCCTGTATTAAAGTAGTTGCTGACAAAAGTAATCAGCTGCAAGACTCGTTTGGTCCCGACCTCTTAGGTTCAGGGTTCTTGCTGTTAAGAAGAGGCAAATCCACAGGTGTGCTGAACTAAAAGGAGAGTCAGACAGCTTCCAGGTATCCTGAGTGAATGCACAGTGAAGCAAATATCAGGGGTTTGATCCAAGTCTGTGGAATTGCCAGCCTTTTATGGTGCTAGCAGCGAAACCACTGTCCTTGAAGCCAACTAATTGGTAATGTAAAATTCTGGCAGTGCTTCCCAGACAATCCGTTGAATCTGTAGATGTTTGCAGCTACAAAAGCCTCAGAAAAATTAACGCTTTGTGTGTGGGCACTTTTGCATCTCTGTATGCCCATATATATACACTGTATGTTTTATTCTGATAGCTCTTAAGGAAAAGAGCAATAAAAATTTTAAGCAGCTGCCCTTTCTGATAGCTGGTACCCTGGGACTCATTCCAATGATCATTGAAAGTCAATGACAAAGATCCTGTTACCTTTAATCATGCAGGATCAGGGCCTTTTATGATATGGTCAATCCTGCTGAGCATATTTTCAAAGAATATTCACTTGGATTAGACAATGCACTAGGCTGCACTAACTCATTTCTGCATTAGCTCTTCCTGAATATTCTGGTTCAGGCCTGTCGGTGACCAGGGATGTCTGTCCGTGGAAACAGAGCTGAGTAAATGTTGGATAAAAAATGGGATATGGTCTTAGAAGCAGGTTTTAAATTTATGACCATTCATACAAAAAATCTGCAGAAATTCTTCCTAGCAAATCATGCAGTTCATGGCTTCAGTGGTAGCACAGAAGTCTGAGGTTTAAACCCCAAATACTTCCTGATAATGAGCTGGTCGCATGCAGGCTACAGGCAGGGAATGATCCACCCATCCTGTGTGGAACAAAGTTACTTGTCAGGCTGTTTGCTTGTACTGTCCTACCCTCAACAACAAAAAGCAAAATAATACCTAAACTTCTAAAAGACAACATATTTACTTCCTAACTGTCAACATGTGTTTTTGGAGTATAGCCTTCATCCATGGAGGTGGCAGCTTCTTGCTTTGTCTTAGTAGAGTCTACTATTTTTTACTGATTTTAATGCTACTCTTCTTAAAACAGCTGAGTTTATTCAGACCAAAATGCCTCTACAAGAATTCTACATGTCACATACATTTTGTTATTTCAGGAGGGAATAGAAAAGAAAATCCTCAGCAGAATTGCTTCAGAAATCAAATTTTTGGTCTTGGCTTTGTTGTTTTATATCCTCTGCTTCTTTGTGGCAGGAGAACTAAATGCAAATGAGAAAAAACAGCCAATCCCAGATACCAGCTCTGTGGGATTTAATTTAGGAATTGAAACTCCTGCGTAAATTTTTTCTTGAATTCAATTTGAAATTTGCAAGTCAGATTATTTGAAAAATCCAGATGGTCTAAATATTTTTTTCCTAGGCAGAGGGGTGTTTTGGCTTTATCTTATCTACAGTTGGGTTTTTTTTTTCAGAGGCTGGTGACAAACTTTGCTTTGGGACTGTTTATGAGAACGTGACATTATCTGTCTGCCATTGCCCTTAGGTTCTAGCAAAGTGCTTTAGAAGTCCAGGGATGTCTCCTCTGTTGTTCTGAGAACACAGTTTTCTCTTTTTTCTGTCTCTTCTTTCTCCACTTTGGCAGAAGCTGCTGTGCAAATAGTGCACAGATGAAGGGTATCTTCTGAAATCTGTGCCAGTATTTTGTATCTCTTGTAATTAACCTAAGAGAATAACGCTCTTTTCTAGGAGAACATTTTTTTCACCCTGCATTGCTAATGCTTTACACTTTAATCAGAAACAACAAAACATTTTATGTGGAATTACTCTATAGTGCTGTAAGTGTTTGATCATTTCTTCAAGGTGATTCTTTATATGAGGATGTATATGCAGCTGTTTCATTTGAAAGGCCCATTAAAATCTTTGCTCACTTTTTTGCTCTGGGACTGGATGAATTTTTATTCAGGTCTGCTGAGCTGGGAAAGCTGGGACAAAAGTGTTTGTATTTTAAGTAACTTCCATTAGTAAAGTTGCTACAGCTCTGAGCTCTGAAAGTCTGGAAAGGAGATTTTATTACTTTTGTCTAGATCATCTCTGTCATGCAGGTTGATAACTGTTTCTGTGTACTAGACACCAGTTCCTGGGGTGTGAAAAGCCAGGCTTTCTCATCTGCTGTTTGAGAGTAGGCCTCTTCCCAATTCCCATAGCCCTGCTCTAAATTCCTCATGCACTCATTTATTTCCCTGTTTTGACCATATCCTTTCCTTCCAGCAGTAGTATGGGAACTTCTGCTTGATCCACAACCACTAGTTTTGTAATTTTGCTATGGCACCCTCCAGTCAGTAATTCATGCAAATATATAATGTGCAAATTGGTTTGGTTTTCATGGAGTAAAAACCAGTTCTGCTCTCCCTTGAGTGTGAGATTAGGCTGTTCAGCAGGGAAGAATGAGCACTGGAGTAATCTGCCTTGAGCTGGCTGGGTCCTGTGGAAGCCACGAAGAACAGGTGAGACAAGCCCCTCTCAGGAGCAGTTTTTCCTGCCTTTCTGCTCAGGGAGGGACTGAATGACCTCTGAAGGACCCTGACAGCTCCAGGCTCTGTGCCTTTGATGATGACTGTGTTTCCTTTATCTCTGTGTGGGTTTGTAGGGAAAAGCAGCACATGCTGAGGTAGGACAAGCTGAGACTTTAGAGCTTCCCCTTTTGAACCAGAGCTAAGAGAGGGGATAAACTTCCTTCCCTTTTTACCCTCATGTGATAACTTTTCTTTTCCCCATCCACACCTCCTACCTGTACCAGTTGTGCTCAGGGCAGGACACCGTCTTCCCCTGCTTTTCTGCATTTGATTCTTCATGGGCCTCTTCCACGTGTGAGCCTGTCCAGTTCTGCCCTAAGAGTTAAACAGTTTCCTGCTGCACCTGCCCTGCTCCTGTGCCCTTCTCAGCTGCCGAGGGGGTTTTCATCTACCACAGAGGAGGGAGGGATTTTTTTCTGGGCTGGTGTTTCATGGGGCGTGTGCATTTGTCTTAGCTGGTTTACATGTAATTCCCATCTGAAAGGTTGCCTATTCTAGCCAGAGTGCCTGCAAGAAAACAGTCATCTTAATACAAAGTTGTCATGTGTAGGTTGGCAAGTATCCTAAAAAAATACAATGTTATTATAAAAACATTGTCTTCCTTACTCATGCACCAAATCTTTAAATGCATCTTGTGGATTTTTTGTTCCTTCTGAACGTGTTTTAAGGTTACGCTCTCTGTGATCATCTCTTTGACTTTCTTTGTATCTCTGAGACACAGTGTTAGTGTTGGAGTGTTTCTACCATAGCAGTGATTCACACAGAGTCCAGAAAACCTCATCCAAGCTGCTGTAGTGATCCCTTTCTAAGAAAAATACAACTTCAACTTGCTTATCTAAATTAGACTGCTTGTTTACAATATAGATCTAATTGATAGACATTGGCATTTATGAACAAGTCTTAAGAAAATGGTCTGAGGAAAGGAAGCCTCCTAAACTGTAATTTCTTTTAGATTCTTCATTAAATGATGCCCTCATGTTTCAAGGCAGTTTAGTGTGCCAGTAGTTTCAGTGTTTAAACTAATCCACTGAGGAAAGCCAGAGCCAAATGGTTAATATAATAAATACTGAAAGCAGATTATTTTACTCTTTGTATCTATTCCTACAGTGCTATACAAAAGACTTCATTGGTTATTAAGAATTTAGGACATGGATGAATGTCAGTTGGGGTCTCTGGAAATAATTCCTTTGACTTCAATTGGATTAGTATCTGTTTCTTATGAAATAATTGTAGGCAATCCCTGTGTAGGAGCTGTTGCTGAAATTCATAATTCATAGAAATCTCAGACTAAAAGGAATAAATATCAAGGTGACTTCCTCATTATGAGAGACAGACAAGTGAGATACTTTCCACAAGCTAACTAAGAAATGCATCTCTTTTAAAACATCAGTAAAATGCTTCAGACATGCAATGTTACTAAAATCAATGTTCATTTGGAGTTTAGCTTTACTGAATCAGGGCCTGGTAAATGTTGCTGGATTTTGCAGATCTGCTGTCACACAGAAAACCTGATTTCAAGGTGTGAGGATGTATTCCTTACATCAATACAAAACATACACACTCATTTCCATACAACAAGATAGTAACACCCTACAAAAAATTTCTGTACAATAAAATAATTACACCCTACAAAAACTTTCCATACAAGATAACAACACCCTATAGTGAACATACACATTCCCACAAACACCATTTTATAACCAACGAGACTGGCAACCTTCCACCACAACACCACTTCTACTATTACAAGGAGGAGGGAGAAACAATATTACAGTTTTATAAGGAAACACCAACAGAAGAAACAGATCTACAAATGCAGCTCAACGATACCTAAAGAAAGAACCAAATGTATTTCCTCCAGATACCAGAGACTCCTCAAATTTTAAATCAAGGGCTTATTCAGAAAAGTGCTTAAATATGATTAATTACTATATTCAAGGTAATAATTTGCAGAAACTTCACTTTTCATATGAGAAAAAGAATTTAATGATAGAGTGTCAGATTGTTTCCGGATGCATGGGCAACTATACTTTGTTGAGCCTCTGAGAACATGGTCTCTCACATTAATAGCCCATAACTAAGCATCTGTCAAATTGCTTAGAGCTTAGATATTCTTTAAGATTTCTCTTCTTTTCAAACAAAAAGTAATTGATGTAGATTAAAGTAGTATTTTTCTTGAAGGAAAAAAAAATTACGTTAGGTGTTGGACAGCTGGTGTTATGACCAAATTAAATCTGATTGCATTGTTTGCTTTGCTGAGTTCTGTATTTATAGGAACTACATTTATCACTAAAGAATTAAAATGCCAATTATTGGTCTCAAGTAACACGAAAGCATATGCTTACATCCTATAAATCAATATATACTAGCTTGATTTCTTCTAATTTTTGATCTCTGATAGAAATGTATTCAGTATTCAGCCATTAGAAGCATTTTTGCATTATCCTTATTCCCTTTCAACCCCCACTGAACTTTAAAATAGCCACTGGATTGTCCTCAACTGAGGAAAAGATTGATTTTTCATAGCCAGAAAATATTATTTATTTACAGCTGAAGAACATAGAGGTAACCATTTTTGGGGACATTGCTTAACATTTCCATGTAATTGACTTCGAAGACTGTTTAAAATATCTCTGTAATTTTGAAACACTATTGGGAGAATAGGAAAACTCATCTCAAAGTTTTTATAGAAGATGAAATGAAGACTCAACTGTAGGTTTCTTTAGCAGTATATTAACTGTATAACTAGGTGGAAGCAGAGACTTCTTTTCTACTTGATTCTTGGCAGAAGGAATCTTCTGGACTGGTGGTAGCATTATGCAAAAGAATACATATCGGAGTTCAAGCAATTTTAGTTTAATGCGTATTTTTTAAAACATTTGTGTTTTTAATGTATTTTCAAAGGTTCTTTATGCAGCTTCATTTCTGTTTTGCAAGTCATAAGGAAGGTGATGATCATTCTTTCATGTGAATGGCAATGAACAGCTATCAGAAACATTTTGGTATTTGTTTAGGGCGGGGTTGACCACAGAGGAAAAAGTGTTTTCAGCCAACTCTTTCTATTTTTCTGAGGGTAAAATGGAGCTACTCTAGTGTTGGTATAAATCCAGATAGCAGGGTGGTTGGAGAAGAGCAAGTCATCAAAATTCCCAGAGAACAAGTCATCATATTTTTCTTTCTGGCATTTAGTGGTGTTTGTCTCCCTCTGGGCAGGTTCTTCCATGCCCTTACCCTACAGTATCCCTGTCTCAGAGCAAGCTGGGCCTGTATGCTGAAGCAGCTTTTCTTTCAAAATACTCCTGTCCTTCCAGTGCTGAATCAATGCAGACATTCTCAAGAGTTTTTGCAAAGTTCGGAAATGCCCAGACCTGTCAGGAGGGTTTGTGTTCTGCAGTGTCTCCACGCAGCCCTGTGTGCACACTGCTTGCTGAACCC
This sequence comes from Camarhynchus parvulus, assembly GCF_901933205.1. Classification (NCBI taxonomy): domain Eukaryota; kingdom Metazoa; phylum Chordata; class Aves; order Passeriformes; family Thraupidae; genus Camarhynchus; species Camarhynchus parvulus. The sequence goes on along the minus strand of NC_044576.1, from coordinate 2,053,795 downwards.
TTGCACTGGCCCCACTGACTGCACAGCCGCTGATGAATGAGCACTGCACAGCCTTTCCCTCGCTGGGTTTTAAGCAGGACATTCCAGGCCTGCGTTAGTACAGCTTGCAGACAAGCTAAGCAGCAAGATGTGTCTGTGTTCTTCATGTGTGCAGTTCAACACTGCTTTAAAGCAATAAAAACAGAGAATAAGGGGGGTTTTGTTTCAGGATATGGCTAAACTTCATTAGGAGGTCAGGTTTCTTCAGGTCAAGGTCAATACTAGAAGCAAGAAGCAAGGTTTAATCAGTAATACAGCTCTGCACACGTTTGATTGATTGATGGATTGATTGAGCCTTTCATGTACTCATGAGATGGAGGAATGAAATACAAAATGTTCCCTCGAATAAGCAATGGATGGTCCTTTCAGGTAAATGGCTGTTCTCTCTCCTTGGGGCAAAGCTTCATGATGCTTATTCATGTGATTTATTATTCTGCTGCACACTACATTGTCTCATAAGACAGGCTCTCCCTTCCCACATCATCCTGGTGATCATTCACTTCATCTGTTCCAGCCTCAGTTCCTCTCTATTGAGGAGAAACCTGAATGGCACCTTCTGGTTTTGAGTGAGTTTTCCTCTGGGACATGGGCATGACCTGATCTTTATGAACAGGATTTCAGTAAAAAAATCAGCAGAGTTTCTGCATAGCAAAACTCTGAAAACTCCGGCTGGTGGAGTATCAACCCAACTCTGGATACTGCTTCCTGTACCAAAAAGAAGTCTTCTAAGATTAACTTGAATTTTTCCACATGAAACTGAATTTAACTATGCTTATGCAACCAATTTATGCTGAAATATATATGTAAACATGGTACAGGGAAAAAGACACTTCTGAAGGGCTTCTGAGGATCTGTATAAATTGGTGAGGGCACCCTGAAGATGATACACACATTATGTAAAGGCAAACTACTAGTCTCCATACCTTTGTGAAAAGAAATGTTGTTAATGGTTCTATAATAATTTATTTATAATATATTATATAATGCTCTTTGAATTCTGGTGACAAAAACTTCTGTAAGTCCTATGTAGGCACTAGGATGCATTTCAGTTTGGTTCATTTACTATTTACTGGGATTTCAGTTCTGCTTCCTCTGCCAATAGTTAATTAAAAACTTCCGTATTACTTGGCTACCACTGAGAGGATATAGCTGAATGGATGAAAGTTTCATGTCTACAAAAGTGATATTTTTATTCACAATGTTCCCTTGCAGTTTTTCTCCTCCATGTAATATTGGTGCTGATATTTTTATCTCTGTCAGCCTTAGACTCCAGAATTTTGTTTGATAGTTTAAGAATATTGCAAGATATAAAAAAGTCCAACTGACCAACCAAAACCAACCAAGGAAGGGTGGCTTGCATGAAGAATTTAAGATTGGCAAATGCAGTTTTATTTTATTCCAGTTATTTTTTGTTCCCATTACTTTCCCTTTCATTTGGCTATCTTCTTTTTTTAAAGTCTTGATATATTAGGTGTGTTCAGCAATGCATGCAGCGTTTGAGAGGTTTTCTGAATACCCTGTAAATTTTAATTAGCTGGTGAGCTTTTCCGCCAATGTCAGTATTTTTCTATGTGCTCTGACCTAGGTAACCATCTCTGGGGACTAATTCGCTAAGAAAATTTTGTTTAGCCTTTAAAATCCAGTTTTTAGAAATTGGCCTTTTAAATGAAAATAGGCATTGGTAAAGTTAAATTAATTTTGCCTAGTCTACATTAAAAATGTCAACTTCATGAATCACTGTATCTGCTTGATTGGGTTTTATTTCAAATAAGAGAGTAATGGTTAAACAAAAAAATCTTTCGCCACTGCAGACCATTGGTGAAACACCAGTCACATTAATGAGAGAGTATTCCCAGAAACAGCCCAAATCAAAACTAGGTTAACCATGAAAAATTGTGTAACTGGAACTAATTTGACTCCCGTTCTCCTGAGTTCCTGCCTTGGATGTAAGGAGTTCAGTGTCTTGGGAAGAGGAGGTACAGATGTCTACATTTTGTTCAGCTTATCTACAGAAATACCTGATCTTTTTTTGTTCCTAAAATGTCCTGATTGTGCCCATGCTTGGTCTTGTTTGGAAAGCAGCTAAGTTTTCTAATTTTGCAGCCCTTCTCTGACAACAGGGAAAACACAGTGCAATTCCCAATTACCACCAGGCAGTCCTTTATTTGTTTATCTGCCTACACCAAAACAAATCCCAGCTGGCAGCAGATTGGCATGTAGCCTTGGGTGGGCCCAGATTCCTCCTAGAAAGGTTATTAATATCCTTGAAGTAAAGCATGCATTGAAATGTCTTAATAGGGGAGAAAAAAATAAGTTTCTCTTGGAAAAGTAAGCTTCTCTTCTAAATATTTATTGAGTTATCACTACATAGCAAAGCTCTCTTGCTAATTGACCGAACTGCATTTACATGTGTCAGAGGTACCTTGCTACTGCAGAACCTGGAGCTGTGTTCATAATGTCCAAAGGTCTCATCAGGGATGAAAGTCACTCTCATCCCTGGGTTAAAGCATGGCCTTTGTCTTCTTATTCCTGATTATTCATAGAACATGCTGACATTTTTTTCACATGCTAGAGTTTTTCTTTGAAAGATTTCTCCGGTATGAAGCTTTTTGCTATCTCAAATGTCAGCTACAGATCATCAGATTCATTTCTAAAATGAATTTTAATGTATCACAGTTCCTTCTCCTATTTATACTTGGCTGTCTCCAGCACAGAGCCTCCAGATAGAAGATATTATCCAAATCATACCTTTAATCTGTTTGTGTTTATGTTCAGAGTGTCAGTTAACATTAAGGAACAGTACATGAGCTTAAAAATATTTTTTACATAATCACTAAATATCACTAAAACTTTTCTTTGTAGAAGCAAATCCTACACCCCCTGTCCCCCAAGAATATGCAGAAGATTGTTATTTCAAATTAAGGTACAAGACAGTGTGCATGGTATACATTTATATATACTTTGAGCTGAGGATACAGGAGTGGCAGGCAAGGAAGTGGAGCTTTTTGTGTGTATGAGGAGCTTGGGATGTGGTAACCTGTCACAGACATCCTTTTCACTAAAAATCCTTTCTTAGGATTTTTCCTGCTGAAGCTGAGAAGTTTCAGCAACGAGATGTAAACAATAATTTTCTGCTGCTGTGGAATGCAACAGGTGGGTCCGTGATTGGTCTCCTGTGGATGTTTGGATCCGGTGACCACTCACAGCAGGGCTGGCTCTTGCTCTCGGTCGAGCCAGCTGCCTTTGTTATCATTCTTTCCTATTCTATTCTTAGCTTAGCTAGCTTTTCTGAGAAAACCTTTCCTTGTATTTCTTTTTAGTATAGTTATAATGTAATATATATATCATAAAATAATAAATCAAGCCTTCTGAACATGGAGTCAACATTCTCGTCTCTTCCCCAAGTCAAGAACCCTTGTGACCACTGTCACAGTAATCAAGGAGGAAGGAGAGAACCGGGGCCAGTGATGTTTAGTGGGAGCACACACGTTGGGCAGGACAGTGGGAGGCGGCTTTCACTTGGTCAGCAATGTGTAAAGGCTGGAGAGGAAAGCAAACGGATCATTGCAGACAAGAGTCTGGGAAAAAGACTGTGATAAGGAATTGAAAAAAAATTGTGAGTAGGAGGCAGAGTAGAAGGGATGTGGTTGGCTTTTTACAGGAGTCAAGAAAGAAGAGTGGGGTCAGGCAGCCTTCCTAATCCACCCTGCACAGCCTCTGGAGGCCACTAGGACAGGACAGCAGCTGCCTGGCAGCACGTCTTTCCCTGCCAGAGCACTTCATTGCCTTTAGCCACTCCTAATAGTGCTGAGGAATGTGGCTTAGAAGGTTGCTTGGTTGGGTTTTTTTCCTTTAAATTTTTTAATCTGTTTCTTAACTCCAGCTTGGAGTGCTTGAGTTAAATTTTTTTAATGTCATAATCTGAAGAGCAGTGAAAATCACTCCAAGAAAGAGATTAATCTCTTGGGTGAAAAACAAGAGTAGATATTTAATGTAATATTTTGGATACATTTGGGTAGTAGCAAAAGGTAGCCAGGCAGTGCATAATAATTACTTTCCTCTTTGTGTTAGCAAAGCCTTGTATGGTCACACTTGGAATTAATGTTACCACTGAGGTGGAATTGTGAAAAGGTTGTGCCAGCCAATTAAAATGGTTATATGACTTCAGAATCTGTTTGTGATCATATTGATTCCTTCTTATGGAACACGTCTCTGTGACCTTTTCCAAGCACATACTGTACTTTTCACACTTTTGTAGATTAATCTTGTAGAACAGTGTTTTAAATTGTCACACAGTAGGCTTGTAGAAATTCTTAAATTGCCAAAAAGATGATAAAAACTACTGTGTTTCTGTGATAAAGAGCATTAGAGCACTGCCAGCAGATCATGCAAAGTGCCTCTGAAAGTCTACTGGGAATACCCCCATAGCAGAATGAAAATCACAGTAGAGCAATTAAGAAGAGGAAGATGTCTTTTATGAAGACATAGGTATTTGTTGTGGCGGGAAACTTGTTTTAAAAATGTACTACAGCATTAGCTATCAAAGAAAATTTAGAGTAAGAACAGTTTATGGTTCATAACGTTTAAAAATATGAGTAAAAAAACCTTTTGAGATTTGAAGGAAAGCAGTCACTACAGTGGAATCTGTTAAACTATAAAACGTTGGGCATGGACTTCATTCCTTAGATACTCAGGTGTGAGAGATGGAACCTAAAGCAAAATTCCACACTGGAGTCCAGCTCCTCTGAAGCTTTACAAGTCTGAACCTTCAGATAGAAACCAATGAGTTTGGTGTGATGGGAATCGACCTTTCTGGAAAGAGAAGAATACTTGGGGAGGGGATTGTGCGAATGGATTTTAGTTGTGATGAAAAAATGCTTTTGAGTCTCATAAGGGCTGGAAATTAATGTGTTGCCCAACTTTCTATAAGTTTCTTAATCTAAGAGATTCCTTGGCTCATAGAAGAGAGGTAAACACAGATGCAGTGCTTATTGACTGCTTGCTTATTTGAACCAGCTCTGCCCCTTTTTCAGGAAATAAGAGGAATGTACACTAATTCCTTAGGTGTTTCTTTATAGGTGACAGGCTTTGCCTTCCACTGCCAGGCTGGTCTGTAGGTCCCTTGGCCTTTAGAGTGCTCACAGTGCTCTTTATTGTGTGATTGTCACTCATCTCCTGCATACTCCTTGAGACCTAGTCGAGGCTGTCATGTCATCAGAGCTCCCTTAAAAACTTGGTGGTTTTTAAGCAGTCTTTGCTGGCAACTAGCATTGCCATCCCAGTGTCATGATCATCACCCCATCTGGCATGGCCTGTGAGTAAAATAAACCCAAGGTGAAAGTATTCTGATTGAGGCCTGTGGGTTTATGTGGGGTTTATATTCTTCATTCACTGTATATTTGATTTTAAATTCTAAGCTCTCTTAACCATCACAGTCCATTCAGTCTTTCATTTTTAATTTGTATTACCTTGTCTCCTTGATTATCAAATTGCTGAAGCCAAATTTCTGTAATCATATTTCTTTCTGTGAAATACCTTGGGTACTTATCAATAAGGGCTAGAGCTTCCAATTCATCATCTTTGTGATTTTTCTTGTGCTTGTGTATTTCTCTGATGCTGAAAGGTGGAAATAAAGGGCCAGCTAACTGTGCTGTGAGGTTGGTGCACCCGCTGCAGGTGTGTGCTGGGCAGGCAGTGGGTGGCTGTGAGCTGTGGGCTGGCTGCTTGTTCTTTGAGATGGATGCCCTTCTCTGGCAGTGGGAGGCTGTGGGAGGCTGGCAGGAACCGAGGTGCCTCTGCCTTTGCCGTGCAGTGCTCTGACTTGCACACATGTGTTTTCATACACACTTCCTTTGTAGCAAGGATGACCAAAACCTGACCAGAAGGTTGGAATTTCATCTCGTTTCCCATGGTGGTTGTTTTTTGGAGAGACCTTATCAGAAGCAACTGTATCCTTTCTGTACTTGCCTCTTCCCATCCTAGGCAGAGGCAGATGAAGAAGCTGTGGTGGATGCCAGACTGCTTTGCCCACCTCTCACCCAGAAGAGTACTATACCTACCTGGTGAGCAGGGCATTGTGGAACACACATTTCTGTGTGCAGTGAGTGCCTGAAGGAACACTCTTGGAGATCCATAAATCTCTGCTGCAATAGCCAGGTAGCCTGTGCTGGCCCAGAGAGGCCACAGTGCTGCTGGCCTTGCTCCAGACAGGTAGAGGGGGGACCACACTGGTCTTGTCTGCGGTTCCTGTGAGAGCCTGTGGGCCTGCACATTAGTGCCTTGTGGGAAGGTCAATTTAATTTGGTTTTTGATGCTCTTGTCCATCATGTACAATAATGAGTATGCTGCTGTGCATCAGCAGAAGCGGTCTGTTAGCTTTGTCAGCATGTTTCACTTGCTGGTGCAGGAGGATGTGTGTGGACATAGAGAAATGTCAGAATTGTTTGGATAGTGCTGGGGAGTTGTTCAGCATGGCAGGCACAGAGGCTTATCCCTAGCACCCCTGCATAAACTCGCTGCCCTGTGAGTTTTGTCACACAAGGGACTGTGGGGAGTGTGGATAATAAGACCAGAATCTGGGAGCAAAGAGTCAGATTGAGTTAAGTAATTGCATAGGCACAGCTGAGTTTTGAAAACATCATAAATATTGAATCAACCAAATGTAAATCTATCCCTTTTACTACTGTATCTCAGGCTACATATCTTGCATTTTGTTTAGCTTCAAGTCTGAATTTCTACTAAGATAAAGATTTCCCATGACAAATTGTCTGATTTATGTAAAACAGTGCTCCAGCTCTGGTCTTTGCAACCTTTGTCTGTGTAAATCTTGGGTCTGATGACTGCCCTGCTAAAGGTAGTATTAGTGACTCCTTTCAAAGATGCTCCCAGATCCATCTCTGAAGACTTTCTGCTTCTGGTGCTTTCCATCCACAGCTGAATTCCAACTGAACGAACACATAGCTGTCATATAGTGGCAGCAGGCAGTGCTTCCACACCTTGGCTTTTCAGCCACATGGAAAGCCTGGGAAAGCTCAGAGCTACACCACCTTCTCTAGCAGCTCTCCACCTGTTCATGTGCCCTCTTTTGAGTTCTTTCAGCATCAGTGGGCATTAATAATGGGCAGCTTGCAGCAGGAGCAAAGTCCCTCCAAGCACCCTGGACAACCGGGTGCATTTCCTGCAGGAGAGTGGACAACTGGGTGCATTTCCTGCCGGAGATACGGTGTGAGGTCTTTGACTTGGTGACTCATCATTTTCAGAGGCACCTGCCCGTGCTGGGCTCGCCAGATCTGTTTGAGGTGATCTGGAGCAATCTCTCAGCCCACATGACTGTTCTTGTGCATATGCAACTCCCTGCTGAAATTTTAGGGTAACTTGGTGTTGTAACTGAAGCACAAGCTGGCCAGTCTCCACTCTGGTAAACCACTCTGTCAGTCAAGTAGAACTCCATTAAACTATCAGCTTCTGGTTTGAGTTTTCCTACATGAAAACAGATTTTCTCTCCAATATTCACAGGTTTGACAGAGAGCAAAATATTTCCATTTCCCCCGGCAAACAGCTTGTCCTCATGTAATGACAGTTTTCCATCTGCAAGAACTGCCTTTTTGATACCACAAACCACCTGAGGTGAAAATGTAACTGACTTGCTTCACTGTAAACCTGCCAAAAGTAAAATTATTTTTGCCTGTAGCAAGAACTGTTTTCGTGCCAGCGTATTTTCCAACTTTGCTAAAAGTTACATACTTCTGATTTTATCAGAACAGAAGAATAACTGTAGTGTATCTCTTGGCAAATGAGCCTATTTTATTGTGAATCAAGGCAGCAGTTTTATTTGGGACTTCAGGCTTCATATTCACTGAAGAAGTCTCTGGTGTGTCAAATTATGCCTTGTAAGTACCTGAATCTGAGATTCTAAATCCCAGGTAAGACAGAAAAGCAGACCCATTTCTGGAAATAAAGGGAACTGCAAGTTTGCATTTTCAGCTCCTTTTGAAGTCAAGCCATTTTTGTTTTGATTTAGTAATATAGATTTGAGTATGTAATGCATTAATTTTGAAAACATTTGACCTAGAGAATCATACATTAGTTACAAATGCTCCAATTAGAGAGAGATTTCCAGAATATAGAAAAATGACGAGAGAAAAAGAAAACAAAATTATTTCTGTCTTTAGAGGTCTGCATTGTAGTGTTTTGGCTAGCATCACGTTCTGACAGACTCTGAGACCGATGTGAAATATAATTTCTTATTTTAAAATAATACGGTTTCATGATGTATCTAGAACTGACTTCTAACGACTTATTTTTCCATGCACTGTGATTGTCCTTATATTAGAGATATGTAATCAAAAGGCATTGCTTGCCCTGACCTTGCCAGCATTCCAAAGGATTTGACAAGATGTATCATGTCCTTAATCCAGTGCAGCATTCTAAATTCTGAAGAAGGTATCCCTTGTGCCTGTGTGAACTTTGGCCAGCAAGGGGACTCTCAGAACAGACTGCAAGACACAGAAACCTGCAGACTTCTTCCTGCTCTCTGACCTAAACCTATGGCACTGCTGCAGAGTTCTCCTTTCAGAAACGTGCAGTTTTAGGAATATGTTGGTGTTAGGTAAAGCTTCTTCCTTACCGTGATTCCTGTTTATGCAAAAATCCTTCTGCCATGGTTCCTTTATGCCAAACAACTTTGCTTTTTCCTTGCATTACCCATGGCAGCATCTTGCCTCTGCTTAGTTCTGTTATTGCCCAGGGAGGTTTTTGCCCCTCATAAGGCAAAGAGCAGTGGCCTTACCCTGGTGCTGCTGCACACCCCGTCTGTGCCCTGTCTGTGCTCAGGGTGGGGCTCCGGGGCTCCTCCTGCCCTCCAGCCTTGGCGGGCTGTCCCCAGCCTCTGCCTGGTCACAGAGGCTCTGATAGCAGGAATGGACTTCAGCCAGTATCCTTTCCTAGTTCCTGACTGCTGCAAGGATGGAGAGCTCTTAAATGAGGTTTTATGGAGTGTGAAATACAAAGTGTGAAAAATATGACTACAAGATACCCAAGTAGTCATCACAGTTGCTTCCTAGGAGAAAAACATTGGTCCCAGTGAAATCAGTATCAGCATCTCTGTTGATTTTTGCGGAGCTGAGAAAAATTTCAGCATGGAATAATAAGCCTTGGCTGCCTCTTTTCCTGGTTCTATTTGCATTTCATCAAGTAATGGAGTATCAGCTACAGCACATTAGAAAAGCCAATCTATATTCTGACTAGCTATGGACTTGGTAATTTGACAGCGCTTTAAGTCAACATTACTTTAAAGTATTTTTGATTACAACAACATGAAAAATAGCATGGATTATTATTTCACTAGGAAGTAAATGTAAAACTGTGTAAAATAGTAAGATAGTTAAAAAATCCCTAACCCTCTGCTAGAAGAGACTCTCTTTAACAATTTGCAGTAAAGCTTGACTCTGTGACAGTCTAAAAATTGACAGTTGAATTGTCTTAAAATAATACAGTGAGAGCTGTCCAAATGTAGTCCATCAACAACTGCTGGATACCAAGTGCCCTAGAAAAGGCGTTGCAATCACCCAAGTTATAACAGGCGTTCAGAGTTTCAGGATGTATCAGTGCAGTTATGTTTGCATGATAAACATTCAGACCAGTGCTAAATCGTATCTTGACTTCTACTGAACCAACTAAAATGTTCCCCAAATTAAAATATTTAGAACAGAATATTGAGTCACAAGAAATTAATTTAAAGAGACATTCTGCATATTGATGTATATTATATACATAAATCATCTTGAAAGTATTTTGATTGTCACGTTGGATATAAGCAGAGAGACATTACATTTTCTTTGTGAAAGAATTATTAGGCTGCAGCACCACATTGGGGCTGTGGTTGTTTTGATTTTGACAGTAAATCATTTCAATAGAGATGGAATGCAAAACGTTTCAAGCCAAACCTTTAGGGAAATGTATAGGCACTGTCAGCATATCCTTAAATATTCTAGAAAAGAAAAACAAAATTTAAAAAATGAGAAGATTCATCATGAAAAGAGGGCAATCTCAGTCTAGAATTTCTGCTGCAAATAAAACTGCTCTGGTACTAGTACCAAATTATAAAGGTCACAAGGTTTTTCTTTGGACCTGGGTTTAAATGATGGAACAGTAATGCCACACTTGCCTTGGAAACCAACAATAATACATAAGAGAAGTTAGATGGAATAAGTTTAATATGAGGATCCTTAAATAATATTTAAGGATAATAATAATATTTTTTTATGGTGGTTTTAACTAGGTTGAATTGATGCAGTTCTTACTTCAGTACATAGCACTTACATCACTTGGAGCAATTGCTTCACTGTTCCTCAGTGTTGCCTTACAAGGCTGTGGTTGTTCTGAATCAGGGTTTGAGGAAGGGCTGTGGCTCTGGCACAGAGAGGGCGTTTGTGGATTTTCATAGTAGCCTATGAAGACAACACAATAAATGTCTGCTCTTTAAAACAGAATTTTAGTTCGTAATAAGGATGATGTCAAAGTGCCACCTGCTCAGCAGCACAAAGCTTTACACTGTCAAGTTGTAATGCATGGTAAAAACAGAGATGTAATGCAGTTATCACTGTTCTATTCCAGTCAATTCTTAACAATTTTTACACAAATTTTACACAATTTTTACAAATTGTTATAACACCATTCCAAGTACATGTAGTTGATCTACTGAGTAGCTTTCCAGGAACACTCAGCTGCTTTTGGGTGTCTTGTAAAGACATCCTGACTTTTAAATCTAACTTTTAAATCTATCTTGTAAGCTGCAGTTGTGTAGTAAAAGTCACTTGCTCAGTCTGTTTCCATTTCGGCAAAATCTCCCTCCCTCTGGAAGCAGAAGAAATTTGGTTTAAGTGTTCATAAATGCATACCCTTGTGGAGGAGAGTCCCTGTATCTAGGGGAGATCTGGAGGAAGTTACTGTTTGGAACCATGGGCCATGTTCACAGACTCAGGCATCTTTTGAAAGTCCTATTGCTTTCTCCTTTACCATTCTTTATCTGTATGTGCTGTTGCAAATCTGTAATTCCTTCAGCCACAGATTACATCAATACTGACTTTGTCACTTTGAGGTCTGCATATAATATCTTAAGACTGTGTGACTTTCTTGCTTTCTTGCAACTATTATGGACCAAGAATCACTGTTCTTTTGTATTTCAATCCCATTTTAACTACAAGTGGTAGATGAGGAGTAATGAGAACTGCGTGTTCCTACATATAAAGCCAGCCTTTCTTTCAATCAGCCTGTGCTCTGCTCTCCAGGCTCCACAGGTGCCATGGCAGTTGTTGTTGCTGTAAGCATGCCTAGCAAAAATCAATGTGATCTTCATGACCTGTTGTTCATCAGGGGTATCCTGTCAATGTCAGTGACCTAAGAACTGAAGTCTGTTACAGGTACCTAATTTTCATACAGGCATTTTAAATTAATCTTTTCATGTTCTGTGTGTGGGATCCTTTTTCTCTAACCCCTCCATACCCCTGGTAATATCTTATAAGCCTTTTTTTACTAAGTAAATAAAAAACAAACTGGAACTCAGAGCTTACTACAAACTGTTGTAAAAAAAGCCCAGAAATTGCTGTTATGTATGATGTTTTGTATACCTCATCCTGCATTATAGTTCTGCCAGTCACGGTTTGTACGTTTTTTTTTGCAGTTGATGGATTTCAGCATTTGTGTAGAACCATTGCTGTCATAACCAACCATAGCACTAGATGATTACAAATCCTTGAAAGGATCCTCTCACAGGTAGCATGGTCTTATCCTTTCTTTTCCCAATGCCTGCAACCCAGATCTCTTTGATTCAGGTCTTTATTTTCTCAGAACCTAGTATTCAAATATATTTCTAGTATGTCCTTATATAGAAAAGTTTTTTGACTTGGTGTTTATAAAGCTGTTCTGGATCTGTTCTCTGGGGAATAGATTATTTTTCCCCTTATAAATAGCTGTGTCATTAATCTTTTGTGCTTTGGAGATCCATCTTTATTTTTCACTTTCAGCAAAGTCAGGAGAATCTGCCTTTCATCCAGAAGGAAAAGCTGTGATGGCTCATGCCTGCCATTAGTAGCATTTTATGCTCATTTACCTTCCTTGTGGCAACTGCTGCATTTGGCTGACAGTGTCAAGGCAGGACCTGCTGCCTGCCTGACCAGTAACAGGTTGGGGCTGGCTGTACTGCTCACCACTGCAGGGAACTGCTGCAGTCACAGTAATAGATGAGGGTAATGAGCGTGTCTGTCTGCTTGGAAGGGTCTTGGGCTTTGCTTGCTTGTTTGTTTCCTGTGGTAGAATTAATGGGGACAAATGTTCATTTGGGCAGTATTAATAAGATCACTATCTGTTCCATAATCAGTCTAATAAATTGTTTTTAAAAGTTTAGTCTTAGATGCAAATAGAAGATAATTAGCTACGTAGGGCTACAGTGATCACTGCTTAGTGGTAAGTGATTGATGAAAAGTGGTGGGAGTCTTCGGAAGCAGTTTCCAAGTGTTTAAGTGGTTATTAGTGGGATTGCCTGTCAGTGGCTGGGAGGTGTATTAAAGGTTGTCAGATGCCTTTCACTGTCTTGTTCTCATGTCGATTACAACAGGGGATTTTTGCAGATAGTAGAGAAATACTTCTATTTTGCTGTTTTTCATATAATTAGCAGATTGGTGTGGGAAGATGTCAGTGGGACATAAGTGATGTTTCCTGATGTGCAGGAGGCAATGTTTCTGAGTGTGATCAGCAGCTTCTTAAAATGGGTTTTGCAGCCATGATATGACAAGGTATCAAATTAAAGCACTTCAGTAATTTAATGCAGTTTATTTCATGTAGCTTTCACATATTACAGAATGATTATCCATTCACAGCATAGTCATTTCAAGATTTAAGCCAAAACAAAACTCTGTATAAATTGAACAAAGTATGTATTTCTTCTACTTATCATTGAAGAGTAGGCAAAGATTTTCCTACGTGCGAGTCAGCTTGATAACCTAGTAATTAAATAATTTTATCTTTGTAAGTACACATGTCATAGTTTATAAAGTGGACAAATTTCAAATACATAAGGCTGTTTTCTCAACTGGTAAAAAAAAAAAAAGAGTATGATTTGCAGTGAGTTCCTGTCTGTGAATTAGTATGTGCCCTTTATCCCAGAAATCTCAATATCCAGATAGAAATGCCATCATTTATATCCAGTCATGTATATAACAAAAGAGTGTCAAAGATGGAGTAATCATATGCAAAAAGGCTGCCTGAATATTTCAGGGCCAGGTTGAGGAATAATGGTAGGGAATGTGAGTTCTTAGGGACCCAAAATAAGAGGATCTGTTTTCATCCTAATAAAACTGCAGCTCCAGAAAGGGCAATTGAAGAAACCTAATTATTAATTTATGATTTAATAAGAGCCTGCAGAGATGGAAGACTACCAGTAATGGAGTGGGATGTCACAACTGTAAGTCTTCAGCCATTCTGCAAAAAAAGATAAACTCTCTCTTATTGGTGAGGCCTTTTCACCTTCACTTGTAGGCAGACAGTCGACCAATGTGTGTCTCTCACTGTCACACTCAGACCTCCCCCAAGCAATTCCCATTGCGTTCAAGAGTAAAAGATCTTACTCAACATTCAGAAGTGGAAACACAGTGCATACTGGAGCACTCAGTTCTTGCTACAAAGGAAAAATAGGTGGCAAAGAGGAGAAAGGGATGAGGGAAGGACATGCACAGTCTGGGGTACCATCATTCCAGAACTTCTCACCCCACACACTCAAACCAGAAGGTGTCTGGAAGATTTAAAAAACATCCAGTGAGCTGCTGAGAAGGACAGAGAAGATGCTTTATGACTCTCCTATCTGAGGAGCTGAACAAGAGGTGAATGAATGTAAAGCCCCAAGATAGAAAACTGCTGCTAAGGAGAAGGCTGGAACAGCAGCTGTATCAGGAAAGAGAAGAAATATGAGGTGTAAGGAGCAGTGGTGGGAGGGCAGTGAGCTGGAGGTGTCCTGATCCAGAAACTGTTGAGAACCAGGGAGTGTGGGCCTGAAGTAGAGCCAAAGTGCTGTCCCAAAGGAATTCAGTGGAAACAGAACAGAAGTAGCAGCTGTCATCAGGCAGCAGAGGAGAGCTGATTTGTGGCCTAATGAAATTTTCAGGGAACATGTTCATTGACTAAAAAACTTTAAAAATGCAGAATGAATCAGAACAGACCCAGTAGTTCTAAAGGACTTTAAGAGTGTTATGGGGACAGGAGCCTTCAGTATTGGGCATGCTTGTGTGGAGTTTAATCTTATACACGTGAATGATGCGTCCATGTAGGAGCAGTCCTGCAGGTGCTGAGTGATAGACTGAGGACAGCAGGACTGTCTCAGTGCTAGATAACCTCATCTAGGCTGCCCTTTGCCAATTGATTTGTCATGGTTCCTTCCAACCCAGGCTATTCTGTGATTCAGAGCTGTGCAGCTGAGGTCCATGTTGGTGGGAAGAGGCAGAGATGGGATATTCTCCCAGAACCGGCAGGGTGCTGCTGGAGGAGCTGCCTGCAAAGGGGAGCACCTACCAGAGAAGGCAAACATAAGTGTCCTTGGGGACTGGCAGCAGGAGGGGATGCAGTTATGAGGGCTTGCCTTCACAGAGAAATACAGGAAGCTTTAGGAGAGCTAAGACAAGACAAGAAGCAGCAGAAGACTGAGAAAAAACTACCTTAGGAACCACAGATAGAGTCTGTAGGCATGAGTAGAGACTTTTCATTTCCTTACTGACCCCTAAGAAAGAGACTGGTTGGTGCTACCCTGAGAGGGGAGATGATACTAAAAAGCCATCTCCTGTGCTCTATTCAGTAACCAGATCAGACAGCATCTAGAAGGTAGATGCCAGCTCTTCCTGACTTATGGCTACCTGTATTCATCTTCACATGGTCCAAAGGTGATTCTCCTTCCATTTAACACCACTGTACTTTCAATGAATGGCAATACATTAGTGAACCTGTGGTTTGGGGTGGGTAAAAGGCCACAACACCATAAACTGAGTCATGCTTCTATCAGTTAAGAATTAAAAGAATAGAGATTCTTTGTATGTCCTACATCTTACAGGAGTTTCTCCTGAATTTTGACAGTTCACCAAAATGATCAGTATTTTCCAGAATTTTAACATGCATCCAGGTATGTGCCTTGCAGAGGAATTGAAGCAGTGGAGAAAATCACCGTGCTGCAACTTACACAGGTTTTCAGTGTTCCCACACTCTTCTTACTGCAGGAATGAAAGGGACCACAGGAATATTCAGAGCATGATCCCCAGTGCTCTTTCTTGCTTTAAGTGAAAATGTTCTTCTACAGTCGTAGGAGTGATATATTTATGATCATAACAGCTCACATTTCATGGTGAACATATTTGGGGTGATGGCAATTCTACTAAATACAGATTTCCTCTAAAAAGGTTTAATGTTGACTCTGTTAATAGAGAAGAAGCATGTTATGGGAGCAGATGGTGTAGCTTCTTTTTATTCTTATTGCTTGAGTGGAAAGTTCAGAAGCTACTACTTTTTTGAAGACCTGTGCTTTCTGTGGGATTGCTTGGTAAGCCTGTGCTCTGTGCTTGGGTTTTAATACTTGACATGAGACTGTAAAAATTGACCTCTTAGGTAAAATACCAAGACCTTCAGAAATCTGCCTTTTTACTCTTTCTAGAAAAAGAGTAAGGAACAGCTACTTAGGGGTGTTTTAGTGAATATTTAACTGTTTCTCTCCAGTATTCTCCCTAGGAGGCAATGAAAGGAATGCCACCAGGTTTAGTGAGCCCTGCTGGGCTGAGACACAGGCAGCACAGGTGCTCTGGGAATCAACACATCCCCAGGGATGTTGGAATGCTGGTGCTGAGCTGCAGGGCTCACATGGAGCTGTGCTCCTGGGTTATTTATTTAACCTGCTTACCCAGTACACTCAGCAGCCACTGGAATAAGAGTGTGCTCCAGGCTTTTTAGGTATTTTTTAAACCAGCCCTTCTTCATGAGCTTTCTGTTCCATTCATTTCAGTGAGAATGAAGGGTGTGTTTCAGTATTCTTAAAGCATACGGTGTAATTACTGGAAATGGTTATTAAAGGAGGTTGTATTCCTCATGCGAGCATTATCTTGGGATAAAATATAATTATAGTCATAGAATTACTAGGAGAAATTACTTCAAATAGTAGAAGTGAAAGACATTGTAATGAGGAGGTTTATTAGGTGAAATTACAAGAGAAAAATTGTAAGTGGGAACAGCAGACTATTTTCATTTTGAAATAAAATTATTTATAACAAAGTGTGTTTCTCTTGCACTTGTTAGCTACCTGCTTCTGGGGGAAATATATTTTTAAATGGTTTTATAGACACAAGTAGAGCAGGAAATTTTTCACTACTAGCTAGATAATGTTTTAGGTAGGAAGACTCAATTTCTATCTTGTTTTCAAATCTTTTTATTGAAATGAAAATGCATCAAAATAAATTATTATTATAAGCTAAAAAGCAAAAGTTGTTTTTTAAAATTAGTATTAGTAACTTGTAAAATGATAATAAGAAATAGATTATATATTATAGTTTAGGAAATGCAACATTGCAGTAATTTGATTTTCTGGAAAAGCCTTTGCACTTAAGAAGTTGGTTTCTATGGCAGACAGGCAGGAGCAGTATTATACTGTTCCCTGTCATTAACTAAGCAGCAAGATGCATTTAAACGCACAAATAACATTGTTATTTCATATGTCTAGATATTAAATCCAGTTGAAAATACATATAATTAAAAATCCTTGCACTGGAAAAGTTTTGTTCTGTATACATGCATCCAGTTTCAGATTCTGCTTCTGTTTTGCTTTTAGTAAGTGCTATTCCATGAAAGAAATTCCAGGCACATTATTATTGAACTATACAGTTTTATGGGATGTTTCATTCTATTCTATACTGTTTTGACCCCTCTGTGTGAATATCATGCAGAGTTCCAGAATGGTGGTGCTGCTTTATTTTTTCCAACAGTTCCTAGCTTTTTGTGCAAACAGCCTACTAAATTGATGTCCCATAACAATACATACAAAAAGAGGAGAAAAACTCTTTGTATTTTTAATGATGTTTTGGGCAAGGAAAGAAAATAAACAGTAGAAGTTTTCATAGCCCATCCACCTTTTGTGCCTGTCCTGTATGCATGAAAAGGGGCACATACACTGGAGGAAAATAATCCCTTCTCACATTGGTTCCTGTGCAGAAGCCTGTCATGGCATGCAATCAGCTGAAATTAGAGTGTCATGCAAATGTCTTCACATGCTTGATTTGGGTGCCTCTGTATTTACCTGTTATGGTGAAGTTTTCTCCCATTTGTCCCACAATACTGAATCAAAGCTTTTCTGCAATAAAGATACACAAGTCCATTACAGACTAAAATTTTCAAAATGGAAAAAATAGTTAACATTTTGAGGACCCTTGACCAGTTGTCTTGAAACTTTACAGGACATTTGTCCTTACTCTTTAAAGCTATGCTAGGGCTTTTCAAATACAAAACCAGTCTAAAGGTAATGAAGGGAGGAAAAATTGGAAATTAAAGTATCAGATGCACTTAGCAGTATCTCCATAAGAAGTCCACACTCATGATTAAAGCCTGAGCAGTCAAAGCTTTGTGTGTCCAACATGCTTTTAGGCCAGACTTAGGACACTTTGAAAAGTGGACCTGCTTAAAAGCCAAACCTGAGATAGCTTTATTAGCTGTATTTTAATTAATATTTCTCTCTTGAAAGCCCTAAGCTAGTGCTAAGTGCTTAAATACTCTCCACCCACTCTGTATCTGTAGAACTGAGGCACTGAAGAGAGAAACGGGGAACCTTTTGTGCTCTTTAAAGCATTATCAAAATTGCCAGGCTTTCAACTGAGTATAAAATAATTTAAGAGGCTTGAAGCCTGCTGCTGATATTTTACATGACAAAAGTGAGTGGCAGTGGCTGTTTCAAGAGAGCTCTATCTACAATTCCTTCACTGCTGTTTGGGGCTGACCTACTTGCAGGGAAGTGGGAAGTTCTCATTTTGCCCTCCTTGCTCAGTATTTACAAGCTGGCTTTGGGGTTTCTCAGTGATCTTCCGTGGCTGATTAAAGGCCCAGGGTGTGGATCAGGAGGTGAAAGTGGCTCCAGGTGAATGAAGTCTTGCATAAATGCCGTGGAACTCTTCTTCTGAGGTGACTCCTCAGGCCCATTGGAGTGGATACTGGGACATTGGCAGTTCTTGAACATAAATGTCAGAACATTGTCAAAAATCCTAACAGGGCTTAAAGTTGAGGCAAATGAATAAGAATTTATTTTCCATGTTTAATAGATTAACATTCCTTTTTTTTAATATCCATGTCATTATGATTTATCCATGTCATTTTAATATCCATGTATTGTGATTTTCTTTTGCTAAGTTTTTCTTGTATATGCACTATAGATAAATTCTTACATTTCTAGCTGCAAGAAGAAAATACAAGGCTTTCTGGTAGGTTTTTTTCCCACCTGTTTTGGAAAAAAATATTTTTGCATGTACACATCTTTACTGTTTCCACTCTGCTGTACTTGTAAATAAGTTATGATCTTCAAAATAATATTTCTATAGCTAATAAGATCAGAAATTCCTTTTCTGTGAGATACAAATTTTTTTTTTCATATTTTCTGTTTGTAAGCAGAGAAACTTGTGTCTTTTTAATTCTTAAAATAGCTGACAAAACTCCCTATGTGTGGAATAATTTCCTTTGAAATGTTTTCATCCACTGTTTAATTTTTCACTTTTTATTTTTAGCTCCAGTTATTTTGGGGTTTGGGGTGGTGTTGGATTTTTGGAGGGTTTTTTGTGTTTTGTTGTGGTTTTTTGTGGTCATTTTTTTCTTATAGACACGAGAACTCAATGAATGTTGGGTATTTATGTGATACTTCATAGCATCTGATTTGATACAATCTGTGTATCAAAGACTAAATTTCCGCTATATTTGTCTGCAGCCTGATGCAGCAAGGCCCAGAGACATCCAGAGGTTACAAACATGGAGTCCATCTGGTATAAAAATATGAATAACTTTGGGAAATGACAGCAGAGCAAACATAAAATTGACATTAAAACACTAGACTTAAATGACAGTGCCTCTTACTCTAAAATACCCTCACAGCTTTCTTAAACATCAATTTAATGCACGAATAAGAATATAAGAATAGAAAGCCACTCGCCACTGAGAAGCGGTGCTGGAGCTGCCAAAGGCCAGGGGCAGAGGCAGCGTTGCACCAGCCCCAGCAGGAAATGACCCTGGTTCTGTGAGTGGAATCAGGGAGGCAGGGAAGCCCATGGAGCACACCATTAAACAAATCACAGACATCTCAAGGGGACCTATTGCATGAGCCACGCTTCCTTCTCACATGGCTTTTTACTACTCTTCCCTGTAAAATACCGATCCTTTTTTCTCCTTTTCCACAGAGCTGATTTTCAGCATTTTCTTCATAATGCAGTTTTTGATTTTCTTAGGGCTGCTTCTCCATACTTTGAAATTTTCCTTAGACTTGCAAGACCTGAGTTGTATTTAGTTCTGCATTATTTTCTTTGTGTTTCAAGTACTCCTGTATTCTTTAAAGGATCTGAGTATTAGTTTCTCAGTACCCTCCAGTTTATGGTCCTCAGAAAATTATTGTCCACCTATGGAGGTGCAACTGCTGGCCAAGTATTTCTTGGAATGGTTTAGATTTAGGCTTTCATTTCTTAAAAAACCAAAAAAAAACCAAACAAACAAACAAACAAAAAAATCCCAAATAACCACCTATTGATTCCCCCCACGCACCCAAAAAAAAAAAAATCTCAGTTTTGAAAACCTACTATGCTCTAAAGTCTGATTTTCAAAGCCTTTATTTTTGGTAAAGTTAAACCCAAAACAGAACAGAGGCTTACTGGCTTGATCCAAATCTCTTAACATAGAGCATAAATACATGCCATAGCATTCTCCTGTGAATCAGGTAGAATGGATCTTTCTTGGATTGTAATCTTACTCCATGATCTTGTTCCCATGTCATGGCTAGTGCTCTGAATTATGTCTGCTTCCTTGTGTCTAAGCTTATGATTTATTTCTGTTTCAAATTTGTGGAATAATAGAATTTCTCACTGGTGTTGTTTGTGTATAAATCTTTCTGACCCAGAAGTGGTAATGGATAGAGTTAGTGCTCACATTCATCCATACTCATTTTTGCAAACAGCGGGACAGTGTCAGACAGCATGTACTAACCTAGTACAGAGGAGGGGATTAAGGGATTTGCAAAATTGGTCATGTGTGGTTTAAAGGATCACTAGTATTTAGAGCAATGTATTTTGACTGCAGAATACTCTTCTTCCAAATCTTCCAGCTGAGCCTCCCATAAAATTCAAACATAGGAGCAATGCAGTGAATTGCAATAAAAGCACTTCATACTGTACAGTGGACATGGATCACATTCAGTGGACAATTGATTGCAGTGGATAAAAGCTGATTTGTAAAACCCAAGCAAGTAATTCAAAACAGTTGCTCCTTCTATCTAGTAGTTCCAAACTTGTTTTCAGTCTTACCAGTGCATGCAGCTGCTAATTAATATTCTAAGAAATACAGGAGGGAAGCTTAGCGTGAAGACACCACTGAGAATCCTTTAAATCAGTTTATTGGAATCTTGACAAAAGTGAATGTAAAAGATGTTGGTGTGAAATAAAGCTAAAGCAACACCCTATTGAACTAAACATTGGTTAAGTCAACCCCCTGTGCCAGCTGTTTTGTGACTGATACCAGAATTGAGAGCCACAGAAAAGGTTCGTTGAACACCTGGGGCTTTTCTGACTTGCAGATTTTTCTCTCTCTCCCAGGTACCTTTCCTGTCTCTCCAAATACTCAGAAGCGAGAAACTTCCATAATGAGGATAACGATTTCTGCCGTTCTCCATTTGCAGTCTGATCCCTGCAGTCAGCCCCGTCACAGCAGGTTATTTCTGCAGCACAGGTGCCCCGTTCACTGCTCAGGAGATCAGTGCTGGTGGCTGTGTGTGACAGAATCTGGGACAGACACTGAGGTATCCAACCCGCAATAAATATGCAGTCTCACAGTGGATATGAGGCACAAATACTATAGGCAGCCTTGATCTTAATGGCTCCTACTGGTTTAGCATTCATTGTTGTAACTGTAGTAACTTTTATTAAAATATTTTTGGTTTCCTTATAACTTTTTCAAGAAAAAGCTGAGAAAAGCCCATCACACTAGGGTTGAATTTTTCAGACCCCTGTGGTCCCAAGGGCAAAGCTTTGGCTCTCCCTTACAGGCCTGTGTTCTCTGCATGCTGAGATGGTGGTGTTGGGGCTTACTGTTTGCCTGCAGCAATTCCAGGGCTACAGAGGACACTTGATTCTTAGGTTTCACAGGTAATTGCTGGTGGAAGTTGGGCTAAATTACAAGCTGAGAAAAGAATTTGTACACTGAATAAAAAATGCTCTGCTTGTATCTTTCAAGCTTTACATTTCTTCTGCACCATCCTCTTCCATCCTGCCTCACAATAAATCCTTTTTGGCATACTTCTCAGACTATTCCCTTCTTCCTCCAGAGGACTGTGCAAGCCAGCCCCGCAGAGGATTTTTAATGACACTTCTACTCTTCCTGCCCTTTGAGCTGTAGCCTACAGATAGTTTTCTAAGGTTTTTGTCCAGGTTGTATATTTGCTCTTTTTCTGTCCTAATAGAGATTTGTTGACACTGTCATATTGAAGAAGATGGCAAAAAAATGTCTGTGACAGAAAGGACAAGCTTTCAGATGTGTCTTCAACAAAGTAAGAATAAGAGGGAATTTCATATGCAGTCAGCAACTTTTTTTTTTATTTGAGATGCATGAGTGGAGGCAGCAATTACTTTCCTCAGCTATCTTATAAGACGCCTGAGTAATATTGCCTGAGTTTTAAAAAGGCAGTCTGGGACAGATTCATGACTTCGGCTTTATTCAGAATCCCTACATTTTTGGGAAACATTGAATAGTTCTAAATGGATTCCAAATAATATATATTTTATTTTTTTTTAATGCTGAGAAGAGCACCAAGGATACAATAGTGTCAGTGTAAGGTGTGTTTCTGTGCTGTTGCAGGATGTGCTGTGATGTGCAGTTATGTCTGCAGCATGCACAGTGCTGCATTCCCTGGGGATGTGTTCACCCCCAGTGAGGAATACTCATGGTCTGTCCTGTGCTGGGAGGTGGCAGTGACATGTATGGCACATGGAGGGGCAGAGCCCCCTTGAAGGGATGGCATCACATTAGAGCACAGCTCTTTTGAAAGAATGTCTTACAAGCTTCTTCAGACATGTTTCTGACTCTGACATACAGACTTTAATTTACTCGTTACTTTCAGCTTTAGTCTGATGTTCTTTTACTTTAAAGCATCTATCCTTACACAAAGCAAAGTTGATATTTTTTCCCTTAGTGCTTAGGAGAATTTTTCAATCTGAAGCTGTACATTGTCATGTTAAAATCGGCAATGCAAAAAGAAAAGAGTTTAGCATTGAAATTACAGGACAAAAAGTTATGACAAAGAGATATGTGCCAAAGAAGGTCTGGGATCAATAACCTGTGTTATAATTTCATATAATTTAGCCTATTTTCTTTATCCATGATTAGCTGGTAAGTAGAAATAACCTTGAGTTTCACTGGGAAAAATAAAAAGTGAGGTATTATTAACTATTTGTAGCAGAAATCATGAAAATAGGTTGCTTGGACAAGCTGTCCATTGTGATGGAAATACTTAACACATTAGACACAGATGTGTCAGAATTACTTTAATAGATTCAGACAACTGGTGAGGGCATAGGCTACATAACCCCTGCTCTTTGTTACTGAAAAGTATGAATGCACTGAAAAAGTAAAATAAATAATATGTAATATTTTTAGTTTCACGTGCGGAAATACAGGCAAATGTTAATGTAGCAGGCGATTGGGCGTTTCTGTGCAGTTCCAAGATTTTTACTGTGCTGATTCCATTCCTCAGTAATACTACAAGTTTACAGATTAATTTGGGGTGCTCAGTAATGGGTAAGAATAGAGATAAATTGAAAAAATGGTAATGAAATGTAGGTCTTTTCAAAAATCAAAATCCACTTTTTACTCACTTAACTGCCCTGCTCCATTGAAAATCTCAGTTCCTGGCACTGTTCCATAACATTCTCGTGCAGTTGGTGCAAGTTTAAATACGCCATCAGCAAGTTAAGCTGTAATTTTCTTTGCTGTACAGGGTCACAGCACAGTTCAGATTCACAGCCAAACCTTCTCCTCACCACCTTCTCTCTGACACCTCATAATGCCTTAAAACCTAAAGATGCTTCCCAGCAGTTCTGAGAGACTTAAGTTTATTAGAAGCACATGTTCATAACTCTACATAGGAACACAGTTTTCCTTTGGGGACAGAAAGGAAAGGAAAGGAAATAAATGTGGATGTGACTTATTAGCCTCATGATAGCAATCCATTTTCTTACCTTGCTGTTTCCCTAGCAACTGTTTGTGGTTGTCCCCAAAATGTGTGCTCTAAATAACTCCAAGAATGTTATTTCAGTCTGAAAGACAAAGTGCTACTGGTGCCAAGCTATGAAAAGTAGATTATCTGTTGCATATTATTTTAAATAGAAATATTGCCAGTGATTGATGTGCAAGCCTCAAGGCAGTTAATACTGGGGGCTCTGGTATGAGTTTCTTGAAAACAAGCTGCTGCCAGCTGGAAGTGATCTGCTGGTTAATTTTTCTCCTCTCAGAACTGAACATTTTCCATACCAAGCAAAGTGGTAAAGAAACTCCTGTACAGACTGTATGGTGTTTGGAGACTGCTAATTACATTTCCACTGGCTGCAGCAACCTCAGCGGTTGCTATTTTGATGTTCTGTTGAGATTATCATCAGCATTTCAGTTCTTTGAATGCAAATTGTTTGATTATACTTAATCAAAAGTCAGAAAATCAACCTTAGCTTAAGTTTGGCAAAGGCCTTTATGGCATTATTGAAAGTGGTGTTTTCTCATGAAAATGTATGTCAGGGCCATTGTGCTCATGAGAACTTGAGGGACCTTTGTTACCTGGAAAGGAACTTTCCTTTCCTGCTCTGAAGCTCCCTTTTGCAGCATGTCCTTGAAGGACCTTGAGAGGCATTGTCACCTAGTTCAGAGTGTGGTTCTGGGGCAGTTTTGGCCTGTAACTTACCATTAACTTTAAGACATCATTTTCTTTGTGCAAAGGCTGCAGTAATGACTGCCAAATGAGCCTGCAGTATGTCGTGGCTTTCATTACGTGATCATGGTCCTGGTCACAACAGAGGTGGGATATTTTCATGAAAAGAAATGTGATCTATTCAAAGAATTCCTTCCCCTGTGTCTGCCCTCCCCCCCATATTTTCATTACAGATGAATGAAAGGCAGCTTCTACTTCAATACAAATTAAATTAGTTATTATCATATTGATTTCAATTGGGCTAGTAGCAAGAAGCAATTATTATAAGTGGGAACTTAAAAGGTTTACTACTGACCATTTTAATTCACAAATGGCCTGCTTAAGAATGTCTTACATGGGAAAAGCTCCTGTTAGGCTTCAGAGGAGCAGCAGCAGTGCAGCATATAGGCAGAAGCAATGAAGCTTGGCAAACATATCTGTGTTCTGGAGGTCTGTTATGGCACACCAGTGCAATGTCTATTAAAAACATCTTCATTAAACTGATAGAAGAAATTACAGGAAGTGATTTGAGGAGGTAAAAGTAATAGTAATAGGAAGAAATTAATTAAAACAAAATATAGTGGGCTCTTCAGACTGCAGAGTAACTTGCAGGCAATTACTGAGACACAGCAATTGGTTTTTCAGCCTGGTGGTTAGTACACAGCAGAGCAGAGAGAGGGTGTGATCAGGCTGTCCCCATGGCAGGGAGCTGATGGTGTTGTCAGGAGAAACAGGGATCCAGAGGAGTCCCAGCACAGCAGCAGGGCACAGCAGAAGAGGGTGAGGGCTGACACCTTAGGGGTCCTTGCATCCCTTATGAAGGATGCTGTGTGGGAGGGCAGCCAGCCAAGAGGAACAGGGTCCTTTAGGGAGGAGGAGATGGGAGCAAATCCCAAAGGAACTGGGGAGTTGGCTTGGGTTGGGGTCTTGTGTTACGGTTTGCCCCATGGGCACTGGGAGGGTGTGACCCCCCCAGGTCACACCAAGGCCTTTCTATTTCAAGTTTTGGCATGTCACGGTTCAGCTGGTGCTGGCTCTGCAGCCCACAGGACAGGCTGGGGGTGTCACTGTGCTCTGAGTCAGGAACAGCTCCCCTGGCACTGCACTGCTGCTGTCCCCAGGGGTGACAGAGTGGGTCAAACATGACAATGGCCAGTTCAGTTATAATGGGCCAGATCTTTAATGCCAGCAGGAGAAATGATGGGTCTGGCTCCCTCCAGGAGGCTGGGGAGGGACTGGGGGAAAATGTGTGGAGTGGAAGGTGAGAGGAGAAGGAGTGAGCAAGGAGGCAGTACCCAGGGATGCACAGAGTGCTGAGCATGCACCAGGGAGTGCTGGGGCTGCTGGGGCCCAAACAACCAGGCTGACCCAGGAGCTGGGTCAAGAAGGAGGTGAGTGAAGCCAGGTGAGGGCACTGCAGGTGAGCAAGGTCCAGAGCCCAGAGCTCTCAGCCACAGAGGGGCAGGAACAGGGACCACTTGGCTCCCCCCAGACTCAGCAAGCTCTGAGCCCTTCCAGGGAGATCCTTCATGGCCATAATGAACATTTATGTTTCTTTATGCCAAGTCCAGAACAGAAGAGGAAAGTACTTGGGCTAAAGATTCCTGTCAAGTGTATATCAGAACTTTGGTACATCCCATTTCAGCATGTATTCACCTCACTCTTTCTTGGAGACCTGAATCTCACACCCTCTGCTGCCGGCTTGCCCAGTTGTTCAATCCAGCTGCTACTTCTGCTGCCAGGAACCTGGATCAAACCAAAGGAGTTGGTTTCAAGAATTCTAGTGAGGGTCTGGTTTCTGGCTGCAAAGGAGAAGGTGGGAATCGTCACTCTGGCCACAAGGAAGGCACAGTGCATTTTCACAGCAGGGAATGATGAGGGGAGAGTTCTAGAGTAGCATCTCAGCAGATGTAAATGCATAGGTAGTGCTGGCAAAGGTAAGAGATTTTAGTTTATTCCAGCTAAGGATCTGACCCTGGCTTTGGAGCTGTTTTCCTGACATCAGTGTCTTTCATTTTAAAGGCTTAATTTCTGGTTTAGATGTCTAGAAGAGATTCAGAGCTATAAAGCAATAATAAAGGATGAGTAAGAAATGTCTAATAATAATAATTCATAGATATCAGGGAGTTTCTAGGTTGTGTTTGTACAAGTTACACTTGTGCAAGTGCTTCAATCTGTTGTAGGTTCTGTTTCTGCCTCCTCCCATTGTTAAACAGAAGAAGACCATATGAGCATTCAGTCAGAACTAGGTAAAAATCCTGCCTTTCCTGTCTCTGGTATCTGTGCTGTTCCTGGTTTTGGTACTGAAGGACAAGCAAGCTACTTGGCAGAGCAGCAAAACAGACTCTCCACATTTGGGGATGTTGCAGAACTGCTTTTTTTAAAGGTTTTCTTTTCAGTGTGCTGAAAATTTAAATCACAAAAAGTCTGTGTAAGTTATAAATTGTAATGCAGTCTGTTTAGATGTGTCTTGTGATTCATCTCATGTAATCAGAGGTGATGATTCACTGAGCACTTTTAAAATATTCATTCTCACATCCTTTAGGAAGTATCCCAGGAATTCACAAAGCTGTCATTGTTCAGTTCTACTGTACTGTTTGCACACTGACAATTTTTGGCACTTTAACATATTATTAATGTGTGGCTTAGTTGTTTACTTAGTACTACAAAATTATTTTTCATTATGTAAAGGATACCTGGAAACGATACCCTCTTCCTTCTCCCTGTAATCCACATGAACTTTGTGAACAGCAAAGGTTGTTTCTATAATGAGACAAAGAGAGCAATTGTTTGCTAATTTGAGATTTTAGCACATGATGAAGCTTTCCAAAGTGATCATTAGCAGTTGGCTATTTCATAACATTTTAATACTATCTAATAGTTTATGTGATATAAAATTTGAAGACAGATCACAGTGGCTCCATACTATAAACAACTAGCAAGAAATTACAACTGAAATAATATTTACTTGTGTTTTGGGTTGATTTGTCTTAGAGGTATAAGGGCAGGGGAGCTCTGACCTCTTTCACAGACAGAACCCAAGAGACAGTTTTCCTGGCAGTTCTCTGCTTTTAACCCCCTGTGTTCTCAGAGGCATATCCATGTCCTCAGTGGCCACACCAGGTGCCAGTATTCAAATCTGAGCACCTATTGGTTTGACCACAGCATCCCAAAAAACTCACTTCCTCTCAAACCATGACAAAAGGTCTGGAGTACTGTGGTGTCTGTGTTTGAGGCTCCTGGTCCTTGGGGTGTAAAGTCCAGGATCTGCAGCACACATCTCAATTCCCTGAGCAGGGCCACAACCTCCAGGGACTCATGAGCTGCACAGAGGCTGCACAGGGTGAGCAGGCTCAGTATGGAGCTGCTTGGGCATCACAAAATATCAGGAGCTGAGCTTCAGGGAGTGCCTGGGACTCAGGGGTGGGTTTAACCCTCCTTGGAAGTGCAGTAGTTCAGATCACAAAGAGAAATATGTCTGAGAATCTTCTAGCACAGAAATGTGTAAATAAAATTCCCTTCCTTACACTTTAGAGTAGAACAATGCAGATAATGTTGAATTAGTTAGCTTTTATGTATCTTTGTAAGTCACAGCAGGGCTGAAAAGAGACATTTGCATTTCTTTTCTCTGTGGGAAATTGTGTCAAGGTACCTACTAGGGGAAGCCTGAACCATTAACCTGAAAACTGATGTGGAATAGGAAAAAGTCCTTACGTGCTTTGTGGAAGCCAAAGAAAGCAGCTGTATATTTTAAAGTTGTGTTTGGCTGGGGTAAAAGCCTGAGACAGTGCAGGATTCCTCTCTGCTTGTTAGAAAAGAAAAACAATGGGGTGGTCAGTGCTTTGCTACAGGATCTGCTAATGCATAAAGCCTCAAACTTCTATCAGTCATCCATAAAATCAGTGGGAACTGCTCAGCGCTCAGGTTGTTGAGGCTTCCAAGCTTGGATGGGAGCAGAACTGTCCAGGGAGATTTTAATGCATGTGCAAAGCCCTTAAAGGGAGTGGCAACATTTGAGTTTAGGCATCCTGAAAGCATGAGGCTACTTCTTTGGATCTGAGAAAAGGAGGAAGAGACAACTAATTTCTACTTTTGATCAGAGAAACGCTTAAATCCTATCTAAATCCTTGTGGGGATCTGGCCCATTCTCCTTTATTTTTATTATGTGCTTGATGGCTGTGGAATATTAGAAGGAAATGGGATGTGATAATATAATGAAGAGTCCATATGTAGCATTACTGTCTTCCTTATGACTCTAGTTGTTGCTGTAATTACCTGTGCTCCTTGTTGAGCATAGCAGGAGTGAGATGGATGAGCCGCTGGCAGAGGAGCTCAGGCACAGGGACGATGCAATCAGTGCCTGCTGAGCTACCGTGGAAAGTGAAACAAGTGTGTGGGGCATCTGTGCATCATCCCCACAGATCCTTACAGGTGCATTTCCTAGAGCCCATCCTGTACACCTGCAGGAGTGGTACATCAGCGTTCCAAACTGCAGACAGAGTGGAAGTGCTGCCAGTGCGTCACAGGAGGAACCCTGGTCTGTTGCAAGTCAGCACTTACTGACCCCTAAAGTTTCAGTGAGGCCAGAATCTCAGCTCTTGGGATTTGTAGATCTAGGTCAACAGCGTAGTTTAGGTCTTATATTCTTTGACTGTCTTATTCATTCAGTGACTTAGGAATTTTCTTTTTTTCCAGCTGAAAGAATTCAATTTTAGTAATCTTCTGCAGTCTTTTCCTTTAGCTCTTCTACAGACATTTGTACTCAAAAATTATCAGCAACTAAGAATTCCACATTCCTTTGTGAATGTATAATCTATATTTGGTCAAACCTTATCTTAGTTTACCATTTCAGAGTAATTAGATGCTCTACACAGTAAGATAGATGGTGGAATTTTTCTGCTTGGCTCTCCTCAAGTGCGGAAGGAGCCCTTGTTGTGAGCTCTGTAGCTCAGCTGGTCGTGTGTTCAGTACATCACCTACAGCAACATGTAATACCCTGTAGCTCTGGCAGGAGCCTGAGGGTGCAGCAAATACAGAAAGGGCGAGAGGCACTTAAAGATATCATGAGCTGTTTCAATCCTAAATCCTTTGGGACATTTTTAGGTTAAAATTTCCAATGGGACAGGTTAGAATTTCAAACAGGAAAGAGTTATGTTAGTAAAAGCCTACAGCTACCACAGGTAATATTAGAATAGCTGGTCAGTTTTATACCAACGCTTAAAGAGCATAAATAGGTACAGGTATTTGTGAATTCTTTATAGTCATATTCTAAGTGTTGCTAACTACTCCACGTATTTTGAATCTGGAAAGTCAGTCAGCGTATTTAATCCATACAGTGGTCTTAAAAGAATGATATAAGAGCATGTTAATATTAGAGTACATTTTAGTTACATTTGGACACTAAGTGTGTAGGCAGGGCTCTGTTAGTTACAATGAGAAGCACAAGCCAGCAGCTGAAAGTCGTGTAGTCCCCATCATGTATTAAACAACTGAACAGGGACTATGGTTTCTCTGCTGGCCTTGGCATCCAGGCCTTGCAGCTACTAAGGAAATGAAACACCTGGCTCCTTGTAGGGTTCCACAGAGTTTGTGTGGCTGCCCCAGTCCTCCATTCCAACATTTAAAATCATTTGGACTCAGATTCTGCTGAATGTATATGTTGCCATCTGAAAAATGTTGTCTGTGGTTTGCTCAATTTTCTGAAAGAGAATAAGATCTAAGTTCTGTAATGAATACAAAACTCTTTAGGGGCATTATGTTTTCAGATGAAAATTTTCATGTGTCAGAAGTTCATAGGTAGTGCCTTTTTTTGTTTTGTTTTGAAGGCTGTTCATTGTAGCATGACATTTCCTTCGTCTCAAACCAGAAATCTGGTTTTATTGTATACTGTACTTCTTGCTTTTCAGAGGGTCAGTTTGTCAATGAGATGCTGCAGTTTTGCAGCTCTGTACAGCTTTAATACTCCTGCCATCCACTGCCATTTCCAACAAAACTGAGTAGGAGTGCACCAGAGGCATTACAGGATCTGTGTACCTCCTGCTGCTCTTTACCCTCAGGCAGGCTGGTTGTGAGTACTCTGCCCTCAGGACACTTTGCTGTGTGCCCTACAAGGCATGCAGCAGAGCAGAAGGAAGGCCCTCCTTTGGGCCTGCTGGATAAATAAGAAATAAGAGGCAGACGTGACTCCAGATGTCTCATTACATCAGCTGACTGCTCTAGGACGGTGGCATGTGGATTGAAATGGCAGTGTTGGGTGTTGGCCCACATCACACCTTCTGCAGGAAGCCCTGAGGTGCTGCCCAAGCAGTTCTGGTAACACAGGTATGTTCTGCAAGTGCCAGGTCCTTTCAGCATTTCTACATCTACACTGCTGGAAATGGCAAAGAAACCAAAGACCTTGTGACTGTTAAATGCTGCTTCCAAAGGGCTCTTGAAATCATGAGTGTCTTAAGAAGTCTTGAGATGTGAGGGTCCTTTATAGTCTTAGGAGTGCTGCTAACTCTTCCCCATTTGCTGAAAATGTAAAAACTCTCAGGTGCCACAGGCAGTCTAGGAAAAGCTGTCAGAAACACATACTGGCTGAGAGCTGGTGTGTAATCTGGATTAGAGTTGTTCAAATGTTCTTGTAAACATCAGTAACCTATCCTCAGCGATCAGTCTTGGCTGGAGGAGTACTACAGAGTTCTGACACTTTCAGCTTTGTTAGGCATGGTCTTTACACAGTTAGAGGTTCCTCTTTCTTGGAAAACAAATCTTTTACTTCTTCAAAACAAAATCTTCCCAATTTTCAAGGCTGCAGATGCCTTATCCCCAGGAGTAAAACCGACAACAAGCCTATGTAGACATTGTGAAGTCATGACACTTTTATTAAAGACCAGGGCAAAAAAAAGCAGCTCACTTCACTTTGTTCTCCCATACCTGACAATGTCTGGGAGTGCAGTTTGTACTGAGTATGCTTTCAGAAACGGTAGACATGCAGGAGTCATCTTTCTCTTATAAAGAAGTGGTAGCAGTTCTGGGACTTCATGTGGGGGAGGTGGTATCTGACTCATGGAAGAGATGTGTAAGGAACTACTAGGTTCAAAGATTGGTTTTGTGTTTGTAGTCTGCTCAGCATTTTGTTGCTTGCTTTATGGCTTATTAAGGGTTATTAAGTGTCTTCGTTTGATGTCATACACACCATCTTCCTAATATATGTTTGGATTTGGTGTGTTATCTCTGTGGTGGACTATAAGTATGCCTAATCATCTCATAATTTCTATGTAAGTGATAAATCACAAGATAAATAGCTTCAGCAGTTTCAAGAAAAAAAATACATAATTTATGAAAGTTCTTCTACAGGAGATTATAGAAAGGCAGAATACAAAATAAAAAACTCTTCTCATTTCTGAGTGTGATGTTTTTAAACAGCACTGCTAGGATGACTAGATTTTCATATTGATTCAGGGCTCTGTAGTACCTTTGATGGTACCTCACCTGCACTTGCTTTTATTTCCCCTCCATATCAGCAAGAGTGGAGGGAGGCGTTTTTGAGGAAAGTACTTGGGACCAAAGGATCTTAAAGAGCTGACAGATGTTACCTTTGCTATCATAGGCATTTTCTTTAATGCTTGAAATTAGCTGAATGGGAGCTGGCTGTTCAGCCTCTGGAGAACCCCAGTGCCTCCAGGAGTAATCAGCTTGGGCACAGCAGTATGATCCTATAGCGAGCTTCTAAGCCCAGCCATGGAAGTATCACCAGCTTTACCCTTTTGATTTGGTTCTACATGCGTGATTGTGAGAGTGAGAAAAGCCAGAGTAAAATGAAAGCAATCTGAATAACCACACCAGCAAAATTTCCTTTTATTTAACATGCTATTCTTCCACTGTATTTATCAATTCTGTTTTACTCTTCACCTCTTACTAAACCTAAATTGAAAGATCAGAGATAAAAATACACAAAGGGAGGGAAGGATCAAGTAAGTTTTATCTCACTGAAAGGAATGGCAGAGGTCCCATTGACTTCAATGGCCACATCTCCTTTAGTGCTTTTCTTTGATTCAGAAGTGTGCTTTTGAAGCAGATCATCATCACTTACTGTGCTTTGGCTCACATCCTCTAGTGTTTGTAGAGACAAACTGAGTTCCTTTTGAATTGGACTGAGCTTGAGGATGTACTCCAGAAGCACAGTTCACACACTCAAAGGAGCAGTCAGACCATGGCAGGAGGGAAGGGCTAATCTAAGTAAAGGTGCTCTCAAATGGATCTAACATGGACGTTAAGTTCTGGGTGCCTGTTTCATTTTGTAAGTCTGCTACTGCTAGGCCACAGGATTTGCAAATACAGACATGAGCAGTAATTGCTTTGTGTGGTCTTTGTTTTAAAAGGCACTGTACTTCTTGGAGTGGTAATAGCTTCCTTAAAATGTGTTGGCTGATGCGATGGCTTACGGAAATCATGAGTGTTTCAATTGAGATCCAATATGAAATCGAAATTATGAGAAGAAAAGAGGTATCTGAAATTAATTTGAAACTGTGATTCATCCCCTGAGTTTAAAAATAGGTTTTCTTGTATGGAATTGTTGTTACAAAGGTACTGTCAATGTGCTTGACTGGTCTAAAGCATACCTGTCTTGAAGAAGATGACATTTTGAGGATGCCCATCTGCAGAACCAACTTATCACCATGAATTAAATACTGTGTTTAGAGTGAAATAGATGGGCAAATAGTATTTGCATTCTTTCTAGTACTGTAATAGTACCTTGTGAAGCTTCAATGTTTAGTCTTTGATGGGTTTTTCAATGGAAAATCTGAAAGGGAAAATTGGAAAACTCTTGTGGGAGGGAACAGGAACATATACCCAGTATGTGAGTTTGTGCATTATTTTAACTTCGTGCGGACTTACAGAACATCTTTTTAATTGTGATGACTTTAAAATATATTATTAGTGATCTGAATTAATTAATCTGAAAAATCAAGGGCATAAAAAGACATAGCATGTGTTTGCTCATTTGATATGACAGTAACTCTGCAGGGGAAATTAATATTGATATATGTATATTGAAACAGAAATACACTGGAGAGGAAGAGAGGCTGAGCACTCTTCTTTGCCATCATTAATAGTGGCAAAATGATTAATATTGACTACAACTTCTCATATGCTAAGTGTTTTGTGTCAGTTCCTACCATTTCATTTCCCTGAGACAAATGGTGATTCCAGTAACACTGCTGCCTTTCAGACAAGGACTACTCCATAATTGGGTCAATTTTCCTAGCTACCATTATACTAAAATGTTTTTGTGAAACCTTGGAGGCTGTGTTACAGCCTACACAGGTTTTGTGGTGTGTGTGAAAGCAGAAGCAGTCAGTGTACATATTAAGCTTTACACAAATTTCTGCATTTAGTTATCTGGCTCTCTTTGTAGGGTAATCCAGTCTATGTCACTATTGCTACTGTATTCTCTCTGGCAGCAAGCCAGCAGCTCTTGTGTATTTGGGGTAGGGCAGTGGGCTTTTGGGCCAAACATATGCATTTTTGTTGCTGAACTTTTAACTGTAGGATTTAGAGCTGTATCAAGATGTAAATCTAGGTTGTATTTCAGAAGCATTTGCAAATGTTTTGACTAGCAGACATTTTTCTTATGTCACTGCAGTTGTGTAAAGCTTTAGTATATTTTATTAAATGGGAAAAATGTTCAATAGTTAAATAGTTAAGAACATGAAGCACAGTGTAAATCAGTGATGTGCTGCTAATCTTGCCTGGTTGCTGTCTATAAGAAGTGCCTCATCTCTATTGGGATTCTTCAGTAGAACAGTAAATGGGACACAATGTGCTGATATGGTTTCCTATAATTCTTGTCAGTTTCTTTGCTTTGTTCCTACTTTGTCTTTCTGAAATATGCATCAGCTATAAGGAGCTCCCACTACGAAACTTCCCATAGTAACATCACTGAGGAATTGGGAACAAACTGCATGCCAGCAGCAGACTTGTGGTTTAGATGCAGCTGTGGTGACAAGTGCCTTTGGTGGCTCAGTCTCTGGCAGCTGGGGATTTCTGCCCCCCTGCCAGCTCTCCCAGAACTCCCTTCCATGTGTGGTATGTCTGACAGAAGGGCCTGGTGCTTTAGCTACGCTGCAGTCGCTGCTAGGAATTGAGACTTGAGCACTGCATGAAGTCTGCAGGATCTGAAGTGCCTTGAAGCAAGAATGACTTTCTTGGTATGTGTGCATTCATTTGTATAACATCTCTGAGTACCACAGGAGACCTGGCTCCAGTGGTCTGCAAAAAAAGTGCTGTTTTAGTAGTGAATTGTGACCTTTCTCCCGTGTCAGATGATGGCCTGTGACACAAAGGAGCAGAGCAGGTAATCAGAGCCACTGCCATTGAAGCACCAGTTTCCTGGGTATAAATAGAATAAAATAGAAAATGAAATAGAAAATAATAGAAACTAAATCAAATAGAATTGTGCACATATCTCTCTGTGTAGGTCAAAATAATTGTCACCTTTCAGGTTTGTTCCAAAGGGTTTAAGAGAAATTTAATACTTTAATGTTCAGTCTTATGTTTCTCTTGCTGTTGGGCTCTTGGTTTGTTTTGGGGTTTTTTTGGTTTTGGTTTTTTTTTTTTGTTGTTGTTGTTTTGGTTTTTTTTTTGTGGTTTTTTTTTTTAATATTTAAAGGAGAACCTTTATTGTTTTCCAGTTACTAGCAAGCAGAGGGTCTTATGTATGTTAAGCACAGAAAAGGTTTTTTAAATCTTGAAATGAAACCCTGTTAATCTGCTGCTTGAGTCCTGTGACCAGGGTGTTTTTTTCTTCTGTTGAAGACAAGAAAGTGGGAAATAAGTGGTGGGCTGAAAATTGCTGTGAGATTGTTCAGCAGCATAAGCAGCTCCATTACCTGTCTGCTCTTCTCAACAGGTTTGGAGGGGTGTGCTGACTCTTAATAACAAAACCATGTGTCGTGGTCACCCTTCAACAGGTTCTTTATTTGTCGTAACTTATGCCAGGGAAATGATAATGGAGTATTTCCTTTGGGAGCAAAGTGGTGTCGATTGTTGAGCTGGCTCAAAATCAATTCCACAGAAGTAGCAGGAGTGCCAAAAAGGGAGCATTAGTAGAGAAAAATGTGAAATATCCAAGTGAATGTGAACAGCCTGGTTGCCTTCAAAAATCTGCTACATGTGGAGTGTCTGAGCTTTGGGAGACCTTCAAGGATTTCTGTTTCTCATTCTGTTGATTGCATGTGTAAAGACCTACATAGCACTGACAGAAGTTATTTCAAAGCAAGTAATGTGCACTCTGCTTGGGTACTAGTGACCTCTCCTTTCCTAGTGTTTAAACCTCTCCAAATAAGCCTGGAATTAACAGAATAGTAGAAAATATTTTTTTTACACAACTTGAATTTGGAAGCAAGTACTAGTATGCAGGTACTGACCTGGAAGCCAAGAAAACAGTTTCATTAATGGTGAAAACATGATACAACTGCTACCTTTGTTAATGGATGAATTAAATAAATCTTTATGCAGAAGATGAGGTATAAGTCATTTTCGATAATGGTCCTCAAATGAACACAGAAGTCCAGAACATTTTATGGAGGTGATAAAAATTAAGGAGGCATTATATCTGATGCATATCAATCCA
This sequence comes from Camarhynchus parvulus, assembly GCF_901933205.1. Lineage (NCBI taxonomy): Eukaryota > Metazoa > Chordata > Aves > Passeriformes > Thraupidae > Camarhynchus > Camarhynchus parvulus. The sequence continues at coordinate 2,017,931 of NC_044576.1, read as the reverse complement.
TCAATGTCTATTTGTGATATTACTGTGTGCATTTGACAACCACTTTTCCAATTGGGTTGAGTGGGTGAAGAAAACACAGTGATTAGGAGCCCCACAGCAGAATATGTGTCTATGCTCTATGAACATGACACAGTTATCCAGTATATGCTGGAAATTTAATTGCAAAAAGGTGGACTTCCAGAAAACAATGTATTTCAAATCTCTTCAACAGAGAGAGAAATTTGGTTTGCTTGCTTTGCTGAAATTTTCAGATGTTAGAAGCTGGTAAATGCGAACTGAGCTTTGTTTTTCATTCTAATGCATGCTTATCAATTAGTAGAATTCTCTTTATAGGCTGCTGTATATTTTATTACTGAAGTGTGGGAGCATATACTGTGTTTTTCAGTTCAAAGTGTTTCAATTAAGTGTTCATAGACACTTAATTTTAGAATAAGCGTGTAAAGCCAGATGTAGATATGGTCATGGTGGGTTTGTTGTACAGCACCTTAACCACTTTCCTTAGGCCTGAAAAGCAGCTTATGACTTGGTAAGTTGGCCTGTGGTAATCAGGGCTATTCATGTCAAAGGAAATGAGAGCAAATGGAGAAAGGAACCTGCCCAGGTGCTGCAGAGCAGTTGCCTGAGGTGTGCTCATAGGGGGGTGCAGCTCAAAGGCAGACAAATCAAATTGTGGCACAGCTGATGAGCAGGAGGTGCAAAATAGCCAAAGGACAACATTGAACAAAAAAGATTCAGCTATCCAGGTAAGCAGTGTGTTCTTTAGAACAGCATAGCAGTGAGATAGCAGCCAGAGGCGGGGGGACATCACAGCAGTCGTGGACAGGGTTAGGAATATTGATAGGATCTGTAATAATGGGATTGTGAAATTTCCTATTTCAGAAGAACTTTATGTTAAATCTTGTGGACCTCATCCAGTCATTATGTGCAAAAATTCTCTTACACAAGATAAGTCTAGGTAAGTTTACTTCAGTCTACTTCCACTTCTGAGGATGGTGTACCTCACACATAGACACTAGTCCATTCCCTTGAACCCTGGTGCTCTAGATCTGCATGCTTGAGGAATGCAGATTTCAAGAGGACAAAAACATGATTGGATCTGTCTGGCAGAGTTTGGTTTATTTTACATCATTTTATTAGTTTTGTTAAAATACAAAAGGAAGAAGGTATTATGCCAGAATAACTGTGTGAGCATAAAGACCAGCTATTCTGCTCTAATTTGAAAAATCCTTTTAAAAAAAGAAAGGTAGGTAGTGACCTGAGTATTTATAGGGTATATACTTCTAGGAAGCAATACTGCCACAATTCCAAGACTGCTTGGCACAGGTAACCCTTCAGCTGGGAATTATTTATGACATACTTCAGTGGTATTGACTGTGTGCAAAGTGTGAGCGCCTGCACAGTATTGCAATGCCGAAGGAAGGACTACTTTGGGCGTGCTATATTCCCCCCAAATTTTCTGCTTCCTGGTTACTGCCTGGAGCCCCTTGAATCAGAATGTAGGTCAGGCCAGCCAAGAGTTGTTTCAAGTTCTCACGTGCCCCAAAGAGGCTTTCAGACTGCAGTGTAATATATGGATCCCTGATTGTTTTCAGCTCTGTTTCAGTCAAGCACAGCTCTCAAAAAATAAAGCACCTACAACATAATAACTTGTAGTGACATTCTGCCGGGGGATTTACCTCAGCTCTCAGTTACTCAGCTTGAGAAACGAGTACTGGCTGTCTATGTTTGTATGACATGCTTTGTAAAGGAAAATCTTTGAAGAGGAATTATCAAAGCATAAGTAGCCTGCTGCTGTGCTGAAAACAGTTCTGAATTCTGCTCTGTACCAGTGGAGGGCTATCATGAAGCGTAAACTGGAGTGTTTTTTCTCTGAAGGTGTATGGCAAACAGAAGCTGTGCTTTCAAAAATATGTCAGGAGTACCATGTAAAGCTGGGGTTTGGAAAGTGCTTGACCTCAGCTGTGCTGATGCTCTTTAGCAAAATGCTAATGCTCTTCAAGGTAATGGGAATAGGAGCAGCCCAGCAGTGGACTCTTTGGAAGGGTTCTTTGCCTGCACATCTGTAGCTTCCAGCGCTGTGCTACAGGAGAGGCCTCCAGGGGAGTGTTTGTCAGCTGGGAGTTCTGAGCCAGCCACAGTTCTCTCCAGGGCTGTAATCACAGAAACCTGTAGCTCACACTGCCCTGTCTGCCACACTTTCTCCCTCTTCAGTGCTTAGAGAGCAGAAGGAGCTTAGATACCTGATTTAGAGTTTCTTCTCCATGCCTTCATCTTCAGAGTAAGATTTGCTGCTTTTCTTTTCCCTTTGGCCCAAGTGTCATTTAAAAAATATTTTTAAAGTTTCCCAGTGAGTTTTATGGAAATTTCTTCCTGTTTCTTTTCTTTATCTGTCTGCTTAAATAGATTAGACTTTTAAATTTACAATAATGCCATTTATTTTTAAGATGTAAGATACTGTGTATTGTGAAGGAGAAAACTGCAGCTTTTAGTTTACAGAAACGCAGAATCCCAGAATATGCTGAGTTGGAAGGGACCCACAAGGATAATTGAGTCCAGCTCCCATAACTTAGTATTTGCTTAATTTCCTGGTAATCACTACAGACAATTCTGATGGATCATAACATTTTGGGTTTTTTTACACTATTTCCTATGTTTGAGTTAGAAATACAGCATTTTCCCTTTTGCACTCTTATTTTGGAATTTTCAACTGGATTCTTTTGACTGGATTTTTGAATATAGAGCACTGTCTCTTAATGAAAATAGACTTGAATTGTGTTCTAAAATGTTACCATCATTTCCCAGGCAGTATGTAAAGTAATGACATGAAATTAATTTGTCTGACAGTGCCTTATTGCAAAACTGGTACAAATGTGAAGAAATGTGAAATGAGGACCTGCTAAGATCACAGAATGTGTCAGCTCTGCAAAGGGCAGCCTCTGGGAGCTGGCTGAGAAATTTAAACACACTCTGTGAGTGAGTCACTTGGAGTGTGTTTAAAATAATTTCAGGAAAAGGCTTAAAACTCTAAAATAAAGCCAACCCACCACCACAACAATAAACAAACAAGCCTCCACAAAAACAACAGCAAAAACAAGCAGCCAAACAAAACCCAGTCAGTCAGTGAGGGCTTTTAATTATCCCCTGTCAGATCTTTCTACAGGAAAGATTTGAAAGCTTTCACATAGATTGTAGCATGACAATATCATTTAAGGTACCCTGAATTGTGCTTTTCAAAGGGAGCCCCAGATCTGTGTCCTCTTACCTCCTTATGGAGTGCCATGGTGTAGTTAGACATTGAGCTCCTGGGAAGCATCACTCAAATTGTGACTCCTCAAGACTTATGCAGTCCACAAAACACCCTAAACATACCCAGCAAGGCTTGCAGGTCCTATTTCTGCAATAAATCCAGGAGGAATGCTGTATAATGTTACATACCATTTGAGAAGCTAACATTCTTCTTGTGAAAAAAAAAATCAAAGAGGTTACTTTAGTCATAGAGGTAAAGGTGTCTAAGGAAAGAAATACTTTAGAAAGCAAAGCAAAACAAGACTGAAAATCTGGAAATATTAATCTGACTTTGAATTTACTGGGAGAAAGGAGAGTTGTCCTGAGGATGGGGTGCTGCCAAGAAAGGTCTTGGGAAACCCACAATCATTTAGAGTCTGAATCTTGGGGTATATTGGGATAAAACATGAAAGTCATAGACCATTGTAAAATTGTTTATTTGGATGGATAGGAGAAAGTGAATTTTATGTGAAAACTGGGAAAATATTACTGTTCTTCTATTTTATGTTAAGATACTATCCTGAAAATTTACAATGCTTGTTTGGTATCACTGACCTTATTTTGGGGCAAAACCCCAGTTTTAAGAATTTTACTTGTAAATAGGGTTTTGAGATACTGCAGCATTGAGGGAGAGAGATGCCAATGTCCCCTTTAACACTGACAGGGAAGAAAGGTATGAAGAACATTTCAGATGCCATTATGGATGGCTTAGGAAGAAATAGCTGTGTCTGATTACTTAGGATTGGAAAGGAATTATGTTAATTTGAAAATACTATTAATGATAATTAAATTACATTCAAGTTTCTGAAATTAGAGATAATTGAGTAAGAGAAATTAAAGTGACTGTACAAGGAACTTTAGAAGAACTAAATTATTATTGCTTTCAAATGCGTGAAAAAGGAAGGGGAAAGCTTTTTTCTTACTTGTTTACAGAAAGGCTACTTGCAAATTGAGACTGGAACAGATATCTCCTTTGTTACTACCTAGCCCTAATAATTCTTACTAGAATTAGGTTGGTTGCCAATGAGTGTGACACTCTCAGATCTTTATAGCTGCCTCTTTATATTTAGCCAAGAGGAATATGGCCCAAATAATTACAGTGGTATTTACTGTTCATGTCTGTTCGTTTACCAAGAACAGTCTCCTTCAAATCTGCTTTGTACACCCTGTGTTAACATTTCCTGATTTCCGAGGGGGCATGGCATTTTCAGAGTTGTTATCTCACTTCATGTTCTAATTTATAAAACTTATTCAAGTTACTGTTCTGCAATGAAAGGTGATTGTGGTGCCAATGCTAAATGAAATAGCTGTTGTTGAAGAAACAAATCTAGGTAGGGATTAGAGTCACAAATGCTGTCCATTCCCGAGTCCCTCACCTGCAGTGTGAAGGGATAATGCACAGCAGGTGCCACTGAATATTTGAGGTCTCGAGGCCAGCAGCTATCATAGTGACAGCTCGGATTTACAGCTTTGAGTTGTCACAGACACTAAGGCTTATCTCAGAAGAGTGTGGGATTATTGAACTGCTGATGTAGTTGCTTCAGTTTTAGATTATTACAGGGGTGATTAGAATTATTTGTATTAAAAATGTGTATTGAAATAACTAGTAAATTTTATTATTTACAATAGTGATTAAAAACTACTTACTTTGTACTCCACATGGATTGAATTTCAGTACACTGAGTTTCAGTGGAAGAAAAAAGTCAAGTGCTCAGTTGAAGGTTTATGTGCTGTGAAGTAGGAAATCCCTTGGTAGAACCAGTGCTTTGGAAATCAGATCTGTGTTCCTTGAGCTGAAGCAGGTTTGAGCTTCCTTTTGCCGCTCTGTGCTGGTGAGCTCCCTGGTGTCCCCCACAGGTGCAGCGCCATGGCCCCAGCTGTGGGCAGGGAGGGTCCCAGCAGCACTGCTCTGCTCCTCCTGCTCACTCCTCTCCACTTGGAGAGGAACCAAAGCCTGGTGTCAGCAGCACAGAACCTCATAAATGGTTTGAGAAGGAAGAGCTTTAGCTACAGAATTACTATTTTTAAGTAGTTTGCTTGGTGACTTCATTATATTGTTATGTATAAGTTACTCCTTTAATCCCTTTTCTCTCAAAAGATCTGTTTCTTTCATCTTGTTGGACATGACTCTGGAATTCATGTGCAAAAATACAAATGTGTCTAATTTTCTGCTGATTTCTTGAAATTAATGCAATTCTTTTCTTGCATCTTTTGCAAAGAAATGGGCTTCAGGCAACCAAGTGCATTGAGGGAATGAACAATTATACCACACTTAATGAACTCACAAGTTTCATGTCTGTGAGTGGCAGCTTATTTTCAAAGTGAAGTTTCGTGTTAATGTTGAGAAGTAGGAGAAAGTGTGGAAGTGTGGTTTTTTTTTTTCCTTCTGCTTTCCCAGAGTTCCTCATTTCTTTTGTGATTTTAATGCCATTGTGATACTAGATAGCTAATTCCACTGATGATTTATTTTTGTATGAAACACCATATAAAAAGCCAGGTTAAAGGGGATGTAGTGTATAAATTGGGGACAAAGCATTTACAAGAAGTATCAATCAGAATGGATATGAAAATCTGGGAATGTAATGCAGGATTAAATTGCTTATCTTTATTTAGGAATTGTGGATTGCTAATTGAGCATAAGGACATGATTCTAAACTGTGGGTGATAGCTTTAAGAATATTGAGTCCCAATGTTGTTAATAGCTCAGTCTTCCTGAGCTTCTCATGAGAAAAAATCTCCACGTGTATTATTTTGAGTGGCTGAAGAAATGAAAGAACTTTTCCTCTATGAATTATCCTACTGTTTATTAGAATAAAAAATTTCCTATTGGATAATTCCTCTGAAATTTCAGTGGTTTTGTGGGTTTCTTCTGCAATGACAAAACCAGACCTACTCGTTATATGTCCTGTGCCTTGAGTGCTGCCAGTGCAGAAAATTCACAGTTCATAATGTTTGTAGGTATTACATTTATTTGTGGTGTCCAATCCTGCAGTTTCCTGTCACATTCAGAGGCATAACATTTGTCCAGAGGCTTCAGTCATTAGTAGTAAAACAACTGGTCATTTATAAAAGGCACTTAAGCAAACAGGAATTAGAGATTGGACCATTTACTGACACCAATAATTTTAAATCCACCCAAAGTTCTTTGACAGCTACAGTAAGGACTGCTCTTGTCCTCGTCCTGCTTGGGAGTTTCCCCATGTTTGCTGTGCTGGCCAGAACAATGGTTGCTGTGCTGGCCGTGTGCTGGGGCTGGGTCAGGATCTGTGGAAGTGGTCAGCACGGACAGCCCCAGGTGTGTCAGTGGGACAGCCCCAGGTGTGTCACTGGGACAGCCCCAGGTGTGTCACTGGGACAGCCCCAGGTGTGTCACTGGGACAGCCCCAGGTGTGTCAGTGGGACAGCCCCATGTGAGTCACTGGGACAGTGCCAGGTGTGTCAGTGGGACAGCCCCATGTATCACTGGGACAGCCCCAGGTGTGTCAGTGGGACAGTCCCAGGTGTGTAGTCACAGCCCGGGACAGCCCCAGGTGTGTCAGTGGACGTGCCAGGTGTTGAGCCCCAGTGTGTCATGCGCCAGGTGTGTATCAGGGCGCCGTGGCCCAGGTGTGTCAGTGGCACAGTGCCAGGTGTGTTAGTGGGACAGTGCCAGGTGTGTCAGTGGCACAGCGCCAGGTGTGTCACTGGGACAGCCCCAGGTGTGTCACTGGGACAGTGCCAGGTGTGTCACTGGGACAGCCCCAGGTGTGTCACTGGGACAGCCCCAGGTGTGTCAGCAGGGACAGCCCGGAATGACTGTGTCGTGGACAGCCGGTGTGTCACTGGGACAGCCCCAGGTGTGTCACTGGGACAGCCCCAGGTGTGTCAGTGGGACAGCCCCAGGTGTGTCACTGGGACAGCCCCAGGTGTGTCACTGGGACAGCCCCAGGTGTGTCAGTGGGCACAGCCCCAGGTGTGTCAGCAGGGACAGCCCCAGGTGTGTCAGTGGGACAGCCCCAGGTGTGTCAGTGGCACAGCCCCAGGTGTGTCACTGGGACAACCCCAGGTGTGTCACTGGGACAGCCCCAGGTGTGTCAGTGTGTCACTGGCACAGCCCCAGGTGTGTCAGCAGGGACAGCCCCAGGTGTGTCAGTGGCACAGCCCCAGGTGTGTCAATAGGGACAACCTCAGGTGTGTCAGTGGCACAGCCCCAGGTGTGTCAGCAGGGACAGCCCCAGGTGTGTCAGTGGGACAGCCCCAGGTGTGTCACTGGGACAGCCCCAGGTGTGTCAGCAGGGACAGTGCCAGGTGTGTCAGTGGCACAGCCCCAGGTGTGGCACTGGGACAGCCCCAGGTGTGTCAGTGGCACAGCCCCAGGTGTGTCACTGGGACAGCCCCAGGTGTGTCACTGGGACAGGCTGTGGGACAGGACATGTGCAGTGCTGCCCAGTCCCCTCAGCCAGTGCAGTGCACTCCATCTGTGTGTGCCCACCGAGTTCCTCCTTGAGCGCATCAAGGCTCCTGCATTCATTGCACTTTACATCCTGTTTATCCAGGCACCTGTTACACTCCCTGCCTCATTGTTCCTTCAGAATTTTGATTGTTCCACAAAAAAGGAACTATTACAGAACGTGAAATCTGGATGCCAGGCACATTTCTGATTGCATGCTACATCTGGAGCCTTTTGAATTGTGAGGTTTCTTACCACAAACCTAGGGTTTATACTTGCCTGTAACCTTGATTTGGTTTCTGAGCTCCTCCCAAAACACAAGTCCATACACATCTCTAGTTTAAAAATTTTTTTAAAAATTCCTTTGACTGGGATTTTACCTGAAGTGATCTTTATGACACTGAGATAGGGACTGGGAGGGGTGAGGGGGAGCAAATTACTAGGTACTAGAAACATTCATGTTCTGTGAAGATTATGACACCATTGCTAATTAAACAAATAAAATCTTATAGATTTTTCTCCCGCTCTGTCCTTTTAGTCTGTGGCTGTTCTTCTTGATACTTACTCTGTAAATATCCAAAATGTTTATTGATCACCACTGGCAAACTATTCTAATTAAGAGTGAAATTCATTAAATAAGTACATGGGAAACAACTCCATCTGGCTGTAGAAAATGAAATGAATATTTGGTAGTTTGTGATTGCAGTGTAAAATCCACATGAATAGAAAGTGGGTTTCAAAACCCTAAAAGCTCATTGTCAAAAAGTAACACTTTTATTAAAGTTATTAAAATTTAAATTGAGCAAAGGGAATCTTAAAAGTACTGAGTTTGTAAGGTAGGTTAATTTAGAATTGCACAGTTCTATAATCAGCAAAGAGCAAGTATACTAGATAGTAAGTCCAGGCCTAGAAAAGTGAAGGGACAGGAAGATGTATTAGGAATGAAAAACCTTACAAATACTCTGATCCTTGAAGAATCACATAATATACAGTGCAGAAATTGTACACACAGCAAGGGAGGCTGATAAGGCACAGGGAAGGGACAAATTCTACAAAGAGGAATATTCAGGGAAGGGATGTTGACAGGAGCAAAAATCAGAACAAATACAATGTTACACAATAAAATTTTCCTTCAAAGTCCTAAAAGTACTTATTTGAACTCATGTCTTAGAAGGTGTTTTATGTTTTAAAGTCTAGACATAACCCAAAACCACAAACTTTAAAGGCAATGGCGTATCAATACTTAGTAGAATCTGTCCTAGGTACACTAATAGGCACAAAAAAAATTTAGATCCAGTGTAGTGAGGAACTTTTTTCTGGTGTAAGTTTTTGTGATACTTCTTATTTTTCTCTAAGTTGAATTTGGTTAGAAAATGGTGTGCCACAACAAGTCAATAAAGCAATGTCAGCGATTAGTCACTTCAGAATTTCAGCTCCAAGATACCTCATTCTTGCTACAGCATAATCTAAATTTAACAGTGCCATTTTTAGCAGAAGGGAGAGAATTCCTTTGATCTGATAAAATGTTCTTCATCTGACAAGGCCTCTACTCAAATGCAGCATGTTAAAAAATCCTACATAAAGAATGCTAACAAAAGATTAAACCAGACAATTGTGTGATGCTTATAAGAGAAAATAACTTGCCAGAGAAATCTTTCTGCAGTTCTCTAATGTTTTTCTGTGCTGTAAGGGACTTCTGCTATTAGAAAGAGCAGGATGGTAAGAAAATTTAGCTGAAATGCAAAATGCTTCTCCTTAAGAACAGCAACTAAGAGGTAATTGTAGTTAAAGAGTTCTTGAGGAGTGAGGCAGTGCTACATTAGCTTATCTGGTTTTGTTAGGGCAGATTTTATATTTCAAAGCTGTGTTAACATTAGTCATTGAGTTAAAGATCTGAGTGTAGGATGGCTGAGTCTAATACAGTGCCCTTTGATTTGCCCTTTGATTAGTTCAGTGTCCTGGAGGATATTCCTCATTCTGAAACAGTTTCCACAGACTCAGTGTTGATCATTGTTGGGACAGCTCTGTTTATTGACACCAGCGTTACTTTCTTCTGTTCTTGAGCTGCTTACAACTTTTTCACATTTTTTTTTTTCTTCTTTTAAGTTGTTAATTCCAATATTAATATTTTTTTCCCTCAGTGTTTACCCATTCCTTTGTTTCCACTCAGTGTTCTTCCTTGCTTCTGTGCTACTCATAATCATAATTCATTTTCTCTGAATCCATAAGTGGTTCCAAGGGACAGGCATTTCTAATTGAGGACGTTTCAGAAATTCAGTTTAATAATTCACAAATGAGCAGGTGAATGCAAACTCCCAGGTTGCTGCTCCAGCATTTCATGCTCTGGTGTAATGCAGGTCTCAAACACACGGGCCCAGTACTTCCAGCCAGATGACTTCATAAAGCTGTTCTATTGCTTTAGCCATTTCTGTTTCTGTAAAGTGGCAAAAGCAATATAAGCAATATTGTTTGTTTCAATTTATTTCCTTCTTTTTCAACCTTATCAATTATTACTTTATGTCTTAATTTAGATGTCACTCTTTCCGAGAGGTCTACTTGCACAGTATCACTAGTAAATGCCATAAACATGTCATGAAATACAAATGCTGCTGGGTACAAGGCCTTATTGGAAAAGCCAGAACTCACAGATTTCAAACAGTATCTGCTAGCTGAGATTGAAAGCATGGATGTGTACAGAGATGGTGCAGTTTGTTCAGGGAAGCACTGGAGATGTGGTAACTCTGTCATAGCAGTTGCTGATAGTTAGAACTAAAGACAAAGGCCTGATTTTTGGTAAATCTGTCAGGGGTTTGTAATGAAGGTCACACTGAATGACCCTTCCTACTGTCTCTCCCTTTCTTTTTGCTAGGAGAGAAAACACAGAGGCACTAACAAAAACCATCAGGTGTGCTGTTACATAATGCATGTGCTTAAACAGCATTCAGAAGTTTATCTTCTGTGATGCTCACTAGATAAAAAAGTACTTACTTTAAAAATTCCTATTTCCTTTTTTTATCTGCCTTGGTCAAAATACAACATGAGCAACCTGCTTTTGAACATTAGCAGAAACTGAGCTTGTGACAGGAATACATCAAGGCACAAAACAGTTTTTAAGGGTAGTTACTCACCTGAAGTTGTAACCAAGTGCATTAGAAATCCTAGCAAGGCACCTGGATATATATTGAGGCATCTGAATACCTTGAGCTGGTAGATCTAGGAGACATCTATTCTCTGTGAAACATCTGGAGACAAAGTGTATGGTAATGCACTATAACAATGCCCTGATGAGACAGAGCCTGCTGGGGCTGGAGCATGGGTGAGAAGTCCTAAAGAACTCAAACAAGTGAAGGATGTTGATGGAGTATCCTGCGTTCATGTTTTCAGCTTTTGGACTTGGCTTGCTTGTGTGTTAAATTTGATTAAGGGATGTTCTTGCTGAGAATTCCATCTCGTAAATCTTCTACTCTTCCACATCTGTTGTTGTGCCATGGTCATTGTTCCCAAGAGGTTGGAGAAAAAGTCTCAAATCTTAGATTTGAGTGATCTGGGGCTTAGATGTTTTGCCAGGTGTGAGAAATTGTGGGTTTAGAAAGTGGATGAACTGGTCTCAATACACATATCTCAAAAGAATATCTTTCAACTGAAGTAAGAGCTGTAAAAATCTAATTTCCTTGTTTTAAATATCACTTTAAAGGAAAACAATGCTGTATGTTCCCGAAACAGCGTTTCATCTTTTGGAGGATTCAGAATTGTCCTTGTCTGGAGGGTGATGCTTCATCTAATAATGAAGTGTTTTGCTATGAAATATGGTTCCAATTTTTTTGTCATTGCCTTTTGTTCTTCTGTTCTGATGGTTTATATATCCATGTAAAGAAAGGGGGGAGAGAAGAGAGGACTGTACTGAGTTATGCTTTGGTAAGCTGTTTCTGTAATGACTTGATTCAGGTTCTCACCATGAAACAGCTCACTGTCATCAAAGTCCTTCAGTGGCTGTGCTACATCTAAATCAAAGGTGATGGTCATATTTTCACTTGATAGTGGTACAAGTCATGGGTCATGTTGGTTGTAGATGAATGCACACGTGCATCATGGCTTGAACCCATCTAGAAATGGTGAACTGCTTATGGCAGGGAACAGCAGCTTTATTTCCCTCAGCCTGCTAGAGGCCAGTGAGGTGTCAGACTTTAACTGTTAGAGTCTTAATTTTGGAATTTTGTTTACAACTACAGCAGCGGAGGGGCGCTCCGTTTGCACAAGCTCACCGCTCCTTCTACATAATAGACAACAAAGATATTTTCAATTACTTTTGTGGCCCTGATTTAATTTTTTCAGGGTTTGCTGATAATGAGACTTTTCCTTTACTAACCCATTCCTACTCTCTCTTTCATAGCCCTGCACCACCTTTTCTTATTTCATTATTTTTGCTGTCCTTACCTCCTTTCTTGAAGTGTAACTCCCTCAACTTACTTTGTCAGCTACTCTAGCTGCTACTGTGCTCCTTATGCTTTTTATTTACTTCCACACCTTTCATATCCCTGTCTTCTCCTTTCATAATCTTACTCTTTTTTTCTCAAATTACTGACCATAGTCTGTCTTCACTGTGTGATACAGGCAACATACACAGTATCATACATTTTCACAGAGATGCACGTTTAAATGCTCTACTGAATTCTTCTGCTGATTACACTTCCAGCAAAAGACAAAAATTACAGCATGGATCACTTTGAGCAAATCTCAAGGGAATGCTTTTCAGAAAGCTGCTTGAAGTTTTGATAAAATACAAAAAACCTAACATTACCTACCCTCTCCTTCCAAATATAAAATGTATGGAAGAGCAAAGACTGTCCCCAAGTTAACCTGTGTAGAAAAAATTTGGCCGTTTGCTTGTTCATAAAATGTCTTTACAAGTGTTAATGGATTTGTAGGTGGTGTTTATGAAATGAGAAGGCTTTAGATGGCAGTTCTGGTTAACATAGATGTACAGGATTATGTCAACACTGTGCAAATGCTTCGTTTTAAGTTCTTGGGTTGATTTCAGTGGAGTTCATTAAGCGTGTGTTTGCATTCTTCTGTGGGAACTACAAAATCAGAAGCGCAGCTGTTATGTCACTGAGGAAAGGCACGTCCCCTTCAGAAGCATAGAAAAGGTGTTCAAAGCAAGTTCTGATAGGCAGGGAGAACAAATTGTTACTTTCAAATACTGTTCAGAAATAACTTTCAAGAAGGGTAAAGCAGGAAGTTGATTTTGCAAATATTCTGGAAACAAACAGTTCCTTGCAAATCATTTGCTGTGCTGGCTTATCTTTTTGTTTTGTTTGCATACTGTTTTACAACAGACTTCAAATTTTACAGTTTTGTTCTTGTGAGTTATTTTGCAAATGCTTAATGAGGAATATCTTCATCTTGTGGGTTGTTTACTAATTGTGTTTTCCATATGTTTATATGATCAGCTTTTCTGTAGCGATTTCATCACTTTCATCACATGCTTAAGGACTACTTTTTCCAGAAATGATTATATGTAGCATAGTTCTGGAAAAGAATATGGAAGCACTAAAATCTTTACTTTCTCTCAGATGGAGTCTTTGAGACCTTGCATGCTAAAGATTCTGCAGAACTTTATGTCATACATATTTTGAAGAATATGGTTTTTTGCTGCTCGTCACTTTATAACCTATTGATACTAAAACCAGTGTTGTTAAAAGCCTTCATCTGTATTGGGGTTTATTCTTTGTCAGACACAAACATTTGTTTTTAAGGAATGAAAGCCAACAGCTGTGGCTACACACCAGGCGCTGTGTTTGATGTTGTGGGTTTGGAGCAGACTAAAGAGTCTTCAGATTATACACAGATAATCTTTGCCCTTCTACCTCCCAAGTTCAGTTCTCTTCTCTTGCCTTTTTCATAGTCAGCCTTGCATTTCCACTTCCCTACTGATTTATATTCCTGAGGCCCTCTCAGCTTTTTTTGCCACCCTTCTTCCAGGATTCACAGAGCAAGTCTTAGCCTGCCAGAGTTTAAATGTGGGGCTTTGTCAAGCTCTCAGTGTTGAGTTGTTTGTTAATATGCTAAATCACCTCACAAACAAGCAAATCTCATCTCCAGTCACTTCCTGGCTTTTGGAAGAGTAATTGGAGTTGGGTGGACAGTCAGACTGATTCAGCATTTCAAGTAGGCAACATGTTGGTTAATACGATTTTTCCTTCTGTTTTGGTTTTGAATATGCCTACAGTATCTTGTGGGAGGCAGGGAAAAGATAGAATTATGCCTGTCATTGAAATGAAATGGGAGTTTGAGACTATTAAGGATTTTGGAAGGATTACAATTTCTGCACTGATGAAATTCACAATGTCTTTATGAAACCATCCTAGAGGATGTGCCTAAGCAGTGTGAAGCAGTTCAAAGTGTAACACTTATTGGTTTCAAAGCACAACATGACATACGTCGTCCAACTCCCACTCGGTGTTTATTTCTTCATAATTGGGGAAAAAGAGGAAGAGAAATAGCAGAACAGGACATGAGTCTACCAGTCTGTGAAAAACATCTGAGCTATTTTTGCCCACATGAAGTCACCACAAAGTATCCATTCTCTTCCATAGGAATATAAATCATCCTTTGTGGCAAAAGGGGGTCCATCTTAAAAGATCTCTTTAAATTTGTGCGTGTGCATCCCTTCAGGTTGTTGTGTCCTTCTAAATCAATGTGGCCTGGTTCTCTCTGCCCAAAGTGCCATCTCTGGGTCTGGTTGAGTTTGATCCGTGCAAGAACCAGCAGAACTCAGCTGATCTTCCTTTAGGCCCAGCTCAAGGGCTTCCTTTAGGCCCAGCTCAAGGGCTTCCTTAAGGCCCAGCTCAAGCCAGAGACTGACTGTGAATGTTTTAGAGGGGGAAACCTCTGACAGAAATGTCATCTCCCCATCTTAGGTGGATGCAGAGACCTGTGGGGAAATGTAATGTCCGTGTCTTTAGCTTGCAGTCACAAGTACAAAGGTTAGCTGTTTATCACCACTTCTTCATTTCCCTTACATATTTATTTATTTAAAAATCTCTAAACGACACTACTGATGATATCAGGATTACAGGGACATTACTTTGGCAGCAGAGTGCCAAAAGACACAGTCCTATTTTGTCATTTGGTCACTGGCCTAAGCACAGGAGTTTTCTATGGGTTCAGCAAGAGAGGTTGTTATCACATTTTCTGTAAATAGCCTGCTGAGTTCTGTGAATTGCATTGTCCTTCAGGTCTCAAGCAGTGGGTCAAATCAATTTTGTTCAGCTTGTAAGTGCTTTAGGACAGCACATACTCAGTGTCCTGTGTTAGTGAGGAGTATAGCCATTGACTCTGGAAACACTGGCAATGAGGAAGTAGCAGTCATCCTCCTCATTGCCTGTGGTACTTTCGCTAGGATTGATAAACAATTAAAAAGACCCAGACAAACAGAACCTATAAACACAAAATTGCTTCTTGAAAACTGACCTGACAGAAATGCATTTGCTGTTCAAAACGCTGAGGGTTTTTGAATCTTGAAGGGTCAACACAAGAAACCGTTTGCTTCAATACAAGAAACAACTTGCTTAGTGAAACATTAATGCAAGTCATAAGTTAGCCTGTTAATCACAGCCATAACCCATCTAAGATGAAAGGGCAAAGCCAATGTTGTGCTCTCAGTACAACTACACCAGACATTAATTTCCCTCTGCCTTCCACTGTCCGGGCAGGCAGTGATGTACTGATTGTAAGCACTTACTGTGAAGGTTATTTTTAGGGGAAACGTGGCAAGGTGGTAAAGCAACAGATTTACAGCTGGTAAAAACTGAAAGCAAGGGTCGTCTAGAGTTCATTCACAGTTTTTCAGATATTAGATCAAGAGCTATCAAATATGAAAAAATACTGTGAAAACCGGAGACATTAAGACAATGGACCTTACAATTGCATCAAATAAAAGCAAAACAAGCAGATAGGACATCTAAACCCATGGAGGATCCACAAACAGCTGCAGTAGAGCATCAGGTGGCAAGAGAACCCAAATATACAAAGGTGAGCTTACACTGATAGTAACAGCAGTTTGCTCGCTTTATAGGTCACACAATTATACTGCAGCCAAATGACATTAAAAGGGAAGGATAATAAACACAGGAAGGGAGGAAATGTACAGTGAGACCCACTTTGCAGCACTTTCCCAAATACAGAACCTCAGAATTCTACTTCCATCACTGTTGAGGGATAGCCATGCCAAAAAAGCCAATTTCTGTAGCTGCAGTTTAGATGAGCAAGCAAAGAAAGCAAGGTCTTTGCAATACAACACAGACTAAGGGATTTTATCTTTAGTGGAAGCTTTATTGTGGCTCAGATGACACAGCTTGATATGGCTAAGGAAAAACAGGCTCTGTCAAGCCATGTGCAGAGGAGCTTTTCCGCTGACATCCTTTGACTTGGACAAGTGAGCAGAACATCTCAGTGAAATATTCTGTACCTACACTTCACAATCCAATCTAACAATGTCAGAAGTGAGGAATCAACTTATCCCACAGGCATCATTTAAGACTGAATGACAAAATGCCACCTATCAATGAAAGATAATAATGATATTTATCTTCTAAGACATTACATAAGAAAAAATACTTTAATGAATGATCTGCAGAGATAACAATTTATTAGAATTTATATAAAATATATGGAGGAAAATATTGGGCAATAACTATGAGGGGGAAAAGCCCCAACATATGCACAAAAAAGCAAATCAACAAATGTAACAGACAACTGTGTGAATATGGAATAAAGAAAGTCAGTACAATTGCCAGAGCATTTTTTGGAAAAAAAAATAAATATCAGAAGATGCTTCCAGTATAATCACCCTGAGATAAAATATTGAAATATTTACCTTAGTATCTATGTTAGTTGTGCTGGTATTACTAATATGTTTCTTGTATGTCTGGTGTTAAGCCATAGGTCAGGTTCAGATCTCAAAATCATATCAAGGAGGTGTTTCTGAAGGGTTTTTTTCTTGAAAACTGAAGACTAAAACAAGACATTTAATGAAAAATAACTGCATATCATTTAGCTTCCCATTTAGCTACCCAAAATCTATTAATTTTCCCTCATGGTTTCTGCATACAAACATCAAGGTGGAAAAAAGGTTGTATTTCTAGGAGGAACAGTCCAAATATTCAGATTGTGTTCTCAAAAATAAATAACATGATTAGGGTATGCTTACAGCTCAGCTTCACTGTTAGTCTGTATAGGATGGATAGTTTGATAAAACAAATGTTGTCTTCAAATCCAGTATCTCGTTTTTGCTTTGGCAGTGTCTTTCTTCTGAAAAATCTACACCACTGGCAGCCATTATCAGACAATGTTGTCTTTCATTTGACTGAACTAGCTAGATAATTTTGTGAGCCCATCCAGAAAGAAATGTTCACATTTATAGAGGTTTTTGGATTAGCTCATTTTTACTGTCTTGGACAAATAGAAGGAAGTGGTCTGAGCACTGAACTAGATGGAGAGAAAGAAGAAGAATTAGTATCCAGCCTGACAATAAGGTATTCAGAGATGCAAGATCTGAGAACTCTCCCAGCAGTGTATCATAGGCATTCTGAGACAGTTGTGATCACAGACTCCCAGCTATTCTTCTACATTCAGAAAAACTTTATTACAAGGTAGGGCATATATTCAAATGATGTTTTAATTTCTAAAGGCTTTTTTGCCTTTGAAGAAGTTGACCACAGCTGATAGACTTTCTGAAGCCCCACAGCTCTGTTAGGATTAAAGAAATAGAATTGTTCATAAAAACTGTGGTAGATGTAATTATTTTTTTCCATCAGAGAAAAATGCCAGAGACCACTTCAAAGAAACAAACAAAAGATAGAGGAGAGTCAGCAAGATTAACAGAGATAGGGAATTGCATGGAAAGATGTGATATTGAAGCATATCACAACTAATTGCTGACAAAGTTGTACAAGAGGCAGAATCCATGTTCACTGGCTGCAGATGATGGCAGGGTAGCACAGAGGTGTCTCCAGTGTGTGTAGCTGAGGCCAGCCAGGTGCTAAATGTCCAGCAGTTACCAGTGTATGCTCTGAGTCCCCTCAGTGGCAGACAGGAGCAAGCCCCGGGGCTCCTGCGTTGTTTGTGGTGCTGCCATCACCAGATGGCTCAGTCACCCAGCTCTGCCCCAGCGCCCTCCCGTGCTGGCCTGTGGCACCTCACAGGCTGCAGCCCTGCTGTGTCTCTGAGCAGAACCACCAAGGGATGTGTGAAACAATCAGTGCTGATCTGTGGGCACCTCACAGGCTGCAGCCCTGCAGTGTCTCTGAGCAGAACCACCAAGGGATGTGTGAAACAATCAGTGCTGGCCTGTGGCACCTCACAGGCTGAGCCCCCGTGTCTCTGAGCAGAACCACCAAGGGATGTGTGAAACATCAGTGCTGATCTGTGGACCTCACACTAGCTGTGCTGAGCAGAACCACCAAGGGCTCTGTGAATGGCAGTGCTGATGTGGGCACCTCACACTAGTCCGTGTCTCTGAGCAGAACACCAGGGTCTGTGGTTGATCTGTGGGCACCTCACAGGCTGCAGCCCTGCCGTGTCTCTGAGCAGAACCACCAAGGGCTCTGTGAAATGGTCAGTGCTGATCTGTGGGCACCTCACAGGCTGCAGCCCTGCTGTGTCTCTGAGCAGAACCACCAAGGGATGTGTGAAACAATCAGTGCTGATCTGTGGGCACCTCACAGGCTGCAGCCCTGCCGTGTCTCTGAGCAGAACCACCAAGGGCTCTGTGAAATGGTCCAGCCCTTCTCTCTCTCAGAAAGACCAGCCCAGCACAAGCATGCCCTTCCATAAAGAGCAGTGGTGGTGGCTCTGTGCTGCAGATGGCAAGGGAAAGACAGTTCCAGTGTTCCTGAAGCAGTGTGTTAGATCTTAATAATTCAGCAGTAAGTATCTGGGGGTCCCTAGCCAGATGTCTTGAAAGCAGAGACTGAATCACTGCTGTGAGGCTTTTTCAGCCTTGTGTTCTCCCCTCTAGAGGCTTTTGTGGCTGTGCTTTGATTTCAGTCATTTCCTTTCTATCTGGGCTTTAGGAAAAGAGACAGATATAGCATTTTATCACAACTGCTCTTGCATCAAGCAGGAATTGTTTTGTTCTGTGGGTACTTAAGAGCATTGCCCAGTGTATTTAGTTAGCTCTAATTAACAGCTGCAAACATACAGGAGTGTTTAGATTTCATAAATATGTATATGTAAATATTTTATATGTAATATATATTAACAACAGCATATTGCACATTAATAAGGTATTATTATAATATAATTTGATTAGAGTATTTAGATCTGAGAAGCATCTCCAAACATCCAGAGAGATAATAACTGGAAGTTGGAATGTGTGTGTTGGTAGGGAAAACAAAGCCCATTTGCATTGGCCCTAGCAACAGCGGTTTTCAATCTGTCTGTTCTCTACTTTCACATAGCAATTTCTATTAAAAGTTACCCTTTTTTCAGCAAAGAACAGGTTTTAAGCCACTTCTAGCTTCCCCCTTACCTGATGATGGGTTCCCTGAGTTGTCTGTTATGGTAAATTGATTCCTTTGCTCAATAATCTACACATTTGCCTATTGAAAAGAAACTTTCTTACAGTTCCTCCTCAGAACCCTGTATTTTTATAATAATTTATTTAGTGCAAATGAATTAGCTTGTTAAAATAGAATTGTGTGAGGTCTTGCTGAAATGTAGTCTGGAAACTTTAAATCAGTCGTGTGTCTAGTTTCTGCCTCATTTAATGTAACTCTTGGAAATTGTATTAGGGATCACAAGAAAGATTGTACTGGATATTTCAGTCCCTAGAGAAATAAAGGCTGTGTGTCGGATCTGGTAATGAATTCAGGTTTAACTGGCTTTATCAGGAACTCTGATTCATTAAACATTAGGCATTGTGTATGAATACAGCTGTTAGAGATGAAATGTTTCTCAGCTGGTGAGGATAGAGCTGGACTCAAAAGTTTTGATTTTGGAGTTCCCCTGACAAACCATTGTTCAAATTCTGCTCTAATTATTATTCAAATTATACAGTAGGACAGCTCCAGCAGGAAAAATTGGGATAAGCCTATGTCAAACTAATTCAGAGGCTGGTTGTGTGGTGGCATTTATTAACATTGTGGGAGTTTCAAATTCAAATCCCTCTTCTGCCAATAAATGATATGACTATGGAATTTTTATGCGTTAATTCTTATCCGTTAGCATTTTTTCCCCCTGTTCTCAAGAGGCAATTTTAAGGATTACATTAAAATGTAGTACAAATTGTATGATGTAATTTGCACAGATAGAAGAGAAAGAGTTCCAGAAAAGCAGAAGTTGAATGGCACAGGATGGCCTCTTCTTATCCTCTCTCATGTGCTGTCTCTCTTAACACTTTGTAACTGCTTCAGGCCAGGTGTCCTGCCTGTTCTGGGAAATTCCTGATCCGCTTGCTTTGCAGTGTCATTCCCATTGTCCTGAAAAAAATGTGTGAGACCTGTACACATTACATGTCCCAGAAAAGTCAAAGAAATAATATATTCTGTATGTTTTTGTTTTCAATGCTTAGAAATTGGGAAGAATGAGCTTAAAGGCCCGAGAACACTTCATGCCAGCAGTGGATGGCCCTTGGTATACAGTACAACTGAGGCAATCTTACAATGCAAATAAATACTCATTTAGGAACTCCATGGCCTCACCACATTTTGCTCTGCATGGTCAGGGGCCAGTTTATCACTGTTGTCTTACTTATGCAATGCATTATATAACTAACTTACTAACTAAATGAAACTATATATATATGATAGCCACTTGCTCTCAGCCAAATGGCATCAATGTTCAGATGCTCCTTATCGGTGTTCAAAACTGAAAAAGCTATTTTAAGGAACAGCAAACAATGGAATGCTGAGATAGCTTTCACATCTTTTCTTTCTCATTTAACGTAGCCATTACCTCATTCCACATTTGGAAAAAGATAGCTGTGCTGTGTCCTTTTGTCGTAGAATGGCATGGGAACAGAGAGAGGAGGAAAGGGATATCAAGCAAAGGAGGAAGTGATTCCTGGGTGGAGGAGTATGGTTTCATAGCATTTTAAGGAAGGGGATGCATGGGATTAGGTATATCCAGCTTAATTCTTTGTAAGCTAAGGATTTTGATACAAATCTGCACAGGGCATTAGGATAATTCTAGTAAAGCAGTCTGTTGGCATCAGCTTTATTTCAGATTGCCTACTGGTACTGCTTGTCTGTCATCTGCCCCAGAAAAAGCACAGGCTCTTTCCTGCTGCCTTTCTGCTCTAAACATACACACCTGTGCAGAATTGAAATCTGTCCTGGTGAGACCTGCTACAATTCCCACTGAAAGCTTGTGCCAGCGAGAAGTAATTGATGTTGCAGGCTTTTACTGATTTATAAAAAAATTACCCTAAATATTGATTTCAGTCTTCCATTAACTGTTGAAGTAAATGTTTCTTTGTAGGGCAGTTACACATCAAGTAGTTATAACAGTTTGAGAAAATCCAAAGGCTTGTTTCACTTGATACTATTTTGTGGCTTTTGTGTAAACCTGTGTGAAATTCAATTTATCAGTAAATGGATAAAAACTATAGTCAAAGCAATTTAAATCAGACTTGCTTTTGTGTTAGAATATATCCCTGAGAAAATCACAGTGCAAATTAAATAGAGGTTAAGCCAGAGAATGTAAAAGCTGTATGCCTCTAAGTACTGTCTTGAAATTTCATTGTACTTTAAATACTTTTCAATTTGGTCAACACCCTAGCCCAACCATGAAAGTGTGTGCTTTCAGGGATATGTTTCTGGCATGCTTCTTAATAAGTAATCCCAGGAGCTGCTTGATTCTAGTTATTTTTCTACATCTTGCATTCTTGTCTGAAAAGACAAAAAAGAGAAATTATGAGAATTCAAGTAACAGTAAGACACACTCAAGATTCTCTCTTTGATTTTGACTGAGCCACTACTTTCTGATATTCTTACCTGTAGCAGGAGACCTTAGTAGTAAAAAAGCGAAAAAGCAATGCCTAGAACTGGAATTGTGTTGTAACATTTATATAGAGGTTTGTAAACTACAAAAGGTTTAGATGTGGTGATTCAAATACAAGTGCTACTGCTCTTAACTGGAGTTTCAAGACCCTGTCAACTGTAGCCTGTTGCTACTTTTTGAGTTTCTGCTGTTCTATTTGGATGCGGTTGTACGAAGAATTTCGTCTGTTACAAGTCTTGCAAGAGGAAGGATGAACTGGCAGGGAGCTTGGACAGATCAGTGTGCAGACACTGGTGTAGGACTCCAGAGAAGCTGCTCAGTTTGGGTGTGCTCCACTGCCTGGAGCCATTGGGCTGATGTGAGCCTGTGAAAGTCAGTGGCCACTACCTTGGCTGAAGGGGAGGGGAAGGAAGGGGAGGGGAGGAAGTAGGTCATCTAAATTTGCACTTTTGAAGTTTTTCTAAGGTTTGAAAGAATTTATTTGTGGAAAGAACATTAGCTACTACTCCTTGTAAGGAAATAGTGCAAATTGTGTTAAATATATACCCATCCAGGCAGTGAAAGTGAAGATAATCAATCTGCACATTCTAGCCCATATTTTTGGTGTGATTGGTTGGGGAGGCTGCTTGACATTGTTGAGTATAAGGAATGACTTCTCTTGGGCAGTGTGCATTAGGAGTAAAGAACAGCCTCTGCACTTCTGATCAATATGTTTATTAATTTCCCAGCCAGCAGAATATGGCTGGAAGAGTATTGAAGTGCTCCTTTCTGCAGTGGGTGTTTTCAGCCCAGTGCTTCGTACAGCTCAGGCTGCACTTCTGTGGATCCTGGTCCTGCCAGCTGTCACTTGGGCCCTTCCTATGCTTCATTTAGATAAAAGAGGAAAACACAATTCATTAAGGAGATAGAATGTTATGGATAGGTAAAACTTTACAAAACTTTACAAAAAGATGGCCTTGTAAAATCATGGCTCAGGCCTGTTACTTGGGCTAAGTAGAAAAGGACTGTGGGAAAGAGACTCAGCTGAATTATGAGTGGGAAAACAAATTATATAACCATTCCATGTTCACATTGTGATGTGTGGTGGTTTGTTGAATTTTTTTGTTATTATTTAAAACTGTGACTGATAAAGGGCTAACTGTTCAACAAGGCTGGGTTTTTACAATAAAGCTGCTCTCCTTTGCACCTGCCTGGGGACCCTGCATCACTACAGACCCTCACCAACAATAGAAGACAATAACAATTTCTGAAGCTTAAACTCAGGCTTTAATAGGTTCCTTTTCCTAAACCTTTCGTTTCTCTTGTCCATGATTTTTTTGTAGATACCAAAGGGTGATACAGTAAAAGTAAAATGTTACTCTTTCTTTCATTCTGAAAATTCACTTTCCTCCATAAAGATGCAACTTTCCTCCAGAAGCCCACAGACTGATGTGACAATCTTTGTAGTACCTTTTGCTTTTAATTTTTTTTTAGTTACTTACATGAAGACCATGTTTGCAGCGAGCTTGCAAAAGAGACTTCCCTTCAGTAAGTACCTTTTCCAAAACATTGCCTAAACCTCCAGGAGTGAGCCCAGCTTGTGACTCGCTTTAGGCAGGTGTGACTTTGTTGTTTCACTGCCTTTTGTAGTTTTAATGTGTAAAGGCAGCAGTACGAGATAGAAAAACTCATAAAGAGCTAGCAAAAAGAGTGCAGAATGGTTGGCAGTCAACTTCTATGTTCAGAGAGAACATCAGGAAGTATAGAGGAATTGAAGAGATCATGTGCCTAATGGACCTGTTTGATTCTCTGCAGTCACAGCAGTGTACAGCTTGTAAAATACATTGTACAAATTAAGCTCTCCCTTTTTCAAGGTGGGATAAAAAAGAGACCTCAAATTACTGATAAAATAGATGTAAAACATTCCAGGACATGCTGTGTAGCATTTACCTGCCTCAGTGTTGGAGTACACTCTGATTGAGACAGAGCTCACTTAGTGAAATCTAGTTTTGTGCACCACTGCTTATCTGAAAGTTTTCACATAAAAATTAGTGAAAACAGGACATTTAATAGATTAAAATTCAGTGGGTTACATTACTTTCACAGGGTTTTGAAGTAATGTGTGTATTAAAAAACTCAGCAAGAAAATTGTCTGGGGAAAAGAAAGCAAAAGGAGGAATGATGAATACTGCAGCAATCATATTTGTTGACAAAAACGAATCTAGCAGGGCTTGCTAGCTTTTGTGAAGTTGGACATAAAAGACTGTAGAAAGTACAGCAGTTAACAGACAGGCAGATGTTAACAGAGTAAAATGTAATCAAAATGAATACAAAGAGGTTGTTACTCTGTAAAAGCCAACAATGAAAATATAAATCATGGGAATGCTGACTAAGAAACAGTATTAGAGAAGTAGGATCATGGGAGTGCTAAATTGAACATAAGCATGCAGCATGGTGCTGCTACAAAAATGCAAATATGGGATACAACTGAAAGGGGACTTCTCTGTCTTTGGACTAAGAAGAATGAGTTTCCTTAAAGAACATACTTTGGCTGAAGCAGTATCATCAGAATTGTTAGTGAAAATGTTCTGCTGAATGACTGCTTCAAACTGACACTGACGTGCTCCATTAAATCTTTCTGTCTTCAAAACTGACTTTTCAAAAGCCTTTGTAGATGAAATTATGATCATTCCCTCATGGCATTAGAGAAATTGCCCCTTACAGCCTTTCTGTCTTTGTCCTGCTGGCAGAGCACTACTCCTCTTCTGCAGAGAACAGTTAAAATTGCTGCTTTATTCTCTGTAACCTGTTTACTGTTGCATCTCCCCATTGAGTTTTCAACCTCCAGCTAAGGAGCATCCTGGAACAAGTACTTCTCCAGCAGCTGTTTTTCCAGTACTTCGCTGTGTTCGGCTGACCTTTTGTGCATAGTCATTGCAGCTGAAAACAATTTATGCTACAAGGAATACAGGAGAACTTTTTTTAAAGCAAAGGTTTTTATGCTCTCCTTAGGTTAATCATAAGCTTTTCCATTGCCACAAAATTAAAATAAAGCCAGTTATGGAAGGCTGTATAAATTGGAATCCAGAGGAGGAAAAAGCTGGTTGTTTTTACTTCTATTACAGTTATTTCTATTTCCAACAACTTTCATCTGACTCATGCTTTGTAAGTGGTCTCTTGCAGAGATCTTTCAGAGGCTTCTTTGCTTAATTTTCTTTTCAGCATTCTGTTGATTTATTTCCTCTCTTGCCATCTGAATCCTACTTTATATGGCTTTTGACAGATGCTTCTGGTTTTAACTTGCTGCAAGCTATAGCTGTTAGTTTCACATTGTACATTTGCTCTACTGTTGTATATTCTGGATTGCACTTTCATATTATTCCCTTTTGGTCTAATAATGCAAAGCCATATGCAATTTTAGCTTCAGAGTTATGAACTAGACACATAAAATTCTTCACCACCTGAACAATTGCTCTGTTTGAAGCAGTGGCTGTTCTTCCTGTGAAGCTGTCTGATCATAGCATGCATTGTCCTGACTGAGTACCTTATATTTCACTGAACATTCTTATTAGCAATTCCTAATACAGGTGGCACAGGAGTTCTACGGCAGGCTGATGATGTTACTGTTCAAAAGAAACAAAGCTGTTATTTTACTTTTAATTACTTCTAAAATTATGTCTGTATGCAATACCATATTCATTTCTACTTGAACATTATCTAGGCTGTTTTAGGGTGAGATTAGTTTAGTTACCTTGAAAAGAATTTTGAAGTTCCTACTTCTGAAGTAATGAAAACTAGGTAAGGTTGTATTTTCTCTGCAAATCCCTCAGACACATGGTAAGCCTCTGGGGTAACAGCTGATGTTAGATAGAACTGCTGAGAAGAAAAGGACAGATAAATCAGAAGTAACTGCCCTTACTGATAACAGCTGTGGTCACAGAAATTAAGAAAGATTTTTCAAAATGTTCAAATCAGAGACAAGAGTCTGGAGGAGTCTCTCAGCGACATCACATAGTCCTTGAATAGCTGACAAAGACAGCTGCACTTGTGCCAGAGCACAGACCAGAGCAAATGTCTTGTCAGGAGTTGTGCAAGTGTATTTCCTGCTGGGGGGCATCCAGTTCTTTGTGTTTGAGCTGAGCAAAGGAAAATGGACAAGGGACATCAATAAGTTTGTCAAAGAGGGGGGACAAGAAACTCGTGTAACAATTTGGTTTCTTTTATTCTATAACAAAGCTGTAAGGATCTTATTTCACTTATTTTCAGAACAATTAATGTTGTATAGTGAGATTTGCCCTCTGGAAATTTAGCTGTAAAGAGACTGTGATGAATAAATGGACTTCTTCCTCATGACCTTGGCTGTATCATTTACAGATAGAGCAGCTTCTTCCATTAAACAAGTTCACATAGTTTTAAACTGAATCACCTAGAAATAATAAGAGATCAGGAAATCTATTATTTAGAAGGAAAAAAAAGTCACATTTACAGTAGATCAGTTTGCTTAGTTTATAGCAACAGGGATATTTTGATCTTTTCATTTAATGATGATTCTACAGGGGTAGGTCTGTAACCATAGAGTTCACACAAGACAGAGTGCTGAAGACACTTAGACATGAAGAACATGGTGTGTGTTGGTGGACTTGCCAGTGACTTCAGGGGAAGTCAAATCCACACTTCTTTAGTGAAACACTGAATAGGAGTCACAGAAATGGGAACAAAATACCAAAAAGGTCCTTGTTTATGCTTGGGCTTGGGAGAGATGTGGTGTGTGACACTGGACAATTCGCTCCATGTACTTTGTTTGCTCCGCGTACGTTTCCCACTCAGACTGTGAAGTGTTTGGAGCAGGCTGGCTCCTGCTCTGGGTACCAGAGGTGCTTCATTACTTTACTACTGCAGGGTCTTTATAGTGGGGCTTTGGTCATCCTGAAGGCCACAAGGCACCGACTCAGGCTGCACACAAAGCAGGGTGGCACTGCCCTCCTACAGCCAATCCCCATTGCCTCTTGCTCTCTGCAGCTTAAGAACAGAAGAGTACCATGCTTCCAAGGACATTTTACAAAAATTCCTAAATTACCTTGGTTTAATGATCTGCAGTTTTCCTTCTCAGTTCATTATTATCTAAAATGGGTTTCTATACTTGCACATCTCAGCAAAGCACAGTTTGTCTGGAAAAAACAGTGTAAGAAGATCATGTTGGCAATTATAAGTTATTTCCAGTCTAAATTGCACCTATTGAATGCTTCTACTGGATTGTACTTAAAAATCATTTACTCAATAATAATGCAAATATATATATATATATCTATCTATATATATATCTTGCAGTCTGAAGTCTTCAGTTGTTAGTTTATTGGGCTTAAATCCATTTTAGTGCAGAAGGCTGCAAATGTCTTGAAGAGAAGAAAAATGTATGCAGTTCTCTTCTGTAATCTTATAAATTGCTATACCATGTTATTTTAAAAAAACAATTAGTTGGAAATCTTCATTAAAACTGAATGCTGATGAAGGGGGCATTGGTGCTTGTTTAAACACTGCTGTAAAGGTCTAATAACAGTGGTAGTTGGTGTAATGTGATTCTAAAGAATACTCCATGATAATAATTAATCTCATAGTAACTAATCGCTCTAAAAAGTAAGGAAAAACAAAATTGAAGAGTGCTGGTTTGGAGTAGTACTGTATTTGAACATGAGCTAGTAGGAAGAATGTAAGATTTAGGCTACAAATTAGAGCTATGAAAAAGTCACAGTTCCAATTATAATGTTTAAATTAAAACATAGCAAGAGGTGTAATGAGGAATTATATGTGGAACATGACTTTTCAAGTTACTG
Organism: Camarhynchus parvulus; assembly: GCF_901933205.1. NCBI lineage: Eukaryota > Metazoa > Chordata > Aves > Passeriformes > Thraupidae > Camarhynchus > Camarhynchus parvulus. Next base: position 1,990,403 of record NC_044576.1, on the reverse strand, counting down.
TTGCACTAGCGGCCCAGTTCTTAGCAACAAATACACAGTTGTACTAGGAAGGGACCTTAGAAGTGGAATTTACCCACTTGGCCTTCAATGACTGTTTATGCTAGCTGAAAATGCATTTTGTAGTGTGCATTTGCATTTTTTGAAGTTTTAAATTTGCAAGTTATTTTTAAAATTGAAATTTAACTGTGGAGATAGTGAGTTGCATTAAACCAACAAATATAGCTGACAAAAATGAGGCACTCAGAAACAGGGGGAGACAACCCCTGTGTTTATATTTGAGACATTGCTACCCTAGATTGCATTTTCATAAGTAGAGTGAGATCTGAGTGCAGGAAATCTCTTGCTTCTTAAAGAGAATGAGCAAATTAAAAGTCTTACCCCAGAGCTCATGATTGTCTCATGTTTTCTTAAGATTAAATTGACACCATCTAGCAAGATCGTCACTAGCAAATTTTCCAGCTCTTTGCACTATCCTGCTGCATGCAGAACTCCCTGTGCTTGTTTGAACCCTCGTTTTGAGGTGTTCCTTTTCACTCTCTGCCCTGTGTAGCTGTGTTCTCCATTCTCTGGCATTTGTGCTGTTCTGCTCTGCAATCTGCCTTAGAAGTTCTCTCATCTGAAATCCACCCTTTGATCCACAGAAAGTGTAAGATCACACCAAATAGCTGCCTGACTCTACTGTACCTTTTCCCTTCCAGATCTTTGTGTTTTCTCTCACTAAACTTTTTTTTTCCCCTTTCATCTCTTTGGGTTTGTTTTTATTCTCTTTAGTCTAAACAAATTGTCCTAAAGGCAGTTTTTTCTTCTTGGTCTGCACAACGCATTTCCTGGCCTCGACACCCCCTTCTTTTTTGTTTATTTACAGGTATTGCCCTGTTATCTTTCCTGCCAGTTAATTTTCTTCTATGCCACAGGTTGAATGTTTTTGAAATCAAATTGTGTGTTATCGTTGTGTTATTCTTGAAAATAGCATGGTCCGAACCCATCTGGAAAGCTTTTATCTTAGCTGTCTCCCCTTTCTCCTTATGTGCTATGTAATTTCTCTGATTCTAGGCCTAGTGCAGTCAGGGGCAACACAACAAATCCCAAAGCCTTTTTTCTTCTATGGCCTCACTATGGTCTTAGCTGTGACATAATAACATGAACCCTGTGAAAGTTGCAGTGCGAGTTATAGGTTGTTGATTAGAATTCCCTTCCTGTAAAGAGGGGAAATGGACATTTTTGTTGGGTAATTCGGGACATCTTCAAAAGCACACAGGGAGTTGGGGCAGGAGGTTTGAAGCTCTCCCTGCAGGGGTCTGTGGCTGCTGACTGGAGAGGGACCCCAGCACTCCACATCCACCTGCCATCAACCAGGCACCTCCATCAGTTCCCAGGAGTGGAAAGCCACCTTAGCCCAGGTAGGTGCAGCATAGCTGCCAGCAGCAGCTGTCGGGAAAGGTGGAATTAAAGGCAGCAGGATTTGGAGATGGGTACATTTTCTTTTTTGTCTCCCTTATTGGAGGTCTCACAGACTAGTCTGAACTATGAATATGATTGTGATTTGTACTCTGAAACAGTCAACTGGTCTCACTTGCCCTACAAAAATCCCTCTGAAATTGGTTCCCCGTTTCTTTGCTTTTTTGAAGTTTGAACAAAATATCTCAAGGCATAAGACTTGCAAAATAAAGATCTCGGTTATTTCAGAGTCATGAACCAAACACCAAATTTAGGCAGGGATCATGCATGTGAACAGCAGATGTTTCTTAATTCATCTATTCTTTTTTAAAAGAGGAGGAAAGCAAACAGAGTTATAAGACATATTGCCAGGAAATGAAAGACACTTCTTACTGAAGATGAACATCTTTTCAAGACAAATGCACAGAAGAAGCCTTTTGGCTGTTTCTGTGCTTTGGGTACTGTGAGTGACTAGCAAAATACTATAACTTTGTAAGGTAAAGCCTCCTGTAATTACCAATACTATGCAATTTGTATTTTTTTATAAAAGATATTACTGAACATCTCATGAACCATTTATTATTTCTTAGATTCAGGAAGAATTGGAATTTTTCTTACCTTGAGCTTACAGAGATCACATCACGAAGAGTCTTGTGAAATTCATAAAGGCAGTGGAAATTAAATGAATGGGGGTTTTTGTTGTTTTAATTCACTCAGGTGTTTGCTTATAGAACATTGTTATATCTTCCTAGAAGGAGCTGCTTTCACATAAAGTGCAGAGGTGCTGCAGGAGTTACCTGCACAACTTGATGGGATAATGGAGATTGCCAGGGGAGAAAGCAGCACTGTGACACACTCCTGTGGAATTGTCTTTTAAACATTCCTTTCCTACATCCAAGTGCATCATTGCAGGGGCCCAAAGCTAGACCTGGGAAGGTGTCAACTATGTTTTATGGGAGTATTGGATTAATTTCAAAGCCTGCAAATGTGATGAAACAGAATCTTTGTGGGAAATTATTGACTTTTAAGTTCTCCTTTCCATCTCCAATTCATGATGCTCGCCAGCAGCAGGTTTTGTTTGTTTAGAGCTAAACTTGGTGATGCTTGAGCTGTGTGAGGGTGACCTTCAGTGAAGTGGTTGGGAGGAGGAGGAGGGGGTTGAAGTGATATTTTGCCTGTGCAATATCACTGGGAGAGATGGTATTTTAGTGGATCAGAACCGGTGTATGTGATACTGCAATTCTTATTGCCTGATCTCCATCTGCTCTCCTTGCAGAAGGCAGGTGTGTTTCACACACACAAAGTGACACAAATTCCCTATCACAGCGCTGGGACTGCTGGCACTGTGTGGCCAAGGGAGCCTCGCTGAGCACTGGGGACACAGAGACAAGAGCAGGTTTGAAGCAAGACGGGTCGGGTTGGAACACAGTGTGTGTATAGAAAACAATGGGACCACTGTAAGAGGGCCAGAAGCCCTGGCACCAGAGATCAGGCTTTCTCTCCTCTATCTGGCAAGGAGCAAACTAAAATTTAGCTGAAAGAATAAAAGAAAATCTTCAAGATTTCCAGGAAAAACGTCTCACATGGACAGTTTATTATTTTTTACTTCATCTTCCTGACATAACCAGGACCTCAGGATGAGAGATGTGGAAGAGTTTATCCAGGATTAATCTGTTTTTAAACTAAGGGTTGAATATTATGCAATAAATACTTTGACATGTTAGTGTGCATTATAAGGAGCAATAAGAATTAAACAAAACAATACCTGCTGGGTGCTTAATTGACCAGCATTCACTTTGAGCCATAACCAAGGCTGAAGTTCTTTGGGAAAAAGAGTTGTGATTATGTAATGAAAGATGATTATAGCTCAAGCACAAGGGAATGGATTATGTTTGCAGAGATACCAAATGCCAGAACTAAGATTATTTTTGTGCCTGTAGCATCTGGTCCTGTGAGAAAGTAAATTAGAATAAATATCCCCCTGTTCTTGTACAATGACTTTCTTATATTCTTATGAAATATTTTTAATCTACACTTGTGGAATTCTTCCTCCCACATGAGAGATAATTTTTACATGGAACATCTGCCAGTCATTTATGCATCCAGGCCCATGGAATGTGCATGAAAAGAATGTCTTGGGGAATTTGACTTCTAGGATTGCAATGAGAGATCTTCGACACATCTCTCAAGACACCGTCTTCTCAACAGCACGGTCATCCAGAAATGGATCTCTTGCTCAGACAGCAGCGAAAATCCCCTAAATCTTTTAATGCCTAGGCAGAGTTAGATCAGACTCACAGTCAGACCTCCTCTTGTGTGAGGGCCATGGGGATGAGCAGGTTGGCTCACATTTGTCTGCAGTTTGACAGTGTGGCACAGGGTGAGGTTGTATTATTCAAAGTTGATTCTCTTGCTCTCAGACCAATATTCTGTTGGAATGAGACTTCTTTGGTGTCAGCAAGAGCTCTGAGTACTCAGCCGTCTTTGTTCTTGAACTTATTTTCTCATTGCAGGAGAATATGCAGACCCTTCTTTTCCCAGCTCTGCAGGATGATTAGCTGCACTGTAAACAAAGGATTTGCAACTAGGTATTATTTTCTATTCCATTTTAATGTGACTGTGTCCTTAGAGTACACAATTTAAGTTTTAATTGCTTATTAAGAGTAGTCATTGCAGTTAGATAATTCTGTGAAGAAACGGGAAAACAAATTACTTGCAACTAATCCTTGTTCAATTTTAGCACCCTGAAAATGAAGAGTTGCCAGGAGAGTGAGAGAGAGGAGGAGGAAGGAGAAACACTGGTTAAATACACATTATTCTTTCCCCCCAAATGGCAATAACAGCTTATTCAAATTTCTTTTCTAGATTTTCAAGGCATTAGTTTAGAGCATTAGAAGTTTCTGCACCCACAGATAGTAGGCTGTTGGATGTGGAAAATTGTAATAGAAAGAGATGGAAGCTATAGTCTGCAATTACATAGTAGAAAAACAGTCCAGCAGTGTGTTGAAATTTCCTTTTCTCCAAGGAATAATATCATGGTGAAAGTTATTTTGTAGCACTGATATGACACTGCTGTCTCAGAAAACAGGTTTTAGTCAGTTTTATTTTTAGTACTTTCTTAGAGAAGCCAACTGTGTGGTTCTCCCTCTTAAAAGTTAGATATGTTTTAAAAATTCCTTTTGAAAAACAAGGTATGAGAACTAACCTTAAGAAAACTGGTATTCTGTGTACTAATGAGCTTCAGTCAATACTTTCATAGGACTTTGTGATGGAAATTGTCTTTTTACAGTGTTTGCAAAGAAAGGTAGATACAAAATGAACTGGACACCTTTAAGATTTCCACAGTTGATCTAAAAGGTTGGACTTTGGTCAAAGAAGAAGTCCAGGAGGTGTCACTGATGTGATGCTTGGATCTGTTAGGGTTTTCTATTAAACATTTCTATTAAACATATTTAAACGTATTTTTGCTGACTCACAATCAGCCTACAAAAACAATTGCCTTTCTAAAACACAAAAGGGAGTGAGTGGGGCCATGCAAACCTCCAGAGCTTAAGACAGGCTGGCAGTGAAATGTGCTGTTAAAAGCGTGGTGCAGAATCTGTCGTAGGAGTGGGATATTTTATGCACACTGGGATTCTCTGAGGTTTTGGTACCAGGGGTTGACAGAACCTGGGGGTGTGGTGGATTTTACAAGCCATGAGTAAGGTAAAGTAGAAGGAAGGTGTTCCTGTACACTCTCAGTTTGTGAGAAGCGTGGAACAGGACCTTGCCTCCAGTCACAGTCAGGACCACGATCCTTGGGTGCAGTCAGTTGGCACTGCTGCTCCCAGCTGAGTGTTTTATTGAGATTCTTCTCTCTGATCATTGTGCTAACAGAGTTTGGTGCTGCTCAGCCCAAAGAGCTGCCTGCTGTGTAACTGCTGTTACAGTGCCACGATTCCATTGTCTGCAGTAGAGCTATGTGATTTAAAATGAATACGAATAGACACCTGAATTAACTCCTGTGTTTCCCCCTTCAGAATGAAAAAGGAGACAGGCTTTTTATGCACTTCATTTAGTCATCTATTAATATTTTAAATCCTTAGAGTAAAAGACTTCCTGGAGGATTGGAATGATGATTTGTGTTTCTAGTCTGCTCTGCCAAACAAAAGAAGTTTGAAAAAGGGAAGAAACTTGTAATATCATGATTTCTTTAAATGCAACTGGGTGGTGTATTTTGAAATTACTTCTTAAGTTTTAATGTCAGTAATATTTGAACGGTTTAGGTTATTGTTAATAATTGACCTTAAGTACCTTCCATGAACTACTCAATTTCTAATCTGAATTTATGAAGTCTTTAATAATACTGGGCTGGAAAGCAGTGATGAAAAGAAAAAAGCATATGCTTCTGATTTTCTAATAAACCTTTTTATTCTGCAGAGAAATTTTTTTTGTGAGACTCAGCTCTTACTTAAATGATAAAGAAGAGGCATTTCATGGGCATTGCATTTACATAGTTGTCTCACATTATTGTTTTTACTTAAATTAGCCTTCTGTCACACCCACGTACCAGTTAGTGGTATTTTTGAAGGGAGATGTTCTCTACAGTTTCTTAATTAAAATCAAGGGAAGAAGAATATGCTTTTTTGCTTTATTGTTTTGGTTATTTTTTATGTGTTTCAATGAAATATCTAGCTGCACAAATAGGAAGCATTGGACCCAATATTACATCAATATAGGTGCAGTTTAGATTGTGTGAAAATGCAAATGATGAGTACATTTGTCCGGCTGGTGTATTCACTGGAATGTCCTCAATTATTAATTTCTAATGGCTTATAGTGGTCTTAAAGCATTATCCCTGGACTGCTCTCATGCTCCATGCCTCAGTTCTCCAGTATTAAAATAAGGGCAGTAACTCCTTCCATTTGCCCTTTTGTTTTCTCTTTGGTGTAAAGCCTGAAGTTGGGGCTCTGAGTCTCTCTGCCCTGTGTTTGCTTGTTCAGCAGTGTGGAATCCTTGAGTGCTACTGTTACACTGACCCTATGAACAAATTATCTCTGTTCTTCAGCTCCTGTGTTTGCTGCTCATTGTTAGGAAGGTGCTTCTCTTCAATGTGTTTTTAATAAACCCCTTTAGACATTTTTTCATGACTGTTCTGCTCATTGTGAAGATCTCTTTCCCACAACTACTACATTGGGCTTTTATTTGAGTTGGAGCTTATATTAGCTGACAAGACTTAGGGATTTTGTATGTAAATCAACCTGCCATTGCTCAGTTGAGTTTATTGTCTCCTGAATTATTCCACTTCCTTCCCCTTCCCCAGCATTTGTCCTCTGGGAAATGGATGGCACTTTTTCAGGGGAATATTTAATGTTGTTAATTTGCAGAACCAGAGAAAGGGAAAGTGCTTAGAGCTCCCCCTATAAAAAGTACACAGAGATGGATTTGTCCTTAGCATGCAGGCAGTCCTTAGGCTGTCAGTTGTGCAAGTTCATAGACAGTGATTTCTGACCTAACTTTCTACGCACTCCTGGTTTCTAGCAGGCAGATCATCAGTGAAATATTTAAAGATACAGAAGGAGTACCTGCATAAAAAATAAAATGAATGCTAGTAGCTTGTAATGAAAATGATTTGTTTATGCTCTTTCACAGTAAAATATGTTTTAATTTTTTTTCAGCTGCATTGCTGCAGTGATTTGAAAGCCAGATCAAGTTTACCAGGGGCATTATTATAAAACTGGGATTAAAGCTCAACCTACTCAATTTATCTGTATCATAAAGCAGTCAAAAATGCTGATGGCAGTTGAACTATTGATAGTTTATCAAGTTTTATGGACTAATGGAATGTAGATCACCAGTACTTGTGTTAATAATGATTTTATAGCACTGTTTTTAAACAAAGACAGTGATTAAAGAATGTTGGTTAAACAACATGTCTGATAGTTCTCTAGAAAATATTTCTTCTTTCTTTTTTCTTTTTAATTGAAGAAGCCCTAAGAGTTGCAGTTTACTTACTGAAGGAGAGCGTGTCAATAACCATAAACTGGAGAACAGCTAATAAACATGCATGGACTCTTCTAATTAATTCCTGATTGCAAAGTGTCAGAGTAGCAGAGCGTGTGAGGCCACTTGCTTTCTCTCTCCTTGCACTCCTCCGTGTGCCTGTACCTGCCCCCAGGTACAGACTGTACAGCACAGCAACCACATGGACCTGGTCTAAACTGGAAAGCTTATTATTTTGCAATTAGATGTCATGGATTTGGCATTTTTTAGAATATGCAGAGTGTGTCTAAATGCGATACCCATAAGGATTTATTTGGCTGGATTTTTTCAGTCATCCCAGAAGATATCTCATTTTTCAGAAGTGGCTCGAGTGGGAAATCTGCATTAACAATGCATCCTGAACAGGAACGGCCATTTGGTGCTGAGAAGACACACGTTCTGCCATAGCTACCCAGAGAAGGCCTCTCATGCAAGGACAGCTAAACATGGGCAGGTTCCCAGGCAGGCTGTGGAATCCCTTCCCAGGGACAAAGGTCCAGCTTCAGGAACTGTGTGTGAGCTGGAGCCTGCTCTGCTCATCATGGCTCAGCAGCCACAGGACTGCCAAGCCTGGGTCCGCACACAGGTGATCAGAAATACTGCATCAGGCAGCTGGGGGTCCACCTGAAACACAAATTCTGTTACTAAAAGGTAGAAACTGAAATTCTCAAAACCCATCAGAATGAGATGAAACGTGAGACTTGTCTTGATTGCTGTCTGAAATGGGCACAGTATGGCTGAAACCCTTTATTCTGGCTGCCACTGTTTGACAGTGCTGTGTAGAGCATTGTTTCATTTCTTGTAAGTGTGAGCTTGGTAATAGTTTATAAGAATCGTTTCTTGTCATTTTACTGGCATGAGGGAATTTGTTGGTACCCTCAGACATCTAAGCTGTGGTTTCTATGACACCCTTTTTTTCTTAGCTCAGGAGGAAATGCACCTTGGCATCGAGAGAAATTGTTTTCATGCAGGACTGGTTCTTGTAAAATTAATCTGAATTTAATATAAGGATAAGCATGTAGTTAATCAAACAGCATATTTGTCGGGGCAAAGCTGGCTTGACTTAGGGAATTTTCCTTGATTTATTGGCAACTAACACAAATTTAATTAGTGATCCATATATTGAGAAAAAAAGCCAAGCAATTTATCCCTTAGAGAAATATTTCCCCTCCCCTCTCCCCAGGCTCAGGTTCAGCCCACCACATTTTCATGCCCCTTCCTACTGCTGTTCCTGCAGGTGTTTCCCCCCTTTGCTCTAAACTGGAATGGCTGCTGGGAGCTGCTGGGAGGCTGAAGTCACCTCTTGTCCCAGAGAACAAACCCAGACAGGACAAGTGCTCCAGCCCTGAGCATCCCAAGGGCTTAGAACTTCTGTCAGGTGCTGGCACTTGTGGGCTGTAGTGAATTATAACACCAGAGCACACCCCAGATCGGCTCAGTTCAGCCTGGCTGCCTATCTGAGAATATAAAATGGTTTTCTTTACCGTGTTGGCAGCTACCTCAGGTTTCTCCTTAGTTCATGTGATGGCCTCTTCTCTGGGGTGTGACCCTGTGTTTAGTGCTTCTCATCATTCATCTTTTGAGGTCAGCTAGAGTGTGTTGCCAGGGCAGAAGGAGCTTTGCATTTCATTCACTGCTCTAATTTTTGGTGCTGCAAGGACAGGAGTACAGCAGAAACAGAAAGGTGAGAAAGATGTTTCAAGTGAAATTAACTGCTATTGTACTGACATAGCCTGGTTATGAAATCACCCTGTCCCCTTTGCTCTGCTAGTAGGTACATCTTTTCTCTGTAACTTCAGAAACTGTGGAATAGCTTTCGTCCAATATTTTAAATCCTTGGAGAAAAATAATAGAAGGGGTCAACTTGTAGCTTTAAATTACTTAAATAACAGACTGTTTAATTTAAAACTACATTAAATGCAGCATCGAGCAAGGGAAGAGCCCCCCTCTTCTCATTGCATATGCATTCTGGATGTTTACTTCATTTTGTGTTTGCTTTTTGGTTCCTAGCCATCATCTCCAGTATAAATCACAGGTGTGAGAAACTGAACCTATGAGGGAAATTTAATGTTTTTCTTTCTTCTGTTTTGTTCACAGTAGAGGAGAGAGATGAAAAACCAAGTAGAAAACTCAGGCAGCCACAAGTAAGCAAAATTCTTGATCCTTCAAAGACACAGGGTTTTTTACTGACTTCAAAGCGTGCTCTGTCAGACTGATGTTCAGCATGAGACACAAGTCTCACAGTTGTTGATGGTACTCCTTAAAGATTTCCTTGTGCAAATACCTGAAGATTAAGCCTGAGCTAACTTATTTGATATTTTGTCATTAGTTTAGCTTTAAATAAGTGAAGAGTCAGTCATGTAAAAGTCATTAAGTACCAAAGCCCATCACTGAGACTTCCAATCACCACATTTTGGTGGTGCATAAACTGGGAAGTCTCTAGCTTTTTACAGGTCCCCGGATGGTTTGGTTTCTGCTTCCTGTCAGAAACAGAAGTGCCTAAATCAATGTTGGTACCTGCTGGGATGTCTAAACCTTGACCTGCTTAGACCCAGCAATAACACTTGGTGTGAGTCCCGGGAGAAGGCTATAAGGGGGTTGCGGTCAAGTGTTTAGAAGACATTTCCCCTTTTTGTTTCTGTTTTTAGTTGGCTTTATTAGGTTCATAGTATGTTCTGTCTGCATATGAAACCAGAAAATATCTCATTTGTTTTGTTATCTGTACAGTAAGAGTTATAAGGACTGGTTCTGGAAAGGGCATTAGAAACCAGGGGATGAGTTTTCTCAGGCTGTCCTGGATGTAATTCTTTTGTTAAAGGAAGCTGACTGTTTGAAATACTCATTGAAATTTTGCAAAACCAGAGTGGTACAGGGATTCCTGTCCTTTATAGAGTGTCTTCTAGACCTTCCTGGGTTCTTGCAGGCAGGAGGATACTGCTGTTTGGATTCCAGGTTGCACAGCTCAAGCTGTGTGCCTGTAATAACTCAATAATGTTCCCTCACCTTTCATTCCCACCTCAAGCCTTGTGTGTTGGTTTATATTATACATCAAGTGACTGCTCAAGCTGTTTTTCTAGGGATTCAGGTTTCTTGTGCTGTATTGCATTTTTATGCTTTCCTAGGTTTTTTGCCTTTAGTGTGATCTGCGGCCATGAATCAATGAAATGTAGATAACTCAAGATGCTCTATGATTTCTGAGTTAACAGAAGGTGCTTGTGGTTTATTGATGTCATTCATGTAAGGTACTGAAGGGCAGTTTCTTATGGATTTAGTTATGTTGCCTCAGTATTTATCCAGCAGCTAATTACAAGTTCAAGTCTATCTTAACACCTGTTTAATGATAGGTGTTTGCTGAAAATACTTAGCAATAAACCTCTGCTGAGCAGTAGCATTGCTAAGCAATATGGGTTGGGACATTAAAGGCAACTTTAAAAACGGTGAACCAAGGAAAAAAGAACAAAACATAACAAAGCCCCTAGAAGTGATGGAGGGGTATTTATTGGCATCAATGGCATGATATTTGTACATTGGTTGCGGTGTAACGTTGCACGGATCAGGCACATCTCAGAAGTCACGTGTGTCAACACAGGAGATTTAAGGCATCTTTTTAAAGTGCTGAGGAATGAGACCAGGAAACCTTCTAAGAACGATGAAAAAGTACCTCCCTACTGCTCAGCTGAGCTGCCTAGGTAAAACACCCAGCTGAGAGCTGCTATTGGTGCAGAAGTGGGTTTTCCTAAGTGTTTCCTGTGCACACCTACTGTGAGGCACCAGCCTCTTCCAGCATTTTGTTCTTGGTTGGGATTTAGGTGCCTGTGATCGGACAAATGTGCTGACATGTTACCATTTCTTACATGCAAAATGCTGTTGGTGAGAGGGGAGAAAGGCAGGTTGTACTCCTCTGGATAATTTTAATGTTAAAAATAATAAATAAAGAATTTCCAAGTAACTTAGAAAATGAGCTGTGAAGTTGGCAAGGCACAAGTGCTTTCTGAATGTCTTTGTGTTTATGAAGGTGCTTCTCATGGGGAGGAAATGCCTCAAGAATGTTAATATCCTTATGCTGTTATTAATGCAAATAGTCTCCTTCTCCTCTTCTCTTTTTCTTTCTCAGTCTCTTTTTGTCTTGGGTTGTGAAGTTTTATTAAGAACTAAATTACATTATCTAAAGATTTTGCTAGTGCCACAGGTGCCAAGAGAATTTCTACGTCGCTGCCTCCAATGATTTGATCAATATATTAGTACTTTCCAGGGTCTTCCAGATGTGTAACCCAATAGAATTTATTCCAAGTGCATTTTGATTTGTGTTGTTCATCCATACCTGAGTGAAGGGTTTCGAAGGTGAGGATGCAGGTGAAAAAAGGATTGCCAAGGGTTGCCTTGGTTTTTTATATCCTTTATTTCTACAAAGAAAGCATAATTTCAGAGGAGGAAAATACTATAGATATTATTTAGAAACTAATTGAAATAAAGATATTTCCTATTTAGCTATGGCTGTTTAAAAATAAGTAGCCAATCAAAAAATCTCATTATGCAGAGGAAAAATATCTACAGTGAATCCTCACAGCTGTCTTCCTAAAATTGTTCAAACTTAGTCTGTGGCAGTAAACCTGTCTTTTGGTGTGATGATTTTATGTGTTTCTCATAGAGCTTCCTTGTGTTTTAAGTATAATAGATGCTTATAAATAAATAAAATCACAGCATTGTTTTTACTTACACATTTTAGAGAGCCTTACTGGAATGAGTGTGGAGGGTTTGTCTTTGTGAAGGTGAGGAGAAAACGGTTACAGGGCCTTGCTCAGTGTCACCCTCCAAGCCCACAGTGCTCTTGAGTCCTTTTCCCTTTTCCCTGGCAAGCTCCAGCCCAGCTGGTGAGGAAGTGTTGCTGTCAGAGCCACAGAGTCTTACAGCTTGGACAGGTAATGCTCCACATTGACACACCTTGCTTTGTCCCAAAAAAAGGAGTTGTGTTTATAGAGCAGGGCTTTCCCCTGTCAAAACAACACATTCCAGTTCCTCCGTGGCCTGGCAAACTGTGGAGTAGTAATTTGGTTGTTAGATTTGTGCTCACTCATTCTGTGTTGGAAAAGGTGGAAAAACTAGGGAATGGTGCGTGACTTAGAGTGGCTGGTTCTGACCAAAGTCTAATGATAGGAAGCAGAAAGTCTGACTGTTAAAGTAAATTATTCAAATACCTGCTGAAGGCTTTAAAAAATGTATGTCACTCTCAAGGTTTGTTATGACAGATAATATGTCAAATAATTTCTGTACTGTGAATTCTTGGAAAACAAGTTCTGGCTCTTAAAATCTCCTATGCAGGGCAAGCCAATTTTGGTTGAGGAAGAGTCATTTATCTTACTGTGGCTGCAGCAGACCAAACCTCCATGCTAAGAGCACATGCATTGCTGCAGCCACACAGGATGGCGTTGCTGATGAACTTGGCAGTGGCAGCTAAGGAAACAGATGAAGCTGACTTGCTGGGAGCATCATTCTTTTGTATCTCCCCATACTTCCTTGAGGTAAATAAAGCTTGAATTGTAGAAATGCCTTGCTGGCTGTATAGTATGTATGGTCTTTATATGACTGATGGACAGATGGATTCTGTACTCTGTGTTTCCGTGGCTGAAATAACATGGAATTCCCTGTACTCAGCATTTGTTCCATATGCATTATTTTTTATTTCACCCAGTAGTATTCCAGGAAGGAAACTGCTCTCCTACTTCTTATTAATCAAATAAGACTTCCAAATTTTAGTTATTATCAGGAATGCCTTTATTTCCCTTTTCATTTTTAAATTCGAGCAGTTTTTATGCTGGTGGCCTTCCACCTCTTCAGAATATTGTGTTTGCTAAATGACTGTCAGCAGACATAAAATCAGCATTGACATTGATAAAATTATGTCAGTAGACACAATGCAGGATTAATTAGAAAGTTTGGCATATAGAAAATCACTATGTATAGTCTTTCACTGCCTGCATTATCATTCTTAATGAGAATTACATAGGGCTGCTAGCAAACACTTCCCCTTTGGAGGTGACTTGCACTGCCACATTCTTTTTCTGTATGTGAGATGTCATTTCTGCATATAAAATTAAATAAATAATGTTCCCAGACTTGGGAAGTTAGACCTGTTTGATCATGGGAAAGGACAGGTGCTGAACACAGTTACTGCCTGCTCCTGTTTCTCAATGCCAAACATAGTTACACTGTTAGAACAAGCTGGAAAATCCAGAAAAGAGGCAAATCCTCCCCCAGCTGCAGTGCTTGAGTCCAGGTTGTAGCTCTTTATCAGATCTGCTTTATCTAGCAGGTTTCAGGTGTGATGTGGAGGTTGTTATGCAAGGTGTGTCACCTGTGCTGAGTTTAAATAAAGCTGCTGACAACAACTTGTTGAAAAACCCCTCAGCATCAGTCTGAATCTCTCTCTTTGAGGAGCACTGAGATTCATGATAATCCAAGGAGAAATTACAGTCTTTAGAAGTGGTGTGTGAGGGAAAAGGAAACGAAGGGACTTAATCTTTGTTTATTCTCCTCAAGATCAGAATCTATAATTTATTAGTCATAATAAAATAAAGGTAGAAAAATTCTGTGGAGCTTTCTGACAAGACTTCTACCAATGAGACTCTCACAACAGTAAAACATGGGAGAGCTAGAACTTTAGGGAAAAGAAAGGATTGTTCAAAACCAAATCACTGACATTGTGGGGGAGAAGGAGTGTCAATATAAATCAAATGGGGGAGGAGGATGGGAGGTGATGCCTGCTCCCACAGCTCACAGTCCTTGTGAAACAGGCCTGGCTGTGCTATAGCAGAGAGAATTTGTTCATGCAGCCTCTGCCTCTGCACGTTCCTTTGGGGTGACATGAACAGGAGTGGTTTTAAAAGATTAAAAGGTGATGTTTTAGGAGGATAATATAGATAGAGACCAGTGCTTATTTTATAGTAATTTCATTTTTCTGAAGGTTTGCAAAGTCAGTGCAGTACTTTACTGTGCTCCCTACATAGCACTCATGTTTCAGCTTGAACTGTCCCTGGGGGAATGGAGCTTACTGATGCCAGGCTTTCAGTGGTGTAAACAAATCACACAGAAACATTTGTTCCATGTCCAGGAAATATGGCACATGCTATTACAGCATAATTTAAAAGGAGATATTAATAACTAAAAACTGTCCATCATAATTTATTTCAGAGTGTAATGGAGGATAAATGCTTTGTATCACAGAGATCTGGCTCCCATTTTACTGTCAGTTTGTATATGCAGCAATTCAGCCTCAGGTGAGAGTGAGTTTGTGGGGTGGAGAAGGGGACAGTAATTTGAGTTTTAAAAAATATTTTGTGTAATTTCTCTTGTCAGAACAAACTATGTTCAAATAGATTTGCAATCTGAAAATAATCTCTCACAGTGGGAACCTAATTTCAGTAATATGATAGAGAACTTTTATTGTACTCCTTGAGGGAAATTAAGTGTGTATTTGTGTTAAAATATGTTTTTAAAGTGCATTGGACAGGGTCCTATCATCATTAGTGGTTCTACACAGAGTCTGCCAAGACACATCACAGTTTGATTCCTTATAAAGACTTGGGGCAGTGCCAGTGCAGGGAGCACTGGCACAGGGTGCCCCAGCCCAGAGTGGCTTCCATGCCCAGTGCCAGCTCTGCTGCCCAGAGGTGGTCCCTGGGCTTTCCAGGACTTCTACAAAACAATGCTGTGGGTTTTCCTTATCTCAGCAGCAAGGGAAACTTCACTCTGTTCCAGGGAGTCCTTGGGCCCCTCCCTTGCAGCCTGCAGCCAGCTCTCCCTGCTGCAGCTGGGCCTTCCTGCCTTCCACGCCAGGTGGTTTCTTTGGGCACCCATTAGCCCTGCTGAGCAGTCACCATTTCAATTGCCCTTTCAGGTACTTCTGCAGCGACCTTAGCCTGGCTGTATTTAGTGTCTCCTGAAGTATCTTAAGTGAAAGAGGAAAAAGAAGTAAAGCTAGTATGTTGAACCCAAAGATCACCATCTAGTTCAGGACTTGAGGCTTATGCCCTTTCCATGCTTTCTGTGATTGGTGATGTTGACACCTGTTGTCAATGCTTCATGTATTATTGTGAGGCTTAAGCCATATCTGTACACATGCATCTGTGGTGTCTTGGGGAAGGATGAGATTTATTCATTTTTACTTTGGTTAAGCCTTTCATCAGGATGCTTTTATTTGAATCTGCCTTTGCTCTGTATTTTATTCAAATAGCAAGATACTGAGATACTTGGGAATCTTCATGTAAGACCTAGTTTGCTTTGAAACTGTGAGTTGTGACCTGTTGTATATCAGAATCTAAAGTCTGTCTGCTGGAAGTGTGTTTGCACAAGTTAGGTGTTACGGAGGTGTCACTGAGAAGCTGTCAGTGATACGTAGGTGTGGGCATTAGGGGATCTCCAAAGCCATCGTGACATACTGATTGTTACTGAAAACTAGGTCATTTTCATAGAAACTGGGACACAGGGACAGGAGTCCATGAAAAGAAGGAGGGAGAGGGTCAGTTGCATGTCTGAAAAGAAAAATATCTGTCTTCACTTTGAACTATCTGCTCAGATCTTGGAAACTAGTTGGGTGTTTTTTCCTGTTTTTTCTGCTCATTTACATCATAATGTATTTTCTTAAAATCAGCCACATCATCTTTCTGTGATTAGCTGTGGTGGATTCAGTCTTGGCCCCTGGAGCTGCTTTCATGTCAATACAGAGCTGACATTGTCAATACATATCTGGAATATCAGGGGGAAATGGCAGCACTAGCGAGACCTCTGCAGTATCAGCCTGGGTACCCTGTATGTGGCACGAGGAGTGACAAGGAGTGTGTTTCTCAGCTCCTGAGCCATTTGCAGCTTTTAAGATCTAAATATTTAAATACTGATAGCAGCACAAGAATGCCAGTTTCCATCCAGTCATGTAAGGTGCACAAATGCATTGTGGACAAAAGCCAGTGTGGAGCTTCTTGGACAGGAGGTTTATAGCTCAAAGCCAGAAGCTTTCCAAGTGTTAGGGGCAAAATCCAGAAGGCAGCTGAGCCTCCCATGGCCTCTCACTCACTTGCCCCCAGTGGGATGGGGGGGGGAAATTGGAAGGGCAGAAGGGAGAAAACTTGTGGGTTGATAAAGTCATTTTAACAGATAAAGCAAAAGCCCTGCACACGAGGAAAGCAGAACCAGGAACTGATTCTTCACTTCCCATGGCTGGGCAGGTGTTCACCCATGCCCAGGAGAGCAGGGCCCCATCACGTGTGACAGTGACTGGGGAGGACAAGCTCCATCACCCTGAATGTCCTCCTTTCCTTCCTTCTTCTCCTGCCCCAGCTCAGTGTGCTGAGCATGGCCCCACATGGGCTGGGAAATCCCTTGGGTCACTTGGGCTCAGCTGTCCTGGCTCTGTCCCCTCCCAGCCCCTCTCTGGTGGGGCTGGGTGAGGGCCAGAGGAGGCCTTGGCTCTGTGTGAGCTCTGCTCAGCAATGCCCAAAACATCCCTGTGCTGCCAACACCCAAAACATCCCTGTGCTACCAACACCCAAAACATCCCTGTGCTACCAACACCCAAAACATCCCTGTGCTGCCAACACCCAAAACATCCCTGTGCTACCAGCACCCAAAACATCCCTGTGCTGCCAACACCCAAAACATCCCTGTGCTGCCAACACCCAAAACATCCCTGTGCTACCAACACCCAAAACATCCCTGTGCTACCAGCACCCAACACATCCCTGTGCTACCAACACCCAAAACATCCCTGTGCTACCAGCACCCAAAACATCCCTGTGCTGCCAACACCCAACACATCCCTGTGCTACCAACACCCAAAACATCCCTGTGCTACCAACACCCAAAACATCCCTGTGCTACCAACACCCAGAACATCCCTGTGCTACCAAAACCCAAAACATCCCTGTGCTGCCAACACCCAAAACATCCCTGTGCTACCAACACCCAAAAA
This sequence comes from Camarhynchus parvulus, assembly GCF_901933205.1. NCBI lineage: Eukaryota > Metazoa > Chordata > Aves > Passeriformes > Thraupidae > Camarhynchus > Camarhynchus parvulus. Next base: position 1,972,984 of record NC_044576.1, on the reverse strand, counting down.
CATCCCTGTGCTGCCAACACCCAAAACATCCCTGTGCTACCAACACCCAAAACATCCTCGGCTACCAACGCCCAAAACATCCCTGTGCTACCAGCACCCAAAACATCCCTGTGCTACCAACACCCAAAACATCCCTGTGCTGCCAACACCCAAAACATCCCTGTGCTACCAACACCCTGCACCCTGTGCTACCAACACCCAAAACATCCCTGTGCTACCAACACCCAAAACATCCCTGTGCTACCAACACCCAAAACATCCCTGTGCTGCCAACACCCAAAACATCCCTGTGCTACCAACACCCTGCACCCTGTGCTACCAACACCTAAAACATCCCTGTGCTACCAACACCCAAAACATCCCTGTGCTGCCAACACCCAAAACATCCCTGTGCTACCAACACCCTGCACCCTGTGCTACCAACACCCAAAACATCCCTGTGCTACCAACACCCAAAACATCCCTGTGCTGCCAACACCCAAAACATCCCTGTGCTACCAACACCCTGCACCCTGTGCTACCAACACCTAAAACATCCCTGTGCTACCAACACCCAAAACATCCCTGTGCTGCCAACACTGCTTCCAGCACAAATCCAAAGCATAGTGCTAGACAAGCTGCTCAGAAGAAAATTAGCTGAAACCAGTGCACCAGGAAAGAAGGCCCAGGAGTTAGTCTGAGTTATTTATTCAGGAGAAACATGCAGCAGGAAATTTTAGTCACCAAGTCCATGGTGAGTCTCCTTGGATCTGCTTGTTGAAAATAACACTACAATACATCCTCAACGTGCAAGTTCCAAATCAGTGCAGAAGACAAATCTGTGTTTACTGGTGATCTCAAGCCATTCTCATCTTATCTTACATCTTCTTTCTCCTCATAAATCCCTAACTGCTCTTGGTTAAAAGGGCACTCCTTCAGACTGTGTTGTTTAGCACTGACAGTGTGTGCTGCCTTGACTGCAGGAGGGTGTTGTCAGAACATTCTTCCTACAATTATCAGAAAGACTAGCAACCTCAGAGGATGTCCTCTGAAAAATTTTCATTTCTAATGGCTGTGTATTACCAGCCTGTGCCTGCTTGCATGTTCTGATTAAACATGGCATCTTGAGGTTCCTTCTGTTAAACTTTTGATAGGAATTACTCTGAGGGTACACAGAGTTTTTCTTCAGCTATCCTGACTCCTTTAGTAGTGTCAGCTTTTGTTACAGAAAGAAGCCAAGCAGCGTGAGCAGCATGGAGCTTCTCTTGTCACCTCCTCGTGAAATCCTTTACTGTCTCCTACTACTTCCCACTTCATCACTAGTGTTCATGCTGGCCACCAATGTTTTTAATGCTAAAGGCCCATTCAAACCTAATTCCAGCAGGAATAAGAACGATGTCCAGCATCAGACAGCCTAACATACACATTCAGGGTTACTCTTCAAAGTGGATATGGCTCTGAAATCACAGCAAGATCCACAGCTCCTGCTTTCCAGAGGGTGCTTGTGCCTTGAAAAAGCTGGTGGAGCAGTGCCCCCCTTGGGGGGAAGCCCCCATTTTTTTTCCCAAGTGCTTGAATGCTCTGCAGAGCATTCTCTACCTGTGCTGAAACCATTAGCAATATTCCAAGAGATTTCCAGGGCAGAAGCCTCCCTGCAGTTTTGCTTTCTTTCAAACTATTCTGTTTCTCTGCCCTAGCACTTTCTTAGCATGTGCTCCAGAAATTGTCAGAGTAAATAATGGTCTGCTGTCATCAGTCCTCAGCATCAAATACCTCAGCAGTGAGACAGAGCTGGCAGAGAGCTGAAAGCTTTTAATCCTACACACAGACCCACCACCCATAATTTCAGTCAAATGTCTTTTCAAGGATAGACTGACAGATTTAAATCCTAATGGCAGTCTATAAATTCTGCAAGACAGTCTTTTAATATCCTAGTCTATGGCTATACTTTCTAATTCTTGAGAATATTCAATCTATTCTTCCTTCCTCATCCCATATCTAAGAAACCATCACAAGGTCTTGAAATCCTATCATTATTATATCCAGGTGGTGTAAAATGAATCTCCTATACACTTTGATGCAAATGAGTTTTTCAGAAACTTCTCCCCATTTAAAAGAATGAATGCTAGAAAATATTTTTGCTTTTTAATCTAAAACTTCTTTGGAATGGTGCCTCTCTGAGCAGTATTCTGCTGAAGAAAGTAGCAATTTTCACTTCTCAGGCTGTAGGATACAGACACCTACATGTGCACCAGATCACTGCATCAGCCTCAGCATGTAAGAACCAGTCTCAGTCGGTTCCAAGGCCTGCTGGTGATGTTTCCTGTAGCCCACCTGTAAAGATTGTGCTGCCAGCCAGCTGACACCTTGCATAAGGGGTGAAACAGGACCTTCTTTAGCTGCACAAGCACTGAGGAGCAGAGCATTGCCTCTGCCTTTGCCATGAGCTCAGGGTGATGTAGGTAAAGGAAGATCCTTGGATCTTTGCATAATACACTAAAGTTATACTGTATCCGTGGCTTACAGCACTATTCACTTCCCAGTGTCATTTCCAGGCCTCCCCAAGTTCTTCGGGTAATTTTGCCACCAAACACCAATGAAAACTCCCTCAAGATCACACCTGCAGGCATTGTGTGAGATGGAAACATGGCACAGCCTGCCAAGCCCCGCTTGGGCCGTGCAGAAAAGCTCTGACTTTCTCCTGCCAGTACACAGAGATATTAGTCAGAGTTATCTGTGTGCAGAGTCTTTGGGAACAAAGCATTCAGCCAATCACTCAGTTTATTTCTGTGAATATTCATTTTGATTTTTAAACTAATTAATGTGAAGTGCTTTGAAATAATTCTGTATTTACTGTTCATTTGCATCTGGGGAATCTTTCTCTCATGTGAATTCTCACAAGTAGCCTGAGCAGGATCTAACTAAACTGCAAAATATGTGTATCAAAATTCCCACTGTTCTTGTTATCTAAACTATTCAGTGAGGAACAGAATACCATTTAATTTCAAAGTGATTTTGAAGGATCTGTTTGTGAAGATAATTTCTGAATGTGTTAGGCAAATTAATGTTGATTAATAAATCTATTCAATAGTTTTTTACTGGATGTGAATTCCACCACATTTATGAAATTACTCCTTTGAGTTTCTAACAGTTCCAGTAAGACTTGGAACTACATTAACAAAATTTACTGCTAAGGCCATAGATCTGAACCCAGCCCTCAGTCTCCCCTGTGTAACATTGGCTTTACAAGCTGTGTTATAGTCCTCAGATCAGGGCCATTCTTTTATTCTGTGTTCATTAAGTGCGTAGCACAATACCTCTGTTTTCCATATAATTCTTGTTAGCACTTGAGAACAAAAGAACATTTTAAACATCAACATACTAAAATATGAATAAACGATTTCCCCAGAACTAGTGAAAACTAGTGCAGTTTATAGTGGATGCTTTCTCAACACATCTAAACATTTAAGAATGTGGAACCCTATTAAAAAGTCAATGGAAATTTAGATTATCAAACCTCTCAAGTAATTTTTAGAAGGGCTTTAATATATACTTAGAATTGTATGGTTTTCAATGAAATAATAATTTTATTATTATTATGTACTTGAGTAGTGTTAAGCTGACCCACTAAGTTCATTCGGAAGGACTTAGCTTAGTAACCATCCAATCTGTTCCACTGAAATAGTCTTTGGCTTCAATCCAAAAGAGAAAACTGTTTGGTACATGACATACAAAATTTCAGTAAGAAATGAGAATTTAATGAGGTGTCATGAGACATAACAGGGGGTTTTTATACACCATTACATGAAATAGGATTAATAATTTTAAGGAAATTACCTACAATTGTGTAAAAATACAGAAATCAGGCTTGAGGTGAACTGTTGAAGAAAACACCCTCAATAAAAGTGATTTTTACATTTTGTTCAGGAAGCTGCCACTTAAGGTAAAACACTTTGCTTCTAAAATTCAAAATTGTGTTAATGCACCCTGCATGTTCACTGTAGCAGTAAATTACAAAATTTATTATAATTTAGAGTTAAGAAAACAATTTGCCTTTGAGGCATGGTAGCAAAGAGGCAGTGATAAAGAAAATAATGAGTACATGCAACTATATATGCTTATAACATGGGGATAACATTTTAATGCATGTCTGTCAGTACAGAGCAAGACTTGCAGGGGGCAAACACTAAAGTTTTGAGGCCAGATCTAGAAGTGTTGTTTGTGGCACTGCCAGAGTTTTACCCCCACCAGCAGATAAACTGCTTCTAACTTTTAAGCTAAGCTCATATTTTTTTATGAGCTTTTTACTCTTCTCCTGTCTCATGTCCCCATAACAGCTCTGGCTGTGCACAGTTTGCTGTGGTCACCTTACGGAGCGAAGTTTTGTGATAAAGAAAAATTCCATGAAACAACTTCTTGGTGTCTCATGCATATATGGAATTTAGGAGCTGTAGCCTGAGCTGTGCTGAAGTCACAAGTGGGCTGCTGGAAGTCTTGTGGAATTCAGGAGGAGCAAATGCAGAGACCTGATACAAGTTCAGCAATCCATCAGGACAGATCCAGTGCACCAGCATCTGTGTCAATCACTATCTCACAGCTGATACTAGTATAAAAACACTGGAATATTTTCACAGAATATTTAACTGACATTTCTTCCCCTTTCTTCTTTCTCCTTCTAAATGTCCCTCATATTTTTACACAAAAGTATTTATTCCAGAGTTCCATTCTGTGGAGTTTAATATCTCTTCTGCCTTACACCAGCATCTAGAAATATATTTTTTATATGCAGAACCTTGGAGGTGTAAAAAAAGAACTGCAAAACCTAACTCTGTTCCTTTTCTGACTGGTTAAAAGCACAGCAGTAGGAGTTAGCTGGCTAAGAGCAATCATTAAGGATTTCTTTTTAAGGATTTCATAAAGAGTTTTTTTGGGTTTGTTTTCACTTAAAGTCTGTAATTTACCTCTTCAAATCAAAATTCAAATGGAAATAAATAAACAGTTAAAATAAGCTCTTAGAAACTAATTTTTAGTACCTCTAATTTTGCTGCAGGTGCATCTATAAATGGAAAAAAATAGATTCAAAAGAGTGATGTTTAAATGTAAGTAGGTTTAGGAAGCAGCATGGTAAATAGGCTTGCTGTCTGTGTGTCAGGCTGCCTTATGTTGTGTGCTGTGGGAACTGCCTCATCCAGCCTTACTCTTTTGTGCTAGGACAGCTTTGTTTTGTTGTGCTGCTTTGTGTTCTTATTTATATAGATGCCAGTACTTTCTTGTTTATCACAGACTTGCTAGCTGCCTCCAGTTTGGTATTTGAATATGCAAACAGCTGTTGGGATTTGAGATAACAGCTATAGTGTTGTGCTAATGCTGGGTATGCATTTTTGCTTGAATTCACTGCTTTTACAAAAAGTATATACTTAATCAGCAAACTTTGGAATTTGAGAGTGTCTCTGTTCCATTTCTTACTAAAAGTTGTCACATATTTTACTGCTATTTATCTTGTTTCCTGGTGATAATTACTGTTCTCATCCATTACATTGAGACTGTCCTGGAAAAAATCTAGTAGCCATATGCTGCACATGCTTTTCAACCCAAAACCAGCAATTCCAGCTTGGTTCCATGCAGGTTCAGTTGTTTGTTTGTCCTGTGAGGAATCTCTGTGTGGCAAGTTTCACACACAGTCAGTAGCTCTTGGATGTCACTGTGGCTCCTGCATATGCCTTCTGCAGGCTGGGAAGAGCACAGAATGGTTGGAACACAAAGATAAAGGTATTCTAGGATTCTGCAGTTTTAAAGGGTTGTGGTTTGATGGGCTTTTTTAAAGTCAGTTACTCCACTCTTAGAATGTGCTATTTAATGGAGTTTTATGTGAGCAGGAACTGAAAGCAGCCTGAAAGGGCAGCAGGATATTTGAGGCGTTGCCTTGGGAAAGGTGGAGCAGCCAGGCGCCCTTGTGCCCTGTGTGCCCTGCCCTTCTGTGTGCATTGCCATTCTGTGTGCCCTGTGTGCCCTGTGTGCTCTGTGTGCCCTCTGTGTGCCCTGTGTGCCCTGTGTGCTCTGTGTGCACTGTGTGCCCTGTGTGCTCTGTGTGCTCTGTGTGCCCTGTGTGCCCTGTGTGCTCTGTGTGCCCTCTGTGTGCCCTGTGTGCCCTGCCCCTCTGTGTGCCCTGTGTGCTCTGTGTGCTCTGTGTGCCCTCTGTGTGCCCTCTGTGTGCCCTGTGTGCACTGTGTGCACTGTGTGCTCTGTGTGCACTGTGTGCCCTGTGTGCTCTGTGTGCCCTGTGTGCTCTGTGTGCTCTGTGTGCTCTGTGTGCCCTGTGTGCTCTGTGTGCCCTGTGTGCCCTGTGTGCTCTGTGTGCACTGTGTGCTCTGTGTGCACTGTGTGCCCTGTGTGCTCTGTGTGCTCTGTGTGCTCTGTGTGCCCTGTGTGCTCTGTGTGCCCTGTGTGCTCTGTGTGCTCTGTGTGCCCTGTGTGCTCTGTGTGCCCTGTGTGCCCTGTGTGCTCTGTGTGCTCTGTGTGCCCTGTGTGCTCTGTGTGCTCTGTGTGCTCTGTGTGCTCTGTGTGCCCTGTGTGCCCTCTGTGCCCTGCCCCTCTGTGTGCCCTGTGTGCTCTGTGTGCTCTGTGTGCCCTGTGTGCCCTCTGTGTGCCCTGTGTGCACTGTGTGCCCTGTGTGCTCTAAGTGCCCTGTGTGCACTGTGTGCCCTGTGTGCTCTAAGTGCCCTGTGTGCTCTGTGTGCACTGTGTGCCCTCTGTGTGCCCTGTGTGCCCTCTGTGTGCCCTGTGTGCCCTGTGTGCCCTGTGTGCCCTGCCCCTCTGTGTGCCATGTGCCCTGTGTGCCCTGTGTGCCCTCTGTGTGCCCTGTGTGCCCTGTGTGCCCTGCCCCTCTGTGTGCCATGTGCCCTGTGTGCCCTGTGCCCTGTGTGCCCTGTGTGCCCTGTGTGCCCTGCCCCTCTGTGTCCCCTGCCCCTCTGTGTCCCCTGCCCCTCTGTGAGCACACACTGCACAGCCCTGCACCACATCCAAGGCCAGCAGGAGCAGGGCTGAAGCTCTGGGCTTCCCCAGAGAACAAAGCTGGGAAGTTCTGCAGGGCTCCCCGAGTGGGGACTGTCAGACCACACAGAGAAAAGCTCAACTGAAACTATCCAGAGCACATTGCTGATTCAAATTGACACTGCCTTTTTTTTTTTTTTTTTTGGTCAGACTGATGCCAAAAAACACTCTGGGAGAAAACTATGACTAGAAAATGAACAGATACAGGTAAGACATATGCAAAAATGGAGTTTGTCTCCAGTGTTAAATACCAATACAGAACTCCAGTTTGACTGGAAGATTTGGTAAATCACTGTCAAGGCTCCATATTGAAGGCTATATTGGTAATTAATTTGATAACTGGGATGTATTTCTTGCTCCTTGTTTACAGTATGTTATCAGTAAGCTTAATAGTCTTTTATTTTAAACCAACTGAAAATTATTTTCTGGCCATATAAAACAGTTACTTCTTAATTTTTCAGATGTTAGTCTCTCTTTAATGACTTCTGTGGAAGGATGTGTTTCATCATCTAGTTGTTTGCCTTAAATAGACTTTCCTTTTTTTCTTGAATCAGAATTGAAGGAAAGATTACATAAATAATGTTTTCACTTCTGGCAAGCTTCCTATATTATGTGACCTTATCTGCAGCAATACATTTACCTTTCCTTCAGCTAGGATGCAGTAACTCAGTGTATCCAGTTGTGGGGAGTTATCCAGACTGGACACCAGGTGGTCCCCAGAGCTCCTCTGTCACTGCCCCAGCTGGGCAGGGTAAGAAAACACAGCCAAAGGCTCCTGCTACCATCCTGTGCAAAACAGACTCAGCTTGGGGCAATTAGCTTAAATCAGAGTAGGAATGAGAAGTAAAATGAAATCCTAAAATACCTTTCATTCACCCCACCCTTCTTCCCAGGCTCAGCTTCACTTCTGAGTTCTCTACCTGCTTCCCCACAAGGGGATGGGAATGGAGACATGGTCAGTTCTTCTAATGTTTCTGCTGCTCCTTCCTCCTCAGGGGGAGGATTCCTCACATTCTTCCCACATCGTGGATCCCTTCCACGGGGTGCAGTCCTTCAGGAACAGCCTGCTCCAGTGTGGGTCCCCCACAGGGTCATGAGTGCTGCCAGCAGACCTACTCCAGCGTGGTTCTAATGTTAATGCCTTACCACTGCCCCAGCTCCAAGAAATCCTGACTCTGAGGCCAGGTTAGATGGAAGAGGCCTGATTTAACATTCCTGTTCTGTCTAGCATTGGTGGTGGTCTTGTATCAAGACATATCACAGGAATATTTCGCTTCTAAAATGCTCTGTACAAGTGTGCAGAACCAGGGGAACTGGAACCAGAGAGATCATAAGCATTTATTATACTACAAATTTGTCTAGATAATACTTAAAGCTGTTAATAGTGTAAAAGCCTGACCTATGTAAGTTTGGCAGAAAAAGTGCTGAGTGTAGCAGTTTGAGAGAAATACCAGCAATACAAGCAGATGAGATTTCAAAGGTTAGAAATGCGTGTTCAGGACAGGAATTAGTAAGAAGCTTTAGTTTTTGGTGATGAAGACAGCTTTCTCAAGCAGTCCTTTCAGCCACCCCAAATTACTTCCTCACCAAAGGATATGCAGGGGCATTTCAGTAGCCAAGGAGAGAATGGGTATAAACTGCTGTGGAAAACATTGTGGTGAGGTGTGCCTGGGGACTGAGAGCTGTAGAGCTTGGTCACTGCAATACAACTTCTTATTCATGGTGTGAGTTACTAGGAACAACAATGGAAAGCCAGGCTGTTTTACTTGATACATATCATGTAAATGGTTGTGAAATTGAAATGGTTATTACTTATGTGCTATAGTTGGATTATACCACGTTGTGGTGCTTTGCAAACTGCTAAACAGAATTTTGCAGTGCTCTCCTCAGTGAGGACTGTGCTATATGACCATATAGCCTATAAAAACCCCAAACAGCTCAGAGTAAGAGCACATAATGTAGAGTTCTTTAGATCCTAGCTGATGTATTTTTCTTTCTCTTTTTCTAGGAAAAGTTACTGGATTGAAATTTCTCAGTATTCCATAACAATACAAGAGCTCATTAGACATAAAAGTGTGTCCCTCAAAGAGCCATCAAAAAACCAACTCTGAACAGCCAAAGGCTTCTTCAGAGAATCCAGTGAGTCATGTCCTCTTCCTGGGCTGGCTTTAGTGAAGTTTCTCTGGTTTACCTCAGAATCTGACTGTGCCTTGGTTCTCCCTGGGCTGCAAGAGAAGGGGAGTTGCCCTTCCTGGACCTGGTGCTTGCCCACTTACAGTAATCAGAAGTTCCTCCACTTCAGCTACAGACACAAGAAGTGCTTCTCAGTTGTTTCATATCAAGCTTCTGAACAATAGAAATGAATACTGAAACAAAACAAAAATATGCCAATACTATTTAATGTAGCTTTTTTTTTTGTGTATGACTTTTGAAGGCAAATGGCTACACAGTGCTGTTTGAGGGATCAGATATTTGTCTGCAAATTGCAAAACCTGCAGCTCCTGAGATCCCACTATGGGGAGCAGCTAATGTGGAACCCCTGAGGAAGGACAGGCAGCCTCCCTGTCCCAAAGCCTGGTGTGGCCTTATCATCCCTCTCACCTGTGAGTAGCAAACGAAATTCACCTGTGGAACATGCGCAGCCACAGCTGGCAGTGTTTCAGAGGAACTGGACTGAGAGCAAAGGAGGAACAAAGCACAAGGGGCACAGAGAGAAGGAAGAGGACAAGGTAAAGCTTTGGTTTAGGTGCTGCCTTTGAAAGGTTGGTGTAGAGGATGAGAGGAGCTGTGAGAACACTGCTTCAAAGTTCTGCTTGGGCTGCCTGGAGCAGTCACTCAGAGTGAGGGAGGGGAAGGAGTACTTATCTCTACTTACCTGTTGTATGTACAGGTGTTCTGGACTGGGACCTGGAAGAGCAGCTGTGAGCCCTGGGAGAACAAGGTAAGATAACCAGAATAAAATTATACAAATAGATGGGCACAGGGGCACAAAGTAGCACAACACTTCTTTGAATTTTGGCGAAGACATGTTGGAAAGTTCTAGTGCTTCTTTACAGGTGTAGGATTATCCAGGATCAAAATGAACCCATAGTAGTCACAGTAGTAAAACCAGTTTTGTTCCTGTAACTATTTACAGTGAGGATTTTTTCTGGTCCTGCTGTGGCAGGTACATACCATGCCTCATCGCAATCTGATCTGACTAGCACAAGCTTCTAGCTTTAGTACCTGGTGGTACCTGGCAGAGGGTGACAAAGGCCTGCTGTCTCCTAGGGTAAGCTCATGGTGAGTGAGGGTGTGGAAAGGCCTCATTTCTGCTGCACTGAGCACGTACACCCTGCAGCAGGGAGCTGGGGATGTGGTGTGTCTGTTCAGGACACTTGGATTGTGAACGAAATGTGTATGGCCATGGTTATGCATGGGTGCTGTTGTTCTGCCCTCTCTAGCTGGGACTGTTCATCCTACTTGCTCTTGAAGGACCTTGCCCTCTAAGTGCTTCTCATGTTAGTGCAGCACCAGTCAGCTCTGTCTGCAGAAAAGGTGCCCCTCAAACTGCCTTGTGCTTGCTCCCTGAAAGCCACATCCTATGGAGAAAGGTGGGGGCTGATTTGAAATTTGAGTAGAGAAGCATGGGTAAAACTATGAAAGCAGATTCCTGGATTAGTGAATAGACTTTAAAAAACATTTGTGTTGAAATAGGAAGTCAGAGTTGTATTGGAGTAATGCTACAATCAGAAGCATGTTTTGACTTTGACGTAGCTATTTCTGCTGTAAAAGCTGCTGCTCTGTGTATTTATATACCCACTCCCCATGTATTTTCAAACTTTGAATTTTCTAAGACTTTCTTTGTCTTTTTGATGTTCTGAGTATAGGTAGTTTCAAATTTTTATGTTTCTAGAACTGCCAGTTAATGTAGAGCTCAAATGCTAACTGAAATTATCTTAACTATGGGCACAATACAGGTCAAAGTAATTTTTATGTAGGTCACCTCAATAAAAGTGCCTCTTGCACTTTAGAAATAAATGCATGTTCCACAATAGCTCCTTGTTACTGTCAGTATTGAGGTGTATCAGCCAGGTAGGGCAAAGAAAATGCTTTTGGAGACACAGATTTATCATAGTTTATGTGGCCTTGTGGCATATGTGACAACTGCTAAAATTTCAAAGCTCATAATTAATAATGCTGGCACTGAAAGAGAAGAAGAAGTCATCAGGAGAGGTAATATTTTCCTACATTGAAACCAAGTAAGGTTGGTGATGCGAGAAGCTACTTCAGGAAGAGTCATTAAAAACAACCAGGCAGTATAGAAATGCTTTCATATTTTTCTCAACAAAAATAAAATGTGAAGATGACAGCTGAGAATTGAAGCATTACAGTCAAGAAAATATCTTGGCCTGGGAATAACTGGGAGGGGGGGGGAAGGGGGAATGGGTTTAAAAGTCCTAACAGCTTGGAATGAGTAAGTTAATGTTTTATACAAAGTGTTTTCATTGTCTCAGTTGCTATTGAGGGATTATATCAAGACTTCTTGCAACAGATTAAGTGTTGTGTAGTTTTATTTTGGAGAAACCCTCAGCCTCTTTTTCATCATCTGTAAGAGATGTATTAAAGGATTTACTGGTTTGTGTAAATTTCAGAGACAACAGGACATCATAATTTTATAACTTCTTAATAATGCATGTAGGTGTCTTATTGTTCAGTAAAAGATTATTGGTTTATGATTTTTTTTAAAGAAACATTTGTTTCATTAGCCGTGTGCCTTCATAATGAGACATTGTATCCATCCAACTCTGTTTCATGCAAGAGTTTCTACAATACTGATCATTGCTAGAAGATGCTAGATTTTCAGATATATTTTATTCTTCAGTGTAACATAAGTTGCCTTCAGCTACTTCAGTAGTTAGGGTCAAACATATTAATATCAAATAATAGCAGGATAGCAGTTGTCCCAGTGTGCCATTTCCCAGTCCTTCCTTTGGTACTGGGCAGTATTTAGCTGGAGTGTTGACTGCCCGTCCCTGGCCAGTCTTGTGATGAAAGACAGTAAAAGAAGCTTTCTCCCTAACAGGAAAAAGTCTTCAGCTGGTGAATAAGTACCAGCTGCCACACTTCTGCCAAATTACTAATTCATTCCTCCTCTCCCTCATAATTAGTACAAAAATGCAGGCACGAATCAGAAGGATTCTATTAGTGCTTTCTAAATTACATCTAACAGTGAGAATACCCTGTGTATTAAAATAGCTTTTACTGAACCTACCACTCTGTCCTTTCAGTTTTATTTCCAGTCTTTCCTGTTCTTATCCATTTTCTTAGGTATCCCTAAAATCTTGTAGTCTGAAGCTGAACTTTGAAAGCTTGAAAATCTTCATGGTGCATTTGTTTTATATCATAGCTTTAGCCACATGGTAATTTTCATTTTCACTTACAGTGCTGGAGACAAGCAAATGATCAGTTGAGTGAGCAAATGTTTTCCGTGTTCTTTCTGTTGTTTTTGGCCTGTAGGAATCTGGGACTTCCTCATGGCTCCTGAAACCAAGGAAATTTTTAGATACTAGCCTGTCACTATGGTTCCTGCCAAGAAGTCATGAGAAAGTTCAGTTCTAGTAGCTGCAGTGATGAGCAGAGACAGCTGAGAAAAGCAGGAAATGTTGGAGTGAATTGTTCATGAAGTGTTCATTTTCACTCATCAGTACTTCTCTCTTAATTATAGATAACAATAATTGTATCTGCTGGGATCATGTTATCATGGTATTTTATTGCTTAACAACAAACCAACCACTGGAATTACAAATGGAAGACAATGAATAGCCTCCTATTGGAAAGTGTAAGGCTGGTTTTTAATCATGGTGTGAACTTAAGGAAGAGACAGACTGCAGGGGGATAGGTTATTTCTGTGGGTACACAGCCCACTTTGAGATTTATTTTTCTTGCTCCCCATTAACAATAATTGTTAAAATTACACTCTTGTATAAGGAAATTTATTTGGCTTGTAAGTACTGTGGGTGGGCAGGGCTCATTTTTTCTGAGTAAGCAGTGAAGTGATTTGTAGCCATTTGAATGGTATACATGAATAAGCAGAAATAGCTCATGTGTATTTGCAAGGCCACTAGCAGGCATGTCAAACTTATTTTCCCATCAGCTAGTTCTGAATTCATCAGTTATTTATTGGGGAATTATATATGAGAGCATTTTAAATGGAAATACAGTGGCAATCTTTATTGATTTTTTTTTTTAATCTCTGTTTTCAGTTATGGGATGTGTTACCCTGCAGAATTGGAGAATTTACTGTAATCAAACCAGATATTTTAAACTTGGCTAGGAACAGTATCATTGACTGATGTATATTGGTCAAAAACCACCTAGTGCATAGGCATAACTCTGACATTAGGGATTCCAGGAAGTTGCCCTTACAGGAAGCCTTTTTCCACATCATCAGCTCAGGCTCTGTGATGCTCTTACAGACAGTGGCTGACATCCACGAGAGCTTTGCCTTAAACAGCCTAAAAAGCAGTCTTCTAATCAGCACTTGAGGAACTGGCTAGTATGCTCTTGTCTCATTTGTCTTACAAAGCAAACACCAAAAATTCAGTGCATTTTGTTATTTTGCATGGAGGGGGTTCAGTCTTTTCCCAGTAAATGATAAAACACTGAATTATTTGCACACTTACTTTGGTCTAAATTCCTCTTTAAATCAAAGCTCCCAAATACACAAAGGGATGCAGATATGCAGCTTGATCAAATACATGATTAACAGCTGTCTTGTCATTAAAAAATGGTTGACTTCTGTGATAAGCAGCCCAGGTTTATTTGTATTTCATCTGTCAGAAAGCACTCTGAAAACCAAAATCAAGAGTAGTGGGTTGTCATGGTCACATTTTCTGAAAAATCTCTTTGCCCAGGATTTTCTCCTGGGAAGCTGAGAAGCCTCAGAGAAAAAGGAAAACAATTCTTATCTCATTTCCTTCTCCTGTGTTGTGCTCACATCTGGAGTGTGATTGGAGATTGTTTATCCAACAGGTGATTGTTTCATTGGTTTCATGTGAATTGTTTTGATTTACTGGCCAATCGTGGCCAAGTTGTGTTGGGCCTCTGGAAGGAGTATGAGTTTTCATCATTATCCTTTTAGCCTTCTGTAAGTATCCTTTCTGTATTCTTTAGTATAGTTAGTATACTTTAGTATAGTATTCTTTTATATAATATAGTATCATAAAGTAATTAATTAGCCTTCTAAGAACATGGAGTCAGATTCACCATACCTTCCTTCATCTGGGAACCCTGCAAATACAATGACAGGGCAGAAGTTAATTATAAATGCATTGAACAATCAAGGCTTCTGATGAAGGAAGGGTCACTCCCAAGGGCTGTGAAAGCAATGACTGTGCTGGGGCTGGGGCTGTAGCATCTGGGCAGGGGCTGGTGTGCATCCCTGACTCAGCAGGGCCTCCTCCCTCGCAGTCCCGCTGTGAATTATGTGCCCCTGGCTTTGGGGCCTTAACTGAGACTACCTGGGGGGTTGGTGCTGAGGCATGAAACCAAGAGAAGGGAGGAGACTGGGATCAGGTGTGTGTGCTCTCATTGCAGGAGGAGGAGGTGGATCCATTGAAGGTGGTGAGAGCCAGCTTCAGCACAAAGAGGTGGCCAGGGTCTCCTATGCAGCAAGTCAGTGAGCAGTGGGACCCCCATCAAAGCGCCTGTGCATGCTGCAGTTGGGATAAATTAAAGAAATTAGTTAATGCAAGAGATGGCTGTGAAGGGATGCTAAATTTATAGAAATACCATCCAAGTCATGACATCCCTAGCCAAAAATACTTGACAGTTAGAACAGTTTTACCTTAGAAGTGCTTATTGCCACTCTTGGAGGCAGGATGACCTTCATCTGATAGAGTACTGCTTTTCTCATGGTAAAGTTCTATTCTCATTTTGCAGCTGTACTGTCAGAGGAGTTTGAGTCCCTTCTGTAGCCCAGCTTATGTAAGATTTATTACAAAAGCAATTCACTTATGGGCCCCAGGGCTTGAAATACCAGTCCAAAAAGGAGGGAATTCACTATGATGTTTTTTTTAAACAGACACGTTGTGATCTTGCTTATTTTCTAACTGTGATTTCTTGGCATCTTGCAGCCTTACTCACTCAACTGACCTGTTAAAATACACACTGAATTTCTGTTGAACTGTAGGAACTTGGAATATCTTGACAGAACTCACAGTATTTTTACACAGTTAAGTGGAAATAAGAAATCTGTAGTTTTGTACTGAAAAAGTTGTTCTGAATTGCAGAACTATATTAAGCCTTTTCTGCAAAGGTCAGGCTGCATCCATGACCTGAACATTTTTCACAAGAATATGCCTCAGAATCTGTAGTTTTTCTTAGGCATTGCTTTCACTGCTTTATTTCTGTCCCCTTGGCCCCTTTTTTAAGAGAGTGAAATAATCAATTTATAAGATCAGCAAGTCACTCATAGGTGCTCTGATATCCACCAGGTCTGAGTTTGGTTTGTGTCTTACAAACAATTTGCTTTAGGAGTTGGAAGGCTTTGGTGGTCAGTGCATATTTGGTTTAGAGGGTGAGCATTCAGGTCAGGGCCTTTGTGCTTGGAGCCTGGACAGAGCCTGCCCTGCTTTCACCCCGGGGCTGGTCAGGAACATCACTGGTTCTCTCTCCGGGGTAATGGAGTGCTTCCCTTAAAGGTTGATGAAATCCTTCTCCCCACACAGCTGAGCTGTGCCAGGAGCCCTGGCTGTGAGTTCTGAGCCTGAGGCCATGGAGGTTAAACAGGTCACGGAGTCACACAGCCCGTCTGGGGCAGCTCCAGCACAGAGCTTTCCATCCCCTGTAGTTACTGTCCCCAGACACTGGAGGTAGGGGATGCTGAAGGACATCTTAACAAGGCATCATCTTTGCCTGTTCTTTTGCTCCTATCCTCGGATCATTCCTTGAACTCTCACTCAATGTAACTAAAAAAATCTCTTCAGTTTACTGTATCCCTAAACCTTGTGCCATTTGAGTTTCAAAAAACCATAGAATCCAGTGTGTTTGGTGGTGCTTTCCATTCCCATCTCTGTAGGACAAAGCCATTTTGGGAGAGGCTCAACCTCTTCATTTCCAGGGCAGAAAGGCCACCCAGCGGACCAGGCTGCTGCACTGAATGGCAGGACCAAACTAAGCATTTCCTGCAAAATATTATGTAAAAATTTCTGCATTCTCAGAAGTAGGGGTGTTCCAGTAAGAGAGAGGAAGGTGATTTTATTTTAGAAGAATAGGTAAAAATACCAACAATTCATGCAGTGGGTTACAGTCACACATTTATGCCCTCATTCATTCTAAAAGTGTAATTAAATAATCTTTCTCTCTTTGTTCAGTTTTGTTGCTTTTTACTCATAATTTTTTTTCATTCTCTTAATGAAAATGTTTGCTCTTTTGTCTCTCACTTGTGTTGTCACACTTGCTCATTTTAATTTTAGGTGTTGAAGATGCTCTTTTTATTGTCTGCTTTCTTATCAGATCAGCTTCTCAGATTGTTGCTGCAGGATACTTAAGGAACGAGACTTTCATCTGCAATAGTTGGCAGATTGCATCAGTTCGTGGTTGAGGGAGAAAGGAAGTCATGCATGTTTATATTACACAATTTTTTGTAGTGCAAAGATGTCTTTGCTGAATACTCCCTGTCTTAGATATTTTGTTACAACTTTGATACAGCTGTGCTTCCTAGAATGTACTTGGGGTCCACCAGAGCTTCACTCTGCATCCCTGACTTACATTGCTGAATGTTTTGCATTCAACACATCATAAAAGCCTTCTTCTTCAAGTGTTGCAGTTTCATAACCACCACTCTGCTGACTCCTTCACCTCTGCTTGTCCCCAGTCCCAAATGAAGAGTAGGTTTCAATGACTGTAAGAGAGGAAGCCCACAGAATTTAATGAGGCTATTGAGCAACTTGAATCTAGATAATTGCTTAAATACATTTCTGGGTGTACCTAACAAATAAAGGACTGTATTAATAGATCATTAAGAAGCAATTAACTTACTGTTTTTTCTTCTCACCTTGAGACTTGTGATTGTGACAGCATGTTATTAATTACCTTGTAGCTTCTCTTGGGACTCTTGCTGTGTTTGATGTCTTTTTATGCCTGCATTGTTACACTGGCATGTAAAACAGGGTGTTTAATTTGGCTTCATTGGAGCTGTGCCAGATCCTGATGGAAATGAGGTTAGGACTTATTTGTTCCAGTGTAAGTAAATGGAAAACCATGCTAAGAATCACTAAAACTCAGCCAAATGACTACTCTAACACAAGGCTGTCCATAAACACTAACAGGAATTCTGTCTATAGTACAGTGGGGACTGTGCTTGTTCTAAATACATACAATCATGATGTGGATGGATGCAATGAATCAAAAACCACCTTGGAAGTGCTACTTGTAATGAAGGAAATGTGGATGGGTCTGGGATATCCCATGGCTCTCTTGGGGTCAGCTGTCCTGCTGTGTCCCCTCCCAGCTGCTTGTGCCCCCCCAGCCTCCTGAGGGCTGCTCTGGGAATCTGCATAGGCAGTGCATGTTCCACGTTGATGTGTTCCATGGTCCTCAGGAGGCTGGGCAGCAGTGTTGCACACTCTGGCTGTGTAAGGTCACAGGCCTCCTCTCAGGCCTTCTGATGCTCTTATCTGTGCTGTCCCCACCAGCACAGGGCACAGGATGTGCCATCTCCCCATTCCCTGTATACCTTTCCTGTTAGAGAGCCACTCTTAGGTTGTTCTTGCTTTTAGCATAGCAACTTTGATTAAGTTCTACACCAGAGCTTGTCTAAGAGTGATAGAAAACCCCTTTCAAGCATTTTCAGCCACAGCCAATCATGAGTCAAAGGCTTTAGTGAAGTCAAACAAGAGATGATTACTGAAATATTTGAACATGACTGTGATTACTGAAATATTTGAACATGACTGATCGAGCTCTTGAGGTTTGTCCTTGTGCCTTGTCCAAGTGTATGTCATATCAATCCACATTGATGTTCTGAGTTGTTTTTTCATCTTTGGATCCTTTTCAGAATAATGACCTTGCT
Organism: Camarhynchus parvulus; assembly: GCF_901933205.1. Taxonomy (NCBI): domain Eukaryota; kingdom Metazoa; phylum Chordata; class Aves; order Passeriformes; family Thraupidae; genus Camarhynchus; species Camarhynchus parvulus. The sequence continues at coordinate 1,954,899 of NC_044576.1, read as the reverse complement.
TTCATGCAGTATCAGTGAGATGTATTTGTAGTCATAAGTTTCTTTCAGTGCTCTTTATCAGATCCTGGAATGTACATTGATCTTTTCCAGGAACCTGGCTGCCCTCCAGTTTCTCACAGCTTCATGACCATAGAAATCAACTTTGCCACTTGCTGTTCAGGAAGCCACACTGGCGCTTCATCCTGTCTTTGAACTCCTCTCTTCATTCTTCTAGCAGCTTGTGCTGCTTTGCAGTGTAGCAGTGGTGCTTCTGTGTTACCTGCTCAGGGGATGCCATTCATCTGTTCCTCACCCTTACGCAGTCTCTGCCAATGTTCTTTCTGTCTGGCATGGCTCACTTCTCTTCTCCCCAGATTCTGTCACCTTTCATTGGGCACCCATGACAGGAGCTTTTCAGTGACACTGCAATGACACTGTTAAAAATATCTTGAGTCAAATGTTATGTCAGCTTCTCATTATTGGTACATATTTTGATCTCATCATTGCAGGTCTTTTTCAAAATTTTTTGGCTGAATTAGTATAAATTATTTTCTAATTATATATATATTTGTGTCCTAAAAACACTTAGTAGCTTATCTAGGAGGCAGCCCTCTTTCTTAGTAATGTTCCAGTGTCATGTTTTTCAAGAAAATTTAGTAATATATCTTCCTAAAATTGGTTCTGCTACTTTTGGTTTGGATCTTGCTTTCAGTTTTAACAGTGCTTGAAAAAAAGTTCCAGCATCTGGAGTATGTGTTCTGTTATATACACAAAGCTGAAACTCGGCATATCAAGAACTTCTTTACCTGTTACCCTCTGACTCTTGAGTACAGCTAATGAGTCACAACCTGCACCAGGTTTGGAAATGTCAGGGTGTGCGTGTTTTGCTTGGATAGACTTTCAGTACAGAATTCCACTAGTTACTAGCATTTCATTGTAGTTTTCTTTTATTCTTGACTTTTTTCCTTCTACTTTCCCAACTTTAGTATCCACCAAGGTAAAATATTAAGGCCTTTGAAAATATAACTGTTTAACTCCCTCCTTCATTCCTTCATTCCTAATGCAGGAGTAGCCATGTAGGCTATGATTCCCTCCTGTGGTATAACAGACCACTGTGTTCTTTGCTGAATATTTTGATGTGGCCAAAATTTCCAACATATCTGCTGGTTTTAATTGTAATTCATTTACAGTTAATGCAGTTATTGCAGTGCACAGAAATTACACCCACAAATGTGTTTTCTTAGATTTTTTTATTTTGATTTTTGCACTCAGTAGCTACTACATCTGAATTTGGCCAGGTTACTGCATCATAAAAACGGTTTCTCAAAGTCTGACCCTTATCTTCCATTATAAACCTACTGATTTTCTACTTTAATGAGAGCAGGAGAGGATTGAGGGAAGTCTTGGTGATTTCTGCACTTACTTGAGTCTATCAGGTAAAGTAGTTCAACCTGGACTAACAGAAAATTAATTGCCCTTACATTGGAAAAGGTGAAGACCTATTTCTGTTAAGGAATCATAAATTATGTTTTCTATTCATAGGTCTGTTTGGTTTGCAGGAATTTTCCTCCATTAAGAGGATGTACCTAGCACCGTTGTACTTTAGAATGGGATGGAGGTTTTGGGGGTTTTTTTCAGATTTTGGAAGTAAGGTGTGTTGTAAATACTTGAAAGGATGCATTTCTCTCCATGATGTCATAAGTGATTGTGCTGATGGTATCACCAAAACTTACTGCACATGTTAAGCATGATGGTACTTTCTTTATCTTCTGTTTCTTTTTCTCAGTTTAACATCAGAATATTCTGCATGGAGGTTACACAAACTGGAGTTTTAAGCAGTGGCTTTTCTAACAGCAACTGTGGCATAAAATGATGCCCTTAGTGTATGAAAATGGAAAATACATTCTAAAAGTCTCAGATTTCTTTAAACCAGCTGAATTAAATATCAGGCATTCTGAGAGGAAATATTTTGGTTTGGGGCTGTGTATATGAAAGATTAAGTTTAAAAAAATTATTTTGAGACCAGCTTGAAATGGAAGAGATTATGGAAAATATTTTCAAGCCATATTGATAACTTTGCTGGAATTAGTGTGTGTGTACAAATAGGTGTACGTGCTTGTTGACTTCACAATCTTTTCTAGTCTTCATTCTGCAGCCTTGCAGTCATGGGTAGTCTTGTTTCTCTGAAAGAAAAAGTCCTTTAATGAGTATAATTATTTTCTCTTGAAAAATACTTACTTCTCATGTGAATGTGAGGGATGAAAGGTTTTAAGTACCAGAAATCTGGTCTTATTTCCTGGGTTTTCTATTTCTGAATTACCACTGTTGTGCATTAGAATTTATCTAGTATTCTGAGCAGTAGACCTGTGTGTGGAGCAGAGCAGCAGTGTTGGCTTTCCTCAGGCATAAGGACAGAAATGAGAACTGAAAGAGATGGAAGAGCAGAACACCCCTTCTCCCTGGTGCTGGCATCAGGGACTGCAGCAGGTCAAGGGAGAAGGGAAATTGTGTCCTCAATGAGGAGCTGCCATCTGGCTGCCTTGGGATCCAGATGTCACATTCCTTAGTAGTCAGAGAATGCAACAACTGTTTCAAGGTTTACTTGGGGGGAAATTCAGCTTGCAGGGGAGAGGCAGATGTGAAGTAGACATAAAGATTTGGAAAGTAATTAGAAAAGATTGGATATTCTGTTTTATACTCTTCAGAGATTTGTTCCACCTGGTTTACTGTTATTACAAATCTTGGGAATATCCTTGAAATGTCAAATACGACAAAAATGTTGATGCCTTTTTACTACATGTGCAAAGTGTTTGGGTAAAGGCTTTTGAATGCTTTTTTTTAAGACAGCAGTCTTTCCACAGAACTGAAAACTCTGTTGTTACTGAACCACTACCTTAACAATGTGCTTTAATTTTAGAGAGTATTTACAACAGAGGTGTTGGCTGAATCATTGATGTCAGTATAATAATTAGTGTAAACCAGGATCTAAGGACTGAAATTGGTATTACTCAGCAAAAAATGCTTGTTCTGGCTGAGGAGGAAGCTGTGTGCATTATGCAGAATTCATTGTACATCAGAATGTGCTCTGCCTACAACAGAAAAAACAATATCCATATTCAGGTAGAAAGTTGAAAAAGTGGTGCTTAAATAATTACATATCACTAACTGATGCTTTTTATCTACCCTACGGTTCTGTTCTGTAACAGAAATCAAACTGGGACAGGATTCACACCAGCTTTTGAAGTTCAAAAAAATCTAATTTCAGCAGTAGAGGGATCCTGATGGCAGTTCTGAGGCAGCATTGCAGTCTGGAGGGAGAAGCATGCATTTGCCTTTCAGCCTGGGGCGAAACCTGGAGGCATCCCACCGTCACTCTCATTGTCCTCAGAAATTTTCTTTCGAGTTCTTGTTTGTATGTGTGTCCCACTTTGGGAACATCCCTGCCAGAACTGTTGATTCCAGAATTTTTCACTTCACCTGGATGCTCAGCACTGCTTCTGAGCCTCCACCCATGTGCAGCATTTGATGCTCAGATGGGCAGAGAACACCCCATGCCTTCATTTCAGCTGCTGTTTGAGCTGCAGGTTGGTTTGTGGGGGCTTTTCTCTCTCCTTGCAGCTGAGTGCAATTGCTGTGCTTTGCATTCAGGCTGCAGTGACAGGCAGTTTCCTGGGCCTTGTTCCTGTGGGGAGGCCAGGAGTCCCAGTGTGCTCAGTGGGCTGCCCCAGAGGGTGCCCTGGGCAGCCCTGGTGCCTCTGCTGAGGGCAAACCCTGCAGCTGGGACACTGATCTCTGCAGCCCTTGAGCCCAGGACAGAACCTCTGGGGAAATTGCACAGGGGTTTACAAACACATGCGTTTTCACAAATGGGATGCAAAGTTTTTTTGATCAGATTTGGCAGTCTACAGTTTAAAACAATGCATTGGATTTTGCACACTTGCCCCCTAACTTTAACCTTTTTATTATTAAAAATACCCTGCTCCCAGCCCTTTATTCTGTTATCTCTGAGTCTTTGCCTGCGCCTGTTATAGGGAATGCTTTTGTGAGAGTCTCAGCGCTAAAACATTCAAGTCCTAAAACTCAAAAGGAACTTTTAAAGTTTTTTCTGTATTCTAGGAAGAACAGAAAATGGGAAAACATTGGAGACATTTTTTATGTGAAAAACCTGATGTTTACGGTAGCAGTTTTCAGCCAAAAACTCCTCTTTTCAAAAAGGAGATTGTTCGTCTCTTGCAACCTGTAGGATGTTTATAACTGCATGGTTTTAATCTCTTTATATAAAAAAAAAAGTTACTGACTCAGAGTCCTGCCTTTTTGTCAGCTCATTGCTTTGACAAGCTTCAGTTCTTACATGCATAAGATGAGAGGGCATGAAGAGTTTCCCTGATGTAGATAAGCAGCTTTATGAAATAAGAATTCCTGTACCTCCAATCTCCTTATTCCCTTGTTAAGATGGTTACACAGCCAGTCTTACTGCCTGATACAACTGATGCCATTGTTCAGACAATAGGGGACGTTAGTGAGTTACAGCTGGTAACTTGTGTGCTGCCTTCTAAGAAGAGGAAAATGTCTTGTGAAATACAGATTTTTGTTCGGTTTTGGATGTAAAGCCACATATATGAAAAATCTGTTTGTGTTTGGATTCTTTCTTGGCTTGTTTTATTATGCAGTTTTCAAATAACTGATTGGTTTGGCCTGTGACCTTTACTATCCCAGGAAGTCCTTTACCTCTGGCTGCATATGAATCTGAAAACCTGAGTTTATTATCCCATCCTGACCCATGTCAGTTTTACAACAGACTGCAAGGTCATTATAATAAATTAGGCACTGCATATGTATTTATAAAGTAATATGTAAATGAGTCCTTGCAGTGGTGATACACAATGAAAAACAGAAGCAATGTACCAACTCTCCATTGGGCAGCTTTGCATCTATCGCAGGTGGTGTTACACCAGTTGAATTGTTTGTTTACCCTAATTTTCTGTGTGATGAAGAGACACAAAGAAAATTATTTGCAACACTTGACATGCAGAAGCCAGCAGATGTGCAAAGCCAGCTTGTTACCATATGGTTCCAATGTCCTTTGGCATGTTTCATAGAAAGTTCAGATCCGGATCACACTGTCAAACATAAATTTCAAGTAAATGCTTTCCTACTTAATAAGTACATATCATTGCTTGATAGAGCAGTTGGTGAAATATGGATGGATCCAGGGCACCTTTCTGTTCAGAACTGCTAGAAAAGAGGGAACCTGTGTTTATAATTGTTATTGTGTCTGTATATTTTTTAACTAACTTAAACCCTTCAGAATTCTAGCCTCCTAGATGTGCTTGACCAGTCACTCCCACTTCACTCTTTCCTGTCTTGTATCTATCATTTTTACTTCTCCCTTTGCCATGTGACTGTGTGTTAGACTTTGGGTTTTGGTTCTGGTATTTATAGTGTATTAAGGGCATGGAAATGCATCACCATGGTTTCACCTTTTTCCTGTAAATGTTTCTCATCTGGCTAGTGTCCTTTGGAACTTGGCAGTCACTGATCTGTAGTATGGTGATGACAGTGGCCTGTCTGCAGAACATGGAGCTGGGACCAGAAACCTCAGTGGCTGAGCCTGAGAACCCAGCTCTGTCTTGTGAGCTTTGAAGTGCTCTCCTGAAATCCCCCCAAAAAACAGTGAGTTAGAATGTTACAGTTCATGTACTCAGTTCAAGGAGAGATAAATTAAACAGAGCTTCCATAGCTTATATTTAATACTGGATGTTAGTTCCAAAATTGCCTTTTCCCTTTTTTCCCTCCATTCTCACTGATGGTATATTTTCATACCAACAGACAAAGCCACGGTGTTAGAGTTTTGGCTTGGCTGAGCCTCAGTGATCTGTTTGCCTTTCTGTGAAGCTAATGTTGAAGTTGTTGATGTTGAAGCTCCTCCATTCTCTGGGTAGGTAGGAAGGGAGGTAATTATTCAAATATTAGTCCATTGTCAGTGGTTTTGTTGATATGAAACCTACAAGATACCCTGCAAACAGTATTCCAGTGTTACAGAAAGAAGACCAGTGGTGATTTTTTCTACTCACACAGCTGCCAACTTCAAATCACTAGAGGAAACTGCTTTAATTATTTGGCATTTCTTTCTTTATTCAATGTGCCATAAAGCAGAATAGCTTCCATGACATAAATACAGGGTAGAGGATTTTTTAAGTGCTTATTTTGTACTATACCTATCCAGACCTTTTGGGACTCTTGTTGAAAATAGTTTATGATTTTGGATTTTGCTTTAAAATGGCAGTGACAGGAATGATTTTTATTAATGTCTCTACTAATGGCTAGAGATTCTAAGGTGGAAGTTGCACCTGAATTTCCATAATTTGACTCACTGGTTGTATTTTCCACGTTATTTTCATTTTGATAGCTTTTTCAATAAATAGTTGCACAGCATGAGCTCTCCACTTTCTTCTGTACAACAGCCAAAAATTAACTGTAAAGAAGAAAGAGATGCTGCTGAATGTGCTTTGGAGACAGCTGAGAAATACAGTAGCCAGCCTGGACACTTGTTCAACTTTGTACCAAGTTCTGTGGTTCCAGAGTAGCACTTTGCCAGATTTCCCTGAAGCCCTTGATATCATTGAGAATAAGCTGACTTGGACAACAGAAAAACTCTCCTGTTGCCTTCTCTAGTAGTGAAAAATCTTAAGGGACAGTGGTAAATGTCATACTCTTTCAAAGCAGAGCAGCCTTAGTGGAAGTAGTGGTGATGTTTAGGCATTTTCTTCCTGAGTATTTGACCTGTGTCCTCATGGGAAAAACAATTTGGTCAGAAAGCTCTCGGCCAGGAGGAAATGTTTTATAACCCTAGTTTGTGCTCCCAGGCAAGAAGCCTGTGAGAGGTCAGTGGTTTAGGAAGAGGTTTTGTGCTGTTTCTATTTCACAGTTATTTTGTTTAACTTTAGAAATCTGAACAATGAGAGTGAGACCAGCCCTTTTTTGGTTATCAGCTTTATAGTAGGAATTCATGGTCATGCGCATGTGAGCAGCAGCACTTCAGTGGGGGAAATGCAGAAGTTACAAGAGTTTAAAGCTGGCTTCAGCTTTAGGATGAGGAAAAATAGGGAAAAATGGCCATTGAGAATATATCACAGAAGTTCCCATTAAAGTATGTCCAGTCATTAGAATCACAAGGGTTATAAAAATTTTGCTTTTTAGGGATTACTTCTAATAGGTTTTGCCTTCTGCTGAGGGAGACAGAATGTTAGGCCAGAGAGAAAAGTTTAAGTTATGTGAGAGGAACTGCTTTTGATATTGTGGCTTAGACTTTGCGTTCAGTTTTAGGATACTTAATGAGCTCCTAAGTTGAGTTATGACCAAGACAAATTAAATTTTTAACTGAATATATAACCTGCCAACAATGTTAGCTTATTGTTACCATTTGCGTTTAAAGCTTGATTAGTCATGGTATTAATCCTTTGATGTACTTAATTTCATTTAATTCAAACAACACTGAGGCTAACTTATTATTATTAATTAGTATTAATAACATGTTAATTTGACTATTATTTTATTTGGATCCTGGATTTTTTATTAAGATTTTAAGAACCTCCAGTATAATTAGCATTTACTGACGTTGCATCTACTTGCTTTCACATGCATTGCCCAGGTATATTGCCCAGGTAGGTAGTTTCCTACAGTAAATCCCTCCCTTTCTCCTCCTGTAGGAAAAACCACAGCAGAGCAAGCCGGGGGAGCCTGTGCAGCTGCAGAGCAACACGGCAGTGCCGTGGCTGCTGTCTGAGCAGCGTCCGGGCTACGGCCCCCGGGCCGGGCCGGGAGAGCTCCCGTAGGGCCGGGGCAGGAGAGGAGAGCAGAGCAGAGCTCCGGCAGGGCCGGGGCAGGAGAGGAGAGGAGAGCAGAGCTCCTGCGGGGCCGGGGCAGGAGAGGAGAGCAGAGCAGAGCTCCCGTAGGGCCGGGGCAGGAGAGGAGAGCAGAGCAGAGCTCCCGTAGGGCCGGGGCAGGAGAGGAGAGCAGAGCAGAGCTCCTGCGGGGCCGGGGCAGGAGAGGAGAGAAGAGCAGAGCTCCCGTAGGGCCGGGGACAGAGGAGAGCAGAGCTCCGGCAGGGCCGGGGCAGGAGCGGAGAAAGACAGAGCTCCGGGCGGGGCAGGAGAGGAGAGCAGAGCAGAGCTCCGGCGGGGCCGGGGCAGGAGAGCAGAGCTCCGGCAGGGCCGGGGCAGGAGAGATCCGGCAGGGCCGGAGGGCCGGCAGGGCAGGGCAGGAGAGCTCCGGCGGGGCCGGGACAGGAGAGCAGAGCTCCGGCAGGGCCGGGGCAGCAGAGCAGAGCTCCGGCAGGGCAGGGCAGGAGAGATCCGGCAGGGCAGGAGAGATCCGGCAGGGCAGGGCCTGGAGAGCTCCGGCAGGGCAGGGCCGGAGAGATCCGGCAGGGCAGGGCCGGAGAGCTCCGGCAGGGCAGGGCCGGAGAGCTCCGGCAGGGCCGGGGCAGGGCAGGAGAGCTCCGGCAGGGCAGGGCAGGAGAGCTCCGGCAGGGCAGGGGCAGGGCAGGAGAGATCCGGCAGGGCAGGGGCAGGAGAGACTCCGGCAGGGCAGGGCAGGAGAGATCCGGCAGGGCAGGAGAGATCCGGCAGGGCCGGCAGCTCCCGGCTCTGCTCCGGCCCCGCGGGGCTCGGCCCGGGCCAGCCCGGGACCCGCTGGGGGCACACGGGACGGCCTTGCCGAGCATGAGAGGGTCAGAAGGTTTTGGGGGATGCAATTCCCAGTGGTTTTGCCTTCTCCCAGCACAGCTTAGCCTGACTGTAGTTGCTGGACATTGGTGTTTAATCCTGGAAACTTCCACATTTGGCTCTGACCTTCAGAGAGGTTTACCTGGCTCACTGCTTGTGAAACTTACAGCAGCAAATTCGGGGGCAATCTGTGTAGGAGCAGGACACATGCAATGGGATTCCTTGCTGGAAAGTGGGAAGATATCCCAGAAAGAAGTTAGTTCTGAATGAGAGATTTGCACACCTACTTCTTTAATCTGTGAGACAATCCATTCTCCACTAGAATTTCTCCTTCTTAACCCACTTACATTTGTTGTTACCACTACAATTTGACGCAGTGATTCCAACATTATATGCTGAAAAAGAACTCTTCACTTTCTCTATTTTGGACCTGTCACTTGGCAAAGTTACAGCAAAATATTTTTCTAAATATTGTATCATGCTATAATAAATGCAAGTGGAGCTTTTCAAATAGAGATATCCGAAGTTTGGTATCTAATTTAATCTTGAAAACAACTGAAATTTCTTTCAGAAATGTCTACATTTATGTCGAAAACTAGTGAGTCAAGTGTTTATTTCTGCTTTTAAGATTACATGTAACAAAATAAACCTAATTTGAGATTTATTCAGAGCAAAATTCATTTTCACTCTCTTCCTCACCAACAAGAAGTATTATTTCTGAAGTGTGGTATGCCCATTTCCTATGCATTGATTTTGATGGGAAAAAATACAAATGAAGCATCTGATTTAAATGCTTCATTTTCTAATGGTATTTCTGCCAATTTTCAATTAATGCCAATTCAATTTCAGTTAATGCCAGTGTTAATGAAACTTGATTTTTAAGCAGTTATGTAACTCATTTCATGCTAGCACAATGATTAATTAAAACCCTTTGTTGGATGCCAGAGTAACAGCTAACACTGTGTCTGCCTGTGGGGGTTTAAAATTCAGATGAAATTCTGTAGTTGTATTAAATTCAGGCTGGACACTGAATGGCAGAACCATAGAAGCATTTAAAGCAAAGGTGGCTACAGATGAGATCTTTATTGCCAGCTGAAAGATCAGCATGGTACAGAGACCATTTCTCCAAAATTACCTCTGCCACTTACTGTCAGTGCTGTGTGAAAGTGGTCACTGGGGTTTTCAGGTGAGGCAAGAGATGAGAATGTTGACTCCATGTTCAGAAGGCTTGATTTATTATTTTATGATAGATATATTACATTATAACTATACTAAAGAATAGAAGGAAAGGTTCATCTCAGAAGGGTAGCTAAGCTAAGAATAGAAAAGAATGATAACAACAGGAGATGTCTCGGACTCTGTCCAAGATAGCTCAGCCTTGATTGGCCATTAACTATAAACATCCAAGATGGGCCAATCAAGAATCCACCTGTTGCATTCCACAGCAGCAGATAACCATTGTTTACATTTTGTTTCTGAGGCCTCAGCTTCTCAGAAGGGAAAAAATCCCAAGAAAGGATTTTTAGTGAAAAGATGTCTGCGACAGGTGTTGTTTGGGGTGCTGCCTTCCAGCTGAACTGCTCTGCTCCGTGTTCTGATCCAGTGCTGTGTGCTGAGACAGCCCAAAAAGGACCCTCACCTTCCCTGGGAGCTGCAGAAGAGAGGAGAGAGCTCCCAGCAGGGTGGTGCAGGAAGGGCAGGAGCCAAGGAGCCTGTCAGCACCTGATCCTCTGCCATTCCTGATCCTCTCTGCTCCAGCCCTGACGGGGGATTCATTCCTGGGCCAGAGAAGGAAGCAGCCACATACTGCAGGGAGATGCTGTTCCACTGCAGGGAGATGCTGTTCTTTATGTACTAGAGCCTACAGGCTGAAATTTTAGATTGGCAATCTGCTCAGGGTTAACACTTGAGTAATTGTTCCTTCTCATCCCAGACAGTAGTGTTTTATTTTACCTTTTCAATTCCTTATGTTCTTTCTTCGAAAGTGCTGCTTTCCCTAATGGCTTGAGATAAATTGAATTCTTTTCCTGCATCATGTCTCTGATGTTCATCCTCTGTTACTCATGTTCCCATTTAGGTCTTTAATCAATGGTGCAGAAGTCAGTCTGTCTGTCTTCTTTTGAATGCCTGATCTTTTTTCCTGCAGTTCCTTTTCACTCTTCTCCCTGCAGCTTCGTGGCTCACTGTGTTCCTGCCTTCCCTGGCAGCTGCCCAGCCATTCCCTGCAGAGCTTCCCTCCATTATTATGTGCAGCCCAGCTCTTGAGTTCCTTGTGGCTTGCTGGGGGGTGAGGGGGGTTCTGTTTGGGGTTTTGTTTGTTTTGTTCCCAAAGTTTCCCTTTTCTAACTCTAAGTTTTGTGAGGACTCAAACATGCAGGCTGCTCTTGGGGGTTTGAGTCATGGTTTTCACCTCATGCCTTTGATTTCTATTTTCATTTCCTGTATTTGAGGTGCATTGAATGTGCTGTGTTTAGTGGGTGGTGCTTCCACAATGCATTGAACTTTTAAAATGCACATGTAATTAGGTGCATTATTCCTGGCTTTCTGCAAATACATTTCTGCTTTGCTCTGTGCTACCAATTATTTAATACACCATGAAATGTTGCAGGAAAACCTGATGCAAGCATTCTGTGACTTCATTGCTAATGTATTCATTCTGAGGTGTATTAATCTGTTCTACAAGCACTACAAGCTTTCCAAGGTAATTTGGCTTTAGATTTCTTTAGGTTTAAACACCTAAAAAGGAAGTTTTCCCAATTAGCTGATCTGAATATACAGTAAGAGGCTCTGATTTCTGTGCTGCTTTATTGCCTTCAAGAAATTTCAGTTACACTTATGGTCAGGAAAATTTGTTCTTAACTACACACTGCAGTAAAAATTCAGCAACATCTTGAATATCTCCTTTCATTTCTAAAGAACACAGAAATCTTTCTCAGTTTGATGTAGCAGAGTAGCTGGCCATTCCAATTTGTAATTACATAAGGTCACAGTAGAACATCAGTAGTGCTGAAGTATTCCACTGTGAGTACTGGGGGGAAATTTGCTTTATTAAGGAAATAAGTAGTGTATATATGTAGTCATGGAAGTGTGTAACCAGAAGCAAATTAATTCCATTTCCTATTTTAAATAAAATTTCAGTAAAAGAGGTGAGGTTGAAACATTGTTATTTGACCTGCTGAATTGCTTTAAATTAAACTCAAACGGTAATTGATGAGGAAGATATAAAAAAAATCTTGTTTTCTCTGGAGTGTTTTTGAAGAGATGCTGTTGTGTGAGGATCAACAAGACAACTCAAACCCTCATCCACAGGGAGCACGCAAGGCTGGATCAGTGTGATGTTCCCACTGGGTGTCAGAACACTCGAGTGCAAGCTCTTTTGTTCTGCTGTCTGAAGTCACCTTCTGAAATCTGAAGGTCACCTTTGATTTTACCAAACTCTGCTTGTGCTGCTATTTCTATATTCACTCTTTATTCCATAAATAACATAAAAATATTGGGCATAGGACATGGGTTTTAGTAGAGGGTAGGTACAGGCTGTCTGTAGTGAGGTAGTTCTAGAATAGTACTTTTTGTTATGCAAATCTCCTAAGAATAGTCCATTTACAAGCCTTGCAAAAATCACTGTTTTACAATCCATGCAACCTATGCTTTCATTGTCTGAGCCTTCCATCTAATATGCTTATCTGTGGAAGCTGCTCCACTTTCCAGTGGATAAAATGTATATATTTACTGGCTCACAGAGGAAGAGAATTTAAATAAGAGCGCCCGTCATAGATATAAAAATTAAAAGCCATGCCCCTGTCCTGCTGTTTAGTTGGTTTGTTTGATTTAAGAACAAATGGGAGAGCTTTGAGAAAGCAGACTCAGTGGTTGTCAGTGCAGATCAAGCAGAGCTGTGTTCTGGAAGGTCTTGAGGCTGTGAAAGCCCCTGGTATTTCAGTGGTACCCATGGGCAGGTCTGGGCTGGAAGCTGGGTACATCACTCTGGTGTGCTTCATGCCTATCATTTCTAGTTCACATTGCAATAAAGATTTTGGGGTTTTTTTTAGACTTGCATGAACAGAATTTGTAGTGTTGGTTCCTGTACTTGCATAGATTATTGGTTTACATTAGATTTCTCATTAAAATTCTGTGCTTATAAAGACAGTTTGGAGTTACTTGTCTTGCCCTTTCAGTGTGTAAAATAGTACAAGAAAAAAAGGGGTTTTTTCATAATAATTCAAAACATTGCAATAGTCTGTGTTTTTAAATCATAGCTTCACCATTAAAATTGCCTTATTAAATATTTCTTACAGTCAGTCATAAACTTCTGAGGAATATTTCTCAGCTGCAAGTACTGTATCGATGCAGGACACAATAAATAAATACATAAATATTTCTGAAAAAAAGCAAGTCTTTCTGTAGAATTATAAATCTGCCTTCAGTACTTTCTCTACCTTCTCTCGCATGCACCACCCAAATTCAGCTTGTTAAGGACTGCTGGCATATGAGAGCTTTCCTTTACAAGATTCTGTTTCAGTGTTTCCCTCCATAGAGAAGACTGGTATTATCTGGCCTTCTGAACCAGCAATTCTGTTTTCTGAAGCAGAAAATTAAGTTTTTTCTTCTTTATTGTGAAGAAGCCAGTGTGTGTCTCATATTCACATAGACTGTCCTGACATACCAGGAGCAGCAAATGTGAAAATAGTGTGTCCAAGCACCCAGGACAGCAGAACATGATTTTCTAGCAGAATCTCTATCAGATGCAGGTTCTGATTCTCATTCACACCAAGAGACCTTTCAATTGCTCCGGGAGTGCCAGGAGCTGTCCAAGGTAGAAGGTTAATTTATCCACCCAGCCCCTTGCACTGGAATTCCCCCTCGGTGGAAGTACTCCATCTTCCCAGCCCTTGTTTTTCAGATTATGCTGCTCTGGATGATCAGCTTAACATTGTTTTAGTGCTATTGTTAGTGCTTAGGTCCTGAATGTCTATGGGCAGATCAGGAGCATTTATTAGAACAGGGTGAAATACTGGGTCAATGCACAGTGGTGTTTGGGTGGAGTAGTTTTTCCTGGGGTATTTCCTGTAGCTGTATTGTCAACCTGCCCAGTAATGTAATTTATCTCTCCTGCTGAATGTTATTCAGCTTCTCCTGTAATTTAGGTTGGAATAACAGGTAGAGAATTGGAGCTGGAATGTGGGCTGCAGGTGTAGCGTGTGTCACATGAGTGACACAGGTTACCTGTAAAATTTACTCCAGTGCATTGTGTCCTTGTTTGCTTTTCAAGAGGTGGCACAGCCCATGGCCTTTCTTGTGCCTTACTTAGCTAAAGAAAATAAAAGTAACTAACTAGAGTGTTGATTGCATGGTATCTTTAACAAATACGACATTTGCTTGTTAAATATTGAAGAAATTTCAATCTCTTTCTACACACCAAGTACTTTGACTTCCTGCCATCTCCCTCTGCTCTCTCCTCCTCTCTCCAAAACAGGCCAAAGTTTCATTTTTTTATTTCAGTCTGTTCTCCTGTCTTGCTGAGAACTTACTGCTAACTGTAAGAGCATCTCCCTTGTTCTCCAGCCATCAGTGAATCACCAGTGTGCAGCCCTGCCACATTACATTAAGCTCGTCAGGCATTCTTTGTGCCTTTGTCTCGTCTTATGAGGGATTTCATCTAAGGGTTTTGGTTTATATGTTGCTGTTCTTCAGCTGAAATAAGTTCTCTGTGGCTTTCTTCTCTTCTGTTGTTTGTGTGCATGTGAAACTGGGTACCGAATAAACTTCATTATGGGAGGGTTGGAAAAATGAGCATGCTGATGATGAAATTTTCTGGTGCTTAGTTACAGCAGAGAACAGTTCAGTCATCTCAGCAATGGTGGGGTGAATGCAAACTCTCACAAGGAGCTATGGAGAGCAAAGCAGCTTCCTGTACAAAGGCAGAAAAAATGAAACTTGCCTTTCAAGGTGCTGACATATGGAGTAAAATAAAAACTGGTTGCAGTGGCAAAATCAGTTTTGCCTTAGCCTTTACATCAATTTTGAATGGCTTCACAGAAGTGAATTACAGACATTCTTTAATTACTTCACTTGTGTTGCTTTAAATATAAGTCTCCGGCCAAGTGACTTTCCCAAGATCATACATTAAAAAGCTGAGAGAAGAGTCTTAAACTGTACCTCATTTTCTGGACAACAAATAAGCTTTAGCACAAAATTTTGGTATAGAATAAAACGTAGTTAAAATGTGTGTCTATTAAAAACCTATGTCATACCATATTTTAATTATAAGATGTACTATAGATGTGGTTATTCTTTGTACATCTAATTACCATGAAAATTAGTGGATCTGGCCAGAACACATGGACACAGACTCATCTGCTCCATTCATATCCACTCTCCCTCCTCCAACAGTATGAAACACAACAGGGTGAATAAAAGTGGTCGTTTTGCTACTGTGTTGCAGTGTTAGGACAAAAATAAATTTCTTTTGCTTTGGAGATGCCAGGTGCCTTCTGCATGTGGTATTTAGTGATCCTGCAAAGATAGTGGAAAAAGTGAAAGGGATGTCAAGAGAAAATCCATCTGTAGAGGAAAAATCAATGTTTTTAAATCATTTCAATTTCTCATTTTACAAACTTCATTACATCTAATTCGAGTATAAAAATCCACTCTCTCAATATAGGAAATCGTTGAAAGAAGAAAGTTCAACTGGATTAGATAATTAATTTATCAAAGTCTTAAAATGTTGCTGGGTTTTTTTCAATCAGATATAACAAAATTACAGGAGTACATTTTATTGGTCCAGATACAGTCTCATGCACAAAAGATTTATCCAAATAAGTAAATCTAGTCTGTACTTCTTATAAATTCATACTGAACTAATTCATCATCCCCAAACCACAGCAATTTCCATGTTAGCAGGAGTTCACAGAGGTATAATATGCTGCCAGCGTGTTGCTGCTGTGTATTTAATACCAGTCATTGCTGTGGCTGCTCTCCTGCAGCGCGCTGCCCTCGGCTGTCCGTGCACATCCAAGGGCTCTCTTGGCCGAGGTGACACCGGCCCAGCCAGGGCTGTGTGCTGCTCGGAAGGCTGAACAGAGCCCGGGTGCCTCCTGCTGCTGGGGCAGGACGGGGGGCTCCGAGGTTGGGGGACTCTGAGGATGGGGGACTCTGAGGATGGGGGCTCCATGGATGGGGGACTCTGTGGATGGGGGACTCTGAGGATGGGGCTCCGAGGATGGGGGACTCTGAGGATGGGGGACTCCGAGGATGGGGCTCCATGGATGGGGGGCTCCATGGATGGGGCTCCATGGATGGGGCTCCATGGATGGGGGCTCCATGATGGGGGGCTCCATGGATGGGGGCTCCATGGATGGGGCTGGGGGGCTCATGGATGGCTCATGTGGGGCTCCATGGTGATGGAGCTCCATATGCTCCATGGATGGGGGCTCCAGAGGGGGCTCCTGGTGGGGGCTCCGGATGGGGCCCAGTGGGCTCCTGCATGGGGCTCCGATGGGGCTCCTTGCACGGGGCATCCTGGCAGGACTGCCACCATGCTGGAGCCGTTCCGATGGACAGCAGCAGGTGCTGCTTCTTGGAACCTCCCTGCCGTGCTGCTTATCTGTTATGTCCTTACCTACCTGGCTGAGAGGGAAATAAAATGGCTCCCTCAGAGATTCTGAACTAAAATACAAGTACAAATCTGATGGTTGCTGTACTTCTGGGGAGAGTTAACTTCAGAGATCAGAGTATTGAGAGTGGTGTCTCCAAAACTCGGAGACAGCAGTACAGAAGCAGTAAGCAGTGACAGAGAGGCGGCTGAGGACTTTAAAATACTTCTGATTGTCCCCTTTGTTACTGTAGCTCACAGCAGAGAGCTGGTTTCCTTGAGGCCCCTGTGAAAAAAGATTGCAGTGCAGTGGCTTCAGGAGTCCAGTGAATGATTCCTGGTTTTAAACGAGAAATCTTGTTTTCTAATCTCTGTCTAAAAGTCTTGTTTTATTTTATGACACATGGTTTGCTGTCTGTTCTCAGAGCACACAAGTTTAAGGATAGGAATTTTGAAAATATAATATTTTGAAAATATAACCTTATTCTAAACAAGGAAATACTATTGCTGTTGCCAAAGCACAGACTGGGGGGAGAAGCCTTTGCCACTGCAGTTAATGTGGTTGACTTTGTAGGTGGAGCCTGTTCTCTTTGCAGTCTGAGGTTTTGAGTGCTTTGTAAGCTCTTCTGTATGTGCTGCTTTAATTCTTCAGCATTTTGCTACTAATCCTTGTTTGATCCTCCCTTTAGGGTATCAGAATCTTTAGGCATTACAGTGGGCAATTAAC
The DNA here is from genome assembly GCF_901933205.1 of Camarhynchus parvulus. Classification (NCBI taxonomy): domain Eukaryota; kingdom Metazoa; phylum Chordata; class Aves; order Passeriformes; family Thraupidae; genus Camarhynchus; species Camarhynchus parvulus. The sequence continues at coordinate 1,937,876 of NC_044576.1, read as the reverse complement.
ACAGCTTGCCAAAACAGCTTGGCACTTGAGTAAAAAAGGTTGGAGTCTTACTGCCAGGGAGGCAATGTGGGAATGATGATAATTAGGCTGACACTGGTCAGTGGATCTTTCATTCATTTAAGGAGAGCTAACTACAAGGGAAAATCTGTCTAGAAGGGAAAAAGAAGCATGTTAAAGAAATATGGGGAGTTTATCTCTCTCTGTGTCCCTTAGGTTAGACAAGCAGGAGGGCTTGAGCAGGTTGGGATCATATTGATTTCACAGGACAAAGGGAAACCTTTCACTAAAGAAGCAAGGATGGAATTCAAGTATATGTTGGTCACGTATAAGTAACAGAAATATTAAAAGCATTGCAAAGTGATCTGAGTGCTGTTCCAGCCCATCTGCTTCCGGCAGGTTGGCCCATGAGAGTGTTTGTTATCCAGTGCTTGGGGATGTGTCAGTTCCTAGCACTGCCTTTTTCCTCAGTGACAAGCAAAATGTGCCTTGAGTCCTTACAGAGCAGTCTGGTGAGAATGAAAAGTGAGCTTCCTTAGGATAATGGTTGGTGGCTTTCAGAATGCTTACTGTGTGCTGGCAATGAACTGGTGGCCTCAAAGTGCCGAGTACAAGGTGGGCACATGCAGGAGGAACTCCATACAAAGAAACACCCCCAGAGGCATTTCTGGAGGAAAGCAGCACTTCTGCCCCCTTGGGAAATGCTGCCTTAACAATGGAATTACAAACCAGAAGTTTTCCATGTTTTGTAAATGTCACTTTCCCTTTTCTCCCCCTTCCCCCTGTGCTCAGAAAGGGGCACACTTTCTCTCCTGCAGCAGCACAAAGGAGAGCCAGGATGGGCACTGGCACCCACACACAGTGTTCTGCCAGCCCACAGGCTCCACACTCCGGTGAAGGTGCCAAGAGGGAGTGGGCACAGCTGGAAGGGCCCAAGGGGACTGCTGTGAGCAGTGGCACAGCAGCTGGAATGGTTAGAGGTACTGGAACAGGGGCAGAGGAGACTGGTACCTTAAAGTTTTGCCTCCATTAGATACCCAGCTCCAGGGAGTTATAACAGAGTTTGGCTTGTGACTGGATTTCAAAAAAACCAAACTTCTGTTTTGATCACAGACTGAACCCATTTCATTGTGAGATGTGTATCTGGGAATATCTAGTGCAGGCAGTGTCTTACATACAAGCTGAAAAAGCAAAACCGAACAGAGACGGCCTGGGATGAGAGGAGTGAACACGGAATAGTTTGGCAGGTTTGAGTCTTGAATTTCATTCCAGTGACAGGGTTGTCTATACTCTGTTTATTTTCAGCTAAGATTATGAGTTTAATTCACAGTAACTGCTTCAGATGGAATCTCCAGGATGGATACAGTTGCTGGAATGTTCGTACATTTGTATATGCTGTACTCATTCCAGAGCCCTGAGAACAAGAGGTTCTTCTGGGGAGGGGGGGGAAATAAGGAAGAGTAGGTGAAGGACAGGATGCTGGGGAAGTGAAGCATCTTAGTCATTCTTGTTAACATAACAACTACTTGTCTTGAAATTATATTGGCTTGTGTAATGCTTGCAGCTAGACAGAAATTATTTCAGTGATAACAGAGCTCATCCTGAGCCAAAAGTTCCTCATTTCCCTTTCTTTTTATAGTACAATAGGTATGAATATCCTATTCAAACTCTTCAAAGGTTTGCAGACATAATTATTCTGTGCTTATTTTTAACTGCTGGGGGCTTAAGTTCCAGTGTGCTTTCTGAGTGACTAGATGCAGTTGCTATTCTTTTGCCATAAGATGCAGCCATTTTTTTCCCTGTCAGAGTAATTCAACAGCAGAAAATTGAGGCTGAATGTCTGAGATGTGAAACATCCATATACTTCTGTGTACTTGCTCTGAATTCTAACAACTTCAGTTTATCAGTAACTAAATATTATGTAATTATAGAAATACATTTAACTATAAATATATCTGTATATTTAATTCCATTAAAATAATTGCATTGATTTATGTTATTCGTATTTTGTGACTATTATAACACATTCATTACTAATATGTGTTGTAATAGATATAAAATGCATAATAAGTAAATTATATAATTATATCAATAGATAAATAAGAGAGGGTTATTTTATGTCAGCCAAGGGCAAAGATCCCCCAAGCACTAAGGTTTGCACAGGTGGTCTGCAGTGTGTGCTTGGGGTCTGCCTGTCTGGGTTTGCTGCTTCTGTATGGAGTCTGTGGCACCACAGAATGCTGAGGGGTGGGAGTGGACCTTGAAGACCATCTTGTCCAACACTTGCCACTGTCCCAGGCTACTCCAAGCCCCATCCAGCCTGGCCTTGGACACTTCCAGGGATCCAGGGGCATCACAGTCTCCCTGGGCACCCTGTGCCAGGGCCTCACCACCCACTCTCACAGTAAAGAATTCCTTCCCCATATCTAACCTACGTTTCCCCTCTGAATTTGTACCCAAGACGTAAAGTAGCAGAGCTCTAGTGTTGTTTTCTTGCTCCTAAGTGCAGATGAGCTAAATATAAATTGTGCAATATGCATCCAGATGTTCTCTTAGAGAAACCAATGCAAACCTTCCTGACAGCAAGTTGGACTGCTTGTTTTATTTACTTATTTTCATTTGAGGTTCTAAGGATCACACCCCCAGCAAGCTGCAAAGCCCCAGCCCTCAGTGATGTCTGAGAGAACTAGACTGGGTTTGTAGGGGGAGTGGAAGGCAGAAAAGAGCCTTTTGCTGTTTTGTCCCTTTTGCAAAGCCTTTACTCCAGGGAGATTCTGCTTTCCTGGAGAAATCATTGCTTTAAATGACTCTTCCTCCACCAGAGAAGCTAAAAACCCACCAGGAGAGTTTCTCCCATTCTCTCAGCCATGCTGGCTGGTTAAGAATGGCACAAAGTGTGGGAGCAGTATCCTATCCCGTTTCCATCGAGTGAGGGAGCTCCGGGCAGGAAGCAGCCCAGGGACAGAGGCTTGCTGGGGCAGGGAGCTCCTTTAACCCTCCACCCCCTGGAAAGAGCAGGGCCCCAGCCACAGACCCTGAGCTCTGGGGTGTTGGCAGCTGCTCGAGTCATGTGCTGCCTTCTGTGAAGGAAACTGAAAACTGCAGCAGAAAAGCCAATGGCTCTAAAATGACCAGGCTGATAAAAGATCTGAGGATTGAGAGGAAACATCATCCTGTACAGGGCATCTCTGTGGTCTCCAGCCTGCTTTAACATAGTCATTTTCACCATCAGGAAGTATAATGTGAATATTGCCTGTCCTGTAAAAAGCTCCTTAAAACTGTTAGATTCACCTCTTGCAGTGCAAACTTTCATCTTAACTATTGCTTTAGGCTGGAGCCAAAAATCAGTTCCTCAGCTTCCAGTTCCTTGGACCACAGCAACACATTCCTCCTGTTGATGAGAGACATCAGGGCTTAAAAGTATTTTCATGGTTTGTTTGCCATTTCTGCTTTGGATGTAGTTTTTCTTTATGCCAAGAAAGTTTCCAGTGAGTTGTGGTTTATTATTTGAAAGGTGGCATTTTTCAGTGCAGCAACACCACTTCCAGTGCACAACACCAAATCCATGGCTTTGTAATTAACACTGCCTGTGCATTTCTTCCCTTTAAGTTGTTGTGCAAAAACCAAGCCCACTGATGACCTTGGGGAGAGAGTGATCTGCTTGATCTTTAATTATTATTTAATTACTCATAAGCAATTGCCTCTACTGGACAATATCAGATGAGTGTTTTTGTTCTGTTGTCTCTCTTCCAGCCCCCAGGGGCTTTAGGGGGTTCATGGCCTGTTGAAGCTGGCAGAGCTCCCCCAGTGTTCCAGGCCCGTGGGATGCACAGGTTCTGGGGGGAGGACAGGGCTGGGGGGGTCCCCGGGTGTCTGGGAGCTGCGGGCAGGGAGGGGGAGGTGGGTGCTGCTTTCCAGCCGTGGGGATCCAGGACCAGGCACCACCCCTGGCTGCAGCCACTGCTGAGGCACAGGGGCTTATTTATCTCATCTCCTGAGCCTAACATGCTGGCAAGTCCCCAGAGTTCAACTGGGAGCAACACACAAGGGATAAGTAATATCTGGAAACAGAAATAGGCTTTACATAGAATTTTATTATCTACTGCTGATAGGGACTTATGTTTGTGGGTTTTTTTCAAGAAGAAAAGTTTTAAAGGCCCATGAAAGAACTTTCTGTATCAACATACTTTTCTCAAATGCTCCAGCTGCGGGCTCACAGAGAATAAAGGACACAACCCTTTCAAAAATCACTGCAGGACCTTTAAAACACCATGCCTGGCCTGATGTCAAGCTGCTTAGTTGTGTTCTTTAGTAGAGATGCAGCTACAGAGCTTCCCTAGTGGTACCCAGGCTATGTTGGGAGAAAAAGCACATTGGCTGTTTATTAAAAAAAATAAAAATTCAACAGCTTTGGGATTCGTGGAAATGATGCAGACCTGTCCTCTCAAACTAATGGGCTTCAGCAATGGGACTCCCACTTTCTCGTGCTCTAGTGAAAATTTTTAATATAAAATTGCCTCCAGTCATCCATCACACTGTGCTCCATGATGTGGTAATGGGGAGAGGCCAAGGCAGGCTAATGAAATAATCTGAGCTGCTGAGGTGAGAGAGCTGCAGCTCTGCCAGCCTGAGAGCAGCTGAGGGCACAGTGTGAGGGGAGAAGTTATGCTCTGAAAGCCGGGCTAGCAGGGAATGAGGAGATGGCAGGAAGAATGAGGAGCTGCTTGGAATAACACTGAGCAGTTCATCCTCCTTCAGCCCCTCGTGTCAGGGAAGGGTGGTTCCCTGCTTCCCAGACTGGCTGAAGGGTGATCAGCTGGGCTTTTTACAGCTCCAGGACTTCTCACCCTTTGCCTCCTTAGCCAGGAATAAACTTTTTCCCTTGGGATTGAATTTAACCCAAGATAAATTTAGTCTAAATTTGATCATTGCTCTTTGGCTCTTCTCAACTGCCTGCAGTGGGTTTTAAATTCCTTGCTCATTTAGAGGGTGGTTTCTGTGTAATAAATTGCTGTGTTGAGATCAAACTGGCTACTGAGCATGGCCAGGGAAGGAGCACAGACTGGCAGTGCAGGAAGGAGCATGAAATGAAGCAGTAAAATGTGCTTTAGTGATACTGGTGCTGGAAAACCTCTCCTGTAGAGCAGCTAATGGAGCACACACAGTGTGCTGGAAGGAAGGCTTCTGTGAGCACACCTGGCAGGCCTTGAACTTCAGACACTGAAAAAATCCCACGACACTGACAGCAGCTTCTCGGGGTGTACATGCTTTTTTATTAACAGTGTGGTACCAAGGCATTAGTTACAAACATTTGACATCAAGGTGACCAGGATCAAGGTGTAACCTGGAGACAGGAGGGTTTCAGGACAGTCACAGCCCCAGAGCAGCCCCCAAGGCTGTGTCAGCTTACCTGCTGCCTCTGGAGCCCTGGGAGGAGCAGCAAAGCCAGGAGACATTACTGACATCTTGCTGCAAACATGCTGGAGGGAACTGCAGTTGGGAAAAGGTGATTTTCTTCCAAACTTCTCCTTTTGTTCCATTTAACTGATTGCAAGGTTAGGGAAGGTGGAAGAATGATCGTTAGAATGTTTTAATTCATGAGCACTATAGTTTCACAGGGGTTTATAACCAACAGCATAGAAATTACCCTGCCCCAGCGTGCTGAGCTTACAAACACGGCAGCCCCAAGAGGAAAGGCACAGTTCAGGGTTACTCCTGCTGCCCACACTGGGCTAGGTCAGGCACTGCTGGGCAAGCATGGTAATAAATGACGTGGAGCAGCGGCCCAGCATGTGGAGCCATCCCATAATGGCAGTCAGTGACACAGGAAGCTCTGGCTTTTGAGGGAGCCCTTTCACCTTGGCAAATGTAGAAGGCCATGCTGAAGGATCTATGGAATGGCCAAGCAAAGACATCTTGAGTAACAAATGTAGTCTGGGAAGAATTCATGACATGGCAAAAAGGCAAGTTAGAGCCTTCTAAAAAATTAGTCCAAGTGGATTTCAGATTCAAAAGTATTTAGAAAAAAACTAGTTTTTCTTAAGTACATTGCAGAGGTCTGGACTAGCAGGATTTACCTTCATGACCCACTCTGAGTGCAGCCATTCAGCACTCACCAGCAGAGTCCTGCGATTAGGAAGTCTGTCAGAAGTAACTTTATTCCCTACAGTTGCTTTGGAAAAGTCATCCCATTCCTAAGATTCAAGATATGTGTATTTCACACACTCAGAATAATGATTTATTTCAAAGTTCTTCTTTTGTGCAGCAATAGGAAAGTTTTTTTACTGTTAATGTCTGATTTATCTGAACTGCCAAATACAACAGCCAGCAGATTTACTGGGGCTCCCAGAAGAGAGCAGGGAGCAGAACACAGATCCTGTTTCCAAAGGCCTTCTAAAGAGCTGTCACCCCTGCTGGCCTGCAGTCAGTGCTTTCTTTACTACACTGTTACATCCACGTTGTTCCAACACTTTGTGTTGTTCAAGCTTACGTTTCCAAGGCACGGTCTTGGCCAAGGACAAGTCTTTGGATGCTGCAGCCTGCACCCAGGTTTGGGCAGGTGTGAGCTGGTCACAGGTGCCCCTCAGGACCTGGCCCAGCAGTCAGAAATGCCTGTGTCACACACAGACCCACTGCACTGGGGCCACCCTCAGCCCTGCTGAGGGCAGGCTGCCTTTGGGCCCTTGGCACATCGCTCCTTGCCAGCTGCAGCTGGGCAGACACCAGAGCTCCTCACTGCAGACAGTCAGTATTATTTTCAACTGTGTGCTTCTAACTAATCCAACAGCATTTTCAAATCATTTAAGCAAGTGTTATCTTACAGATTTAGAGCAAAACGTTGACATATATAATTATTAAGTAAGCAGGGGAAAAGATGAAAAATCATGGGAAATTCAAGATAAGAAGACATAGTGGCAAAATATTAGACTACTTCTCTGCCTCTGAATTCACTCATGACTTGCACAGGATGGATTCTCTTCTTTGCAGAACCTTTTCTGACAGCAGCATAGATTTCTTCTGGCTTCTCTCTTTTAATCAGGGGCTTCTTCTCTGGAGCCTTCATTCTCCACATCACAACTGGATGGCGTGGGCCAGTAGGACTCTGAATCTTGATAATCTTTGTGGATGCAATGTAGGACATCTTCACTGTCTGCACCACAGAATTCATTAAGTTTTTGGCGGCTTGAATTAGTGAAGTGACACTGTCCAGCTGTAATAGGAAACAGAAACACCAGCCTAGAAGTCAGTGTGCTTTTAACCACAGCAGGCACAGGAATAAACACCAGTTAAAAAGTAAGACTACCAGAGACTAAACCATAATTCCCACATTTTCCTTTTGTGTGTTTGATCACTGTGCTCATGCTCTGCTGCTCAGATTTATTGTGATGTATGGAAATTCATGCTGGTGGAACAGATAAATGCTTTGGAAGATAATGCTAATTGGTTTTTTTCTGTAACAGGAATTCATTATGCTTGTCTGCAGGGTCCTATTGCAATTACTACTGATGAGTAATGAAACCAACTTGAAGAAGAGCTGTGAAAATGTGACCACTTGCTTCCTTTGTTTCAGCACTAGGTAAGGCCTCCAGCTGCTCCTGTCCAATTCCAGGCTCCCACAGGTGCTCAGGAGGAGTGCTGGGACACTCTGAAGTGTCTGCCCCTGGCTCTGCCAGGGCTGCTGAACCTGTTCTCAGCAGCCAAGGTTTGTATGGGGTATTAAAAGTGGGAACAGAAATCCCAGTGACTGTGTGGCCTCCCCAGCTGCTTGGGGAGTGCCAGCCAAGGGCAGAGTGCAGAACAACAGAGCCCATCACCTTCCCCAGCATCCAGCACAGCCACACCAGTGCCACAGCAGGGATCTCTTCTGTCACTGCTCATGGACAGCAAACAGAGCACTGAGGAAGCTCTCCATGGCTGGGATGGAGAAATGGTAGGATTACTCTTCCAAACAGGAGAGCCTTCACACTTCACCTTTAAACATCCCTTTGCTGAAACATCTGTGTAAAAGCACTGGAGCCAGTTCTCTGAAGGGCCCTCTGTGGGTTTAGTGGCAGAGTGATCCTGTCCTTTGCCATCCAGCCCAACCCCAGAGCCTTGGGGAAGGTACAGATTTACAAATGGGGTTATTAGGAGAGGTTTGAGGACCTCTCCCTTTGCCAGATCAATTGATCAGGTGAGAGAGATGTGTTATTATCGTCTGTCTTCACTCTGATTGTGTAACACAAATACAAATAAGGCAGAAATAAAAAATTCAGCCAAGAGGCTGGATTCAGTTGCAATTTGGAAACGCCTCTGAACTGGCAGAAGAATCTTCCAGTTAATACAACACACACTGCTGCTCTCTGGAAATGCAAAAAACCAAAAATTTTTTAAAAGTTAAGATATCTGGTTGAATGCACACATATGATGGCAAACTGAAATTATCTCAATTCCCCAAGAAAAGGTGTAAAATCTACCAGATGGCCTCTGGAGTTCATTCCATGCTGCAGCACGTGAACTTTCTAGAAAGGGCTGCCAGTCTGTAGCAGCCCTGTGGCGTTGGCAGGGCACTGCTGCCATCAGAGGGCAGGTGGGTGTGTTTGGGATGTATGAGCTGAGCCCCTGAGCTGGCTGCCCAGCCCCTCAGCAGCCTTGGCCCTGCAGCACAGCTGCTGTCACACACTTTGATGTGAACTTCAGTGCACGTGCTCACCCCCAAATTTCAAACACTTCTTTATACATCTAACACATGTGAAACAAACCGTTTCCCAAGGCTGCAGGCTGTGGGGAGGGTTTTGCTCAGAGTTCCTGTCCCACACTGCCTTTCCCCAGGGAGGCTGCCCTGAGGTGCAGCCCTAGCTCAGGGCAGGTGGAGGGGGCCCTGGCACAGCTCACTGCTGGATGCTGTCACACAGTGTTCACTGGAGCAGGAGGAGTCACAGCTTCCTAGGAACTTCTTCCTTTCATGCTAACCTGAGGACTGGTTATACACAGACACACCTCTGCATGCACACACACACACACACGAAATTTCAATTATCTGTTGCTGTCTAGAACAGCTGACAACACCATAATTCTGACATCTTATTGGAAGCTTTGAATAACTTTTTTTTTCCCCCTACCCTGACAGTCCAGCACTGGCATAGAAACACTGCTATGAAGCTGCCGGGACAAAAAAAAAAGATGGTTTTGGTTCTCTGGCAGATGGTAATGGGCTTCAGAGGAAGCTTCTTCCCTGAAGTCTCCCAGTGACTGCAGTGTGTGCAACTGCTCCACCATTCTGAAGCTGCTGGGTGACAGAGGCATGTGAGGAGGGGTAGCAGGTTGGGCAGCAAATAAATTCTTGTTTGCATGGCAGGGAGAAAGCTTATTGAAGAAAGTGGAAGCATCCAGGCAGGATGCTACAAAGCTTCAGCTGTTCTTTACTGTGACTTCAGTGTGTGTAGTGTGGAACATGGAGTGCTGAGGTGAGCAGCAGAACTTAGCTGGCCTTTCCTGTGGAAACTGAACAGTTACCTCCTCCTTCTGCCCCCTGTGGCTTCTTCCACAAATCGGCTGTGGAACAGTCTAGGGCTCCTTCACCCCACCCCTGAGATCACAAAATCTGCACTTTTATTGTTTTCTAAACTATAATCATAGGTATCTACTAAAGCAGCCAAAAGCTTCATGGGTGCGCAGTTTTGACGAGGCTGTAACCGAGCCCAGCGTGCAGCCTCGTGGCCCGCGGGGGCCCGGGCAGGGCACAGCTGCCAGCTCCAGCACTCTGAATGCTGGGCAGCCACAGCCTGACTCCAACTGCAGAGCTGCTCCAAGAGGCAGAATTCCCCTGCCCCCTGCCACACCAGGGGAACTGAACCTCTGCCATGGCATTAAACCTCTAGGAAAGATGCCCTGAGCCCCAAAGAGCCGTGCAGGCACCTGGCCCCACGCTGTGAGAAACAGCTCTGTGTGTCCCCTGCTGCAAGGCAGTGACCTGGGGCCCACCGAGGGTGCTTGACCTGGGCTTTTGCTGCATTACCTGGGGCTGGGCTGAGTCACAACAGGCACTGAGGTGCAGGGACACTCAGTTCATGCTGCCCTTTAGGCTGTCTGCCCACAGCCTTGGCTGTGCCCTTGTGTCTACCTGTCCTTTCACTGTTCTGATGCATCTCACATTTGTCTTCTAAAGAGGAAGGCTGTGTTGGGCTGGGGTATTGACTGCACTCAGAATTTTGGAGAAGCTTTTAGATGTTCTTAGATGTGTACTACAGATGATAACAATCTGGCCATACATTTAATTTCCTTTTTTTTTGGCTTTAGAGAGCAGTTGGTTTTCTACCTCAGTGCCAGTAACACTGTACAGTTTGGTGGAAATCTGTTCTATAAAACTGATATACTAGAGAACTGTCTTCACTTGAATGCTTTTATCTCAGATATCCAGCAGGCTCTTCAAGGTCTCATATCCAGGAAAACTGAAGAAATGAAACATGGCATAAATAAAAGCCTGATAAAATATTCATTGAGTGTTTAAGTCCATTTCACTTCGAGAGAGATAGCTGCAAACTCTTCAATGCACAGCAAGTGGTACATAAAGATTCACTGGTAAAACAAACAAACCAACCAACCCCAAACTAAAACCTGTTTTATTTTTGCCTAACGTCACTTTTGCTCTTTCAGCATTTTCCATGGAGATGCAATGTCCCAGCCTTCAGATTTAACAGGTCTGTGTAAGTTAGGACAATAATTCATTAAAGGCTTTAGGAAAAACATCCCTTGACGTTTCTCTCCTCTCCTGTCCTGTGAGCAATAGTACTGTGCTGCCATTGCAAAAGGAATTCAGAATCATTCTGACCACTGTAATTTCACACTGGGATGAAACACACATGATACAGAGCAGATGACTATTTTTTTAAGAACAAAATTCCCACCCCAAATCAGGCTGGCAGCTCTCATACTGAAATCCACTCTCCCTTCTCCAGCACTTTTATTCCTCCTCTGTAGTAAATCCTGAGAGCAAGAACGCAAAATCCCCTCTGCATAAAGGAGAGTTTATGCAGAAGCTGCAAAAACTGAAGGAAAATGTTAGATGAGAAATTAATTTTGAAACTTTTTTCCAGTTTGTTTACATGCATTGTATTTTTCTCATTTTGGTAATTTCATGTCTTGGCAGTAGTGGCAATCCAATGCTATGAAATGCTGAACAATATGATAACTGATATGGGCAGTTATTTTTACTATTCAGAATAACAAAGAGAGTCGTGACTTAGAAACTGAAGAAACCCTTTTGCTGTCAAAGTATTTTCTGTTCAGAGCAGTAAGAAATGCCCTCTTGTCCCATGCCAGCAGTAGTTGTAAGTGGAGCAGCAGTGGAATACAAACTCTGCTGACTGCAGGGCAGGCAGAGAGGCCAGGCTCCCTCCTGCTCCCATTGTGGTGTGCAGGGGCTGTCCCTCTGTCCTAAGGCAGGGACAGACACCTTGTGCCCTCAGGGACAGAGCTGTGTGGGCCTGCACCCCTCCCAAAGTGTTCAGTGTAACCTGCAGTGCCTGCAGCCCCAGCTGGGACACCGGGACTGCTCTGCTGGGAGTGCTCTTGGAGAGCTGCAGGGAGCTGTAAGGCTGTGCTCTTTGAGAACACATGGATTGGCTGTTTACAGTATCCCAAGTTGTAGTTACAGGTCACCCACATTTAGGTTTTCCATATAGCTGGAAGCTGAGAACTGAACACCAAATAGAGACTTTTTTCTCAGTGTCTGAAGTCTGAACTTAAAATTCTTTTGGAAACAAGGTCAGTTATTAAAAATTGATTTTAATTGAAACACAAGGTTCATTATGTAAATTCCTAGAAGCAGATTTCCTTTGGTACACTATACTGAAAGCCTAAGACTGAATTTGTATTTCTTTGACAGCTACATCTGAAAGTTACATAAGTTCTACATTTTTGTGGAGAGCAGTGAGTGTCTGAGTAATGCTGCATTTCAGGGAAGGAGTCCTTACTATACTGTGCTTTTGATTTTAATCCTGCTTTTTTACTAGGTGTAGCTAATTGCTGTTTTGAATTATTTTATGGTTCTTTCACTAAGATTGCTACATAAAATAGTCATTTAATCCCTTAAGATTAAAAGTAGCCAAACAATTAAAAAAGAGTGAAATCTCCATTGTTGAAGGCACTGGAGTTTGTACTGGGCCTTGGCCAGGATTTGAACACCACTTACTTGCCTGCTTTTCTGAGCCTCTCTTTTCCCCCACTCAGAGTAGTGTTAATTTCCTTTAAGTGGAAAAGGAGATCTTGGTCTGTCTGTGGCACCAGGAGAGAGGAAAGCCAGGTGTCCAAGAAAAGCACAGCAAAGCTGGAACTGGAAGCACTCGGTTACCTGCCATGTGTGCTCATGCAGCTGAGAGATGACACACAGAACCTGTCACAGATTCAACCCCAGTACAGTTTAGATGGGAAATGAGCCAAAGGGAGCCTTGCCATTGTGATTTTTTCTCTGGGAGCTGTTCCCTCAGTGTTTTGCTCACCTCTCCTTCACCATGCTCTCACTCTGGGATACTGGAGAGGTTTTGTCCCCATGGACGTGGCCTAAGGAAAACAGCTTCACTGCTTGAGTTTCTTTTCAAGGAACTGAGTTTTCCTAGAAACGTGGCTGTTCCATTGGTTATCCATGTTTGTGTGTCCATCCAGTGACTGCACTAAACACCTCAGGGGTGTCTGGGGTCTGTTCCATGTTTTACCCATTTTTCAGGTGGGGAAATTGAATCTAATGGACTGAAAACTAACCACTACCAGAGTCTGCTTCAGGCTAAGCAGGATTCAAAGGGCTGAAACTGAGTTCTACAGTTAGGCCAGGCCTATGTCCAAGTTAAATGATAAACAACTTACATTAAGGGCTGCAAAATTGTTCCTGTGCAACACCATAATGGAGCAGATGCTTAGCCAGGCAGACAGCTCAGTCTCTCCCCACTCCTGCTGCTTTCACTTCCAGGGAGGATTTTAAAGATCTATTTTAAAAACAGGCCCTTGAGAAAAAGAACAGTGGCTTAATGTAAATCCTTTCCTTACTGTTGAGGAAGAAATTGAGTGTTTGGTGCAATAATATTTTACATACACTGAGGGTAAGAACTATAGGACACATCCTGATTTTGCTAATTGCCAGAGCAATTATTACTAGGAAAAGTTAGCTGTCCTTTAGTGTACATTACCAGAAATATTTCCAACTCTTTTAAATTAGTTTTTCTCAGTAGATGCAGTTTAGAATGCAGTAGTAACTGAGCTCTCTGTAAGTGACTGACAGGAAAATCTATCCCTTGCTTTGCTTCCCAAGGCCAGGATTTCTGTATCCACACACCTGCCAGCATACACTAGGCAAAAGCTAGAAAGGTATAGTGTTACTAACTAAAAAAACCTGAGTGACACAGGTTTGTTAACTCTCAGCAGAAGAAAACTTGTGTCAGCTCTTGGGGGTTAATGTCAGCTTTTAGAAATTGAGCAGTTCAGTATTTTCAGAGTCAAATACTGAAGTAAGTCACTTCATGCATGGTGTGAAGCCCTACAAGTAACCTCCCCCCCCTCAAACAGGCTGAACTGAGTTCTCAACAAGCACCAAGGAGCAGCAGCAGCCAGGAGAGGCAGAGTGGCTGAGCACAGAGCAGGAGCTGTGCCCTGGTGCTTGGGGGCACGGCTGTGTCAGAGCAGCCACTGTGGGTGTGCAGCAAGGGAAAAGGGATGGGACCCCCAGAGTCACAGCCACGGCACAGGAGTGACCCAGGTCCTGCAGCGACTCCAGGGCTGGCAGGGCAGCCCCTGCTCCAGGGTGACTCCCAGCTTGCTGCTCTTAGCCCTTTGTTCCTTCATCCAGTCCTGTCAGGGCCCCAGCAAGGCTGTTCTGCCCATCTCACTTCTCTTCCAGGGGAAAGCACAGCCAGACCCTAGAAGGAGCTGATAAGCCCCGCTCCCATCTCGTGCCCTGCCTGAGGGGCAGCTCCTCTCCAGCAGCAGCTGAACCCCTTCCAGTGGTGAAGGTGTGGGGCTGTTTGCCAGCTGCCACAGCAGTGCACCTTGGCCAGGACAGCCTTTTCCTGGGCTGTGGATACTCAGGGATGGGGACTGTGTCAGCCAAAGGCCTGGGGGCCGACACTCTCCCTTGCATTTTTCTAACTTCTGGCTTACAGCTTTGCCTCTGTTTTCACCTGTGGTTCAGCCCTCAAAGCTGGAACACATTCATTGCAGTGTCATGCTGGAAACGTGTGATTTAACAGGCCCAGGAACTTAGCAAGGGAAACAGATATTTCAGTCCAGCCTTGGAGCATGAAGTTAGACACATTAAAGCACCTCCATCTGGCACAAAAGCAGCCTGATGTCAGTGTTTAACTTAAAGTCTGGCTCTTGAGATACCAGGGGGAAGAGCTGAAGATATATGAGACATTTGCAGGAACAGCAAAGGGAAACAGCCCTTAGTGCACAGGTAAGGCTAGCCAGCCTGGGGTGGAGGGGGAAGCTTCTGTGCCAGTTAGCAAATTCTGGGATACTGGGACTCTTGTGAGTTTGCTCTTCAAGACCCTTCCTTTTTAAGGCCAAAAAACTGTCTCTCTTGCCAAGTACAATATAAAATGAAACATAAGCAGATAATGACTGTAAATAGCATAAAACAGAATTGCCTGATGAAAGTAATGGAGTGCAATATTAACATGTAAGATATGTTCATTTTCTGCCCTGTGATATAATTCTCTCAAAGCCATTGCTGGAAAAAGAGCAAACTGGCAAGGTAAGGTGCAAGCCTATTGCTGTGCAGTGCTTGTAAGTGAAGTGTCAGCTTATCTGCATAAATGAATGCAATTACTGTTGATCTGCAAATGTTACCCCATTATTTTATGCCTGAAGAGGCCCCAGTTTAATTAATAGGAGGAAATGTCCATTTCCTATTTAATCACTCCTAATGAAGACTTAGTAAATCCTCACCATTTGGACTTGTGCATCTTAGAACCTGACAATGCCAGTACTCCCAATATTGGGTAGGCCTATGGAAGACTAAATAGTGAGCAAGGAATTTTTAATGAATGAAAATAACAGAACTGCAATGAATGGAGACCAAGAAGGTGATGATCCACAGCTCTTCCTCTCTTTTTCTGTACAGGACCCCCTCTAACCTCCATAATGAGGAGCTGACTAGAACGAAAGTACCAGAGCTTGGGAATGGACAGTGAGAAAGGCAGACTACAAGCGTGTGTAGCCAGAAGTCCAAAAGCCTCTAAACAAGGAGAGCAGTGAGAAGAGCTGCCAGCTGGGAAGTCCACAAAGCATCCCAGCTGCCCAGGGAAAGTGGCCTAAATAACCTCCATGGATGCTACAGCCAGGTATGAACTGCAGGAAGAAAAGCCCCAGGGTGGGGGGGGCTGAGCCCTGCAGCAGGGCAGACACGGGCACAGGGCACACCGGTCACAAACGGCTGAAGAGGAATGAGCTGGGTTTATGGATTTCAACAGTTTTTCATATGCATAATGCTCTTTGTTGTCATTCCATGCTGGCAGCCAGCAGCACCTCCTCCAGTGCAGATCATGGAGGTGAGAACAGAGTTTGCTGCTGGCAGAGACAGAGCTGCCCTTGTGCCACGGCACTGCCACCCACTGCTCCACAGTACCACCCAAGGTTAACCTGGAGCACCAGTTTAGGGCTCCTTTGGTTTAGGGATCCTTGCTCACCTCAGCATCATCCAGGACTGGTAAGACAGCGACTGTGGCTGCTCTGTTTCAAGAAGACAGTTCTTTCTTTTGCCCCTCTGCAAATACGTGACCCTACATCCTCTGCTTTTCATCCCTCCCTTCCTCTCTATTGCTCCTTAGGCTTCAAGAGAGGCTGGTTATTTTTTTAATGAACTGCTACTCTTGTGAGAAGGAATTTTCCTTGAAGGTGATTTAAACCCAAGATCCTTGTTCTAATGGTTAGAGAAGGGAGGTGTGGGGTGAATGTAAGAGCCATCTCAAAGCAGTGCTTTTATGTGTGGATTCCACCAGCTGCTACTCAAGGTGGGTTTGTCACTGTGGAAGTTGGTGCTGACCCATCTGAACATGGAAATGTGTCATTTCTCACAGGAGAGGAGCTTCCCCCTCAGCTTTTGTGCTGCCAGATGCCTGTCCCAGCTCCTGGAGGAGGTGGCAGATGAGGGAGGGACTGTGAGGAGCCAATGCCAGCCAGAGAGGGGAGGATGCCCAAGGACCAGGGAGGTCATTCCTGCACACACCTACATGGATGCAGGGGGGAGCAAACAATGGGGAAACCTGCATGATTATTTCCTAATGCTCTTTCTGGTAGATTTCTTTTCCTTTAGCAGATCTTGACTAACCAGTGGATGGATTCAGTTTTGGGTATTTGGAGACTCATAAGTTTTTTAACTTAATGCACAATAAAACCTTCACTATCTGCAAGGGCTTGCTGTCTCCTTTTCTGATTCTCATTCAGACAAGATCAGGACTGGGGAGAATAGAAAATATAATCCTATTCCAGCTACAGTTCTGATTCCTGTTTAGAATCTGTTCCTGATTAGAACTCCATTTTCTAATGGAGTTCTAATATTATTTTCTGGGCAGGGAGAAGATGGGAAGGGGGAGAAGAGCCTCTCTGCTGTCTCACACAGAACTTGGGTTTGTCATTTATTTCAAGGCCAGCTAACCTAGGAATGTGATCGATTTCTAAAGCCCCCACATGGACTTTGAAAACTGGAACTTGCTCCAGCTTTTAAGAAAAGCAATTCTGTAACCTGCCCTTTTATACCACTAGTGCATTTCTCTCCTTCTCGACTGAGCAATTTATCTGCACAATGTAAATCCCACTATTCGTCTAAAACTGAAGCAATTAAAACATAAAAAGTTAAATTAAGACAAAAGGCCATCACTGGCTGGTTGGGCTGCAGTTTCAGATAACCACAATTTTAATTGCAGGGGGGCAGTTGAGCACAGTCAGTCACGAATGGCCTCCCCTTCCCAAGACACAGACCGGGGAGACTTATTTTCAATTTTCTAGAAATTTTTCATAACCACTGATGCCAACCATGTCTCCACTGTCTTTAAAAGGCCTGGGATGAGAGCACATGTCTCTTTTGACACTGGCTAGCAATCTGACTCTTTTCTATGTAGCACCCATATTTTTAAATTAAAAAAAAAATGAACACAGTCATTGCTGTAGCATTTTCTAAGATTATTTAAGGGAGTAGCAACCTTGCAGCATCTCACCTTGACTTCACAGAACACCCCCAAAGCCATTCAGGCCTCTAAACACGCTCTCCATTTCACGGGCTCCCAAAGGAAGCACCTCCCTGCCTGTTTACGGAGCTAGAGGGGATTGGTGCAGCGCACGGGGCGATAATCCTGCCCTGCTGAGGCTGTGCCCAGCACACGGGGCGATAATCCTGCCCCGCTGAGGCTGTGCCCAGCACACGGGGCGATAATCCTGCCCCGCTGAGGCTGTGCCCAGCGCACGGGGCAATAATCCTGCCCCGCTGAGGCTGTGCCCAGCACACGGGGCAATAATCCTGCCCCGCTGAGGCTGTGCCCAGCACACGGGGCGATAATCCTGCCCCGCTGAGGCTGTGCCCAGCACACGGGGCAATAATCCTGCCCCGCTGAGGCTGTGCCCAGCACATGGGGCAATAATCCTGCCCCGCTGAGGCTGCGCTCAGCACAGCACGGGGCGATAATCCTGCCCCGGTGAGGCTGTGCCCAGCACACGGGGCGATAATCCTGCCCCGCTGAGGCTGCGCTCAGCACGGCACGGGGCGATAATCCTGCCCCGCTGAGGCTGCGCTCAGCGCACGGGGCGATAATCCTGCCCCGGGTGAGGCTGCGCTCCAGCACGGGGGCGATAATCCTGCCCCGCTGAGGCTGCGCTCAGCACACGGGGCAATAATCCTGCCCCGCTGAGGCTGCGCTCAGCACACGGGGCAATAATCCTGCCCCGCTGAGGCTGCGCCCAGCACACGGGGCGATAATCCTGCCCCGGCTGAGGCTGTGCTCAGCACGGCACGGGGCGATAATCCTGCCCCGCTGAGGCTGCGCTCAGCACGGCACGGGGATAATCGCCCCGCGAGGCTGCGCTCAGCACAGCACGGGGCGATAATCCTGCCCCGCTGAGGCTGCGCTCAGCACAGCACGGGGCGATAATCCTGCCCCGCTGAGGCTGCGCCCAGCACACGGGGCAATAATCCTGCCCCGGTGAGGCTGCGCTCAGCACACGGGGCAATAATCCTGCCCCGGTGAGGCTGCGCTCAGCACAGCGCCAGGGACAGCAACGGCACCGCGTGGGAGGGGCTGGGGCAGAGAGGCAGAGCGAGCGAGACTGTGATTGGCTGCAGGAGCGTATGAGCAGGAAGCTAATTGGACGGTAGGCTCCATAGGCAGAGTATGAGCAGGAAGCTGATTGGACAGCAGGATGCATGGGCAGAGTGCGAGCAGGAAGCTGATTGGACAGCAGGAGGCGTGGGCAGCAGCATGGCAGCTGAGGTAGCCAATGGGTGCCCTTCTTCTGTTAAATTCTGTTAAGTCTCGGGTTGGTTTCAGTTCTGTTGGGTTAGAATTAAAGGTATGAAAAGGGAACGATTTCTACAATAAAGGATCTCCTTGGGATGCGTCAGGGGGTCCGTGTCGCTCTGTT
Organism: Camarhynchus parvulus; assembly: GCF_901933205.1. NCBI lineage: Eukaryota > Metazoa > Chordata > Aves > Passeriformes > Thraupidae > Camarhynchus > Camarhynchus parvulus. Next base: position 1,919,279 of record NC_044576.1, on the reverse strand, counting down.
CCCCACTGCCACAAACCCGCAGCTGGCTTTCTCAAGGTCTGGATGCACAAAGGACAAATTCTCGCCCTCCTTCCCTGAAGCAGGGCTAGGATCTATAGTCATGTCTTTGGGATTATCAATGAAGTTAAATTTGGAGTTTCATTTTCAGAAGTTAAAATTTTTGCACCAGACAGATTATGCACTGTTGACAGGAGCGACGCAACAAAAAAGGTAAAGAAAATGTGAGTATTCTACAACAGGAGGCAGAAATAGCAAGAACCAAACTTGGTTCCAACATTTGGCTTTACTGTAACCCACACTGGTCACAGAACTGCTTGTGAAAAGAAACAGGTAAGGAAAATAAACTTTGTTAATGTGCAGTCCAAGTGAAAACAAGCATTGGCTTCAGAAATTATACATGCAATTAAAATTATGTAACTGTATGTTCCAGAGGTTCGAACGTGGTGTCTAAATTACCATTTAAATTAGCCAGCACAAGTATCCTATAGAAATGAGTGTTTCAAATCTCACCTCAGCAACAAAGGCTCATTTCCAATTATTTATAAACCACATAAAATGTAATAATAGTTTTAGTGAAAGATAACTAGGGATAGGCAGGCCTAGAGACAGAAATAGGAATGTACAGATATTGATGGGTACAGACAGGGCTAGACAGGCACAGCGAGAGGCAGAGAGAGGTACGGAGAGGTTGACACAGGCACAGGCTGCTCTAGAGAGAGCTCTGGGTACAGACAGGTGCAGATAGCTACAGGCAGACATGGACAGGTAGAGAGACAGGCTGACAGATATGGACAGACAGACAGAGGTGCTGACAGATTTTGTCACGCAGAGGTAGATATTGACTATCTAGATAAAAGAAATTTTTGACAGGGAGAGGAAGTGACAGGTACACATAGACATTGACAGAGACAGGTACAGACAGAGCCTGACAGATTCTGTTAGATCCTGACATTCTCTAAGATTTTAGCAGATTCTGTTAGATTTTGGCAGATTCTGACACATTTTGACAAATTCTCTTGTATTCTGACGGATTCTGACAGAGATATTGGCAGGGCTGGAGACAGATCTTTGACAGAGATTTTGTCAGATATTGACAGGTACAGAGAGGGAGATATATATAAGGACAGAGAGTGACAAGTACTGACAGGTGGAGTAAGTGTAGATGGATAGAGACATGTACATATGACTAGTGATACATATAGATATAGGTAGAGATGTATATAGATGTATATAGAGAGAGGTGTAGATACATATAGATATAGACACATAGAGATAGGTTTAGACAGGCAGAGCTAAATACTGACAGGTATGGACAGGCACAGGTAGAGACAGGCAGAGATAGGTATGGTTTGACAGAGACATACAGAGATAAGTACAGACAGGTATAGGTAAATACAGAGAGCTGTGGATAGGGATAGACACAAATGGGTAACCTGAGACAGGTGTAGCTGGATAAAGACAGAGACAGGCAGAGATTAATACAGATAGGTACAGGCAGATGGAGGGACACAGAGACAGGTATCACTGGGGGTAGATAGGTATGGAGAGATACAGGCAGATACAGATCAGGATACACAGATAGCCAGGGATAGGTGCAGACACAGAGGAACAGCTGGGGAGAGAGAGATACAGAGAGTGAGCATTCCAAACAATGTGAGTGAAGTTCCCTTGAACGCCGTGCCATGTATGTGAAGGGTAGGAATGTGCCCAGTGTCTTACCTGGGTTTGGTGCTGTTTGGCAGATTTATATCTTGAAATCACAACCCTATGTGCTCCAGGCAGAAACACATCACAGAACATGGGAATGTGAAGGCATTTTATGGATGGCTATGCTGAGGCCAAGTGCATAAAAGTTCCATAAAAGCACAAAATGTCTTTTCCATGGCTAATGATACTTGGCTGTAAAGGAGCTAATAACTCTTAAAGCAAATTTAAGCAAAATCAATAAATTCACTCAGGAATCAAGTCACTTTGCTCTTCCTGTTATTTATTTCTGTAGACCTGTAGAATGTCTTGCAGCATTTTTTTTCTGGCCTGGAACTCCACCCCTGGATTGTTTTCATTGTGTTCAGACACACACATGAGCATATTCCACATATGTAAGCTAATGCACCTTAGAGTTCTTCAAACCACACTACTTCAGAATAACAGTGATAATGTGCTGTGAGAATTTTAAAAGAAAAGGTGATTGTTATTCCTTTAAAGCCAGAAGTCCTAAGTGTCACTGTCATAGATTCTTGCTGTTAAGTGAGTATTAGAAAAGAAAACAGGATTTGGAGTGACAGTGGAACATGCTGCAAGCACAGGAAAGCCCAGCTCAGATGTAACACCTAGTCTGACTAACAGAGTACTTGGTGCCATTTTTCTACTTACTGCAGACATGATGAGCTCTCCACCGAGATGCTGGATTTCTGCTTTAACCTGGCTGCAGATCTTGAGCTGGTGCGAGTACAGCTTGATCTGTTCTAGGTAAGCTAGCAAATCCTGTTTGCACGACTGGTCTGGGCACTGAAAAGAACAATAAATAAAGCACTTCAGTAACTGCTGATTCAGAATGATAGCTCAGGAATCACTGAAACTTCACTGGGGAGTATTCCAGTTGCAGACTACTGGAGCCTTGCTTTTCACTGCAGTTTATCAGGCTGCTAAGTTCATTCCTCTTGGGAAGTTTTTTAATCTATAGTTGGAAGCTCAGATGAAGCCTAAGATTCCCCACATGCGCTCTGTATTTAACATGGCTGTGCTTGCCTTAGCAGTATTTCTAAACATATCTTTAGTGTATAGAGTAATTACTTCCAGTCCTTAGATGATCTCTAAGCAAATACCTCTATAAACAGTGATGAGAGCAATCCAAACAGATTTCATGGGCTATGTAACCACACATGCAGAGACATGTTAACATCTGTATGTTACACTTTATCTTGTAACCCGATCTATGGGGTTTTTTTGTGTTCCATCCAGACTGTACTGAACTCAACCTGCAGATCCTCTCTCGCTGTGGGAACAGCAAAATTAGAATGTCTTATGGAAAAGTCACAATAAAAATGTTCAGTATTTTTAACAATACAGATTTATATTACAGGAATAAAACCAGGATTGCTGTAACCTAATTTTTTCCCAAAATACATGGAGTACTTGGAGTGCAGTGTTGCTCTGTGAGTACCAGGCCAGCCATGAAGGGCTGGGTATGAATTTGTTCTAAGGCTGATTCTCACTGCTCTGACAGAATAAAGGGACCTTAAGGGGAATGGTGAGCCCCTGCTGTGCTCCCACAGCTGCAAAGAGTAAGAGCATAAATAAGCACAAGATCCCTGCAGGCGTGCAGACATGGTGTTGGCCTGGGTGTGGTGCACACATGATAAATACAGCCCCTTCCTTTCGACAGGAAACTCTGCTCAGCTTTGCTTACTGGAAAAGCAAAGATACATCCCCACACACTGCACACTGTCAACAATCACCTGTGGTTTTATTGAATTGTGGTCAGTGGATTTAAATCCAAATCCACCAGGAGCCAGAAAAAGCACCAATTCTACTTAACTCCAAAAGTATTTCAGCTCCTGGCTTTGCTGAAGCAACAGTATGTGTTCAAAGGGCTGGTGTGACAATGCTGTTCTTCATGGCTATGCAATAATAGCAAGTTCATGCTTTAGACTTAGCAAAAGTAACAGTAAACAAGGAAGGTCAGAGTGTACAATTTTTAATTAATTAATACGACTTAACATCAGTCCTTACCTCATGTTCTGCTACATCCATTATTGTTTCCTGTATTTGGGCACAGTTTACAGCAAAACCAGAACATTTCCTTGACATGTTCTCTTTCTATCTGATGGAAAACTGACCTAAAATATGTTTTTATTTCTTCCTTATTAAGCACTGCTTTAAGAACTGCCCAAATCAGTATTTATGTAATAGTATCTCAGTGTTTAGAAAGCTGGAATACTCACTGTTTATTTAATTTAATTAATAAAAAACATACTTCAAGTAAAAGTACAATACAATCCCTTAGAGCATCACAACTCCTAATACCAAGATGGTGTGTATTCCTGGAATGACAGTCTTCCTCCTCTGTTTTTTTTCTTTCTCCTTAGTTACACTTTGATTTTATCCCTCTGGCCAGAAAAACTCAAGAGAAAGGTGTATAGGGTGCCAGTATAGTGCCTCATCCACTTCAAACAGTGACAACACCAATCACAGAAGTTCAGAGACAAGAATGATTACCATACAGTACTCTTTTATATTCTCGTGTCAGGCTAGTCACAGGTGCTGTCTCCCTTACACAGCATTACAGAAGAAATGGGTACCACTTTAGGAATGCTACAGATGATACACATCAAAGGCCAGGAAACTGCACTCAAGAACAAGACCTTGAGGTTCTGTGCAAACGCTTTCAGTGCCAGAATCATTCAAAAAAGTAAATGCACGGCATTGGATAAGAAAATTCTCCTGAAATGTAATTATGCAGTGGCATATTCACATATGCACTACCTGAGTAGATCCCGTGCATCCTTGCCCTGCCCCAGCCCAGCCAAGGCCCAGATGGAAGGAGGAAGATTGTACTGAATCCTGGAATTCTTCCTCCATTACAGACCCCAGCGGTCATTAACAGTGACTCCCAGGAGCACAAAACAAAGGAAATGGTTTTTAACATGCGGCTGTTAAATTGCAGAAATCTTTGTTACAGAATGGTGATATTAAAATTTTACATAAGCAGAAGAAATTACTGGACAAACAAATGGAAAATTATCAAGGACTATTTCCCATGTCAATGTACCATAACCGTATGTTTGGTTGTGTGAATTCTGGCATGGCTGCTGGAGGCTGGGAGCACCATGGAGTCAGGCCACGCTCTCCCGAGCTGTGTCAACAGCCAGTGTTACCTCCTGGCAGCAGCAGGGACCAGTGGATCCGTGCCTGAGCTCTGGCTCAGCGCTGCAGCAGAGGGTTGGCCAGCCAGAAAATGAAACCTCATGCCTTGTAGCATGTCAGATCAGCCATCAACAGATGCTAGGAACAAATGTTCTGCAGGGAGGACACTGCATAAGGAATCATCTACCTACTGCTCAGAAGCAGCTGGTACAAGCAGCACTTGCTCACCAGCAAAACCAAACACTAGGCTGCAACAGAAGGACGATCAATAATTCTGAGTTTCACCATCCCACAGTAACTGATGGTTACCAGTTTACTGCTGCACATTCCTGACTGGAGAGCCCACCTCTCATTCTGAGAGGTTTTTCCCCACACATCCTGCGGGCAGTGGCTGTTGCTGACAAGGGCTTTCTGTAAGAGCAGCATCAGAACTGACCTGCATCCCAAAGATGCAGTGCTATTTCACCCAACAGAATATCCACCAGAACACCCAAACAATGTGAGAAATTAAAATAATGCAGTAAGTAAAACCAGACTGAAACCAGCACTCGCCATCCAAGTGAAAAAGCCAGTGGCACAGCAGTTGCACAGGGGGTGTGAATGAACAATGCACAGGAGCTTCTGCCCACAGACCATTCTGGGTTTGCTTTGTTCTCACTTCATCCACTTGCTAACCAAGGCCAAAGCATTTCTCTATAGAATCCAAACCTGTCTTCATGGGGATCAATATTGGGGATAATCACACACCACCTTCTATAAATGTGTGCTGGGCACAGACAGGAGGCAGCTTTGCTGCTCCGCCCGAGGGGTTCTGTCACCCAAAGGGATTATTTACACAGTGCTTCCCTGACCACTGCAATTAGCTCTGACAAACAGCGTTCTGAATGAGCCCAGCCAGGGCCTGCCTGACTGGGAGTCCAGTGAGTGCAACACAGAGCAGGTTCTTAATACAGACCTCACTCTTCAGCACATTTCATCAACCCAGGGGGAGGCACTCACTGCCTTCATTATCTTAGGGCTTCCAGGTCACATTAAGCAGCAAAAATCTTCTGACAAAAGGAACAAAGAACAAAAATCTTCTGACAAAAGGGAACTCTCCTGCTAATGAATTTATAATGCACTTGTGATTCGTGTGTGTAAGTTGCTGTTGATGCTGTACCTGTGAGGATTTGGACCCTTGTTACTCTGAGCCATCCTAGAAGTGCTTGTGACTGTGGACTGAAATACAGCTGAGTTCTGCTGATTGTTCCACACTGTATGCCTTGCCTTCAAACATAGCAACAGGGAGCTATAAAAATCATATAAATCCTTTTTTTTTCACATAATAGAAATGCTACAGAATTTAATTGTTCGTAAAAGGCAACATGTGAAATACTCCACTAAAAAGTCCAAATGCTGCTCAGAAAAGCAATACTGGCACTCATGTTCGACTGGGTACCAAATTCCTGAAGGGCTTATCCAGTTTGGCCCAAATTCAGAGAACTGTTATTTGGTAGCCCAGAGGAATGTAAAGTTTATTTTATTTTAAGACCCCAGGAGTGCAGGGCATAGGAAACCTGGCAAAACAACAGCTGAGCAAAAGGAAATTGAAAATACCTTCAAGATTAAAAAAAACCCACCACAATGAGAAATGAGCTTTCTAAGTTAAAGGATAACTTGCACAGCCAAAAAAAACCCTTTTAAGCCTTCTTTCAACAGAAGTTAAAAGCTCTCTAGCCATGCAAGGAGTGAGAGGATCATACTAAGAATATCTGTAATAGGAGGAACAAAGCGAGATTCTCTTTACTAAATCTGACACCTACCTAGCAATACTTGCAATTGTGTTCACCATAACTGGAAAGGCTGCCTTGGCCCATCTTTTGATTTGTGTTTGGATTTTTCTATTTTAATGCATATAATGTAATGTAAAACTGCATCTAAAATCCAAGCAACGCCTGTAAGTAAGGAGTGTCCTTCAGCTGCACAGAACAAATCCCAGGGGTCAGGTGGCTCCTGGGGTCAGCTGGGTGCAAGCTCTGCGCGAGGACCAAGGCAAGGAGCTGGAGTGAACTCAGTAAATGGGTTACAATAGCCTCAGTGATGTCACATTTCCCAGCAGCTCTGAGGGGACACACGAATTATCAGCACTAGTGGTTCATGAATACTTTCTCCTCACACTGATTTGCTCATATTTCTAGGCTGGAGTCATTGTACTAATACAGCTGAAATCTTTCTTTCATAGAAGAAATATTTCAGTGAGAGTGGATTCCCTGTCCTAAAATCAACAAGAATTTATGATCCTTACTCAGCTTTGGCTTTGCTATCTCATCATTTTCTGCAGTGTATCAGTGACAGGTTTGAATTTTAATCAGTAATAGAAAAAATCTTGAAAGCAGCTGTTGTCCAGTGCTGGAAGAAAGTGTGTTAAGATCAGGAATTGGGGAATTCAGACATTTTACCTATTTTTTCCATAAATCTGATCACAACTGTATAGATACAAAATCGAAATTCTTTGTTATCTGGAATTCGGAGAGACACAGGACAACCACTAACAGACTGGTTTTGCTTCCTAGACAGTAGGAAAGCAAGCACTGAATATGAAAATAAAAAGTGAAGGGAGAAGAGAGAGCACGTGAGGGTGTGGAAACAGTGACTGTCCTGTGCTGCCCTGGACCTGAAAGGCAGCCACAAAGGAAGAAATGCTTCAGGTGTGACACCTGCACTCCTCTGCTGGTGTTGTACAGCCCTAAAGAGACCCAGCCAGCCTGGTGAGGAGGCTGCAGGGGTGTTCACGTGCCACTGCAGCTCCCCATGGCAGGCTGCTGAGTTACCCTGCTCCGGCTGGGCTCTTCTGGGGGAGGCTGAGCCATCTAAAAATCCAACAGAAATAAAGCCACCTTCCAGCTCTAACACTTGGCATTTCATGGTGATAAGTAACTCATAAGAGTTACTTAAAATAACTATAAATAAAAATTAAATGCAAAACCAAAAATCACCTTCAAGCTGCAGATTTGCAGAGGCCAAAACAGCCAGTGTTAGGGGTGGGGGGCAGGGAAGGAAAGTACAGGAAAAGTGTGGATTCTGTGACTCTGCAGAGGGTGGAGAACAAAGCATTCTGGAGCCAGACAAGTCTGTCCTTCCTAAGCTGGTGCTCAGAGCAAGCACCTGCCCAGAGCAGCCGAGCTCTGTGCCAGTGCCTCCATGCTGTGCTCCCACAGCTCACCCGGAGCAGCTGCATTGCTGCTGGGTAATTTCCCCAGCTCAGTCAGGAGAGGATGAGCCTGCAGCTCTGCACTGCTGCCTGCACAGCTGGCTGCCTTTGCCTGGCACAGAGCTCATGCTCTCCACAGGGGCTGGCCCCCTGCTCTGCTGGAGTAGGAGTGGGAAGGAAGGTGACACACAAGGACCTTTCAGTGTCCCACCCCCTGCCAGTGAGCAGTGTGCAGGCAGCTGAGGGGGAGCACGGCCAGGACAGGTGACATGAACTGGCCAAAGGCTCTTCCATACCAATTCCATGGAGTGTCATGGCCAGCACGGGGGACTCACCTGGAAGGGGCTGAATGCTGTTCAGGGACAGGCTGAGCATCAGCCAGCACATTCTTTCTCTCTGGTCTCAGTCCTCTGTCCCCCTCTCTTTCAGCATCAATATTAGTACTACCACTACTACTATTATATTTTAAATTAGTAAACTTTTATAACAACCCATGAGGTTTCCTTTTTTTCCAGATCCAGGAGTAGGTGACCGAGCAGCTGCATTGCACTCAGTTGCCAGTTGGGGTTAAAGCAGGACAACAGCTTTTTATACAAGTATTTATATACATATGCCTTAATATGGTAATAATTACTTACTTAGTTAATTAATTAATTAATTAAAGCAGCCATGAATATATATATTTTTTAAATGTGTGTCTATATACATGTTCATATATATTTTATGCCTAAAATGTTGCATTCAGAGCTTAAGGGAGCTCACAAATATTCAGGCCCATGTGCAAATGCATGTGCAGATGGATGTGTGTACCCAGACACGTGTGATGTACGTGCACATCCCTTTCAGGTGTACATGAACAGACCACTGACACACGCGGAGAGGAGGATGCACAGGGAGGCTCAGACTCCTGCAGCAGCCCCTGGGAGGTGCTGGGCTGTGAGGCTGAGCAGGGCAGGCTCCTGCAGTGCCACCTCACCTGGTCAGCGATGAGCCGCGCCAGCACGTCCATGCGCGAGCCCGACTCCGAGATCACCTTGGCGGCGTTGATGACATCGGCCGTGTGCTTCAGTGGGCCTCTTCCCCTTCAGAGAAGCACACACAAAATAAATCACAGAATAATCACAGCCCTGCAAACTAGCTGCAGAACAACTCAATTAAAGAGAGCAATAATCCATACACAAGTGACAGTAATTAAATCCTCCCCCAAGTGTTTTCATGTCCCACAAATTTGTACTGTTTGGCATCAACAGGATGCAGAAGCACCAGAAAGAAGTTACAGTTTCTTCATATTGGAAGTACGACCCATGCCAAATCCTGATTTTAAGAAATTTCTTGGGCAGTTTGCTACTCCCAGAGTTATATGAGGTTCCTTTCCATTCCATTTTCTAGTAATATGTTCCAAGGAAGTTCAGCTCGGTGTATTCTGAGAGCCATTATGGATATCTGGTCAGAAAAATAGCAGGGTTGGTTTAGTTGGGGTTTTAAAAATGTAATTGGTGCACCCACATCCAAACAGAGATGTATGAACAGGGCTGCACATCAGCTTACACCTGCCACTCAGAACACAGATATGCCGTATCAGAAAAATACTTCCCAAACAACTAGAAAATTTCCTCAGAATTTCAGTCTAGGAAAACAGCCAAATTCTTGTGAACAGTCTGCCAGAAAGTCAGACACTTTCTGTATGGCCCCTCCCAAGCTGCTTTAATGACAGGAGAATGTTTCTAAGAGCTAAAAAGTAAAATGTGGCTACTTGAGGCAGGAAGTATGACCACCCTTCTCTTCACATTTGCTTGAGCCTCAGCCTCTTTAATGCTGAAACACTTCACCTGAACTAAAATCAACACCTAATTGTACTTCATGCATGTATAAAGGGAGCAATTCTGCTGAACTCAGCTTTGCCTTCCAACATCTTTGCCAGGAATACTTCTAGTTTCACTATGTATTTAATTTCCAAACACCCTAAATCAATTTACAAGTTCTGCACTGGACAAAGGAAGTAGACAACATGAAAAAAATTGATGTAACTCTTTGTTCAAATGAGAAGACCTTTCTCCTCCAAGTCAGTATGAATTTATGTGTAAAGAGCATTCCACTAAAAAAACTCATTTAACCTAAAAATATTATAGTATGGACCTGTACCAACACTGCAGTCAGGAAATGACAGTGGGGACAACACAAGATGACAGATAATGTTTAATCTCTTCTTGATTAATCATATTGCTCAGCAAAGAACTGTAAGTTCTTGGGGGAAAGCATACTTTACAGTTCCTTATTCTCAACTTTGGAACCCTACAATTGGAACACCTAGAATCCAGTATTTTACACATCACTGTTCCACAGAAAGGCACCTTCTTGTTATGGCAAAATATGTGGGGAATGAATTTGCAAATGCAATCCCCTGAATCTAGGATTGAGAACTTGAGCCCTCACCCATATCTTCCATTTGCCTTTCCTGGTCTTTTCCCTTTGAATCCTTTGTTGTTGAATCCTTAGGCCCAATTCTTTTGTGTGCCTACTGACCCTTCCCTCCATTCCAGGCCACTGGTTCATTGTTATTTGCACTGCAACAAAGGCCAGAGGTGTGTCAGGCATCCACAGCACATCCTTTAGCTGCTCCACAAACTACCAGCAGCCCAGCACCCTCCTGGCAAGGTCCAACCCAGGACCAGCCCAACAATACCAAAGGTGAACACAATCTTGGATTAAAACAGCTAGCAAAGAAGAGATGGCATGAACAGTTCAAGCCATTGCTGCTTAGGTAGTTCTTGAACCTGCAGCAGCTTTGCTGACATTTGAAGCTAGCTTTGAGGGTAAAGTTCTCCAATTAAACCAGGAATTTCCTTGTACCCTCAGACATCTAATGAGAATGAAATAATTCCACCCCAAAAAATTACTTCAGAGAAATGAAAATGAAGTGTTACTTTTCACCACAGACATGGCCACCTTCAGAGCCACTAGAGGAGCACTCAGCAATGACAGTTCTGGAGATTTCTGCCCGACATTATTCAAGTTCTCCTCTACAGCCCCTAAGAAATGTGGGGTGTGATCCCTCTGAGCTTTCAGCCACGGCTCAGTCTTGATATAAATGTTAAATACCCAGGAATGCCTCAGCCTTGTGTCAAAATGTGCTGAATCCCCAGCACATTAAGAAGACAAAAAGAAAGCTCCTTTGCTACACCACCAAGGACTGTCTGTGCTCCTTTTTTAACCTTCATGAAAAATCCAGAGCCTTTGATATAAAGCACAGGCTTAGCTGCCTTACAGTATAGCATAATAAGCCATTAGTCCCAGTTTATGATGCTGGGAAATTCTGAGTATTCTGAAAAGATTATTTGGGAAAGTACACCAGATCTGCTGAATCACTGGCCAAATGGAAGAAACAGAGAAGAAAAAAAAAAAAACAAAACAAAAGAGGATGCTAGTTCAAGTGCAAACACTAAATTTTGACCTAAGTAATCTTCTGATTAGAAAGAGAGTCCCTATAGCATTCCTGTACAAAGCCAGAGGGGCTGTTTCAGCCATCAGTCTGAACAGGAGTCCCTGAGGCAGAGCTGCTGGGAGAAGAGCAGACAGCACACCGAGGTACACACTCCAATAAAAGCCTACACAAAGCCTTCCTGCAGCTTTCCCTGTTTTGGTAGGGCTGCAGCTCTGTGAGGGTTTCCATGAAGGAAGCTTGGACACACGGGGAAGCTGTGCAAAAAGGATGATTACATGTCATAAACATAAGGAGAGACAGAAGGGTTTACATCCACAACAACCTGGAACGTTGGAGTGGGGCAAAGGAGGAATGCTGAGTGAGAGAGGCTGTGGGACACACGGAGAGCCCTTGAGGGGCTGCAGGGCTGAGCTTCAGAGCTGCCCTTCCGGAGGGGCAGCCTCGGGCTGTGGCACCCCTGCCAAGGGGCCAGAGCAGCCGTGCCTGTTCTGAGGGTGGGACTGCTCCATGCTCTGCTGCGGGCTCTGCAGTCCTGGGATTTTATTGTTTGAAATTCAACAAGGAGTTGCAGGGGTTTTGGTGAATAACTACCAGGTTCAACGCATGTTGCCTTCAAATGACACCAGTGCAGCTGTGCACTTTGTGAATTCCCACTTCTCCTGATTTAGCACAAACTCAATAGATTCAGAATGCCACTAACTCAGATTAACTCCCTGAATCCAGATGTTAGAGACACATAAAGTCTATTAAATCATCTAGGTTGTTTTCCCCAGCCACTGCACAGCTTCCTACCAGTTTTATATGCACTTGGATTTTTTTTCTGGTAAGTCTGAAGTATGAAAAAACACTTTGCTTGAAAGGCAATGTTTCCCTGAGCTATCCATCTCACTCTCTGGAATGCTTTTACAGATATTTAGGTCTTTCTCTGTATCATTGTAACTCTGCATCCCTTTCCTCCTACAGATCTACTCCCTGATCCTCCTCCACTACATGCTGAAGCATCCCAAATCACGGTGGATAGTGCACACCTACATGCAATAGCTCATGCACCTACAGCTGTTCAAGAAACAAATATAAAAAACCTTTCCAGCAACTACCATCTGCTGGTCAACAACATCACAAAATTTCTCCACTGTGGAGTCTTCCACCTCTTCCCCAAAAGAAATTCTAATTTCTCGGCTATGGAAACTGTGGAATATTTATTTTTTTTTTTTTCAAGTCAGCTTTAATCTTACTGTTTCTTCCCTGCTTCCAGTCTCTAATGTTTAAGGCCAGACTTCACCTCACACACATTGATGTTTGTCCCCAGTGAATTCACTGAGTTCAAAACCTGCAACAGCAGACCCTGGATTCATTGCATGGAGGACCTAATGCATCGATTTTCCTCACACCTCACTATTTCCAAGCATAAAGCCTTACAGGTTGAGCAAGCTGATAACACATTAAAGACAATGAAAAGCAAAGACAAGACACGAAGTACTATACTTACAAGCAATTATACCTCCCCAAGGTAGTGATGGATTGTTACTAGAGCTCAAATCAGCTTCTCTATCCAACAACAAAACCAGGAGTACACCATAAATAATATATAGAGAGACATCCAGCTAAGTCTGACACGAAAGAAAATGGATTATTTCCTTCATACAAAGAAGGAAATAATTTCCTTATTTCTTTCATACAAAGAAAGCCATTTGGAGTACCTCCACAAAGGCATAGGAGGAAAAAACCCAACACTTCACCTCAATGTTTCTTGAAAGGTACAATCACAGGAGGAAAGAAGTTGGACTGTGTTAATTAGTACAACACCCAGGGTTTTGGGTAATTGTGAAAGAAAGCATGAAGCCTCTCAAATCTCATTGTTCTTGCTCCAAGCCAGGATGAACCGAGAGCAACTCCATCCCCGTCTGCCTAAACTTAACCACAGCAATCAGCAGACATCAGTATGGGGCATTATTTTCTGTTTTCCTTCACACAGGTATTTCACTCTGAAAAGCAATGATACTCTTAATTCTTACAGTAAGGAAAACTTCTACTTCAACTCCAAAACATTTTTGCCATCTCCTTCTCCAGGAAGAGAAATTCTTCTGTCTGCAAGCAAAGCTGGTGGCTTCCCCCTCCATGCTGTGCCCCCCTCAGCAAATGCTCCACACTTGCCCTGCAGCAGAAGCAGGCGGAGGGAGCTGCACTGAGCAGTGGCTGAGGAACTCCCAGCTCACACCCCAACACAAGGACACATTTCACAGCACTCCAGGGTGTGAGCTGAAAGCTTCAGCTCCAGCCACAGCCCCTGTGCTCACGGCCACTCTCTGGCCCTGAGCTCCAGGATGTGGCCATTGTGCCATCAGGCCCAGCTTGGAGCTCAGCAGGTCCTGACAGCTGCACCCTAACTGCGAGTCTGCCAGGGCACTGCACAGGAGGCAACTGCAAACCAGTCCTCACCCAGCATCGCCTCTCTCTTGCTGTTCAAACCTGAGCAAACCTGCTCAAAGCAGGATCAGGTCTGGCAATCCTGGCCAAAGCCAGGCCAGCGTCCACCTGAGCAGCCCCAGTCTGGTCCATCTGTTAGGGCTGAAGGAGGCCAAGTGCTGGCAAGGGCTCCTTGGAGGGGAGAGTGGACTGGGACATTTCCCGAGGTGAGGAAGGTCAGAGCTCCTATCCAGGTGATGGAAGCGTTACTTCAGGTACATGTTTGTCCTGAGGAAAGTGCATTACTTACACTGCTGTGCAATTGTATAAGGTACAGCCATTTATTTACTCACAGAAAGATACTCCTACAAATAATAATTACCTTTTATAGACACTATTGTGGTTAGTTAATTCAGTTGTCCCCACATTCCAAAGTACCATTTGTACCTCCTGCAGTTCCTCCCCAAACACACTCTGTGTTTCTTCTTTCTTCTGCCTCCCACTGCTGCTCTGCAAAGCGCTTTAGTACTGGCATGGTAGGAAATCTGGATTCCAGTCTCACATTCTGATCTCTATTCTGTGAGTTGTTCTGAAGTTTGTTTTTTGTTTCTTTAACCCAGTGATTGTGTGCAGTCCTGAGAGCAGGGACAAGGAAGCAGGATTCACACCTCACTCATTACAAATGCTCTAAACTTACTGAGTCAATCATTTTCTCCTGCAGATCACTTTGCCTGCCCCTCCTAGCTGAATGTGCAGAGTTTTAGATGAAATCTGTGAAGGGCTTGGTGTTCAAGGAAGAAAAATTACACTTTTTAGAATTGCGGCTATAATCAAAAATCCCTTTTATTACACGTGGTTGCACATCTCTATCAAACAGGAGGCAGCAGAGCTCCTCAGGAAATCCACATGGGTAAAAGGTAATTGAAGATTGTACAGGTGGATCCCAGAGCTGGCCTCTGCCAGTTTGTTACAGCTGTAGACACAAGAGCAAGAAAGCTTTTCATATAATGCATTTTTTGTTGCTGTCTGGTTGTACAGATTTGGAAATTACAAGGTAAGAACTCTTAATGCTGGTAAAACTAAGTAACTGAATGAAGGCCACACCCCCACTCGGCATTTACAGGTGCAACGGCTGAAGCAAGTCTACTCCTTAACAAAATTATTGTAATAAAAATGAAAGCGTGGTCAGATGAGAAAAGGGCACAGTGAAAAAAACATTCAAAGGCATGAAGTAAACAAACATAAACTCATTGTAATAAATAGCATTTTTTTGATAGAAATATGTTTTGTGAGTAAAGGAATTAAATACTTACAAAAATATCTGGTTTCTACGGACCCAAGGATGGGACAGTGGAGTTCCGGGCAATGTGAACAGCATATATATGTGTCTGTCTATTCTGGAAGTGAAAATGGGTTTAATACAGGAGTTCCTCTTCCTTGCTGCCTTCCTGCACTGGTAATACATGGGGTCTGCATCTCCCTCCAAGAGGAGTAAGGGACAGGAGGTCTGAAAGAACTGGCTTTGTACAGCAAGAGCAGGGTGATACACACAAACCCAACCTGAGTATTTTGTAAAGTAAAATAGTTTGTAAAGGCTCTTCTGGGTTGGTGCCTTTTTGACTGTGCAGAAGCCAGCCCCTGACCTGGTGCCCTTCCAAACCTCTTGGCAGCAAGGGCAGCAGAGCAGCTGCCCCAGTTGTCTGTCAGTTCCAAATGGGGTCTGCTGAGGGCAAATAAATCCTACCAATTTGAAATAAAACAAAAAAAAAGCAGGCAGAATGTAACAGATATGAGAAACAGCCCAGATGATTTTTCAAGCATAAATATTGTCCGACTAATGGAAAACAAACATTTATGGCTTCTGGAAAGATTAGAAGCTGTAAATACTCTGTATCTTCAGGCAGGGTCTGAAACCTTCTCCTGTTGCATTTTTATGATCTGCCTAAACAATACATGGAAAATAGATGAAGTCATTGCTAAGGAGATGCCAAACTTGGAAGAGCACACTGCAAGAAGGACTGGTTATCAAAGGGCCACTGCCACAGTGGAGGCAGAAGAGAAGCAACCTGGTTTCTCTGGAATCTGCCTTGGTGTTCGAGCTGCTCAGTTCTTTATTCATGGCTTGAGTGAAGGGAATAAAGAGAATGCTTAATGAACTTACATTTGATACTGATGCCAAAGAAGAAGGAAATAGGCTAGGAGGCCAGATTTGGAATTACGAATTACCTGAGGAGACCTGGAAGAAAAGGTAGATCCAAAAAAAAAAAAAGATACCCTCAGGTAGGAAAATCAAACACAGAGATACACATGGAGAGTCAGTCCCTACACAACAGGACAGTAAGAAGCACTGAGTTTCAGTAGATCACAAATCCATCAGGAATCAGCACGAGCATGCTGCAGAAGAAGAGGTAATGGGAAATACAGACAAATGACAATACAGAGGAGAAATAAACACTTCTCATCTTTTTTACTGTAACGAGGTCTCTGTAGGAGAATTCCTGCAAAGATGTAAACTTTGTTTAGGAAAGAGAAGACTGAGTGCCAACAGAATGGATGAGGTTTGGGTTTGCTTCTACGCTTCAGCTTATCCCAGGAGCAGGCACTAAGGCTCCTCCTGGCCAGCGGCAGTCGCTGGTGCTGTGCACTGGGAGCGGTGCTGTGCTGTTCTTGTGGCACTGACACAGAACAAGGTCTGGCAGCAGTGACACCCTGGCCACCTCCAGGTCCTGGCCTACAGGCACCTGTCCTGTCCAATGAGCCACCCTGTTCTGGGAGCTGTACATCCAGACTCTCCCCTTGTCCAAGGCAGAATGATAATACAACTCTGGCTAAAGAAATAGTGAAAATGAAGACCAGTGCAAAAATCCATGGGATTAGTTAAAGGCTTTATACCTGTGTGGCAGTGAAATGGGAATTGAAAATTACTGTTATTTACAGCAATTTTTTTAATCAATACAACTTTCTATCAGTCCTATGATTCTTTCTTTTTCTGCTCTCCTATCTAGATACTCATTGTTGATCTCACATTGGTAGTTTTCTTATCTGGGTCATCCTTCTCTCCCCAGCTCTACAAAATAAAGCCAAGCTATTATTTAGAAGGCTTTGCTCTACGAGGGACCCAGTAATTTGTTTTTGTTTCTCTTACTTGCTGTATTGTGCAATCCAAGACCAAAATACAGCTACAAAAATTTTCTCAGCGCTTCGTACAATACAGAAGCAGATTTTTCAAAGACCATCAGTGATTATCAATTTCAGTTCTGATGGCCATGTCCAAAATTCCCTGAATCTCACTAAAACCAAGACCACTTGTGGTCTCTGAGGAAAGCCTGAGTGCTGTTGTGATTTCACAAAGCACCTGGAAGACCCTGTGGTACATGTGTAGCTCATCTCCAGTGCCACACCCATGTGGCAGGGATTTGTGAGCCACCGAGCAGCAGAGCCCAGCCTCCCCATCCCCCCCAGCTGCTTCCAAGGACATGGTCCCTGGCTGTCCGTCTGTACAGCCCTCAGGTCCATCCTCACTAGTTCTGCTCCTGACCTCCCCATGCTTTTCCCAGAGCTGGCCATCTCTCACCTGTAACAGGCAGCAGGACTGCACCATGACAAACACAATGCCTTTGTCTGTAGCACTGCTTGGACAATGGATTTGAGGATACATAAACACAGAAGGAACCTTTTCCTAACGATGCCTGAGTTTTTTCCTCTCTGCTTGGATAAACGAAGTCACAATCCAGTTATTTAAACATGACAAGGACAAACAGGAGTATTTCTACACTCCCATATTTTGCCAGCTGAATAAAGTTTGTTAGAGCAATCCAGGCACTGCAAACTTGGCTGCACGGTCAAAGGTGAGCACTGCAAAACAACTGTCACTAGAATTATTTCTGGTCCACAGTTTTAAAAAGCTAAAACCAGAAAGGAATTCCTGCTTCAGAATGTAGTCCCATATAGCAGAGCATTGCTGTACCATCCTGATCATATCACTTGGGGAACTGAGAAACCCTGATATAATTCAGAGGGAAAAATGCTGATACTACCTGAGTAGTTGCTGATAGTAATGTTACCTATCAGGGATGCTTCACAATTTGGAACTGCCTCTTAAAATAATATGGAAGAGAACACAAAGCAGCAGTCAGGCGGGACAGAGGAAGGTATGCCAGGAGAGAAGCTGTAACTACAGCCTGGGAGGCAGAAAAGCAGCTGAAATTTTGACTGCAAGTTGTTAAATCACAATTCTGACAAAACTCATCACAGCAACAACAGAACGTGGGAAGCAAAGCATCAAAGGGGTATGCTGGTACAGGTCTGACTGATGCACTGAATATTCACGTGTGCAGCAACCACACACAGCGGTGTCTGGATGTTTACATATACTAGTTATAGAGATGAAAATCAAAGAATTGTGACATCTTCCCACACTTACACTTGTGCACACACACAGACCTTTCCCTTCACTTCTAGATCCAAAGTCCATGTCTTCTCTAAGACATTTTCAGCTCTCTTGCAACCATGATGAAATGTGTTAATGAAAGTGTGTCATTTCTGTCCAGTTGAGACCAGCCACAGGAGGCACATATATTAAAGAACAGAACACCATATAATGAAATACTTTAATCTATATATAAAAAAGAACATTATCAAATTGTCATTGTGGTCTAAAGATAAAAAGCACTTCACAAAGCTCACTGTTGTTGCTAAACTATTTAATCAGTGGATTTTACACTGAACCCAAAAAAAAAAAAAAAGAATGTCAAAAGCCTGTAGTGATGAAAAAAGTGGAAAGAGAGGATGCTGCTGTTCCACAGCTGGTCTCAGCTGGGTGTAAGCTGGACTTTGATGATGCATCTTACCAAAGACTGCAAGAGAATTCCAAACATCCAAGGGTGTCCATCTGTGTGCACAAGTCAAAGTATGGCATGTCTTGGATTTTCAGCTCTGTAAGCACATATAAACATAGAAATACTTCTACATTTGACACTAGTTTGTTAAAAAGAGATTAAATTATAATAAAAGCAGTGGTTTATACAAGATAATGCACCTGGATACATCTGATTATGCCTTCTGTAAGTAGATGGCACCCATGAAGCTCAAGTTTAGTTCCAGAGAACATTATTTACAGCTGTAGAAACTGTAAACTGCTTTCCCCAGTTTGCAATTTCCCAGCCACTATTTCCTGTGCCACCAGAAATGTATCACCAGATTTCCTATGATCTGCTTCTCACAGCCATACACAAACACCATTAGTGCAAAGTGAGGGAACACCACAAGATCTCAAGTGTTCTGCCACCTCAACCAGGCATTAACTGTGTATGCCTCTCACCTCCTTTTACTCTCATTATCCCTCAGATGCTTCTCCATCTCTTTCTGCTTCCCGATCCAGCTTTTCAAAGCACACTTTTATTTCCAGTCGCTAAGGGCAGCAGACCTTACCAGTCACGCACTTTCGTTTGGATGCCTGTCATTGTAATCACTATGTTACATACCCACAGTTACTGTTTCAGTGACTGCAGGAGAACTCTGCTATTCGCCTCATCAATCTGCATTCACCCATTTTTTTTCTGTCATGAACATAAATTACCTGGAGATTTTGACCTCTCTAATACAGGAAACCACCCAAGGGCCTCGCAGACTTGTGTTTCAGGGATTTCTGCACTCTCAGCAGCAGCAACTGGGTTCTAAACAAGTAACATTAAACTTGTGAGCACACATTAGGCTTAGAGTGCAGGGCCCCCTGCACTCTGAGCTGGGCCAGGAGGGGACAGTGCAAAGGACACGTCAAGGCTCGTCCTTGTCCAGCAGGCCAGGACTGCCCACGGTACCCCGGGCACTGCCAGCCTGGCTGCAGGGGCACTCCCAGCTGTCTCCTGCAAGGCTGGCACAGCAGGCACAGAGGTGTTTGGCTGTGTGCACGATGTCTCCAGTAGACCAACTGCAGCTGCACACATCTGCATCCTCCCAAAGCACACAAGCAAACTACAGCCCAGCCAGCTGTAAGGAATCTGCAGAGAGCCCCACCTGCTTCTCACTCCTGTGGGCCACGTGCTGAATTTTCAACAGGAGTTATAACCTGCCCTAGAAAAAGCAAGTCTTAAGGGCCTGGAAGGAGAAAAAATGCCACGGGAGGGGTATTAGTGAGACGAAGTAGGGGTGTGAGTGGTACAGGGCAAAAACAGAGCAATGCCTCTAAAAGAGATCAATACTGCCTTCTAAAATCCTGTGGCTATGCTGTAACCTTTACAAAATGAAACATTCTCCTTGCTTTTAACAGTGTATCTTTTCAGTTCTCCAATAACAAGAAGCAAATAGATTGTCCTGAATATCACTATTAATGTATTTTCTTTAAAAAATCCAGCCACATCTACACTCAGACTACTTCCTTATCCTTTCAGAGCAGGCCCTGCAGCAAGGCCTGCTCAGCAACTTAAACTCAGTTGTAGAAACAGGAGGCTGCACAAGCTGACAGTCAGGGCAAGCACTGATGATTGCTTTAGCTTGATTTTTGGAAATTTGAAACATTCGCACAAGTGCTTGTGTGTTTTGGTGAAAAAAGGTATGACTCAATTTTGCTTGTTTAAAAATGTTTGGCAAAGTGTTTGAAATAACCATTGTCAGTTTATCCGCTCTCGCGTTTCCTTCCACTAAAAATCCAGGAAGCGAAGAATGAGCTTTGATGTGAGAAACAAAATATAGGTTAGTTCTATATTGCAAAGTTGTATAAAGACATGAAAGCTAATGGTATAAAGTATCATTACTAACATCTTTCAAAATTGACTTCTCTATTCTCTTAACTACATTAGCAACATAAGCAGAATCAGTGATTAAATTGAAAGGTTGTGGAAAGAGCTGAAAAGCTTGAACTACAGCAGTAAGCTCAACAATTTGCGACCCTGGAATCGACAAGAGTTTTTTGAACAATGACTTATAACTATTGTCAGACGTGATTTCTATCTTTTACACTAACTGAGCCTTCACAGCATTAATTTGCTGTGTTGTAATAGAGCAATACTTAGAAGCAGCAAAAACAAGCCTTAAGCAGATAGTAAGCAAAAATATTATAGTATAGCTATGAAACGCAAGTAGTAAGCGACAAAGTTTTGAAAGTTTCTTTTTAAGTCAAGAGAGAGGGGGAAATGTAGGAATCCATAAAGTTAGAGGGTTTCAGGTTTGTGGGAAAACAGACAGGCCTCAGTTATGACAGAATTATTAATATTGCCGATGCATCTTGTTAGCTGCAGGAAGACGTGAGGAATAGAACAACAGACTTGTGTCTAGCGTTTCAGAATAGCTTTCCAAGTTGCAGAAAGTATCCATAGCAAGGTTAGATTTTATGAATAGAGTTTTATGTATTGTAGTCTTATAAATGAACAAGCAAGCATTGTTTTAACTCAAGCTACATGTGTTTGTGTTGATTGGTTAAAGTCTCTGTCAATATGCTTTTGCTCTGTGTAATTGGCTAAGACAGGTATTTGGTAGATTGTAACAGCAAATTTCTTTGGCTTGCTGGCTAGAGTGTGAGCTGCTCACATCCTGCATGTAAAAAATCATGTATGAGGCTGATGTTGAAGAATAAACAGCTCTAGACGCATTCCAAAGCAGTCCCGTCCCATTGTGTCTGTATATAGCTAGCCAGCGCACTCAGTGAATCCCAAAAGGTAGAGTTTATGGCTTTATGACTGCTGTACTATCATTTTTAATGTATTTATTCCTCAATTATGTCATTTTAAAAAATTACATTAACAGAAGACATTCCTGTAGGAGAGCTGGGGGGTAGGACGGTCGGGACGGACAGAGACGAGAGATCTCTGCAGCCAGGTCATGGAACTTGTGGTTCATTGCAAAGGGCCTGGGGCAGGGCCCTGCTGGGAGCTGCCAGCCACAGCTCAGAGCAGCCTGAGAGAAGAGAGGGGGAGGGAGGATGAGAGGGTAAGAGAGTAAGAGGGTAAGAGAGTAAGAGGGTAAGAGAGTAAGGGAGTAAAAAAGGTGTAAGAGAGCGAGGTTCCCGTTACAACACAATAAATCTTCTGTCCTGAATATTCTAATTCTCACTAGCCAATCTAGTACAAGATACAAATCCTATAGCATTTACATACAGCCTATAAGAATCATTACATTACCATACTCTGCTACATTTTAAACCCTAAAAACTCCTCTTTGGCCCCTTTCTGCCAAGCTGTAGGGTCTGCTCTGACCCTTGGAGCTGTCTGCAGGCAGAGGGTGTTGTTTCATCAAAAGGGGATTACCTTCAGCTGGCCATGCCATTGTTTTCCACTTGTTCAGTAGCTATCTCAAAGCTTGCTTTCATTTCAATCTCGCTTATAGTTTCTATAGTCTCAAAATCTTTTGCCAGACAATCATATTTATAAGGCTTTCCTGTTTCATATTCCCCAACAATTACCTTTTGGAATTTCCCATCAGGGCACAGACACTCATGAGCTGAGCAGCAAAAGTGTGTTACAGGAGCCTGGCCTGGGGCCATGCTCTTGAGGGAAATCACCTCTCTAAACCAGTCTCGGGCCTCCCCAGTGCCAGCAGCATCCTCAGGTGGATGTGAGACCTCCCAGGACATCCCTGTGTCCCTCAGCTGGCCCGTGGGCCCCCACAGTCTGTGCCTAACCCCTGTACTGCTGCTCAGGAACCAAAGTGACGATGTCGGGCTGCCGAGAGGCACTGGGGCTGTCCTCAGCCAGCAGCTCTGTCCCTGCACTTACAGCCACTGTCCCAAGGCCATCCCTTGCCTCATGGATGCAAAGGCCACAGGGGACAACACGCGCAATCAAATGAATGGCGCAACCCGTTCTCTGAAACATCAGATTCTCCCTGAGAACAAAGCAGGGATGGAGCACGTGGTAGGACCTGACCTCACCTGTTTAATGGCACGTACGAATGAGCAGAGAGCACCTTTCCCCAGCCTCAAGCAGGTGAGAACATCTCTGGATGTAGAAAATGAGCTAACACAAAATATATCCACACAATTTAAAAACACAAGCTACTTGAAGACCATTAGGTACTCTGGCAGATGCATAAACATCTGAATTCAGGAAGTCCAGGCTAGAGGTTTAAGGTGCCAACTACCCTCTGGACAAGGAGTTGTAAAGAATTCTAATTATATCATCACAAACCCAGATGAATACACAATGGTGCACTTTACTTACCCATGGAAAAAAATGGATGGTAGCAAAAGAAAACATAGACATTGAAGAACTGACTTCTAAAGGATTTTTAGATTTTTCAACAACTAACAAAGAAGACAGTAAACTGATTATCCAAAAATAAACATTGAAAAACCCAAACTCAGAATTCAGAGAGCTCTTTTTCATAAACTCCAGCAAGACAGAAAGACTGCCATGAACAAGAGTCACAGCCGGAGAGCTCTGGTTCAGTCATGCGGGGTCAGCTGCTGGACACACCCAAAAAGCTGTAACCGTGCATTTTTATGTGCTCTATGACCAAGCTGTCTTTTCACAGTTTACACTTTTGATCTGTTTTTTCCTCTAATCCAACTGACCACAATCCCACTGATCATCTGACAGGAGAAACTGCAAATGAAAGTAGATTAATTATTTTCAGTTTGCTCTCAGATGCCACATCATGAACCACCACATGTGTTTTGCAGCAAGAGAATAGCACACCTTGTGGAGCAACTCTCTGTATGGAGCCCACCCTGCAAGCAGACCCTGTATCTAGATTTCAGTACCAGCCAAGCAAACTGGAAACTCTGGGAAACCTGACACAGGCACAGTACTGTGAACACAGCTGCTGAGACGGCTTTTAACACAACTAAGCTAAGAGCTGGATCAACAATACAGTTTTAACTCTGAACCCTTCTTATCTCAAATTTTTTCATTCCCCTTGGCTATCTCTTCAACCAGTTATTAAAAAAAAGTCTCATCCAGATCTCAAAAACCACAAAACTACTCAAAAAGTTGTGCTGTTTGGATTACTTGGGGGGGAGGGAGGTATTTTTGAGGCTCGACTCCACACTGGTCATGTCTCCAGGCATTTAATATCTAATCATGAAAGCCCAGATCATTCTACCTTCCAATCAAGGTGATTGAACTGCCAGAATGAAGTCACTGGGGTCACCTCTGCAAGAACTGACAACAAAAGTATCTTCCCAAGTGCAGCAGAGGTCTGAGAGGCTCCTTTACCCACAGGTCCTCAGAAGCAGTCATTTTAGGGAAAAAAGAAACTTGTATTCCTAGATGGGGCAGAAAATGGCAGAAGAACTGGCAGAAGTGCTGAATAGCAGCAGCGTCACAAGCTGGAATGGAGGCCAGGCTATGGCCACATCTGTCTCAGGCACCTGAAGTGGTGCCAGGGAGCCTCTGCAAACCCTGCCCTCCCCTGTGCAGGGCAGCCCTTGCTGTTTGCAGCACCCGGCCCTGTGCAGGGCAGCCCTTGCTGTTTGCAGCACCCTGCCCTGCAGGGCTGGTCACAGCTGTGGAACGATCCCAGGGACTCTCCCCCAAGGCTGGAAGCCCTGGAACATGCTCCTGGCTGCCATTGCCAGCTCCCTGTGAACACAGGCTATTAACAACCCTATCTGCCAACACTGGTGCCCACAAGCTGCTCACTAACAGCTTCTCTATGCTACTTGAAGAACAAGACCTCCCAGTGGTATAATTACAATTTAACTACCCAGAATGTCACAACAAAGGAATCAGTCTTCCAAAAACCCCGGAAAAATACAATACTAAAGTCTGATTAAAAAACACACCTGGGCTACCAGTAAACCATTAACATTTTCGCTTAAAAATATGTATTTGGCTAAAGGGATATTACATTATGGCAAAACTGTCTTTCAGAGTGTCCATCTTGTGTTTTGCAAAGAAAAAAATCATAATTATAAAAGATTTTGTAACTATGATAAATGCTTTTTAAATCGGATGAAGTTTAGGATGTATAACATGGGAATGGAAGAATTTTTTGGAGTTAGGGAAGCTTCTGGTCGTTAAACTACTGTATTTTATACGACTATGATAGCTGCATTTATCAAGTTTTCAAGTTTCATCTCCAGCAAACAATGGCAACTTTTGCCAGACTGGGACATTTCCCAGGGGGAGTCATGAAGCTGAGGCCTCTGCATGCCATTCATTATAAACTCAGTAGCGACTGGAATTTAAGGGGCCTACTGAACCTAGAGAAGAACCAAACCAGGACCACCAGAACCAAAATGCTGCCCCAAGCCTGTAATGATAGGCTTGAAGTTGGTAGTGGAAGACAGTAAAACTCACCTTCCAAAATTAGTTCATTCCACTAGCAGAGTAGTATTTCAGAATTTCTCAGAAAACTGTCCTCATCCCATTTGTTCTTTTTTTTTTTTAACACACTTTCAGTGTTGCCAACTGAAACTAATGGCATGATCTATAATATAATTAAAACATTTTGTAGTAAAAAAAGAACAAAGTACTCCTAAAAAATGTACATTTTATGTTATATATGCACCTAGCACATCTGCTATGCCACTGGGACAGATGTTTATTAATATGGATATCTGATCATATTGCTAGACTGCTAATGGCTCAGTAATCTATCTTCTAAATATCACACAAGTTTCTGAATATATGCAGAACCAATTATCAAAATATTTCCAAAAAATCCTGCTTTACTGCTATGGCCTGTGAAAAGCACCATTAACTTGCAGTTTGGTTTCAACAATGGGGTACAATAATTACAACATGTTGTGTTTACAACAAGTATGTTGTATGAAAGACTTAGAGACACCCTCTAATACAGCAACTTAAACAAAACTTCAAACTCTCAGGATTAGAACATCTCCCCTCTTCTTGTCATAGTACTACAGACCATGCCCTTACCTGAATTACTGGCTTGCAGTGAGACAGTTTAGTTAGACAATTAGACAATTCAGTTAATTATGGAAATGTCTGGCTTTATCTGAGCATCACTGTTTTAAGATTTTTCTAACTGTACAAACAATGATGGTTTATTAAATTAAAGATCCTAATATCCTTTTCTAATATGCCAGCACTTAACTACTGATGCCTCACCCTCACTGTGGACATATGCTCTCACCAACTCTTCTCCTCATTTCTAAGCCCTCTCAAAGGTACAGAGTTTACTTCAACTCAAGTTCACTAAAGAGGAAAAAGTACCTGGCTGTAAAATGCAAAGAGGAAACTACTTTCAGAATAAGAATATCTACTTTGCATAATGACAAAGAACAGTCTTAGACTGAAATGCATTTTCTTTGTACTTCATCAATTTGATATGTGCCTGGCTTGCACTTTGGGAAAAACAGCAGGCAAACAAATTCTCATTGATATGGTTGACTCGGAGTTACCAACAGCCCTGCAGTACCAAAGGAGAAGGGTTATGATGTTCCCATCCTCCCACATCTCCCCCATTTTTCATGGTGGGCTCTGCTTACATGAACACAGTGTTATGTAGAGACTGTGTGAATGAAATTTGTATTGTCAGCCCCAAGCACTCAAATATCATGAGTCAGGCTCCAAAATACCACAGAACTGGAATAAACATCAGGAGAATTGAAATAATACATCTGCAGTTCTTTGTATTTCCTTTTTCTTTTCCAAGCCTTCAGGGGTCCCATTTTCAGGATTTGCTCAGCAACCATGAAACTTAATTAAAAAATGCTGGGGGTAGGTGAGTTTCTCCTACAATAGCATATCTCCAGTTCCAAGACAAGAAATAATACACATACAAAGATTTTTAACAATGTTCTGAGTTAGAAGCGCTGATGTATTATATGAGTCTAAAAAAAGAGCAGTTAAAACATGCAAGGTCTTAATTTCTGTCTGCTCATCAAATGGCAATGAGGAAGCTCTCTTGCAGTCACACAGTGGTGAGAGGTAAGTGGCAATATGGCAGGAGAATATTGGCACTGGCTAGAATCTACCACTGATGCCAAAAAAAACCACCCCAAAGCAAAAAAAAAAAAAAACCAAAACAGAGCAAAGACTTCAGAAAAATTAACATGGGTGCTGTTTGCTAGAATAAGCCTTTGGCAGGCAGTCCTGTCTCTTACAGTGCTGTTCAAAGCTTACATCACTTTGCTTTCTTCGCCAGCATTTTAAGAATAAGGAATTTGCTACAGACTGGCAATTAGAGAGCATCCATCATTCCTGCTGCAGAACACTGGGGTGAGGAAGGGATTTCCTTCCCCACAGTGATGCAAGAACTCACCTGCTGAAAGGCCTGGCCAGAATTTGGGGCTTACAGAGATCATTCCTGTCGCAGACATCTTTTCATTAAAATCCTTCTTTAGGATTTCTTCTTCCTGAGAAGCTGAGATGCTCCAGGAACAAAATGTAAACAATGGTTATCTGCTGCTGTGGAATGCATCAGGTGGATTTTTGATTGGCCCATCTTGGATGTTTATAATTAATGGCCAATCAAGGCTGAGCTATCTTGGACAGAGTCCGAGACATCTCCTGTTGTTATCATTCTTTTCTATTCTATTCTTAGCTTAGCTACCCTTCTGAGATGAACCTTTTCCTTCTATTCTTTTTAGTGTAGTTGTAATGTAATATATATGTCATAAAATAATAAATCAAGCCTTCTGAACATGGAGTCAACATTCTCGTCTCTTCCCTCATCCAAGAACCCCTGTGAACACAGTCACACATTCCTTACTGTTTTGGACTGCCTGGTGCAACCCCAGCAAGACAGGCCATTCCTGATTACACTAATTAGGTACTTTGAGGTCAACAAAGAAGGCAGGAGGCTTTTCTGAAGTGACACAGTTTCTGCAGAAGATTGTATTAACACAACTGACACAGTTCAGCCAGGCAAGCTACTTGGCATCAGCATCTGTGTCACTGCCACTTTGCTGTGTCAAGACAAAGCATTTGAAAACATGTTTGGCACAGGCTCTCCAGTGAATAAAACATTTTTTCTTGTATTATGGTAGGCAAAATTTCCTAGGATGGAAAGGGGAAGGGAGCATTTAAGGTGAATAAAACGTGCCCAAAAAATAATGTGGCAGTCTTGAACAAAAACACCACTTCATCTGATTTTTCCATCAGTATTAAACCACACTTTTTTCTAAGGCCTAAAATTATAGCAGCAGCTTGTTTCCTCAAGCCTATAGGATTTAAAGTTGAAGAGAACTTCTGGAATAAGTTATTGCCTTGGCAAGGAATGCAGTACAACAGCTGCTTGTTCACTGAGATCCTGACAAAATCCTGAGGGTTTCTGCTGCTGAGACAGCAAAGATGTGAAGAATGGCCCTGAGTAACTTAGTGAGGACTTCCCTCTACAACATCCCCATCATCATTCCTCCTCCCACCCTCCTTCTGTTTGGTTTGCCTGCAGTCAGAAGCTGGGGGAGACCTCATCTGAGTCCTTCTCCCTTGGGAAGGTGGGATGTGCATTCCCAACCCAACAATGGGCTGTTGCTCAAACACCAGCCACGTGCCACCAGAGAGCCTTGCCATCCTGGGGGCTCGGCCTGCTCCATTGTGGACAACAACTGCTTTTGCAGAGAATCTGATGGACAGGTCTGGAAGTGCCCTTTGAGAAAAAAGAATCCCACAGCTAGTTTAAAAAGGTATAGGAGATGAAGGAGAAGTAACTCATTGACTCTCTTATTAATCCAGACTGAACTGCTGGTTCCAAAAGGAAAGTTATGGCTGGTGCAGAGGAAAACTGCAACCCTGTGTGGAAAACAACATTCTTGACATGGGTAGAGTGCAACAATTAATCTGGACAGGACCAGCCCGTGCACAGCCCTGAATACTTGGAAATGCAAACAACACGTTTCAGGCATCCATGCAAAATGAAAGGCAATACTGACTGGATGCTTGCAATGCCCCTTCCAGCAGCAGCAACTCCCTTGGCAGCAGCTCCTTCCTGCCATATCCTGTGCTTCCCACACCATGCCAAACCCTTGGTGTAACACAGCACTGAGCTCTCACAGTTCCTGCTAACAGATGTCCAGCATCTGGTGTCTGCAGCTCCTGCCTTCCTGTACAAGCACTGAGAACCCTTTAAGGAAATCACTTCTAGAATATTCATGTTATCCTCATCTGCTACCTCTGACTGGCCCACTTGAAAAGCAGTATCAACAGAGCAGGCAGCAGTAATGAAGACATTCCAGAGAGAGAAACAGAATCATGCATATTCCAGTACAGAAACCTTGAAGCACTAAATTAACTGGGATCTATGATCTGTTTATAACTACTCAGCAAAAAAAAGTGACTTAAGAGCAGAGCATTACCATATGGCTAGCAATTACCACAGGCCCATACACACCAAAGAGGCTTCTCAGCCATTACCCACTGAATATGCTGCTCTGCATAGATGATTCGGCCAACAGGAAAAAGCTGTTTAAACCAATGAACAAAATTGAAAATAAACCACTGCTTAATGCTAAAAGTCAGTCAAAGCTGTTAGTGTAAACAACCAAGTCTTCTCTTAATTTTACACCTAGCTTCCACAGTTTGCCTTCAGCTCCAGGGACAGACAGACTCCTGTCAGTACAGCAACAGAACTAGTGATCAAGTCATCCAGGTGGGAGTGGGAAGCTGATCAGAATGTTGAAAAGCAGGAACTACATTTCTGTTTCCTCCTTCTCTGACAATGCACAGATCAGAAGCACACTTTCTCCACAAGAACACTCATTCCTGGGCCAGGCCTAGAGGAAGAAGTATGTTCACAACACCTCTCCCCTCCTCCTTCACAGGTCTGGTTTTATTTTATTTATTTTCCTTCTTGGTATATTGAGGACCTGCGGCCTTTCCATCAGCCTAAAGAACCTCAATAACAGTGTCAGCTACTTCTTTTAAGGCAGCAATAGAGGTGCCTGTGTAGGGATGATCTCAGTGGTCTGTGGTAGAACTATGACTACAGCAGAGATCTTTAAACTAGCTTTTCAATAGGTTTACCATGAGATGAAGTGACACTACTGAACTCTCAAGCTCCTTCCACTAGCTCTCACCCACCCCAGACACACTGAACAGTGTCACTCCTTCCCTCTGCCACCACAGAGCACGCCCAGGCAGTGAGGTTATGGGATCCATGCTTCCTAGCAGCAAGAATAGCTCTTGGATGATCTTAACAGTGCAGGATTGAGACAGCTTTGAGAAAATACTGCAAAAGAACACCTTATGTTTGCAATGTGCCATGCAGATCCCTCCACACTTCTGCCTTTAGCCATCTTCTTACCAGCTCAGGAGTTGGGCTAGAGACTCACTACGGGCATCCTCTTTCTGCCCTCCAGTCCTGTGCCCCACCCTGGCAACAAGGCAGGAGGATGGAGAGGCAAAACTATTTGCTAACCTTTATGAGCAGCCAGCTCAGTGTGAGGTGCACTGAGAGATGCTGAATGACACTGCCAGCACCCCTTAAGGGGAAAGACAAGAGTTTTCATTCCCAAAAGTAGCAAAACAGCTTCTGCCAAAGGTACTGAATTGAAAAACGTTCTATATAGTTTTGGAAGAAGAAGTGTGAAAACCATTGGCAGGCTATGCAAACCGTGAAAGGTCCTGGTTTAATTAAAAAAGTTTGGAACAGACTCCAGTCATAATTTCAGCAGAAAACAGCAGTTCAGCACTGTTTTTGTTGTTCACTGTGTTCCCAAGGTGAGCATTTGTGCATAGTTTTTCTCAGAAGTATGTATACTCCAGGAAGAAAACTAAACTAAAACATTGCTAAATAAAATTAATTATATAGGAAATACAGTAAGAGTGTTTGCAACCCTGCAGCTTCTGGGAACAGTTATATTTTATTTGATGGCCTGACTCTTGGCCATAAAGAAACCAAAGGTTCTCTCTCCGTGGAAATTGTTTCCTGTGGGTTGATCATTCAGAGAGAAGCAAGTCAGACATTCGGTAGGGTGAAGAGAGGGATGAGAACTAATGCAGGAGAAGTGATTTTGGAAAAACAAAAGCCTTAGCTCTCTGAAATAACCATCCCTTCATCTGCACAGAAAAGGGTGACTACAGCAAGTGCTGCAGTTCTCAGTCTAGGGAGGAGGGGCAAGCAATAATAAAATAATGACTTCAGAACAACTGAAGTAATATATTTCAGTAGAGAAAATTCTAACTATACTTCTTCTCCCCAGCCTAGAATGTACTGCTGGCATCCTAAACAACCAAGGCCAGACACACAATCTGGGGAGCCTGCAGCTGATTTGGGTACAGCTGGGTACCACATCTACCTGGTTTTCAAGGTATGCTGTGCCCTCACCTCACCTACACAATGACAGCAGTCACATCCAGAACACAAAGAGACAAAACCTGGTTTTTCTCCAATGTGTACAAACTTATTGTATATGTGAATATAAAAGAAAATAGTTTGCATTATAAAATCTCTTTGTTTTGGAAAACATGACTTAAGGCATCAATTTTTTCCATTTTATATTCTGATAGAGAAACCTCGATATACAAAGTTGATAGTATTGCTAAGGCAAAAAGAAGCTGGGGAAGATGGCAGGGAAGTCTCTGTCCCTCATTCCCTTCTCTGGACTGCCCACTTGCCTCCCCACTGAGATCAGAGTGCCAGTCGAGACAGCAGCACCCCTTCACTGCAGTCATCTCATGCTGGTAGCCACGAGCAGCCCCCTGAGGCATCACCAGCTCTGCAAAGCCTATTCAGCCTCAAAAGCAATTCCCACTGATCTGCTTCCTTTCTATTTCACTACCTGCAACTACTACTCATTTTTATGTACCCCCATTAGGTGCTATCTGTATTATCAAGTTCACAAACTCTGCAGTGAGAACTCCAGACTTCTGTTTCACCAGCCAGGTCAACAGTGCAGTAACTGCCATGCATCCATTCTTAGATAATAAATTGTCAAGAGAAATGTGGGTGTACATCATACTTCTGAACATGACTGATCTCCTGTAAGCAAAACTTCCATTTGAATCAGCATTAAACTCACAGGGGAAAAAAGTAACTAATATTTTATGTCAAATTTCTGGTTGTAATTAATTCACTGCTGTGCCTACCCTTCCAATGAAGGGGCTGATAACTGCAAAAGTTTCCAGTCTTATTTCTTGGAAGCCCTCCAAAGGTTTAAGCTTCTAACTTCTGCTAATTAATTCAGGAGGAACCTGAACATATGGTGTTATAGCCAAAAATATATAGCATATACAAAATATAGCAAATAAATCCCATAAAAATAGGCCTATATTTTAAAGGGTAAAAAGCTGGGAGAGGTGTTTTGCTTTTTTAATGACTGCTTCTTTATTTTCCTAGGAGATGTTGCTGGGTGCTCTCACCCAACAACAGCTTGAGCAAAATAAACATAAAAGCAAGACTTGTGCAAAACACTGAAGATCAAAGGTAGGTTCTGTGCGGTGTCTTTGAAGAATGCTACAAAACTGTCATTGTTACGAGTTCCCTGAACACTGTCCTGAGCACAGAATGCCAGCTCATCACCGATCACCACCTCGTACCCAAGTATCCCAGGGGATCCTGGCTTCCAGCCCTGCTGCGCCCGGTGCCACAGCCCCAGGGCACCAGTGACCCTCAGCACTGCAGCCCAGAGCCCTCAGCACTGCAGCCCACAGCCCTCAGCGCCGCAGCCCAGGCTCACCGGGCCCCTCGTACAGCCCAGAGCCCTCAGCACTGCAGCCCAGAGCCCTCAGCGCCGCAGCCCAGGCTCACCGGGCCCCTCGTACAGCCCAGAGCCCTCAGCACTGCAGCCCAGAGCCCTCAGCGCCACGCAGCCCAGGCTCACCGGGCCCCTCGTACAGCCCAGAGCCCTCAGCGCCGCAGCCCAGAGCCCTCAGCGCCGCAGCCCAGGCTCACCGGGCCCCTCACACAGCCCAGAGCCCTCAGCACCGCAGCCCAGGCTCACCGGGCCCCTCACACAGCCCAGAGCCCTCAGCGCCGCAGCCCAGGCTCACCGGGCCCCTCACACAGCCCAGAGCCCCAGTTAAGCTCTGCCCCGCAGCCCAGGCTCACCGGGCCCCTCGTACAGCCCAGAGCCCTCAGCGCCGCAGCCCAGAGCCCTCAGCGCCGCAGCCCAGGCTCACCGGGCCCCTCGCACAGCCCTGAGCCCTCAGCGCCGCAGCCCAGAGCCCTCAGCGCCACAGCCCAGGCTCACCGGGCCCCTCGCACAGCCCAGAGCCCTCAGCGCCACAGCCCAGGCTCACCGCGCCCCTCGCACAGCCCAGAGCCCCAGTTAAGCTCTGCCCTGCAGCCCAGCCCAGTCCTGGCTCACAGCTACAGCTGCCCCAGCCTTGCCCGCTGCCTGGGGCTGACCCTGCCTCGCCAGCAGCTTCTCCCCCGGGCAGGCTCCGAGACATGGCCCAGCCCAGCTCTGCGCCCCTCAAGGGACCATGGAGCTGCTCCCTGCTCCTCCTGGCTGGGACTGGCAGCGATTCTCCCACACCCCGGCGCGGTGCTCAGCGCCCGCCGCACCTGCACCGGGACCGCCCCGGCCCCCTCCCTCAGGGGAGCCCTCGCAGTCTCGGCACCTCGCTCCTGCTGCCCCGGGACCAGGAGGAAGGCGCTGAGCGACGGCAGTGGAGCAGCCCCGGGCAGTGTGGCTGCCCTGCAGAACCCAGCGCTCCAAGGCTCCCGCTGCCCCTGCCGTGCCCGCCGTGCCAAGTGCTGAGCGCCCCGGAACTGCTGCAGGGCACCCCCGGCTCGGGCCCGGCGCCGCTCACACGGGCACGGCTCGGAGCTGCTCTGCTGGACCCAGAGGAGATGTCCCACCACACCCCTCCAGCTGCACGGAAATCTGCCCTGGAAGCTGTGCAATTACTGAACTCTTTACACTCCTGATGCCTCTGCTCACAGGAGCTGATACCTGAGAGCTCTGGAAATCCCTTTGTCCTCGGAATATAGCAGACCCTAAAGATGAAAGGCAGAGGATGGCTCTTTCCAGCACAAGACTTACAGCTTGTCACTAAAATAGGGTTGCATTTGCTGTAATGTACACTGTGATTTGTAGTCGATTTGTTTCTGGTCCTGGACAGACTTCTGCCAGAGGCTACATAGATCTGTTTGTCTGCCTCATTTGTGATTTTGCTATATTTGAGTATGTCTCCATTTTATTAATTTGTTGACTATACATATGAGGCATGGACAATAGGTCCTAATGGTCCTCTCTGCCCAACCAACAAACATCTCAATCTCTTCTTTTTTTTTTCCTCAACTTTTATGCTGAAGGTTGTAGTACTAGATACTCTAAAATAACTCTTACACTAATTGTAATATTGCTAAAAATGCAAGGAATTCACTAAAATCTTACACAGGACTACAGGAAAAATAAAAAACAAGCACCAGCTGTTCCCTCTGATTGTTCTGAGGATCCCCTGTGTTCAAGTAAATACCAGTCACGTTTGGACACGGGGACAGGGAGGTTGTGTCACTATTGCTTTGCCCTGTGCTTATCCACGCATGAGGTATGACACACATCAGCACAAACTAAGGACTTCTACACAAACAGCACAACTAAGCCTTACTGTTTAAAATGGAGCACATTTTTTGGACTTCAATTTATAAAATTCCTTTAGGATGTGGAGCATGTAATTGCTCTAATCAGAGGAATTAATCTTCGCAGCTTCCATGACTACAAGGCATCCTACAGCAAGCAGGAAATGATTCAGAAGTGGCTTCACACAGTCCAGCAGTAAGTCAACTAAACACATCACACAAGTAAATCACCCCCAGAATTTTTAAGCTGAAGAGTTTTACACAAGACTTTTAACCAGATAATTGGGAGAATTCTCTTTGTGAGAATGTGTCTTGATTTCTACCTGTATACATGAAATTTAGAAGTCATTTCCCATTCTAGCTGCAAATGACTGTTTGTTTAAAATCAATTAAAACATGATCTTAAATTAACTTTCATGTCCATATGAAAAAAGTGCCATTCATAAAAAGGGTTCAATTTCTGAGCCCTGCTACTTTTATCACAATCTGGTTTTCTTGCAGGAAAGTAAGAATTTTTAAAAAATAGTTTGGAAGCATTGGCAATATAAAAAGTTGAAACATAGAAAGGTCAAATGTCAAGCAAAAATAATTTTTGTCACCTTTCTTTCAACAGACTGACTGCAACTGTTAAGCTCAATAAAGACAGT
The DNA here is from genome assembly GCF_901933205.1 of Camarhynchus parvulus. Classification (NCBI taxonomy): domain Eukaryota; kingdom Metazoa; phylum Chordata; class Aves; order Passeriformes; family Thraupidae; genus Camarhynchus; species Camarhynchus parvulus. Next base: position 1,884,358 of record NC_044576.1, on the reverse strand, counting down.
GTTATGTTCATTTTCATTTCTGTTCCAAGGAAATGGAAGTTGCACAAATAAAGTACCTTTTTTAAAAACAGTTTTTAAATGAAAGAACAAACTGTGAATGCCTCACCCTTCCAAGGAAAGCGGCAATAGATAAACTGTGAAATAATTACACATGCTTATCTTATAGAAAGATATCCAGGACATAATTATCTCATTGAGAGAGGAAGAAATAATAACAGAACATCTTTCTGTCCTGACATTTGCTAAAGAGCTTCTATTTTCCCAGAAATTCCAAGAACAATTTCAGGGGCTTGGGAGTCTCTCCTGCCTGTACCAGAGCATTCTGAATGTCGCGTGCTGCCTGCAGTCAGCAGCAGCACTCAGAGATGAGAGAAAATGTGTGCTTTGGCTCTGACAGCGCAGGCAGAGAACAGAAGTGCCTCAAACGGTTGTGGTTAAGGAACAACAGGTGACACAAAAAGAACAGAAGACTGCACAAACAAAGCTGATGCCGGCCTGTGTATGTACCTGTCCTCTTCCTACTGTTGAGGCTGACAGGCAGCTCCAGTTTGTCCTTTCCCTTTAGTATTTCTACTCCAGTTATGAGTAATAGCAAAACCTGTTTCCTGACTGCAGCTGTACATGAGTCAGCTGTACTTTGCCACAGAAATGCTGCAGAGGAAAGGAAGAAATGTTGTGCTCATTATTTTGGCCATTAGCTGCTCACTGTATTGGTTTACAAGTATTCCCCATGCTTTGTTAACCTGCAAAGAGCAGCCATGTGAAGGGTGTGCCTCTGCTCCAACACCCTCTGCAGCTGCACGCTGCCACCACCACAACCTGTGGCACTGAGGGAATTCTAACGTTTAATCCCTGGCAGAAGGATCTAATCAGACTGTGCATTCATGAGCTACTGTGTTTGTTTAATAATACTAATATTGATGGCAATTGTGTCTACTACAAGAAAAATTAATCCACTTAGCTTGCATCAAATTGGATATATATAAATACTTGGAGTAACACTGTCACAGAGCCAAACTGTTAAATTATTTTTATTTCTTTAAATGCTTCTCTTTTGCTTCTAAGACTTCGATCCAACAGGTGATTTTCCCTTTGGAATAAGGGTTGTATTAAATAAGTAATATATTTGGATTTTTTTTTCAGAAATGTAACTATTGAAGGATGAACATTTAGCACTAACTATTAGAACTATATTGAGTAGCAACTGCCAAATCAAGATTAAATACTTGCTGATGTACATATTTAATAATCAGCTGAAATGATTTCTACTATAAAAGTGGCAGAAGCATCCACAAAAGTATCATATGAAATATCACATTCTATGTAATTATCATTAATAAAGACACAGTAGTAGTGTAAAGGAAATTCAGACTCAGTCACAAGTTTTTGGGATGGACAGGAAGACACAAATACTGGATTTCTGCCTTCAAAATCCCGACTTATTGTGTAAATATCAGAAGCTCTGTGACATTCAGGCAGAAGGAGCAGTATCAGCTGATTGTGCTACACTGTTTAACTTGACACCCTCAAGGATGCATCACAAAGCTGAGAGCCCGTGTTTATTTGAGAGCAACACCTGCCCAGGCCATTGCACACAGCCCTGGCAGGACAGTCGGGATCCTGAGCACTGCAAACCCTTTCACTGCCCTGGCACCACTGCAGCTACTGCAGTTCTGCTGCTCATTTTACCAGCAGGATGCACCTGCTCAGCCTGCCCTGCTGGAGCAAGGGAACCCTGCTGGCTCTGTCTGACAAGGCACGGATGATAAACACATGCAAGCATGCACACACACCTGAACTGCCCTCACCCAGGAGACAAACTGACCTTACAGAATGCCTTTATGTAAGCAACACAAGCAGAAGCTGCTCTTAACACAGCACCCAAAGGAGAGGTTCATCTTCTCTGCCCAAAGCCACTGTCTCCCAAACAACTGTCCTTTCTGATAACTCAGCTGGAAAGCACCTCTCTTAGCAAATCATTTACAACCTTCAATCTTTAAGTGATTTTGGATGAAATCATTTAAAGTGGAAGTTGTTTGTTCTCATCTAAGGCTTATGATGCAAACACTGAGCAGCTATGGACTCTCTAAAGCATCCCGGATGCTTAATGCAACAGTGCTGAGCAGTGAATGCCCCAAGACCAGCAGGGAGGGAAGGGACAAGGGCAATTCCTACATGTATCTCCAGCTGAACTGTGACTGCTATGACACTTGGTTCAGGGGGTTACTGATAAAGGTACCATTGCCTTTTGTGGCACTGACAGACCAGGTTGGTGATGGGAATAAGACTGAGCAGGAGAGCTGGGATATGGGACTCCCATGTGGGTGACAGGAGCTGATACAAATCTGAGGGCTAGGAGGGCCAGCAAAAGGCAAGGAAGGCAGCAGATTTCAGGATGCAATGAAAAAGCTCCACAGAATTTCAAATGCATCTGGCTGCTGGATGGGAAATAGGAGGGTCACAGGTAACTCTGAAGTGGGAAGAGGCACCAGGAAAAGTAAATCAAATAGTGAGTTATGGTGAGGAACTTGACTAGGAATAGAAGCCTTTTCTGTCCTCTGTGTGTCTCGTGGCCTCTTTGAGTGCAGTAACTACAGAACTGCCATCTCAATTTGCTTTCCCAAGCAGAGACTAGAAGCCCAGATGAATTAAGGCTGTGAATTAAGACTGTGGCTATCACCAGGTGAGGAGCCCTGCCCAAAAAGGCAGCTGCACTTGGTGGTAACCAGGAATACTACAGAGAGAAAAGTTTTGTTAAGCTGCAATCCTTGAAGTACTAGAGAATTACATTTAGTCTTACTACAAGGATAAAGGGGGACAGCTTTTGGAGGATGACTTTGCTAGATCTACTTTTTTCTTGTCTTGTTAATTTGTTTTGCTATTTTCACTATATTTCTCATATTAACTACAATATTGATGCCATTTTAGAAACAAATGTCAAGTAGCAAGAACAAATATGAGATACTTTCTGAACAGTTTGCTGAGAGCTGCACTCTTTTGTTTAAAGAAAGTGTTCATATGGCCCCATTTGGAATCTAACAATCTACAGAATGGGTAAGGGGTAAAAGCCCAGTGATTATTTACTCTTTACACCACAGAAAAGTGACAGGAATTTTCTCAGAGCCTTCAAAAGGCACTGTGAATCCTGAATCCATGGGCTGCATGCTGTCAGGACAGGCTGTGAACATCCCAGCCAGGCCAGTTCCAGCACTGGTGTCTCTGTGGTGCATCTACAGAATCACTTCCAACACAGCAGCCAGCTCTGGTGTCCCAGTCTTACCTGAGCCCTAGTTGGAACTTTCCTATCACCAAAGTGCTGTGAAAATCCTGCAGAGACATCCTGCAGTTCTCTGTTTGAAGGAACTTTCCCCTGGTGCACAGGGCTCAAACAGCAAAACTATTCTCAAAGCTTGATGGCAGAGCTCCCTTTATGCTTAAACCATTGACCCTTCCTTGCTCCTTTCTCAACAGGACTTACAAGTTCCAGTGCTGTGATCCAAAGCCCTGCTTGAATTAGATACACATTCCCTTATATGAGCAAAAGGGACTTAGGTATGTTTATTGGCAAATATCTTTTTAATCGTAGGTCTGCTTTGGCAATTGAAAACAAAGATCCTGCTCCATTTAAACATAAAGCTTAGGGAAAAACAGAACAAACCAAATGCAACCCTGGGGTTTTCTTGTACATTTTTAGCCAATCAGGAGAGAAATTAGAGTATTTCCACTAAAATATTATGAAAACTGTAACAGTAGGTCAGGCCATTTCTTGCTATTTACTTATACAGAAGACAGAGCAAAAAACACAAAATTTTGAAATCCACTCACTGAGATTAAATAAGAACGAATGCAAGGTAATACCATATGAAGAACAGCAGCAATCAGCTTATGTAACGAGTGACTCAAATACATAAATTTACTATTTGTTTGAGTAGTTTCTGATGTAGCAAAAACAAAATGTCAGGATCTTTTATTTCTTCCATGTTCAAGAACTTGGGAGTTACAGAGTGGTGAGCCCAGACGCTAAGGTGAGCTGGTGCTTGCTGCGCCTTCTGCAATATTCATGCCCTGGGTGTCCAGAGAAGGGCAAAGGAGCTGGGGAAGGTTCTGGAGCAGCTCAGGGAGCTGGGGGGGCTCAGCCTGGAGAAAAGGAGGCTCAGGGGGGATCTTCTGGCTCTGCTCAACTCCCTGACAGGAGGGTACAGCCAGGGGGGATAGGGCTCTGCTCCCAGGGGGCAAGTGACAGGATGAGGAATGGCTTCAAGTTGCACCAGGGGAGGTTTGTGTTAGATATTAAGGAAAATTTCTCCACTGAAAAGGTAGTCCAGCACTGAAAGAGGCTGTTCAGGGAAGTGATGGAATCACCATCCTTGGAAGAGTTCAAAAACCTATGGATGTGGCACTCTGGGACATGGTTTAGCAAATGAACATGGTGGTGCTGGGTAAATGGATGGACTCAATGACCTTAAGGATCTTTTCCAACCTAAACAATTCTATGATCTGTTCCCAGATTTCCACAGAGCAGGAAATGAAGAGCCAGCTGTGCTTCTCAGCACATACAACAGCTACCTTTGATAAGCAACAATAAGAGGAAGAGCCACAAGAGTTCATCTATTACTCAAACAGATACAAATCTTCCTTTTGCCAGACTTCATCTGGCATCATTAAAGAAGAAACAGAGCTTCTTACTGAAGGAGATATTTAAAACCAATTTTATAGTGGATTGCAGACTTCTCCATGCAGGTGTTTACCCCCCTCTCACTTGCAGTGGATTTGAAAGTGCCAGTCTGTAAAATGCAACAGCTGCCTTCCCCAGAAAGAGCCTGCAGCAGAGCCCAGCTCTGTCCCAGCTGGTTCAGTTCGATGCAGCCCTGTTCACTGACACCCACCAAGACACAAAGAGAATGTTCTTTGTCTCTTGCACTAAAGGACTGGTTTCAGAGGCAGTAAGTGTCCTGCAAGAGTGGCTGTGTGTAACAGCTTCACTTGTCAGCAACTATTTTACTGCTAGCTAGACCGAGGGGGGAAGGAAGTACAGACACCACCACCAGTATCTTCCTTTGTTATCATCAATTTGATGAGATTTACACATCATTTAATTCAGAGCACGGCAGGAAAAGCTCCTGCACTTAAACTTGTTTCCTGTTGTAAGGCCATCATCAAACACACAATGGCAGCAGAAAGAAATACCAGCTTTGAGAGTTATCTGCTCTGGTACTCTTCATTTTTTAAACTACATCTAGCAGCACAAGAGTTCTCATGAAAGCAACAGCAATAATGGGATATAAAATATGTACGAGTCTGAATGTGTACTGTCACACATGGGCTCTGTACAGAGTGTTTCATGCTTGACAGCATGCTCTGATACAAGTAGACAGAACAACAGATGAGAAATCTACAGCTTAAAATCAAGATTATTTTGTTACTTTTTCCCTTTCACTGAGAGCAGAAATAAAAGTGCTAAAACATGTGCAAAAACCCTACCAAAAATTAATAAGAGAGGACAAAGGCAAAAAATTAGAGATAAGCATAGTTCAAAACATTAAATCCCCCAACACTTCAGTGCTCCTACCCGATGTGTTGCATTAGCTGAGCCTCTCAACTTTGCAGAGATGCTGTGAGCTGACATTAAACTCTGTATTTGCTGCTCTAACAGTGTGACAATGGCCTCCAGCATTTCTAAATATCCAAGAACGGTTTTTTTATGTAATTACCTTGTGAAGTCAGTCATCTCCATCATAATCACACACATCCTCTTGGCGAGAACAATTATGTCATTGCTGGTATCATCCCAGATTTCAATCTCTGCATCAAGCTTACTCTTGACTTTTTTGAAGTCAGCCACTTGCTCAGCTATCTTTTCCTTTTCAGCTTCTGGCAATTGAGTCATCTTGGCCTAAAACAGAATCATTTGATTTGTAAAACATCTATGTCAGAGTATTTTATTTTTTAAACAAAACCACTGCACATTAATAAATACACAGTTTAAACACACTATGGCCTGAGCCAACTGCTTGAGTTTGAGCACTTCTGAATTTCCGAATTTGTATGTTGTCACTGGGTGGGGCCAAATAAATAATCTCAGTGTATAGGGAAAGTGGTGTTCCTGAAATCATTCATTTTAACATAGCAAGAGAGAGATTATTAAATTCTTCCAAACAGCCTTTATGAAATATGACTGAAAAATTTTCCTGTTTCCTACGGCTAAGGAGCAGTTTTAAGTATGATACACGTAAAAGTTACAAAATGCAGTATTTATTCAGGTACAAAATAGTCAATGAAAAGGGTCAATTGTCCTGAAACACTCAGGTATGCTTCTTCTCTCTTCTGAGAAGGTTCTATATTATCATTCTAGGAACTGAAAAATATTTAATTGTTCAAATATGCATCTTCTGTCTTTGCAGAAGACAAAGAGGAGACAGAAATCAGGATGTGCATAAGATTACCGAAAGCCCCTAAAAATGCAGCATGGTCAGAGAAATGTTTTTGTTTAACGCTCTTCATGAGCAAAATGATCTGCCTGCTGCAGTCACGGGTCAGACACCCCTCCTGTGTCAGAAGGAGGCCAGGGAGCAGCCAGGGGCTGGGATATTACACGGCCACATGAAGATCCTGGCCCTTCATCACCCCTCCCACCCACTCCAGAGAGAGGAGCCACGCTGGTCCTGATGGCTCTGCTGCCAGGCTGCTCAGCTCACACCTTCCCTTCAGGCTGCCAGGAACCCACAACTGCACACAGCAATTAGTAACACACTGTCATTACTCTATAATTACACAATAAATATTTTGTGACTTATTCTTGTTTAGAAAACATTGTCTACCACCAGTAAAATGGAAAGTTAAGGCCATGGCTGAATTGCTTCTAATTAATAAAATGGGCAATCAGTTCCATACATAATGTGTATGTTTTTCAAGCCATGTGTTTTCAGAGATTTTATTTGTGCTAGAAGCACTGTCACAGGGTTAGCATTCTCACTTAGACAAATTACTGAAAATTACAGGTTTCCCAGCATGTACCTGTAATTGCAGTCACACACAGAATCACAGAATGGTTAAGGGCGGAAGGAACCATCTGACTGTGGTCAGAATCACCCTACAGTCACAGAACTAGAAAGCACAACTATTTGGAGGCTATTTCTCCCATGTTGTTAAAAAACCCCAAAATGCCCTACAGAGGGAAGAGAACTTTTATGATCTCATACATGTTTGCTGATGGGTGGATGCCTGTGGTATTTCCTAGCCCCCAGCTTCAACACTGTTTTGAGTTCAAGATCACAGGCCTGGATCTCAAAACCACAAGAAAGATGGCATTTTAATGAGGGAAATGTGACATACAGCATCATGCTATCTGCCAACAATAATGAGCTTCAGGTGGAAGAGACATTATCCACTGGAACAAAGGGCAAAGGAAATTAGAATTCTGACCTTGTCTTGTCTCTCCTTTCCTTCATACTGCTTTAAAACCATGACCAATAAAAAAAGCAAGTGTATACAGAACCTTTTAAGCATAGATTTAACTTTGTATCAAAATAAACAACACAACAGTAATTGTGAAATCAAGATCTAAATTAAATGACTATTACATGAGTGCAGATTTATTCTGTTGAGCAAGAGAAAATTATTTTTTCACTACTTCTAAAACAAAATGTTATTATTACAGTAGCAGGTAACAGATTTAGGACTAGGTGAGAGGAGAAGTTATATCTGTGATATTTCCTTCCTTCTATTATTAAAAAAGGTATGGATTTTTTTCTTAAATTTCCCTGACTTAACTTTTCTGAAGGCTGTTTCTCCCTGGTAGCTGGAGTCTCCAACACTGGAGTTTGTGTCATTTGAGTTGTCCCGTTTGCAACCTGACTGACCCTGTGAGACTGCTGTTTCCTTTCATACCTTTCCATGTTTCAGTCAGTTCTGCTGTTTCCTTTCATACCTTTCCATGTTTCAGGCAGTTCTGCTGTTTCCTTTCATACCTTTCCATGTTTCAGTCAGTTCTCCACCAATGAAACTGAACTTTTAAGGCCATGTAAGGACACATGGGGGGGTAACTAAGTGGTGATAATTTTGATTCTTCTCTCCCTGGTACACTGCTGGCCAATGACATCCCAACCCTAAGAATTGGCCTTTTGCTACCTTTGTCTTGGGCTGCTCTCCAAGGATCTGCCTTTCACATAAACTTTAATTATGCTCTTAAAATCTCAGATCGACATATATTTTTTCTTTCCTGACCCCTAAAACCAAGTGACAGGCCAGATCCACACCAGCACCATTCTTACCACTTACAGGGACCAGGAAGGAAAGAAAGGCAACAGAAAGCAGCACAATACATTCAAGCAAAATCAAAGAATCTCCCTTGAAAATTATTTAACACTTCCAGCTTTGTAGGCTGCAAAAATGTCATGTAACTATAGAGAAGGAAAGAGGAAAACACTGTTTTTCTGCACTTTTGTAGGCTGCAAGGAAACAAACCCCAGCTTCCCAAATGAGCACATGGAAAACTTCTCAGAGCTTTTACATGCAAGAACACAAAATAACCTGCTCTTCATATCCTGTAGTTATAAGAAAATGTCAGAGATCCCAGAAGAACAGATTTGTGTCCCTACTTTGTCTTGGGAGCTGAGGCTTTCACTCCACCAGAGCCTCCGCAGCCAGAAGAAGCCCTCTGGTCTGTTCCTGCTCTCCTGCTGCAGTCAGCTGAACATTTGGTGAAAAAGAACAGGACCCCTGTAGATCACTCAAAGTACAGCAATATATTTCAATCATGCTGTTTCACAACAGCTCCAATCATGACTTTTCACTGGCTTTTTCTTGAACAAACTTTGCAGACCACTGCCATACAACACTCATGTGAGCTGAGCCCTGAGCTGGGGAGTGGCATCCCTGCTGTGGAACAAGGTGATCTCTGAGGTCCATTCCAGGCTAAAACATTCCTGAGTCTGATTCTGTCTGAGTGCCAGTGTGTTCCTAAGTGAACTGATGGAGACATCACTGAGTCAAAGGGACAGTCAAAATGAGCAAGACATGTCCACTACCTTTTACTGCTACTTTTCCTACTGAGGGAATCAGTTTGTGAGTTTGGATGAAGAGGTGACAGAGATATGTTGGATGTTCAGCATTCACAGCTAAGTGAATACACACCCCCAGAGATGAACTGTGTGGGTGTGTGATGCTGACAGAGGGGAGAAGCTGTGTTTCTGTCAATACTTTACTACCTGCTGTCACCAGCTGCCTTCTCCCCGTTTCAAGAATTGCAGCAAGCCTGCTGAAGTGCAGCATTCCTTAAACAAGTTCAGAGAGTGCCTCATCTGTTCTGCCATGACAGTTCTGCTGTACTTTTAGATGCAATATAATTGGATAAACCAGATGAAGAGGTGAAAGTGCTGGGAGATAGCAAACAAAGTGTTTAATGCCATTTTTGCATCAGCCTTCACTAAGAAGTTTGGCTTAGATGATGCAAGTATGGCATATTCAATGCAGTTTCTCTTTGTCCCACGGCCATAGGCCCATAGATGAAAAAGCATCATGCCCTAAATCTGGGCTTCACCAGAGCTTTGCCACTGGCTCTCATGTCATCCTTACAAATCACCTGGAGAAATAAGGTCTAGATGTAATCTCCAGTGGGTGGATGTAATATTGGTCAGAAAACTGCTTGCAGAGCACTTATCAAGAACACACACTGAGCCAAGGGATCCATCAGGAAAAGCTGTGAAGGGAGCTGCATTAGTCAGTGTTCCCACAGAACCAAGAGTCCACACTGCACACGGGCAGTGGAAGAGCCTAGTTTACAACTCCAAGTGCCCTTGAGATCTGGAAACACCACAGGGTGTAGTGCAGCTGAGACAATGACAGAGTCTACCCCTAAGAAAAATCACCAACACACACACAGAACTGAGACAGAAGCAGCCATGGGCAGCTGTGTGGGTGGGAATTGTGGCTGATAAAAGGCTGTGCTCATGGCAGAAAGGCAAACCTCATACAAAGCTCCTTGTGAACTATGCACACAGCAGGAAATACTGCAAAGCTCTCACTTGTGCTGCTGAGGTCACAGGTGGCTTCACACATTTTGCACTATAAATAGTCTGGACACAAAAATCAAGAAATTCATTAACCAGCTGCAGAGTACCCAGAAGAGACACAGACTAAAAGAACATACAAGAAACTCCACCCTGAAGAGTAAATCAAAGTTACTGGAGTTATTCAACCTGGAGTCTCCAAAAGAGGCCATAGAGAAAGGATGCGCAAGTACATTAAAAAAAACCCTACAGAAAGGAACCTCACTGTCTGTGTCCATTCCAGATTAGTGCTAACATGTCCATTGCAACATATGAGGTATAAGGACAAAAACTTTCCAATAAACCATCAATTCCAGGAATGAGCTAAGTAGAAAGAGCAATAGAATTGTTCATATATATGTGTGTGTCAAGAAGAAGTGTATTTATTCTGTCCTGGGCCAAATGGCTGGATTAGCCAAGTTCTTGAGGTTCTTTCCAGCTCTACTTTGTAGAAGTATATAATATACTGCTGCAACCTTGAGTATTTCAGTAACTTAATCTCTTTACAGAAATTGGGTCAAAAATTGGCAAGAAAATTAAATGCTTTTGATAGATCATGACTCCTGACAGGGAATCTTTTGCCATGTATCAAGTGTCAAAATTACTATTCATAGAACCTACTCAAAATTACAGTAGTTATCTTCATTCTGCTTGAATTCTTACCAGTATTTCATGCTTCTGTAGGGCTTTGATAAAAATTTAAAACATATTCTGAAATTGGCTTTTTTATTAACAAAATAGCACACACTTCCTGTTAATGCACGTCAGCATTTCATTAAATGTAGGAACTTAGATGTACAGTACTTGCCACTTGAATAAAAATTGCTAATTAATCTGATGGCAAACCTAGCTTCCCTTCTCTAACTACTTTTTATGCAAGTATCAACAGTTCTTCTTGGTCTTTGCTGTTTTATCCAGGCTTCCCTCTTAGAGTTCAGTAGATTTTTAGAGCTATGTAATTAATCGTTGTATTTAAAATGCAATACAAATACAACAATGAAATAACTTAGCCTGGATTTTCTCATTCACAGAACACACTGTATCAACTCTTTTTCAGCCCAGAATTGTTGCACAAACACAGTGTGCAACAAAACTGTGTAAAAAAATGATCTTAATCCCAGACATTTTTGTCCATGCATTCACAGAAGTTCTGTAAAAAAAAGTTCTGTATGCAGAACTCTGACACAAAAGATGTGGGTGTGTGGCTGCCTGAAAGAGTTCTGCTCTTGCCACCCCTAAGTGGATTAAGTTGTGAGGTAAAACATTTGGCCTCTTCCTCAATATGATCACCTTAACCTGCAGCAGCAACTTTGAAATTAAGCTAAGCTGTTCTCATCACTAATTTAGTAACTTCAAACACTTTAAGTAATTTTTCCTGATCATTAACATGTACATTGTCCTCTAAGCTGAAAATTAACTGGGCAAAATCTTACTCACCCCTCACAGAATGCCACAATAACAAGCCACTACCTCCCTCAGTGGAATGACACCGATCATGGCAGCACAAGTAAGTCTGTGATAGGTTCCAGAGCTGACTACACACATTACACATAACCACCAGAGGAAGAGTTAACTCTCAGCTGGGAAAAACTGCATTAGTCCTTGGATCCATGAGCAGTACCTGTTCCTATAGTAGCTAAGGGATTGATCCTAAGGAGCCTCTTCTTCAAGGATGTAAAATCATTCTACAAATAATCATCAGGATTTTTATCCAGTTTAAGTACCCAGAGATCTCACAGCACACTGCCCACGCTGACCTGTATCCCCCAGCAGGGGATGGTGCCACAGGCACTATTATATTCATCTCAGAAATAGGAAATTATCTGAGGGAAAAGATCAATGAAGTAACATTTGCTAGATGAGTGAGGAAGATCAATATGAGGTCAAATCTCAGTCTTACTATCTCACCCCCAATCTCTGCTCTCTCTCTTTATGGAGATAGAGTCTGAAGGTGTGATTAATAATACATGACTTTTTCATACATAAGGGAAACAAGATTTGCTAGTTAAGATGTAGCCTTTGTTACAAGTGGCATACACACATCACATCTGGTTTTATATGTTGTGATAAAAACAAAGAAAAAAGGCTTCAGCTCCCCATTGGAGCAGTGAGAGATGTGACATGGAAGAAATTACAACGCTCTTGACAAAGCAAGAAGAATCAAGAGTGCTCCTATGCAGAATGAATATGGAGGCAGAGATGTATAAATAAAACTGAATTATTATAGCTGAAATACCCAAGAGAAAGAACTCAAGGAGGAAAAAAGGCTGCTCTGGAATCTTGCCAAAGGACTTCTGGAACACAGTCATTCCTGGTGTCAACACTGCACACAACAGCTTTCTGACAGGACACAAAGCTGCTGCACCCCACAAAACCACACACTGCCCAAAGCTTAACATCTCTCTTCCCCACACAGATCCCTCATATTGCTAAGCAACTTCTGGGTATAAATCTTCAAATATCAATATCAAAGAGCACTCCAAACAAAGAGGCCTAAAATCACTGTTTTTACTGCTGCAGCAGCAAAAAGATTTGTTAAGACATCTTTTTTTTAAAAAAGTGTGTGCAGGTGTCTGTCAATATGGTACTCCAGCCTGAGTGCATATGGATATAATTTAGTCAAAGCTATCATTTCCTACTGCTTTCAGGGGGTGATGTGCCATTTATGGGCCCAATAGCAGAACCTGAAATCTAGGAAAATTGTTCCTAAACTATAGAATCAGGCTTTAAGACATGACCTCTATCTAGATGCCACAAAAAGAAACATCTACAGTAGCTGTATTATTTTAGGGAGAAATGGGGGGAAACCAGAAATGCCCATACTATAATGTTAAAGTATGGGGGGGTTTTAGCTCTATTAACAACAGGCTGTGTGTAAGAGCCCCTTCCACCTCACAAGGAGAAGCACATCCCAGAGACCTCTCCCCACAGCACCAGTCTGTGCCTGATTGCTGACAGCCAGCTCCCCACCTGCCAGTCTTCAGCACCTACTTCTTGCTTTGGGCCCTCTCAAGTATGTGTTATTTACAGTTTTCTGTTCAAAGAGAAGCATTCCCTTTAAAGAAGTACTCTGCTTTAGCTGAGAAGTAGACGATGTGCATGAACATGAGATCTTTGAAAGCTTTAGTGGATCTTATTACATTTCGATACTAAGAATCTACAAACTACTACTTGTGTTTGCCAGCAAGAGCACTCCAACTGTGCAGTGACTTCGCAGGCAGAGAGCAGAGCAGCCTTTCCCTGCTCCCAGAGCTCCTCCGGCCCGGGCCCCACATACCCGGTCCGTCTTGCCCTCGGTCTGGGCGCTGGTGCGGCTGCGCGCGTCCTGCTCCTCCTCCAGGTCAGACACGTCCTCCAGCTCCTCGGGCGTCTGGGGAGAGGCAGCAAAGGGTTAATGTCGGGTGCTCGCGGCAAACATCTCCTCTTCGGTCTGAGGTAAGGTCTCACAAGCACCAAGCAGCCCCGCTGGAGCCCTTACTAAACTCTGTGTTTAAGCTGGTGCTGGTGCTGCTACCAAAGGTACCTCACAAGAAACCTTCACGTGACAAGAACGGATTGTGAGTGTGTCACTTACCAGTTCTATTGAGCAGCACGAGTTCCTGCGCAACCAGAAAAAATAACTCTCCTTAACCTGCTATTTTTATACATGGCATTACTTAATATGCCACTGTCTGTTCCTTCTAGTCACACGAACTGCCAGTTGATTCTGTGATTCTGGTTCATTTACGACAAGAAATTTTCTATATAATCTAGATCTTCAGATTTATTTACTGCTTCCCTTTTCCCAAAATATTATTAAAAGAAAAGGGTTTTCATGCAGAAGTTCTGAATTTTATAATAAATAACATAGCAAAAAAACCACGCTGAACATGACTTTATAAAAGATACTAAATAAAACATTAAAAGCAAGTTTCTTCTATCAGCAAAACACTGCACAATGAAGCATACAAGGTTTTTGGGATTACGAACCACTTAAAAAATACTATTGGTTCTGACAATGCAATAGGGCACTCAAGAAACTTTTTTTATCAAGTAAATTCACAAAAATAAGAAACAAAAATACACAGAACCAAGCTCACAAAGCTCGTGACAGATCTACCACCACCTTGACATCTAGAGTTCCAATTAGAGGGAAATCCTGATGTTCTGAGTCTCCCAAAAGCCTGACATTCCAAGAGAAACATGACAAGACCAGGACTATCAGATAACCTTAGAAAAAGACAGGCAGAAAGAAACCCAGCCATTACTTTTACCCAATTTTTAATCAAGTCAAATATAATGTTTTTAATCCAGAATTGCTGCATATTCTCACCTTCATGTTTTTACTGTCAAGGCATATACAAAGAAGGTCTGTTAAGAGGTCCACTGCAGGGTTCTGTCATTTATTTCTGGGTCCCTGGCACTGTAAAGGCACTGCACTAACCTGAGTAAATCCACCTGCGTGCATTTGTATCCTTTGGGAAAGAACCTCTGTGGTCAGAGGGGGGTACATAAACCACAGAGCTCAACAGCAGCCTTGAAACAAGGCTCAAATAGCACTGCATTGCTTCAGCAGCACACAGACAATTTCACTCACTAAAGAAAATCATCATTTCTATGAGATAACACTGCAAGAAATAACTCAGTGTTGGTGCACAAGTTGGCAGAAATAGAACGCTGGGGGTGACAAATACAGCTAAACTTCCTCAAGAAAACAGGCAATCAATTTCTGGCACAAAGATAAGCATAAAGCTACACTGCCAAAGTGGGGGAAAGGAGCATCTTATTTTCAGGTAAAGACTAACACTGTTCTGAAGGCTCAGTTTTAATGCTGGAATTAGACCTAGTAAGAATTCCACAGTAGCCAAAGGCTACCATACAAAAGTTGTTGGAAAAAGCTGCAGTATGGAAGCAAAATAAAATTTTGGTGGTGATGGATATCCCTACAATAAAAAAACTATCACAAACTCCCTTTAATTGAAACACTAAGGGACACTCTTATTAGAGGACCAATAACAAAGGACATTAAAACACAGTAACTTCAGCTTCTCAGGATTACACTGACTCCCTCAGGCAGGTAAGAGCCTTGATTAAGTTTACAGAAAAAAAATAATTCCTTTTAAATTTAAACTATACTTGGGTTACAATAACAATTTTAAATACCACATTGCAATTCTTGGGTTTCAATAAAACTAGTTTGGAATTTTTCCCCCAGTGATCATAAAGCTGGATTCATGGCAGCAGAGCACCTTTCTTCCTGGGTGAACAGGTACCCAAGAATGCCACACTTCCAATCCAGGGTTTCTTCCTTCTATGAGACATGGAATTCAAAATGTTGTGACAGAGCAGAATGGTTAATATCTTTAAGACAGTCACATTATACATAGGTGAATTTTAGGTAATGTGTTTAAGAACTTTATGCCATTGTTACCCCACAACAAACTGTATATAATTACAAAATGGTTATTTTAGGGCCATCAAGAAAATTTTGTAGAATTCCACTGACACCATTTTCCTGTGAAGTCAAGCTATGGAAATGTTACCAGCCTCCACATGGAAATATTAGCAAAGAGGTCAGCAAAAGGACAGTAGGACAAGACACCTCTCAATGGCAGTCTCAGGTAAGCTTTCCAAAGATGAAATCATCACTGTATTAATCTGATCTGGCACTTTACCAGCTGCAAATCAGAGCAGAGATCTCCTTGCAGCTGCACTGGCACAGGGATTCCCTCTCCAATTCTTTATCATACACAGAACATCGACTCAGGGTCTAAGTGTTGCTCACCCAAACCCCTCATGGGCTAAATGCTGACAGAAACCTTTTTGGTTTTAAATTGCCTATGCCCCTTTCCCATCAGCAAACCCTGTTTGTGGCTGGGCTGAGGGGTTCCCTGCAGAAAGCCTGCTCTCCCAGCCAGAGGACTGCACTGCCATCGAGCTCTTCCCAAGTCATTCTCTCCAGAGCCCACATCTGCCACGTCTTGGGCTGTTGGTACCACAGAATTCAGAAACACAAAACAAACCTATCCAGTCATTAAAGGCTAAGGACATTTCAAGCAGAGGGAAACTGTTGATTTACCAAACCTTAAATCACAAACCATAAACTACTGTCATTTTCAGACACATCAAAAACTGAAAAAACTCCCCACTATAATAATGAGAACAACAAAAGTAGTTACTCAATTGTTTTCTCTCCTTGGAAGCTCTTTTATGCAATTCAAAGCAAAATCTGTGATTTTTTTCATGTTGATAAATACCTGAGACACACCTGTATCTGCTTATATGAATATTCCATGTGCCGACACATGACCATTCAAAAGGAATGCTTGATGACTGCATGGTTAAACTGGCACGAACACGAAGGCTTGCAACACAAAAGAGCGTGCTAGCAGCAATAAACAGAAACTGTGCACAGGGAGAACAGCACAGCTGGAGGACTGGAGTGAGAAGCATGGAAGGAAGCTCAGAGTATTGTTTAAGACTCTAACAGGCATCTTATCAACTGCAAGTGACAGAAGAGGGAGACATTTGAGTAGTGTACTCAGTGACGCAATGAATACAAGACATAAATGGCAAACTCGCTGTGAGACGTACAAAGCATGGAATTTCCAGTAAATGCAAGGAAGAATGCTGAGGGGTAAAATGAAGCACAAGACTCCAGTCAGCAACAACCTACAGACTCGTGTAACACAGTGGTAAATGGAATTTAGGAACAAATTTGAACAGAGAAAAATTAGGTTTCCAGAGGCCACAGGAGCAGAACTCTTGAATAGTCTCCCTTGGAAGTGCTGGAGGAGGGGAGAAATTCATCCCAAAATGAAGTCTGAGCAGCCTACACTACCAACAAGGTGATAGAGCAGCTGGCAGCAGAAGTGAGACACAAGGGTGGGCAGGACACCTGGCCCAGGGCTGCAAGAGATTTCAGTCCTTTGTGAAAAGCCTTGCTGATCCTGACAAAAACACATTCAAGTACATTCCTACACATCCATTCTAGGCTGTAATTCCATTACTGTGGCTGACAAGCTACACAAGTAGCATGTACTCCTTCTCACATTTCAATGATTGTAATAAATCTGCATTCTCAGTGGGCTTGCTACTGAAGACTCAGGCTGAGGACTCAAAGTCATATTTATAGCAAAGTCTAATATTGATAAATTTGACATCTTGCTGGTACTCAACTCCAAGCCACAACAGCAAGTCATTACTATTGCACCCAGGTGATTTCAAGATATGAATTACCTTTTCATCTATGAAATGAAAACCACTCTCTGATGACAAACCTTTTAATTTGCTTTTCTACGAGGATTTTAAAGAGAATAATTAATAAAACCAAGGGCTTCTCCCTAATCTTTAGATCTCTGCCAGTTTTTCTAAACTGGTTGCAAATGGGCTTTTTGATTTCTCTGGTTTTTAATCCAAGCTTTGTAGAACAATTTGTTTGAGTAAGTTTCACAGCATCTTCTCCAACACAAAGATTTTATTAAAACCCCCTCAAAAGTGATTATCCAAAAAGCTTTATATCATTTGCTTGTAAAGGTCACATACAACCCATGGAACCATCAATCCTGCCAATAAAAGGTTTCAGCTGCTAGAACATAATGCAGAGCCAGGTCTAAAATCTCAAAAAACACAACATAAATGGACAAACAGGCATCATAGTGTGAAAGGAAGCTATCTCCCCTTATCTAACATTCAATTAAATGCTGACCTTCACACTGTCATTATATGCTCTTATGCTTTATCTTATCTTGGTTTCAACAGCCCCATCAGTAATTCTTTTTCCCAGATCAATACTAAAATGCAGAGCAAACCAACACCTTAACAGGAGCTAAGCTGATAAGTGATGTCTTTATTTTACCACTGCAAATGCAGTTATTTGTGCTATGTAAATCCCACAGCAGCAGCAGAAATGCTTGCATGAACTCCAGGAGGATGAGAGTTTGTCTATTACGTCCTTCAGTGAGCACACAATGGTTTACAGAGATTATCTATTCTACTGTGGACATTTGCCTAATGCCCAGATTTTTAACATCTCATCCTGTCAGGCTGCATGTCACTCAGTGTAACAAACCACAGCACACGTGTCACAAACGCAAAAATATCATACTCTGCAAATATTTAGCTACTGAGTGATATTTTTGTGTATTAGTCACAACACAACCATTATCTCACACTTAATTCTGCCAGATGACACACTGCCAGAGCAAGAGGTTTGATGCACTAGAAAGAGAACAAGAAACCACAAGGATTGTTTATCTTTTCTGAGCAGCTAAGAGCCTTACATAATTGTTGCTATCTAGTCATTTACAGTACTTACCAGGTTTTTGTTAAAAGCAGTTAAGTGTTGAGAACAATAAACCCTACATCATAAAAGTCAAATTAAAATACTATGTTCTTAATCTGTCAATATTATGACATAGCAATACCATGGTAAACACCATCCCCTCTGTTAAAGATGATCACCTGCCTATTCTTGGAATCTCTTCTTGGCAGCTCCCTTAAAGCTCCTCTCTTTAGCATACCACATTATTGGGGATATTTGTAACCAAAAAACAAATGCTAATTAAGCCAGAGAGCAGAATTCTGCCTTTGATGGCAGTAATGTCACCAAGCACTGGCAAGGAATTTGTCATCAAACAATAGTAAAATCATTGTCCTGCCGCAGCCTGTACACATTTTCATTTTCAAATGTAGGTACTAAACATTTCTTGTTCCTAACAGAGAAAATTCTGCAAAAAACTTTTTTAGATATTAAAGTTGAATTCCTGTTGCAATCGGTTAAAACATAAACTTTGGTGAAAACAAAGAATTTAATTATGAGAATAAGTGGACACTGAAAGGTGAAACTATTTTCAATAATAAAAGATGTTATAGGATAAAGGGTACATGTTTCAAATGTCAGAAATGGTGTGAAGGCACAGTATGGGGCAGAAGTTGCTGCATTGTCACTGGATGCTTGGAGGTTTCGTTTGCTTGTTTCACAAGTCATGTCAGAACATTCTGCTCCAGGAGATAAGGGTCAAAAAAGTGAAAATTAATCACCATTAGAGACAGCAAGGCAGGTCAACAGCCTGACTCCCTGTGCTTCCAGGTCTCACTGGGCACACATGAGGATAACCATCTTCTCAACAACCAGCCAGGAGACAGGGAAGATCTGAGCTGAGGAGCATAACAGAAAAGTTTAAAGTGCAAATTCTGAGTACTTCCCTCTGAATATCCTTTCAAAGAAAAACTGTGACATTAGCACATCTAAGTAAATTGGCACATAGAGTTTTAGCACCTGTTTCCTACCCTAAGCTACATTTTTTGTGCTGGGAATGTGCATTTGAGCCCTATTTTCATTGCTTCCTCTTTCCTTTCCCCGACAGTACTTTGTATGTATGCCACTCTCACATAATGCCTACAGCAATTCAAAGAGAGATTTACTCCAGGAAATACTGACCTAGTTATGCTGCACAAAAGCTCTGCACACATCTTTAACTCTAAAAAGTTGGGGGAAACTTGACAGCTGCCTGAAAATCCCATCTAGTACTGGCATTGTAGCCAAAAGGGTCCAAAGTTACGAGCAGGGTAAGATTTACAAACTGTGGTGGTTAACAGCTGGCCTGGAGCCCTCATGGTTATAAATAACCCTAATTATAATTTTATAACTAATTACAAACGTAGTAATTATATAACTCAACCAGTCTGGGCCATTGGGGAGCCAGTCTAGGCTGTTTGGGACTCAGGCAGCTATTGGCCACTGGAGCCAGGGGGCAACTGGTTCAGCCCACCTGGAGTAATCCCAAACCCCATGGGCTCCCAGAGCAGTGTCAGGAATGATCCCAAAGCCCCTGGGCTCCCAGAGCAGG
This sequence comes from Camarhynchus parvulus, assembly GCF_901933205.1. Taxonomy (NCBI): domain Eukaryota; kingdom Metazoa; phylum Chordata; class Aves; order Passeriformes; family Thraupidae; genus Camarhynchus; species Camarhynchus parvulus. Next base: position 1,864,482 of record NC_044576.1, on the reverse strand, counting down.
GCCAGGAATGATCCCAAAGCCCCTGGGCTCCCAGAGCAGTGTCAGGAATGATCCCAAAGCCCCTGGGCTCCCAGAGCAGTGTCAGGAATGATCCCAAAGCCCCTGGGCTCCCAGAGCATTGTCAGGAATGATCCCCAAACCCTGTGGGCTCCCAGAGCAGTGTCAGGAATGATCCCAAACCCCCTGGGCTCCCAGAGCAGTGTCAGGGATGATCCCAAACCCCCTGGGCTCCCAGAGCAGTGTCAGCAGTGACCCCAAAGCCCCTGGGCTCCCAGAGCAGTGTCAGGAATGATCCCAAACCCCCTGGGCTCCCAGAGCAGTGTCAGGAATGATCCCAAAGCCCCTGGGCTCCCAGAGCAGTGTCAGCAGTGACCCCAAAGCCCGTGGGCTCCCAGAGCAGTGTCAGGGATGACCCCAAAGCCCATGGGCTCCCAGAGCAGTGTCAGGAATGATCCCAAACCCCGTGGGCTCCCAAAGCAGTGTCAGGAATGATCCCAAAGCCCCTGGGCTCCCAGAGCAGTGTCAGGAATGATCCCAAAGCCCCTGGGCTCCCAGAGCATTGTCAGGAATGATCCCCAAACCCTGTGGGCTCCCAGAGCAGTGTCAGGAATGATCCCAAACCCCCTGGGCTCCCAGAGCAGTGTCAGGGATGATCCCAAACCCCCTGGGCTCCCAGAGCAGTGTCAGCAGTGACCCCAAAGCCCCTGGGCTCCCAGAGCAGTGTCAGGAATGATCCCAAACCCCCTGGGCTCCCAGAGCAGTGTCAGGAATGATCCCAAAGCCCCTGGGCTCCCAGAGCAGTGTCAGCAGTGACCCCAAAGCCCGTGGGCTCCCAGAGCAGTGTCAGGGATGACCCCAAAGCCCATGGGCTCCCAGAGCAGTGTCAGGAATGATCCCAAACCCCGTGGGCTCCCAAAGCAGTGTCAGCAGTGACCCCAAAGCCCATGGGCTCCCAGAGCAGTGTCAGGAACGATCCCAAAGCCCCTGGGCTCCCAGAGCAGGGCCAGGAAAGCAGCCCCTGTGGGAGCTGCCTGCTGCCCTGTGCCCCCTGGCACGCTCTGCCACAGGCCCCTCTCCACACCTGCAGGTGACAGCTCTATAAACTACAGCATGACCAGAGAGGATGCTCAGATTTCAGGGCTGCAGATCCTTCTCTAGGTTACCTGAGGACTCACTTGGGAACCTGGAAGATTCTTTACCTTTTTCCAGTTATTTTATTTCAAGGAAGCACTTTTTTGGGTATAACTTTTAAAGAAGAATTTCAAACCCCTATGGATAAAATAAAATCAAACACAGGTATTACAATCACACAACTCTGCTGTAAGCCAAGCCCCTGCCTTGATTCCATGAGAACTGTGACAACTGATACACAGCTTCACACAAAGCACAGCCTTTGCTTATGTTTATTAAGTAGGAAAAATCACTATATGGCTTAGAAGCTTCCATTTTAAACTCAGAAAACTAATAATTAACAAGAATAGAACAGTAAAGTGATTTGTTCTTCAGCTATCTAAAATGTATTCCCCATTTCCTCTGCTGGGTTGACATACATTTGCTCCATCTAGTGGGAAGCTAATTAAGACATTTCATTTATAATGGAAATACCTGCTAAGCTGTTTAAAAATGGATCATGAAAAATGAATTAAGCCATTGTTCTTTTGCTAGTAATCGTCATAAAGCAAATTATATATGGCTTTATATATGAGCAGTTCCTAACTGTGTTTGAAACAGATTTCTAAACATCACCTCAACCTTTGAAAATGAGAAGAGATTAGACCTTGCTCTCTCTCTCAGCTGTATATATGAAAGATAAACAAAACCATCTTTACTGTCAGCCTGGCTCCCCTCAAAGGCAACCAGAGAGGTGCCTGCATTTTGCTCTGCGAAAATTCATAATGGTTCCCATTTTTAATCCAGGCCAAGTACAGGCTGCTCACCCTCCCATCAGTCCCTGGAGGGTCATGGCCTGGCTGTCACGGAGGAGGGCTCTTCACCCATCTGCCAGGTGCTGGAACCAAGCTGGGCCATTGCCTTGGGCTGCCAGAGGGCTGTGCTGAGCTGGGAACAGGAGCAGCCCAGGTGTGTGTCTGAGGGCCAGGGCTGCAGGACATCCCTGCAGGGCCCTGGGGCTGCTGCAGCACACAGCCAGCAGTTTCCTTGGGACAGCAGCAGGGACCTGCACCCGGCCCAGCAGCAGGGCTGCATCCAGCTGCACTGATGCACTCGGCAGGAATGGGCTGACAGCAATCCTCTAAACCTCACCCAGGGAAATGCAAATATGGCACCTAGGAAGGCAGAAGCTACAGAGAGAACAAGCTGCGGCTGCCTGGAGCAGATCAGCTGAAAAGGACCTTGGGCTCTTGGCACAAAGAACACTGGGCAGGAGCCAACAGTGCTCCTTGGCAGAAACACAGGGATGGAGTGAGGTGTGGCAAGATAAATCCACTTCTGAGAACCAGAGTGTTGAAATTATACTTTAAAACCATATAATAGAGTCTGCCTTCCTCAGAATCTCCCTTTCCTCTCCAGATGCCTCCAATTTTTGTGGAGGAGAGTATATACCAAAGCCAAAACAAAACCTTTGTTGCAGGCAGATGAAATACAGGAAAGAAACTGCTTTAGGAATACATCAATATATTAAAGGTAAAAAAGTGCAGTCAATATCTCATTTTGACTGTGTTAAAAACATTCCAGGGCTCAGAAAGTACAAGACAATTCAGAAATTCTCAAGAAATGGAGGTTAGATGAATAAAGCCTGAGCAATGGTGGCCCCCTCAGCAAAGATCTCTAACATGCCAAATCAATCTGTTTCTGTTACATTAATTATGCTAAATGATCACACTAAAAAATTCCCTTGGATAGATTAATATATTCCTCAGCAACAGGTTGCAAATAATAAGTGCATTTCTCAAACTGGAATAGATGAAATTACTAACTACAACCTCAACATCTGCTCAAGCCTCTTCAGTCCCAACAACCCTGTGTACTATGGGAGCTCAAGTAAAACAGATCATCTTTAGAAGAGACACACAGAGTAAGCCTGTGCATCACAACCTCACTGAGAATGCACCCTGCAATGCACAGCCTGCTTCTCAAAGTGCAGGCACCACTGCTGTCATCCTTCCCACACATCCCCACCCAGAACTTGACAATTGTTAAGCACAGATTTCAGGTTTAGAAGCTATTCCACCCAGACACTCAGACAATGGAAATAAAACCACCCTAGCCATGAATCCTGTATCCATCACTTTCATTCCTGCTTTTAATTATCAAGAGGCTTCAGATGCCCAGAGCACACATCCACCCACCCTGAGCCATTCAGTAACCAATAAAGTCCAGGTGAATGATCAGTGCCAGCTGACATGGAATTAAGGAACCCATTAAGGCCATCACTGTGCAAACCAGCCTCCCTGTGTCCCAAATCACTAATTTCATTCTGCTTTGGGAGGCTGAGAGCCTTCAGTACCAAGCAGGCTCTCCAAGCAAAGCAGAATTAAACACACATAAACCCCCCACAGCTGCCCCTCAAAGAACACTAGTTTGGGTCTAGCTTCTGAACAAATTAGTTATTATGTGATTTTCTTAGATTTTTTGTAGATGCTAAAATTCCTCTTTGTATGTGAAATCACTTCTTCCATCTGGGAAGGTTTTGTGAAGAAGTTCTGTGAAAGGCAGTACAGAATCCTCCCCTCTAAGACATCAAATGAGAAAGTTATTCAGATCAGTACTTTGCACATTTTTCACAATATGCAGCTTTGACAGCCTCTTCTGGCCAGTCAAACAGGAGAGACTCAACACAGCTCTGTCATCTGCTAACAGACTGACAGAGATAAAACTGGCACGAAGTCAAACACAAGAGCCTTCATATACATGAAAATTGACCAAAATCTTATGTATGAAATTTGGTTTTCATCATGTCCAAACTGAATCTTTCCCTTGTAGTCAGAGTTTATTCTGTTTCCATCCATTATGAATACATAACAGAGCTTTTCTCCAGTCCTGTGCAACAACATTTTACATCAGTGAAACAGCTATCCCATTTTGTCTGCTCTCCCCTTTGGTTCTCTGCTCCCTGGGCTAATTAGGACTAACACATCTGGTGTTTTTTTCACAGGTCACAATTCCTAATGCTCTGGTCATTGCAGCTGCAATAAATCAGAGTGCACTTGCTTGAACAGCCAGGCAATGTTGGAGGTTCTCACTATTCATTTTGGGACATAAACCCTCACTTCTCTCATTTTTAACTGTGGTACTTACAAAGCTGAATTACTGCAACCAACTGTAACTCAGTAAAACCTTGCTTGGTTGCATAGGCTGAAATTAGTCTTTCAGACATCTCCAGTATTATCTGACTTGAACAGTAAGAACTAATACATCTAAACACAAATTAACCATAAGCATAAATTTAATCAGTAACTGGCACTGATAGAAATATTTTTATCCCACAGCAATAGATTTAAAGAAATGTACAACAATAGAACAGAATATGGGTACTTCTTTTTAGTGCAAAGAGAAGAACACACATGACACATAGATGCTAGAAAAGCACTAAGAATTACAGGGGAGCACAGGCTGAACAGGATGCAGCACCATCACATTCCTGAGAACAAGGATAACCAGACTTCTGTAAGTACCTGCAGGCACAAAGACAGCAAACCTTATGAAATATGCCCCCCCTTCAGCTGAGACCTGAGCCTCCACTGCAGGTTCTGTATCAGTGCTGGGCACTGCACGTCCCAAAGGAAGGACACACTGGACAGCAGGATCCAACAAGCATCAGCACGACGTGGAAAAAAACAAAACAATCCCAAACTTTAGGTGTACAGGAAACAAGCAGAAGGAGATCACCCATCCTGATGGACATGAAAGTGCTTTAAGGTGCCATAAGGAGATGTACGGAGGGGATTTAAGGATGAACTTTCTGAAGGGAATGGACTGGGACTGATTGCTTGAAGGCACTCTCCAGTTGCCACCTGTGGATATGTCTAAGAACAGGTCAGACAAATGAACACTGGGAATTATTTGAAGTTAATCCTGAGCTGCACAGGAGACAGTATTGATAGAGTTAGGTCAGTATCTTTAGAGTACGTATTTGATTGCTGCATTTATCTTAGGTCAGATAAAAATCAGAATTTATGCATTAGTTACCCTTTTCCAAAAAGACTGGCACCCTGTGGGGAGGCCAGGGCTTTACAAAAGACAATTTTACACTACCTTAGCATGAGGCATGAGAAGAGAATCTGCATATAAACAACACAAGACAAACTGTAAGGTAAAAGGAGAGAAAATAGAAAAGAAATGAAAAAAGGAGGGGAAGGAAAAGAAATGAAGAGGATAAAAAGAAACACCACTGTGTGAGGCAGGACAATGCACAGCTATGCCTGTGATGCAGCACCAGAGTCCTCAAAGAATGCTGGGCTACATCTTTGTGGTAAGCTGTTTGTGTGGGCTGCTGAATGCTCCCTGACAGGAATTTCAATCGTTCCTCTTGCCTTCTCTTTGTGGAGGATGGTAGTTTTTAGCAATTAATACTGCTCAACCTTTTTTCTTCCTCAGGCAGTAGATAAATCTCAGAGCTCATCAACATAGCCAAGAATAAACCAAAAAGGAGCGGAAATGTATCACAGCCTCGACCCAAGCTCTGCCAGGTACAGGCTGCCTGCCAAAGCCCTGAGCTATCTGGCAACCCCACTGGCTGAGCAGGACTGAACCATGCCATCTCCAAAGAGCCAGGCTGCAGGTAGTCCTTGCTGCTGAGCCTTCTGGAAGAAAAATGTCAGGAGAAAAAGAAGCTTTTTACTAATGAACTAAACACAACCTAAAATTTCATCTTAGTTTTACTCTACCAGGTGAGAAATGTGAGAATTCTAGAGGGAGAAAATAGTCCTGTGAGTTATAAATTCAGTATGTTCTACAAATGCATGGTGCAATTTAATATGCTATTTAATAACCCAAACATGGAAACAAGACCAACAATAGAGCAGCAACCCTATCAGACAGGATGATCTTTTCATTCAGGAAAAAATCACTTCCTTTCTGCAGTTAAAGGACAACCAGGGTGAGTCACCTCATTTCTGACCTGTGAGTTCCCTATAAACTGCATGAGCAAATCAAGCAGCCCAGTGTGAGATGGAGGAAGCTGGAAGATGCAAGGTTTAAGGCTGTGTTAATGGAATGGAACCACCAAGAAAAGCCTAAGTTCAGGCATACACAATTTCAGACTTCATCTCTCTGGGGGACTGGCTCCATTTCAGCAATAAGTGATTAGCTGCAAACCCCAGCATTGGTAAATTAATTCCACTGTGCTTAAAATCTGGGGAAGTTCTGCTGCTGGCTCCACTTACCAAGGTGACAAGCAGATGTTTTATTGGTTCCCTCTGAGCAGCCAGACTGAGCTCCACACTCGCACACATCCAGGCCACTGGTGTGACCTCACATCACTTCAAGCACATAACCCAGGTCCTGCAATGGCTCTGCTTTGTGTGCTGCATTCACCATTCCCTCACTAAAACATCACACAATTCCTCATGTTTGTTCTTCATTTGCTGAATGTTAATTAAGTCTCATGCTTGTTTCTTTATGCATTTGGAATGCAGCTTTCCCAAACCCCCAGCATTCCAGAGTGTACCTCTCCATGCCCTGCTCAGCTGGGATGCCACGCTGGCTCCTCACCAGGCCAGAAGGGTCCAGTTCCCATTCTGAGGAGACATCAGCAACCAACATACAGCTGACACCTGCTGATGTGATCTCCTCCATGCACAAACCACACACTGATCACAGAGGTGTGATGAATACAATATACATAGGCAGAAGAACTATGGATGCCAGCCCCACACCAATTACTGTGGCCAAGCCTGTGGCTGCCCTGCCAGGCTGCAGAGGCAGGCAGTGAGCTTCAGTGTGTGCCCAGCAGTGAGGGCAGGGAACTCCCCCAGGGGGGCTGGCCATGCCCCAGCACAGAACCCAGGACAGCTCAGCAAGGACCAGGACGCTGAGCTGGGGCCCCGCAGCTGCCCTGGGTGCAGGGGCTGCCTGGGCAGCTGTCAGGTGACAAAGCCACTCTCAGGGACACACAGCTGGACTGTGTGCACCCCCAGGCTGCCATGGCCTCCCTCTGCATGCTTCCCAGAGCTCTTTATCCCTCCCGTGGACACGCTCTGCTGTATCCTAACATGGAACTGTGACTCTGCTGGGGGTGGATTTAACACTGTAGCAGATTGCAGGAGATTTCAAAGGCCCAATCACACTGGCCCATATGATCATTTCTTATGTGCTGTTTCATGCTGGACCATGTTCAGCAAGAAGGAAGGCTTCTACTTTTGAAAGGAATTATGTTCAACTTGCTAAATAATCAGGTTTTCTTCTATTTTCTGTAATTCTATGATGACTACTTCATGAAGACCAGGATCACAAGACACCCAGAGTAATAAACTAATTTTAAATTAATATTACTGCTCCACTTTCCTAATAATTGAAGTACCTGTTATAGCAATTACCTTGGAGGCCCTGTTGCTGCTTGCTAGGCTACACTGAAGGAATAGTGCAGTAAAACAGCAATTTCAACCCAATCCATGTGCTAGAGGATGCACAGCACTCCTCTGCTGCAACATACAGTACTTCAGTACTCATATACGCTGATTTTGTTGATAATATAATGAAGGCACTCCTCTGTCTCTATTTTAAGAATAGGCTGTAAGTGCCAGGGTTTCTCAGGAAATCAGGCAGCATCAGTTTTGTAAACCTCTACAGAATCTTTTCAGATAAAAAGCACTCACAGATACCATCTTCAACTTGCCAGGCTCAGTAGAGGATTTTTTTTTCAATTCTCTGAATAATTTTTTTCCAAGGTTTCTTTTTTTGTGAGTCAGTTTCCCTGTTGTCACTGTGTCTCCTTATCTCCACCTCCCTTCATCAGCTGCATTCCAGCCCTGAGCACACTTGCAAGGAAACAAGTGATTCAAGCTGGCAAGCAAAGGTAATTTTAAAAAATGGAAGGAAGCTGTCATTAAAAGCAGAACCTGAACTCAAATATGCTCATGGAATACTAAGGAATTCTAAGAACAGAAACCAAAAGAACTCAGGGAAGCAATAAAGAACCAATTAATCCCAAACCCTGTCCACTATCACACTGCTTTATCAGCAAGGACATGCAAGAGGGCCAGATCAGACCCTGCTACACCAACATCAAAGCACAGACTGACACAGACCCCAGCACTGCCACCCTACTCTTGTGCCAGCAGAACTCAGATCACAGCCTAACAAATATCATTCCCATTAGATTTTGAAGCCCAGTGCCATTCTGAACACATTTGTGATGTACCTCACTGCTTTTCTGCACCACACTACAGAGATCCATCCCACCAGTGACAACGGCAACTGAGAAACTTCAGCTGAGCCATGGACCTTACAGTGACCAGCAGTGAAGGGAAACACAGCCAGGCCTCGCCAAGGAAGATCTCAGGGGCAGAACAGCACCAGCACTGCCAGTGCTGCCTGCAGCACCACAGCCACAGCCTGAGCGAGCACGCTGTGCTCTGAGAGCTGCAGTGCCCATTCCAGGCCTGCCTTGCTCCTTCTCCAGTGAGCCCCATGGCAGGAGGCACGTTGTAATAGAGTGTCTGTGATTTGTAACACTTTACTGTGCTTCCCAGTTTGGTTCCAGTCATTCAGTCCTTCCATTTTAACAGCATAAAATTCATTCCATTTCTCTGGGAATATAATTTATATTAGATAGTAAGCACCAAATGGCAAGGAAGGAATACACATCACTTTTTCTTGCTCTAAGAAAAAAACCCTTAGCAAAGATTTTAATGTTCCAGAAAAAATACTGTTATGTGCTGAAGTTTCCAATGAGCCACTAAACCAGAGCTATCAAATAATTCTGGAGGGTTCTATCTTTCTGAACGAGAAGAGTAATTCTGTGAACAATTAAAAGCATAATCATGTGTGACACTTGCAATGTAATTTAATCCCTAGACTGGGAAGAACCGGCATTTAAAGCAGTATGTAAGTCAAAACTGTTTATGCCATCCATAAGCATATTGACTCCTGTGTGTGACCCAGTAATCTCAGCAGGAGGAGATTCCCATGGAAAGCCATGAAGCCATTTGCTGCTGAGGAGCTCTTATTTCCAGCCCTGCATGATGCCTAGAGCTGGGCAGTCTGGGCAGAAGACAGCCCAGATTTGCCAGGACAGGTAACTGCACGTGGATCTTACAATGGATGCAGAATGCAGTGGACACCACCACCACTAGATCTGCATTAGCATTTCTGAAATAATTTCTTATTTTTGTCTGTACATACCCATAATGTTTTTATTTTTTTCTTTCTTTTCTTAAACAAAACACAACACAACATCCTTTCCATTAGCTGATGCCTAAACTGGAAACCTAAGCCAGGCTAAAGAAAATTCCATTTTTTCCTGAAAAAGATGGGCCATACATTCCTGTGCTGAATGTAAACAATGAGGCATAAACACAGCTAACAACAGAGAAAGCATTACAGACTAACAGCAGCATGAAGTGTAGCAAGCAGCTTCCTTTGATACCTAAGTTTAACACACTATTGCTTTATTTGACCCACCAATTCCCCATTACTGTTGTAATTCTAATAGATAAAATTAAGAAGCAAACAGTGAAGTCAGACATGTCTTGAAAGGGGCCCTGGATAACACTCTGCTTTCAACAGCAGGCTGGACCAGCTGATCTCCTGAGGTGCTTTCCCTGAGTGAGCCCTCTGTGCACACTTCTCCTTCCCCTCACTGAGAAGAGGGTGAGACAAGTGAAATATGTGACAGTGAAAAGTAAGATGGGGTTCAAAAGATACTGCACTATTTCTGCCTTAAGAATAAGGCTCCATTAACTATAATAGTTTGACAAAAATGAAAAACAACCAGATAGTATTAAAAGAATTTAAAGCAATGGGGGTAAAACTAGTATGAGTTAAGATACAGAAAGGACAGGTTTGAACATGGCACTGCCCAAGCAGAGGGTTCCTGGCACTACTCCAAATACCCACTCCCATTTCCTGCCCTGCAGAGTCACCAGCGGCGTGCACGGGAGCTGCTGCTTTGCAGAGGAAACAATCTTCCCCAGCACTCCTGTACACAAGACTGGCCTGACAACATCAAGTGCTTTCTCCAAGCTTATTACAGCTGCAATTAGAGGGAGTCTGCTCCCCCAGCACATCCATAAAACAGCACAGGGGTTCCACATACTGTTCCTCAGAAGGAGGGCAGCTCCTTTTGGCACTCCTCTACCACTGGATGATTTCTCTGTACAGAAATAACAAAACACGTGGATGTGAAAGGACCATTCTGGAATTGCACATAGCAGGATAAAGGGGGCACTTATTTTTCTAGTCACTGTTCATTTGGTATGTAAAAAAGAACCAGAATCTAAAATCAGCAATCACCCTGTAAAGCCTGAGCAAATGCCTGGAGCATGGGAATGGGGCAGCAGTCAGAAAGATGTACAAAGAACCAAGAAGTTAAGACCTGTTCATCTCAAAGTGCAGAAATGCAGAAGCACACAAAAGCAGATAATTTCTCTTGTCTTTTGTTAGCAAAAAAAAAAAAAAATCACCATTTCCCAACTACCCTGTGGAGGGACTCTGCTTCTACTTTGTTTAAGCAAAGGGGACCTGAAGAAGGGGGAGGAGAGGGGCCCACCCATCCCTGAGTGAAATAATATTTTATCTGTACTCTGGCTTCCACTCCTGTGTCTGAGATGGGAAGGCTAAAGCATGTGCTTTTTTAACTCTTCTGTCTCTCTCCCCTCTAGCTGAGATGGGAATATACTACCTGATTTTAAAATCAATAAACTATCTGTATTTTTACTAACAATTTTTTTCCCTTGTGGAAAGACCTCAGCTTTTAAGAACAGGTGCTTATTATGGCAATTGGGGCAGCTCCAAACTAAAGCTATTTCCTAGGGTAACATCCTGCCCCCATGTTAAGACAAGTGGATGCAGCTTTCAGGGACAAAACAAGAGGTGGGTTTTATTAACACATACACTACTGGGCAGCTTCTTACTCTGCAGAGCAACAAAGTCAGCAACACTATCACACTGAGAACCAGAAGTCATCTGATTTGCTGAAGATATTAAAGGCCATAAACTAATGAAACTGAGACCTTTGAGAGTTTGTTACATTGTACATAAATATGAAACAGAAGCAAATTGATATACAGAACTGTTTGCCAGAAAAGAGGGATTTGCTTTATTTATTTAGGAAGACAAACTCCTCTGGTACTAAATGGAGATTAGCATTTTTGAAAATGTCTTCATGTTAAATTGAAATGTATGCTGAGTGTGTCCCAAAACTGTTCAGTACAGAGCATTTTGATAGGATATCTGCAAGGCAGAGTCACAATAATAATGACTGACTGTATGATGCTAATACTGATATAAATTATAACAAGTATTTGTACATTACGAGAAGGCTTCCCAGGTATACTGTAAAGAACATAGACATTTTTAGAAAATATGTCTGTAGGTGAATTAAGAAATGAAATGTAACCTGTGTGGGATAGTGCTTTAAGATTTCTCATAATGGTACTTCAGGGTTGGTGATTGTGACTTGAGATGTTAAAAACCAAATAACATGGCAGGGACAAGCAGCTGTCCGAAGTTTTTACCTGCAGGGATGTGCAGCTGATTGCAGTGCTAAACACTTTTAACTCACCTCTTATTTGGGTTCTACAGCACGAACTGCCATTCTCCTTTTATGGGACTCAGGGTAACAGCCTGAAAAAGGAGGAGCTGTGCCACTACCCCTGACAGACAACAGGCATTTGTTCTGCACTCTCTTTTCAAGACATCACATGAACACATTCTTCTGCAGTCACACGACATCCAGACATATCAATCCTTGGGTGACAGGACTGAAGCTGCCAAGGAGCTGAAGAAGGAAAGGTCCCATCCTGCTTAGGTCAGAAACAACCAGAAAGTGCTGAGAGGTGCAGGACCAAGTGGCTAACTACTGCTGCAAAGGTTCTGCCTCTTGTGCAGTTGGTGAAGGATAGAAAAAGATGAAGAAAAAGGTTTTTATCAAACTTCTCAATATGAGATTGTAATGGATTAGCATCACTTCTGTATTTCAGACCAACAATGAAGTTTAACAAGGCTGTATGAACAGCTCCTTGTCTGTTTGTTCCATGAGGTCTCAAGGCCCTTTTGGAAAAACAAACAATAGGACTGCAGTAAATGTCTGCCTTTCTCATATTCTCTGTTTTGCTTTGTTTTCTTTAACTTTCTTTAACAGAGGTTCAATTCATGTCTGTTATTGCCTACACTGGACAGGATCTAACTCACTTGGACTACAGAAGTAAAAACAGGCAGAAAAGCCTGCAGGTGTAGGATAATTCTGTCATTAGTAAAAGCCATGGTAGAATTGAAACTAGATACTCAGTAACTGGCTGAAAGGTTTTCACCACTTGCTATCTCCCTGTCCTAGAGGTCCATGTTCTAAAACTTCCTGTAACTCTGCTGGGTGTAAGATAATGAATTCTGCTGTGATGTCTCTTCCTGAGAGAAATCGAGTGTGCTGACGAACTCAAGCTATGCTGAGGATGAATTCTTACATTTCTTTAAAACAGAATGAAAAACCATGCCAGATTTGCAACCAACAGAAGTTAAAAAGGGAACCCATCCAAGGGTATTCTGAGAAAGCCAAAATATATGAAAAAGCATTTATGCTGTAGACTTTTGAATGTATACCTAAACTGAGCTTGACTTTCCAAAGGAAATTAAAACACACAGAAAAAGACTGTTGGCTAAAGAAACAAGAATATTAGGAATTGATTGGAGGTGCAGGGGGGATCTAGTTGAATAAAAGTACCTGGGTAAGACAGAAAAGAAAAACGAATGCTTTGCTTCAGTTTTCAGGGGGGCTGGGGGATGGATATCCCATACATCATGGTGCAGGGAAATCAAGGAACAATGTGCAAAACAAACTCAAGAAGCCTAACACCATAAACTCCTGAGGGAACCTATGGTCTCCATGCCAGGATTCTGAGAGAAACAGCACAGAGAATACCCATTCAGCAGAAAGGATTTTTAATAAATGTTTTCATGTGCTAAGAACAGCAGTTTCAATACACACTCTCCACTTCTCACAAAATTAGAGAACTTGGGTTCCTCAGTCACTGCTTTCATGAACACAAGTATAGTAAAAGCATCTTGCACAGAGCATATGAACCCTTTGCCCTCTTCTTTGTCTCTGTAAAACCTGAACAGCTGCTCACTTGTTTATCCTCCAAAAAGAACAAAGAATTCTGTGAAACTTTTGACTTGGTGACTTTGTTTCCACTGTTGGTATAATTGTTAGCACGACTATTAGTGCTCTAGTTACCAGCAGTTATTATTCTTTTGAAGTCATTCCTTTCCACTAGTTTATACCCTAATGGGATATTGGTAGCTGTTATTTCAATCCAGCTGTCTCATATTTTTCAACTAAAAGCACCTTCATACAGAAGTTTTTTAAAAGGTTTTACCAATAATCTTAACATTCTGCAGCATTTTGAGACATGTGTATTGTCTCAAAAACCACCAACCTGTTTCCTTTGACTTTTCTACATATTTCACCTGGAAGAATTGCCTTTAATTGTACTATTTAATCTAATCTATTTCTGTAACATCAATATCCTGATTAAAATGTTATCCAGATAATGTACAAATGCTCCTGTGCAAGATCAAGCCCACAAAAATCTCTAAAACACAACAAAAATGGGATCCTCAGAGTCAAAAAATGACTGAGAACTGTGGATACGCCCTGGATCAACTACCTAGTTATTTCTCATTGACAGCTGCCCCTGCATCAAGCAGTCCTTGCAAGTGAACAGTGAAAAGCATCTTAAGGGAGCAGCCCCCTGATGCCAGAGGCACTTCTATTACAGCTCAGCAGTACCACACACCTGCCACTGTGTAGCTGCTCTCAAGTGCTGCCTCATACCTTGCAGGACTGCAGTGAATGTTTTACCTATCTTTGGTTAAGCTTGGACATTGAAATGCATAGCTGGTAATTTGCATTAACAATAGTATTGGGCAGCATTTTACATTTAAGAACTCTATTTTTAAAAACATTTTTTCTGTGTAATTACATGTTTGAAATGCTTCCTGAGAAACTGACCTGGAGAATTTCTGCTTCTACTGCCATGTTGAAAAATTGCCCCTTGTGAATGAGTGGCCTCATCCATTTACATTTCCCAATTATTTTTTATCAACGAGTTCCTGCCCCGATTCAGTCTTGCAATGAATCCCCTGTAAGCAGCAAGGTGCCATTGTCTGGCAGCAGCAGCACGCTGGCCACAGAACATCTCATTTCCTCACCTTGGCTGCTACACTAACAGTGCCTGTCTGAGTAACCCCCAGATCCACTAAAGCTTCTTCCAGGGAGCTGGCATCGTCTGGAACATATCTAACCAGGAATGCAAACACATCCTGGCTCAGAAAATGAATGCCAGGCTTTTCTCAGCACTCTCTGTGCTGGCAATCACTATCTCTAAGGGATGCTGGAGTAGCTGACTAACATTTCACCAAGCCTCAAAAAAACCTTCCCATGGCTGAACAATGGGATTCATTAAGGAGAGAGCTCACATCCTTTCCAACCATTTTTTAACTCTCCTGAGCTCTTGGCCAGGACTTGCAAAGCAGCAGTGGAAGAAGGCCCTGAGAGAAGCCATTCCATGGCTGCTGTGCCCTCGGGTGCTGGGCAGTGGCTCAGGATTCCATGGGTGCACAGCCCAGGTACTGCACACTGGGCACCTCCTGGGCCTTGGGCCTGTCACAGCCTCTTCACACCTGAGGCTCTTCCCCTCATATTACCTGAGTGACTGTCCCACACAGACACCCCTACAGAGCACTCTAAGGAAATACTGCAGAGCTGAGTCTGCCTCCTCACAGAAACTGACTGAAGCTGTGTTACACTCCTCAGTGCATTTCCCAATTCCCCAGAAATGCAAAACTCCACAAAGAAATACACAGTCATCACCATGGAATTCAAGCCTAAGACAACTGGACATAAAGAAGACTCTTATCTCACTGAGAAACAGAAGCAACTCTGTAATCCTAAAAGACCCAAGAGCCCCTGAGTCACTAAGGGAGGGATGAGCAACACAGGCATTAAATGAAGCTTACCTAGAAAAAAATGAGATGTCCTAATGAAAACTTCTTAGCCTGTGCTCACTGACACAGGAGCTGATCTGAAGACCTAAGCAAGCATCACCCACAACCTGGTTGGTTTGGTTTGGACCTACATGCAGCTCACAAACTCTTACTGCTACGGGCCACATGCTGGAAGTTTCAGGGTCTCTCCTCAGTATACAAACAGCTTCCTAACTGACAACTGCAATAAGGATGAGACATTGTAATCATCCTGCACATTTGAATTCCTGCTTTACCTTACACACTGCAATATGTTAAGACTAATGTTCTTCACATTAGAATGGTTTGGGTTGGAAGGGACCTTTAAAGGCCACCTAGTCCAACACCCCCTGCAATGAGCAGGTCAGTTTGCTCAGAGCCCCCTGCAGCCTGGCCTGGAATGCTTCCAGGGATGGGGCTTCTACCACCTTGCTGGGCAGCCTGTGCCAGTGTTTCACTGGCACTCACATTGCAATAAATTTCTTCCTTTTATCTAGCTAAATCTCTCCTCTTTCATTTAAAGTCATTACCCCTTGCCCTATCACAACAGGCCCTACAAAGAAGTCTGTTCTCATCTCATTTATAAGCCCCTGTAAGTACCCAAGGGCTGCAGTATGGCCTCCACAGAGACTCCTCCAGCCCCAGCTGTTCCTCGTGGGAGAGGCGCTCCATCCCTCTGATCACTCCTGTGCCTCCTCTGCACCCACTCCAACACTGCCTGTCCTTCCTGTGCTGGGACCCCAGAGCTGGAGGAGCTCTGCAGGAGGGGTCTCACCAAAACGGAGTAGAGCAGCACACCCACCTCCCAGCACCTCCCTGCTGCCCAGGCTGGGCTGTCACGGGTTTGTATTCACAAGAAAAGGAATCTGTTTCCTACCATGTTCTCAACTGCACAGTCAGTGCAGAAGATAAACTTCCTTTGAAAAATCTATCTATATTGTTATTAATGTTTAATCTTATATTAAAATGAAATTGCTGAACATACAGACATTGCAGCTCAGTTGTTTATCATTCCTTATGAAGATATTTGGGGGAAATTCTGCATCTGACAAGATTCTGGCTTGAATTTTAAAAATAAGCTGCTCTGATTCAGTTTCTGAACTTCAGGAAAAACACAAACATAAGCACCATGATTGTAATTGTGTGAGACAAAGAAATCAGGTTCTGGTGTAAGGCTGGAAGAACTTGATATGGGAATATCAGAATCCCCTGGAAATACTCTCTCTCCTACATTCCACAGGTTAAAGCTGAAGAACTACAAGATTTGGTTTTGTAGTTGCAAGTTAGTAGTTAATGAAGTGAACAAAGATCTTTACCAGCCAAACAAAACCACATATTTTTAAAGAAGTGAAGACATTTTTGTGCAACATTCTGATGTGGTACTCAATGCAGTCCTAGACTTGTGGAGTTACAATCACACATTTCACTGTAACCCAAGTTTCCCAGGCCAGTTCAACCTGGATATGAGCTTGGGGCATTTATCACACACACAGTTCTGAATGCTCCCAAAAATGCCCTGACATCCTGACCCATCTCAGCCAGCAGTATGAAAAAAACAAATTCCAGACTTACCCGAATCATCATGACGGAGCACCTGATGTTGTGAATCGTATCATAAACCTTCTTGGAAATGTCAACAAACTGGTTGTCATCAAACAGATGCACTGTGTTCTTGCTTAAGCTCTCCAATGCAATATTTACTTGACTAATAAACTCTGGAATCACTATTAAAAAAAACCAAAAAACAACAAAAATCAGTGAGCATAAAAGAACAGGTAGTTTTTTCCTTTTTGGCAAAACACCTGACATTGATAAAAACTTTATTTTCTAAAAAGCATTACAGTAATAGTGCAATTACTTTTAAGTGAGAATACATTTGTAGTTTTTATCACAGTTATAAAAATGCCCATGGTAAGCACATAAGCTGTGGGTGGTTGTACAGTACTACAAAGAAGAAAGAAGTTTTAAAAGAGGAGCTGGGGAAGCAGTTGTAAAAATTTCTTGGTGATTTCAATTGCAATTTTACCCAGAGAATCAGGATGAACAACGTGGCTTAAAGTTGGAACCACTGCTGAACAGACTTCCACTATTTCCCAATCTGCTTTCAGTCTGAATGGAGATGTAACCAGCAGCAAATTGATGTTTATTCTTCAACTGAGCAGGTCCCACAACTGTAACCCGAATTTACCAGGGCAATTTATCCTGTTTGATTGAATCAAACCAACTGTGCATTTCGAGTCAGTTGGATTTTAACCTGTGCTTCACCCAGAAGGCCTGGGGGTTTTCTGCTGCTGCCCCAGGGGCTTGTTCTGCACGGTGACCTGGCAGCACTGCATCTCCCTCAACCCTTCACACCAACCTGAAGCAAAGGAAACCCGGCACAGAATACAGAAGGAATGCAGCTGGAAAATCCATCACACACACAGAAGGACCTCAAACAAGCCCAGACCAAACTCATTTCCTGTCACTTGGAGTCTGAGGACATAGAAGAAACAAACACAACGGGATAAAACTGCACTTGTGTAATATTCAATAGGAATAACAAACCTCATGGTACTAGAGCTCTCTCTGCAGCAATGTGTTGGTTTCAAACACTAATACTGTTTGTGTTCCACCCTCCTCACCACAATTCCACACTGTGCAATCCACAAATCCCTAACACATGAAAGCACTACTACTAATACAATTGATGTGGAACATTGCAGGCAAATCTTGAAGTATATAATAAATCTGTAGGCAGACAAAGCTTCAGCTGAAGAAAATCAGATTTCTGAATTAGAAAACCTGGCAACTTAGGTGCCCCAATAATGCTATCCTCCCTTACTTTGATGATGAGACCCACATAGCCCTTGGAGACAGTTAAATGCATTCTCAAATTACAGTAACTTCACTGTCTGAGCCAACAAGTAGTTGCCATTTAATTTGAAAAACAGGGTATTTAAAATCAGTGCCTCTTCAGAATATCACTGGAACTGTCACACCTTCAAAAAGGTCATTGGAAAGATTTATAATAGCACAGAAAAAATACAAGACATTTTTCATTTGCAATCACATAAAATAATTAAGGAGAACAAGTGCCTATTTATTGCTTAAAAACAATAAAAATCAAAGAACCACCACTGAATGAGAACTTTTCATCATTTTGTAATGGTTTTCTTTCTAGTTAAACAAATATTTTGGCCTCTAGACTATCAAAATAATTCCAAGTGGAGCAACCCAGGCTGCACTTGAGTGCAGAACCACCACCTCAGGGCCCTCCTCCAGCAGCACTTCAGATGGGGCTTTGCAGCAACAGCACTTTTACACAGACAATTAAAACACAAGACTGTACTGCAGTTCTGAAACATGTACACACCAATCTGCTAATGAAGTGTGAAAGTACACCTGGGCTATCAAACAGGCCTTATTTCCTGCTCATTCTCCCTGTAAGTGATAGGACAACTCCCTCAAATCCAAGACTACTGGGATTTATTTCAGTTTTGAGCTCCCAACCAATGACTAAAAAAAAAAAAGAGAATTTGGTGCATATATGAACTCCTACCTATGGATAACTAACATCCAAAATACTTCATAGACCTCAAATAGTCAGGCAGCCCTCTGAAATACTGCATTAAGTGGACTGAATTACACCAATAATGTGCATATTTCCTGTACTTGGCTTTATTTTTCTAGGCAGCCTAAATATAGTAGAGAAGTGGATGCAACTGAGAACAGGAGGAAATTACTTATTTTTTCAGTCTTTCAAAAGCAAAATCAAACAAGTAAAATTAGAACTATCAAGTGTTAGACAACTGAGAAGTACTAAATTTTTATGGGGATTTGTTTGCTTTATTTGTACATTTTATTTCTGTCTTCTTTGTGTTCCATTCTGTTTCTCCTGCAACAAAAACTAAAAGGAAATTTCAATATGAGCATCTGTAATTCTGCTTTCCCTGAGAGGGAAGGTGCAGAAAGGAGGATGTTTAGAAAATACCAATATGTTCATAAGCATAATGTTCAAAGTCCCTAAAGTAATTAAAGATTTCACACTATCAAAAATACATTCTTGAAATTAACCTAATTTGCTTTAAAATTCATCAAGTGTTTCCTAATTCCGCTATTTTTTCAAATAATACTTTTCATATTTCCTTGTAGGCATGTCTTCTTAGTCCTCTAATGTTTTTGCTTGATTTTGTAATCTTCAATCAAAACCAAGTAATGAACCAAGTTTGTAGTTTAATAGCTTCAGGGCCCAGCTCTTCACAAAGAAAACTAAACTTCACTAATCCCTTCTTTCCAATTAGCAGCTCCGTGCCTGTTATTTTTAACAATAAAACAATCAGGAAAACAGATTCTCAGCTTTGCAGAAGCCACTGCCAAGAGGTGAGAGCAGGAGCCACTGTGCTTGTACCTTTTACTCCAGCTGTGTGAAGTGATTGCCACCAGCAGAGCAGCTTGCAGGGAAAAGCCAAGAGGCTGCAAAGCCAAACTGTCCATGTGTCCAACACCTTACGAGTGTCTTAAGAGAACAAACACACCTGACCAGACACCAACAGTCACCACCTCCTAGAACTGACCCCAAAAAAATTTCCTTCTTTTTTTTCATTCAAAATCTTTACAGTTCTTCACTCAGGGAAAAAAGGGAAGAAACTAGCAAACCCACAATTTATCTCAAGAAAAAGAATTTGTGGTAAATAACCTAAGTTTCCCTTCAGTGTTTATTTGCATGTACAAAGACTCTGAGCAACTCACCCAGTGGGAAAGGCTGAGAGCAGAGTGGGAAAGGCTGGAGAGCTCCCACTGGAACAAAGACTGAAGAACTACTCCTTCAAAGGCAGCTTTGAAATGGAAGTGAGAGCACAGGCAGTGACTGAAGCTCTCTGTGGCACACAGCTTCAGAGCCCAGCTCTGCACACTGCAACCCTGCCACAGCTTTGCCTGAACTCCAGTGGCCTTTCAACACAGGAGACAGCTCTCTTGGGGATTCAGCCACCTGCAGACATCGTCTGCGCCCAAAAAAAAGTCATTAAAAAAGACCAAAACAAAAAAAAATTGGGGAAGCTGGAGTGAAAAAATGGTTTTCCTTCTGAAGGTAAGAAAATTCAGGTAAGTTGCTAGTCATGAATTAGGACTCTAAGAGGAGGAAAACTTGCAAAAACCCACCTGAAGTACAGTCAAGTAAGGCCTACAAAGCTACTGGATGAGTTTCATATGAAGCTAGCATGACAGCAGAGCACTGAAATAAGGCAGATGTGCAGCAGGCAAGCTAGCAGAGGGGTGAGCAATCCAGACCCACACCAAGGCACAGGTGGGGGCAGTATCACAAGTGACTTGACACAAGAGGTGTGTACCTCAAGTACTTCATTATTTCCTCATAACCTGATCACCTAGCATGAAAGTCAGTGTGATGGGTATATCAGGTTGCTTACAGAGGATTTAAGCAGCTTCCCAGCTGCAAAAGTTCAGTGGAAGTAAAGAAATGTATGGTTGTAAAGATTAAAAACACCGCTGCCTGTTAAATGCAAGGTAGTACTAGAGAAAGGTAAGAAACCTAGGTAATAGCCACACAGCCTTTATTCAGTGCTTCTTGATTTAATTACACTCTTTGAGATCAAATAATAGTTTGCACTTCCTGTGATTAAAAAATAAGTATTTATAAATTCCTTCTCAAAAGGTGTCTGAGAATTTCAGATGGTAAGAACACTGCTTGTTCCAGTAAGCCAATTTTACTGCTAAGTATTATGTCTACTCTTCATGTCACTGCAATCCAGAACGGTACATAAAGAATGAAAAAATAAAACCCATCTAAGCTGAGGCAACTGTGCTGGCTAAGGGACACCATGTGAAATAAAAGGGATCTGCTGGCAGCAGCCTGAGTCACAGCACCCAACATACAATTCAGAATGGAACAGATTGTTTCAGTGACTGATGGAGATAGCTTCATTAGAGGTGCTCCAAAATACACTGAAATAATAATGGAATTACTGCAAAAAAAGAGTACTGGGCACTCACTGCAAAAGGTTGAGCTGAATAACACAAGCAGGTTTTGAAACTCCAACCACCTGTGACTCTTACAAATCCACATAATGCAATCCTAACGTGAAAGTGAAGCTGCTCCTGAAGCTAATTTCACTACGGTACAAACTCTTAATTCAAGCCTCTATTTCTGTGATACAAGGTTAAATTGGTAACTTTGTACTCTGCCACTGTATCCACTGGCTTTCTAAGGAATACATTTACATATACCTACATACATATGGATATGAATGAAGCAGAAGAGCTTTGTGACTATAGGTATTTGATATAGCCCTTATATTAGCATTCACCTTATTTGGTAACAAGCTTACAGGTTTTATGCAGGAGAAGAGATTAACTATTTGTGGAACTTACAACACCTGAAAGAGCTCATTTTCCTCTGGCAGCTTCAATCCTAGGCCAGTGTATGAGAGGCACGATCTCAGAATCCCCCATTGTCCCTTCCTGGACTATTTAGAGCATAAAGATCTATAAATTATCCTAATGGAATTTAGTATTTCATGCCAAAGTTTCTGCATAGTAACAGTGCAATACAACATGAAGTAGTCCAGGGAGAGGCCTGATGCACATAAAAAGTTTCCTAACAAAAAGCAAGCTGTAGCTGCTTCTCTAACTCAGACCTGTGCCAGCTGCAGCTGTGCATTTTGCAGCTTGCAAAGCTGGCAGACTCACAAAACCCAGCTGAGTGTGTATATACATGTAGACATAAGTATGTAATTACCTAGCTATGTACAAATGGACATCATGAATATTTTTGTATGTGTATGTTTACAGACATATTTATACAGAAACTATGCTGAACACGACAGCAGTGCTGTGGTACCAGATCTTCACAGCTAACAAGGGTAAGATTTTTAGGAGTTAACTGTCCTGAATGTGAGAAAATATTGATAGCAAGTGAGACCTAATTATTGGCAGTGTGTGTAATTAATGAGTAACAATCCAGTAAATTGCTGCTTTTAATTTTGAAACGGCCCTAATTTATTCCTCCCCTAACACACCCATGCAGTGATTAGCTTCCTACCTGGAACAAGAGTTGTTTTGTTTTGCACCAGGACAGTTCAGATGTACACACCAGTCCCTGCTCTCTGTAACATGGGCACAGGGGATTGCTTGGACTTAGGAATCCCTGGACACAGCCTGCAAAGGCATGGAATACTGCAGCTGGGAATTAAAGCAGTGCCCTGCATCTGAACATCACAGCTCGAGGCTTCAGTGGGATCCCTCTCTGCCATCTTCAAAGGGTTTCTCTGTGGCCATGCTCTGGAGGGAGTACATGAGTTTCCCTGTATAAGGAACTCATTAGAGACAGGTCACAGCATCCAAAAGAGCAGAGAGGTAATTTCAATAATTTACATAATCCTCCTTTTTTTGAAGCCCTCTACCTAATACATTTTGCTGCCATGCTCAAGGACAGACTGACCATGAGATCCCAGATGAGAATGACATTTCCCCCTAGGACAGATGAGAGGAATTTCAGAATTTATTTCTCATTCCTTAGCAGACAGTGCGGACCATGTGGGCCTGTCTTGTCTCATCAGTCCCCTGCTACAGCACGGCATCCACAAGCTGTGGAAACAAGAACTACTCCTCAGCCCAGAACATGCCCATCCTTCCTTCAAGCGCAGTCTCTGGGTTTCATTTAGAGGAATCTGCACTATGTGGAATGGCATATAGCTACACAAAAGCTAAGGCTAGTAAATACCCAAAGTCTGTACCTAAAAAAACACCCCAAACACAGCCAAAGCTCAGCCAGAAAGATCTGAGGCAATTAATGTATCAGGCAGTTTTTAAAGGCTGCTGACCAAATATTCCCAAATTGGGATTTTCCAAATTGACTGAGCAGGACACAGGAAATGCCATAAAAAGGAAATTAAGAGGAAATTCAAGTCCTTGTGGAGAGCAAGTGACTTCATTCTATGTAAGAGAGACTATCTGAACAGAGAGCAGCTTTTTAGCAATTTAAGTGGGAAAGAAAAGTCCTGGGAGTTTAATAAATATAAAATTACAACCACCCCAAACCCCTGTCTGTGAACCTTCTTTGGTTGCATTGCAGATGCATTGTGCTATAAACTAAAGCTAGAGAATGGGGTAATTCACAAAAACCTTACAGTCACCCTTTAAAGGAGAAAAGTGGGAAGAAACAGCTGAGCACAGCAGTTACCAACACACAAACTTGTCTGTGATCCCCAGCCAGTCCTTATGGAGGGGGTACAGCAGTGGTGCTGAACTTACAACTGCTTGGTACCAGCTGCTCTTCATGTACTGCAGTAACTTTATTTTGGGAGACATCAGGGTCGTTTCAGAAGCTCAGATCATGTAACTGAGCCACATTTTCCCAAATATAACTATGCCGACAATGAGTTGGTCTTCAAAACATTAACAGCAGACAACAATTTAAACATTTAATTTTGAAATGCAGCCGGCTATTTTGGTAGATTACTAGAAATATTGTCTTTTTAGAAATCTGGTTCCCAGCGGGTGTAGCATCAACCTAGAAAACCTGAAATTAATTGAATTAGCCACAAAGAATAAAACTGCACAACATTCCAAGCTTTTTTTGGCCCAAAGACAAAAAAAAATTGCATATCCCGCTGGGAAATATCAGAAAATCAATACAGCTTTTTAGGCAGAGTCAGATACCATGGTTTTGACATATGTTAGCAAACAACAAAAACATACAAGACAAAATCTCCTTGGACAAAATGTATTGAGAAAAGGGTCACTACTTTTTAGTTCTATGTCTACTTCAACAGTAACCTGGAATAACTGAAATAATTTCATCAAGAAGAATTATTTTTCATGGAAGACTGCTGACATTTTAAAAGTAAGCACAAGAAAAATACATCTTGGTAGCCAAAATTCTCGAACACTTAATTACAGTGAAATACCAGTAAATGCTGTCAAGCGCAGAAAAGATATTTTTCTGAATGGTGCCAGAAAAATACTGTCTCTAAATTTAATATTCAGAGCTAGCCTGAGAATGATTCAGAAAGCAGTGACTCGTGACAGACTAACTCTGTGTGTGCTTCCTGCCTTTGCTGCAGCCCCTCAGAGCAGTGGGACTGTTCAGTGGGATCACAAACACGGGCACCAGCCCCTCAGAGCAGTGGGACTGTTCAGTGGGATCACAAACACTGGCACCAGCCCCTCAGAGCAGTGGGACTGTTCAGTGGGATCACAAACACTGGCACCAGCCCCTCAGAGCAGTGGGATCACAAACACGGGCACCAGCCCCTTGGAGCAGTGGGACTCTGCTCAGTGGCATCACAAACACTGGCACCAGCCCCTCAGAGCAGTGGGACTGTTCAGTGGGATCACAAACACGGGCACCAGCCCCTCAGAGCAGTGGGACTGTTCAGTGGGATCACAAACACGGGCACCAGCCCCTCAGAGCAGTGGGACTGTTCAGTGGGATCACAAACACGGGCACCAGCCCCTCAGAGCAGTGGGATCACAAACACGGGCACCAGCCCCTCAGAGCAGTGGGACTGTTCAGTGGGATCACAAACACGGGCACCAGCCCCTCAGAGCAGTGGGACTGTTCAGTGGGATCACAAAACACCCGCACCAAGCCCCTCAGAGCAGTGGGACTGTTCAGTGGGATCACAAATGGCACCGCCCCTCAGAGCAGTGGGACTGTTCAGTGGGATCACAAACACGAGCCCCCAGTGGGCACCACGGGCACCGCCCCTCAGAGCAGTGGGACTGTTCAGTGGGATCACAAACACTGGCACCAGCCCCTCAGAGCAGTGGGACTGTTCAGTGGGATCACAAACACTGGCACCAGCCCCTCAGAGCAGTGGGACTGTTCAGTGGGATCACAAACACTGGCACCAGTCAGAAGCGACAGGAACCCAAGGGCTGCACGACAGCCAGAGGAGTCAGTGGCAATTGCTGCAGTGGATTTGGAATTCGGTTCTAATTGCTGCAGCCCACCTGGAAGCTCCATTATTAGAACATGGTATACTGAAATGGATTAAAACCAACAGTGATAAAGGGATGCTGCTACATTTAATGAGAATGTTCAACTGTAGCATATAATCATTTGAGAGCAATAAGCCTGCTAGCTGCAGAAGGTGAAACAGCAATGGGCAGCTCCTTTGTGGCCAAGGTGACAAACTCAAGAGGCACTCTCTAAGGGTTCAAAGCAGGAACCTGAGGGGCTGTGGGCATTCAGTATGCCAACCACAACTGCATCCTGTATTACACATTCTGCCCTACAAAGAAATCCCATCTTACCCAACTGCTTATCAATAACATTTTAAAGAACCTTCTTCAGTATTTACCTGAAGTCTCTCCATCAGCTAGTGTTTAAGTTAATTAGCAACACTTATAGTTATTAGTGCTAACGCTCCTGTCATCAGCAGGGCAAAGCTGTTCAGCTAAAGAAAGCTCTGTACAAGGAAGCAAAGGAGCAGCTGGAGTATCACTTGTAACAGGCACTGACTGCTCCGCACAGACACTGAGGGAGAACTCCAACTGCAGGGGACTGCTGACAGACAAGAGAGGGACTGCCAATTACATTTCCTGCTACATCCAATTCTGTGGAGAGACTGTGGAAAGGCTGAAAAGGTTCCCAAGGTGTTTTTGTTCTTTACTTGGGATTTAGAGTTTACAAAGATGGACTACAAGAAAGCCTCCTCCCAACCTACAATGCAGACATAATGATTTTCCTCCAACATACAGACTACTGAAGATTCAAAAAAGCCAGTTATCAGCTCACAAACAATGGTTAAAAACTGAACAAAACTACACTGAATAAAACTAGTTTTGCTTCTAATACTATTAAGATACAAACTCTAAATGTGTTTTTAGGTACAGGTTCTTACTTACCTATCCCACAGAATAAAAGACAAGCAAGACAAGCGGACAAATTAAATAAACACAAGAAGACTATGTTATTACTGGAAAGAAATCTGGAGCACTGCTGAAAATTTTACTATTAGCTCTCAGGAAAAGAAAGTAATTGCCATGGTTTGAAAAGAACACACTTAAGAGTAAACAAACTCTTTGAAAAACAGAGCACCTACAGGTTGTAAATACTTCTTTGCCTATTTGGAAACATCCAACTAAACCACACAGATGGAATGCATCCATTTGCAATGTTTCTATGCTTGACCACCATTTAAAACACAACACTTCATATAAGAGGTCTGCATTAACATTCTGGAGAAATTTCCAGACTTTGAACAAAGTATATGCAAGCATTTTTACACTCAAAGTCCTTTTTAACAGTATGTATTTCTAGTAACAAGCAAGTCACTAAGCAGAAAAAGAACTCTTCTCTAAGAATCTGACATTACTACAGCAGAGTATGAATGCCCACATTAAAACATTTAATTACCCAGAAAAGATGGTTCTTAAGTGAATGCAGCTGGCGTCTAACACAAGCAAAACATCCTACACACATAATTTGAAAAGGATTCTGCGTATCACCTCCTTAGACATAAGGCCAGCACAACATCAGGTCAGTCACAGCTTTGTCCAGCTAAATTGTGAAAACCTTTAAAGACAGAAATGTCACTGCAGCTTTGCTCTAGTGCTGCGCTACAGTGAATAAATCCCCTGCCTCTGCTCACACTCTCCCTGATTTTCTCTGCTACAGCTTGTGGCCACTGCCCTCAGCTGTGCCACTGCCTCCACCACGAGTGAGGGGCAGCAGAGCCACTGCAGCTCCCTGGAAGCTGCAGGTCTCCATCCATGGTCCCTTGGCTGCCACCTCCCCACGTTCAACTCTCAGTGTCCCCCCTTCTCACAAGTCACCTGCACTGAGGCCCAGCCCATCCCCAGCACCCTTTGTTCTCCAGAAAGCTTCTCCCCAACACTTGGAGTTTGACAAGGCCTACTCTGCAAAGTGTACAGTGAGTGCCATCCTCTTACCAAGGGTCACACTCTTACATCCTTCCCATCCTATTCTGGCACTCCTGTTATAATCCACGTATCGACTTTGGTGTTTGGCATACTATCATTAAATATTGTTTATTTTACCATGAATGCTTCTTCAGAGATCTGCTTCATGGTATCTCCTGAAATCTAGCCTCCCCTTCCTAAAAAATAAGCATATCAAAACCAACAGTGTGCTGATACCATCCAGAATTGCTCACTAAACACTTCTGACTTCAGACCAAGGAATCAGTATCAGGAAATTATTTTAAGCCTCCCCCAACACCAAAAATAAGGTTCCTGGGAAAACACGTTCTGGCACAGGGAATGCTACTTGAAGCCTCAGGTCAGGAAAGAAATTATAAAACTGAACCCTAAGAAAAAAACCCCACAAACCTCTCAACTAAACAAGCTGTTGGAACACCTATGGGTTTTCCCTAAACATTCCTGTTGATTAGGAAGGCCATCAACAGTTTACTGCCTAGCCTGGCTGCTAAGGCCCAGTATTCCATGAGCAAAGCATGGCTGCTGTTTTACAGTGCTTGGGAAGAGTGAGGAATTCTGCAACAACTTTTTTGCACAATACCAAGATACAGGCCTTTCCATCTGCTGACTGCAGCTGCCTACCTTTGAATTTTTAATGCCTGACAACAATCAAAAGGTGTGTGAGCAACAGACAGTTGTACATTCCTGCATGAAACTCCATGGCAAATGCTTCAGTTCTGATGGCTGCATTCCTTGCACTTTGCCTGCTGCCTACTGCATCATTCCAAACAACTGCAGCTGTTTAATAGCACTGGGTAAACTGAGGACGTGGTCTGGTGTTCTCATCAACTGTGACACAAAACAAAGCCTGCAGCAAACAAAACCAGCTTCAGAGATGGGCATTCTGGTAGAAAACAGAATACAGTCCCCAGAAAGTGAGGAGAAGCCCAAGTTACAGAAATTTATTTAGTATATAATGAAATCAATGCCATTTCTTCCAATAGTGCAATGAATGGTGGTGACAGACTTACTGAGACAAGGTGACCAAAATAAAGACAAGCTTATCGTTTATGATTTCAGCAAGAACCAGTTTTACTACATTAACAGATTTATAATCCAGGCATACATACACAGGCATATATAAATACTACTGAATTATGCATATGCTCCCCCATCCAGAGCTACTGCATCATTTCCAGATCTGAAAGTTCATGGTTTCCAAGGAAGGAAGCACGAAGAGCTGAGGGCATGCTGCCAGAAAGGAATCACTAAAAATATCTTAAACAGAGTTAGATGTGTGTACTTGAAAGTATTATTGGAGGAAGGTGGGGCAATCATTTAATTTTGATTATGACAGGGCATGTCACAAAATTATGGCTTTTACTATAAAACGTAGTTTGTTACATGCAAAAATGAAAACTGTGGAAGGTACTTTTTATAAATTCCAGTTAGGAAATTATCTCTATGAAGAACTTAAGAATGAACTACAGTTGAAGAACAAAAACATACTGCAGTTTTTCAGGTCTAAGGAAATTGTTACTGAGACTGGACTCATATTCACAATTTAAACCAAAACAGTCCTCACAGATACTATAAAATAGAAAATGAATTCTTAAGCACTGATAATCTATGAAATCCAGTTACTCAGTTCACAATCCTGCTTAGGAGGGAAATCATGCTCTGATATGTAAACGTTACAAAAGCAAATGCTCAGAAGAGTGGTAAATTCCAAAGTATTCCAAAGACTCTAGTACATACTGGGATAACCCAGCAGGCAGATCTGACCAGCTGGCTGCAGGACACATCAGGTGAAGCCAAAGCTGCTCATTAAGAACTAAAATGTTCCAACTGCAAAAAACTTGTAAAATAGACAAAAACTTCAGCTTCTGTAAGAAAGATGCCATCTCCAACATATTACACTGTTCTAAAAGGCAAGAGGATGAAAGGATTCTTTGAATGTGGACTGGCAAAGGAAATAAATAACCAACGAGTGCCTGAGACACAGCAAGTTAACCATGGGCAAGTGCAACAGACACAGCATGCTTGCAACTCCCCAGAAATGCAAAGTAACAATAGCATCAGGGCTTGTAGGATCAAGACTACAAGATAAACATTATGATAACAGTAATGAGAAAACTGTGTCCCAGAGGCTCTGGAAAACACATTCCAAAAAACTGGAAAGGTTACAGAGCTGGAAGCAAATGAAATGTCCTTAAAATTATAGAGGTCAAGGCACTTAAGAGCTTGTGCAAGAAAGTCACAGCTGAAATGAAAGGAAAGGCTTTGATATGGGCACAGAGATAACCTTGTGCAAGTTCAAGAGCTTGCTCCAGTTAAAAAAACGCAGTAAAAGGAACAGCCCTTCCCCTGATCTTGTTATCAGCTTAGGGAAGGGCTGTCATTAATGGACTCTACTGAACCAGACCAGTCTAGTGGTCCTTAAGATCTAAAAGAGAGAGATAAATTAAAAGGGATATATTAAAGTTATACAGACACTGGAAAGTAACAAGTCACTTCTAAATGTAGCTCCAGGTGAGGGAAGATTATCACAAAATGTCACACACAATGACTACAGAAGGGCAATTCTACTTGAAAAAATCCAACAAACCAGCCAACCAACAAAAACCCCAGCCCACAAAACACCAGAGAGAGAGAAAAAAAGCCCTTACTGCCCACTAGTATAGTGCCATCCTCAGTTTCCCTCTAGGGCCTGTGGAAACTGCAGAAGCAAAGACAGCACTGGTGTTCAGTGGCATTCTGACTTTAGGGAAAGCTTCTCCACGTGTCCTCTGCTCCAAAATCAGGCTGCAGGTAAACCAGGCTTCACCAAAGTGGCAGATTCATCACCATGGGAGCAAGCTTTAGAATTCACACAACAGCCTCACCTTTCCAGTTCTTCACCAATGTCACTCAAACCAAGAGACGCCCCCCCCACCTCCCTCCCACTCCCCACGGAGCTTAGATGGAGCACGACCACGTGTGCCACATCCATGACAGGCAGCAGAAGGGTATTTACGATCCTAATCCGGGAAAATGACCTAACAACCAAAAAAGCATCAAAACTCAACTGCACGCCACAAAATCAAACTTCTTACCTTCAGAAACGTGTATTTACTTCATAACAATGCTGCACTTTCAAGGCTGCTCTAACAAAGATTTCTCTTGAGGAGGACAGTTCTTGGAGACTCTGAGTGTGTGTTCAAGGACTGCCCTGACACGTGAAGCTGGCACTGAGCAAGGCCTGGGGGAGCAGTGCACTGCAGAGCAGTTTCTTCTCAGTGCTTTAAACGATCACTAAGTGCAACAGCATTTCAAAGAAGCAGATGTGTAGTTAAAGGCCCCTTAATGCCCACACAGTGCCTATAATCAACATGGGCATTACACTGTTATTAACAGTGAAGCAAAAATATTCCTGAGCTAGAGGAAAGGAAGAAAAGATTGGCAAAAAGAAATTTCAGTGTTCGGGGTCATTTTCTGATTACCTGGAACCCAAAAAAAGTTGGTCTTTCCCCCTATTTTTCAGAACAGTCTTACATCAGAAGCAAAATCCAGTTTCTAAAGAAGGATCCAAAGAGAGCCCTACCAAAAAAAAGCTTCACTGCATTCTCCACCAAATGGAGGTTATTGACTCTGTAACAGAGTAAAAACCACAAGAATCAAGGGCTATTACTGAAATTATTACCTTACAATCACCACGTAGCTCATCAAAAAGCATATTTCAGGCTAAGTCATGCAAATACCCTCAGTGTTTTTCTTGGTCCATTTTTTTTTCTTTTTAGCTCTTACAATAATTCTGCTGAATAGCTGCTTATAAAATGTTCCTTGTCTGGGTTGAGCAGCAATTTCACAAGTTCATCAATTCCATAAGCTTGCATGCTCAGGCCTCTCTCCTTCTTCAAATGCTTTGGGGATTTTCTTTTTTTATGTATTTTGAAGTGACCCCAGTCAATCCCCTTCTTCAGCAGTCTTTGGGTTTCATAAGCAAGAGTAAAAATCACTGAACACTAAACAGACTTGAACAGCAAGTATTCTCTTTAGATCTTATCCTGACAGTGATGAACAACTAGTGAAAAATACTTTTTCATTAAAAACTTTCTGAATTAATAAAATTCTAAATTAATCTTTTTGAATTAATAAAAACTTCTGATTTTTTGTGTGTCCCACAGAATGAGTAAGGTCCATTCACCTCATTTTAGCCACCCCTAAATAAATAATTTAGAATAAAGTCAGTCATATAGGTATCTTTTGTTCTACAACAAGAGGCAAGGACCTTCAGCTGCCCATTCATCCCATCTCAGGATCCCATCTGAAGATACCCCTTAGGAAAAGTCTCTGGAAGTGCTCCTCTCTCCCCACGCTGGCTCAGGTGGCTTTACCAGAAGATGACAAAATAAATACTAAATGTCAGAGTGGGCAGGAGAATACAGACAACCCCTCTTGCACTGCCTCTCTGGAAGGTGCCTTTTGGGTGAAAGAGAGCCCCATTTCCAAAGAAGAACAGACAATCCCTACTGCAGAAGACTCAAGGCAGGGGACAAAGGAAACTGCCACACATTTCACATAAGCTGCTGTGACAAACCTGTAAACTGGAATTAAAAAAGGCAAGTGAAGCAGCCAGGAAAATACAAGCCATTAGCTTGGTGCACAGAGGCTTGCAAGAAATAGAAAAGCTGCATAAAAAGCCCAAGATGGAAGGAGGCTTGTATCATGAAAACACCACTGTCTTTTTATGGCTAAGGTAAACTACCTTTTCCCAGAGAAAAGCAATGCAGTAGATTTAATCCTCCCTGGAGAATCAATTAATAAATTACTGTACAAGAGAGCCCTGGTTCAGGTGTAGCAGGTCAGTATTAATACAGGGCTGTAGAAGCACCCACACTGAAAGGGCTATGAAGGGAAAGGGGAGACTGGAAGGTGACCACAACAGCAATCCTGGGACCAGGAAATAAATACACACATTAGTGTAACTAAATAAATTAATTCATACTGGCACATAAAATGTTAAAATATGCTGCCAAAATGTAACTGAAGGCTGTGAAGGTTTTAAAGAAAATCACTGAACACAAACCCAAGCACTCCAAAAAAGTCTAAAAGCTAAATCTCTTTGGCCCACTGCAATTAAAATACTTGTCATCTTTGTCTCCACCTTTTTCCTTGTTTTTCTTACAAGATCTGTAGACATTGAAGTAACTAAAGAATTTATGTTTTACACTTATATGTATATCATTAGAGTTCGGCATTAAAGCAGAACTGCAGACCAAATTTACAATACAAACCTTTTACTCTACCAACAGATATATGCCATAATATAAATTGTTGACTTAAATTTAACTGCTGCAGATTCTGGCAGGCAATAAAATAACAGAGGAGACTGGTATTTAAAAAAACAGAACAAGATCACCCTTCCAGTTCTGAAGAAGAAATACCTTAGGATTTTATAAACAGAGTTCCTAAGTTTCATTTTGCTTTGATACAACAGTACACAAACTCTATCAAAATGCAATAATCTGTGTATTTCAATCTAACAAACAGTGCCAGACATTAGGAATGACAGAGGCACCAGTAGTGAAGTCTTCCCAGCCTTAACCACACCAGAGCACAGCCTCAAGCTCAACTACTTTACCCTTGTTCAGTCAAAGAGGCGCTGCTGGGCTAAAGGCACTGCCTCCCCAGAACACCCCCATGGCTGAACACCTTCTCCAGGGCCCCCAGGTTCCACACAGACTTGGGCCACGAGGCTCAATGCTGACTTACAGCCCCCTGCCCTGGGCCTTGGAACGCTCTGCAGCTCCTCCCTGCCCACCAAGCTGCTCCCCAGAACTGGAGCAGGGACAGAGAAGGGCCCAGTCACAGCCCGGGGCCACTGCGGCGTGGAGGCAGCAGCGCAGGAGCTGGGGAGCATCCTGCACCCCCAGCCTGTCCTGGCTAGCAGCAGGAACTCTGCACAGGCCCTGCCAGTGCAAGCACAGAGCCGGCCCAGAAGACCAAGATCATCAAGTGCCTCTGTAAGTACATCCAACATGAGCTCACACATCTGTCCCACAGCCTCGTGCCTCGTTATGCTCCAAACTGAGCCTGTGGACAGGAGCCTCCCCTGCCCCAGCGTGGCCCTGGCACATGCCCAGGCAGTGAGTGCACAAAGCAGCTGGTGTAACACAGCTGGGTATGCTCAATAGCCACGGCGCCCTAAGGCGTGTCACCCACACACAGAGGGCAAACCAAGGGATGTCAGGGCTGCAAAGACAACTTCAGCTCTGGTATTATTTAACTTCTAAAAGCTCAGCTCCACACCATAGATGGGGCTTTTACAGAGCCTTGTCTCTAGTCTTCTCAGGTTTTCCTTCCTGTTCAGGGAAAGGGAAGGGGTGAACAGAGGAACAGGACAAATATGCCCGAGAAGGAGGACCCTCCATTACATGGTGCAGTAGAGCTGCACTTGGCTGCCCACAGCTCCTATGTACACCAGACTACACGAGCTGAGAAATTAAGCTCCAGTGTTTAATAGTCATTTTGTGGCAGTATTAAGATACTACTGTTGAACAGCTCACTTTATCTTAAATACATCTGATGACTTCCAGCTGAAGAGACAGATAGTGATCTCTGCTCTTTCCTCGCATACTGCAGTGCAGAGAATTAAACATCTTTCTTTTATTACACATTACCTCAATATATTCTACAATTTAACCTTGATCTTTGTTAAAACAAACAGTAAATATATCTGCTCCTCTTTATGCACATTTTCTCCCTTCTGTTACCTCCAATTTGCACCGTTCCTATTTCTTCTCCCATTCACTCTTCCATTTTTATCTTTAGTTCTCTGCTATTTCCATGTATACTCTTTGTCTTTTATTTTGTTCTCACTAATTCTATACTCTGCCTACAGTGATTTCTCACGAGTAACACTTCACCTCTTCCTTAGGCATAAAGGATACCCTTCACTGCCTGAGGTTATTGTGGAAGTTAACTGAGGAGTTTATGGCAGCATAAATACAGAGTTCTCTCCTGGTGAACTTTCCCCTTGCAATCAGCTGGACCTGAAAGACTCAGCTGGGATAGAATGGTTTAGGTTACACCTGTGGGCTGCAACCTACCTGCATTTTACCTGGAA
Organism: Camarhynchus parvulus; assembly: GCF_901933205.1. Lineage (NCBI taxonomy): Eukaryota > Metazoa > Chordata > Aves > Passeriformes > Thraupidae > Camarhynchus > Camarhynchus parvulus. The sequence continues at coordinate 1,830,347 of NC_044576.1, read as the reverse complement.
GATGAAAAAGTTAAATAAAACAAAACCAAGCAGCCATCTCAGAGTTCAACATGTGATCACTGCAGATCACATAAATACAGGTGAAAATGAAAAGTATGTGTCTTTTTTGCATTCCTATTGAACAACATAAAGACAGTGAATTCTCTGAAGTACTACAAAGTCATTTGAGATGTGACCATGCTTGATGTCCCTTGAAACAAGCAAACATTCCAACCACAACCAGTTTTATGCCTCCCTGTCTTCTGCAGACAGACAGGTTCAGGTATATTATATATATTACTGTCAAAGCAAGGCAACAGAACAGAAATCAATGTCAACTCCCAATGTCTTTAAACAGAATCAGTTTTAAGAAAAACAGGCTCAGCTTTTACATGAGAATCTAAACTATGCTTTTCTATGCTGCTTCCCTCTCAGTATTCCTCACAGTACTTCCAGAAATCAGGAAGAAAGGAGTGCAATGGTGAAAATTTCTCAATTTTCCTACCAAAATATCAGAAAAAAACATAAAAAACGGACGAGCCTATTTCAAACTCTTCCCATTGTTCTCTTTTGCCACTTCACTGCAATGTCAGTTTACTCCTGCTCACATGAGGGCAGTTCTGCCCTGGACATATTTGAACTTACTAAGAAAGAGCTCAAACAAAATTCCTGCTTTTTCTTGAGGTAAAATGTCAGTTAAATGTAAGGTACTTGACATTTGTTTAGATTGAAAGAGCAAGGAATTAGATCTCTGAGTTCAGGAAGCCAAATCCTACATTCCAGGGATGTACAGACTTGCCAGAAAATCTCTTAGGAGCAGTTTAACTCCCCACTATGAGACTTGCAACCATTTAAAACATGGAAGTACTGGGAGCAACTTAGATTTTTTTTTTAATTAATTACACATTATGAAAAGCAAGAGATTCATTTATGGAAAACACAGAAACCATTTATAGAACAGTGCAGTTACACCCCCTGTGGCCAGTTACAGGCATTTTCCAATATCGGATGCCCTCTTTTCTAATATTATGGAAAAGGAAACGAGACTGCTAAATATTTTAGAAAGTTTCAATTCTTTTTGGTAAAACTGAAGACTTTTTGGGACACCTGATTACTGCTTAACAGTCTTTAAAGTGGAAGCACACACAAATCATGCACCTCCTTCTCCGAGTTTGCCGTTCACCTGCTTAGAGCAGGCGTGGTGAGGCGCAATGAAGTGGGAAGCTGCTACCTCACTAGTTCCAAGTCTCCAAACAATGCTACATGCATTAAGGACGCCAGTAACGGGGGGGTACCATAACTCAAGGAAGCTTACAGAGACCATGTAATTCAGACAAAATGTTAAAAATTAGTTTTGAACCACATGGTCTCGCCCTAACTCAACAGCTGGCTAAAAGGAGACGCCTCGGAGGGAACCAGCAATGCACCCGCAGCGCATTACGGCAGCGGCCCGCGGGATTCCCGCTGAAGGCAGCGCACCAAGGAGAGGTGCCAGGAGATGAAAGCTCCGTGCTCGGCCTTACCAGCCGCGGAGAGCTGCTGCACGTGCCCCAGGACCCCCTGGGTGTAGGCTCCGGGCTCGTAGCTGTCCATCTCCCCCGCCACGACGTGCGCGACCCGTGCGGCGCGGCCGCGGATGGCGCCGGCGGCGCGGTCCAGACCCTCGGCGTCCTGCTCCCGCAGCGCCACGATGCAGCGGTTCACGTCCTCCAGGATGTGGCTCTCTGCAAGCACAAGGACACTGCTTTAGCACCCACCACTCGGGCACTCGCACACCGCCTACCCAGCTCAGCAGGCTGCAAAACTTACCCTGGCAAACCCACACTGAGCCGCCTGAAAGTTCTCCTACCATCTACTGGTTCCTAGAATTCAAAGGCACTGTAATACTCTCTATAAGCAAGAGCAACAACAAAATACTGAGTCAGAAAGTGCTATAAAAATATGAAAAACACAAAGCCTTACATAAAAATTAAATATTTGCAAAATGAAGAAAAAATGATTAAAGCTGCTACTTTATTGTTGAAACCTTCTTAAGCCACTGTGACATCTTCCATAATGAGAGGAGTCTCCAATGACAAACAATTGCCCAACAACTAAGCTAACTTGTTTTACATTGATGCCTTAGGATGCTCATGCTAAATCAAACTCCGAAGTAAATTATCACCCTTCTATCTTTCTAGATATAAATTTTTCATCTGGCAATTTGTACTTACCACACCATTACTTTGATACTCAAGTATGTAGAAATGGGGGAAAAAATATCAGCAGGAAGGACAAAGGAAAAAATATTGATACTACACACTGGTCCTTATCCAGAGCGTAACAAGCATGAGTAAGGATTCAAATCAAGCTAGAAGACAATAATGTCAAGAACTGCAGAGAGAACAGTTATGTGGTACATTAATATTTACATTTATACAACCAATATTGAAGGACATACTTCTTTTTTTTCGAGCAAAGTAATGCAAATATAAAATTGAACTTACGGTACAAAGGTAGTATCATAAAATATGTCTTTAAATGATAATATATTTACTGCTTTAAAGCTTAAATACCTCCTAAAAACTTCCCCATTCGTGCTGGTTTTGAATTTCCTTTCCTACACAGATCTGCAATCTGCTTTGTCTCACAAGAGAGTGTATGACAAGAACATCAGAAGTGCATTTTGTGAAGGCAATAGCTCTGCTCCGTCTTCAGAAGCATCAGTGAAACTTCCCTTGCACTAAGCCATGAATTAATTCAGAGCTTACAGGTTTCTTGTCAATTCACATGACTACCATTTTGTACATGAGTATTAAATTATGTTTTATGTTATCCAATAAATTAGACAATCACAGTAACTTGGACAGATAAAACACACCATTAGGTAATCCTAAACTACTAACTGGGTCTGGCATGACTACCTTGGGATTCTGCCTATGCAAAAACTTATACATTCCAGTTCAGTTTATGAAATGGCTGCATCACAGAATGTCTCTGCAAACACAGAATGTCCTTATCCTTTTCAGATGCATGGCGCCACCTCCACAGAGCACAGAAAAAGAGGAGTTTAGCAACGGTGCCTTTGTCAGCAGTGTGCTCAGCATGTGCCGATTTGGTAGCTGCACCCACAGACTGACAGCTCCATGCAAAGAGGGCACGCGGAGCACTGGCAGCTACCTCAGCTCCTCCAGTGTCAAACACAACACGTCCAGCTGCAAACAAGGGGCCAAATGAGCAGGTGCACAGAGATGTTCCAGGCTCCAACTTTACAGGTTATATCTCACCTTTCCTTTTCCAGGCATCTCTTCCTGTGTGCTTCCACAGGGGGAGGCTTCCAAACAAACCAGTCTGTCTATGTGCACAACCATGGAGAGAGAGGTCTGACACACAGAATGCAGGAGAAATGACTCAAAAAGCCACAGTTACATCCAAAATTAAGCAGTACGGGCCCCCTTGTATTAGTTTTAATACTGTCCATGTGTTATTACAGACAAGGACAGAATGGATAGCACAACCACCACTTTAAGGGCCTTGCTGTGAAGAATACACTGCTTTTTACTGTCCAGCAAAGACAGCAATTAAAGGGCTTAATCCTGTGTAAATACAAAGGCAGGGCTCTTCCAGGACCTGCCAAGAAAAGCCTCCATAATGGAAGATCACATTTACCTCGGTATTTAATACTACATGAATCTCAGGGTCATTAAAAAAATAAAATTGCCCATGGTCTTACAGACATATTGTATGAATGGAACACATGGTGCAAAGTTCCCAGCTTCCCAACCTTTCCAAGGGATGGCACAAAGAACACTTTTATGAAACAGCAAACTTGAGAGTGGATGCTCAACAGAAATGGAACTAGACCTGTATGTATGGCAAGACTCCTTTTAAGCCATGTTAGAATTGAATATAAATTAGACTGTGATATATGCTCTCAGATACTGTGTTTAAAGACAACAAAGAGGGATACAGATTTTATTAATTTTGTCATGTCCATCCACCTCATACTAGAAAAGCAGTGCAAGGTTCTCTGGCTCCGTCCATCCACGGCCACACGTCAGGGAGCCAGGGAGCCTGCCCAGTGCCATCCATGTGTGTGTCACCCCCTGCCAAGGCCTTGGCAGCCCAGCACCGTGGGCAACTGCACCCACAGAAAGCACAGTGAGCCTCTCCCCAGCACGGGCACTGCCCAGCAGCACGTGCTGGATAAGCACAGCCTCACACCGTGTTCTGAAGCTCCTTCCAGATGAGCTACTTCACAATCAATAACACTTTGCTTAACTTCATTTTCCCAAGGCTCAAGTAAGATGATACATTTGCCTTAGGAGATCTAATAGAGAAAGAACACCACTGATCAGAGTCCAGCTAAGGCTGTTTCAGCCTCTATCTTTCTTACTTCCTCCTCCTATAACAAATGCATTAGGTCAACTTTTGATTTTCAGCCAAAGCAGAAAAGGAAGATTAGGATGACGGACCATCTCTTTGTCATGAGTCAATGTCTAGCAGAAGAGTTAATTGTAACAGTGGATTGATAGATGTTTAAGGAAATTGTCAGATTGCCATGGTTGCCAGAGCAATTATCATGAGCAAGCGCACTGCACCTTCTGATTTCCCGCTGGGATTTTGGTGTTAGTCAAAAATGGCCAAAAATCATATCTCAGCTGAGCTAACCAATGGCTAATAAAGCTGTCTGACAAAGCCATGACTCAGGTTGTCTCTGGGACAAAATCAATAGCTCTTCCTCTGCATGTCGTCCAAGAAAAAGACAGGTGATGCCCTTCCTCTCCACTTGGCACTGATAAGGCCTCAGTTGAAGCATTTGAATTAAAGTTTCTCTGCTCAGCTAAAAAGAAAAATTAAATTGTTAACTAAATGGAGACATTATGAAAAAAGAAAAGAAAAATAATTACTAGAAATTTTAAAAATTTAGTACGTAAAGAAGAATCATAAAACTCAATTTGGTCTCCTGAAGACAAGACAGAAAATACAACATTCCTTTTCTGCAAGACCTAAACCATAAAATTAGAAATCTATGCAGAGATAGTCTAGCCAAAAAATGATTTCTATCTTTTCCCATCTGTTGGCATGATAAAATGGGAAGCACAGAAACTTTGTACAAAAAATCAGCTTCCTTTCAGAAACTTGTATTTCCCAGGCATGGTACCTTAGAGTGCTCATCAGAAAAGGATTCCAAGTTTTCCAATAAAGGCACTATCCAGTACAATAAAATACACACTCCCACAGACTCATAATGATTTGATGAACTCCAGAAAGATATCTGACATCAAAAAAATGGTAAGAACATCCATACTTAGATTTAGCAAGTTTTAGTGCCAAAGTTAAGAGAACTTAAAGCCATTACATGGAAACTGCCAAGTCCGAGCATACAACTCCCTGTTACCACTTTTCTTGCATTCAGACAGGAAAAAAAAAACCCAAAAACCCAAAAAAAAAAAAACCAAACCAAAAAACCAACAACAAAAAGCCCAAGTTAATCTAATTCCCACCTTTTTGCTACATACTGAAGTTCAGACAATGCTCAAGGCTAAGTTTCCATCAGCAATCTTATGAAATAGATTTTCTTGGCACTTGCAGCTCTTTTAATAAAATACCTATATTCTACAAGCAAGACACTGTCTTAGTCACTACTCAGAAATAAAATCACTGGTAATCACTTAATGTCCAAAGTTCCTGGCAATTTCAAGAGAAGAATTTTTAAATTAAGAGAAAAGTACAGAAAAATAATTACTTAGAACAAGGAAAACACATATCCTTTCTTCTCTAATTGTATTAGCTAAACATTCTTCATCTGCCAAATTTAAGAAACTGGATGATAATTTCTTATATTTTTTGTGGATACTCCATCTGACAACTCTGTCATTCTGTCTCAGACCAAGGGTGGTACTGACAGGCAGGGCTCCCAATTATCTGGGATTTAGCCAACTGTATTCACACTTCCAAAATGCTCCTGTTTTAGACACACAGAGACCTACCACAAGAAGGGTTGAAGTGTCTTTTCTCTGGCTTAAAAGACAAGAGCATCCAGAAAGCTACGGGCTAAAGCTTCACCTCAGTGCCTGTAAAAATTATGGCGCAAGACCTCAAGGAAAACATTTCCAGGCACCAGAAGGACAAGAAGATTATTAGGGACAAACAGTACTGATCTGCTACTGGGGCCAATCGAGCATGACTGCTTCCAGTGATGAAGGACTGGCTCTGGCTGGGGCAGCGCTCTGGTTATCCCTGACTTGAAGGACACTTGTGCAGTGTCCCCAGCCTCCCCCCAGGGAAATGAGGGTGGCAGTAGCTGGCAGTGAACAGCCCTGCAGCTCCCTGAGGAGCAGGACAAAGCTGGACAGCTGCTCCTCAGGAAGGGGCATGAGGAGGTGGGAGCATTTCAGGCCAGACACAGAGCACACCCTGAGCAGCTCTGGAGGTGACAGGGACCGGGCACCACGGCTGGCTCATTCCCTAGAGCAGGACAGACTGACACCCAGACCCACCCTGACAAGCTGGACAGATGCACCAACAGGCAAAGCAAAGGAAACTTGGGACTTGATATAAGGGAAAAGAATAGTTTGTCCATTATGAGCATGGGGAAACATTTGAACAAATCACCTGTGAAGACCAGAAAGCAACTGATGCAGACAAGTGGGCACAAATGCTGTTGTTTGTAGGTGCTAGAGAAAATGAATTTATTATTCCCTTTGTGGCAGACTTTTCCAGCACTATTTAACTATAACCTCCCTCTGCAAGGGGAACTGTCATGCCAAGATCAAGCACACACATGAGAAGGCTCCTGAGTTAACATGCATGCCTCATGTTAATGGGACAGATTTTCCTGAAGGAATATGTCTACAGAATTTGCCAGAGTGCTCCAGGAAACAGTAGGCTAACTTGGAAAAAAGGTAAAATCTTAGAGTATCCAGTATACCATGGGACATAAGACAGAAATATGGTGTCTGTCTCTAACAGTGAGCTGGAGGCTGCAAGCCCAAAGCCAGAAGACAGCAGAAGAAAAAGGATGGAAGATGACTGAGGAGAGAAAAGAGGGAATAGCATAAAGGTAGCCCCTAGGCAATGTTCTTCAGGATCTATCATTATCTGTGTAAGTCCCTCCAGATTATTTTTCAAGGAAAAGAGACACAATACTTGATGTTGTTAGAAACTTCAACCTGCAGTCTGAAACACTGGCTTCACTTCTGTTCCCAGAAAATACTAACTAAAGTGTGTATTTCTTCCAAATTTTACCTTAGGGCGAACAAAGCATTGACTGAGTTGGCGGCTTCTCCGTAAGGTTCATTTTCATTCACATATGCATGAATGACTCTAAAATGTCAGTGTCTAATCTCATGAATGCTAAAAAAAAGAGTACAAAAAAACTCACAGAAAAACCCCATCAACAAAACAACCCAACCTACACAGTAAAACCAAACCCACCCAAAATTCTGTGCCACATCACCACCAAAACAGAAGTACAAAAATGTCTCAAATAAGTATCTACTAATTACAGAGTTGGCAGCCAAAAATTATCAGTTTAACTAGCTGATAAAGGTTTCAAATTACAGAAAATTTCTCTCTCTGCATGAGTGAGAATCTTACAGTAATATTAATCCTTTCCAGATTTGATGTCTTTCTCTCGTTTCTTTTAACATGACTACAATAAGATTTCACTTGAGATGCTAACTGCTTCTGCTTCATTCCTTGCCCTCCATTTCATGGGCACAAAATTCAGCCTCCAGACAGGTTTCTGGATTGTCAGCTTCCCCATTCAGCATCCAGGACCTTGGGGAAATGAAGGAAGCAGCAGCTTAGACTCTCAGCATGTTTCAGTGCCTCTCCTCTCCTAAAGCTTTACACAAGGCAAGCTCAGAGAGCTCTGCAAACAGGGAAGTTCCCTGCAGAAGCACGCAGGCCAACCTGGATCCAGGTAAGGATCTGGACAGAGCACAGGCAGACAAGAAGCAGACCAGAAGCACTGGGATAGGACACAGATAAAGGGAAGCCAGAAAAAGTGAAAATGCCAACATATCCAACTGGGCGGGGGTCACTTCTCCATGTCCTGACATCAGCTGTCCCCTGGGCACTTCCCCCCAGAGATTTGCAGGGCTGACATGAGCTCATGGAGCTTGGCCCCAGCCCCTTCACTTGGCCCAGTCCTCTCAAACACACCCTCCTTGTGTCAGCTGAAGAAATTACTGATTTCAGGACAACCCACCTCATCCTCCACATACACATGTAAAGGTCTGCAAGGACCTGGGCCTCAGAGGTGTCCATTTCTCTTCTCTGGCTACAATCACCTAAGAATCTTAGCTCAGTTTTTATTCTAAACTTACAGGAGATGGTTCACACTTCCCCTCAACAATGTACACAGGCAACAGAGAATTTTTAATGTATTAATACTCTGTAACATGCTGCTGGCTCTGTAGGACCAGAAGGGAAAAACAAGGAATTGGAAGTGGACAGGAAAAGAGGAGACAATGGAGAGTAAATAAAATAGAGCATTCTTGTTTAATCCTTAGAAATCATTCTAACCACAAACTGTGTTTGCAATATGCCCTCCTGCTCCTTTTCAACTGCTACTAAATTCCAGAATGAACATAGCAAGTTTTACTCAGACTAGCCATGTCTCAGCTATGAACCTAGGCAATTGTAATGTTGATAACCCAGGTAATCATGACCTTAGTAACTACTCTCTCCTAGAAGAGCATTCTCTTCACCAAAGTAGCTATAACCAAAACCAGTGAATTTCTTCCAAGAGAGTAATTTACCTTCTTAACAAATGCATCCACTTTAACTTCTTGAAGTACAATGGAATAAACCCTTTCAACCTTAATTTGACCACATTAAGCCCTGATAATAATGAGCAAAAAGCCACTGGGCCAACATGAGGCAGCAAACCTTCTTCTAGGAAAACTAGACTAGGAAACCTTGTTCTGTCTCAACTACAGCACAGAGACTGACACTCCAACGTGCAGGTATTTACATTGGAATTCTCATGCTACTTGTGCCACCTGGTCTAGCTGATGCTTCCCCTGCCCAAGGCAGGGGTCTGTAATAGATGGGTTTCAAGGTCCCTTCCAGCCCAGACCACTCAACAATTCTACAATCTCCTAAATCTGCTCACAAATGTGGGGACTGACAAGCAGTCCCCATTTCCTCTTCCATAGCAAGGCCTACTTCAACTAACCTGCTTTATACATCCAGCTTTGCTAAATTGCTCCAAAAAGTAGCTAATACTGTATTTAGGAGTAAATATTTTATTTAAAGTGCTTCCAGACAGATTCAAGAAGCTCTGAAGTATTCAGCACACATCCTTCTCCTCTGACAATGCTTTTTAGGTATTTAAATTTTAGTGAATGCAGAATACTAGAAAAACATTGCCACATAACCTTAATTCTGCACTAACAGGTTAATTGTCTCTGGCTTTTCACTTTTCAGTGGGAGGCTGGTGAGTGAGCAGTAACAGTCAAAATGAAGCTGCTGAGGAGTGGGGTGGGAGAGATGAGGAATCACTGCAAGGCTAATGGGCTTCACCAGAATAAAGAACTCAGAGAGGTTGTTCTTGGTCTGAATACAATCCAGACCCAGCTGTGAGCAGCAGGAAGGGCTAGACCTGCATATCCCTTCCAACAATGGTTTTAGGATTCTGTGATAGAGAGGGAAGAACAGTAAGAACTGCCAGCCAAAGAGAGCAGAGGCACACCAGACTCCCCAAACGACTGGAACACGCCTCTTCCACATCAGCAAGGCCTTTTACAGACTCTGACATACAATTGTTCAGAACATTCACCACTGACTGGCAGCCTTTACTCAGACTTTGCTTTTGAGCTTGTTATCTTAGACGTAATAATTACTTTTCACTCTTCATTTTAGCTACTGGATAATGGAGAATTATTTGCCTTACAAAATTCTGTCACATTTTCCGTTAGTATGTGCCAGCCAGCTCAAAAAATGCACAGGATAACCATTTTCTTTATACTCAGTCTGGGCCTGTTCCCTTCATTTCCACCACGCAGCACAGCCAAAGCATTCATTATCCTCCTTAGAACATTCCCTCTCAAAAATACAGGAGACAGTTTCCCTTTCTGTCACTTTTATAAACCCCAGGTAAAAATTCTGGGAGGCTTCTTTTTGCAGGAGATGAACTAGAGAATGGGAGAGACTTTTCCTGGCAATTTGATCCTTTGTTTCTTCGTTGCCGTTAGTTTTGCAGCAGCCTGCTGGAACTGTCCACAGGAGAATTCTGAACTACAGGAGAGCATTCTCCTTCAGCATATAGGCAGAGGACTGTGTCCCACAAAAATGCTCCACAAGCCCTGGCTTGGTCTTTTGTGTCTCACCTGCCTGCCCAGTTTCAATGCAGAGTTACTTAAAAACCCAATTAACTAAAGCAGATAGAAACTACCAAAAAAAGAAAAAAAAAAAAGAAAAGTTGTATTCTCAGTGCTATGAAAGTTGAGATTCAATTTTCCATATAATTTGCTCTGCCAAAAGAGGAGAACAGAAATCTGCACTTTTATTGCCCTAGGTGAAATATGAGCTGGTCCTAAACAGGGCATAAATAAATTTGTCTTCTGCCCTTCTGTGACTGGAAAATGGAAAATTTATTTTGCTTTCTAAATTCTGCATTCAGAATCCAAATCTAGCTAAAATATTGCCTAACTTCATGAAAATATCTCTTAAAAACTCAGAAAGGCCTTGATAAATCAAAAATCTTTAGGTCTAAAATGGCAAAAGCAATGATCTCTGAGTAAAGGAATTACACTGAGACTTACCTCATTGGAAAGAAGTCGTCTTTGGAGCAGGGAAATAACTAGCCAGATTACAGGGAAATAGTTCATAGCACCTATTTTACAAATCAATGCATAGCTGATAACCTAGTTCATCATTTCACAGCACATGCTACAGAATGAAGAGCTGGCAATCTTCCCAGTTTGGACCAAACAGCCTAAGAAGAAATTTGCAATTACTAGAGAATATTCAATGTCTGTCTTTGCATCAGCTGGAAGGTTTGGACAATTTGTTACCTTCAAAAGATTTCATTTCCTCGGGTGGGGAGAGGGGAGAATTAACAGACTTGATAATGTATCATCTATTTCCTTCTGCAAGATCAGGGGTGTAAAACTGGAGAGCTTTGTGTTACCTGTTTCACAGCGTGTGCAACAAAGCAGACTATTCTGTTAAATGGTGGCTATTTCATTGGTCTGTAAAATATTGTTAAAAGATACCAGCCATCTGCCACTCTTAGATAATTGCTCAGGTGAAAATTCTGACTTTATGATAATATTCTCTTGTTACAGCTTTGTACCTGCTATAGTAAGCAGGTGATCAACACCTATAAATATTTTTGGTACAACCAGGACACAGAGGAACAAGTGGTAACAGAGAAAACATTTCACTGACAAGAGACAATTGGAAACTCCCAAGTCTCCCTTACAAAAATGGTAACTTCTAAGCTGTTACAAACTTGTCTGTTTTCCTGGTGGATACTCCTCTGCACATTTTGTTGTTTGCTGTTGAAGAGTTACCTCTCACTTGCAGAGAAAAGCTGCCTCTTCATTAGATCCATTTTCCCACTAAGTCTAAGTCTAAGCTGGTACCATTTTTGCTCTTGGTGGAGGACAGGTGCTGCTGGTTTGTTTCCAGCTTGTTTGGGTTTCAGAGGACCTAAGTCTGGGAGGTGTGTTTGAAGTTTTATTACACAGCCATCCGCCAAATTTCTGGGACCAAACCTGGGCTATCTAACTTACAGGCAACAGAAGTCAGGGCATAAGTCACACTTGGTGCACCCCACACGCTCAATGAGCACTCTCTTTGATTTCACACTTGTTTTTTTCTCCCCCAGGTCCCAGCTTTGCAGCAAACAAGCACATGTCCTATCCAGCTGCAGGAGGCTCCAAAGGTAGGCTGCCTTTGGGTTATGAAGAAAACCTCATTTGTATACTACTGCTTGATAACAGGTTCACAAGAGGACACTCAGCTTTTGCTCATCTTGTGCACATAAGCAAATCTGTTTTCTCATGTTTCATTTTGAAAGAACAGACAGATTGGACACGCTGCTTCCAGTAATAAAGCACACTCCAGTTTCAGAACTACAACACAACTGGAACCTGCTCTCCCAGATAAGGATCTTGTGTCTTACTCTTGAAACAGAGTCCCACATTGTGCACCACAGCAGCACTGTCACCTTGAACTCTTAACACCATTGACCAAAATCTTCCCTTACCATTTGGTTGTGCTTTTTTTCATACCAGTTCTTGGGAACACTTGTGTATGTTTCCAGTAGGCCTCACTACAAAAAGCAAGCAAATCAATTCCTGCAAAGCTGCACAAAACCATTAAAAGCTACTGCCACAGCTGCAGCTGGAAAGCCATTGGCAAGCAGCCTGCTGGGAAATAAACACACAAAAATTAATCCAAATCTGCATCAAACCCATGCATCTTAGATCATGCTTCAAAGGCTGCCAAAGCCCAACTCATCCAAATCCCATACAAAGTGAATTCCAAATGCATCAGCCTTCAAAACTTTTGAGGAAGATATCAGTAGTTTGCAAAGCTCATGATGAGAAATGAATCTTGCAGCTAACAAAGTCTCAGCTACAATTTACTGAAATTCAATAAGAACAGGAATTCAATATGAAATTTCAGCTTCTGAATGAAAACCTCAAGTCATCAAAATTCCAAGTCCAGTGTTGAACTGCATGACCCAGCTCCTTAGTCCTGCCCACTTGCTCAGTGACTTCATGCATCCCATTCACTCTTACCTCTCTACAGCTCTCCAAAAGTTCACCACTAAAATGTTCCCATAACCTCACTAACAAGTGCAGAAAATCTTGATTTAGTAAATACTAAATTCAAATTGCAGGTTTTCATGGGACAAGGCTTGCCAGAATGGTTCCCAAAATGAGCCTGTGACACATGGTCAGATCCAGTGGCAGGACATGACATACCTGACCAAGCAGTCCCTAAGAACACACCCACTGCCAAACAAGTGTAACACACTGTCATGTTTGCCCTTGAGCCTAGGCCAGGAGTGCTGCAAGAGCAATCTGCATTTAAATCAGTGTATCAGGACTGTAAGCTACTTCTGAGGCAAGGATATGGAATATGGATATTGAAGGGAGGCTGCAGATAATGCAAGATTTTCAATTAAAACAAAATGGTAACCATTAGATCAACAAATCTCCAAGAAGAAGACATTCCTCTGGAAAAAAAAAACTGAAAATGACTCCAACTATCCATTGTGACATGGAGCATTTCAAGTTCTATTTATCTTAATAACAGAGTAAGGAAAATGGATGACTGTGGTGGTAACTTGTGAGGTGGTTGGGAGGAATCAGGGCAATCAGAAAGCTGTATGTAGTATTTCTGCTGGCAAACTGGTATTAACCACTGTATAAAAGAGAACAGAGAGACAGGAATGCTGCATAATTAAGAGTTCAAGTAGCCCCCTAGAGTAGGAAGCTGTGCATCACAAACTGGAGGCACCAGTGCAGAGTGAGATAAGCACTGCAGCTGGTAACTGTACACTGGATTTCTAAAAGGCTTTCAACTGCTATTCCCAGAGAGCTCTGAGATGGCACAGGATAAATGACAGATTTACTGGTGCTACTTCTTACAAAAGACAAAAGAAGGGGCAGAAACAAGCAGACAGTCTTCCCAACTCTGTAAGCCAGCATTTCCACAGGGATTGGCTCTGAAATAGTGTAATTCAGTGCTTTCAAAAGCAATATAAAAGGAGAGTACTGAAGTAATGAAGGAGGGAATTTTTCTTGTCTTTTCTCATTCCAGGCAGTCAAAGCTGACAACAAAGAACTGAAGATGGTATCACAGCACCAAGTGATCAGTGAATTAAGCAAACCAGTACAATGTCAATGAACTCAAATGTGTAGTGAAAAAAACCCCTATGCCTATACAAAATACTGACCTATAAATGTGTTACTACAATTGAGCCCAGAAATTTCTGAAGGTAATTAAGAAAACTCTAGAAGCATGCTAGCTCAACAGTAATTAAAGGCAAATAATGCTGTGATTTCCCAAAGAATACCTGATAGTAAAGATATATCTAAGATGCTGCAAATAGCTCTTGTCCTTACTTCCATTTAAAAATATCCATTTTAGTAAGCAGCACAACTAAACCTCCTACTTCTCCACAAGATACACCCCTACATTGTTGAAATGACAGCTATTATAATGTTATGGAAGAAAAGGAGTTTAAAAGAAAGAGCAGGGGAAAAGTAGAGGATATTCCCAGCAAAGGCAAAGCATTATGATGGCTTTGGCAGAATTTCCAGGTGGGTCATCAAGGGCTAAGAGCTGCATCAGCAAAAACAAACTTTGTATGCTCAGTGACACACAGATCCAGCTCTTAGTATTGATAAAAAAGAGAAAAATCCAAGGCCATTTTCTTACAAGCAAGGTGAGAACAGTGAAGAGTGAGCTTGACCATTTTAAGTTTAGCAAATTCCTATTTATCCTGAAGCACATTACAGTCAGGCTGAACAAACCTGATATAGAAGTTATTAAAACCCACAGTTTCATTTACCTTCCTATTGGAACTGTAATTAAGTGCATACATCTCTACTGAGATTCTTATGTTTATTCTCCTACAAAAAGCAAAGCATGGTATTTTGCTAGCGCAGGCACCAGAAGGCCAGCATGACAACACTGAATTTCATCTCAAGTCTCTGAATAGCATCTTGCTGGTTTGGGCTTTTTCCTCATGATCTCCATAGCTATGCTAAGGGCAAATCTGTAATTGGCAATTTTTGTGATGAATTCATCTGTAAACATGCTACATGGACTGGAAAAGTGGTAATAAACTGAACCAGAACTTTAAACCATTGATGGAAAACAAATTATATCAAGAGAGATAAGCAAGACAGAAATCTGAATCATTCCCTTACTCCTTGCCCAAGCATTTACAGTGCATTTTGCAGTTTGAGTGACTTCAACTGTCCAGATTGCCATCTTAGTGACTACAACTGCCCCAAGTGATGTGAAACAGAGCCTGGTCAAAATCCAAAACTTCATGCTATTAATACCTCCATGCTGAGACCTGGCCTTTCCATACACAGAAGTGCTACTCATCAAGTGGTGTTTTCTAACATAATAAAAGGTGCAGCAATGTCACAAGTTAAAAGGGTGATCTTGGCTCT
Source organism: Camarhynchus parvulus (assembly GCF_901933205.1). NCBI lineage: Eukaryota > Metazoa > Chordata > Aves > Passeriformes > Thraupidae > Camarhynchus > Camarhynchus parvulus. The sequence goes on along the minus strand of NC_044576.1, from coordinate 1,815,228 downwards.
ACAAACAAGCCCTACTAGGTTGCCCCTTAGATGTCTCAATCTCAGAGTCCAGACTAAGCATTTCAGTAGCCACAAAGATGAAAATTACTGCATTATTACATTATCTAACCTGATTAGGCCTGATTACACCCAACACTTTGTATCTGACCTGAGCAGAACTGTGTATTTTGACAAAAAACAAGTGACCGGTAAAGCACATAAAGCTGTGCCTGCAGAAGCGCAAACTGCAGTAACCTGAGCCCACCACCTCCCATAATGCAGGCTTGGTGTAGCTGTTCAGCATGATGAGCACTAACATGCATTCCTGAATCACTGAATAAAACCACAGCACAATAAAGTGCATCAAAAGAAAAAAAAAAGGCAGAGATGTCATACACTGTTTGCAAGTGGCTACCCTAAATTAGCAGACAAAGCATTAAAGTTTTACAGTCTCACCCACACGTACTGGCATCTTGCAGAAGGCTTTTTCAGCTGGCTTTAATGAGAAAAGGAGGAAGGAAGGACACTAGAAGTTTTAGAACATAAACTTCAAAGGAAAGAAATGACAAGATTTTGGGGTGGGAGAGGAAGGAAATGAGACATTTTCAATGGAAATGGACACTACTGAAGAACCGAGCAAATTTAGGAATAAAACGAGGAGAAATCACCTGTAAAATGGTTTCTAAACTTCCAAATGCTTCAACACTGGATACAACCTTTCAGAACTTTGAACCTGAACTTCAGCAGTTGGCTTGAAACAAATTTCTAAGCATATCTTAAACTTCCAATGGAATACGAGAAGAATCAGTAGGGATGGACAGGCTTTTCCAGAGTAACTACCACTTTAGTTGGGACACAGTTTGCTGATGTGTGACCATCAGGGGAGTCATCACAGATCCTAAAAGAAGCAGAACCACTGGTCAGCAGACACAATGAACAGAGGAGAATATGTTAACCACTTCTGCTGCTCTGCACCCTCCTCTCTCAAACTGTCAGAAACGAAGTAAAATTAAGCTATTTTTAGCTTGAAGTTTGCTGGTTTTGTTGCTAACAAGAAAAAGGGGGGTTTAATACTAAAACCCCAGAGCTTTTTCCTCCCTTCAACTGGAACAAAAAGATATTAACACCCCCTTCATATCTTGGCCTGTTTCCATCCTGCCTGCCTGCCTCCTATGGCAACTATAAATTATTCTTTCAGATTACCAGAGGTTCTGGGGAAAAAAAACCCAGCACTGGGTAGACTATGACAGAATCATGGATAAATGAGTATGATGCCATTAACAGGACAGGCAGCATCAAGAAAGTTATTTCTAAAGAATATCTTTATACAGAATGTGACACTGAATAATGAAGAACAGCTCAACAGCAGAGTAACTACCAGAGGGCAGAGATAAGGAAGGCTGTGTGATATTCAGAGAACATTATAAAACCTGGAAGAATACTTCCATGTAATTGCATTTAGGGATGTGAAAAGGCAGAGGAACTAAACAGACATGAGGAGCTTTTTTTTAAATGACTGATGCAAAGTAATTTCGAAGAAATAGAGGAAAGGTCTGCCTCTATTGCACAAAATTGGATAATGCTACAGATCTGCTACATATTTGACAGAACCTACCTACCAACAGGAAATACATCAGACAGGAAGACCAAGGGAAGAATTAATAACATTTTCTATCAGTCTAATCTCAGCAAGTGTTTTCTGTATTTATGAGAGAATGACTGCATCATCCAGAACAAGCAGTCACACTCCCAAAATGAGCTTCTCTGTCCACTGAGTACCAAAGAAAAACAAGGGAGCCTAAGCTTAGGAAATGTATTCAGCTGGAGATGGAGCAAGAAATGCTCATCAGACTTGGTAAAAAAAAATAAATCACCTATTTAACAACTACTTTAAAAAGTTATGATTCCTAACAAACACTGGCTTGATAGCAATGCAGAGACAATGATATGAAAAGCCCGCAACTGTCTAATTTAAGGTCTCTTAAGGATAAAGTGTGGTAAGACTGACAAGTGCTCAGTGCAATCAGTGGTACCCGAGCCCAGGAGAACACGAGTGAAGAACTGCACGAGCTCCACTCAGTGCTTTATGCCATCAATCACAAACAGACATTAACATAAAGCCTACAAAGAACACCAACAATACACACAGGAACACAGCTGAGACACAAAAGTCCATCTCATGTAGCTCTTCCAAAGAATGCAACAAAAACCAAAAGTAGCCCTTAAAGCCTGGAACAGGCTGGAGAAGAACATTACTGAACAGAGACTGACTTCTGTGCAATCCAGCCAAGAATTAGTGCAAACAAACCAAGAGGGTCTTTTCAAAAAGTGCTCAACTGGTTTAGCACTACACAGAAATAATGAAGCACTGCATCAGTGCTTCCTTCTCTAGTCGCCATTCTCCATCCTCCAAAAAAAAATCTTATGGAAATACACTTATGAATCTACTCTTAATTGGTGTGATTCAGATGAACGTCATTCTTCTCTCAGTGATGCAAGCAGGAGAAGGGATTTGTCAAGCAGACATTTTTTACATTTTATTGCAGTAGATTAATACTAGTTGTGTTGCATTGCTTAAGATGTGTTGTACAATAATAGCTAAGACCAAATTAAAACCAAGATATGGACCACATATAACTGAATAAGTCTCAAACTGAATTTCTGCAGGAAATTGGAAGTTTGCCCTGCTCTGCACAAGATGCTTTAGTAGAGAATGTTCAGAGCTCTCTTCTAATCCTTGTTAGGCTTTAATTCTGCTTCTCTATTCTGCTACTTCGTACATGCTACCCGACATGGTCACAAAGTCCCCCTGGCCCACTCTTTCCTAATCAACTACTGCAGACCTCTCCCAGCAGCAGAAACTGCAGCAGCAGCAGCTGGGGCTCCAGATGTGGAGCTATAAATGTTGGGGAAAGAAGTGAAGCTGGATATTTGCTCCCTCTTTGTGATCGGTAAATTCAAAAACAGGCCTGTGGATAAAATACATACGGTAGGTTCTTTCTCCTGATTATTTTTGTTGGTGTTTAACTGAGAAATCTTCACTGAAATCAAACAAAAGCAGTAAAAATATGGTCTCTTAGCTCTTGTGGATGGCCATAAGACTGTTAGCACCCACAAAAAGGATTTTCTCCAACAGCTTTACTGTAACACCCAGACTTTTGCTGCTTTCCTTGAATTAAAAGTTTCAGATGGCACAGGTTTACATTAAAAGGCAACTTTTGTTCTAACATGGTGGCATCATACTGTTTCCCACCATGCTTGGAAAAAATAACTTTTAGATTCCAAGGGAAAGACTACAAGACTAGAAAAAAATATCTAGTTTGCATGATTTCAGACTTTTCAAGAATTCCCTGCACACTTCACATTTGGAATGGAATCTTCTCTACTCCATTTGGTGGGAGAAATGTGCAAGATTTCCCAGGATCTGCTCTGAAAATCTGCCCATCACCCAGAACAAGAGTACCATAGGAAAGTAACTATGGCTCTTGTCCTTCTTGTCAGGAGTCACTGATTGGTCCCAATTCTTCAGTGTAAGTGTTATTCTCTTTTGCCTACTCAGGTTCTCTTGAATGATCCTTTATCCCATCACAGAACGTCCCCAGCAGTCTCTGAAGTCTTTACCTATTTAAGAGCCCTCATGCCAGTTCCTGTAAGGAGCTGAATTTGTGGGGCACCTGTGGATACATTATAAAATACTGTTCTGCTCACAGGACTAACAGGGGCAGACTCCAGATTCTACTGCAGATTGATTTGCCTGGGTCCACATTTGCCAATATCAATTTAGCAGCGCAAACTGCACGGGGGAATTGCACAAACCCTCACCTGAGGCAGACATGTAAGCCACAGCCTTCATCAGGTAAAGAGCAGCAAACAGAACTTCTGGCAGGGAAGCAACAAGCTGGACATCAGACAAAACCCTCTCACTGTCTAATGACTTCTTACCCACTATTTGGAATGAATTTACCTTAGAAAAAATTAATTCAATGAAAAGAGCTGAGGCAATTGCAAGGGACAAAATGCACTTTAGACAAATGGTATTTTAAGAAGGTATATAAAAGGGCAGAGGGCACAGACTTCACTTCACACAACTGAAAAGCTTCTGGGTCATTTGTGGACTGTACCTGAAGACACATTTCCTTATACACTAGGAGGAATGAGAAAAGAGATGAACAAGGAAATGTTTTAATGAAAACACAGCACTTCCCTTGTGGCTAAAGAGGAGCTACTATTAAAGGCATTTAAGCATTGTCATGTTATAAATATCACAGTGAGCAGAATTCCAGACAGCACTAGGGAGGCTCAAGAGAAGGCCCAGCTGATGAAATAATCTTAGTTTGGGCAAAGACTTTAAGAGAAGGACACAGAAGCAGTACAGGGGTCTGTCATGCAAGCTCTTCAAGAAGACAACAGAAAGGAAGAAAAAATCACAGGTCCTGAGAATTTTGTATATATAACACAATTCAGATCTTACCTATATGGTCCTTGAAAAAGTTAATTCTGGGACTGAAAGATCCAAGCCTTTTCTTACCATTTTTCTAACACATGACAAAATTGAAATACTTAATAATTGCAATTAGCCTGTCATTGCAATTACACACCATCATCAGGAGCAGAAAACATACACACAAAGGAAGGAAATACTGATATTTCAGATTTTCTACCTACACCCACTAGGTTTACTAAGGCAGTTTTGAATAAGAGTATTAAAATAACACAGAAGAATCAACACTAGGAAATGAGCCTCAAAGTCTGTTTCAGGCTAATTGTATGAGAGAGAAGACACAAAGAGTCAGCTCACAAGAGCAGAGGGTTGAGGATAAAACTTCAGATTTACCACCATGAATGCAATTACAAGCAGAACAAAACCAGTTTCCTGGAAATTCATGCATCAAATGCAACAGCACATTTTAATTTATGAATCTGTGACTTCACATCATCATGATAAATGGATGACAGTAATTTTTTAACTTAATGTCAGTGGGTTGTAAAGATTAACACCCACATTCTTCCTTGCATAAATTAACTATCCAAAACCGATAGGGTGAGACTGATTCTCTGTTCCTACAAGGTGTAACAAATCTATGAACAACAGTATCATAATTTATAATGTTTCATAATTACAATGACTTTTTTTTTTTGCACAAGTCATTAACTCTTGCTTTCCTTTGTAAGGAACAGACCTCCACTACAACTCTTTGCAATCAGACCTCTTTTTCACTTGTAAAGACTTGATTTCATCTTTTTTGTTCTGTAGTGCTGTTTTCCTTTGATTACAGTACCATATAACTGGCAACAATAAAAAACTGAAAAAAAATCCAATTTCAAGAAGATGCATGAATCTGAAAAGCAAAGACCAATACACAGAAAAATTACAGCAGCATTTTGTTTATTATTAGATGTCATTTCTACAAACATTAAAAACAAACAACAACAAAACAAAACAAAAAACCAACCAAAAACAAAACAATAAAAAAAAAGCAACAAAGAAAAAACAACCAACCTTCCAAATGCTCACAATTCTCCTTCCCTGAGTGCCAGTGGGACAGGCAGGATGGTCAGAAATAACTGACCTCTCCATCAGTCCGAGAAGAAATTTAAAATGAACTTTGAAGTAGGCAATTCTCTTGTATGATGCAGAGTTCTGAATCACCAGAACCTCCAGGGAAGGTGTGTTTACTGTACTTCCTAAAAAGTGTCCTGGAACTCTGAATGCAATTCTGACTCCAGGATTCATCCTTTCCCCCCCCACCTGCAAACTCAGCAGCTCCAACTCACATGAGTGAGGAGCTGACATGCCAGCACAGCACAGCTCCTGTTTTGAAAGCAATCTGATATCTAAAAAGGTATTTCTTGCCCAGAATGCCCATGTTGGCATGAGAATTACAATACTAACTCCTGTAGAAAAACCAGGGCTGTTAAATACCAGTTCTGGAATTCCCTTGTCTCAAACACAATGCAAAATCCTCAAAGCATGTTACCTTCCCTAATTACTGAGTGATTTCCAAGAAAGGGCAGATACCACCTCCTATTCCACTTCTGACCTTTCTATTTAGACAGAGCAGTGTGTGAATGTTTTAATCCCTCAGAACACACAATGGTGCTAATACCCTGAGGAGTAAACCAAGTGTGGTTTGCACTGCTCCTTACAGCTACTCCTAATAATTACTTCTTTGTACATGAACTAGTAAAATAAAACCTTCCCAAAGCAAACAGGTGACATTGCCATTGAGAAACATCTTCTCAACAGAGCCCTTAAGAACAAGCATGACACTTGAAGTTCAAACAAATTAAATTAACATGTGCCAAAGGGTTCTGCCAAAGCTTACAGAAGATGTTCTGCACACAATTTAAAGGAAATACGGCAATGTTTACCTTTCTTGGACCTCGTGGCATGTAGGCCTACACATCAGTGCTACCTGAATTCGTTTCTGCTTTTACTTACTGTGAAATAGTCAGTTATTTAAATATGTTCAACTAAAGAATGTAAATACACTAAAAAGCCAGGAGTCTTCCCTGAAATGAGCAGCTGCCCAATGATGGATTTTTCTTCTACACAATTATTATTGGAATGCTTAATTTTATTCCTCAAGTCCAAGAAATTTTGGGAAAAAAACCTGAAATGTGCTATTTTAATGAATCATAGCTGTATAGATAAAAATAATCATTTAGCTCAATAAATCTGACAGAAGATTTTTAACCTGCTATGAAATCTCCCGAGTTTTAAAGAGATTCATGTATTTTATTCATTAGAAATTGACTTGTTTCATCTCTTTATTAACAGCTTTAGCAATACCTGCATAAATTTCAGGAAATCTCAGGAACAGGCAAGATTTGCACTATAAGCAAGAGGCAGGTTCATAAAGCACTTCCATCAAAGGCTAACTTACACAGAGAGAAAATAATTCTCACGTTCTGCTACTCTGTATGAAGATGCTGAGATACACACAGGAGAGAAACTATGAATAACTAAGCCACACTATTTGCACTAAATTCTTCTACACTCAGACCTACGTCCATGCCAGGTACACCAGCTGACCTTGTACAGCAAGGAGAATTTCCCACCCCAAGGAAAAGTCTCTATCCCACATCAGCAGACTCACAAAGGGCCTGAGCAGCCATCTCTGCCCATGCTGGATGCACTGGAATCTCCACATCTGACGGCAAGAAAAACCGCTCACTCACTGGGACTCCACTCAGCAGCTTCCAGGCCCCACAGTGATGACACCAAGCAAGCTTTAGAGCAATGAACACCCAAACACTGCCCCTTTCAGGCAGGGTCTACCCTCACATTTAATGAGCAAAGCAGAACTTGGCAATGTGAACTCAGCTGTGACTTCACTTACAAGGGTTTTGAACTCCTGACACCTGCAGAACTACTCATGTTTCCTACTGCTGCATGAACCAAACAGTCACAGCTAATGGAACTAAGGCCAAAGGACATGCCCAAAGAGAAATGGGCAAGCACAGGGCCCACTGACCATATGGACACACAGAAATTGAACACATTTAAGGCACATGAGACAAACTTTTCCTTTCCATGTTTTGCTACTTTAAGAGAAAACAAAAAAGTAGAATTATACAAATTTACATGTGCTTCACAATACAAGGATTTCTAAACTAAGCATATGAAGGTGTATTTTAGCAGGATCAACAGAAAAAACAGGCACTGAGCAACTGAAATGCTTTTGTTTTCCTCACTAAGGAAAGTGAGACAGCGAGGGCAGAACCTCACTTCAGAACTGGGATTTTTACACTGCAAAAAGTGAAACAACTGTTTTCACTCTTCTTTTTAAATGATGAAGACACTCACTGCTTCAGTAAATACAGTTTACTACCCAAGGCCTTTTCATTGAAGAGACCTGTTAAAGTATATATGTGTGACAAATATCTGTGACACTGAAAATTCCAGAAATTCTACTGTGCATTGCACAGGAACTGGAACACAGGGTAGCACAAGAACCTCTTTAAGGTACATGCACAGAAATATGCACTTCCTTTCCTCGGAGACTTCTCACAGCTGCAGAGAGGATTTGGAGCTGCAGAGGTAAATGAAGCTGTGGGGATGGAGAAGTGCACCCCTGTCACACCCACCTGGTCAGCCCCAGGGACTTCTGCCCAGCTCTACACCATGCACAGCAGGAACATCCACTGGGTGGGGGTGTTTGAAACAACAGCAATGCTTTCACAAATCACTGTACAATCTCATCTTTCACTGGTTTCCTATTGAAAAGTGATGAAAAATTTTCAAAGCTTATAAAAGAACAATTGGATTCAGAAAATTATCATACCTGACACAGCAAGGAAATCATCAATACTTGTTATATCATCCACAGCCTCAGTAAGAACACGGATGTGATTCTCCCACGTACTCCTATACATCTCCATGTTGTTTCTCACAACTTGACTTTTTGGTCTGGCAGCAAGAGCTAAAGCAGCATTAATGACCTGTACCAAAAACAGACAAAACCAACGAAATAATTATTTCTTCAGAAATTAAATCTTATGTTTTATTTAACGTAGCAAAGTACCATTCCTGTTCTCCAAACAAAAGTTTGCTCAGCTTTTGATTCTCTTCTCAAGCAGAAGTATCAGTCAGATGTTGCTTAGGCCAACTTCCATTTCAGCTTCATAAATTAAGAAGCTGATGGAAGAGGACAGAAAAATCCCAACATTTTGCTTTCTGTTGGAAAATCACTCTTCCACTTTGGAGGATATCAAATACAAGGAGGTTTTCACTCACACACTTATCAGAACAGCAACATCATTTCAGTTCTGAGTTTAACATCAACAGCTTGCTATGGAGTATCTCCACTGAGAGAGAGAACACCAGCCTCTGCCACATAAAAGTGGGAGGTTTTTCCAGAACAACAGCTGTGTCTTTTAGGACCAGAGGTACGGGACACAGCACATATTACAGCTAGATAAAAGCAGCAGTCTGGTTGTGCTCAGTCAGTTCAGACTATAACCAGAAATTATATCCACATGAAGAGATGTCATCTCTTTCAGAAAAGACTAACTGAAGGTGCTAACACTGGATCCCAAAGTGATTGTTTCTACCGATACTTCTTCAGTCAATTAGCTAGAGAGGCTTTTTCCTAATATGGATATTTATTGATGTTATATGCATAAACATTTTTAAATTAAACTAACACATATGCCGGGTAGAAGCTCAACGTTCACCTTGCATCTCCCTTTTTTCCTTCTGAATACTGCTTATTTATCAAGGGGGGAATGATTTCAAGACAACCAAACACCACGCAAAACATAGGGAGAATAAAAACAACACACCCTTGTTGCTGAGCATGGCAGAGAATTAAAAAGCACAGGAAGAGCAACAGGAAAAGAAGAAAAAAACATCAACATCCCAATTGAAATATATTACAAATTATCTTTTGCTTCCTGAAAAAGAAGGAAACTGTTCAAGTTGCACACTGGCCCTGAAAAGAGTAATAAAAAGATTTTGCAAGATACTTTAATAGACTAGAATACGCTGGTGCAGTAACAATGAGAATTCTGCCTGTCCTGTATTGGTCAGCTGGGTTCCTGACTTGGTAACAAACATTTGTTACAGTACAGGAAAACAGCTCTGATACTGCCAGAAGCAAAAGGCATCAAGGCTGGAATCAAACAGGCAGCACCTATGTGCTGGGGGACACGTTTATAAAAGTGGGGATGCAAGTTGTCACTAATAATTGTGCTGGTTTTGCATTAATTGACATTTGGTGAGGCAGGAAGATGCCACCCATAGAAATGATTTTTCTGAGAGGAGCTGCTGAGAGCTTCCTCCGTGCCTAAAAACACCAATCAGCAACTGGTTTTGAAGACTGACACGTTGTTAAACCACTAGAAAGCTGAACACACCCTATGAACACAAATGTTAAAAATGAACAAACTCCAGGAAAAACTCTCTATCCTCTGGCATCTGGAGAGAAAAGTTCTTCCCTGCTGAGGCTGGGAGGCCTGCAACAGTGACTACAGCGCTTCAAGCTTGGAAGGGCAGAACCAGGCTAGGAGAAACCCCCCTCTGGGGTTAGGGTGAGAAAAGCCTCCCTCCCCTAAGCCTCTGCGACCACACATTAATGTTTTAAGTTTTATTGGCTCCCCCAGTTGATGCGACCCCCGTTCACCCCCTTTTCAATATTAGCATTCCCCCTATAATGTTCTCTCCTTTCCTGATCCCTTTGGCTCTCATTTACCCGCTGCTCCACCCCTGTTGCCTCATTGGTTCCCCTGCTTTACTGCACCATTTTTCCCCGTTTCCACTGGCCCTCGTCCGTCAGATCCACTCCTTCTTCCCCTTACTTTATCCCAAGTCTGCTTTTCTCTTTGTCCCTGTACCCTCTTAGAATAAACACCATTTGGATCTCCCAACAAAGACCCATCTTTGCTGTATTTGTTAGCTCCTTTTCAGCCAGCGTGCTCCGCGCCCCAAAAGCGCAGGTCGCTCAAAGGGACTCACTGAAGTGCAACACTTCCCTTCCCCTCCTGGCCCGGTGGCTGAGCAGGGCAGGCCATGGGGCCCCAGCCAAGGCAGGGCCGGGCAGGGGAGGCCGTGGGGCCCCAGCCAAGGCAGGGCCGGGCCAGGCCGGGGCCCAGCCAAGGTAGAGCCGGGCAGGGGAGGCTGTGGGGCCCAGCCAAGGTAGAGCCGGGCCGGGAGGCCGTGGGCCCCAGCCAAGGTAGAGCCGGGCAGGCCGGGCCGGGGCCCAGCCAAGGTAGAGCCGGGCAGGGGAGGCTGTGGGGCCCAGCCAAGGTAGAGCCGGGCAGGGGAGGCCGTGGGGCCCCAGCCAAGGCAGGGCCGGGCCGGGCCGGGGCCCAGCCAAGGTAGAGCCGGGCAGGGGAGGGGCTGTGGGGCCCAGCCAAGGTAGGCCAGGGCCCCGGGCAGGGTAAGGCGGGGGGGGGCCGTGGGGCCCAGCCAAGGTAGAGCCGGGCAGGGGAGGCTGTGGGGCCCAGCCAAGGTAGAGCCGGGCAGGGGAGGGGAGGCCGCGGGGCCCAGCCAAGGCAGGGACGGGCAGGGGAGGAGGCCACGGGGCCCAGCCAAGGTAGGGCCGGGCAGGGGAGGGGCCCAGCCAAGGCAGGGCCGGGCAGGGGAGGCCATGGGGCCCCAGACAAGGTAAGGCCGGGCAGGGGAGGCCGTGGGGCCCAGCCAAGGTAGGGCCGAGCCGGGCCCCAGCAGCTGCAGGCAGGGGGAAGGGAGAGTCCCGGTCTCACCGGCTGCTGAGGCCAAGCCTGGCTGTCACTGTCATATTTTCTGGAAAAATCCCCTTGCCCAGGATTTTCTCCTGGGAAGCTGAGAAGCCTCAGCTTCTCCATTTTTTGCTGCTTTGGAATGAGGTCTGGAGATTGTTTTATCCAACACATGAGTTGTTTTTACTTAATGACCAATCACCATCAGCTGTGTCAGACTCTGAGGAGTCAGTCACGAGTTTTTATTATTAATTCTTTTCTAGCCTCCTGTCTGTATCCTTCTCTTTAGTATAGTTTTAGTATAGCATTCTTTAATATAATATAATATAATATAATACTCAATCAGCCTTCTGAGAACATGGAGTCAGGTTCCCCATCTCTCACCTCATCCTGGGCACCCTCACAAACTGAACACCCGGCCGCTGAGATCCCGGCCCTCCCCACAGCGCAGCCACTAAAAAACCAAGGCAGCCCTGCAGCGTGGGCAGAAAGCAGCCCCTGGCTGGAGCTGGGCACAGCAGGGGCTGGCAAACAGCCGTGCCCAGAGTGGCTGCCCCGTTCTAGCCGGGCCCTGACATTGTGACACAGCCCCAGTGCTGCCTGAAGTGCCATCCCCATCACCAGGAGTGCTCCAGCCACCACCCGGCAGGGATCACATCCCTGAGGGATCACCATCTGCAAGTCCCAGGTGAGATCTTAACTCTTTCAGGGCCCAAATAAGGCTTGTAGACCTTCAATCCTCCCTCGAGTGAGAGAAAAGGACAGAGTGAGGACACGTAGAGGAACAACACGAAGACACCAAGTTCAGTAAAGAAAGAATCAAGTCCCGTATGGCAGGAAAATGGGGAGATGCCTTAAGTTAAAGCTGAAATCCTCTTGTAAAGCTATGGAGAAGAATATAATTGACACATCAGACTCTTTTTCTCTGTAACTCATTGAAAAGTATGCGGGATGAATCATTCAAATTGGAAATACGAGCAAAGTTATCTATACTAAAGTAAGCAGATGTTGAAGTAGCTGTGATCCCATGAGAAGTTTGAACAGAGAGAGAAGAGTGATGAAAACCCTGTGCCCCCAGGGAGAGAAGACGACCACCTCTGTTCCCAGAGATGATTTCAAAGGTAGATAAAGAGAACTTTTACTCTTAAGCAGCTCATCCTTAAAACAGTACCCCATAAGTTGACATGGCCCATAAACACAAGTGTGAGAAGGCTGCAGAAAGATGGGAGGGACTTCACGATTGCAGATTTTCCAGGCAGCTGCTATTTGTGAAGATTAAATGCTACGACGGAACTGTTTCTTGTGGAGAAGTCTCCATAGCATGGCAAGGGACACTCCCCTCCCTAAGTGAACTGAAGAAAGGTTATTCTAGAGGTGATAAACTGACTGAATTGTTTCTGTACATTGTTGGTGGGAAAGAAAAGGTTGTAGGGGAAGGAGAAATGTTCTGAAAGTTTTATTTTGATTCTTATTATTCTTCATTTTAGTTACTGTAAAGAAAACTTTATTAAGTTTTCTTTATATCCTTTTAAAGTTTTCAGCCTGCTTTGCCTTCCTCCTGATCCTATCTCACAGCAGGAAATGAGTGAGTACATTCTAGTGAGCACACTGGCATTTAGCCAGCACTCAGCCCACCACATTATTTGCTGCATTGGCTGGGAAATCTCAAATTGGCAAACCAAAACAACTACAATAATTTTTCTAATTCTAACTCTAAACATTTGAAAACGGTGGAAAGCAGGTTTCAAGCAGTCAGCACATGTATTTTTGTCCAAATTATACTTTTTGTTAGGATGCACAGCACACCCAAAAATTCAGTGCCTATCCCTGTACAGCTGCATACAAGGTATCACCCCACTTTCTCTATTTCAATAGCAATACCCAAGATACATAACTTTCCACAGGCAGTGCAGTATATAAATCCCATTTCTGTTTAGCTCTACAGCAGCTTCTCCAGCACTTCTAAAATTAAGAAATTTGTAGGAGTTGAGGCTTTAACTGTTTTCATTCCTATCACACTTGATCCATTTTCACAGCATCAATTTTCTAAGCCAGGGGCTCAGAATTTCCCCTCAAAAATTCTTAGGTCACATTGGTCCTGTTTTGACTTACCACACTGACTAGTTTAGGTTTTGAAATGTGTCCATCAAGACTGAAATACTGAACACGTGGTTTCTAACTTCTCTGTTTGAGCCCCTAATTAGACATTAACTGAAAGTCAAACTCTATTTCTTCTCAAATACAGTAGTCTTTTTCTTACTGCATTTTCTTCTTTGTTTTGGCAGATTTACCAGGTTGGCTCTGCCAAAAGTAACAATGAGACGGTGCAAAAAGCTGTTCCACTATCAGAGCCAGCATCTTTTATCTCACCAAAGATACAAAGAACCAACTTTTGTCTCACCACAAGCAATAAAGAGGTGAACTGCTTGGGAAGATCATCAAAACTTACACAATGTAGCCAGCTTTATCAGATGGGTGGATTTAGAAATCCTTATGACTCCAGATAGCTCTGGAAAAAAAGTCCTGAAGCCTGCAGTAGCTAGAGCCCAGACAGGTGGGCACCCTGCTCTGACAGCACAGAGACTGCACTGGCACATCCTATGGGCTGAGGCTGCTCAAGGGCTGCAAATTATCACCTCTAACCACCTCAACAGCACCAACCAGATTTCCCTCAGGAAATCTACAGCTACAAGTGAAATCAGGTCCATCCTACACAATGACAGCTAATCCTGAATTAAACATTAAAGGTGACACTGTTCCTTATGGTTCCCCTCGTAAACTGCTCTAACCCTTAATGTCCTATTAAGAAAATACTTAATTTCCCTTTATGTGAACATGGCTCCAGAAGTGTGGAAACAACTCAGAAAAACAGCCCATAGAATAATTCAGACTGAAAGCAATGAAAACAAAATCCTGTCATATCTAAATTGCAGAGCACACTACAGACCCCGTATGTCTTTGTCCTGCCAGGGAATCACATCAAGGTAGGAGACTTTTGGCTAAGCACAGATCTACAGTGAGCTTTGTTCTGTCTGGAACTGTCCCAAAGCATGATCCACATGCACTGTTCAGGCTGTGTACTCCCAATCTAGCCCAACAAACTTGAAGACATACATTATCACACAAGTAAAATGGAGATTTTAAACCCTCTTCTCCCGTAAAAAGAAGGAAAAAAACAAAAAAGGAAAAGAAAACTTCACACTGGGACATACTCAGACTCACCAACAAGAGACCAAGTAGAAAATGTCACTTTCTTAGGCTTCATGAGGTTTATTAGCTTTTCTACTTCACTCCAACTATCCTTCATGGTGTAGATTTATTTTTTTGAATTGGCCTCAAGAAACAATGAGAGCAAAACTCATCAGAAGTCCCTGTTTCACCACTGCTTCCTGATCTAAAATAAGGTTAACATTTGTTACTGGCTAATTAAAAATAGCTTTATTCTACCTTATTACAGCATATTAGGCTGTTCAAATTCCATTATTACTTTTTCCCCATTTGTATTCCTGCACACAAATACCACAGTTCAGGTTACCAGAAAGCTGCTACTACTCCTGCTCACTGCTGGGGCATTTCACTAGGAGCTAAATTACCAGTTTTCAAATAAATCCTTGGACTTGTGAGCAGAACCTAGGCGAGGACAGCATGTGCTATTATTAGCTTTCCTGCAGTAATAGCCATATGTCCTCATCAAGTGCAGGATACATCATACTCTATACGTTCCGTCAAATGAGAAGCAGTCTGAAGTTTAACAGCACAGGGATTACACAAGTTGGGAGAAGCTTGAGGACACAACAAAATGATGACAGTAATAAGATCCTCCCTTCTACTAACTTCTGCACAGCCAGCTGCTACATCAAAACACAGGTAAACTAAAATGGAATCTGAGGCATGCACAGGACAGGAAGCTTTCAGGGACATACTCCTGGGCACAATGGGCTAAAACAGGGTGAGTGGGGGTGGAAAAACAGAACACCAAGACCACGACAGGCCCACAAGCCCAAACCTGGACACTGTTCACATAGCCAGCTCAAGACTGGCACAGTTACTCCTTTATTGCAGAAGTAACAATTTGGGGACAGCAGACATCCATCCTGCCACAGGAGGCAGGGAAGCTGTGTTCAGTGAGATGGTGCCTTGAGGGGAGGATAAATCATCCAGCCCAAGGTCAGGCAAAAGGAAACAGCCCAAGAGTAAGAAGTACATAGGCAGGGTTGGATTAACATTACCAGAGAATACTTTTACAGTCTTTCAATTAAAAAAACAAGGTAAGAAGCAATGGCAAATGTCTGTTACGACAGTGACTACAGCAGAAGAAAACTAGAAATTTCTTAGAAATTAAATATAAGGATATTCTGAATACCAAAAACTGTTAGCCTGTCTAACCAAAACAAGGAAAATACCTTAATTAATACTTTGGGGATTGTTTGGCAATTATCTTTCTTTCCAGCTGAACAGGAGCTGGCCACCCAGCTTTACATTCACTTCCACATCCAGCAGACTAATTCCCAACTTAATTAGGTGGGCAAATACATCAACTTGACACAGTAACAGCAGAGCCAAGTTCAGTCAAATATTTTTCCGATATGCTTGAGAAATTTACCTCCAAGAACAGAAGGGTCAGTTCTGCCCTAGTGTAAGCTACTACAGCAAAGCTGAAAGAGCTCCCCCCAGGACAAACCCCTTGTAGAACTTCACCAGAGTTTTCCTACAGTAAGGTGAGACATTGTAGCTCCGTATTTTCTTGCTAAAGGAAGTATAACAGGATGGTCATATTCAAGGTGAGCAGTACATCAATTTGTCATTTGAGTCTGTCATTTCTAGAGATCAGAATTCATGCCTTTCTTTAAAATCAAAACTATCCTGTGCATCTTACACTGACTCCAATTAATTTATGTAATGTGACCAGTTTCTGAATAAGATTAATTGAGGTATATACATGGATAACACAACAAAACACAGAAAACTGGTTTCTGAGCTTTTAAAAGGTGGATCTTTTCCAAGCTGTTAGTAAGTACCTCATGCTACATCACAAAAGAAATTGCACTACTTGGGACTGTAAGGAAGAAAACTCATGTCCAGCTGGTTTTGATGGAAGAGAATCTGAGGTTTTTCTTCCTTCTTTCAAAAATGATCACCTGAACATCTAAAATCCAGTCCTGCAGCTGGGGTGGAGGAACACACTCATTGTGACATAGTCTGGGAAGTGGCTGGCTGGGGGCAGCTCTGCTGGAAAAGGACCTGACACCCTGCTCATGTCAGCAGCACTCCCCAGTGACAGCTGACAGCACAGCCAGCTCAAAGGGCACAGCCACGGTGCAGAGAACAGGGGACACCTCTGGATCACACCTGGAGAACCGTGTCCAGTTTGGGGCTCTCCAATACAACAGAGACAACAATAAGTAAGGCAAGCTCAGCAGAAGGTCACCTAGAAGGTTATGGGCTGGAGCTCTTACCCAGCAAGGAGGGACAGAGATCTGAGCTTTTTCAGCCTGAGGAAAAGGAGGCTTCAGAGGGCCCCAAGAGCAGCCCTTCAGCACACAGGAGATGACAAAACCAGCACTGACAGGCTCTTCACAGCCATGCATGGTGGAAGGGTATTCTGACAGCAGGCAGAGGGAGGAGCTGAAGACAGATGGCACAGATGCACACAGGAGCAATTTCACACCAAGGTTAGTCACGCTGTGGAACAAGTTGCCCAAACCGTTTGTGCAGTCTCTGCTCTTGGACTTTCAACACTTGACCAGTCAAAGTTTAGAGAAAGGTCAGATTTCAGCTTGAAATTGAGCATTGAAACAAACAGCTGTGAGCAAAAGGCTGTAGACATCCTAAGGGCCCTTCCAACCTGCACTACTGTTGTTCTGAAATGCAGTTATCTGTAACTCTGTGATAAATAGACATCAATTCCTTCTGGGGCAGGGTAATCTAGGAAAGGTAACAGAAATGCAAACAATGCAATGAACACCATGACAGGATTTCCTAGGTCACTACTAGGATACAGTGGTTCTACTAAAGAAACCACAGAAACATGCTGGCAACTCTGCTATTGTTGCTCTTTTAACACAAAATTGTGGGGAACTTCTGCCAAGCTGTGCCTGGCATGTCTCTTAACACAGCAGGGGAGCTTAAATATCCAGATATACCCAAGCTCTGCAAAAAAAGAGAATCTATTTTCTGCTAAGTCAAAAAACAAACTTGGAAGCAAAAACTCCCACTATAATGGAAAAAAGGTGCAAGGATATGTGACACTGTTGCTTTGGCATCTGGCCTATAAAGCAATTGCAGTAACACAGATCTGAAAAACCCATAACAATTTAAAGCTTTGAAAGCTGAATATCTTGTATACAACATATTTAATCATAAAGTGCATTTCAGTCAATAGAAATAAATAAAATTGAGGTCGTGTTGGTAACAGCTCTAGACAATACAGACACAGTCTACCCAAGGGCTAAGTGCATTCCAGGAGTAAATAAATTACTGGCTATATTTGTTAATAAAACTGACTTGAATTGCTTGGTAAATTCAAAAACCCCACTGGAAACAGCTGAAAGGAGATGCAGAGTAAAGGGAGATTATTTAATCATTATATCAAAAGTGACATATGGAGACAAAGCAAGACTGTACTTCCACAAGAGGCTTTCATCCATTTCTGAACATCAGAGAACTTCACCCACAGCCCTCTCCTCCCCTCACAACATCCCAGAAAATGCCACCTCAGCAGCATTATCCAGTCCTGATAGTTATGAGGAGATAAGTGTACAGGTGGTACATGACCATAAAGTTTTACATTATGTTCAAGATTAAGACACCTGCTGCTTCAGAAAGAGACTAAAAAAGCCAACAAGAAACAATGATGCAATAAGAACTCAGCAATCCCTAAAATACTAAATGCAGTGGTGAAAACAAGTAAGACAAATCATGACCCAAGATAAAATTCTGAAGTCCTATTTGCAACCTCTGCTTTAGCAGAACTAGTATTTAAAGAACTTACTAGATTCTTTCTCCTTTCCCACAATTTAAAAAGCAGGAAGGAGGGATATCACTCAGGGCATATGGTTTTACACTGAACATACTTGACTATGTTTGGTAATAAGTTTGATAAGTTATGTATGAGTTGTTCTGAGAATATGAGGCAACTTGAAGCTCTGCAAAAAACCTCAGTGAACAAAGAGTTATATTACCTCACCTTAAAATCTAGCAAAAGCCTTCTTGACACCAACAATTAAAGGAAGATTAAACTTCTACATGGTTATTAAAAGCTACCGGCCAAGGAACTTGTGACTAAATTAAGAGCACACAGGCTAAGCAATCCCTCAATAACAAACAGAACTGTGGGCAAGGGGGTAACCCCACAATTCTACAAACATTGTTGATCTGATACACCAGGTAAGAAATTAAGACAAAATTCTGCATGGTTTTGTCTCCTGGTGTCTGGGCAGTGGCAGCCAGTAATACACAGAAATATATTATTACACTGGGATAAGATTTTTGTATTTTATGAAAACAAATTGTGTAATTTCATTCAAAAGCAAACCTTCCAACATAGTCTAGCCCTGCTGAGAGGCATGATGCACTCCTCAGGAACAAAACCAATCCCACACACACCAAGCATTCCTCTAAAGCTCTTCCTACCCCTGCACACATCTGTGTTTTGGCTTTACTTAGGGACTACATGCACATTTCTGAATGAATTTGAAACCCTTCTACAGAAAAGGCACACAAAGTTATCTTTAACAAAACAAACATTCCCATTATTTCAGTTTAAAATGTCACAAAAGCACAAAAGAACTGACAATGTAGTTAAATATTCAGTATTTACATTTGAGTGGATAGTCACTCTATTTTTTGGAGACAGACATCAGAATAGGCTGAACACTTACAGACTGATTCTTAAGTGGATCCAACAGCACTTTCCTTCCAGAACTTACTTCACTTGACCTGACAAGTGTAGCAGACAGCAGATCCCCAAATACCGGGCTTTTTTTGTAGGTCAGATTTCAGGTGTCTGATTTGCATGGAACCATAATTTAAGTTACTTTTGCTTTGTTTTGCAGTAGTGAAACTCAAGTAAGGAGAATAAACATTGCTATTTCTGCCTTTCTGAATGCAGTGTCTGTAAGTGACCCAGGGAATGTTTTGGATAGGATATTCAAAGGTGTGGGGATGGACTGCACAAATTCCCTAGTTTATTTCAAGAACCAAAAGTGTATTTCTTGACTCTTTATAAAATCACTGTTCCTCCAACTGTATTTTTTGTATTAGCTATACACCCATGATCCAGGATCTCACCTAGGATCCAGCAAATCATAACACTGGGCAATTACTTTAATTTTAGCTACAGTTTGAATGTTCTAACTAAACAATTACTTTCTTGTAGCCACAGTTTGTATACATGGGAACAATTAGATTCTGCTCAGAAAGCCACAGAACACTTCACCCAAGTTTATCAAGCCTTGAGCAATGCAGTCTCAAAATCTTTATTTTAAGATAAGTACATTCTTAAAATGGAAGCTTAAAATAATCCTCAGGACTTACTGATACATGTAAGAAGAAATTTTTAAAAATCTGAGTTCTGCTTATAATGGTTTTGAGTATAAAATAACAAAACAAAACATAGTGGAAGTCTTATCTTCAACAGTGCTCCATCCAGATCTGGAGCTCAGCTACCTGCAGTTCCCTATAAATGTATTTACCTTTGTGTTCCAAGCCTCTTCATGCAGCAAAGCTTTTCAGAGATGTAAGCCTCTTCTGTGTTTTCTTAGGCTGTGTAAATGCTCTATCAAAGCACACCAGCAGCACCAGCTACATTGGGATAAAACCTCTCCCCACTGGGCACAGCTGGGTTTGCTGGTCAAACTGGGACGAGCCATGCAGCCACCAGCACACGGCACACTCCCACAGCTGTGGCACAGCTTCCCAGCACATGCAGGCAGAGAGAAAACTCTCCAGGGAATTACACAGTCTAAGGACTTGATCTCAAAAGGTGTTCAGCATAAAAAGCCCCTGTGTCTAAATACAATCCCCATAATTATCAATCAAATTAGCTGCATACTAAAATTACAGTATAAAACTGAAGCTTTTATCATTAACCTTCTGTTTATTGGATTTTATACCCAAGTAAATCTTTAGTCCAATTTATAATGTAATGCATATAAAATAGAAAGGTCCTTATGGACTATTCATTCATGTACCAAACTTGAGAGAGATGAAATAAAACTGTAATGAAACTGGAACAATTGCACTGTAACTACACTACAGCCACAGTCCTTGAGTATTTGGTAAGATGAACACACATATGGATTACATTTATAAACTGGCAGGGGGGAAGGACAGCAGTAAAGCTTAACACGTATGACACAACTATTGCCTCATGTACATTTTAAAGTACATTATACAAAATCCCAACCAAAACAGCACAGGAAAATACAAACAACCTACTACAGGGCTCCATCGCTGGCTTTACATCCAAAGTCTTGTGTGCTCGTTCTGATGTTCTTCCTACAGCCCTGTGGTCAGAACACTCTCTACTGTACATCCTCTTACTGTCAGAGGTCAATTAGAGAAACTCTCCTGCACAAGAAAACAACCACCATCCTGTTAGCCAGGTCTCATTTCAGCTCCTGGATGTCAGAGCTACATGGGATAACAGTTCCATATTCCAGAAAGTTACAGAAAGGGGCAGTCAAAATCCAGAGTAAGGTTATGGCATCCTAGCCAAACATATTGTCCACATCTTTTCCTGCTAGAATGTCAATACCAGCATGTGTGGGAAATAAAATATGAAAACCAACACCACCAAAGACTTTTATAGAGCTCTTAGCAAATGCAAAATTATCTACAAGTACACATCAAGTTGCCTGTGTAGCCTACAAAATCCCAAGAATAGTCTTGAAAATACTACAATCCCATGATACACACAGTGGCATGACCTCATCTGAAAACTGAAATTTAATTCCCATCAATTCATCACGTAAAGATATACTGGGGGGGAATTAGCTTGGTAAACAACACCTGAAATTACTGTTTGCAATAGTAGCAAAAGCTTTATGACACAAAAAAAGCTTTTCTAACTCAGAGTAGCAAATTAAGACTCTGCCTCCTTGTTAACAATAACGCACAATCATCTAACAGATACAGGAAGGAAACCAACTGCTGCTGTATTTTACTGTTACTTTCATAGCTGCTGTGACTTTTCCTAATTACTTTTAATTAGGAATTTAGTAAAGCAGGCAGTCAAATTGCTAAATATTTTTGCAAATATGAATGCAAAATGGAACACAGAAAATCCCCTTGCAGATCACATTACCTCTCTTTGCTCCATGTAATGACATTATAGCATTGTAGTTTGCACTCAAAAATCATGAAAACACAAGAAGGGTAGTCATCCATTGCCTTGAATTTGATTACACTCCTGTAAAACCATTTAAAAGCTCTTTTTAAAATCCTGGAAGCTCAGAGCCATGAACCAGCCAACATTTGTAAGATTTGCCCTTTCAGCCCTCTGCAGGTCAGACACTCCACAGACTGATGGAATGGTAGTGGCTGGAGGGGAGTGCTGGGGCCAGCCTGGCCCAGGCAGGACCACACCCACAAATCCTTCAACATCTTCCCTCAGAGCTGTGCCAGAATTTCCCCAAATCACTGAAGTCTGACCCTGCACAAAGGGCAAGGGAATAGTGTGCAGGGAGTAAAAATGAATTGCTGTGCCTTTGCTGTCAAGCTCGTGCAGAAGGCAGCAGCCATCTCCAGAAGGCTTGTTCAGCAGCTGCAGCTGCTGGGACAGAGGCACACACAAGGACATGGAGCACACAGCCCATGCTGGCATCAGTGCAGCTACACCAGACTCATGTGCACCTCACCCACTTCCCTAAGTGCTTGCCAGACTCAGTGCTTCCATCTGTTCCTCATCTACATCCCCAGGTGACTGCAGGGTGCTGAGCACCCACAAGAATCCCCCTCACACTGCCAGTATTCCAGCTGGAAAACATCTCCAGGTTAGATGTAATGCTGGTAACAGAGATGCACAATGCCCCAAAAAAAGCCATGTCAGATGGATTCATGGATTAGTGATTTTAGCTCCTTGCTTCAACAAGAGCAGTGAATTCCCTGGTCAGCCTGTGCTATTTACACCTCTCTATTACTGCATGCTACAGCCACTTACATTTTTGGCTCTTTATTGCTGCCCATCCCTGTCTTCCAAAAACCATGTAAGACTCCATCTCTTAACAGTGGTATTGTTTTGGTGTCCTGTACTACTCTAAGCTTTCCTACCCTGCTCCCCAGACTCAGTAGGTTCTTTACCACAAGAAGTCTCTAATAATGATACTTTATTGCCATTCTTTCCCTTCCTGGTATTTTGCTGTTGAACAGTCACCAACAAAATGTAGCATCTCTAACTTATAAATCCAGAAAAAAAGGATGATGTTGACGAGATTAAAAAAAAAACCTTTCTAGGAAAAATACTTTCAAGTTTTAAAGGCAAAGGGAAAAACAAATTGTTTATAAAACATTCATAGCACTATGGTGCAATAAAGCAAATGCCTTCCAGCAACTTTAAAATCTCAATCAGTCTCATGTCTTATGTACACTGACTGCAGGTGAAGGCAAGAAGAGGATAAACAGGACAGCTTCTGTATTGCTACAGAAGCTGAGGCTACTCAGGGTTTGTATTTTTGTTTAGTATTACAAGGTGAGAATTTGTTGAGGATTCTAGTCTAACATAGCAGATGCTGGAAGATGGAAGTTAAGACTGGAAACAACCTCAAGGCATTTTGTAGTCAATTATTCTCTCTCCAAGTACTATCATAAGTGAGCCAAGCAGTCACAGCCAGCATGAGACTTTCAGGGGAACCTAAGAGTAACAGTGGGGGAGAGGTTCCCCCCTTTCAAACTGTTATTAGAGAAGTTCAAGCCAAAACAAACATCTACGTGCACAGAAACAAAGTACTGTGCCTTCCAACACATGTTGGTGTTCCACAGCTTTAGGATTCATAGTATCCCAATAAGCTTGCTACAAGGTTTAGAAAATGACAAACCTCAATTTCCATAAGCAAGATAACGTCCTGCAAATACTAGTGCCAGTGCATTATGCCAGGGGATGTAAGAAAGGTTTTTCCTTGTACCACTTTCAGTCTTTGCCATAGCCAGACGTGGTTTTGTACCCGCCCCTTCAGTGCAGCCTGCCCTTGACATGAGCACTGCACAGCTCTGAGGGCGCAGGCTCCCTCCATCCAAACAGGCTCACACACCACTGCTCCCACTGGGGACTGCACTAACAGCTTCTGCCACACCATGTCTGCTGATAAACCAGCAACAACAGCTCTCCACCAATCCTGGACACTGCCTTCTGTCACCAAAGCTGTGGCACTGCCAGCTCAAGCTGGCGTCAGGCAATGGCTCTGCAGTGCCACCAAAAGCAGCGACTGCTCCCCCAGACTGCCCTCACTCCCCTCCCTTGAGTGCAGACACAGCAAAGGGCACTGGGCAGCTGGCCTGAAGGCAAACTCCACCTTCCTGCTTCCCAGGGGGACTCAGCAGCTCCTGACCCACACTGCTGAGCAGCTTTGGGACTGCTCCTGCTGCTCCTGAGGGCAGGGCCAGAATGAGGGCTGGGGAGCAGGGACAGGGGGGAGTCTCCTGCAGCACTGGTGCTGTAAACCAGACCAAGCGGTTGTGGAACCAGGCTGCATGAGAAGGAACTAAACACAGGAGTGCTCAAGTAGTCCACCATAAATAGCAAGGTTAATGACGAAATCCTCATCTTCAGCAGCATTGTGTGTGAACTTTGCAACATGATGAAAATCTACATGAAAACCATCATTTCACCAGACTAACCTTCCTTTCAGAAATAGTACTAAGGCACAATACATACTTTTAACTAAATTCTCCACTGAAAGGCTGGAGATGATACCTAAGAAGTCCAATACTGTTGGATACTAACATCTGTTGTCTGCCTTTTAAGCAGATGGTAGAGAACTCACTGATTTACCATGTTCTCCCCCATTACTTCTGCCCTGTATCTGAAGGAATTTGTATTAATACAGATAAAAAGAGATGCCACAAAGATGGCTCAAGCAAGAAGATGAAACTGTGGTTATTAAAGTGATGTTGGTGAAGAGTCTTTATGAGGCTAAGAAAAAATCTTCTTCAATGTTCCCCACTATTTAGTGTGCCAGAGCAAATTAAAAAATGGATGATTGATTTTTCTCTCATGAAAGAGTAAATATACAGGAAATGCAAACTGCTAGCTTCAAAAATCCACAGCATCATAAAATACATACTTGAACTCCAATACCTGAAAAATGCAACACATCAAAAGTCCTGCCCACTGATTAGCTATCAAGTCTCATTTTTGTGAGCAAGAATTTTCATGTTTGCTATTACCTATTTCCTAGAAAATTACACAGAAGGAAATAATATCCATTTGTCTGTATCAACAAAAAAAGGCAAGACAATTTAAGTGTAAATCCATGGAAAGAATTCTTTAGCTCTTCTCAAAGGAAGAGCTGAATTCCTCCATCCATTTTTGTAACAGAAAAACACAATATTTAATTTTGAGAAAAAAATTATAGGACATTCACATGAAAGCTTGATCAAAACTTATAAAGCATAACAAAGTCACAATCATTTTCTAAGAAAGCAAGCAGAGAGCACACAAGCCCTGCTTGGGAAGCAGAGCTTCTCAAGTTGGATTTGTGTGTGTGGGGCACAGAGCTGTCACTGTTGGGCTGCTGAAGGCTTCCATGACACTTTGCACCAAACTGGAGGCCATGGCTGTACTTGGAAGAGCAGAGAATGCAAGTGGCTGCTGCACTGGAACGGAGATGCTTTGCCTGAATCCCTTCTGCAGACACACACACACACACACTCTCCAAAAAACCCCTCAATCCCTCAACTCTAGGTTCTGTGGTATTTCTGAATATACTGATAAATGCAGACAATTTCACATGACCCTGAAAGACACATGACAGGCTTAATATTCACTGCTAGCAAGATAGGAAAGAAAGCATCACTACAACAGGGCTGAAATTAAAATTCAAAGAAAGGAAGGCTGCAGGGTCTGGTTTCTTGCAAGGCTTGGTGGTTTTTGCCCTTCTCAGTGCAGGTACACGTGTGTCAATAGAGAAAAAGCTCTATAATACCAAAATACAGCAGTCAGTTCCAGACTGTCACATTGGCATTGAAGAAATAGATGAATTATGCCGAACAAGCCAAATACAAAAAGTTCAAGATAGCTGTCAGATCAGTATTTCAATGGTCTGCAAACATGTGTATAAATATATTCCCACTAATCAGCTCAGCATCTTCCTTACTCCAGTACCTCTCTCCATGTTACCTGAACTGCCACAGTGACTCATTTACCAAACCACCATAGCCAAAAAATCACCTTCTATATTTACCAGTGTGGAATCCTTTGAACCCCTCAGGGAAATCCCCAGGGCCTCGCCCTGAGAGGACACACCATAGAGTCTTCACCTAGGCTGAAAGAGAAGACTTCCCATGGAGCCTCTCAACATGGATCCACCCCAGTTTTCATTCCCCATCTGTTCCTAATTCTTGTGGTTTCTCCTTTCCCTGTTTCCTCACTGGTTGTGGCACCCCTGGTGGCCAGCCCCATCTCCCCTGCAGGGCAATGCCCTTTACAGCACCCCCGGGCCCTCAGACCATTGGCTGCTGACCCCACACTGACCCCTGTGCACCCCATGGCCAGGTCTCTTGCCTGGTTTCCCTTTGGGGCGCTGCAATAAACCTCGCTGGAACTGACCATATAAAGGCCCTCCTGCCTCTCTTGGCTGAGCTAGCTGTGCTGAGTGGGGTGTGTGGACTTGCCTGAATGCTCACCCAAGTGGCTTTTCCACAGGAGATGCTCATTGGGAATTGGGTAGCAGCATCCACCACCTAAACACCACGCTGCTACACACTGGTTTATCACAGAGCAGGCAGTAGTAAAAGCTACTAGCAGCATATTAAGTTCTAAGCAGCAAGAAAAGATGGCATTCAAAATCACAGCTGAATCCTTCACAACTGTGCCAAGTGTTACACACTTTTCATTAGTTACATAGAATTGCTTCTCACCTCACTTTATAACCAGATGGTTTCTATCTATCCCTCAATACTTCAGAGAAAAACAGAGCTCACCAAAATATTAAGATCCAAGGTTCTGCTTATACCAGTGCTTACACCTCTTCTTTAAAATATCTGGTACAATTTTCCATAGGATCAAATGACTTCCAAGAATTTTTTTATCACCATCTGAAGATTAAGCTAAACCATGAACATTTGTTTGTTTTTCTTGCATTTTCCTTCCTTCCATGATGTTCCAGTAATTACCCTGTGCCACTCTCACTCTGGTAACTAGCAGCAAGCTCCAGTGAGAGCTCCCTTTCAAAGGAAGTGAGCCTAAAATTCACTGTTTCAGACACAGCTCTTCTAAAATATCCCAAATTCCCTGCTCCTTACAACTCTCCTGGGATCTTTATGCTAATAAAAAGGCTCCAGGCAGAGCCCTCTGACACACTGAAGATCATCTTAGCTGTCGCCTTAAGACCACCACCTCTGATCTCCACTTGGACACAACTGTTCCAGTTTTAGGCTCAAGGACATTCTTCTCAAAAGCAGCAGCTCAGGATTTGAAAGCTGATCAGACCATAAAAATGTAAAAATCTATGAAGAATTTAGATAGAGAAACCAGATTCTCATCTGCTTATCTCTGGTTCCCCACAGGATAGTTCTCCCTCTCTATGTTAACAGGTTTATCATTATTATCAGGTATTCCAGAGGACTGTTAGAAGCAATCACAGTCTTCCCCAAACACACCACTGAAATGAAGCACAGGAGTAGCAACCCCAAAACAGGTATTAGCCAAACAGCTCTACAGATTGATAGCCTTGCTTTTAAAAACAAAAGCTTGTTGGTCCTTTCCCTTCCCTTTCTTTCCCATGCACTCAACTGAAGTCAAGATTCTGCTGACACACCAGGACAGTAACATGGATTCTGAATACAAGTGACACTGGAGATCTTACCTGACAACACCCAATTCTCCCAGCCAAAAGTGAGTTGTAGGAACAGAAATAATTCTTCACCAAATCATATGCAACCAGCTGTTCATTTTTTTATTATTATTACTGATTGAACACTAAATTAATTTCTCATAAAACATTCATAACATTCCAGGACCATTATGTGTTTTGCATTGGCTCCAATATAAATGCCCAGCTTATTTCATTTTGTTGAACAGTCAAAAATATTTGTTAATAATTTCACTTGACAAAACAAGAAAAGGTTTGTGGATGTGACAGCCTGGTCAGAGAGCAAGAAAACCAGGTAAATTTTCCCAGAATCAGCTTGTGAGACCTTTAGGGAGTTGAAGATAAACAATGATCGCTTGTTATTATAAACAACCTGCAGGTGTTGTTTTCCTACTCGGTGTTTTCCTGGTTTTCTCAAAGGTTGTTTGTAGGAAAGGGGCTTTGTTAATCAGGCAATCAGGTGCAGTGTACTGATTAACTGGCCAGTCTGGTCTGTGTGTGTCAGAACAGTGAATAAAAGAGAGAATCCAAAGTCAGGGGGATGCTGTGCAAACCTGTCCAAAGCCTGCTGGTGACTCTGGGTCTTTCTTACTCAACAGCAACAAGGCTCCAAATCAACCCTCTCCATTTTACCTGCAGCAGATGAGATGTATGATGCATGATTAATGTAACAAAGCCAAAAGGCTTTTCTCCAGTGTTTGCCAATTCTGTAGCTGCCTTTTCCTCTGTGCTCCATAGGAAGTTTTGCTGTCAAATCTGCAAAACTCCCAAGTGTTTTCTGCAATTGCTAGAGGGTTTTTTTGGTTGGTACTTTTTGGGGCATTTGGGGTTGGGAGGCTCTATTATTATCAGGTTTCAATCCATACCATGCTTTCCTTTAATAAATATTTTGTAAAGCACATAAAATACCTTTTCTTTCACTCTGAAGATTTAAGGGCATTGGGGAGTTCTGCATGTGAATTTCCCCACTCTGAACTGTAACTGATATGCCTCACAGGGAACTTAACAGATAATTATTTTCCCTATGGAATGTTTTTAAATGATATGGCATAATCTGGTGTACTGAAAACATGCAGGAGCCTTAATCTGCTATTTCTTACCTAGGTAAAAAGCAAATTGTTTCCACAGGGCATGGTCCTTATCTGAGAAAGCAGCAAATCCTGCACAATGAACATGCCACTAGTAGTAATATAATCTTCTATGTATTCTACATTCTCTTTTTAGTCAGATCTATAATCATCAACTAATTCACCCCAGTTTACCTTGAGGTTAAACAAAAGGAAAGAAACAAACCCAAGAAACTTTCATTTTGGCATAGGAAATTAAAAGCCTAGAATCTTAAATGAAGAAAAATCAATATTTTAGTCAAAATTAGATTTTAAGAGTTTCTGGTATCAAACATGGAGGTTTCAATTTCAATTAAAAAGCTGTATTGGGATGCATAATAATCCATTATAAAAGTGCATTATAAAAAGACCCCTGGAGAAACAAAGAAGCTGGAAGAAGCCTTCTTACAAATCCAGGAACACATTAAATCACATACGAGTGTGATCTGAAACACAAAACTCTTCAAGTTTTAAAAACAGACATTGAAACTGAATTATTCAAGAGAAAACATTGGTTTGTGACATTTTCAGAACATCACACTTCCTTGACAGAAATTTTTCATTTCTCCAAGATTTGCATTTATTCAACAGGCATAAAATGGACTTCTCAAGCTTGCCATTGAACATATTAATATTTGCTCTTCAACTTTTATTTCAACTACGTTACCACAAAAGGGTAAGAATACTCATGCCACTGTGTAAACTACAGTGTTCTTCACAGAACTAATGATCTTGGGATTATGCAGCCTCAAGGCTGCAACACAGATTCTGCAGATTCACAGGAATCAGTGAAATCTTTGCTCTAAAAGATCTATGCTGCAAGTTTTCATATCTCTGTAACTCTGAACATGACAAAGTGAACACATTTTTGGTACTTAATATCTTAGAAAAAGTCTATCTGTAGCTGTGCTTTTTTCCCATTCACTTCCTTAAGATGAAAGTTCAAGTTTTTAAATTGGTGATAATCAGAGGAATTCATACTTTACTGTTCCCTTACACAAAAACCAAAACAAGTGGTGAGTCTTTCAAGTTGAAGGTCAAAACAGGTACTATTTCAGAGTAAATTATCCCAAAGTTTTCATGTTACTCATGAAATTGCTCATTCAATCAGGTGTTTCAGAAACAGAGCAGCACATTTTTGCAATTGCAGTTTTGAAGAACCCCCAGCCAATACAGACTATGAACCATTTCTATGTTAACCACAGAGCAGATGAACAGACTGCCTAAGTATTTGCATTTATCGTTTGGTCTCCATTTGCTACGCTGAGCTGTGTAAATGGAATGTGAAGTTAGACAAAAGGAACACAAGGAAACGTGCATTGTGTGACAACAGCCTAGTGTATGTGACAGTGGGAATGAAGTGAACACCTCCTACCTGTGGGCACAAAGTCTCAATGTGATTTGCTGCCATTTGGACAATTTTCGTTCCATCTTCATTTGTTGACAATGAACAAGCAAGATTGGCCACCTTAAATAAAATAAATAGACTTAAATTAGCAATCAGCCTTGTAAGCAAATATTCCTGCTCAAACTTCAAACCTGCCAAAAAACATCTCTGCTAGAAAGCCTTCATTCTGGGGGAGAAATATTTTGTCAAAGAATGTTTTTGAACAGGGAAGCACTGCAGGAGGGGAAAAGAGCTGTGGAAAGAGGTGACAGTGATGAGAAATCTTACCACCTCACCCCAATTTAGGCTCAGCAGGTAACAGCTGCAGAGTGGTGTTTAGAAAATAGGAGGAAATTTCAAAGTAAGAGCCTAAGGTTTCAGCAGATTGCCTGTGATCTTGCCCCTTAATTTTTCAGAGCCCTTCAAACCATAACCAGCTTTTACACTGTTCTTTTAAACTTACTTTTAAGACCTTAAAGCTCAAATAAAATTTATCTTGCTGTACTTAAACACAAAATAATTTCTGCCCTGAGCTATCAACAAATTATTCTTTTAGTGGTATGGTTTTCAACTGAAATGATCATATCATACAACATACACAGTGCAACCAACAGTGACAAGGTATATGGAAACTTGAAATCTGTGAAAGAACAAATCTATCTTCTACTATAACATACACCATAGAGATACAGCTTCCTTTAAAGTAAAAATCTCTTCCACGATGCTCCACAAGTTTAAATGGATGAAGGAGAAAGTATCTCACTGCAAATGAGTATCAGCAGGCTGAAAGAGACAGGTTTGACAAAGGTACAAGAGGCTGGGACACTGGGATCCAGAAGATCTTTTTATCAGCTGTAGTAATATCAAGTCCTCCTGTAAACTACTGCACACTTGTCAACCATCACAGCCTTCCCTGAAGTAGCTGCAGTGCCTGCAACCACTTAATGTTAATGCAGACCAAACAGTGCCTGAGAACCAGTACTGCCAATATCAACACGGCCACAGTCATTTTGGAGTTACCCAAAACTCATACAACAACTTCTACAGTTCAGCTGCCGTGACATAAAAGCAAATCTTCCTTTAGCAACATTTTAGGACACCATCACTACTACCTCAAGAATAATCTACTACACCAAAGGCTTTTACTGTCCTTAACTGATAGAAGTAATTACAAGGCATTACTCAGTGCAAAGACAAATAAATTACTTTTCCTATTGAAAATTCAGAAGAAATTAAGAATCACTTTCTGAAGGGGATGAGATTTGGAATGCAGGGCCTTCCACGTACACCTGTGCCTACACAAAAATACTTTGTACAACTTTCCCTGGTATTCCAAGACAATTCACTGGTTCCCTACCCATGTGATGTATTATCTTTTCCACACTAAAAAAATGGTTAAGACTGAAGAAATCTGGTTTTCATAAATGTGCTAACACTGTATTCTCTTCTATTTGAAGTAAACTGGCATAGGTTGGTTTTTTAATGCAGTATCTGAAAAAAAAGGGTTTGATTCTATGCTTTCCTTCCTGACTCTTCAACTTAAAGTACCCACAGATGACTTTGTATCATCACAGTACAGCTCTAAAAGATGCTATTCCCTCCCCTCAAAAAAGAAGAAAAAAAATTAGTTGTTTTTCTGTGGAGTGCAGGTCAGAAGTTTTCACTATTGGTCCCAACAATCAATTCATACTGGCTTCAGTATTTTAATTCCCTTGCCTCAGTATCTGAGGTGCTTGTGTATCCCTAATTTAAATCTGTGTTCACTCACACTTTCTTCCTACACCACCTATGTAAAATAAAGCACTCTACAGGACTCAGTGCAAACATTATTGATTTAAAGAACCCTTCTATGTCTAAAAGCAGCAACATTTCAAGGGTAAAATAAAAAGGCAATGCCAGCCATTCCAACAGGGCAAAAACTCTCAGCAGCTTTTTTTTTCTCTCTTTAACCATAAGGTAAGCAGGTTTTTCAAATTCATTTGCCAGTTTCAAGAAAAACATTACTTTCATGTCCTGGAATCCAGTACAAACGTGGGCAATATGGAGCTCCTGTTTATCAGGGAGGAGCTGCTCTAAGTGTTTTGTCCCTGCCATGATGAGCAAGGCAGATACAGACAGTTCACAGCAAGTTTTTATCCTGTTTGCTAGTTACACTGGCTCCAACATTTCAGTACAAATACAGTCCTTGATGTAAATTGTGTCACAGTCACAGAATAATAAATTAGGATGAAAGAGGTTCCCAGAGATCATGTACTCCAACCCCCGTTCAAAATGTGAGAATGAACTTGAAACCATCTGGTGCCAGTGGCTCCATGTAACACATCAGCACTGGGGACAAGTTCTGTGAGTGTTACCAGATCATGTGGGAGATTAGAAGGGTTAAAAAGTGTGGCTCTTCTCTGGCAAAGCATGCTCAGGTTGGGAAGGAGCTCTGAATGCACAAGTATTCCTTTTTATTTGAAGTCAACAGCAATAAGAGTTTTTTGAATATAAAGAGGAACAACTTTCTGAGCTCATGCTTCCCCTCCTGATCCTTCAGCCCTAAGCATTCCTTGCTCATGGCCCATTTCAGAAAAGTATTCTCAAAGCACAAGCAGCAAACCTAGGGTAGGGAATAAGCACTAGGAATTTACATTAGGCCATTTTACAACAGCAAACAGAGGTCTGTAATATTTACATAAGGTGTCTTTAAAATATCTATTAAGTTAAACAAAGTAGCATTGGCTACTTTGGAATAAACATATGCTGTATTTTGGATGAATATTTGGAGTTCATACTACAGCGCACTGCCAGCAGCAAATTTAGACCTTTGCCTTTCATTTTGAGCAATGTTAATAAGGCTTCTGTTTCCATGAGAAAATAGGTAGAATTTTCTTCTCCTGGCACTGAAGCAGCACTTGTCCACAAGTACCTTATGCATAAGTAAAAGGGCTTTCAGTCAATCTCAGCAGTAGGTGGTCAGGCTCACAGCTGTTCCACCCAAAGACAATTCAGATCCCTCGAGTCATTAACATGGTCTCAGCCATCAGCACATTCACTGTTGGTGCTTCCCTCAGCAGCTCCTGAAGAGATCTTCTTAACACAAATCCAAACCATAATAATTCAAATAAATCACATGGAAGGAGGCAAACACCTGTGTGTAATTTTTCCAAGCAGGAGCAAGGGCATGTGTGAACCTGAAGTCTCTTTTGAGGCTATAATGTTGCTAATAAGGAAGGCAAGCTGTTTCAGCAATAGTAAATGTCTATAGTCTATAAGAAAAAATCAAGCCCTAGCTCGGATAAGACCTTACTGTCATGTATCACACACATCTCAAAAGGTTTTTGCAATCTGAGAAATCTTCATTACACCACAGTCTCTCCCCTAAGCAGTATAAACTACACAAATACATCACATTTCTTTTGTATTCTCTGGAAGAAACTAGCTTCCCCTAGGGGACTTCAAACCCAAGTACACTGCAACTTCAAAACTGCAAAATGAAAATCCAAGATTGCTCTCAGTCAGAAAAGAATTGTCCTTCCGAAGAGCAAAGTTTGTCAGGACAAATAAAAAGCTTTCTTGTAGGCTGGTCTGATTGAAATCAGAACTCTACCAAAAAAAAAATTATCATTTTCTCCAGACATTTTAAAGACACTAAGAAAGCAGTTATAGAGCTTTTCCTTGAAAACATAACAAACAGAGAACAAACCATCCTTGATGAGGTTTAGCAACATCAATTAATACACTAATTAAGGTGCAGTGGGAAAATAAGACTTTGAACTGAGCATGTAAGTGCAGCACTGGCAGTAGATAAAATATTTCCTTAGCTGGATGGATTTTTAGATTCTGAAGGCATTTTTTGATGCCCATTATCTCTACACAGAAGATATGCCAATGGACATTTCTTTTATTCCTGCAGTTATTAAACAACTTTTTACAGGCACTTTAACTGGTGCTTTTACTATTGGGTGAGGGTTCACCCTTCTGTATTGGGGAGGGGGTTCCTCTCTTTACAGTATCATGACCCAACAACTTTTCAGGCTAGAAACTGCTGAAGAGTAAGATTTGGGTATTGCAGATATACTCTGTTAAAAAATAATTTGACAAATCATATTGCTCTCCTTGATTTATACATTACATGGGACTGGTGTATCGAGGAGAGAGCACAACTGGAAATGCGTGCCCAGATTTTTTCAGTTCCTACTCTTTACCAAACAACTGAAAGGCAAAGAAAGATGCACTTAAAGGCCATGAGAGATAAATTATACATGAACAAGTTCACTCTGTTGTCCAAACTTCCTTGGGGTGGAAGACTTTTTCCCTTGCCTATGCTCACACAAGTGCATTCACACTGTGGATCCCCCAATGTTCTCTCCCCAAGCAGAGGATGAAGGCTTTAAAGTGAAGATGAAGGCTCAAGCTTCATTCAACCTCAGATTTCCACCAGGTATTAATGCAAAACAGAAAACACATTTAGGTAAAACACCCTGGAGAGCCACTAATTACCTCCAGTGGATTTCCAGAAATCCAGTGGTAATTCTTAACAGCCAAATACCTGAAGCTATCTATTGCTGAAAGAAACAGAGATAGCCTAACATCCTTTCTGTGGACAAAAGAGACCCGTTCCCAATCCCTTCACAGCCTCGGGGAAGTGGAAGCTCACTTGCAAAGTAAGATTGCCTCTTCCCTGTGAGGGCTCCTACAGTGATTCTGCTGGAAAGGGACAGAAATCCTTGGGAGAGACGTTCCAGCCATGACTTAAGGATGCAATACAGTGGTTCAGGAATGAATCCTGGTTCAGACTTAACCCCAGGTTGAGAACAAAATGGAAAGTCAAATGCAAAAGTGAGATTTTTAAGTAGTAGAGGAGTAAATAATCACTGCACTGCCTCACCACCTGTTCCATTTGCAGTTGAGAACAGCTTTGCTGATATATTGTCCACACTGCACAGCAAGAATTAGATGTACCCCCAAGGATTTTTTTCAGTCAAATTCACTCCATTAACTCCCAAAAATAAGTATTTGCTCAGGAACAGATTGTCTGCTAACTAGCTAAATTCTTCTTCTATAAATTGTACAAAATGAAGCAGCATGTTCTCTAGATGTGATCCCTTCTGCTCCACCAATAGAAGCTCAGATTCTTTTCATTATTTTACCCAAAGTCCCAAAGCACTTTTACTGTAAATCACTAAGGATAACTAAGTCATTAATTCCATAAAAGCTTCTGTTTCCTCTTCTTGGTGAAGATTTCCTGTTTTTTGTTAAACGCCTCCTGTCAAGAAACTGCTTCACTGAGGAAGGAGCTCCCAAAGCTCTGCCTAGCCTGAAGTGACCCAGGTCCTTCACTACACTGCAGGGTAAGCCCCAAGCCTGTACTTTGAGATTTTTTTAGCCTAGTGTGAAGAACCCTCTGATACAACCCAATCCCTCCCACTGATAACCCTACAGAAATTCTTAGTACCATACTGGGAAAGTGTTACCAAAATGAAAACCAGCATGCTTCAGATTTCACAAAAAATGAACTTGTGCGTCACAAAACTTCAATTACAGTTTTAGGAAGTTTAAAGTATTGATCCTATCATTTTACCTCTTTTTTAACACATAGTAAATATCAGAAAATCTTACTGGTTTTCCACAAAACCAAGCAAGAGTATTTCTTATACACACCTCTAAGGAACACTAACCAGACAGAGTGTCACTTCAACATGTGTAACATTCTCCCTGGCACTGGCAAGGAGTTAAAAAGGCCTAAGGAGGGCAGGGCACAAATGGACACAAGAACAGCCCAGTAATCAACCCACTGAGGTAGAGGTTAATCCTGAAAGATCACAATTGAGATGGTATTTCATTTGTAGGAGAGCAACTGAACACTGAGCTGAGGAATAACATTTGAATTCCAGCATTACAGCAGTCAATACAGCTTTCAATAGAAATTATATACAGTGTAAACTGATTACAACTGTTAGCCTGCTCTCTTCAAACCATACATGAAAAAATGTACTCAGGTATTTTCTGCTTCTAATTTTGTGGTATACAGAAGTATCTTCTACAGGTTTGTTTTGTGTTCTCAGTTTCCCCCACTAGCTTTATTCATGAAGCCTTAAGAAGCCTTTTGAGGAAAATGACTGTTCATACCAAAAAGAGCCATAAAAATACTACAAAGGTCAACATTAAACAATGATTCTATACTTTTTCAAGGAAAAGGCTACACTGATGTATGTATGTCTTCCAGTCATTGGTGCATTTTATATGCATTTATGATTACTGTGTGAATTTTTATGGGCTTAATAAAACTTACATAGACTGCAGTATTTGTTTATAATGAAAAAACACATTCCTGTGGACTTAAAACTTACCTCCAGTGGGCAATAAAGTAGTATCAAAATGTTGCTTGTTCTCCAATCCATTTTCTACCATACAATTTAATTTCTTTCCAGATCAAGTCAAATAGTTATACCTCAGTTCAAAAGTTACACTCTTACCTTTTATTAGCTTTTACTTTTGTGGAGGAAAACTTACAAACTCTACTCAAACGTGCATTTAACATGCATTGTGCTTTCCCTGCCTCCTTTAGCTTTCCACCTTCTCCTTTTTCAGAAAGACTCCTGAATCTGCTAACTTAACTACAGTAGGCAACTACCCACCTGCAAGCTTCCTCACCCTCCTTTCAGTTTCTTTTGCACTGTTCTTCATTTCACCTGTCTCCATCTCCTTCCATTTCCTGCAGAGCTGAATTAGGCAGTGCTACATTGCTGCCTAATCCACTGCTAATTGGACAAAATTAGCTCAACACCTGAGGCTTATCACTGCCCCTGCAGGTGTCACCAACCACCGGGTTAAGATGGTTCAAACTCCTCAGACTATCATGTAACTTCAACTGTTTCCTACCAAGCATGCTCAATATTCTGCTGGTGTAATTAATAAAGCATATACAAATACTCATGGACTGGATTGTTGAGTTTTGTTGTAGGGTTGGTTTTTTTTTTCCTAATGACATAACTGCAACTGGTTTATTTCAAGTTCCATGTGCTCAGACAAGTCTTATCTCCTACAAGTTCATCTAGGAGAGTGCCTTTATGAATTGGGCCTCAACCAAAATGAAAACAGACAACACATACACTGTGAGACAAACACAGCACACATGCAAGTGAGAATTCTGCCCAGTAAAATTCCAGAATCCATTTCCTTTTCAATAAAGGTGTCAGGCCTGATGCAGAGCCCCACTAAGCTCTCTCTCACTGCTTTAGGTCACAGTTACATTTGAAGAATTTAGGTAAGGATTCCCTCTCTAGACTCTGAGCTCTAGGTACACCCAAGAACAAATACTGTATTTGTATTAGAGTCAAGCTCTGGCAAGCTAGCCAAAGACTCCAGTAAAGCAGATACTGCCTGTAGCTGTGACCTGTGTCTCACTAACAGTGTCTCCAAAAAATGTCCCACCTGCACCAGCACCAGCCTCAATGCACTGCAGTAACTGTGAAGTGGCCTCTGATCCCTGAGGAAAGCTCCTTCCACAGGCTGAACATAACAGCAAGCCAAAGCTCTAAAGCTGAACCATGTGATGGTTCTCCCCCTCAGCACCATTTACTGCAGTGTTAGCAACAGGGGGCTTTCCAGAAGCATGCTGTATTTTAAACCAGAAGAAAGCTGCGTTTTCAAAAGGATAAAGTGGTTACTCCAATTCTGTACCCACATAACCCTCTCCTTTTCCTTATCTCAGCCTCAAAACATGGCAAATCAGAGAGCAGCTACCCATGCAGCAAGAGGCACCAGTCATGCACAATTAGCCAATTCCTTAAAACAACCAGGAGAAGGAGTAATCACAACTCCCTGCCAGAATCACAACTCCCTGCCAGAATACACAGCTCTTGAAGGAATGAGGTACATACAAGTGCTGAAAAACAAATTAATTAACTGCCCCTAACTGTCTGGCAGTAGCAAAATTTGATCAACATCTATCACCAGTGGAACTCAGTAAGGATCAGGATGGATCACAGTTCTCAAAACTGCATGAAACCCTCAAATTCCTGCACTTCAGTAATAAAGAGAAAAATACAACACATACAATAAACTGTCAATAGAATACTCAAAATTTCAGGTCTTTTTTGTCTATAAAGCACAGGCAAGATTCAAACATACACATGGATATATCCTTATATGTTTTCTTATTACTTGTTAGTCAAATATTCCAGAAAAAAAGGAAAAACTAAAAAAAGTAAAGGTCATCCAGCTTTCAATATTCTGCCAGTGGCAATATCTGTAACCCAGCACTCTGAAAGCCTTCCCAGAGCAAGTACAAGTCCATCTCCTAGTTTAAAAGAATAAGTTTACTTAAGAAAGCAAGTCAGAGCCTAAGGCAGCTTATGTAGTAGAGAACCACCAAGCCCTCCCACTTCACACAAGAACACATCATGTGTGTTTAAAGAATTGTTTCAAAGCAGCAGCTTTTCAGAACGAAAACCAATCCCCCTTCCAAAGCTTCTCACAAGTGAATTCTCTTTTGCAGTACTCTTGGAATCTCTCTCCAACCCAAGTGGCTCTCTCCAAACTTTGGGAAGAACTTCAGTGTATTGTTGTCCTGCTTCCACTCAACAGGACTTGAAAAAGTGATAAGCAGAAGATTAGTGTAACAGCTTTAAACTCAAGGACAATGAGTAAAAGCTAAGGCCCAGCAGTGCCCCAAACAGCAGCCCAGAGCGGGCTGTCTGTCTGTCCCTCTGCACTGCTGAGCCGCACCCCTCCAGCTCAGCGGGCGCCATTCTGTCCCCAAGAACTGGCACTGAAAATCTTATAAGAGAGAAAAACCTCCGAACACACTGTCTGCTGTTGTTGCCTCAGAGGTGTGAAATACAGAGTTTCGTGTCAGGTACGTACAGGCAACGTGTGTGTTTGTGATTGCAATATGTGTGAAAACCGACTGCGGGACAGTTATAAAGACAAATTCTAATAATAACTGAGAAAAATAAAGCATGGAAGAAGGCCTTTGAACCTATCCTTTGTTTGCAATTAACCTTTATAAGTCTTAAGTTGATTTAGGAGCATTTGAATTAAAGCTTTAAGGATGCTGCTTTTTGACAGGAACTTTCTGCTTGTAAGCTTTAAAGAGTTTTGCAATAATAACTTTTTGAAGTATAATTTTAGCATATTGCTTGTAGTAAGGATCTTTTGAAACTATAGCTTTAGAATCTATAAAAAGGAAAGCTGCAGCTTGAGAAAGGAAGATGGACATCAACTCAAGGACTAATAGGTTCGACCAAGGGAAGCTGGACATCACTGTTATGAGATTTATAGTCCTTGCAATCCAAAGGTGGACCCACATCCAGAAACTGGACTTCACCAGAAGAAATACTCCTTCCTTCTTTCGGAAACCAGACCACCACCACCTGGGATACCCCTTTTGGGATACATCCTGAGAAAAACTAAATCACAATAGTGTATAGAATTGTGATGTAAAAATTGGGAATAGAAACTGCTGTGTGTCTGTGTCTGTGTGTGTTTGTGTGTCTGTGTGTGTGTCAGGGCCCCATCTCACACAGCTCTGTGTATGTGTGTGTGTGTGTGTGTGTGTGTGTGTATGTGTGTGTGTGTGTCTGTCTGTCTGTCTGTGTGTGTCTGTGTCTGTGTGTCTGTGAGTGTGTGTCTCAGGGTCCCATCTCACCTTTGTGTTTTTTTTTGTTTTTTTTTTTGTTTTTTGTGTGTGTGTGTTTACTCACACGCTCTGTGTATGTGTGTGTGTGTTATGTGTGTGTGTCTGTGTTTGTGTGTGTATGTGTCTGTCTGTCTGTGTGTGTCTGTGTGTCTGTGAGTGTGTGTCTCAGGGTCCCATCTCACACAGCTCTGTGTGTGTGTCTGTGTGTCTGTGTGTGTCTGTGCATTGTCTGTGTATGTGTGTGTTTTTTTTTTTTTTTTTTTTTTTTTTTTTTTTTTTTTTTTTTTTTTTTTTTTTTTTTTTTTTTTTTTTTTTTTTTTTTTTTTTTTTTTTTTTTTCAGGGTCCCATCTCACACAGCTCTGCCCCCAGCACCACGAGGAGCCACAGGAGCCACTGCCAGCCAGTGCCCAGCCACAGGCACACACGGTGCATTCTTATGCATCACATTACTTCATTACTGCATTACACTATGTTCCTATGCAATCACTATAGCCTACGTTTCAAATATGTTGTAAAAATGTAATTAGTCCTCTCATTCATTTTCACCCTTCCTTAATCCCTTAAATGAATCAGTAATTCTCTCGGGTTTATTAGTTTTTTATTCTCCTCTTTGTAAATGGTGCCCTGAAAGCCAAGTATAGACAGCCAATTCCAACTGCCAGTGGAGCTGGACATAAGCTCACAGCTCCTGTAGTTTATATGGAACAAACGTTGTACTAACAAAAAATGTTTCTGTGGCAGTGGAAGTCTCTGTTTCTGTTAATAAAGGTTCATAAAACATTTTATAAGAAACCGTTGACTAATTTTTGCTGTGTGATGTCTGATCTAGGAAATGTGAAACTGATCACAAAGAAAACATGTAAAACTGTTTATAAGCTGCAGCCCATTCTCACTTAGAAAACTGTGCCGACTGCAACCGCAGATTGCAGTGCGGTTTGCAGCATCAGTGTGGGCTCACCCAAAGCGTGTGCACAGAATTCAAACTGCAGGAATGTGATCATACTAAGGTCACTGAAAAACTCCTAGGAGATTCTATCTTGTTTACAGTACACTGGCCTTGAAAAGAGGGAAATGAATTGACTGTTCTTGACTGCGTAGCGATGCCCTGATGAGAAACGATCCTCAGGCACAGCAGAAACCCGTCCAACAGCAACACAAAGACTTGCAGCAGTCACATTTCAAAGGAAACAAACCTCTGTGCAAGGAAGTGTAGAATTTAAATCTACAAATGACTCCTGGGTAATTAAGCTAAATCTCAGAATATACCGATCTGAACTTCCCATCACAAAAGTTCCTGGGATATGGCTACTACTGTCTGTCCCCTCACGGCCTCAACTGTGATAGTGACAGGACAGCTCCAACAGAGAAAGCACGACTGCACACCTTAGCACTGTCCTGCTGAGCCTAGCAAGGAGGTTCCTTACACCTAGCAGGACTAGCCTGTGTTTTTCAGAAGCTTTCAGAAATTTGTCATGAACTCAGTATTTTGAATACTAGGCTAACAGCTATGAAAAAGGAATTTATTACAATGATGTAAGCCATGTGATTCCTTGGCAGGCACTACACTGACATTATTGCACATTGCTCAAGTTTGATGTTCAGATTCTTTTCAAAAACTTCAGCAGAAGGAGAAGACAACCAAAGGGAAATACCTAGCAGGATATTCCTTTTGTCTCAGCCAAGCTGTCATAAACAAAAACATATCCAACTTCCCTGATAAACAATGATCATTTGCCTTCCTTGTAATCAGAAATTCTAGTCCATGGCTTCCCACAGTGTTTTCTGATAATTATCTTACTTTTTCCGCCCCCAGCCATTCTTTTTTTTTTAATTTCATTTATGCTGTTACTCCTGTATTATAAAAGAATTTGCCCTACTTTTTGCTTTCTTGTCTCAAATACAAGATATGACATAGCTCCTCGAGGTATTGTGTACAAACTGCATTTCAGAACAAAGATATTTATCAGTCATTTCAATATATCTAGAAATTCATGTTATAAAGTACAGTCTTGTTAAAAGCATCACCCAGGCAGTGGCAGAAAAATACTGGTTCAAAAGCCATTTGCCAGTGGTAAAATAACCAGAAAGACTCCTAGAGCAGTGGTTAAATTGAGCTAGCCAAGTTGTGGCCCAATCATCAGGAAAATACTCATAAATCATAGAATGCTTTGGGTTGAAAGGGATCATCCCCCTGCCATGGGCAGGGACACCTCACATCAACAAGGTTGCTCCAAGCCCTGTCCAGCCTGGTCTTGAGCACTTCAAGGGATGGGGCAACTTCTCTGGGCAACCTGTGCCAGTGCAACACCACCCCACAGGGAAGAATTTCTTCCTCCTACTTAAACTAAACCTACCCTCTTTCAGTTTAAAACTATGTAGAGTAAACCTCCTCCTTTA
Source organism: Camarhynchus parvulus (assembly GCF_901933205.1). Lineage (NCBI taxonomy): Eukaryota > Metazoa > Chordata > Aves > Passeriformes > Thraupidae > Camarhynchus > Camarhynchus parvulus. Next base: position 1,773,518 of record NC_044576.1, on the reverse strand, counting down.
ACAACTGTCACAGCATTCATATTCCAAGGGGAAAAAATAAAAACAAACCAGCAAACTCCAACAAATAACAGAGAGACTTGTTTGGTATTTGAGAAGCACAAGCTTTAGTAAAACGATGGTAATATTTAGATAATGAGTGCTTTTTTGGGCACCTTTGGAATTATTCTGTTACAGCTGACTGGCTCATTATAGATCAATGTATCAAAATGATGAGACTTCTGGGGATATAATGGAATCACAATTATCACAATTTCTAATACTCTGAGGAACTTCTAAATCTGGTTTCTGCAGTAATAAGAGGCAAGAAGTCAGTGCCAATGCACTTGTGCAGCTCTCTGTACAGTATCACCCAGATGTGAACCAGGGTGTCCCACTGGGGACTCCACTCCCCCTGGAGCCCTGTAACTCCCAGCACACTGCACGAGGTGCCTGGCATTGCCAGCTGCTGAAATGTGCTCCTCAGACACAGAAACTCTGAGAAATCTTTGGGTTGTTTATCTTTTGTTCCCTTGCTTCACACTTACGCAATAAAGGCTGTGATTAAGAGGATTAATGAAAATGTCACCATTTATCACCTGAAGTTCAATCAGTAATAGGAAAGTTGAATCTTATTTGATTAATTATACAGAGGTACAAAAATACTTGCATTATTAAATCAGGACTTACTGCAAAATGCTAGAACTCTGTGAGGCCTTAAACAGCAAGGTTCAAAGTCTTAAAGCTTACATACACTTGGAAGCACATGCCTGACTTTAACCAAACCTTATTGAATTACTTTTCTTAATTCACTGTCTTGACCACATTAGCTCTCCATTAAGCATCCATCTACCAGCTCCAAAACATCCAGAAACAAGTTACCCATGTTTAAAGGCCTCCTTCCACCTGCCTACCACCTCTCAGTTACTATTGCCAGACTGCTTCTACTAAAACATAATACAATGTTTTGCATTTAAAGAATTTGTGCATCATTCCTGTGCTGCCTTTAATTTTAGAAGTAATTCCACACAACCCTCTCCCTCAAATCCATTACCATCTTTAGGTAAAGCACCTTTACCTGTTGCAGGCTCTCTGCAGACACCCACCCAGCTGGAGCAAGGCCTGGCAGCAGAGGGTTTGTAGGCTGCCCCCAGGGCCCTCACACCCTCCTGCCAAGCAGCTCAGTTTGCTCAGGGACTCTGCAAACTCACTGAAATGGGAAAGCTGGGGTTTACACATGACTCTTGGGCTCATCGGCACTGCATTTGGGTTTCAGACATCAAAAGTTGGATTTTTACACAGCTACAGAAAAAAAAAAGTATCTCTAAGTAAAACGAGATAGTGCCTTTTTTATTTATTTTGTGGTTAGATTACTATTGCTAATCACAGGCTTGCTAAAATTGGCAGTGTCAGCAGTCAGGTTACTCAAATGGGTCCTCTGAGCTCTTTGGATTTAAGAGAACAATGAAGAAGGGAGAAGAAAGGAAGCCCCCTGCCCACATGTCCCCAGTGAGCTGCTACCTGAACCCTGCCCGAGGCAGCACAGGGGCTCTCCTGAAAGGGAAAACCCCCAGAAACAAGGGCAGCCCAAATGGGAATTCCCAGTCACACAAACTCAGGACACACAGAAATCAGCAAACTAAAATTAGGTGGTTTTTCTCTCCAAAACAGAGCATTAGCTTACTAACTGAGAGTAAAAAAAAAAAAAAAAAGAAAGAATGTGTGATAAGAGAGGAGGGTTAATTAGAATGGTAATGTAATGAAAATCCACTTCCTATTTTTAAGTATTGATCACACTTAAAAGAGCTTATCTCATTAAAAAATGACATCCTAATCTGCTGACAGATACATTTTATTCCCAAAATGCTCACCACTGTTCTGCATCCACACCCCCAGATGCTAGCTGCTCCACAGTTCGATGCTCTCTGAAGCAGAAAGGCACACTGGAGTTCTGTACCTGCAGATCCCACTGTGCCAAGGGACCCAGGACCCTCAGGACAGCTGCTGTGCACGCTTCTGTACATGACTAACACACAAAGTGTACCACAAAAATATATACAAGGATATGTTCTACAGCTTACAGTCTTCAACTGCTATTTTGACAAATATGATCATACCACTCTAAGTATATTATGGGTTAAAGAAGAATACTAAGAGCAAAAGCAACAGCAAAAAAATTACAAGCCCTTGACTTGGATCTTACATCTGGGGATGAAAACCCTTAGCACTGAACAGCCTGAAACTAAAAACTTCCACTTAATAGGATTCATGCTTCTTGTCTTCTGATTATACTCCAAAGGAGAATGATAAAAGAGTCTTCTCTCTTCTGATATTCGGAAAGTTAATAAAGATGTTCCAGTAATCTGTCAGTTTGACCCTGCACATGCAGTTTTGACGTTCTGCCATTGTCAGAAGTAGTTTTGTTTTTCAATAGCTCAGTAAAATCAATATTAAAAAAAGAGGCAATGAAGGATTAAAATGTTATTTTTATTTTGCGTTTGCCAGTCTGGGATTAAAACTGATAGAAATAGGAGTAGTGCTGAGAATACTCAATTCCCAATTGTCTTTGAAGGTGGTAGAAAGAAATCCGAGTCTCCCAATTGACAGGACTTTGTACATGCAGTACTTTGATATATAAGGCAAAATTAAAGGATTGTTAAATCCATTTTAGATTAAGCTGCTATCTGACAGGAAACTATGCAAGTGTATACTGGATATCAAATCGGGGGATTGTTGGTTTTCAGAGTTCAAGCAGTTTTATTTCCATGGACCTTAGTTCCAAGTAAAAGCTGAGTAAGGTAAAAGAATGCAGTCCTTAAGTACTGGATGTTCAGAGGTAAAAGTAACAGCTGTCACAGGCTGCTTGAAAGATGTACACTTAGAAAAGTACAGAAGGGAAATTATTTGTTTAGGATGTTTTTGTTGCATCTTCCACACCTATAGAAAGTTGCTCTCAACCCAATTTTCTGGGTCACTATATTAAAATTTGACATAGAAAAATGTAGCAAATTACATACAAAATCAGACACAGTGGTAAAAAAGAGCTATCATTTTTTAGATGAATGCCAATAAAACAGACTGAAGTGTGAGAGTCTTCCCACTGTACTTAAAGAGAAATAATTGCTGTTTGCATAGAAAATAATAAACAACCTGTTAGTTTTTGCAGATTCCATGTTAACACTTTTGGCAGAGCTGATTTCCAGGAGAAGCAGACATAGACAGCTTTAGTTCAAGAGCCAGTGGCTGTGTTTTGCCTTTTAGGAGAAAGGAAGCCTTTTCTTGAGCATGATTATTAATTAATTGTCAATATTACTTTGGGTTACCAGACACTATTATTTCCACTGTCCTCATTTTGCAAACATTTTGGAAATGAACTGCAAATGCTGAAAACGTTGAATTGCACCATATGTAAGTTCTTCCATACTGTTTGCCAAAATGGCATTGTAATTCTAATAGCATTAAAAAAATTTTTTTTTAATCTATGTATATATAAAAACTCCATTTCCTTAAAGAAATAGAAACAATATGCGTTTTTATAACTCAAGGGGTTTTCTCCTTTACAGCTTTTAACTTAATTTTTTTAATGCTCTCTTAAGGAGAATTCACCTTCAATAGATGTGCATTCTCTGCACTGGAAATCTTTGCACTAACTTGCAAAGTTGTTTTTTGAGCGTGCCTCTGCTGCTCTGTATCAACACATCACAACCCCGATGCACTTAAATATGTGTGCTGCTTGTTACTGTCCCTTGTTTGTAGCCCCAGCAGCCAGCCCTGTCACACTGCAATACAGGCAAAACTGAAAAACACACTGGCAAGAATTAGGCCACAGGCTAAAGTGTCACATTTATGTATCAGCAGATCTGAAGTCAGTGTTATTAGATCAAGAGACAGAGACAAAGGTATATTCATGTGCTGAGAGAAGGGACGAAGAACACAAAGTTCACTTCATCATCGCCTCCACTTCTATTAAATTCTTTGCCTCTGCCTGGTATGGCTGACCTTTAAACACCACAGTGGGAGATCTGCATCTGTGCCAAAAGAAAAGATAATCAGAGCATTCTTCCCTGCTCCCATCAAATTCCTTTTTTAATCTCGAGTTCAGCCAGCCTATCACTCCTCCTCTCAGAACACATTACATCTCCATGATGGATCAGCTCAGGAGAACAGTCTGTCAGCTTCCCCAAACAAGAAATTGCCACTTACACAGGGCCTGCTTTTCTCCTCCTGTGGATGTGACATTTCAGTCTTCTTGTTACCTAGTTTTTGTTACTGTTATATATACTTGTTATCTCAACAGCAGAATTTGCTTTTGTCTTTGGTAGAAGTGAACCAGAGGCCAGAACACTCCAGTCACTAAAAACAGCTCTGTCTTAAAGGGGACTAGAAAGAACACCTGGGTCCCTTAAAGCTTTTCATTATTATTTTGCCTTAATTTTCCTAATTCAAAATTGTGTTTATATTCAGAGATAATTTTGAAATGTCCTAGAAGACTCTTTGAAGATGTTTCCATACAATCAAGTATTTCAACTAGACTTGTAATTTAATTGCAATATTTAAAATTAAAAGGCATTTCAAAGCAAAACCTAAATGTGTCAAATCTGAAAGTACTAAATCTTGTTATTTTGAAATATTTTTTCAAAATTGCTGTATTTTAGTATGGAATTCATAACAAGCATTTTCTTAAAAAAACAACAAAAAACAAATCTTTGAAGAATTTTTTTTTGCCAAGGCTCACAAACAAAGACTTAGACTACAGAGAGAATCTTAACCCAAATCTTTTTTCATCCTGCAATATATTCTAGGGTGTTTTTTCAATAGAACATAATCAATATTCAGACTTAGAAGTATTTGATGCAGTATATGAGGAATGCAAGGCACTGCAGCCTAAAATAACCTCCATCAGAAGAATGTTTAATGTGACCCTTGGTGCTCACCAAAATACTTCAGCAGCTGAGTGTTCGTTTCATATGTGGGAAGTGTCCAATATCATAGCCCAAGTGGGCAGTTTAATGTGGTTTTGGGTTTTTTACTGTGTAACTAGGACTATTCTGCTTCCTCCACATACCTGAATACCCTATTCACATTTAGGACTGAGACATTCTGGTGTGTGCAATTATTGTGCACCTATGGCAGTGGAAAGATGTTAACCATGGTATCTCAAATCCTTTGCCACTGCCTGAGCTTTTCCAATACTAGTGCTGGCCACAAAGCCCCAGCTGATGCTCCTGGCAAGTGTGGCTGACACCCCAAGCCTGTGCCCCTTTTGACAGCAGGCAGAACCTCCAGGCCATGAGCAGAGAGCAGGTAGTAAACTCAGCAGAGAGAAAACCTAAGAACACTAGAAAGAAGATATTTAGTTACTACTGTGTCTGGAAATATTATCACCCCAGAGCCGGTATGGTGTTCAGTCTTTCCATCTCACTGATGTTTTGTACCTCACTGAATTTATATCCATGCTTCTGAATTGTATTACTTTGCTATGTTATAAATCAAGTTTTGAAGGAAGGCCCTAACTCCCAAATGCTAATTCAGAAGGGAGATTTGTAGATCTCACTGCTCAAGCTAATTTACAAAGGTCACTGGCCTATGAGGATACTGTTTGTTTCTTAAATGACAGTATGAGCAGTGAGCCAGTGTAGCAGCAATTTAGCTTAGCTCAATTAACATTTCCTATTCAGAGAGGGGGGAAAAGTATCTTCTTTCTCAAGACTTCTTGTTTCTATTAGAGAATTCTTCCTTTTCAGATTGAAACAGAAACCACAGAAAAGCTCTCCTGATATTTTAAGCAGTACTTCTAATTTCCATACCAAATTCACTGTTGGATTAACCTTTGTGAGAAGATGAACTTTTGTTTTTATAATATCCAACTCAGTCTATTGTGTTTATATACAAAACATTTCATAATCTACTCTTCAAGCATCCTTGATCTTTCAAAAACAGATTAAAAAACTGCCCTCATAGAGGATATGCCTGATTAAAACTGCTATACAAAGTGTAAGAAAATGCAACATAATGCATGTCTCAAAACAGACCAACAGTCAGCTCCCTAAGCACAAATCATCTCACCTCACTTCTGTCGTCTAAAATTAGGCATCCACGCTAAACTAATCACTTAGTCATAGAAGAAACTGGCACTTTATGTAATCACGAGAAATCTTCGGAAAATCTTTACCTTGAGTTAACAGTCAATGGGGTAAATAAGGTTTTAAATTGAGAAAAGCCCAACACAATAAAATCTCAGAATACCTGCTTGAATTTGTTAACTTTGAAAGCAGACAAAACAAGCAAAGCACTGAGAGGAGTGACACTGGTGGGTGAGGAGTACAGGCCTGTATTATCAGTACACGCTTTAAACTGAGCACAGAAGGAAACACTTAAACTGGAAATACCACAAATATCAATGGCTTGTTTTACTTAAAAATGGACTTACAGCCTAGTCCTGGGATGTTGCTGTACAAGCTGGCTTGTACAGGGCAGTTAACTTGGCTATAAATAAGAAACCCAGGCGGCTCCAGAAAACCAGTCCCTGGGCTGACAGACAGGAATCTCAGCCCATTCATTCCCTCCCTCCCCAGGCTGCAGACACCTCACTGCCGCAGCTGGGCAGGCTCAAGGAGCAGAGCAGTGACTGGGTTTTTGACCGCCCCACGTAACAGGGGTCAGTGAAACTCCCTCCTCTGCTACACATCGGTGTGTGCTGTCCTTGTCTCCAACGTGGATTTTAGATGGAACACTGTGACATCAAAATCATTTTGTTGCTATCACCACTGGACTGGCTGGCTGCAATAATAAAATCCATTCTTATGTGACTGGAGATCTGGCTACACAGATACATAGGTCTTTGTGGTCCAGATTCAGAAACTTATTTCATAAATTTCTGCAATCAAGTGAAATATTGTGACAGGAAAATTAAACACTGATGGTTTAATCAATATGGCCACAACAGAATATTTATAACTGAGCCACAGAACAACATTAACAAAGGATATATGAGAGTAAGCAATAGCACTGTGCTGATTCAAATTATTGCTCGCTGATTATTTTGAGAATGCAATATCCTCTCTTTTGACATGTTGTTCTGCCTTCACTTTCAAATTACTATTATCAAATTCAACTTTGGTGCAACACTAACATCATCAGTCCAGCTCAACAACTGCTCTGAAGCCTGACAAGTGTGTGGAACATGTTCAGCTGGAACACTGCCTGACAGGATAGAGCTGAGACACTGCTTTTTGTAAGAAGAGACTCACTGAAGTTGAACTCATGATTGGATTCAGGAAAACCTACATTTTTTAAAAAACACTTTTTCCTTAGTTTGGAGAGAATTAAACTTTTCATTACACAGGTAATTTCATAGCATGTATCTTTGAGTGCAAGAAGTTACCTTTTTTAAATGAAAAGGAAATAGTCATAAACCTTCCTTATGCTATAAATATATTTTAGAAGAGCAATGTTAAAATAAACAGGAATGGACACCCCTGTTTTCATACATGAAAGCAATGGAAGAATGAAAGATCTGGACTACTGATTGTCCCGTGCATGAGATCCAGGCATGTGGATGCCAGACTCCTCCAAGAATTAGGGCGGCTGAATAACCAGCAAATGCCCGGGTCATTCAGACAGATTAGCATCACTTGTTTCAGCCTCGGGAACAAATCAGCAGGAAATTGGCAGAAAGCTGTGAGCCAGGAATTCTGTGGTATCTGCATTAACTTTTTATAAATTTTGTTTACACATATTTTAACAAGTTATTTGGAGCAGTAAATAGAATAACTAATGAAGATTTGCAAAAGGATGCAATGGTACTAAATGACTAAATGGTAACAGCGATGAAATTCAGTCTAGAGAGACTAAAAGTGAGTAATTTTGTGAGGAAATAACCAACAGTTTCTGTGATTCTATAAAATATCTTGACTGTATTGATTAGCATGCACAGTTCTGTTCTGCCCTCCCACCTCATGGGCTGCAAGGTGCTGAAAAAGGTACAGGGAAAGGAGCAAGTGGATCTTTTTGTGGCTTCCAAATAAGGACATTTTTAAAAGACCAGAAATACTTTGAAAACAATAAAAAATGAAAGAATAAGTGGCATGGAGAAGGAAAAAAAGGGACTGGTGTTCATTTTCCCTTATGATACCAGAATTGACAGACAGCAAAAGAAAAGATCATATGTGGGGGTATTCAGGGTGTGAAAGTCTGTAGCACACGATGCTCGGGTGTCAGAGGTTTACAGGGGGCTCAGACCCACACCTGGAGCACTTTACAGGCAGAAACAAAGCACACTGAGAATGCAAATAGGTTTTTTCCCCAGCTTTTGTTCCCCTAGACAAATCCTAGGGATTGCCAGCATCTGAGCTGGTTTCCACCTCTCAAAGCTTGCAACAGCTCCACTGTGTTGGGCATGCCCCACAAAAGCTACTTGTACCTGACAAAAGAAAAAAACCACCTTTTTAAATCTGCCAAACAAGGTACTGGGTATTTAACAATATGCACAGTCTTGTCTGCATCACTGGCCTTTGCTCTGTCAGCTGCTGTCCACAGGCCACCCAACTCCCTGGATGTCACAACTACACCTGGATGGTAAATCCGCTCTCATAGCTGTATTTCAAAAGCCTGATGTCTCATCTCCCTCACCACCAGCCTTCTCTGGTACAGTTACTCTTCTGTGCCTTTTTTGCAACATTTTTCTTAGTTGTTTAGCTTTTAAAATGTTTCAATTACACCTACTGTCTCTTAGTATTCCATAGCCAGGTACATGCCACCCATGATCTGGCATTTCAATACTTAAATTTATTTTCAGTAGCAGAGATGAAGCCCATTTCTGCAATAGCACAACTGACTGGCTTTTGGAGCTGTATTCCATAACATCCAAGTTGTAAGGGGATTTGCTTGTTGGCTCTTGTACCAGTGCAGCAAATAAACAAGCAAAGAAAGAATGTGAGGCCTCCCCTGCAAACATGCAGCTCATACCTCTCATTTAAGAACCCCCTAACAAAATACAATAATGCTTGGCAACTTCCTCCTAAGTTATGGGAATTTTGTACTGGATTGGGTCTTGAGTTCACCTGTCATCCAACTCCAAATCTTAGAGACAGCAGACAGCACCAGGCTATGGAACACTTCCCTGGCTAAAGCCTGCGCACCTGTCTGTCCCAGAGGGCACAAGTGATGTTTGTACATTACAATTTTCACCAAGAAACATCATTTCTTATTTAAATAAAGGGACAATAGAAACAGCAAGGATCCAAACCAACTCATCTCCTCTTGATCAGTCCTGCCCTTCTGGCAGCATCAGGCTCCCTGCTTTGGGAGCACTCTCAGCCAGACCTGGCTTCTCCAGCACGTGCATCACCCATGGCCCCGTGTTCAGCTGGAAACCAAGCTCCAAGTCCCTTGCCAGTCTCAGCTCTGAAGTGTGTGCATGTTCAGGTATACACACTTCTGAAAACCACAACTACTCAGATCCAACTCTATCCATACTATTTGCCTTGAGAAAGCAAGAGTGCAGTGCTCCACTATATCAATTTAAAAGTATATATATTCTCAGCTTAACATAGTTTAGGCCACTGTAGTGGCCACTAAAATCCAAATATGCTCCCAGTTGGAACTGCTATGGTGACTGCTCTAATGTATCTAAAAGTTATTACATTTACATAAATTTAATTGGTATTACACATTCCCCAAAAGAACTGCCATATCTCACTCACTCACATGATGCCGTCAGAAATTACTGAATTTTTCTTAAAAATGAGATCAATCTGTTTATCTCCACAAAGCCCTTTCGTGGCCACTTGCTTAGTTGATAGGTTTTTTTCATTTTTGTTCTGTTTTACCTCAGATAGGCTCACAGTTGATGGATGCAGCACAACTACCCCCTAATTAATTTGCTGGAAAATTTAGCAGTTGATAAATACAGTTTATCAAAAAGTCATCAATCAAGCTCTTGCTTAGAGATACTGGTAAGGGCATTAAACCAATGTAAGCAACTTTTAAGTAAGATACTTAGTTGTACTAGATATCCAGAAGATAACATAAAGTAAAATTGAAGTTAATTTGAATAGCAGCCCACGATATAATCCCCAGTAAAGTGACATTTGGAACAACTAATTCAACAATAGGAGGTGGCACTGGGTCAGGTCTCTCTTTAGAAGTAAGTTTTCCTCACTGTAGGCAGCACACTGAGTCACAGCATAAATATAAATACGTACACACACCCTGGGTATTCACACATGCAGCAAGATCAGGCTGTGGATTTTCCAGGCAGTGAATCTGTGCAGCCATCAGTCTCTCTAATCACACACCCACACTCATGGCCAGCTAGCTCTTGCATTTGGGACACAAATTCAAACCCATGAAAGAAAACAAATACTGCATTTTATGCCTAGGTCTTCTAAAATGAATCATGATTTGGGTATTTCAGCTGGACAAGTTATTTGGTCTTCAGGGATCACCTGTTCTTTCTAAAAATGAAGTCACTTCAGGATGGTTTAGCTTCAGTATTAAAAATCAGAAAAGCCTGCAACTTTGAGTTTGTGTTTCAGCTGTCACTTGATTTTGCAGCATAGTCAAAATCAGATACTCTTGTAAATCAAAAATAACAACTTTTCTTATTCTGTAATCACATGACCATGAAGAGAAACATAAATGCAATACCCTATTTTTACTTTAGCTCTTTACCTATTTTTCTTTCAGTATCTCTAGGTCACTCAAGATTAATTATTAATTCTGAGCCAAATAGTTTTCCTAAGTAAATTTTCAGCTGCAGAGTGAATTCATTGATTTTTTTCCCATCTTTGCATTGCTGCACACGAAAGCACCAAAAGCTAAAAAACCCCACAAAAATTACTAATGCATTCCTTCCAGGCATTTGAGATGATGCTGCTGTGAATTTTTGACTTCAGTATTCCAGCAGCGTTCCAAGCTCCAGTTCAAATGAGTTTAGGTCAGTGTATATTTAGTCACATTTGCAGGAGTGATTGTCCAACAAACGAAAATCTCCCCCCAGTTGTATTTGCAAATCTCTTAGTGCTGAAGAAGTATCATTTCTAAGCAATAAGGAAGTAGATCCTTCAGAAATGAATGCTGGGTCTCCAATGTATGCAGGGGATTCATTTAGCATGCAGGCAGGAGCTGGGCTCGGCCATTCCTGGGCGTCCTTTCCAACCCAGAACATTCAATGATTGTGGCACCGAGCTCCTGCCTCTAAGCTGGGTCAGAGCCCCATCTCCCCTTCAGCAGATCACAGGTCACAGACTTTCCAAGGGAGAAAGCTGGCCAACAACTGGCACTAACAGAGTGCCTCCTGCACTTTGGGCAGCAGGATCCTGAACACTGTGAGCTAAACACACATTCAGTCCAGTGCCCACTGAACACCTTGGTGGAAAGGCTTACACTGATGTCTCCAATTACCATTCCACACCATCTAATTTCTGTGCAAAGAAATGCTATGCAAGGACAAAGCACTCTGTCTTACTACATACCATTATAAGAAAATGGAGTACATTTACTGTTACCCAAGGCCACTTATTTATTCCTTCCTGAAATGCCAGTCTTAAACATTTTTTGATATCTGCCAGCAAAGGGAGTGTTCAGTGGCAAGTCCCTTACACCACATATTCCAAACAAGTGCAATTCCATCAAACATACCTCCACAAGCCTGCTGGTATGTTCTCGAAATATAGCAGCATATTCCTTTATTTCTTTCTCTCTTCCATTTTTAGCAGCTTCAATGAGAACTAGCAGAGGAACAGTGGTGTCTAAGAAGGAGTCTGAGATGTGATCTATAATGGCTTTCCGGAGCTGCAAAAGAAAGCAGTACATCAGTACCTGCTAACTGGAGTATCCATTAAAGTCTGCTGGAATTATTGTCCATTCCTATTTGTAACACAGACACATACACACTGTATTCATGCATTATTCACACCATGGGTCTGAAACCTATGGCAGCTACAATTCGTGTATTAAATACAGAAAACTGTATTTAATTTTAAGGAAAACTTTAATATGCCACTAGGTAAATGTGCCTGTTTGTAAGTGTTTGTACAGATACATAAAACACTACGTCATATACTGGTTCTCTTGAAATCAAGGGAGCCAAACAAATATTCCCCTTCCCTGATGAATAGGCTACTTAAGTGATTGCACATGTGAAAAATTAGTTAGCCCAGACCTCATATCTCCTGGGTATTCTCCCTTGTAATTCAGATGCCAAGGGAGAAGGCTATTTAATTTTACAAAGAAAATATTAATTCAATCATGTTTGTACTCACAAAATAGCTGCATCCCATGATTTCGTAATTGCAAAATTACCCAAGTATTTTCTTTCTGGGAAACACAGCCTGGTTTGCAGAATGGCAGCCTTCATGGTAATTATGTCAATGAGATTACTGATTGTGCCATCTGATAATGTATTAATAGAGCAAGAAGATCTATAAATGAGGCTGGACTTCAATTTTCTCTGCTTAAATTAATTGTTCTTGAACTTCTAACTTAAATTATTAAAGAAGTATAACATTCTGCTATAAATTACGTGTCTTAAATTAGCTTCACAGAAGCTTGTAACCCATCACTGGGACGTTACTTACTTAAGAGGTTATTTTGCATGTTACCTACACATGACAGCTGTTCATTTAGATCATGCAGCACTACAACAAACATACCAACTGGAACAATACATGAAATGCAGCTTAATTATCAAATGCACGGAATTTCCTACTCCAAATGCAGTATTTTTACAATATATAGAAAAGATATTGATTGGAACAGAAAAGGACACTAAATGTTTTGAAGCTTATCACACTGTTGCCAAAGTACTGTTTTCACTTGGCGCTTTGCTCCAATGTATCTCTGTGAAAACTCAGTAGAAGTAAAAACTCCTACCACGAGAAAAAGAGGAAAAAAACCACAATCTTTTTGATGCTGCTGCTGTGTTTGTAGGTAGAGCAGTGACCATGTAGAGCAGAAAGAACAGTGGAGAAATCTGCTGATTATCAGACAAGATCTGACTATGAATTCTACCACTAGCTTTTGGATAGCCTCACCTAAACTCAGCTCTCCTTGACTCACCAGAGGGACACAAACCTTCCAAACAAACACAGGCAATTCATGTTTGGAATGGTTTCTTTGTCTAACCTACTGCAGCCATCACATTAGGATATACTGTCTGGATACACTGTATGTTCTCCAAAGTAATTTACAAATACAGAGGCTGTGGGATTCCAATACAAAATAGGATTTCTTACATTCTCAGCTTCATTCAGGCTGAAATTAAAAAACAAAAAACTATTAGAAAGCTTCACTACCGGAAATAAAATACATCAAACCTCCAGTCCTACCAAGTTACCTACTAAGACTTCTCTGTTGTAAAGGCTCCACTGAAGAAAACAGATATTCTTGCCTGTTTAAAATTAGGTACATAAATGTGACCTTGAAGAGTCACAATTTAAAAATTAAGATTTCAATTTACAAGAAACAACAACAACAAGTGGAACCATCATATCCACGGCCAACGATTGATTATCTCCAGCAGAAATATTCTGGAGTTCTGTACAGCCCAGACTGCAGGACTTTCACAGCCTAAGCATACTATCACTACAACAACCTCAGGCACATTTGTGGTGAGCTTGAGATACCCAATTTCAAACCAGCAGCCTAATTTTATCTCTCATTGCATAATTCTTTGCTACAGCTTTTCACTGGTTTTCTTGGCTTAATTAACCTTTCACACAGAAATTATCATTACTGTTTCGTTCTAAGAAATGCTCTACCCTGCAATTACACAGCAAATTGCATCTTCTTCAAAAAACAAAGATAATGCTGTGTCTTCGCTGAACACAAACAAGTCTGAAATTATGTTCCTGCTGCAGCTCTGCAAAGGAATACACGAAGCTGAGAGTTGCAAAGGATGGCTTGTGTAGCATTAAAGAACAAAGAAATACAACATAGAAGAAAAAAGGAAAAGAAAAAAGAAAAAAGGAATATCTGAGGCAATATCTATTTCTTTTCATGCTAATTCTAACGAGCATTTCTTCCATGACTCAGTAAGTCTGTTTCTGACTCTGGCCACCTGTAGGGCAAAATGCTAAAAGCTAAGCAGGCAGAAGGGAGGCATATGAACAAAGGACAGCACCAGTAGTGCCAGCACGCAATGCTAGGGAAGTTATTGTGCTATAATTAAACTTCTTCTCATATTTTTAAGCGAAAAAGACACCAGTAGAAGAGGGAAAGGAGGGGGAGGATGATGTCTGACTAATTGTTTTCTTCTTAAGATGCAAGGTCTTACCCTTTGAGCAGACTCTTACAGAAGCATGGACAATTTTTGGTTTTGATATCAAAATGCATTCAAAAATAACACAGGAACACGTCATTTATAAAACATGAGGCGTAAGGTTGTCAAAAACAGTGCAGGGTAGAGAAAAAAATGCCAGCAGCTGCTTGTAACACTATTCAACATCAGTACTGATGAGCACAGAAAACTCTGTTTGCCTCTACTCACCTCTTGCCTGGCTAGACTACCCTGGCAAAAGTCCTGGGCAAAGCTCGGAGCAGTTATTGCTGAGGGATCTCCCTTTCCCCTCTCAAAGGGCAGCCAGGAAGGCCATGTCTTTTTTGTCCAGAAACAGCTACCCATGATGAAGAAGTTACATAAAAATATAAGAATATCACCAGGAACAACATTTATTAAAGCAACCAACCAGCCAGAACTGCAGAACAACCACAGGAGAAACATCTGTGCAGTCCATTCATGCTACACTGGGAAAGAACTGGGAGGCAAGAACTGAGTATGGTAATTTCACATAATTACAAATTGGAATGAATAGGCAATTCCTTCCTAAATATTTGTAAGCTCTCCTCAGCAGGGAAGCAGTGATCCAGGTAAAGCTGCACACGCAGAAATGACACACACATCTCCAGCACAAGCACAAATCAAAACAAAGCTGAACAGCTTAGAATCCCCAGATGAATGCAAGTAAGTTCCCTTGAAAAGCTGGAGAGTTTCTACAGCTCCCAGAAGATCCTGTTCTGGGGACAGCTACTTTTGCCTTCAGTCTTGGCAGACACAAGGCTTCCTTCACTCCCCTTGCTGTGATGTGCAAACGTGCTCCAAAGGGGCCCATGGCACAACCCACAGCCAGGCTGGGACAGCACCTCTCTGATGCTTTGGCTTATGGGGCACTACTGAAGAGATTTTAAAAATACAGCTTTATAAGGTCTCATCTTTAACCCAAATTTTGCAGAGGCAGTCCCAGTGAGGACAGCCCTGAAAGCACTGAGAGTGCCTGACACAATGCCAGCAAAGGTACACAGTACCATTAAAAATACAGTATTAGGAAAGCTGCAAGAGTAGAGCAAACAACACTTTTCATGTTTCTTGTAAAACTGCTGGGAGAGAGAGTAATGAATGTTTGTATGTGAAAGCAAATAAGACTCTACTGCAATATCTGCAAGCACAAAATTCACAATTTCATGTCCCCCAGAACAGGAATTAGGCATGCAGTAAACACTCTTCCTAAAACAATTCTTATGCAATTCATATGTATGAACATAGAACTGGAGGAAAGATATAAAATATTTCTCATAAATGCTTTCCAGTGGAAAAAAATGTCAAGCAGCACAGAGCTGTTCTGGTAAAAGGAAATTACTGGTTCTAGATTGACTATAAATTTGGCATGATTACATTCAGCCTGAACATTTTCTAAAGGTTTACAGAAAGACACAAATTGAATCAGTTAACAGCTTTTAACCACTGTAACAGAGTCGATAAAGTGTTTTAAGCTGGAGTTTAATTAACTCATGGAAGGAAATGAATGGAAGGGTTCCTAGACACACTGAGCTGGTGATGCAGGTCTCCGCACTGAACACATCTTGGACAGAATGTAAGCAGAAACTGGATAGCTACTTGGTTGTAAACACTGTATTTATATTATACTCTTCTCATTTTTCAAGGCCTCCCGTGGCTGATTATTTGAGCAGGAAGGAATTTATTCCTCATCTTGAAGCACAGGCTGGCTTGCAAGACTGAACACAAAGCTGGGAGGGATAGTCTTCCACCAGGGAGTTGATCAACAGCCCGAGCTGCAGACGGGGTGAAAGAGGTGTGCTCATGTTCTTTGTAGCTGTAAACTTTCGTGCACTTGGGTGGGGCAGCCTAGCTGAAAGAACTACTGACTGCCTAGGGGTTTTCTTTTCGAAAGGGCACATTATACACATCCAGCATATTCTGCAGTTTTTCTCAAAGATATTTATTATAGAGAAAGGGTATAAAAACAGCTGATGTCTACTGCTAACCTTCTGCCCTTCACTGAAGTTGCGGATTCTGGTCCTCGTCTCACATTGGTTTTAGGACACTGGGATGTAAAATGGGGGGTAGACAGTGGACTGGGCATTCCAGGGACCCTCCTGTGAGGTAAGAGTTCTCACAGCTGTAAAGAGCCACACATAGTGACTCAGTAGTTCCTTCAAGGTGTCTGTTCCAACAACCAGTAACAATTCAAGCTTATTGAAAATTAAACAAATCTTGATGGCTAGAGTACATTACTTCTATATATCTACAGCAAATATATTTAGACATGCATACATACAGATATATTCAGCCAGGATCATTTGGCAGGGTTTTCTCCCAGAATTTTGAAAACTGGTATGTAAATATTCTGTGGAATGTGCAATTGTCTTCAATATATTTTTATTATGGAAAAGCAAATATTATTTTCAAAACACATAAACTGAAAATAGAAAATTGGAAAAGAATCCCTCAAGACCTTTTTGCACCTTTCATTTGCCCAGGTCTCACCTGTCTGCGGAGGTCTCTGGTCTTCTTGCACATACTGTCTATGGCAACATTCAGGGCATTGCTTCTCTCTGCCTTGTCAGTCTGCAATCAGAGGGACAGGAAACAATCAGTGGCTGTCTGGGACCCCTCAGCAAGCGCATCCTTTGTGTCCCCAGTGCATCAGAGCATTTGGTAAATCACACATGCTGGAGAATTTTTCAAATTTTTCATACATTTCAAGAGCCAGCACCACAATGTTCACAGAATGCCAATTTGCAATGTTAAGCATAATTTGCTGAATCAAAACATAAGCTTTAGAAGCAGTATACAGGAACAAAATAAACACTTCTTAACTACTGAATTGCTGTAATACTTCCAGTGTAATCAACAACATGAATAGAATTATGATGATAGTGACGATGGCGATGATGATGATGATGGTGATGATAATGATTAATAATAGTAATAACAACAACGACAATAGTAATATTTATGGCAATCCATTAATACCCTATTCATGTGAAAAATAATGCTCTCTCTCTCTACAAACAGTGTATAAATTCAGGTGCCCACAATGCAGTGTGGTTATGCTTTTGTCTGTAGTGTTCATTTTCCTTCTGTAAAACAGAATGGGTGAGTTTCAAAATGTCCAAGCTGTTGCAATGCAAACACTGTCCATGAAAGGGCAACCTCTTCATTCCACAGCACATTCATCCTCAGCATCTAGAATACTGAGCTCTTGAGATATTTGAGAGGTCTGAAGAGAATCAGTTTTACTTTGTAAACAATTTTAATTTTTTTATTTCCACCTATAAGCAAAGTGCTTCTTTCATGGTCACCTATTTGAAAAGTGTACTTCACCCTTCACTCAGCCTTTTTTCCCTACAATATCACCATAATACTTCTGTGCCTACTAGCTGGTTTGGATTTTTTTTTCCTGTTAGTACAGAAACAACATGAAAATACAAAATGTGTGATGAAGTTTGTTTGCCTAAAGCAAGCTATCATTGCTGACTGCCTCGGACTGCCCGGGCCTAAAGGAAGGAACCACAAATGGTGCTTTACACAAAGCCAGCACACATGACATTTACAGCACAAAGAACCAGGCTCTCATAAATGTTAAGCAATAGCTGTGAACAATGACCACAGCATCTACCAAACACCAGGAAGTCTTTATTATGGACATGCCTGTGTTATTTTATAAATAACATTAAAATTAATATGGAAGTAGTAATATCGTGGTAGGCACCCAAGAGTATAAGCTTATTATCTATGTATCACACTTCAATCTTCAATTAAAGAAACCTGTGAACAGGGCAATATGCTTAATAGTGAAACTAAGACTAGAGGTGTCAAGAAAAGAACTCTTACATTAAAATGGAATGTGCAATGTCATAAATGCCTTGAAATTATTAGCACATTCTGCATCAACTGAAAGGAAAAACTACTTAAAAAACTGAACTAGTATTTTCAGGGAGATTTAGAAAACCTCCTATGACTTCTATCTCTGAAACTGGCTATAGTCTTTGCAGGGAATAGATGATCAAAACCAGGTCTTGGAGAAAGGTCTGAACTCCACCTTAAAACCTTCAAGGAATCCCTGGAGGTGGATACTCACTTTGTTCCACAGCAATGCCATCATTTCTTGTATCAAGGCTTGCAGAGAAACCAAAGTAAATAATGACTCCTCTATTATGCTTTGCAAGCTCTTGTCAACCCTGACAACGAAATGATCCCTTCTGAACTGCCAGGTAAACAGGGTCAGGAAAAACTCGGTGGATACAACTCAGCTTATGCCTGTGCATTTTCGGACTACAAAATGCACTGGCATAGCCTTTGAAAGTTTTATATTTAGAGCCTATTTTTCTATAAAGACAAAATCATTGTAAAATACTGGGATATTTTTCAAATTCTCTGGTAATCTGTAACTTCAAAGGTGGCCACTAATGATACAACTGGCTTTCAGCTAACCTAAACCTTTGAAGCAGCTATTCTGAAATAACCTCAGGCAGCAAGTGGCATAAAATATTGAATAGTGAACAAGACAAAAATACTTTATTTTCAAATTCTTAACATAATAGTCAATGTCTAGAAAGCAAATCTAACTATACATGAAGTTATTCTTCACCTCATGTTTTCCCTAAGAAATGAAATACACTACAAATGCACTGTAAATGCAGCTTCAGGCTGTGGAATATGGACAAGTCCAGACTGCAGGTAACCTCATTATTGCAGACTCTCGTTCTTCCCTAAAGAAACTTAAACATCAAAAGCCCCACACTACTGTTTGGATAAATCCTACTTACACAGAGTTCTAAACCACATGCAGTCTTTTGCAGTCAGGGGAACAGCTGGCTACAAAGTCTCCTGTGGGAACACTCAAACACCTTGGCCCCCAGCTGCCGTCTCCTGCCTCTCCCGGGTAAAGCCCCCTGGCCCCGGGGAGCTGAAGTCTCTCTGTGGGTGTGTGCTCCCCTGCAGCCTCACACTGCACCTGGATCTGACACCACAGCCCCAGGGCTACACCAGAGGGTTCCGCTCTTGAAT
The DNA here is from genome assembly GCF_901933205.1 of Camarhynchus parvulus. Classification (NCBI taxonomy): domain Eukaryota; kingdom Metazoa; phylum Chordata; class Aves; order Passeriformes; family Thraupidae; genus Camarhynchus; species Camarhynchus parvulus. The sequence goes on along the minus strand of NC_044576.1, from coordinate 1,754,230 downwards.
AACCAAAACCAGCAGATGTAACATTTGCCAAGTGCCCATTGAAATGCTGGCACAGGTGACCTCAGCACCTCCACACTCAGCAGAGTGCAGCTGTCCCACTCCCCAGTGCTGGAACCCACACGTCTGCACTTGAAATACTCCGCATCTGCTTGGCAATTAAATCCTTCCAGTGACTGCCATACCTCAAACAAACACACCTATTGTGAAACAGGTCCTTCTTGTACAGAGGGACTGAATTAGGAAAAGCACTAGGAAAATTATGCACATTATTCTCGGTCTGGATTTTAAAAATCAGACAGTTGAGCCTTTCAGTTATCCTGCACTCACCTACTGTTTTTTCCTGTAAAATATATGTAATAACTACAAGCTACATGGCTCCCCTGTGAAGATCCTGAAAGCAATATCTAGTTCCTATTTCAATGCATTTTTAACATTTGAAACATTTTACAAGCACTAAGTCACAGTGTTATTAATATTCCACTGAGTGAAAATAAGTATTTTTAATTAACACTGGATAGCCTGAAGATAAATGCTGGGTACTGCAAATAATACAGGCCCATCTATTTCACACACTGGCAAACAGCATTAGTTGAATGTCTCAAAAACCACATGTGCAGAAAATCTTTCCTGCTGGATTTCCATTGAAAGCAGGACACAGGTACAGGCAGATTCTCAGCTGAAACACGTGGCCCCACCACCACTGCCTTTGATGGAGCTCATTTACAGCAGCAGGGGCTTGTGACATTGGCAGGCACTGCACAGAGCCTTCTGCACCCCAAGGCACACAGGTGCAAACCACAGCATCTGCCCAGCCCTGCAGGACTCAGGAACCAGGCTGGGCCAAGCCTCGGTGGGTCCATGCCAACAGCTGCCAGCGGCAACAGAGACTGCAGGGATCCCATCAGCTCTGGGCTGTGCTGAGTTGATCCTAAAGGACGATATAGATACTCTGAGAAGGGCTTTATTTTGACTTTATTGATACTTCTGAAGGGCCACAGATGTTTATCTGATAGTTGTACTGATCAGTAGTATAACAAAGATATGGGCAGAACTACTTGAGTGATCATCTAATCTCTTCTAGCACTTAGGCCAATATTCCCGTATTTAAAGGTCTGTGGCCAGAAGTTAAGCATATATTTTGTTTCATGGGATGTGTTTGTTCCAAAATAGTCATTGAACAATCCTGGGAGGAAAAAATAGAAAAAAAAATCCAATCTTCTAGCATGATTTTCTTTGTATATCCCACAATGACAGAATGGTTTGGGTTGGAAGGGATTTTAAAGCCCGTCTCATTCCAAGCCCCTGACATGGCAGGGACACCTCCCACTGTCCCAGGCTGCTCCAAGCCCCATCCAGCCTGGCCCTGGACCCTGCCAGGGATCCTGGGGCAGCCCCAGCTTCTCTGGGCACCCTGCCTCAGGGCCTCATCTCCCTCAGTGGGAAGAATTTCTTCCCCATATCTGGGCTAAACCTGCCCTCTGTCAATTGTCTCCAGCAGCTGTACCATGACTCTGTGCTAAACGGCTTGTGATATAGTTCTGTGTATCCAAGAACAGTCTTAGTTAAAAAAAGACTAGCACATTTATCAAAATCAGTTCTCTAGAGAAATATTAAAAAAAGAAGCCAAGCTAAAAGGTAAACACCAATCAATACTGCAATAACTTAAGAAATGTCAGAGCTCTAATTAAATGATTGACTGTTTCAGCCTCTGTGTTGACTGCAAATAATCCTACACAGCAATTAGAGGGCCCTGTACCTTGCACCTTAATTAAAAAAAAAACCCAAAAAACAAACTCTCACACAACTTAGGTAGGACATTAAAGCAAAGTCACAGAGACACCAAGCATTTTATGTGTCTTGTTACAACAGAGCATGTAACATACCATGATTTTTTTTTTTTGCATATGGAATGTATAAATGGTTCTCCTTTTCATTTATAAAGTCACTGTGAATTCTAATCAAAACCATGAGATTATAACAACATTGTATAAAAACAATTTTACAATTTATTTTGCATGACGAAACAATCTTGTCATTACTTGGGGCATTACCACACCTCAATTTTTTGTGCAATGACAGGATTTTTTTTTTCATACGCAGCTTATAGAAACCCTGATCTTTCAAATCCTGTTGTGGAACCCAACAAAGTAAAGGCATCTACAAGCATCAGTCTCAGAAAGCCCCAAAGAAGCCACAAGCCTTTATAAGGGAAGATCAGTTCCATCCTGTTGCAGTCCTCATTTATCCCAGCTGGTTCACAGCTGCCAGAACTGGTTAACACCACGCTTCAGCCACCAGTAACTAAATGAAACTAATACCACTTCCTACATTCTTTGCTAGGAGGGGACAAAGGATTTGTTACCTTGAAGGTCACACAGAGAGAAAAAATTCCAATATGACTGTTTGGCTGTGTGAGAAATGCCAAGTGTGGGGCAGAACTTCCTTGCATTCCCTTGTAGCATTCTGGATACCACTAGGCCCTGGGATTTGTCCCTTAAAGGCAGCATTAATTTCAATATTATTTTACCCTTCAAATTTTCAGCTTGTTCCTCAAAGGGCAATGTCCAAGTAAACACCAAGAGTGCTTGTTGGAGGTGCCATGTCTGGTTAGATACGCCAGAACAAAACAATGACCTTCTCCAAACCTGCAGGACTCAGAGGAGAAGCCTGTGTCAGGCTGGAACTCAGAAATGAACTGGTTGTTTACAGTTCTTCTCATGGATGCGTCACGCCTTCAAACAAAATGTTTTGAAGACCTCCTGGTTCCCCATCCTGGAAGTGGATAGGAATAACTCCTTGAGCACAAGCAACCTCACTGAAACATGGAACTATTTAGATGCATGAACAATTATATGCACAGCATTCACTGCCTGAGAAATCTCTTACATGAACATTTCAGAAGTTATTCAAGGAATCCTCTGACAAGGCTGTTAAGCCAGTACCTGACATTTCTGACACTTATCCTGTGAAAAGGTAAAAGCTCCCAGGCCTTTTCATGCACCATTTCAAAGCCTATTTTTACTGTACAGCAAAAGGCTGGAAAGGGAAATTAATTTAGAAGTATATTTATTACCTTTCTTTTTTTTGTATGGGAAACACAAATGAATAACCCACAAATACTTTTTAGTTGAAAATCACTACCTCCACTCAGTGACACAGATTCTCTACTCTTAACACACCCACCCCAGTGTGATTTTTTCAGACACCTGGCTCAAGAAAACCTATTTCTGTGAAAACAGGTAAGCATATTTTTTAAAAAGGGGTACAGAAAATCATATGCAAGCGAGCGAATGGGGACTCTTTCATGTGGAACTGTTTCTCATTATAGAGAAGGTTTTTTCCTCAACAGCTTCAATATGAGATTGTCATTTTCCTTCTCTTCAAGCCCTCATGGAATACTCCCTATGGATCTAATGCTGTGAGATGTGAAGTGCCTCCTAAGAAATTAATTACCTCAACCTCCACTGCTACAACTGGAGTACTAAGGGCTCTCCTTCTTGTGTCAATTACCCTTTTCCAATCAATATGCAGGAACAGCCTAGAATTTAAAGCCTCTCAGCATAACCCTTTTTTGGCATTCAGTTACATATAGCTTGTAATACTGCAAAACAAATTTTAAATTTCATTCTAGACAAGCATACATCAAACAGTCTAAAAAACCCAGAATTTAGAATGCATAACCCTTTAATTGTTAGAAAAAACACTGAAACGCTGAAATTTGCAGATCCCAATAACCCTAAAATCTCAGAAAGAACGATGTTGCTGGAATATGCATATTGTATTAGTCTGTAGCTGAACAAGATAAATCTGGCCAGGACAAACCCAGCCTGGCTGGCCTGGCTCGTTCTGGAGGGGAGGCAGCAGAGACCTCAGGAACCCTGCTCAAGCTGGAGGCAGAATCACCGGTGGCTGGAGAGCTGGGCAGGGAGAGCTCCCATCCCCTGAGCTCTCTGAGCCAGGAGATGCCAATGAAAAGGGCAGCCAGAATAAACTCATGGCTGTTTGCTGAGGCTGCTCCGTGGGCTGTGTCGTGGGGCTGTCTCCAACCCACATCCCTGCATCAGAATATTGCACATTTTAATCTCCAAAACACTGGTGCCAGTCAGCTGAAGGTGTGGAGGATGGCCAGGTTGTCTCAAAGGACAGAGCTGGGATCTTTATCCCTGGGATAATAAATTCTCTCGAAAGTTACTGGAATCCAGTCATGAGAGAAGATGAGCAACCTACACTATTCTAAATTTTTAATGGTTCTTTCTGATAGGTAAGACAAGTATCTCCTTATATCAGTTTTTCTCCTACTTTTTCACATTGGGAATATTAGAAAAGTCCAGCATGACTCCAAGGTGATCCTGAAAAAACACGCATACTTTTTTAGTACTTATTTGGGGAGAAGTGTCCCGGGAAGTGCATGCCATACCCAGCGTGTTGCAGAGCAAGTACAACCATCACTAACTAACAACCATCACTTACTACTTCTAATGCAAAAACCAAACACCACAGGCACTTCATAATTGAAATATGACAGTCTTAAAACTTGATAGAGAAACCTTAAAGGCCAGTAGTACTTTACTTTGGTTTGTATTTCAACTATCCAAGGAATCAGCAGGGAGTAAAAAAAACCATTAAATTTCTTTTAATCAGATGCTACTGTCATTCACAGATGATGCAGGAAGGAAAGACAAACATAAGTAGAAATAGAGCAATACTATTGAACTGACAGCAAGAAGTATGCTTGAGGTTAATCTGCCTTTTACTAAGAAGCAATTTTCTAAGTTTCTAGTCCGTACTAGCTTTTAATTGAATATCCATCTACCTTTCACCAAAGTGTTCTGGCAGTTTTACAGCAGGAAAATAGAAAATTAGTTGGAGAAAACCTCATTCTACTGCAGCAGCACAAGACTTTCCTATGATGAACTATTATATAAATTGCTTGGAGATTATATGCCGTTATGAGAAAGAGGAAGGGGATGGAGGGAGAAGAGAATTCAAAATAAAATATAGTACAGTTGCTGAGACAGTCCTTCTCATTCAGATTGCTTAAAACTCTTAGCTGTACTTTAAATCTGAAAGTTACAGTCTTAAACAGCAGCCATAAATAGGGGAACATGTCCAGCACCAAGCCACTCACATTCTGCCATACCGAGGGACAGACTGAGTGCGTGCAGGTTCTAAAGTGGCGCAGCAAAGGCACATCCTGCATTTCTCAAGGAACCAAACACAAGCTTACTGGGGCTTTTGAGGTGGTATTTTAATGCACAGCGTGCTACACAAACAGACTCCTGTACACTTAAGAGGAGTGTAACAGCACTCAAATCAAACAGCATTATAAATACATATACATAAAATATATATTTAAAATATATATGACAACTAAAGAATTGTATTTCTATAAAAAAGTCTTTCAAGTCCTCACAGCCACTCCATGCCATCCAGTACCCTCATGCTTTCTCCTTTTATTTCTGCTGTACCATGGACAGATAAGGAAGGCAGAACAGGAAAATTAAGCTTGCTGTGTTGGCACACTCACTCCTGTGGAAAACTTCTATGATACTGTTCATGATCCCTCATAGAACAGACATGCTGTGATGATTCTTTTAACAGAAAACCAAGCACACTCTTGTATCACACTGGATGGGCAATGAAGATTGAGTTCCCTGATTTTCACTCCCACATAACTTTAACATTTCTATGTAGCTCCCCACAAGGAAGCAGCTTGAGATAAATATGGGTGGACCCAGGACAGAACTTGGCCTACAGACAGAAACCTTAGAACCCGGTTACTTATCCAAGACTTCAGCTCTGAACCAGGCAGTGCTTGGTAATTTCAAATAACACACCTGCTATGGATGTGGCTCTGCTCAAAACTGTACTTCTAAATGGAAGTTAAATGCTGAAACCCCAAACAGACCAAAAAATGTAATTATGTATTAATTGTATTAGTTAATCCCTTTGTAATCCAGAGTAATTAATTTAATTTAACACCATGCTGTGATGCAGTATGTGAATCTAGGAGGCTGGGAGGCACTTCAACACGTGCAGTGAAAGGTCTAATTCAAGTTCTCAAATTTACAAATACTTCCAGTGAACACTCTGCAGCATCCTGTGTGTGCAGGGAGTCCACACTGTGTGAATTCCGTTGATACTTGTCCAGTCTGTACAGAGGACTAGAAGGTAAGAGGGAGGAACACAGGAGGTTCAGGGGATCATCACAGCAAATGGCAGCTGATGCCAGCACCTCACTGGGTGAATTCAGTCACTCCCGAGCAAAACATACCAACAGCACGAAACTGCTCTAAGGTGGTATTCCCAGAATAACTAAATGTTTCAAACACTCAACTGCTATTTAAAAATTCACTATGGCTAGCTAGAGATCTACTCTAGTTGAGAAAGCTTCTGTTGTTAGCACTGTGGGGGAAGGCACACAAAAGAGAAGAGCGCCTGAATGATGCTTTCACACTGAGGGCTGCCAGAAAGGGGCCCTTGCAGAGCCATTTACTCCACAGATGGATCTGCAGAGTGAGAAATCAGTGCATTACTTGGGCTCTGTGATTAGACTCACAGCACAAGCGTGGAGATCCTGGGTTCCCGTGCTACAAGAGAGAAAAAAGCCCCAATTTGTTAAAAGTAGCAGCTACCAAATGGAACAAGGGAGGCTGTATGTGATGGCATGCAGGGAAGACAACTGAAAATTACAGTCTCCTGCAGGGCTGGGATCTGCAGAATCGTGCATGAGATGAGGAGAGTCTGCTATTCAGGGCATATTCCTCTGCAGTCCTATGCAGAAATTCCCTGAGATTTTCCCTATTTATTTTTACACAGAAGAAACCCCCAAATATACCTGTGGAACCACTCAAACTCATCATGCAGTATTTCTGACATTCCTACATAGCAATCATACTTCATGCTGGAAGTTCATTTTCTGAGGACTTTTACCTTAAACATTGTAGAGAACTTTTGTCTAAATTGAAAATGCAAAGTTTCGTGTTTAATTTTTTAAACTATTCACATCTCCAATTAGCCAAAGAATTAATATATTGTAAATGAACTTAAATTTTCATCTAATTGTCATCAGCTCCATTAAAGAATATAGCAAAAAAAGGAAAGGAGAAACATGGACTTCTAGACATAATTAGAACAGAATCAGTAGGAAAGTCATAAGGAATTATGTTAGGTAAAGCAAAAATATAGGGCTCAAAGACCTTTTTCCTTAAAGGTTTATACTAAATCCTTCAACTTTCAATGGAATAAATTAAATACTTAGGTGAAATCTAATAAGTAACCTGTTCTTGCTGTAAATGTGTGCTACTGAATTTCATGTGAAGTTTAAGAAATGTTAAAAATACAGCCAGAAGATTAAAAGCAAAAGGTTAAGTAGGGTCTTCATAAATATGGTTGCCTCGTGGTACATGAAAATTCAAACATTTATAGTTAGCATTTCTACATAAATGCATGTAAGATCTATTTATGCTAAAGAAATATTCAGGTTGTGTGGACCTGTAATCAAGGCCTTAAAAAGATCTGCTGTTTGCATACGCTAGAAGTGGGCACATTCCATACCCCAGCGTGTAAGATGTGAAACATTTCCATAGGAAAGCCATCGAGCGCATGCCCTGGGCTCTCCCTGACAACTCCTCAGCCCGGGGCTCTCCCTGACAACTCCTCAGCCCTGGGCTCCCCCTGACAACTCCTCAGCCCTGGGCTCTCCTTTGCTGCCCCTCAGCCCTGGGCTCTCCTTCGCTGCCCCTCAGCCCCTGGGCTCTCCTTCGCTGCCCCTCAGCCCTGGGCTCTCCTCGCTGCCCCTCGGCCCTGGGCTCTCCTTCGCTGCCCCTCAGCCCTGGGCTCTCCTTCGCTGCCCCTCAGCCCTGGGCTCTCCTCGCTGCCCCTCAGCCCTGGGCTCTCCTTCGCTGCCCCTCGGCCCTGGGCTCTCCTCGCTGCCCCTCGGCCCTGGGCTCTCCTCGCTGCCCCTCAGCCCTGGGCAGGGGTCAGGGCAGAGCAGCCGCCAGCCCCGCAGTGACTCTCACCTCTCCACGGGCGCTGAACAGGAGCAGCAAAGGGCAGCCAGGGCCGAAGCCCACCCACACTGCCCCTTCAGCAACAGTTCACTGCTAAGGAAGTGTCCTTTACTCTTTGCAAGTGCTTGCGTTTGTTCTAGCAGGGGCAGCCAGCTACCACCGTCATTTGTTAGCTGGCAGATAGTTTTGGAGTTTCCCATGTAATCACTAAGCGCCACCCTGCCAACAGCCAGCCGCCGCCTGGTTCTTCCAGGGCCCGCAGCATTTCATGCAGCGGCAGTGCTGCCAGCAGCCCTGCAGCCCCAGAGGGCAGGGAGCACTGTGTGACAGGCTGCGGCTGCTGCAGGAGAGCCCCTGCCAGCAGCTCAGCGCCCCTGGGCACACTCAGAGCGCCCTGAGGAGCCCGGACCCGCTGCCGGCAGCCAGCACCCCGGCAAGCTCGGACTGCAGCGCCACGGAGCCTGCGGCGCTCCGGGGAGAGCTCACTGCGCGTCCTGCGGCGGGCACCGGCGCTGCAAGAACCCTCCTCATTCATTATTTATTATTTATTATTTACCCTGCTCCCGCTGCTCCAAGAGCTGCTGCTATTGCTGGGCATGCATCTGGGCGTTTCAGCACACACACATACGTTCTTCACACACACCACAATCCTCACACAGAGATATGCAAAATTAAATACAGATGAGTATGTCAGACTGTATTTAGCTTACATTGTAAACCCACTTTGGACTGAAAGAGCTGCCAAAACTGCAGGCTGATCTGATGAGAGGCTCAAAACAGCAAGTATGCAAACCTCTCAATTTACCGTATTTGAGAGCCACGTTTAAGCATTCCAAGTCAAAGAAAAGCCAATTTTATATTAATTTGATATATAAATACTGTTAGTAAGCTCCATGAACAGAGACTTAATAACTTAGTAAAACTGGGAGCATGATTCTGAGAATGAAGATAATGTGATAGTTACTAGATATATTTATTTTACTTCAGACTTCCACGAATAAAATACTTCTTATTATTCTAGGAACAGTATAGCAGAATGAAGCCCTCTTCTGTAACCCCTCCCCTCCTGTTGCACCAAGAGATATCCTGACCTCTGTATTCTAAAATTATGAGGACAATTGTATGTCTCTTTGTGGGGAAGAAAAAAGCGGAATCACTTAAAATATTAACCATTGACAAAAGTATAAAACACATTAAAAGGCCCAGTGCTGAAACTGTATCTTCAGTTTGGCATCATCTTTTGTATGTAAATAAATACACTTTCAAATACACTTGCTGTATGTAATAAACTTCAGGGAGCCATGCTTCCAGACTGCCACAACAAGCACTGCCTAAAAACAAAGGCTGGAATCCTCCTTTATTAACTTACTAAAATTTTCACGTGGAAACTATACATTTAAACACCTCATTTTTGGGGATATTCAAGGGTGCCATATGTTCATTTTTAATTACAGTGTGTCTTCCAGAGTAGGTAAAATACCTCTTCAATCACATGACAATATTATATATTAAAAACAAGTAAAAATAATCATTGAATAAAACCACATAAATGGGATTCAAGAAAACTGTAGAGCAATTGTACATTAAAAGGCTTTATATCAGATTGTGCTTATAGCCTAAGTGAAAATGTATGCTGTAGTAAACCATATTACTTAAAGCACAAAGCTGATGTGACACTGAGTCTGCAAAGAATGTTAATAAGAGCAAAATCAAAATAATAAAAGAGTGAGAATGGGAAAGCTAAGCAGAAAAGGCAAAGCCAGTATTTCAGGCAAGGTTTCTTCTGTAATTACAAAAAAGAAATTAAATTATGAATTATGGAAGAGTTGTTTCCTACTCAGACAGCACGAGAGAGAAGGATACTTGGAAATGAAATGAGTTTGCAGAACCAGGGCTTAGTTTTGCTTGCTTAAGATTGTCAGACTCCAGCTCATGATTTTTTAAGGTTACTGATACACTTCTACACTCATCCATAACAACAGCAAATTACATATAATACACATTTTTGCTACACTCAGGAAACCTCAGGTGGGCACTAACACATCAGAGCACTGCAGGCACACAGATACTGAGCTGAGGAAACCAGACCAAGCACTCAGGCCCGACAGCCACAAAGCTGAAGGCTCATGCATCCTGGGCCATCATTCAGCTGAGAAGAGCCTCAATGCCTCCAGATGGTCCTTCTGCTAATCCAGCCTCAGACATACCTGGCTCCTCACACAGCATCCAGTGGACCTCCAGCAGCTGAACAAAGCCACAGAGAACCACACCACTGAAGCCAGAAGATCCAATCACTGGATTTGCCGATGCCTGCCCCGTACTTCTCCCTCCCTAAAGACATTGTGTTAGCAGAGCAGGTGCCAACTAAAAGATTGGCTTTGGGGGAATCCCATCAAATCCCTCAGTACAACTACTTGTGCCCCAAGTGATCAGAAGAGACCAGCAGACAGAGCTGCAGGGCTCGGGAGCTATGTCTGATTTGCACCACCCTGAGAAAAAGGAGAAAGGAACTTTGTGTTGCAAATTCCACAGTCCAACAGGATGACTTCATGTAGCCCATACTGGCCAAGTACAAAGCCAAAAGCTGACAGATGTCCAACAGAATGGGCTTTCATTAAACCACTATGGTAATCCCATGGCACTTGCAAGCATGTTAAAAAAAAACAAACCATTGTCTCTTTTAAATTAGTCAAATTTTAAGCAATACTGGTAGATAGCAGTACAAGGACCAGGACAAACCAACTCTTAAAACATGTCAGTGAAATCCACCAGAAGCAGCACAGCAGAAGTGCTCTGAGAAGTCCCTGACAATGTACACTGGGAGCAATGTGCACTGGGAGCTTCTGGGTATTCTGATCCATGTTTCAAGAAATTTGGAGAGGGAAGAAGGTTACTGCAGTGCCTGTGAAAACTTTAGGCACGGGTTTTGTTTAGAAGACATGAGTGCATACATACTCTGCAGAAGCTCAAAAAAGATGCTTCTGGCTCTGTTCACGTTGTGGCTGTTTCTGCAGCAAGCAGCCAACACTACCTGAGTGCCAGCAGAAATGGTGCACATGGAGGGGATCAAACAGGCTGAAGGAAATACACTGTAATATCCACTTAGTCCTCAAGCAATAAAAAGATAAAGATCCCTTGTTATATAAAATACCTTTAACTACTTATGACACTATATTAAATATGGCATTTACTGAAAATGTTGCAGTTTTACTTTTGCATTCTGAACAGTTTTAAAAGTAGTTTGGTAGCAATCACAAGGTTGGGAAATGTGCAGTATACAAGTAAGTACTATGCTTTTAACAAATTTCATCCACTAAAAAATGATCCAACCTAATGCCATCCAATATCATTTTGAAAGATAAATACACTCAAATTTTATTTGTAACCTGAGCCTAAATAAAACCAAGACAACAAAACCGAAAGGTTCAATGCATTCAATGCCAGTTGAAACAGCTGGTAAACCTCAATACACTGTACACAACTTTGCTGACAAAGCTAAAAAAAAGAAAATAAGGACAAGCTTTTAGGCAGCATGAACAACACTTTGCTTTCATTTTCATATATAATTGAAATATCAAAGAGAAGCATACTCAGGGGCTCTAAATTATATACGATGGAAATCAGTGCGGAAACAAAAATCAAGGAACTCAATTACAGCATCAGTGAACATTCAACATGGGGCAGAGAACGACAGGAAATGTCACTTCTTGCTGCCTTTAAATTTTGGAGGTTGTTTCACACAACACTGCCATTTCTGAACTTATAAAGGACTAATGAGAATTAAAAACCACATCTTCACTGAGAAGCAAGTGCCTTGTCCGTTTCAAGCCTACTATAAAGAGACACTGCCATACAATGAGGGCACCGACTGACTGAGGCTGTGGCAGAAAATGAACAGCTCCCCACCTTGGGAATAAGTTTAGTAATGGAAGAGGGAGAGCTGAGCAGGAATGAGCCAGATGACAGAACGGCATCTCGGAAAGGAGCTCTGAAGACAATATCTGTAATTGTCAATGGGTCTACTTGTTGACTTATTAGAGAGCAATGTGGACTTGCAAAGCAGGGCTTTACCAAGAAGTTTTTCTCCAATCTTTTGGAAGAAAAACTGAGGTTCAAGAAACAAAATCTTTGTTAAAAATATGTTTCAGCTGTTACAGAAGCAGTGAGCATCCTCTATAGTTAGCAACAGTTAGTCCTCTCTCATTAGCAATCAGTGTCCTGTGACTCCCACCCCCTACCACACAGCTTCCACAAAACACGGGTCACACTCCTTGCTGCAAAATGATACATACACAGTTGAAACAGGTTAGGTGTAAGAAAAGACTGATCCAATTTTTATTCCATAAATGAGACCAATTTCTGATTCAATGAATTTATTAATGAGCCAAAAAATACCCTGAATTATATGTGTGCACAACATGCACCTATTTAGAGCACAAACAAGACTGGCACCACTCCTGGAATTTGTATTTAAATTAATAGGAAATGTTGCTAAACAGAAAAATGCTTCTAATTTAACGGCCCTGCTTAGCACCATGTACTGTAAAGTGACAGGAGCCAGCACAGAAGACTCAGACTGAAACTCTAAAAGCTGATGGTTCCTACAAAGGATGCTAAGTACCATCTGTGACCTCATGAAGAATTCACCTCCACAAGTTTTGAGACTATTCACATTTCTAACATACTCGAAAAGGCTCTTGTGTTTCTGGATACATGCCAGAACAATATTCAAACTTTTCTTACTTTATTTTGCTAACAAAAGTCTCATTCACCTACGGCTCAATGAAGACAACTTGATTCAATTACAGATCAATATCAGTGCGTTTTGTAAAATACATTTTCTATCTGCAGACTACAAAACACTGTGCTAAAGAATACCTAAGCCCCACTTCAGTTTAACAATCCAAACCTATAAACATTTGCAGATTCTGCTCAAGTCTATAGATTCTATAGCCTCTTTTATTTTTTGTATCTTAAATACAACTTGGACAAGTCAAACACTTTTCAAAACTACACCTTGCCATCCATTAGTGAGTCTCTCATTAATATCTATCTCACATGACATGGCCCTAGAAGTACAGCGATGCCTGTTATCTGTGCCATGCCAGCTAGGGATTCTTTGCCACATTCTCCCGGAGATTAAGGTAGCTCCGACAGTGGAATGCCGAAGAACAGCTACCCCTAGTGAGAGGCGGGAGTCGAACTTCAAAGTCCTTCTTTGTTTACAGCCATTTCTCATTTTCCTCAGTGAGCTTGTTGCCAGACACAGAGCACACGTTGAGCAAAGACAGCGCTCAGTACCCAAAAATATATTTGCGTTGCAAATAATTTTACCGGGAAGAGCTTTGTGAATAGGTTTGTGTCGCATCGTTACACCCCAGTCAGAACTACAGCTTCAAACGCTAATAAACTGTCATCTAAAGAGTTAAAGCGTAATTTAAATCACTGCTTTGCCTCCTGCCACACAGAATTGCAAACAGATCCTTCTCAGGGTCTCTGTGCAATACCAGGAATCCTCCAAGCCATGCAGCGCAAGAGAGAGGACATCAGTGTGCTCAGACTGCTGGTAGAGTCCCAGATAACATCAAGCAGACCTAGAGCCTGGCACAGGAGAAATACGGAACCACTGTAACGTTAAGCATGGAAATCACCTTTAAGATCATCAAGTCCAAACATTCAATCAACACTACCAAGCTCACCACTAAGCCATGTCCCCAAAAGTGTCACATATACACACGTCTTTTAAACACCTTCAGGGACAGTGACAGCCCAGGTGCCCTTGCCCTTGCCGCCTCTCTGGGCACACCTGGACTCATGTTCAGCCTCTGTCACCAGCACCCCCCAGGGCCTTTCCTGCTGCCTTGCAGCCCCTCTGCCCAACCTGGAGCTGCAGGGGGGTGTTGTGACCCAAGGGGAGGAGCTGACACTTGGCCTGGTTGAACCTCACACCCTCGGCCCATGGATCCAGCCTGTGCAGATCCCTGTGCAGAGCCTTCCTGACCCAGGCTGCTGTCGCCTGCCAACATGTGAGGGTGGCCTCGATGCCCTGCCCAGATCCCCACTGAGGACAATGAACACTGAGCCCTGGGAGCAGCACTGGTGCCAGCCCCAGCGGGATGTGGCTGCACCCACAGTGCTCCCTGGCCATCAGGCAGGTGCCAGCCCAGCAAACAGAGTGCCCACCCAGGCGTGAGCAGCCACTGCTGCCACCAAACCACCCTGGGAATCCGTGTCCAGGCAGACAGCACCCACAGCCTTTCCCCTATGCACCAGGGTGCTCACCTGGGCATAGGAGGAGCTCAGGCTGTCCAAGCAGGACCTGCCTTTCATAAACCCAGGCTGGCCTGATCCTCTGGTTGTCCTCTTTTCACATAGATGGAAAAAATTAACATGACTCTTCGGTAGTGCAAGGATGTTCTTCACCAGAAAATCAAAAATGTCTACAGCAAACAGCAATCTCCTGATGTGTCGCCCATGAGTGAACACAGCTTGAGGTCAGTCCAGCTGAACGCTGTCCATGAGAAGGCACCCCTGATGGACAATTTAGTACCAGCAACACAGACTATTTGGAGGTGTTTTAACCTGGAGCTTTCTGACCACTATATGGGCTCTTTACTCAAGTCCCATGGTTACTTTCACATCTGCATAATACACTCTAGATCCATCAGAAGAGGGATACGGGACTAGGAAAACAATCTTTACAGAGAAGCTAAGAAAAAAATTAGCATAAAGAATATTCCTGTGGCAGGAAATTTAAAGCACACAAGCTGCAATGGCAAAAAGAGATAAGAGGAAGAAATCAAACATATACTCTCCATTCACCTGAAATAAAGGAGAAAGAGGTTTGAGAGCCCCAGGCAGAAAAAGTCTCCCCTGACCTTAGTGTCATATCACTGAAAAAATTATGAAATGGCGTCCCTTTTAAAGTAGGTATTTTTGTAATTTATTTTCTATTAGATTAAAACTATTTCTCTTTTGAAAGGGAAATTGGACAAAGTGTGCTGGCCAGTTGGAAAACAGGGGAGAATATTTTCATCTCTATTGCTCAAAGAAAAATAAGAAATAATTTTAACGCATGATTCCCTGTACACTATTCCCCAGCAGGTATTAACTGGGCATATCTTCACATGAAAAACACAATATATGGAGACAGAAGACTCTTACAAGTTCTCCTTGGGTGGAAAACAGTTGATATCAAGGAATATTACTTCTAGGGCCAGGGAAATAATCTGCCAGGAAATAAAAGCAAGGTCAAGCCACAGATACAATCACAAAAAACCCCATCACTCAGATGTAAGACTGGAAGTAATTTGGAGCTGACACAGGTAAACACAGAACAGACAAGTGCAATTACCAGCCTGCTTCGATCTGCAGGACCACATCCTCTCTGAAGCTTCTGTGCTATTGTGGCAAGCAAATTTTGCTGCAGTGTTATCAAGCCTGATGATAAAGCGGAGTCACAGTCGGTGCAATGAAGAGCTGGCCCTGTTCTGGTAAGACCGATCAGCTGTCACATTAATCATGCCATGACACCGTGCCTCTAATGTCCCCCTGGGTGCACAAGGAACGCTGAAAACCTTTCTCATCTGCTTACACACAATGCACCAGGATGAGGTCCCTGTTGGAAACAAGTAAGTGCACTGAAGACAACACTCATTACAGTAATGGAGGACTGGTGTCAACCTCCTCACCAGCCTTTACCACAGTGGCTAATGCTCTGAGATTCTCACACATTCATCTTTAGTCTATTGTAAAATAAGAATTATAATACTTACTTGAAAACAGCAAAGACTAGACAAGAAAACAGTCCATCAGCAACCTGCAATACCTTCAAAAAGCAGTTCTTTACTGACACACCAAATATGTTGTAGTAACATGAGTAAGACTGTACCCTAAGTACCAGGCTTACTTTGAAATATTTACACTTCAACATCACAGTCAGGCATTTATTCACAGCTGTACATTGAAATGGTTTCATGGGCTACACTAGAATTGGCTTTATGTTAACTGGTAGAAAAGAACATTTATATATTCAAACTGTATTTACCAAGCTCTTTTACATCCTTGAGAACTTGAGTGGGTAATATTGGAAGAAGCAGTCACACTGCCAAAACTCAGTGGGCCAGACTGTTGAACACAGGAATAAAATGTGACAATCATAATACCAAAAATGGTAATAACAACAACAGCAGCAACAGCTTCCTGTGATGGCAGATAAGGTTGTGATGCAACTATAAATGCATTCATAGATTTGGTCTCAACAATTTTGATAATACAGGAGTTTCTGAGGGCAGAAGAGCTAACAAGATTTGAAGCCACATCACATGAAAAAGTCTGTCTAATCATATAAAGCACTATGCAGTGTTTTGTGCCTCACATCCTTGTTTACCAGTGAACAAGACTGTCACTAAAGTGACTATCTCCAGATAAACATCTCTGCTGCCTCGATGCTGTTTATCACCTGGCACTAGAAGTTCACTGACAGCCGTAGGAACAGACAGCAGCACTGCTCTAGCACAGGGGCACAGCTTAGCTGCACTCTGGCAATCACCTTTAGTAGAAGGAAGATTACAGGGGCTTGAACAGTTATTGCTTTTCATTCTGCCAGTTTTTCTGTGATTTCCTTGCCTGTGCTTCATGAGGATGACCTCTGATGCTCGCTGTAAAAGTGGGAGCACTTTTACAGTGGAATCCTACCAACTACTTTCCTAATGAACACAGATGAAATTGCATTCAGTGATCACTCTTGAAAATATTTCAGTCATTTCTGGTTCACCTTATATGCAATTATTGCAAGCCCTTATGCATGCCTTAGTTTAAAGTCACTGTGATTTAACCTTATTATTTTGTATTCACATTCACACTACTGTTCAGTGATTTAAACTTTCTGAGGCTATTTCAAAGTCTTCTCTGACAGGCGCTATGAAGGTGCTCTGGGCCTCAAAACCTTCTCCACATCTTAAACAGTTCACTTGTGACTGATTTTTTCATGTCTTTCTCTTGTTTATTTTAATTCCTCTGCTCCAAATCAAGCTCTAGCACCCCAGATGTTTTTACTTTGCTGTTCTGAAAATCTGGTAAGCTCTCATGTTACATGTCTACCTGTCCACTTTGGCACTTCATTTTTGCAGCCATTGTGGAAAATGTGTGTACTGTGCATGTTGAAGCTGAAATAGGCTGTTCTCTTCCATTTTCTTTTCCTTTTTTATTTTTTCCCAAGTAAGTGTTCCTGGGCCTCATTCATATAGTAGCACTTCTCCATTAATCACATGCCAAATGTTCACGGTTCATTAATGAGCTCTCTGTTAAAGGAAGCCAGTGGAAGCTGCTCATGAAGGAGTAATTCGACTTCTGCTCATAGCCTTTTATTATGTGGCTTGTTTGTTGAAATTGTCTATCAGTGTCTAATTTAAAAGTTTTCTAATGTGAGTATTGCTGCTGATTTCTGATCATTGAAGACTTAATTAACAAAAAACCATACACACATAGAAGGGGTGTTACAATTAGCAACTGCTAATCCCATTTTAAAGCTATCAATGCCTTTTTCAGCATATTGGTTACAGACAATTTTGCAACATTAATTTAAAGGAGAAATACTTTAAAAGGCAAAAAGCAAAAATCCTGGGTTCTTTGAGATTCAGAGACAATTCTATCAACTTCCTGATTTTGACTAGGCCATTCTTTACAAGGAGAAAACAAATTAAAGATGTAAGCCTATGTTATTACTCGAAGACAAACCTCTCTTTGAGATGGATACACAATGTAAGTTTGCTCAGAGATGACAAAACACATGGGTGCCACTTGCTATGTAACTGCCCAGCTCTATCAACCATGCAATCTGAAATTTAAAGCAGCTTAGTCTCATGGAACAGCAGACCACTGGAGCTATGAAGTCTGTAATCAAAAAGGTAAGCTCAAAGGTACAGCATGCCACCTCAGAAATACGGCAGGGAGACACACATCAAATTTTAATGGTGCTGTTAAAACCCACTCATTAAAACCTCTGTAAACACCAAAAAGAATAAAATCTTATTACCTGCCCTGCTCCTGTTTCTCCAAAGCAAATAATCAACTTGAGCATAACGACAGTAAAGAGGTGTTCAGTAGCATGAGATCCACAGTAGCTTTTCTCCAGCTGTGTCTTCTGATCCGTTAAATACTGAATTGAGACAGTTTTAAGCACTTGCCTTTTTACAGACCGAATGAGCAGCGCCCTGAATTTCTCAGTGAATCCAGCACAGAGAGTCCACAACTCAGGATTTACACAATGCAGAGACACTCAGCCAACTGTTCCCTACTTTATTGTTTTATTTACTCTTCCTGCACAAGAATCAGATGTACAGCCAAAAGTTCTTCTGTGACTTGAGGGACACACACTGACCCATCAGTATGTGTACTTGGTTATTATGTCAATAGGATCAGTCTAATGTCACCTATCATCCACAGTGCAATGGGAACCACTGCAGAATTATAAAAACAACAGCAAGAGTCAGCTCTTTCACTAAGCTTTCCTCCAAGTGCTGTTCAAGGAAAGCAAGTCCTCCTCCCTGATTTCCCCATGAAAAAATTGAGGCACAGAATGGTGATGTTGTGTGGCCATTGCCAACTTCAGGCCAATAGCAAAGCCCGAGATAGAAAATAAAACTAAAAAAAGGAGTTGTACTCAAAAGGGTCACACATGAAAACACAATTGGACACATAGATGGGGTAAATAGCAGTACAGCCAATGCAACAAACTAGAGAAAATAATCTGGGTTTCCTGAGACAAGATTCCCAGTACAAGTCGGGATTTCACAACACAAACTCAGTATACCAGTTGTGACTGTAACTTACTGTGGTGGGGAAATGCAGTATCACACAAACATCTGCCACTGCCCAGCTAACAACCCCACACTGACAAGGCAGGCATGGCAAACTGGACAGACAGCATCCATTTAACAACAGCTGAATCATTTCACCTTTCAGTCTCCCTGTTCTGTGCTTACAAAGCCATGTCTTCACCTTTTAAACATTTTTACCCCTTCAAACAACAGATGGGTCCATCTTCTATTTTTGCCAGTCTGACTTGCTAAGTAATGGAAAAGTTAGCCATCAGTCCAAGACAAGGTTAAGAGGAATGGGAATGCCAACTTCCCTGGGTTTTTCCAGCCAAAAATCAATCCAGGACAATAATCAAAATCTATCATAGTTCATGGCAGCAATAAAAAATTTCTAAGAAAAAAACAAGGCAATAGCAGGATAATTGTGGTAAGAATTAACTTGTTGAAGAACAAAATCATCTGCAGGTCATGCAAACTAGAACAATTCGAATCCATTTATTCTGCTCAACCTGGATCTTACTCTGTGCAGCACTCACCCTAGGAGGGACACTGAAATTAGATGCATATTCCTGAATAAATTCCTACAAATTCCAGAAATGTATTCTGCAAATCTTACAGAGTTGGGGCTATAGAAAGAACCTGAGTTGGCCAGACTACTGATGCACATTACAAAGACACAAATTAAATATTACAGCAAAAGCTTAAATCAATCACTTTCAAGATAAAGGAGTCCCTGTAAGTGGTTTCGGTGTACATGACATAACCTTACAGGCAGTGTCATCCCTCTGTCTTGGTCATCATTAAACAAGCAGCAGTGAAAAGCACTTTGTTTTATTGTTCTGTTTCATGGATTTAGGGATGGATGAATCTTATTTAAGTTCTCTAAAGTGACAGTTGAGAGTATTTTGGACAAACAGTTCTTTGTTTAGCTATGAAACTACAGTCAAAAGGCAGGTCAGAGCACAGCAAGCTATCATTCATGATTTCTTCTTCCCTCACATTAGGAAATAACTCTCAGAATGAAATTAATTCATTTTACACGTCCACACAGTGCTCACTTTCAGGGTTAAGATAATAAACAAAGATGCCAGTAAATAAAAGTAAGTGCTGCCCTTCTGACTGCAGTTGATTGACCCCTTTTCAGCAGAACAAGCACAACTGCATATTTTGAAGTTTAAGTTTGCCTCCTATTTTTTAAGGGCATAGAACACAACCCCAGAAGCCCTTTTCCTTATCCCTCTCATTCTCAGGTACTGTTGTTCTGGTGCACCTACAGAGCACTGCTGAATGTCCATGTGTATGCTGAGGTCTGTCTCTGAGAAAGGACAAAGGATGCCCAAGCTTCCCAGAGCACAGCCAAGGACAAACTGTCTCTGTCCTTCTGAGCTCTCCCCACATGGAGGGGCACCAAGGAGCTCTATAAGCCATGATGGGCAATTCCCCACAGGAACTGAGCCCCACAGAGGCTGCCCCAGCACCAGCCTCCATCCTGCAGGGAACAGGCAGGACTGGCACTCACAGCAGCCACAGATAACAAACTCTGTGTGGTTGGAGGGGAGTGGGCAGAGGTCTCCCAGTAGTCTCTTGGGGAAAAGATAACAATGGAGCTTTAAAACTCTCCACTCAGAGGGTTTAGAAATCAACAGTACACCATCAATACAGCAGCTGTCTGACAGGGAATAGTGAGGCACTTTGTACCTTAGAGTGACTGATGAGAAGTGAGCACAGGATGCATTAAGTATAAAAAAGTATCAAGTCAAAAGATGAAGGATGGAAGAGCCAGAAACAACCAGCCCAGGCTGAACAGCAGCCATTTGTGCACGTCTGTTACCTATCACAGCAGCCAATTTGGATGGATTGTGAACCAATGTTTTATGAACTCCAAACTATGATCATTGCTGCACATGGACCAGTGTTGAACCTTCACACAGCAGGCATTTTTGGTCACTAATAACTTGAGATTCAAGCTACATCTAGAAGAAAGTGGTAAAAATGCCTAATAACTGTACTGTCAATCCATTCCCTAACTGAAAACATTTGATTAGGGGGAATATTCAGCACAATGACATCTCCTCTCCTACAGATCACCTGGCACAAAAGAAAGTACAAATCCATTACGGGACCAAAACTGGGGTTTGCAACTTGAGAGTGTCGAGTGGCTTAGGGAATGTCTGCAAGTCCCAGGGGGCCATGGGGACCCAGAGGTGGAGCCAAGAGCCTGCCATGTCCCCATCTGCCAGTGAGGAGGCTGAGCATGCAGGCTGCACAACCTGCACTCACCTCAAAACTGCAGGAGGAACAGCCAGAGCTGCTTGACAGGCCTGACAACAGGGATGCCATTCCACCTGCATGGCTCTCCAGCTCCACGGTTCCACACAGTGCCTTTGCCACACAGGACTCCAATCACAGAGATAATAAGCCAACTTCTACTGCATTAAGCCATGATAAATACTCTGGGCTAAAAGGCTGTTAGCATTACCCAGTTTGCAAAGTGTACTTTGCAGTTATGAAATGTTTATGACCAGCCAAGCCTTTGTTAATAACTCAGCAGGATGATCCTGTAATGTAGCACCTCATATAATGGGCAAGGCACAGTCTCAGTGCTATTCATATTTTGCTTCTGCATTCTTTACAAGAGATATGCACATGAAATACTGTTTACCACCATTACAGGAACACTACTACTTGCTGTATAGAGACAAATATCTGTGGGCAAGATTTTTACTGGCTCCAGCACAAAAAAGGTTTCTCAGACACCTAGAATCAATTACTTCAGAAGCAGTAGCTATGAAAATGTAAAAATAAGTACTATCCAACTGTACAGATTGACAGCAAGTACAGAACCAATTCAGTACTGATATAAGGTTAGTGGGAATTTACTGGTGTGCATGTTGAGTAAATTTGCTTGAAGTAAGTGATTATTAAGAATGAGAAATATTTGTATTGTTTATGTGCAGTATCACATGGAATAGGGTTTTTTAAAAAAATTCTTTTTAGGGTCCTTTTTATTGTTCCCACAAAATGGACTCAACATTACAATTGCATTACACTTCACTATGATATAGTACCTTTATTATAGCCAAATTCCCTTTAATTTTCTCAGCCTTTTTAAGACACCAATCTTATAGTGCTGCATTGGGGTTATTTATTTCTTTTATTTGTTCTGTTTCTAACCCAGTATTCATTTTTCTCCACAGAGTCACTTCCATTTGGATGAAGGAGAAAACCCTAAGCTTTCCCAATTCTGCATTTGACTACTACAAAACTTAAATTTGTTTTCTTTTTACTTTAAAATTATTTGTGTAAGTGTTTGGGATTTACATCCAAATGGGCCTAGCTGACTGATACACTCATAGATCTCGGAAATATCAATTCCCTCTGAACAGCTTAAAAGCTGCATTGAATGTAAAACAGAAGGGGAATATATGCTGGCTGGACATCTAGCATCACATTCAGAACTGCAAATTCAGCTTTCTAAAATCACCTATATTGCTTAGGATAGTCACAAACAACTCACACCTACTCCCCAGCTAGTTTATGAGATCTCAGGATTTCCTGTTTGCATTATGTTGACAAGACATGTCTGGCAGCTGGAGGAGAGGAGGCAGGAATGTATAAGAATGTATGCTTCTGATCTTAAAGATCAATTGTCCTCTGAATTCTGTTCCAGCCTCTTGTATTTTGATGAAGCTCACTGATCTTTAACAGTACAAATCTAATGAAAGTACTGATCTGTTTTCTAGTTACCATTAGCCAATATCTGAAAGGCCCTAGTGTATCAAATGTTTGCTACTTTAAATTTCAAGCCTCTGTTTTTAATATCTGGGTGCATTGATTTGTCAATGCTTGGCAACACAACAGTGAGGAAAGGCACACACTGAATACAGCACAATCACCCCTCTCACTCCCCTCACACCATCCAGCTTCTGGGATCTCCACTACTGACACCCACACCTGCCTGAGCTGCTCTGAACTCTGCGCCAGTGGAGAGAGAACCACCACAGACAATGGAGTCAGGTCCAGCTCAGGAGATTCTGTGATTCCAAACTCGGCCCCACTTGGCCTTTATAGCTGGTCAGGCTGTGGCCCCACTGACTGCACTGCCCCGTCCTGCAGGGCAGGGATGGGAACCCCAGCTGGGCTGGCTGCAGGGCACTGCACTGCGGAAACAGAAATACAAGCAACAGGAGTTCCACTCTCAGTATCCAAAAAATGCACAGGCCTCTTTATGTTTGATAAGGGTTCCATGATGTCCCTATGGCAATTTTTTTTCACTGCATAACTGTAAATTAAATGCCTGGGTATTTTCTGTTTTGGTGCTTATTTGCAGGGGAAAAAAAAAAAAAACAAAAAAACCAAAAACCAACCATAAAAGGCATGTCCCCTGAGTCAGGCAAAAGTTTTACAAATTCTTTAGCCATTAAATTAAAACACCTGACATTGGCTATTGGGAGAGATGGATGAAAACATACAGAATATACAAAAAATATTTCACAAATTTGATAGAAAACAGTAGAAGACAATGCTGCATGCACTGAAGGCAGCAGGAATTCTACCAGCTGTCCAAATGAAGTAGAACTGGAGATTTTTTCCACAGGAAAGCGTTGAAGTACTGGAAACTAAAACATCTATTTTCAAAAAACGTGTATTTTGTGGAATAATACACTCAAATTAACTACATTTTGCTGAGATGTTTTTCATTTCAAAAACTCCAAAGAATTTATAAAGCAAAAATGCCACTGAATTTTCCCTATATAAAAGTCACACTAACATATTCTTTCCCAGCAGCCCAAGCCAAATAGGAAGATGTGATGGTAGCACAGTGCTGTGGAGAGTTCTAGTCGGAGTTGGCATACATGGAGCCCAGCATTTCCTTTCCTTCCAGCGCACTCAATAAGGAGAACGGCGGCTGCCAGGAGCAGAAGCTGTGCAGTGCTCAGGGCGAGCTGCTGAGCCACGGCCCCTCCCTCTTCCCACGCCAGCCCCCTCAGCCGAGCTCCCATCGGCTCACTCACAGACTGAAATGTGCTCTTTTCATTCCCAAAAGGAGCCTCCTTCCATCCCAGCCAGAAACGCTACAACAAAAGGCCATGTTTGCGCTGCTGCAGTCACCGCTGCTGTACAGGCAGTTCCTTTTCAGAGCAAGAATGGCAACCACAGGTACAGTCTGTAACCTCAGCCAAAAAAGAACAGGACCACAGAAAGCAAGTATTAGCTCAGGGAAAACAGAAAATAACATCTACCTGATAAAAAGCCAAAGATGGGTAAACAGGATGGAGGCTGATGCTTCATCTAATGCTTAAATTCTGCTCACAAAGCTAATTCTAATTCTATTATTATTTTATCATAAATGCATTAGCTTTAAATCTCCAGTACTGCCTGTCATTAATTTCAGAGAAACAAACATTTGTTAGCCAAAGAAAAGTCCATGTTATACACTGGACCAAGTCTAAACTAGAAACATACAGGTATCAATTACATGCATGCATTTTAAGAACGTTTGCTATTTTAGTGCAAAAAAACTGGGGGAAGTTTGAGTTTAACTTCCTTCAAAGACCTAATTTAATGTTCATTCTCTTTTATAGTTATAGCTAAATTCTCTACAATAGATCTTACAGTATTTTTAATAGACATTACCCTGATTAGTGTAGCTTAATGTAGAGCAGCTGGCCTACATGATTAGAGCAAACTGATCCACTGAATGACAGAAACTGCATCTCTGTGCCTGCAAATACATCCAAATTTTCATCTCCTGGTTTTCAGTGCTCCTAATTTTGTTTTGCCCCAGCAAAACATACTAAAGAGCTTGGATTTTCACTACAATTAAAAAGATGGAATTAAAATATATCTTAGTATTATGACAAATTATACTGTTCAGAATCAGTCTGGTTCTGTATTCTGATTTTTGAAGATTAAACTCCTGGTCTAAAACTTCTTTTTGCCTGTCCTAGATTTGGCTCTTCAGCTGTTTCAGATACAACGTCTGGGAGTCAGAAGGGCCTGACTGCCCAAGTACCCTCCCCACATCCCAGAGGAAGCTCACTTGCATCCCCAGCTATAGCTGTGAGGATACAGGGGAACAAAAGGTGTTTCCCCAGAGCTGAAGGCAGACAGACAGACAGACAGAGCTCAGTGCTCAGGGCATGGCAGAAATGCAATCACCAAGCCATCACCAGCACACGCACGGCCAACAAGATACAGCAGAACACTTCACTTAAGGCCTGAGCTGGTTCATTCTAAGCAGCATAAATAGCACG
Source organism: Camarhynchus parvulus (assembly GCF_901933205.1). Classification (NCBI taxonomy): domain Eukaryota; kingdom Metazoa; phylum Chordata; class Aves; order Passeriformes; family Thraupidae; genus Camarhynchus; species Camarhynchus parvulus. The sequence continues at coordinate 1,729,141 of NC_044576.1, read as the reverse complement.
TTTTTTTACACAATTAAGTTAATTTTGCTTATTATTCAGAGCAAGAGGCTGATGTATGCCACAAGTCACTCATGTACAGCCCCTCCACTGAACAACTGCAGGAGGGTGTACATATTTATGCAGGGTCTATAAAAGGGGGGAAAGTGTACCACGATAGCATGTGCAGCCTTTGTTTACAAATGCGTTTTACATTGATAGATTTCAAATAAACTAGCTATCACTTCCCCCTCCCAGGAATAAAAGGAAATGGCTCATTCCAGAGAAATGCTATCTCCAAACAACAGCTGTAGGGGTACTTTGGCAATGGATGGAACTGGCACAGAGCCCCGGCAGCGCTGCCGCTTCTGTCACTCCCCAAAGGGAATCAATGCCTGATTACATTTAGCACAGCCTCTCTTTTGCTACCTTCATTGCATCTGCTATGAAATTACAATTCTCTCTTTTCATTTCATCCCTAAGCTTTCTTTGTGCCTGAATTCCTCTGATTACTAATCCCCTGTTCACAGACTTTGTATCTTTGAAGAGCCAGAGCCCACCCTGGAGGTCCTTCATGTCAGGTTTTCCCCCTTTAAATGTGAATCTGCATCCCTTCATCTCAGGAACTGCACATGATCTCAGAGCACAGAGTTTGGGGCCCTTCCACTGCCTTAAGATTGTCACATGTGAAAAAGGACAACAGAAGTTTACTGTCCTGCCTCCATCCCTCATTCTGGGAGGTCTGCAACCAGAGCAGTCCCTGCGTATCCTCTGTGAAGAAGCTGAACGAGCCCTACAAACCTGGGGATCCTGATGATGATGGTGACTTCCAGGAGACAGTAGTAGTTTCCTGTCCCCCAAAATGCCTCTTCAGGGTATGTGACAAACTCTGCTCAAGCAAAGCCATTCTAGATGTATCACTGACATTGTTGTGTACTGCAGAGGGTCTCAGATGGACCTCTGGCATGCCATTAAGGATGAGAATTAAGTAGGCTATCAGGTTTTACTAGTTCTGTATCCACAAAAGCCAGCAAAGTTAGGTAACACTGCAAACAGCACCCTGAAAACACTCACCCCCTCCCTTGCTCCACTTCCCCTCCTTTGAAGCCAAAAGCTGTGTCCCTGCAGTGGAAGGAACATGGCCAAGCCTCACAAGCATCCTGCATGTCACTGAGGTGAGGGCAGAGGGTGTCTGCTGCTTACCCACTCACTGGATTTAAGGTCATGAGAAGAGATTCAGAGTATGTGACAGGAGGAGAGCAGCACACTCCTCCAGGTGCAATGTGCTCTCAAATCCATACCCTTACCCTTGGGATTACAACTCATCTGACTGGTGCTGGAACAACCCTGACATTGCTGCAGCTAATGGACAAGGATCCCGTGCTTATTGCAGACAAACCAACTCACCACCACAGCAGTGCTCAATGCCTGGGAGAGCACATCTATTCTGTGAAGTTTCTGGAATGTCCTCAAGACTCATCTACTAATCCTCCATGAACACCCTTTAGTAGATTGAGAATTACAAGAATGTTCCTTACATTATCTTCAGAGGTTTTTTCTTACCACAGCATTTTACAGAGTAATAGATGAATAAAGCCCCAGGAGACCACGGAACACAATGGGAAATTCAAAACCAACCAAGAGTAAAACCACTCATATTCAGTACACACAATCGTGACTCTCCTTAGAACGATGTGTAGGACTGTACAGGCCTCTGAGAACTGAGCAGAGCCTGCCCACAGTGGGACTTGCTGGGGATGTGTATCCAAGGGGGCCCACAGTCAGCAATGTCATCATTTAAGCCTCATTTTCCTAAGAACTCAAGCTAAATAGCAATTATTTTGTGAAAGCCTCAAGCCAGGAAAACACATCAAACACGTTTCCAATTTTAAGTCTCCAATCAAATAGGCAGTAGCACAGCATAGGGAGGAGTTTGAGTGCAGTGAAACTTTGCACACCAACAAAAAGAGATTCCTCACACTGGTCTCACCTTCTCCCAGCAGCAAGAAAAGCCAGCACTGGAAACCACTGGTGCAGAACTACTGAGCTCATGCCAGTTCCTGCGCTGATTTTGTACTCACCTCCTTGTCTTTAGAAGGTTTCCCTTGGTTTTGTTTCTAAATACAGATATTTTATAGCCAAAACAATATATACTGTGTTGTTGTAGCATTCATTCTAATTTATATACCTATAATTTTCATCTGCAGCTCAAACAAAATTTCAAGATGTGGAAAAACTGGTTTTGAGAGAGCTTTTTCACTGAAGATATAACCACTAAAATATGGCTTTACACCGCTCAGTAATAGTAGCTAGAGTTGTGTTAATAGTATTGCCTACAAGAATACACTATAAAATGCAAATAGTAGCATATAAATAAAACCAATTACTTATAACACATATGAATAGATAAACAAATTCAATGTTCCATTAAAATGATGTTGTATTTTTACTGTATTTTTCCTTTTTTTCCCCTCACAGTTGTAAACAATAACAGAAAATGTACTGTCATGCAGAGAAGTTTACCATTTGTGTACAGGACTGCATTATATACATCTATACAGACATCCTGCATTAAAAATGGACTGCAGAAATAGCCTGGTGTGAGGAAGCCCTTGAGAAGAGGGAGGAATGTCTTCCAAGAATAAATATGAAAGATTCAAATGAATAAATTCCATATTTTTAGTATGTTGTTCCTAAGTTTTTTCTTTCTATTCAGCTACTCCTAACGATACTAAAATCACTTAAAAATACAAATTATTATTATTCCCTATTTTCCAAACTTCCAAGTCATTGAATTTTCACATGAATTTCTCTCTGCTACCAAACAGGTCCAAAAAGAACCATTCACTTAGCTTACAATGGCAAAGTGAACAAAAAATAATATTTGCCATAATTCAGCAGAACAATCCACCTGACACAAAAGCAAACCATAAAATGACCCCATGTATGATGTTTGTGCTCACATGCAATGCTTTTTCAGATCTCTTGAAGATCAGTCCCAGTTAATTTAGTGCTATGTTACACCCAACCGCATCCAAAAAAGACACACCCAAGTGTTTGGGATTTCATACAGATACAAGTACAAGTGTAAGAAATCAGGCCAAAGGTCCCCACTGCTCAGGATCCTGTCTCTGACAGTAATCAGCCAGAAATGTTAGGAAAAGTATGTAGGACAGAAAAAATACATACTGGTAATTTGCAAATTATGTGCTCCCATCTACTGGCAATGTGCAGCACAACTTGCTGACCTTGGGCCTTGGTGAGCCAGGGCTGGCACCCAGCTCTCAGTACAAATCCACAGCTGCAGTGAGTAGAACTGTCTCGCTGCTACCTACACGTAATTCATTACTCTTCAGTCACTGAACCTCAAAGGAGAAACAATGCTCTGTGATCCAGGTGAGCAAGTGCAGGCCATCAACAATACATTGCAAATAATTCAAGCAAACAGTTTATGCCCAAGGGCTAACATTTGTTCAAAAACTACGTCAAAGTTAATAATACATAAGGGAAGAGGAATGCTTGCTCATGAATGATTCACAAACAAGTGCTGCTTTAACCAGATAATTTGTTTGTGACAAAATGTTTGGCCAAATCCCATGTTTGGAGAGCTGCTAATTTCTGGTGTTCTCCCCTTCTCTTCCCCTCTCCAGGTCTCATCAGCCATGAAGGAATGGGCACTGCAAGGTTGCCTGAGCTCCATCTCTTCTGCCTCCTTTACTTCCCCCAGCACGAGGCAAACAGAAACCAGCTGGGACCACAGCTGCAGTGTATTCCATGAGCTGTGACTATTGCAAGGATGCTTCTCTTTCCCCTCCTTCCCTTCCCTCCAATTCAAGGTGCTGCCTAACGCGAGAAGCATGAACACATGTCAGTCTCCTGGAATTCCTAAGCACATCTCAATGCTACTATCTGAAAGAAAAGCAGACTACCAGACACTGCCTGCTGAAAAACACACTACCTACAGCTCACACCGATGCTGATTTTGTACCAAACAGCAGAAGCCCCTTCTGAATGTTTGCCCCAAATTCCACGTACATCTTGTTCATCCCCCTCAATGTGCAGCATTTTCAAACTACATTTCAAAACAGCTAGAGGTTTTCAACTAGGAATTTGTACAGAGTGGAGGCACAACTGAATTAATCCTTAAATGCAGTACCCTCTCCTGTACTGGAAATTTCAGGCTGGATCCAGGCACCCACAAGTGCATTTCTCCAAGTAACTTCAATGCTATAATCTAGATGGAGGCCATCTAGAGATAGCACTCCACATTGCCTCTATAATCAATCAATAGGGACAAGACAGCCAGTTCCCAGAGGGCAATTCAGAAAATGATACACAAACAGAACTGCTGAAGAGGTTGTTAGCAGAAAGTAAGAGTGCATCCAATTCCCCTCCTCACTCAGAGATCAGACACCTGTCTCAGGATATCACACCACTCAGCCTGATATGGTTTCAGCCTGTGCCTCTTGCTTCCAGGTCTCACTTCCAGACAGAATAGGTCAGGTAGGGCAGTGTTTCAGCCCAAAACAAAGCTAAAAACTCCCTTTTGTTGGTTATGTTTGTTGGAGGTGTCACATATGCTGTTAAATTATTAAAATACAAGAGGAGGAGGGATTGATCTAATACTATTCTAGTTAACCAAATAAACTCTGTGATGATAACAAGCCTTAGCTACTAGATTTGCCATCACAGTCCATAAATTAGGTTTCTAAATTACTTGCACTGCTTTGAAAAGTTCATATTGAAATACTGAAGATTCCTACAGAAGTCTCCTCCTCTTTTAAACTAAACAATAACATGGAACACAAACTAAAAGATATACTGAACTAAAATAATCCACAGTAAATGAAGCAAGAGAAACAGCATATTTCCAACAGCTATGCCAATCACTAAAGAAATTACACAGAAATTATATTATTATCATTCTTCTGGATCTTTTCCACCAAAATAAACTTAGGTTTATTCTCTTCACTTCACAGTTCATAAAATGCATTTGCCTCTGTAGAATTATTCACTGTACACACCACTACTAATTTTAATCTTTTCCATGTGAATTCATGTCTCAGCAGAAAGCACATGTTTCTAGATGCCACTTATGTATGTCTTAGTTCAATCACAAATACTCTCACACATCAGAATTCCTCACTGTTTTGAACAGCAATGAAGACAAAATCTACCAGTGCTAAAGATTTTGCCATCACACCAACCACATTATGCCAGGCACTCTGAAAAATACATTTTCCTTGGTCTTCCAAGTGCAATTACAAAACATGTGTGAAACAAGCACCTTAAAAATGTTATTATTTCATTAATAACTGAAACACCTACCTGTGAATCTAAGTGTTTCTGTAACCCAAGCAGGGATGTGCCTATGAAGAGACGCACACGCAGTTTGTCGTGCTGCTGAATCCATTTCCTGACAAAGAGAAGTCCTCAATACAGCCAATAGTGGCCTTACCAGATACTGCACTGTAAGCAAATCGAGGTGAGGGAATGTGAGGCAGTGGAGAACAGCCCTGGGAGGGCCCTGAGCAGCAAGGCAGGGCCGTACCCAGCAGCCCTGTGCTGCAAAGAACAGAGGAGGGACAGACACACTGCCGGCTGTCCTGTGCGTGCTGGGCAGCCAGCCTTCCCCAATGCCACAGAAATGTCCCCTCCAAGTAATACTTTGATGTCCCCACTGTGTCCCATCCTGCCTTACAGATGCACTCCTCAGATCTCCTCCCTCAGAGCTTGATCCCTCGTGCCTGTGCCTTCGCCCAGCTGTGGTTCCCAGCTCACAAATCCACAAGCCCAGGTATTGACCCTTCATCCAAAGCACTTCACTCCTTTCCCGCGGTATCACAGGTGTCCAAGGGCATCTCAAAGTATCAATACTTTCACTTTTGTTTCTGCCTCTCACAACAGGTACGACAAAGATCTGACCTCACTTGAAATCTGCCCAGGTCTACAGAGGTAACTTTAGTCATCACACACATACAGTGTCTCAAACCTACCTCTGACTGGGAAAAAATGAAAGAATTGCTAAATATTTTTAATGCAGAAATCTAAGCCTTCCTACAAAGAACATTCATACTCTTACAGGCTGTTTCTGAAGCTCAACATCTCAGATCAAACTATTAGTAACATTTCTGCAACTTAGATTTTAGGTTTTGACCCTGGGATGGAAATTTAGAAGACTTGCAATATTTGGGTTTTTTGGTGCTTTTTTTAGGCCCATCAAAGTTAATGCTAAACACCAAAGCTAATATTTTCAAATACTTTACAAAATGCAATTACAAGCTTATTTGTATTTAAATGACTGGGTTTCTTCCCAACCATTTAGTTTCCAGCCTCTATGGTAAGAATCACATGTTCAAAAAAACTCTGGCTTCTTTTGGCCAAAGTTTCCAGACTACACAATGACAGAGCTGGAAGCTGGATACAGTTATAACATCTGTGGAAGTAACTAAGGAATGGAGACTTGAAATCTGGCATCCTAAACCTCATGAAGCTCTTCTACACTGTAGAGAACTGCAACTATTTCTACTAAAATCTGATTTTGGCCCCGAGTGGGCAATCAGCACTGGAGAGCTGGGTTGGCCAAACCAATGGATCACAGGCAATGCCCTCTGGCCCCTGGAGACTTTAAGGAAAGCAGCTCACTGAAGTGCCACAGGTTTCTCACAGCATCCTGGCTTATGTGGAGAATACAAAATAAAGAGTTTAATTTCTCTGGCTATTAGAGGAAATCAGATGGTTAGTTATTCAATCAATGTTAATTTGACAAACCAGTAAACAAAAATGTATTTCTATTACAGCAGAAAAAACCATACATTATTTAATTTCCTTTAGAGCCTACCTAAAGACAACAGAATAGTTCCTATATTAGTTGAAGAGTGCAGTCTGTTCACAGCCCTGAACTACTCTGGTATTGACCAGCTGCAAGAAGAGCTGGGATTTTAGAACAGAGGAAGAAGCGTGAAGCTCAGCTTACCTCCTTCCCCTAATTAACTTTGATAAATACCCCGAAAATGCAGCGTGCCTTCAGGGAAAGGGAGTTTGTCCAGCCCTCCAGGCACACTGCATTAAAAACTGGGCCTCAGCAGCAGACACGAGTGTGCTGGGGCGATTGCTGCCAGTTAAATTCAGGTCAGCCAACCTGAAAAATTATGCTAGCACTGGTGGCATTTAAAGCTATATTTTTTTTATCATCAATAAGTTAATATGATTTATATTAATACCATCTTCCTTGAAAGAAAAATAAACCTCTCAGTAGAGAACCTCTTCTAAAGCATCCTCCATGACTTCAGCATCAAACCATTTAGCTGTGATTAACTCAGTCACAGTAAGGCCAATGAGGAATTTACCAGTAAAATGCAGGAACACAGTTATCTTGTTCATCACCTCTGATTTTTTGGAATCCAAACAAAACAATAAAATTGCTGGTTTCTTATTTTTTTACCAGCATGTCTTATTTTGCAATAATATTGAGCTGCTTGCAATCTAAGGGCATGTATATATGCAAACATTACACATTTTAAAATTCACTGTCATCTAAAAGTGCTAGGGCAACGTGTGTAATCAATTAAGAATGTTTTGTATATGCATTAGTTTTTATTAATTCTGTGTTTATTAGGTGTTAGTTAAATCCAGTTTTCCAACTGATTTTGAAATAAATACCTTTCTATAGTCCCGAGGAATGAATTGCCTTTTGTTGCAATAGCAAAACCCCGTGACTAAAATGTTTCTAACAGAACTTTTCTAATTATTTCAATTCAAATGCCTTCCACTGTGGGAGGCAATTTGGCTGTGGTCTGAGAGCTCTATCACCACAAATGTCCAAAGATATCACTTTAATACACACTCAGAAAGGAACAAATGCTGTTTATAAAAGGTGTCATTCCCATAGAGACCAGACTGGCAGGCAAGTCTGTGTTCTTATAATTCCATTCTTCCTCAGGGAACAATTTCTGCCATAAAAGTTTTATTCCCATTGAACAATTTTAACTTCCCTTAAACAGAAGAACCTTCTCTTGCTGCAAGATAAACAGAATTTTAAAGATTCAGGACTGAAGTTTAACTCATTCCATGCAGGGTCCAACGTTACACTGCAGCCAGACATTTTCTTCTTTCCTGGTCTCCAAACCAGGAGAGAAGAAAATCACTGTGATGGAGGGTAGTTCTCTATGAGATGTGCATTCCTAGAGATGAGCACTGTGCATTGGTACAAGAAATAGGCTCACATCCTTGTGTGCTATCATGAAGTAAAACAGTGAAGATGGACTGAGAAACGCTCGCTTCATTCCATAAATAGCTATAGCTCTGAAAAGAGAAGCAGTAATAAAACACTACTACATATTTAGTGATTCCAAAGAAATCTCTCAAAAATCTATCATCACAGAATGTGGGACAATATTTTGAATCAAAGATGTAAACACACGAAGAACTGAGATCCAAAGCACAGTTAGGTTTTCCTCTTCCTCTAATTGTCTGTCTGCTGTCAAATATTCTTCTCCTATCTGTGCCAAGGCCAACCTTTAGGTAGAGCTGGCAGGTTCCCCAGATTTATCAGTATTACATTTCTAACAACACTGAAGCTGCTGTATATGCTTTCTGTCTGCTGTAATAGCTTCAAAGCACTAATTAAATAATGGCAGCAACTATTCTGAACTTCCCAATGAAATCAATATGGATCAATGATGTCAAACCATCAAGCTGTACAGAAGGTCAGTCTATGAGCAGCTCTGAAAAGAACTACCATTTCTGTCACTCTTCGTGTGTTATCTTTTGATAACATCTGTCATGTCTTTTTATCTGTGATACCATGAACTCATAGGGCTGTGATTAACCCTTTCTGCATACTGTCCACTGACTCTGCTGCACCTAATAATTTGTGCACTGAAGACCTAAACAGAACTTGTGTTATAATTTAAAGGTATGCTTGCATGTGTTGAAGATTGATAAAGCCAGAACCATTTCATCCTTGAACACTCCCCATTCAGTGGTCCTAAATACAGAGAGCCACCTACTCTTGCCTTCAACAGCATTTCATTCTCTATTTCATGATCCTGATCCAGGATGAGCAGCCAAGCCAAATACTTAATACCTACCTGAAGAGAGTATTAAGCCAGAGACTCCAAGATCAAGCATTATACTTGACCTTTTAAATTTTGTTCCAATCAATACCTCAAAAATTGATTTTCTCTTATTCAGTATACCCAAATGGTTTCATTGAACTGAAAGATTACATGACCTCCCAACAGGGAAAGGCCACCAGAACCTATTCTCTAGTCTGTGTTATATAAAAGCCCTAATCAACAACCAGTGAGTATCTGAGAATACCAAACACATCCACCTCAATTATTATACAACAATCATACCAGCAGTGGTGTTCAGAGGAAATTACGACCAGAATATTAATCAAATTTTTAAACTTGGTTAAACATCTGGCAGCAGGACACAGCTGGATTTGGGCTGCACAGGAGTGCAACATCAGCCATTGCCAGTTCGTTGTAGCAAGGATGTGAGAACATTTCCTGAGTCAGATGCGTCCAAGGATTCCCATACACCAACTCGCTGGGAAGTGGTAACTTCCCCCAGTGCACTTTTAACCCACAATAAGCAAGGTGAGCACATTTGTGCCTATTTGTCCCCATCAGCTAGTAAATGCTTTACTCCAAGAGGTGGTGAGGTCCAAAGGATAAATCCCAGGTCCCTTCCCAGCAGGCAGCTTTCCAGGCACTCTGCCCTCACCTGTCGTGGTGCCCGGGGTCACTGTGTCCCAAGGGCAGCACCTGGCACTGAGACTTTTGTACCACCTACTGGGGATTTTGGACGGAGCTTTGAATGAGTTACAGATTGGAGCTCTGAGTTGCTTTTGATGATGTGGTTTATTTATTTATCTTCTACATAGGTAGGAAGGGTGAGTTCAGCTCACATCTTTACTGCATGGTTCAGAAGGTCACAAGAATCTTAGTTACAAGACTTCTAAGGATTTATTGACTAATAAAACACTGCTAACAAGGATATTTATGGTTTTGACCTAATCTTTAAATATTTCATCTTATGGACTCATGCTACAGTGTAAGCTTTCTTAGTTAATCATGTTATGACACATAAACTTACAGTACTGCATTCTAAACTCCTTGTTTACCTTTCCAAATACTTTTATTCTTTCTGTGTCTTAAACTCTAAAACTCTAAACTTCCCTTTACTGAAGGTGTTTCTGCTTTAAACTATAAATCTGCATTCTTGCATCTAGCACCTAAGTTTGGAAGATTTTTCCAAGGTCTCAAATCAGATCCTGTGTTTAATTCTAAACTTTGGCTTACAAGCCCAAAGTTCCCAGAGTTCCTTCCATTTCAGATTCCAACATCTCCCCCTTCGTTTTGTATTAAGAATACTCTTTTGATGGTTTTGTTAATTATTTTTTGTATGTACTGGAGTAGGTAAGGTATTGTTATAAGTATAATTATGATGATAATTAATATATACATGCTTATCTTTAAAATCTCTTTTTACTACAGTGTAAGGTTTAATTTATCGAGTAGATTTTTAACTATTAGTTAAAATATAACTAATTGTAACCAAAAGTTATACTTTTTGTAAATTGTTGTGTGTTTTTATGAATAGTTTCTGAATTATTAAATAGGTTTATGTAACACATTTTATTAAAATTTTTACACTTATGTCTATGTATTAGTAAAAGACAATCTATGGTTGTTTTGTTTTGTAGAGTTGTGTTTCATATTTTTGACACTGGTTAACAAACTAATGTAAGAGAAGTAGTATTGGTTTGTTTGTTTAGCTAGTACTGTAATTGATTTAATTGTTTCAGTGTTACTGTTGAGATAAGTTGGGGCAAAAATACAGATCTTGAAAATCTTTTTCTAAAAGTTCTAAGGTTTAAAAATATCTTTATAGTCTGATTTATATTGATGGACAAACATTTTTTCCCTGTGTCTATGGTCTTTAAGCCTATTAAACCTTGAGAGTTTAGTAAAGTAAACCTTCTAATGCTACATGGACTAGTTATGGTGTTTGATGGAATGGCTGGTTAAGCTCTATCCCTGCAAATGAAAAACATTTCCTGTGGTAATTGTAAAGGGGTACAATTCAGTGTTGAGAACAGAACTGAGCTATGATTGTATTAGGAATCTGTATTTTTATACAAAGACTGATAGGGAGTAATATTTGAAGTTTTGTTTTTGTTTTGTTAAAGCCCAAAACCACTGAATTTGATGCAAAAATCTATTTTCACAGAACTAAGGCTTTTTAATTCTTGGGGTTTCAAGGATGCTTCTGGAAGGAATTTGGTCTAAACACTGTGTCTACCAGAGGGATTTATAATGAATTGGGAAAAATGTGGAGGAATGGTTTTTGGTATTGGCTAAGTATCTACTGGCAAACTGACTAAACAAGTTGAAAATGGTTTTTCAGGGTTTGAATGAGTTAAGAATACGGTATCTAAGTCTGATGCATTGGGTAAGGTTACTCAGACATTGGTTTTTGGTTGATGAGTGGGTAAAGCTGTATTGCTGAAGGCAAACAAAACGAAAAGGCATAAACATGACATCAGATTGAACTCTGTGTTCCCAGTTCTTGTATGTGAAGTAAGAGGTACTTCAGCTGTAGTCTCTGTGCAGTTCACATTTGTGTGCTGTTTTGCTCTTGGAGCTATCAATGTGTTTTTGTGTTTGATATAGTTTTACATTCTTTGCTGGAACCCACTTTGGTCCTGAAGAAACATGCTTGATCCTGGATCCTGACACTGGTCTAATAAGTGGGGAGTCCTTCCAGTGAAATATCAGAAATGCTGTGGACATATGTAAAACAAAAAGAGAATGAGGAATGGCCTCAAGCCTTTCTGCAGCGTGCAAACAGCCTTTTGTTTGTGTCATTACCTGAAAACAGGGTCTCAGTGTAAGCTGACCAGGCAATATTTTCTGAGATCTGTCCCTTGTCCCAAACCCACTTGTTTTGTACAAACTCTTTGCTTTAACGCAATACCACAACCTTCTCCACAGCCTTCATCCATTCCTGGAGGTGTCTATTCCAAAGTTACTACAACTCCAATCCATGCAAGAATTTTCCCCTTATACTGCAAATGCTGTCTGACAGAGCTTCCTCCTAATCTTCTGCCCTAAACTGCCTCAGTTTCTCATTTACAACAACCAGGCTTTTTCTTTAAAGCTGATTACAATTAATAAAATTTTAACATTTTTTAAAAATCATGACTTCTTGGTGCTAAAGAAATGGATTTCTGTTTTTACAATCAGAGGTCCTGCTTCTGCTTTCTTCCAAAACTACTCTTCTAGATCCAGCAGTCTCCTTTCTCTTTCCTTTCTCCTATGCTTTTGCCTTTGTACTATCTGGATTGATGTTCCTCTAACCTAATTCCACAATGCCTAATATCCAAAACTCCTTTATGCCAGCCACCCTCCTTTGATCTTTCTCAGTCCAGCTGTTCTTTCCCTGCTCTGTGCCTGTTCTTCACCCCAGCTAAGCTTAGGGTGAGGTTGTCTGGGTGCAGGCATGGAAAAGGAGCAGAATGAAACAACAGCTTTAAAAAAACTCTGCTCAAGACAGAAAAAAAAAAAAACCTTGAGGAGCATTGCATGGTAGATGTCCTGAGTATTCATGCAAGCTCAATAGCAAATACATTCTTTTGCCTGTTGCCTACCAAACCCCTCCCCCCCAAAAAAAACAACCACAAAACACAACATTTTTGAAACTTACATTTCTTTCAATAAAATAATTGTAGAAAATACGAGTTAGGATTAGCCTGGTGAAAAAAAAAGTCCATTTTTTCAAGCAGCCCTCAAAATATCAAGCACAGAAAAATAGTAAAACAGAAATTTTAAATGTGCAGTTTAACAAATGTTTGATCTCAATGAATCATCAAGTCAAAGGAGGGAAAAAACCCAACAAAACAAATTCATTGCATGGCAACACTGAAGTGGTGGGAGTTTTATCTGGCACACAAGAAATAAGAGAAGGAAGGTTAACCATTCAGTGCCTTAAATCAAAGCTGCTAACTTCTTTTTTTCCTTAGTTCATTCCAAACATGCTTGTCTGATTATAAACCGTGGGAGATCCCAGATATGAAAGCAGGGGGCTGTTGTAACTCAAGGGCAGGACCTGGCACTCAATCTTGCAGAACCTCACCCTGCCAGGCCTGCAGCTCCCCAGATGCTCCTTCCAGCCCTTCTCTAGACAGGTGTCCCACAGGTGTCCCAGAGCCAAGCCCAGTCACCTGCCACCTCCCCAGTCAGCCAGAACTGCTGGGAAATGATGGAAAGGGCCTTGGGCAGCGCCCCTGCCAGCTGCCTCAGTACCCCTGGGTAGGTCCCATCTGCCCCCATGGACTTGTGTCAGAAGCATCCACTACTGTTTCAGCTATAACTGAATGGGAATGTCAAGGACCTGGATAAAAGGACTATTGCATTTCCCTTGCAACCTTTTTCCAGAGCAATAACATTTTGCAACAACCTTCCAAATATCAAAACATGTCCCTTGTCTGCTACAGTAAAACTCCTGTATAAAAGATCATGTGGATGTTTAATTACTTCTCTGTGCATTACAAAGTGATTCAAGCTGGATTTATATATAGATCAGCAGACATAGCAGGGAGAAAGAAAACACCTCAAATCCCAGAATATCACTGCCATGAGGCTGTGAGGAACCTGCAGGCTGGTACCTGACAAGTGGTACGGGTACACAGATACACACACAGCAAATACTCACACAGCGGTGCCGTGTGGGTGAAAATGCACAGCTCAGACTGACCTTTAGCTGAGGGGGCTGACAAGGTCGAACTGCCATCCTGGATTCTCATCTGCGTGGCACAAATGAACCTTGCACACAAGAGGTTTCACCGGTGTGGGGGGGACTTTTCACCAGGTGGTGATAATCTGGCATCTCAGTCTCTTTCCCCATGGAGTACTAATCCAGAATACCAGGACACAAAAGCTCCCCTTTGGAATGTTTATGTTAGTCACATAAACTACCTGCTGCACTTCCAAGCTAACTGAGATGCAAATTGGAGACACAATGTTAGAGCCTGTCTCCCTAACCCTACACGAAGACATTCAGCAGTGTGAGGGATAGCTACCTACAAGAGAAGAACATCTTTCATGCCAGTATGTTTAGACTAAACAGTTTACAGCCCTTGTGCTACCAGAGCCAAGAACATTTCAGCTGTATGGTGCTTTCATGGCCCCTGACTTCAGCAGGCAGACTGCATTTAACAGAAGAGTCATACTGCTTTTTCATCACATAAAATAATCCCCTTTCATGGGGAAGTAAAGAGAATGAGAAGCCTGATGGATGTCAAAACCTATTCCATTAAATAAAGGTAATGGCAAAACTCAGGAGAGGCAGCAGCACTTTATAGTTAGTTCCCATTTATTCATTTTGTTTCAAAGCCAGCAACAACTCCTATAGTCTTAGACTCCAAGAAAAGAGTATTTGCATTTCAGATTTTATCAGACTTCTAAAGACACTACCTACAGCACACACAAGCATGTCCAATGCATACTCACAAGCTCTTAGGGAATCGTTATGCTCAAATTCAAAATGCATTAATGGAGTTAGTATAAAATAAGATAGAATAATCACCCTGAATATCAGCAGTCAACCTACCCAAACAGTGACTACATGGAAGATTTACCTCTGGCCGCTGCAATAATCATGTGAAGTACAAATTAGAGACAAGCAGAGACAGTAATTAATTCCGTAAGGAACAAAAATCAGCGAAACATACGCCCAGTAAGTGTTCTGTTAAACCATGGAACTTGGTCAGTATGTTCCTACTAATGTCCTCTGACAGACGTATCCGTAGGTGTGGGAGGACACTGCTGCTCTGCCATACACACCCCTATCCAGCCCACTGCCATTCCTGTTCATCAGCACTCCTGGAAAGTGGGGAAATAGTGCATCTCTCCATATAATGATGTGTAAAGCTCTCCACAGTTTTTTTAATTCATTTGTGTTTGAGAATATGAGAAATGCTCTGATGAATTCATAAATGCTTTCCTATGTGGTTTCTGCCTTTTCTGAATGATAACAATGGAAAGAATGGGAACTGAAACAGAGCAGATTCCTTTGCTGCTGCTGCTGCTGGCTGCTTCTGCATTAAACTGGCAAGTAAAATAAGGCAGCACGAACACACACGACACTTGGAGCCAGCCTCTGACAAGGCAGCAGCGCGTGGCGCCAAGCAAATTGTGCAGAAAGCAAAAGACAAACAGCAGCAAAACATGGCAGAGGCTGCAAACTTGTAAAGCACTGAAAACATTTACTCTTTCAAATACATTCTAGGCACAGTGGGATGTAAGGCATTTCATACATTTTTGCTGCAAGTGGCCTAAAGTAAAATATACCAGGTAAGTGGCAAGCTAAGCAAAGAATACAAATGTCCTAGAAAAGCATTTGAAAATAAAACAAAAACACAGTTGTAAAGTACTTCCAGTAGCTGAGAAAAAGAACAACAGAAGAAAGGTCACTGGCATAACTATCAAATTAGATGCTGGACATTTAAGAGGCTAGTTTTAACATACTAAAGAAGATCAGCAATTCTCCAGCCCTTGATTTTTGCATGTAACATATTGTATTAGTTCATTATATAAGCTGAGATTTAATATTCAAAAAGAGAAATATACCAATGGAGAATCATCTCCCGTTGTGAAATTTTGCAACTGAACCACACTCACATGATAATTAATTCTGCCAGTAAAGTCATTTGATGGAAAAAAACCCTACAAAGAGTACGAATTCCCTGATGTAATTTACAACAACCTTTTTTAAGCAGAAGATCCAAGTTTGAAGTTTCTCAGTACTACAGCAATTCCCACCACATTAGGAATGGGCAATGACAGAAGGAGGCTGCTACAGTTCTCACTAATGGTACAAAAACCATCACAAGTAGATTTGGATTTTGTGAATAACCGCAGTAGTAAGAGTTACTGGAAACCTTTTCTAAAGCTGGATTTGCGTAAAACTTTATCAAAATTAAGAAGTCTGCAGCTCAACTGTTACCAAGGCTGGCACTCACTGTCTTCTCTCACATTTCTGTGTTTATGAAAGGGTGAAATATTAAATCCTGGTCTTTACATGAACGTAAGAATTACTGTCTTCTTTAAAATATTAATCTTTTGATCAGCAAGTATCTGATACAGAACTCCAAATACCATGGTATTTATATAAGGAGCAAATGCACTCAAGGACACTTAGAGTTTTCTTTTTGGAAATGCTGTGAGGCAGTGTGTTCTGATACAACTCGAAGACTTTTATCCGTTTACAAATATCTCCATTCCAAGTGTATTTCTACTTGACTTTAAATCACACTGAGAAGAACACTGAAATTGCTATGTCAGATAAGAGCACTGGATCTCTTCCAGCTTTCTGTCTCGGAGCAGCAAGTCCTGGGTATTTTAAAGGAAACTGCAAAGATCTCCATAAGAGACAGCTCTTATTCACTATCATGGCCATACGGTACCTTGGTTTTTTCTTTTCCTATAACCCATTAGTTACTTTATGGCTTTTACAGTGAAACAAGAGACTTTTATGTCTTTTAGCTTTTACTAAATACCCTGTGTGAATTCTTTATGCACTTGAACAGCAACAGGGCACATCACCTTAGAAGTCCCTCAGGAACTGTATTGTGGGGTTCAATTATTATAGTATGAACTAAACTGTACAACTGAAATGAGACATACTGGTGATGCAAAGACAAAAATAAAGGTATATTTGGCTTTCCCTTAAAAGTTCTTCTTTCCTAGTTTTCTTATGAATTTCAAACTAAATAACATTGCAGCACCACTCTATTTAGAGCTGCTCTGTATATTAGATTTGTACACAGTTATTTTAAGATTTGGGTTCTTTTTAGTCCTGCATTGATAGAATAAAGCACATTCATTTCCTAGAAGTTTACAGACTTACAAAGAAGGAAGGAAGCATAGGAAACTGCTTTCATAGGAAACTGCTCAACCCAGAGCAGCAGAAATGGCCACAGGAAGCATTTTTGTTGTGTTCATTATATTGGCACGTGTCTATTCCAGCTCCGCATTTCAACCTGGTCAATCTGTCTAAATCACAAGTAAATAAATGATGACACAAACTTATGCTGGAAGACCAAAGCAAGCAGCCACTCCATTTCCCTATGACACACACAGAAGATCTTCCTGTCACCTATCTGTGACAGAAGAGGTTTCCTGTAAGAGCACGTGGATGGATGGAGGTGCCCCTGCTTTCCGTCTGCCTGGAGTCAAAGCGGTTTCAAAACCGAGTCCCAGTCCCTGTTTGTGAGTGTTTCTATTTCCTCTCAGTTCCTGTTACCATCCAGGGACACAAAATGAAGCTCAGCTCAGGCTCAGCTCCCCTGTGCCTCCACCACGTGGGCAGGCCACAGTCTGTAGCTGGTTATCAACTGCAGCATTTCTTGCTTTCTAACCACTACTGTATGCAACTAAGCTGCAAGAGGAAAAGGTGCTTTTAAGCCTCTTACCTACTTAGGAGATAAAGACTGCTGGGTAGAAGGATTTACATAACACAAAAATACAACATGCCTATCCTAATATTCTTGCAAGAAAGAGAAGTAAGAGTGAAAACTCCAATTCTTCTTTTCATGTCAGCTTCCTCTCCTCTACCCTTCAGCACTTCGACCATCGGCAATTAGCAGCTTGCAGATATTTACTGTTTTACACACTTATTGAGTCATTTTGAGTTGGCTTGTCATTTGTTTGCTGTCCTGTCCACTGGCTGAAAGACACTTAGTTTTAATAAACAGTAGAGTACATTGTCACAGAACCCAAAAGAAATATGCAGGAACCCAGATTTTTTTTAAATTAATTAATTACATGAAAGTCTGTTGCACTTTTCTTAAATCATCCAAACATGCTGGGGTTTGGTTGCATGGGCTTTTTTTTGTTTGTTTGTTATTAATCACATTCAATTTGAGACAATTTTCTTGGGTAGACGTGAGAAGATGAGCTAATAGGTCATTGAAATCACATGTTGTTTCTTCAGAGCTCTGTCTGCCAGACACCCCAATAGGAAAAGACAAAGAAGGATGGCAAATACAGACTGGAACAGTTAGAACATACCTGTGTGTATTTTATTTTCTTTTAAATCATAAGTTCTAGTCCACCATTAGTGGCATGGATGAGTGACCCATGCCTAAGCAGCAGCTGATTACAGGCTGGTTAACTAAGACTGTCAGCATAATTCACATTCTGAGCCTTCTCAGGAACACCAGGCTACCAAAGCTGGAGTATCTACAAGCTGCCACAGCTTGCTTAATTGAAAAAGACTTGACTGAATTACTAAAAGCTAAAAAATCTGAAACTTTTGATGCAAAAAAGAACAAACTTCTTTTTGCAAGAAAATGACAGAAAACAGCAATAGGCTGAAGCCAGGGAAGGAAGTGACTAAGCATGCAACTGCAGCCACTTGGAATAAATAATTTCTATGCTAGTCACGGTGGGAATGAGCACAATTATATGCTTCTTAACTTTGTTCATGTTTTCCTCTTTCAGTTGCAAATCTGCTCAACTGTCATATTTAGTTTTCTCTTCAAAATGTTACTAATGCTGTCTAATAACACATCACTCTGTCTCAGACTGGAAATCACAGCCTCAGAGCACCGCACTGAAGCCCAAGCAGGAGTCCTAACAGAGGAAAGCTGGAATGCTTTTTTCTCTGTGGAGTTTTTCATGCATAAGCAAGTGAAAGGAGAGACTGGAAAATATTTTAGAATATTTCAGCATGTCAAATGAAATCATTCTACTCTGCCCTCCTGCCCCCTGTATGTCTGTTTATGCTGAAGAGCAGTAAGACTAGGAAGTACACCAACAAACATCTTCTACTAATGCAGGTCTGATCCTAAGAAATACTACATATACCTTTTGTTTCAAGAAGCTAAAAATATGTCAGTTGCAATTTTTATATGGAAAATTAAAGGCAATATTCAGGGAATATTGCAGTCATTTTGAAAACTGTACTCTTGTGACATTAGAAAGGTTCTGTAAGTAAACAGATAATGGCAAACTTATTAACCACAAATAAAAGATAATTCTGCATTTTAAATCGAAGTCTGTATTTCTGTATTTGACAACTACACTGTCCTCACATGGAATTCTGCTATTTGGGCACTCAAGCTCAAAAAAAGGCATCAAAATAAATGATACCCATAACAATACAGATAGAGAAGAACCTGTGCTGGAATTCCAGAAAGGAACACAGCTTAACTGATGGCAAGGGTATATGTTTGTATATAACTAGTGTCAGACAAAAAGTCAAGCAAATCATCTATTATGCTGATAAGCTTATAGAATAATTACATGCCACTATTCCTCTCTCATAAGTGAAGATACTGAGACGCCAAAAAATTAGAATAAAACCTCAGATTTGGACAAGTTATAATGGTTCCTGATATTATGTGGATGACATGGGTTTCCTATAATCAAAGTTCTTGCCAGCTGCCTTCCTCCAGCAGTCAAGGAGCCACTGCAGCAAACACGGCTGACCTGACAGAATTATTAATTCTACAGCCTCAGCACATAGTGAGACATGAAGGCAGCTTCATCTGGGGCCCCACAAAGCTAAATGCATGGCAGGGCACAGGTCTGAAAGTCCTAAGAAATGTGTGAACATGCATCACCTATGTGTGCTCCATGCTGTGCAAATGACAAATACTAATCTCAGAGATGTAGGCGAAGGGTAGGAGTGTAAAAGGGACAGCTATAAGCATGAGGGCAGAGGGGACAGCTGAGGAGGCAAGGCCAGCCCGGAGGGATTTAACTACACACACACATGGAACACTGGAAAGGTCTAAAGTCTGGTGAACATCAAAACTGTGCAAACGGCCACACGGCTGGCACTACCACTGTCTACTACAGCTCGTCTTTAGTCAAACGTTACTGTTGTTGTTCTTACCAACACGACAGCACATGCTCAGAGCCCACTCCTTTCCCTCTGGCCAGAACTGGACACTGTCAGCATTATTGGTTTTCCCTGGGACCAGGCGGCAGCCCGGCTTGGATTCAGTTATGCAACACCTCTACATTGATGTCCCAGCCCTTGAAGACTTCTCCTTGAACAAAACTGTTCTGAGATGTCCATGTAAATCTGGCTGCCCAGGAAGTTCATTCCCTTTGCCATCCCTCACAGGCTGCCCCTGAGGCACATGCAAAACTGTTCTAGCAAGGTACCAGTCAGATCCCTCAGGAGACTGTTGTGGCTTTGGGTTTTTCAGCGCATCCCGTCCCATCTGTTACCTGAAAAAATCTGTTACCTCACGCTGTGAGGAGAGGAAGCTGACGCCCGGGGGATGAACAGTCGGCAATTGCGATACAAAAGAACTGGCCAATGGCTCTAGCATTCCACGGAAATCTTCCAGGGAGGGGGAAAGGGGCGTTGGGCGCTCTTTAGCTGAGGGGGAACACGGCGGCTGTACGGGGAGCGGTGCAGTTCGGCTGGTTCCTGGTGCTGGAATTGTCCTGCTGAGGGTCTCGGTGCTGCTGCGGAGCTCCCCTTGCTGCCCGTCTGACTGGGGCTTCTCGGCACCCGCCAGCGCCGGGAGACCCTCACCATCTCCGCGGGTGTTCAGGGGAAAACAGGCCCCCAGCTCCTCCCTGTCTCCGGAGAGAGCAGCTCCCAGGTGCTGACCGGAACCCCGGCCCTGCCATCGCCAGCATACTCACAGTGCACACATGAGCGCCTGGGGAAAGCGAAGCCCGTGCGCAAGAGGGGCAGCACCGCCGAGGCCACGAGGGCAGCACAGCCGAGGCCATGAGGGGCACCCCCGAGGCCATGAGGGCAGCACCGCCGAGGCCATGAGGGCAGCACCGCCGAGGCCATGAGGGGCACCCGAGGCCATGAGGGCAGCACCGCCGAGGCCATGAGGGCAGCACAGCCGAGGCCATGAGGGCAGCACAGCCGAGGCCATGAGGGGCACCCCTGAGGCCATGAGGGCAGCACCGCCGAGGCCATGAGGAGCAGCACCCCCGAGGCCATGAGGAGCAGCACCCCCGAGGCAATGAGGGGCAGCCCCCGAGGCCATGAGGGGCAGCCCCCGAGGCCATGAGAGGCGCCCCCGAGGCCATGAGGGCAGCCCCCGAGGCCATGAGGGGCAGCCCCCGAGGCCATGAGAGGCGCCCCCGAGACCTTGAGAGGCGCCCCCGAGGCCATGAGGGCAGCCCCGAGGCCATGAGGTAAAGGCTGTTACCGGGTTTCTTTGGGGTTGTTTTTTATAGTTTTTATTGTTGCTGTTGTTCTGTCTTGTTACATGTAGACACAGACACACTCACACACACACACACACACACATATATATATATTTTTTTTTTCCTAGTACGAAACTGTTATTCTGTTTTCCCATACTTTTGCCTGGAAGCACCCTAATTTTCAAAGGGAGGGGTCATCTTTCCATTCCAGGAAGGTTTCCACCTTCCTTGACGTATATTTGTCTTTTAAACGAAGACAGACAAATCGTTCTTCCCAGACAAACACATTTCATGGTGATAGCTCAGGATGTCCCAGTGGTCAGGCCACCCAAACCCCGGCAGTGCTGGCTGGACAATCAGACAGTAGGCGTTCTTCCAGCAATGGCATCCCAGTCCATGAAGAATGGGAAGCATTCACAACAAGCCTGGGTTTATTCTAGCCTGATCTCTCTTGCACCTTCACACAGACTGCAGGCACAATCACAAGCAGAGCCCACCAACAGGGCCTTGCATATCACCCCTACACATCTCCAGGGCACTTATGGTGGCGATCATTCATGCTCTGCAGGTTGAAGCACTAGGTGGAAGACGTAATTAATTTTTACTTCCATGATCATTCATCCTCCAGCACCTTCTGCTGCTTCTACTCAATCTAACTTTTCAGGAAGATGCTGGAGGATAAGCCTGAATGGAACAACACTAAATCCACTGTAACAGAAGTGGTCATATGAATTGAAGAGTAAGTAAAACGATAGCTTTGCATCTCATGTGCTGTCTCTGGAGGATGAGACTGAAGCACAGGCTGCTTGCCCTTGACAGGAAAATTAATCCACAAACACCAGAGGTTTATGTCCAAAAAAGAGACAGAGCAGCCCTGTAATTTTATTCAAATACAGGGAGAGGCCATGGGGCATTTCCCCTGGTGTCTCTCAAAATTTGAGGATGCAGCCTCCTTTTTGTCCTAATTTCCTGGCCGCATGTCCATCTCTCTTCCCCATTGCCTGAGGTACTTCAGAGGCAGAGACTTTGCAAAATGTCTCATACCTGAAACCCCCTTCTAATGTATAACCCTCCCCCACTTTTGTTTTCTTTGTGGCAATCCGTGGAATTCCTATGGAATTTATGATTCCTTCCCATTGTTTCTTTCGTCTCTCAGTATCCAGTTTTATTTATCAGCAGACTTACAGTTTGTCTGTGAAGAAAAGTCTCTCATTCCATTCATCAATCAGTAGAATCCTTCCCATTGTTTCTTTTATCTCTCACTGCTAGTGTTACCTACCAGCAGACCCACAGTTTGTAAAGACAAATCCCTCATTCCTTTCACCCTCAAACAGCTTCAAAATCACAGGACAAAAAGTCAGCCTGGGCACAATTATGTGTCCAGTGCCTCATTAAGGCTAAAGGACGTTTGACTGGTCACAAAACATCCAGGCCTGGATGCTGTGAACAAAGGTTTGTGTGCAGCCTTCCCTCCGCCAGGGCAGCCAGAGGCCCCTGTGAGCTGTCCACAATGGTAAGGCTTAAGCACGAGTGCCCAGCTGGAAAAGCTTCCTTCCCCAGCAGTGTGTAAGTGTGCATGAGGGAAGCAATAGCCCGAGTGGCCCTGTGCCAAGGCCCTGAGGGACCCGCTGGGCACACACACTGACAGATGTGTCCTGGTGTCCTCTGCAAGCCGTCCCACATCACAGGGCACACTGACCCCCAGAGTGGAGCACGGCTCCTACACTCCTCAGCTTCCTGGTGAGTGTAACACGGGATCCTTTCACCCTCACACAGGTGGGGGAGACCTTGCAAAATAATACATCCTAGCAGAAGGGCAAGAGAGTATTTCAGTTTATCCATCTCCCTCACCTACCATTGACCACCACGCTCCTTTAGGGCAGTGTAGTTCAACTCCTGGGATAAAATCCTCTCTAGTCTCAATCCTCTTTCCCTAATTCTTCAGAACATGTTCTGTTGCCTTGATTTCCCTTGCCTGCTTGTTCCTTGAACCTGGCTTTCTCACACTTCCCTCTCCCTGTGTCTGCCTTCAGCCAGCGCTGCATCCTGAGTTTCCCTGTGCCATCCCACGCTCTGATATTTACCCTGGGAGTTACACGCCCCCAGCTCTAATCTGATCCTCATGGAACAGCAGGTTCATTTAATCACCGGCTCAGAAACTGCAGACACATTTTATTAGACTTATCTCTCCTAACGATACAGTGATAGCATACCACAGCACCATTGAGAGCAAGCTACTACTGCTAACCCAGCTGACTCCTGGCTCCTTTATAGGGGAATAAAGCCAAGGGAACGACACACTGTGTCACTTCATAAACCCAAACAGAACACAGCGCGGCACTTGCTAACTACAGCTCCCCAAAGGGATGTGTGATTCACACATAAAGGCACTCCCAGACCCGTGAGCTCTGTCTGTGAGCAGAAAAAGCTGTATTCTGGTCTAGTCTGAATTCCAAAATTTGTGCACTATGAACATAATGCCCTGTGTCTAGAAAAGCTCAGAGTGCATTCCTGAATGTACTTCTCATGGGAGTAACAGAAACCTTTTAATTTTTTTTCTTTTTTCTTCTCTGTAACATCATCATTAAATGGATTTTAAAGAGTAAGCACAGAATATCCTGAGGAAGGCTAAGGTGAACCATGTGACAGAACAGAGGAAGGCTTTTGATTGATTTGCATGGAATCCTACTAGCACCTGGTTTCTTACACTCTGGGAAGTTTACATCACTTCCCTGCCCCCCCACTCCCGTTCTACTGACGCCTGATAATTGTCACCCTCCCCTTTTGAAATGTACTTAGCAAACAGATGTACCTGGCTATCACAGGTGCCTTCTCATAATCCTAAAAAATGCACAATTTGCTGATTCCCCTTTTCTCTGTGCAAAGTTTAAATTCCAAACCAGCTCTGGAGAAGAACAGGCTTTCACAGTGAATGCCACCTTTTCTTTCACAATTTACAATTTTGGCTACAGTTCATACTAAGCTTTCCATAGGGAAGTTTCATCTAGGTACAAAGAACTCAGGCAGAATGAATGGAAAAAGAAAACACACTATAATTTAACCACGTAAGAAAACCCAAAACCAAACATGAAATTAAACTGAGTCAAATTAGTGCAAAATCAGATAGCAGTGAAATAAATCTAGAACAATACCCAGATAAAAAAACCTACTGAAAGTTTAGCACCAAGAGCTATGACTACCTCAGCATAGTGCATCATTTCCAAACAACTGTGAACTTCTCTGTTATGCAGACAAAGAAAACTATGTGTTCATCACAGGCTCTGCCCAACACATCTCTTTTCATCTGAATGGATATTAAGATTATCTAGTAAAACATTTACCGCTGTATTTCCTGATCTATGCCACTTTCCCCTCAGAAAAAGCCCAGGAAAAAATTAAGATTGGTCATGGAGTCATAAAACTCCAAACTTAGAAGCATCTCAGGTTCTGTGGTGTCTCAGTTTATGTTTAGGGCAGAAACCCCAAAACACCGACTTGACCTTTGTGTTCAAGACTACACAAATAAATAAAATATTTTTCTTAAGAGGTTTTTCTTTGCAGAATAGGCTAAAATACTTTTCTCTCAGGCAGATGGAATAAGGTTGTTGCTGAGCACTAATGTTCAGTCAGCACGAAGGCACCGGGACCTCGGTCACTTGCACCTTCTGGCTCCTGCTGCTGCCTGGAAACCGCTGCTCCAGGACTGGACAGGAGGCAGAGGGGAGCCTACAGCAGCAGTCCTGCAGAATGGATGCACAGGAACTGACACAGAGCACAAACTAAAACCACACCAGGCAGCAGCAGACTCCTGGGTCTGGGCACTCAGGAATTATGGCATTAGTTCCAATGGAAGCTTTCCACAGCTCACCCATAAGAGAATCCAACCACTTGGGCCTCGAGGTCTCGTTGCCCAGTTCCATGAGTTGAATGGTTACCCCATGGGGGGGCACTGATAGACAAGGTGTAGCTGATACAAGGCAAAGGTATCTTCTGATGTAAAACACAGCTTTAACTTAATTCTTTATTCGTCATAGTTTATATGGGCAGACTGGCCTAAAATTTTATAAGAAATGTTTCATACTGGGATTTGTTTCATACTGGGAGCTTTATTTCCACAACTGGAGAAGAACTTATTCTGCTATATAAAGATACAGAAATGTAATCTTAAAAAACTCTGGCACTTTTCCTGCTTGTGTAATTCAAAAAGGATCTCAGTAAAGAAAATTCAATTTGGCAATCCATTAACATAGATTTGATGCTCTCTCTGTTCATATCTTGATGTCTCACCCCTTTCAGAAAAATGAAAATAACTCTTGGTAAAGAGTGGCTGTTCCCTCTTATTAGCCCAGTATATTGGCAATTATTAAAACCCTAGGAAAGCTGCTGAAGCTCTGCTGACTCATGGTGGCCAATAACTTATTTGTTAACTCCATAACCAAGGTGGAGGAGGGAGAGAAAGAAAAAAAAGAAAAGCCAGAGAACAGGCAAAGTTTGGGAAGAAGGCTGTGTGCCAGCCGTACACTAAGTTGCATCAATTCTTCAGGAGAAAGGATCTGGATGATACTGGAAATTTTACATGCTGTGTTTGAACCAGGTGAAGAGACAAACCTTATTTCAACCCATTTAAGTTTAGGAACCTAAAAGAGTCATTTCAATAAGAGTTTACCTCTCTCAGACATCTACTGTCAACGGAGGAAGAGCAGCAGTTCCAAAAGACAAATTGACTTTCCAAAGGTCTGAGCTGTCTTCTTCCTGCTCCATCAAGAACAGAGACACGCCAAGGCAGTGATGGAAAGCCTATACCAGGAGACCAGACTGGCACGTGACACTGCTGTCAGCAGAAGAGCTCAGTTCCCACTGCACTCTGCAGTTTGTCACTGCTCCTCGACCCTACAGAGCAGACTGCAGAGCCCCAAACAAGCTGCAGCAGAGCACGGGAGATGGTGAGCTGATAGGGATTAATGGAGCAATTAACCCTTTCCCTCTCCACCAATCTGCCCCAAAGAGAAGAACTCTCACAGAATGTGCCATGACGCAGGAACGTATTTCTGACATGAAAGATGTTAGTAGGTGTTAGCCAGGAATGACTGCACTCCTCATTTGGGAGCTCTGGTTTGGTTCATTGATACTTGTGGGATTACTGTAAACCTGAGGTCATTCACAGCCTAAGTAGTAGCAATAGTGGCATTTTAATGCCTGCAAAATTTTAGATTTCACCTCATTTTAAGTTATTCTATTCTCACAGCAGTGAATAATTAGGGAAAAGCCAGAGCACATTATTCGAAGGGTACAGATTCTCTCCCAGAAAGGCAGAGTGGTTCTCAGCACTGTCTGGCTGCATTTGAAGACTGCACTCTGCGCTCCTCTTCTAAGGAGCAGCACAATTCTTCCCAGCCCCCTGCCCATTCCTGCACAAAAAAGAGCCAGGATTTTCCACTTGCCCACCATCATCTGTGATCACATATTTCACAGTGAAGGAAGGCTGCCAGCATGGTGGATTTGCTGTAACACCATCTTACCCTTGCTCTGCCCAGATGAGAGCGTGTATTTTTTCCCCACAGCACGCAGGGAAGAAGGGAAAACCAAGGAAAGACAAGGTGGCTCTCTTGGTGGTATTTGATGACTGTAGAGCATCACACATATAAAAAACTCAGCATTACTGTACCTTCACATAAAATCCTGTCCCTGTCCTGAGCAACAGTAAAAACAATTCACCTCATTAAGGTACTACACCAAGCTGCGTAGTCACTGGCTGTAAAGGCTCTGGAAGCCTGTGGTTGAAGTGTTAGCATTGTGGAACAAAGTGACAGCAAGTTGGGAAATAAATGAGCACAGTACTCTATTCTAACCTCCTGGCACTGAGCCTTTTAACAGAGAAGAAAAAAGCAAAAATGGAAAATGTCAACCCCAAAATCATTTTTCACATTGTAAAAAATAGAGTCCACTCTAAAGCATTTGATAAGAGACACACTGAGGGGTCTGAAAAATAGTGAGTGGAACAAAAAGGTTATGTGAACACATCTAATGTAATAAAAAAAAATCTTTCCCACCAAAAATTTGTATCTATGTCCTACAAACGTCACGTCAGCCCTTAAGATGAAAGTCTCCGCAGCTGCCGCTGAGCTCTTGAGCTCAGGGATGCAGGGCAGCGCTCAGGAGCACGCAGCGGGTCGGGGCAGCCCGGCACCCCGAGCAGCGCACACGGAGCTGTGCACACCGCGCAGCGAGCAGCGCCCGCTCTCCCGGGAGAGCTCGCTCATTTGCAAGGGAAGGCAGGCACTGCACATGCCCGCGGTGCCGCTGCCGCTGGGGGCAGCTTTACATAAGGCTGCGCCCGGCGCCAGCCCGCACAGTCGGCCGGAGCTCTCGGCATGCGAGCGCGGCAGCGGCGGAGCCGCGTCCCGGGCCGGGCTCCCCGCAGCTGGCGCGCCCGGCCGGCAGCGAGCCGCGGGCCCGGGGCGGCAGCTCCCGCCGCGCAGCGCCGCGGGCTGCACCCACCGACGGGCGCTCCTATGAAGCCACGCTTTAAAAGCCAGGTTCCTAACTAGAAAGATGCAAAACCGTAATATCCGTGAAGATCCTATTACCTAGGAAGAATCTGACGTTTTGCTGCGAATGCTGTGTTGGGATTGATTTATTCCTGGAGTGGTCTGCACGGCTGGCAAAGAATAATGTTCCAAAATCGGTCCATCTCCCAAGGGGTCCAGTTTTTCTTCCTGGGTGTCAGCGAGCCCTGACTCACTACAGTGCAGCTGACAGGGGCTGCCATGCTTGTGGCACACTAAGCAAAAAACAAAAGACCTAAGGACGACCTTTGAACAACACAAAGGATGGGTATGTTTTTCATGTTACCTTTTTAATTTATAGTTCATAGTTACTGCATAGCCTGTGCTTTAATTACCCCATAAACTTACCTTGATGTGATTTGTTATTATACTTAAATGGCTTAGGGATTACACCTTTTACCCAACTATTTGTCAGTAGTTATACTGAGGTATTCTTAAAGAAAACAAAAAAAGCCGAGTTTAAAAAAAACCCCAATGTGAAAAGTAGTCGAGTCAAGCTAGGGCTTTGTAAATGATTGCTGAAGTAAAAGATATTAGCATGATTGAAAAAAATGACTGATGTGTGGGGGGATAACTTTTCTAAGTTGTTTTTATTTCCAGGTTTCAATGTAATTAGGCTACTGAGCGGATCAGCTGTAGCTCTGGTAATAGCCCCTACTGTATTACTGACAATGCTTTCTTCTGCTGAACGAGGATGCCCTAAGGGCTGTAGGTGTGAAGGCAAAATGGTATATTGTGAATCTCAGAAATTGCAGGAGATTCCCTCAAGTATATCTGCTGGTTGTTTAGGTTTGTCCCTTCGATATAACAGCCTCCAAAAACTAAAATACAATCAATTTAAAGGTCTTAATCAACTCACCTGGCTCTATTTAGACCATAACCACATCAGCAATATTGACGAAAATGCTTTCAGTGGAATACGCAGACTAAAAGAGTTGATCTTGAGTTCCAACAGAATCTCCTATTTTCTTAATAATACCTTCAGACCTGTGACAAATCTCCGGAATTTGGATCTGTCATACAATCAGCTGCAGTCTCTGGGATCTGAACAGTTCAGGGGCTTAAGGAAGCTGCTGAGTTTACATTTGCGGTCCAACTCCCTAAGAACCATCCCTGTTCGAATATTTCAAGATTGCAGGAACCTTGAACTGTTGGACCTGGGTTATAATCGCATCCGGAGTTTAGCAAGGAATGTCTTTGCAGGTATGATCAGACTGAAAGAGCTTCATCTGGAGCACAATCAATTTTCTAAGCTCAACCTGGCACTTTTTCCAAGGCTAGTCAGCCTTCAAAACCTTTATTTACAGTGGAATAAAATCAGTGTGATAGGACAAACTATGTCTTGGACCTGGAGCTCATTACAAAGACTTGATTTATCTGGCAATGAAATAGAAGCTTTCAGTGGACCTAGTGTTTTTCAGTGTGTGCCCAATTTACAGCGCCTCAACCTGGATTCAAACAAGCTCACATTTATTGGTCAAGAAATTTTGGATTCTTGGATATCTCTCAATGACATCAGCCTTGCCGGGAATATATGGGAATGCAGCAGAAACATTTGCTCTCTGGTAAACTGGCTTAAAAGTTTTAAAGGGCTGAGGGAAAATACAATTATTTGTGCCAGCCCCAAAGAGCTGCAAGGGGTGAATGTTATTGATGCAGTGAAAAACTACAGCATCTGTGGCAAGAGTACCACGGAAAGGTTCGAACTAGCACGAGCTCTCCCAAAGCCAACATTTAAACCAAAACTCACCAGGCCTAAACACGACAGCAAGCCCCCTGTGCCCCCAACTATGGGAGCCACCGAAGCCAGCTCTGAGCCCGAGCACGACACAGAGCACATCTCCTTCCACAAAATCATAGCAGGCAGTGTGGCTCTCTTCCTGTCGGTGCTGGTGATCCTGCTGGTGATCTATGTGTCATGGAAGCGCTACCCTGCCAGCATGAAGCAGCTGCAGCAGCGCTCTCTCATGCGAAGGCACAGGAAAAAGAAAAGACAGTCGCTGAAGCAAATGACTCCAAGCACACAGGAATTTTATGTAGATTACAAACCCACCAACACTGAGACCAGTGAGATGCTGCTGAATGGAACGGGACCCTGCACGTATAACAAATCAGGCTCCAGGGAATGCGAGGTATGAACCATTGTGATAAAAGAGCTTTTAAAAGCTGGGGAATAGTGGTGCTTTATTGAACTCTAGGGACTATAAAGGGAACGTTTTTCTCACTTTTCTGGCACAGCTCTTCCATGTCCCTTTTTTGTACATTCATAATACTGGTCATTTTACTCTCATACATAATCAACTCATTGAAATTTAAATACCACAATCAATGTGAAGCCTGAGCTCTGGTTTAATACAATACCTATTGTACAAACCCTCTACTGATCTCATTAAAGTCTCTCTTGTTTTTAAATAGAAAACTTCTTTCATAAGTAATCCACTGCACCTGCACCAACTGTGCCTCTGTTTAGGGAAAAAAATGACAACAATGAAAAAAAACTCAAACGCAGGGTATCCCCCTCTGCCTCCCCAAACCCAGTCCTTGCTCTAAAACTCAGTTTTTGTGCCCAGAATGAAGTAAAGATCCAGGTACTGTAGTATCATATTAATTCTGAGTTGTCTGAGGATAGAGATGGTGCAGGAATAGCTCTGAAAAAATGCCTGATTGCTGCTCAACACAAGAGAGACTAAAAAGCACCCTTAAGTATCACACCAGAGGCAAAGCAGAGGGAAACCTAGGCTTAATAAAAAATTAAAAATAAAATGGTACAGTGGTATTTACTGTACTGCATTATACCACAGTGTTTCTAGGGCCAGTAGCTAGCAATTGAAACCTGTTTATGTGACTTCATACAAAAGGTGCCAGTGTTTATCCCTACATCCAGTTGCCTTTCAGAAAATAGTCAAAAGGCATTCATTAGATGAGGAGCAGAAATTCCTTATTGATGCAATTAGAGGAACTCAAATGTGCAGCAGCAAAAGCAAGACCACTTCCTGCACACATTTGTTTCAGCTCTCATTAGGAATTCTCTTTTCAGGACTGTCAAAGGCATTTATGTAGCTGAGGAAACCATTAAAATCCATCATTTTCTTCTGTTTCTGTTTATTGGCTGGGCTAGGCTTGCTAAGGTTGTGTGTTATGTTTTGCACAGTGTCCCTCTAATAACTAAATAAAGCTTCATCACTTAAAATGCCAAACACTGTGCATTTTAGACATACTACAGCAGCAAAGACCTTTCAGAGAAAACTGGTTACTCACTGATGTGAGAGGAGTACACCCAAAAATCCTTTTACACAAATCAGTGACAAATCATTTTCCTCTCTTACCAAAACCCTAAATGACATTACAGAATTCAAACATATTCAATTTTAATGTCTAGTCATACACCAGTGGTTATGGGCAAAATACAGATTTGTAACCCAGCTATTCCCTGCCTTCATTCTCCCAAAATCATCTATTTTGTTGGCTGCAGAGGAATATAATATCACCCGTATTTGCAAATAAATTGTACCTCATACTTTGATTATCAGGAAGGGAGGGTACGAAATAATACAGCAGCACCTTTATGGAAGTCAGTAATTTAATTATCTCCATTTTGCAACTTGATTTGGCTTTGTAAACTGCACATCTTCAATCACTTGGGAAGGAATATTTCTACAAGGCAGTTTCACTGCAGCAGATTAGAAAAAGCAAAGCCTTAACAGAAGGTTCTCCTGAATTGTTACTGAAAAAAACCCAATCATAGAAAATCACCTTGAAACATGCTCAATACAATGAAAACAAAGATAGAAACATCTCTTAAAAGAACTAATACACTTGAAAGGGTTTGGGCTGGTGTTTTTTTCATAGAATGAAACCATTCTCCTTTTCAAGGACTGTAGTGAGGAAATAGCTGAGGGTGGAAGCTGGAGCTGTACTGAGCCCTGCAGGAGAGACCCCATCTCCCTGAGTACCAGGACCCCCCACCATTAACAGTGCAAGTGCTTGAGACACTTCAGCAGCACAGCAGAGCTGCACCTCAGTTGTACCTTGGAAGCTGCTATTAAAAAGTCAATACACATTTAATTATCCAAGCTACTGCAGGATTCAGTTTTCTACCAGCACATCCTGGTTACCTCTGTACTGAAGCATTAGAGTTTGCTATAAACTTCATGTTAACAACCATCCCTGTACTTCAGAGGCTTTCATCTCTGCAGTGGTGACTAACATTAGGCACAGCCAAAACACAAGAGATTTGCCCCAAAACATATGGATGTTCATATATACGTACATACAGACAAATATAAATACACATAAAAATAAAATTAAATTTTTATATTTTGTTTTAGGACTGCTAACTGCAATCAGAAAATAATTTCATACTATTACTTAAGAATTTTTGTTACTCAGAAATATTCAATGCATCTTCTAAAACCTTTTAATGGACTGTGATTGTGAGAGTTGTCTATAATTGAATTGGACTTATTATGCTTTGTGTTTCTCTAATGCCTTGTCCTGAACATTACTCAGAAAGAACCAATCCACAGCCTCCTTCAGAAAGTGATACCTGTAAAACCATCACTAGCTCCCTTTGAATAATCAATTATAGGCATGAAAAAGAAAATTAGGCCAGTCTGCCATTAATCATGGAGAGTAACAAAAATCCAGCACGTGTATTCATGCACAGACATGCTCAGATCACCAGTTCACTCCCAGCCTGGGAACTGCAGCTGCAGGTATCTCCAAACACGTGGGTCAGTGTGTGATTGCTGCCATGGTCATTGACACACACAAAACACACCCAGTGGAACTCTCTGAACCTTGTGCACAGCCCAAGTCCTGTGAGCCAAGGTGTTAAATCCCACTCTAGTGCCTATGGCTTGATTTTGAATCAGCTCCACAGCCCCTTAAACACATTATGAACTCCAAGTTTTCATGTGGGCAAAACCCACATGAACTCAGCTACCCTGAGCCTCACCACTGTCAAATGAAACACTCCAGAAGCGACTTGGTTTGCCTGGCAAGGCCACCAGAGTCACAAATTCTAATAATCTTGTGGGAATGACTTGGTCTTGGCTGAGCAACTTTGAGTCCCCATGAAAGGCTGCCCCTCTCCTGAATACAAATGAAGTGCTGAAGCCTCAAAGGTTCCAGCAAAGAAATTTCTCCTTTGCTTCTCTCCAGTATCTAAAATCTTGATCCCACTTTGTCTTGGTTTTTAGATAGTTTGGTGCCAGTGTTTCACAAAACTGTTAAAACCTCACTGGGGTGATGCCAAGCAATCCTCAGAGGATGTCAAAGAGCCACAGCTATCATGGCTCTCACCAACCTGGGAGCCTTCACACAAGCATTTTAGGCACTGAGTTGAGGAAGGAGATGCGACCAAATGTCTCCAATGACTTGGTTCCTCTTTAATGGAGCTGATACTACCTACATATTCCAATTTTAGGAGAGCAGCAATTGGTCTTGAAGATGTGTGCATTTTTCTTTTTTTTTTTTTTTCTGTATGTTTTTGGGATTTGTAGTCATTTACTATTCCTTTTCCTGGGACATGTATGGTGTTCTGGGGCTACCATTGAAGACCAGGGCTTTTCAAGCTGCAGACAAAGTGCAGGACTCTTCCATGCCCAGTGTCACTGTCACTGGGTTGGCACGTACGTGTATTTAGACAATGTTGAGATGAATGTTAGATGGAATTGTAGCACCCCAAAAACGTTAAGGGCAGTCAGGACTTTCTCTGTGAGACACAGAGAGACCATGGGAAACAAACATGAGAGATTTGAGGTTTGCTGGATCACACAGAGGCTGGGAGTGTAACCCAGCCCTTGCACCCAGATCTCCTCCTTGCCTCTCAGAGAGCCAGCTCATGGGATATTCAAGTGCCATTTCAGAGAAACACACCACACAGAATGCACATCTTTGGGAAAAGAAAATAACTAATGCACTAAGCAGATTTGAGGAGACTGGTAATGTTCATTCAGTATGTTGAGATCACCTCCAGCAACTGCAGAGTAAGAGAATAATAATGAGAACAAGTGGCTTGAGTATAATGACTGCAAGTTCCTCTGCTGGCTGGCTTTCATGACTCACTATCTGCACCTCCAGACTCACCACAGCTGAAGGTTTGGCAAAGCTCTCTTTTCTTATTAGTATAAAATGGTGAAACTTCATATAAAATTCAATTGCAAAATGAACATAAATATACAATATGCCTGCAAATACAATTAGAAATTTTCAGTTTGCTGCAAGCAAATGGTCTTTGCTGTCAGCCCTCAGTGCTAGATAAATATTCCATGGGTGAATTTCTGTGGAACAATAGTGACATCCAGTGGGTAGGGAGCTTAATCACAGGTATCTCCTGCATAAATCAATTCCCACTGAGATGTGTTTGCCTCTTCCCTTTGCATCCTTCTCTGTCACACAGGAGAAGCATCAAACCCTTGCAGCATAGTGAGTACTCAACTGGATCTGAGTACAGCAGCCACAACCTGCATGTAGTGAGTACATGGAGAAAATAAGAGCAGATGAAAGCTGGCAGGAAATGGTCCATCCAGTCTGGAAGTCACTACTGCCAGAAAAAGGCAAGGAGCATACAAGGAGCTCTAACAAGTTTGTGGCCACTGGTTTAGAACTTATTATTTAGAAAACACCACTTTAATAGCCTAGAAAATAAACTCTGGCCACAAACAACTCATTCAACCTCCTAATAACAGAAGACTAAAAATTTTTTTCTTCAGTTTATAATAATGAGAGAAAGATATTATTAGACATTAAAAGAAGGACAATTCAATACCCAGGAACAAACCAAAGTAAGAACTTCTCAAAAACACACAATGTCCAAAGAGACAAGAAGCAAAGGATGCAAGATCAGATTCACAAACAATAGCAAAGTCATAAAGTGGCAAATATGACATGAATGTGCAGCATATTTGCTTGGGCAAAACCTCAGGAGCGTTTTGCTGTAACTACACTGGGTCTCAGTGACTCTGTGCCAGTGTTCCTGCTATGATCCTAACCACAGTGAGGGACACAAGACAATGAAGTCAGGATTACAGCTCTGTTGATAAGATTCAGAGTTCACTGTCCCTAAGAAGGTGCACAGGAACTCATTTCCCTCCACACTGGAGGAAATACAGTTGTAATTCTAACTTTTGATGGCTTCAGGTGCACTGGGAGGTCACCTATCAGTCCATGCTCCAGTGCTTTGCTTTTCATCCCTAGCAAGGCTTTTGAGAGTGGGTATCATCACGGTAGGACAAAGTTTTTGATTGTGGTGTGATTCTCAGGGTTACAGCAAACTCTTCCCTGGCATCACCACCAACAGAACCCAGCAGGGCACACAGGCAGTGAAACATGACAGAGCTCAGCAGGAGGTCATAACAGAATAAAAAGGGTTTTATCCAAGGCCCTCTGGGACAATTAGCTGTGAGCTGATGGCCAACGTTTTATCTCTCAGAGAACCTGCAGATCTCATTTGGAACGAGCACAAACATCATAAAAGCAAGAATGAAAAAAGATTTGCAAGTAGGCACTATCTTTTTATTCCACCAATCCATCACAGAAATTACATCTCCCTGCAAGTCTTGTCTTGCTCACGCTGTGACACCATAATGACCACAGCACTGGCATTGTAATGGAAGAATAAGCATTGTTTGCTGAGAAGGGGCAAAAGGCTAGTTAATTCCTATTTATTAACTTCTTCCTAAAGGGCTTAATGACCTACTGATGTTATTACAGGAAATACTAGATATTCATGGGAAAACTCACACATTTAAGATTCTTCGTCACTAAAATCAACCAAACTCTTTAAGAAAACAAAATATTTCATTCTTTACTTACTGTTTGTTAATGTTTCCCACAAACTCTTTTGTTTGCCAAAAAGCAACTGAATAACTGGAGATGTAATCTTGAAAAAAAGTCCTCCAAAACCCCTTCACATGTCCTCTTAACCACTAAAGCCATTCCCTTCCTGTGTTCATGGCCAACACACTGCCCATGCATCACAGTTTGCACTCCTGCCCGAAGGCTGGATTTTCCAACACCAGCACTGACACCATGTATGACTTCATAATTACACTTTAACCTTGCTAATTTTCCCAGCATTTTGTGACAGCCAAACTCTACTAATATATCACAGGGACATGTGACAAACAAAATATCTTAATTGCTCACCTACTTACCCCCCAAACCAGGACAGAAATGCATTACAAGGTTCAGTGCTTCCCTGCACCACTGAGAGGAAATCACCTGCTCAGTTCTAGGTGCAAATCCATTTCCTCCCCAAACTAACACAGCCACTACCTAGCTAGGTCAGTCTCTCAGCACCCTAATTCCTTAATGGCAGAAGAAAGCAAACCTAAGTGCAGGGACAGTGGCAGCAGCCTGCAGAAGCTGCCACCATGAACTCAGCCTTGATGAGTTATTCTCACTGAAGTCCAGCAGCATCCCCTGCACTTGCCAAGGGCTATACTGGCACTCTATCCCTAGCGTGGTGTACTGATAGGAGAACATCATGGGCACCTCTGTTCATGTCCATAATTATACTGAGAGATAGAAAAAACTCAGGGAAAGGACTGCCTGTGGCTGACAGCACTAGTAAAAAGTCAGGAAGGGTCACTCAGCTTTTCCAGAACTTAAAAACTGGAAGTAAAAATACAAAATTATAGATAGATAGATAGATAGATAGATAGATAGATAGATGATAGATAGATAGATAGATAAAAATGGAATGTCAAATAAAATAAACATTTCTGCATCTCTTAGAAGTATTTTAAACAGTTTTTTTAAGTTGCTACTGTCAGGTTCTGAGCATCTTTAGACATCAAACAAAAATCTTCTCTTTTCTTTCATACCTTACTAAATGACAGGAAGAAAATACCTTCCTATAATGTAAGACATTCTTTCCAAAGCTGTGGGACTGAGCTGGTGTTGGAAAAAATCTTAAACATATTCCATCTTACTGTTGTTGTTTCCTATGTGATTGTTTCCATCAGCTGCAGAACTGGTAAGATACAGCTCACAGGTAACATGTACATTATTCTAGCTGAGCACATCCTCCTGGCCTTTATTTCGAGCTTCATGGCAAATCCTAGGTTGTGCTGTTGGCTCTTCCCTGTGCCCTTTATGATCAGGAGCAACGTACTGAAGGTTGGAATGCCAGTTCTTCACCTACTGTCTACAGCAGTTGGCACTGTAGAACTCATGGTTCTGATTTTTTGGGCATTTGTATTTTCTAGTTCCCTAAAGGCTGCAAAGCTCACAAATAGACTCCAAACTAATGTAATGAGATTATCATCCCCTTCCTGGTTCAGCTCTGAGTCAGGGGAGAAAAGGTGCCCCAAACATTCAAAGGTACAAACCAGGATCCCAGTGAAGGCTGGGCATCAAAAGAGCCCTGGTGGGCACCCCAAGTGTCCTGGTGGGCATCCCAAGTGCCCTGGTGGGCATCCCAAGAGTGTCCTGGTGGGCATCCCAAGAGCCCTGGTGGGCATCCCAAGTGCCCTGGTGGGCCGCGATGCCCTCGGGATCACAAACAGCTGCAGATGGAGGAGCTGGGAACACTGAACAGCCCAGGGGAGATAATGAGCAATAGCAGTACATTAGTAATACAAATCCACTGAAAACACAACCATCAGAAATTTCCTTGTTCCAAAAATACAGACTTCATAATGTATATTCCAGCGTACACACTGTCTTGTTTGATTTAATTTGTTAAAATGCATTATTTAGCACTGCACAAGCAGCTATTTGGTGCTGTGGTGGGTTGTACAACAGCTGCAGGTGATAAAAGTGGAGAAAGGGAACACAGTTTACAAAAAGCAAACTGGAGTCAAACAGAAAAACACTTCAGACAATCTTAATTAGTGTGCTGTAACTCTCTTTTCAGTCTCCTATAGATTATCCTGTTTATTT
Organism: Camarhynchus parvulus; assembly: GCF_901933205.1. Classification (NCBI taxonomy): domain Eukaryota; kingdom Metazoa; phylum Chordata; class Aves; order Passeriformes; family Thraupidae; genus Camarhynchus; species Camarhynchus parvulus. Next base: position 1,691,502 of record NC_044576.1, on the reverse strand, counting down.
TAAAACAGACTGCAGCAAAGGTTTTCAAACCTGCAAATGGGAATTTAAACACCCAAATCTCACCCATTTGTTGCACCAGTCGACCACTTAACCTTTGTCATGAAACATTATCCCCCCTGCATTTCTCCCCAGAACTGGATATTTGAACAAGACTCAAGGGTCACAAAGTGCTCTGGCCACCTCCATGAAGCTATTTTGAAAAATGACCTCCCCAGAGATTTTGGCAAATCCTCTTGCAAGGGAAAGGGAGCAGCCGTGCCTCAGTGAGGTGCAGATGGGGCAGACCCACCTCAGTAACACTGGGAGGGCTGCACGATGAGGAAGGATGTTGTTAGCTGGGGAACTGCCTTCTGACCTGCTGCAAAAAGGACTGGCACTAATTCCTGGCACACAGTTACACCTCAGAAAATAGTCAGCTATGGTTCACTTTAAAAAACAGCTACAGATTCTCAAGTCTGGCTTCTTTTAGCCAGAAGAGTTTATTCCTCAATTTCTCACTAATAACAGTCATAGTAATCTTATACAAAAACACTTAGTCAAAGTATGAGAAAAGGATCATCTTTTCCTCTTCAAAGAAAGACTAACATCAAATAACATGCCAGCACATCAGAGTTTTGTTAGCAGTGCACTGTATCTTGTAATGTGACACTCTCAGATGAGCATTGCCTTGCAGCCATCTGTGACATGAGTCATATCCTCAGAGCAGTCAGCTTCATCGTGCCCTGCCCCAGAGCACCCAGCTCCTCAGAACGCCCTGAGCCAGCCAGACACATCCACTGGGCACATCACAGCCACTTCCAACTGGGCACTCATCCCCTGTGCTCCTAGGGCTGTGACTCAGTGTGATACCCTCACCATCCTCCTTCCAACACAGGATCCCTGCAGGAGGGATGGAAACCCAGCTCTGGAACTCCTCCTAAGGCTACTTGTACCTAGCTCCAACAGCCTCTCTGCTCTGGGGACTAACTGTTTGTTCTACTTTGATTTATCTTCAACAGCACTTCCCAGGTTACACTGCTGATACAAAATGCAGGCCTGCAGCAAAGCCCAGCAATATTATGACATGAGTTCAGAAGCTCCAATTACCAGACAGAAACTCGTCCTTCATTAAAGAGCAGATTTACTCCAAGCACACTGGACTACACCTTCTACCCAGCCCTGCTGCTGCTGGCAGCACAAACAAGAGTTTCATTTCTCTAGTGAGCAAGCAACAAGCACAGGAGGTATGAGGGAAAACATTCCCCAAGGGAATCCTGAGCACTGAGTCAGGCTGAGCAGAAAGCAGCAGCAGTGCAGGGAAAAGGGGCTGGGAGGGCAGTGCCTGCCTCAGTCTGCAGGTACTGAAGTCCAGCAGTTTCCATGGAGGTCTGCTTTTATGGAAGTTTGGTAAAGCACAGGAGCTTAGGCAGCCATGCACAATTCCTTGCTATCCAAAGGACAGCTGGTCTGCAGCCATAGCACATTATGGCAAGTTCTGATGTGCAAGAGCAGTAGAAAAGGATTTGAAATTGTAACATAAGAGATGGCACTGTCAAATGTGAAAGCATGTTGGATTTGGACTGTATTGGTTTCATAAATTAAAAACATCTATACATCAGTAATATGAATAGAATATATCAGTAATATGAATAGAATATATCAGTAATATGAATAGAATGCATTTTCCAAAGCCATGGAACTACTGATATGTATGCTTTGGCTTCATGTATAAACTGACATGGCAAATTCTAAATTTAACCAAGCCAATTTCTTTTAAAGCCTCATCACACTAATTACATCCATCAAGTGTGTAAAATACATTTTGTCAGCTAAGAACAGAAGACTTAAATTAAATGTAAATCCTTACTCAGCACTTTAAGCTGTTAATGGCTCTAAGTCGTTAATGAGATGATGAAAAGAAAATGTTCCTGCAGACTCTGTAGTGAGAATTTATTACAAGTACTCATTACATCCACCCAGTGCAGATTCTGAAAGTGTCCCACATTTATGCCAACACCGCAGTATCAACAGAGAGAGATACCAAAATAATCTTTGCTTGCAAATGTGCTCGTGTATGCAAGTGGGGCTCGACAGGCACGTGCCAGGGATGGGTGCCCTCCTTCCCTGAGGCAGAGGCTCCCAGAAGAGGAGCTGCCCCCATCCTGAAGCAGGGCATGCTGTCAGAATGGCATCTTAGCTCCACTTCCTGGCATTTTAATTCCTCAAACAGTGGGAACACTAATGGCTGACTGCACAGCATGCCTGGGCTTATGTATTTTTTATAATGAATTTTGATAGATCCCCTATTAGAATTAGCTCAGAAGAGCACTGGAAAGAGATTTCCAGAACTATGGATGTACCACAGCAGGATGGGGGAGAACATGAGAGTTAAAGGAACATATCCCCGTTATCTAAAACGTGCAAATTTAATTTCAATTTAGTAACATCAGGATTTATGAATTTTCATCCTTTTCGCAGGAAAAGGATTTCCTGTCTCTGCTTATAACCTTAAGGAGGGTTATTAAGAGAAATTCCCAATTGCAGAAAACCCCTAGATCAGGCTTAGTTCTCACTGAAAGGGAAAATATCATTATTTGATTTCTTTCTCAGACTTCTCTCTCCCAGTCTAGTCCCTTTCTTTCCTTCAGTCTGAGCTCCTCTCCTCTCTTGATTAGCTATTTCACAGAAAGAAAAAGAAAATCCAAGAGCTACATTTAAATGTACCAGATGCCCTTGAATTTCTGCCGAGTTGTGCCCTGTAAAGCCTTGTTTACACCTTCAGCTCCAGCAGCAAGTGAGCTTCCAGGAACAACGAAATGTTAGAGGCATTTTCACAATAGTTTTAAATTGCTTCCCCCAGTAGAGAAGACTCGCTGATCAAGTAAATAAAGTGAGGTACAGGAAAGTGATTCATGCTCAAACACGATGAAAAAAAATAAAATAAAGCAGTCTGGAATATTTGTACCCTCTGCAGGAACCCTGTCCCATCAGCTTTTAGTGAAAATTAACATAATGTTCAAAAATTATTATGCATGAGAAAACAAAAGCTATCTCAAATGATGGCCCTGCTGTAGGAGGATGCTGATTAGCTACAGAGAATTGAATTTCTGGTATCAGTGCTTTATTGGGTCGCTATATGGATTTGACAGTCAAGACACCTCCTTACACTGCAAAAACGAAGCAGATTTGCCTAAGATTAATTCCACACTAGCTTAATTATTAATTAATCTCTCCCAAATGGATTTTTTTTTAATGTACTTGAAAAGGCCTGGCAAACAGAGGTGCTCTGTGTATGGATGGGCCAGTTCTGCAGGCAGGCAGGGATGCTGCAGGGCGCAGCCTGCACTCCTTGGGCTGAGGGCTCACTGAAATGCATGGTTCTGCAGGCTCTGAGAGCTGCAGCTGGACACCCCTTGATCCCTCTCCTCAGGACCACAGAGCACCTCGTGTCTATTTAAGAGGGCTGTTGCAGGATTTAATCAAAGATTTACAATCTACACCCTGGCACAAGGAGTCTTCCCCTTTTTAAAAGGTTTCAAATAAAACACTTCTTTGTAGAGATTTTTCCTGAATGTCTGTAGCCTATGCCCCTTACCGGCACCTTCTTACAATTTAATACCTATTTTAAACAATTTAATACTTCCTCTTCCACTTCTCTGCATCCCCAACACAAAACACAGAGACTGTCACATGTTCTTTCCAGCTTAAATCTGTATGTCCAGTTTTACTGAATGAATTAACAGCTCTGAAGGGAAGGAGTAAGCAGTGAAGTGCAGGAGCTGATGGGAACCTGTGCCAGGCAGTAGATGGAGCAGGACTGAAATTCTGTGGAAATCCAGCTGCTGTGTGGCATTTGCTAACACACTGTGGTGGTGCTGCATGCTAATGCCAGTGAGAGAAAGAGGGGGTTTGCAAATCTGTGAAGCTGTACTGGCATTAAACTGTTTGGAAAACAGCCTGGAAGAAAGGAATGCCTCAAAATCAACCAATCGAAATTACCTGAAAACACAGCTCCTCCCTATTTCTGTTACACATCAGAAAAACTGCTGTGATAACTACAAAGCTCATCCAGCCAATAATGGCAAAACATGTGGACAGACCCCTGAGATTTAATCCCCTTCAGTTCAGTTTCAGCTCTGACTGTGTCTGAGTCAGTTCCTTCCCATTTTGGGGCAGTTGGTCATTCCCCCAGATAATTTCTGGCAGCACTCTAAAATGATCCTCCATTTCAAGGCCAGGTTGGATAGGGCTGTGAGCAACCTGGTTCAGTGGAAGGTGTCCCGGGCCATGGCAGGGGGGTGGAAAGAAATGGTCTTCTAGGCCTTTCCAAGCCAAGGCATTCTATGGTTCTCTGAGTCACACCCCTAACTCCAAAGCTCTAGTCAAACACCTTCACCAGGTTGGCCTGTGCTTCTTTTCCAAGCAGTACAGGAAGTCTCCAGCAAGCTGGTAACTCCTGCATCCTTCTGGAAAAGGTCTCATCTGCTTTACATTTACCTTTCCAATGAGCCTGACAAGAAGCTGTTGTCTAAAGCCATATTTTTCTATCCAGTGAGCAAATTCATCAGAGCTCCTCTTGCAAAAGGGACTGGCAGAACCCTACTGCAAGGGAGTGGAGGGCAGCCTGACAACCTCAGCAAGCACCTTTACCCTCTCTGTATGCCCCTGAAGCAGCACAGGTCAGGGAAGATCAGGGCAGATGGCCCTCCTGCTGGTTTCCCTCTGTTACAGTGTGTCATGCACAAAGCAGGGCTTGTCCCAAGGTCTCCAAGAGCAGCTTTCCCAGGATAACTGTCAGGGCAGGTGTGTTATTTTTTAGCAAGTGTTGTTTTGCTTGACAGTACTAACACTGACTGCAAGAACAACAATAAATAACTGCCTTATGCCTTCCTGTTCTGTTAGTGTTCCACACATCAGAGCTTGCAGAGCCTGTGGGGAAGAAGCCAGTGACCATTAACCTTCACTTTATTTTATGCTTTTTTAATTTCAGAAGTTTAGTTTCAGGCTTGCAGCCTTCAGGGCTGCAAAGTTGAGACTGGAGTAAAATACAGCGAAGCAGCAAATGTTTAGCATAAGTTAGAAGAGCTTTTCATGAGTCCTCATGTCATTTCTCCCAGCTCTAATGCAAACTTTATTTCAGGGGATTTAACAATTTTCTTCTTGACTTGAAGTAAATGCACCAGAGATGCTTTCTGCTTTTGTAACAAAGAAATAGCTCCTGGATTGAGAGTGGCCAGTTCACTAAGTTCCCAAGAAGTCACACTGAGTAGGCAACACCTGACTGTCTTTCAAACCCTGAATTTCTTGTCAATGGACAGGATGAATCAAGGCTGGAGGGATACCCAGGACAGCACATTCATATCTTTGTTTCTACCACCCATATGAACCCAGCTGAAAACCCTATTGCCATTAAAAAGCAGGAAATCCCTCCTGTACCTTCATGCTCCCTTTTCTTGACTCAGACTGGCCCACTGAAACTCAAGACAAAAACACCTCCCAAAGGGTAAGTGTGCCACAAAATCCCAGGACAAAGCTTAGTGAGAACCCACTGGCCCAAGGATTTTGAGGGTATGGTTACCAGAAAGTCAAGTGGCTGTTTCAGGAAGTTTACCCTTCATACATCATTCACACAGCAGAGCACTCCCAAAGCTGAGGTGAATCCCACAGACTCCCATATGCTGCAGTTTGTAAGTCACTGCCATGAAAGTAGGACAGTAGTGTCAAGCTGACAAGAGGCCTCAGCATTTCAGAATTTCCTCACTAAATAAGCTTGACCTGTGGTGACTGCAACAAATCCACTCCCCCAGCATCAGCTTGGCAGCACAGCCTTGCCTTGGCAGCACAGAGCAGGGCCTGGCTGCAGGAGGGGACAGACAGCAACACCAAGGAGCTGCACTTCAGCTGCACCCTCACTGACATGCAGCACACCAGGCAGGCATGCAGCATTACTCCTGGGAAAACTGGGGTCCTTTATTCAACTTACAGAATCATTTCATTTAAGATTTATAAAACTTAAAGACTGTACAAGAGGCAAGGTAAGGCAGCAGTGCAGAGAAGGATGGTTTCATCAGCAACAGCCCTTTCTGCATTCTGTTTATCAAAGGCCTGACCATTAATTCCTATTACACAGCAAACTGCAGCAGAGCCAGCAGGCCATCTGCAGTGGAAGGAAGGTGGCACCGCTGATTCGTTACATCTCCTACAAATCAGGGTCAGGGAGTTCAGCCATCTTGACCTGCAGGTGAAAACCAGATAATAATACACTTTGTGTCTTGTCCCACATTCTCCTCAGGGAAAAGAGCCTTGAGCCGGCAGACAGTGTCAGAAGGGTCGGGTTTTCCTGAGTGCTGCAGGCTCCCAGTGATGAATTCTGAATGCCCTCCACTGCCATTCCCTGTTCCTGCTCCAGGGAAGGCCTGGCACAGGATGCACTGTTCCACCTGTGCTGCTGCTCAGGCAGGACACTGCTCACCACTTCCAAACCAAACCAGAGGAGGCCAGAAACCATCAAATTATTTTCACTTTTCCAAGTCAAGCCAGTCCCCCAGTGAGCCAAATATCTGTTGTGAACTTTGCTAACCTTCAATTTGCTTATGTGCCCAGAACTTAGTACATAGGGACATAAAGATTTCTTCCAGATTTATATCCTCTACAGGAACTCTACATCTCTTCTCTTTCATTGCTTTGCTTGGTGAATGCAGAAATGAAAACCATCAACTTGGAAAATATTTTCCTTATTTGGAGTTTTAGGATCAAATATGGGGGGGGGGGGAAGTAATTTTCCAGTAATTCCAAACTAGAAATAAACAGCTCATCAAGTCAGTTATCTGTCAATTAATAAATTAAAGATTATAACATTTCTTCTCAACTGCTTCAACAATAGAATTACTTAGTTCTAATTGGAAATAAATGTTACTCCTTGAAGTACTTCAACATCAAAAATGTTGAAGCACGTTTCATTAGAGAGTCTCTAAACACTCTGCAAGACATTATCAATGCCATTTGTACAGAAATGAGGTTCTTTTCAGGCCATGGCAGCACTGGGAGCAGATGCTCAGCCTCCCACAGCCATTATTTTAGTGATTGTTTTCTTACTCACAAAGTGGAAGCTGGGTGGGAGACATGAGTCATGGGAAGTGAGAGCACAGCATCGTGCAGCAGCAAGGCAGCAACCCCAGACACCTCCACCCAAATTTAGAAAGGTACAGAATTTCCTAAACTAAAACATAACCTTAATCCCATACCAGCACACTTCCACAAATGTTGCTTGAAACCTATAGCCTGTCAAGCCATAAAATACAATTACTCAGTGCTGATAATCACCACTGTTGTAGCCTGTTGTGGTTTGGCAGGCTCTCCTCCTCCAGTGTCAAATATAAAACAGATGATGGTGGCCTACAGAACTTTGGGGAAACATAATGCCTGACAGCAGAGCAACACTGCATGGAAAAGCACTGTATCGCCTCCAACAAAATAAACAAGCCAGAACTCTCACAAGATTCATACCAGCAATCATCACCACCAGAATAAATAGAGGGTTTCATTTTACTTGTTTTAAAAGGCTTATTCCACTTGGTGAATTATGGCTGTTTTTTCTGAAGTGGCTCCTAATCTGATTGCTCAGAGATTTATGTACAGTCACAAGGTTGGGAAATTATTATTGGGAATGTCTATTCAGATGAGAACTTTCTGAAAATTGAGATAGGGACTAAAATCAGATTTTATGCCTCTCATTTAACAATCTATTATTAAGCTTTTTAATTGATGTCAGTGGAAATAATAACTTTGCATTCACAGTGCCAGACAAAATTCTGTTCCATTGCTTAATCATATTTGTCCTTCCCAAGATGACTTAGCAAAAGCATATTGATGCTGTGGTGTTCATTCAAAAAGACCCCAGCCTTAAAAAAACCCCACTTTTACCCCAGTGTTTGTATCAGCACCAGGAGGCAGCACTGGCCACGCCTGTCCACGATGAACTGCTGAGATCCAGCTGCAGTGAGCACAAGCAGTGACCCAGCTGGTAATGAGCACATCACCACCAATAACACGTGTGGAAATGAAAGGTGTGTCCAAACCTGGACCACATCAGGAATGTGCTCCCCCACATCCTCCACAGCAGCAGCAGCTCAGGAGAGTTCTCCTACATTCCCAGATGGGGTCAAACTGCCAAAGTCTGCTTCTCCCCAGGATGGGGAGGTATAAACCTCCCTGTGTTTTACAGGTTGAAAATTCTGATCCAACTTCTGCATCACAAAGGATGAGAGGTGGCCCTGGAGAAACTCAGAATCAAACCAGAACAGGAAAACTCTTTTCATTCCATTGTGCCTCTGTTTAAAAAGCTCAGATTGTGATGATACACAATACAATACCCTGCCTTGACTGTGAGGATGCATTTGCATCAGCACAGACAACAGCAACACCTCACAAAGGAAGCAATTCACACACAGAGCATTGAACTGTTTGTGCTCTCTCCTGAACCAAGGATATCACAATCACAGTAGGAAATGTCATATCAGACATGCCTAGCAGGCTTTCTGACTGGGTGCAACCTGTGTATAACAAGTGCAAACAAACACATACCAAAAAAAAACAAAACAAAAACCCAGAAGAAAAAAGCTTATGATAGTTAGAAAATGATGTCTTAGCCCTTAACACACCCGTGCAGGAATGTGGATCAAGTGCTATACTTCAAATAACACACCTGTAAGTGTTCTCATTATACACAGGGAAATGAAATCTTTTTATACAGAATTTCCACTAAAACCTTGCCATCCTTGAGGTCTGGCAGCAAGTTCTACAGATGAATTATGGACTGTGAATAAAAATATTTTAATAAGCCATTTTAAAATCAATTCCCTGTCCCTTGAATCAACTGCTCCTAAACATTTCCCTCAGCAAACTCCAAACCATTTCTCTTTCAAATAATCTTCCTTGGTAATAGATAATTAGACCTGACCACAAACTCAAGAATAAAAGGCAAAATATTTACCCAAAGGCATTATTAATGTACTCTTAACCAGCCTTTTGAGCTGTGTCCAGAAGGACACAGCATAGTCTTTTCCCACTGGTAACGCTTTGTTAAATACTAACAGCAGAGGTCTGTCATTAAAATCATTGCTACCATTGCCAACAGGGAATGCTTCACATTTGTCAATTGATTCTGCTTGGTAAACTCGTGCTCGTTCACGTAGCTTTGCAGAGTTCTGGAAGGTCCTGCTTGCGTTCCTAGACCTGACTGACCCAAACAATTTATATTACCTGCACATTTTGCCATTTTCCCTTTCCCAGAGACTTCAACTTGCAGCATATTAATCTAACCTGAATACCTGAGGGCTCCCTGCTGTTAACCTTCTGCCATGTGGAAAATTGACACCTCATTCCTTCTCTGTTTTCTGTCTCCAGACAGTTCCTACCACAGAAGAGTAGCTCCCCTTTCACTTCAGCAATGTTTAGCTTCCCAAACAGCCTCTTATGATGAACGCTAGCAAAGGCTGTCTGAGCCCAATAAATTCTGTCAATGTGCTCTCCTTTACCTGGCAGACAGCACTGATGAGCTGTTGTGGTAGAGCTGCCCTAGAAAGAAAATATTCTCTGTGCTGCTGCTACTTGAAAGCACCTAGGGCAGCAGTAGTTCCCTCCCCCCATTTACCCCAGCCCCTTAAATGACATTCAGCAGACTGATAAACTGCAGCTTTGTGCAGTAGGTCCAGGATCTGCTGCACCATCTCCCAGGGAACACAGCTGGGCTTCCCAGCAGAGGTTGGGAATTCTTTACGCGGAGTTCAGGGGGTGCCTGTGATGTTACCCTCCATTTAGTGCTTTCTGATTTAACTCTGCTTAGTGCCAGTTTGTAACAGGCCATGCTGCTGTTAGCCCAGACACTGCAGGGCACTGAGGCTCGGCAGGGTGTGAAGCTCCAGCTGCTCCTTCAGCCACGCTCATGGACAGAACCCGCGGGGTTATCCCAGAGCTGTCACTGCACAGGCACAGCACAGGCAGCGCTTCCTTCACCTGCCCTCAGAAAGCAGTGAGGTGAATATGAAAATTGAGATCTATCATGCTAAAAACTACCCTTCAGTAATGGGTGTAGAATCAAATTTGATTAGGGTCTTCCTGTTGTACAATGCAGAAGTGTGTAAATTGCACAAATTAAAATCTGTTTGTTTGTGGCTGGCAAATGGAAGTGCATGTAATACTAGACACAAACAGCATGCAAGTTTACAAGCATAGCAAATGCTCAGATAAAGGCAGAAAATTACTTCAAGTAAATTAAAAAAAAAATTACTTCAAGTAATTTTTATTATTCTAACAATCCATGCGTGACTGCCTCCAGAGTATACCCAAAAGAGAAGAAAAATAACATGTAAAATATTTGGTTATAAAACATATATGAAATCTGTCACATTTTTTGTTTATCTTATTAAAACACCATCTTATGAAAACTAATACTGTCTTATCTGAGCTATTTTTCCCTAAAAAGAAAAATGGCCTCTTTATCCCACAAATAAATACACCACAGATGAACATACACTAAGTAAACATATTCATAGACACCCCACACATATAAACCCAGGAGGCACTGCTTATTAACCACAATAATTAAATACCATTAAATGGTACCCCCAGATGTTTTCCTGGCACCACAGTCCAAACAGAACTTCTTTGGAATGCTGCTCCACATGAAAAGAGCCAGGCCTGTGTGCTCCCACAGCAGCTGGGTACCAACCCCTGGGCTGGGCACTGTCCCTGCTGTTCCAGAGGTGTGGGACTGGCACGGGGGCTGAGGGGGGAGAGGGACTGGCAGCCGCCCTGACCTTCATGGGAACAAACTCTTCCCTAAATTGTGAATGTTCCACTGTCATCCACTCATCCAGATCCACAAGTGAGACACAGTATCATCCTAGTGGCAGGAATAGTCTGCTTCGTCAAGCAGAATGAGGTGATGGATGTTCTGGAAGTGAAGTTTAGATGACCACTTCATTAGGGGTTTATTTAAAGATCCAGGTTTCCATTGGCAATTTCCCTTTAGGTGGCCAAAACAGGGGTTTAGAAGTTTAGCTCTGGTTTGAACATTGTGCATATTTGTTTTCCCTTCACAGCTCCATGTAGTGTTCATTCTTAATGGACTCCATTATCTGTAGATGTGTATTTGGGAGAGGCATACCCTTCCAGCACACCAAGCATTACAACATACCTGTTGAGAAAAGCTTCACAAAATTGCCTGATGTGCAAAGGCAGAACTATAGCAATTTTCACAGTAATAAAATGCAGGCCTTTATTTACAAAGAAATAGAGCAATATCTATCTTGCAGGTGCTATCACAGAAGGGGTTATTTTTACTTCCTGTAATAAACTTAAGCAAACAAAATCTAAATGAAAAACCATTTGCAACTAGGTTACAGAAATTTTAACTTAATATGGAATATTGTGAGTTCATTGCCTGCTATTATCAGATCAGGATTAGGTGTATTTGTGCTAAGGCTGTCCTTACAGCCCTGTGGAAGGTTTAATATTCTTTCATTTCTGTAATAAATCAGCTGTTCTCTTCTTGCACATAAAATGTTACATACTTGTAAAACAGCATCTGGTGGAGAGAGAAAGGAGGGGATGTGATTGACATAGGAGTCCAAAATCTGCTGTTGCTCAAAATCCCATTTTATTATACAGCTTTAGGCATCCACTGCAAAAGCAAGACTGAAGATTTGCTTGCATTATTCTCTCCATGATATATTATGGACAGTAACAGCTACCATTATTTGGGGAAGTGATTTGGACAAGCTTCCAGAGGAAAGAAGCATGCAGAAACATTTTACCCTAATTGTTTGGGGCTTATCCTTCACTAGCCAGTAAAGCATTCTCTTTCCTCACAAAAAACCCTGCAGTTCCCACTTGTCCTTGTATCACTTGCCTTGCATTTCTACAGTGAGACCAAAACAGCACCAAAAATGTATCAAATGCTGTCAACAAACAGCATTTCTCACAAGGTTCAGGGCAAGTCTTTATGAGGTTCAGGGCAAGTCTTCAGCCTCTGTGTCTGCAGCTAAGCTCAAAATCCATCACAAAAAATATTAACTAATACTGACTCAAGAACAGATTTAAGCTGCCAAGTGAAACAAAATTCATTGGAGTCACCCACTCCCATAACATAAATCCATAATAGAGCACAGACACTCCCCAGTCCGACTGCAAAGTTCATCTGAGTAGCAACACTTGCAAAACAAGCTGAGAACCGCCAGAGAAAGAGACACATGTGGGGAGACTTTCTGTCTCCTTTTCCCTGTCTGTCTTCAGGCCCATGGGTAGAAAATGCACTGGCCAAAGTCAAAGGCGAAACTGTGTTTCCCAAAAGAGGCAGAAGACAAAAAAACCCTAACCAAATACTTATGTGTTTCTATGCAAATGCTGAGAAGGTTAAAAAAGAGATGGCTAGACTACAATGCCTACCTGTAAGTATGTTTTGATTAATATCAAACAGTTGGAGGAAAGAGATAATTATTGATACTTTAGTTTCCAGATAAAGGATTTTAAAAATGCAATAACTCATGTCAGTACAGGAATCATGTCAAGAAATAGTATCACAAATATCTTAGAATCATATCAGAGCTTGGTGAAATGTACCAACAAGAAAAACAGAATCTCTACAAAACTCCAAGTCCATGCTCAAATACAGGAAAATACATTATTAAGGACAATCTAATCTTTTCCATTTGAGAAGAGCAACCCTGTTGTGTGCAGAGAAACTGGAATGATTGCTAGCACAGGAAAACAGCAGTAATGGCAGGGTTTCGTTATTTCAGACATGCTGTGTGACAATTCTGATCTGTAGATTGTACTTCAGGGAGTGACAAATAGGGCACCCACTAAAAAAAGCCACCTTGTGACACAGCCCCAGCAGTGTCAAGGTCCTCATCAAGAAAATTACTACCAAAAGGCAATCTGTAAGAGAGACCCTGATACAGTAAGATTCAATATCTCTAAGGTAGACAAAAGTTTTAAAAAAATTCCACTTGATTTTAAAAAGGTGATGTAACTAAAAGTGAAAGCTTGTTAAAATAAATGGAATTTCAAATGTGAAGTATTGGCAAGTATGTGAAGGTTATGCAAGCACAGCATAGCAGGAGGTGAGCCTATCCCAGCCACCCCAAAGAGCCCTGCTGAAAGGCTGACAGCAAACCAGCCATGGGGCTGGGAAGGCACCTCAGGGGAGGATATAGCAACAACAGCACCAGGAAAGAGCATGGCATATGCAGGTAGCAGAAAGGAATATAAACCATGGCAGGTTAGCTGTACAAAACACACTCTGACAGGCCACAGAAGACTTTAGGTAGAGAGAATTGCAGCACTACGAGAACCTTTAACACAGCATCACTACGTCAGGAGCAGGATGGCTGCCAGAGTCTGTGGGATCAAGCTGGACTGCCCACAGAAAACACAGGGACTGCACAAAAACCAGATGGATCCTTGTGCACATTTAGTACAGAAAATCACTGGGAGGTTTCCATAGATGAAACAGTGATGCAGCTGAAAATGTGGCCAAAAATGAACTGACATTTTATTGCACAATAAACTGCAATAGTAAACTGTAAGAACTCACTAGGACCGGCCATAATTCACCAAGCAATTCAGAGATAAAGTAATAACCTCATCTCTATAATGTACATTCTAATACTTTAGAACCTCAACAGCCCCAAAAGGAACACAAGACAGCACAAATGACAGTGTCTTACTAGGAAGCTTTGACCACCAGGAGCAGCACAGATTACATCCATCCAATGTGGATTGGAGCAGGAGCAACAAGAAAGCACCAAAGTAGGAGGCAAGTGGACAAGTCCTGTGACAATTACACTGGACAAAGGGTTAGGGAGAGCTTTTAAAAGAAAATCCATACCTCACAAAGCTATTGAAACTTTATGTAGGACTCAAATAACAGCTGGGAGAGCTTTACAACTAGTTCTTGATTAAAAGATCTAAAAACCTATTAAAATTATATCCATGGAGAGAACTGATTGTAAAATGTAAAATCAAAATTGGCACACACAGAGAATAAAATCCAGCTTTCAATCCCACCTGTCTCACCTGGGATTTTCAGAGGTTAACAGAACTGGGCACCAATGGGTAGTTCTTTAAATACTGGAATTGAACATTTTCTGATGTGGTTCTGTGACAAAGTGAGCTCCAGCCATTCCACTAACAACTTCCTCCAAGTCACTTTGCTATTTCAAGGTAAATTGATTCCTGGAGTGGTGTCACTTTTCTGCCTGAACATTGTAATTATACAAATGCAAGTTTAATAATCCAAGCTATCCAAGTTTAAAATAGACACATTGTTTTTCTTTTGCCATCACTGTTTCTCTACCTTCAAAATCTCTCCAGCCCTGATTTACCCCAGTCCCAGGTATTCCACAGCTAACAGCATGACAGACATCTCACACAAAGATACTTTTAAAGTCTACAGCATGATAAAAGTCTCCAGGCAGGGAAGGTCTATGACCTCTCCCTTTTCCCAAGAAAGGGAAGCCTGTATGAGTTGTACCCCAGGAGAGGCTGAAGCAGGAGCTCACCAAAGGTAGAAGGAGATGGGTGGGGGACCCTGTGTCACAAAGCCCCCTTGGAAGCTCTGCTTCTACTTCTCAGTGCCCCTCTCCTCCACAGCCAAGCTGCCTGAGCCCCATTCAGGGGGCAGCTCTTGTCCTTCTCCCCTTACGGTGTCCCCATCAAGCCACACAGGGGCTGCACAGCATGGCCCTGGGAGCTGTAAGCCCTGGGAGCTGTGCAGCCCTGGGAGCTGTAAACCCTGGGAGCTTTGAAAGCAGAAGGGAAAGCAAGAATAAAGTTAAGAGTGTGGGGAGAGAGCAGGGAGTAAATGGAGCAGTAGGACAATGAAGAGGGGAATCCAAGCATTTGTGGAGACACAGGGGAGCTGGAAGAACCAGGTGAGTGCAGCTGAGCAGGTGAACACAGCAGTGTGAGTGAGTGCTGCACTGAGACACAGGCATGGGGCTGCTCTCTGCTTCATCAAGATCAGGCACAAAAGCCTTTGAGACTCACTAAAGCCCTGCAGTTTAATAAATCTGAACAAAAGTGCATGGTGTGTCCTGCATACACTCCAAAGGAAAAAGAAACTACAAATGGATCTTTAAAGCTGTGCTAAAAACCAGGAGTGTAGAAAACAAGTCATACAGCCACTCTTTCCAAAACCAACCCTTCACAGCCACCATCTCCACTTCAATCACTATTTCCTTAACCAGACCCTTAGGGGAAATGGAACAAACTGATTTAGGCTGGTTTTAAAGCTACACCCTCAGTGCCTAAAGCTGTACTGTGTGCCCAGCCTTGGGGAACACCTCCCATCCATGGGTACCACTGCCCCTGGCTGAGCACATGCCCTGTGAGCAGGCTCTCCATGGCCTCAGCAGGCTGCAGCTGGGGACCCCAACACTCCTGCCCTTCCTGCCTGCCCACCCTTCACCCTAAACACAGCCCTGGACAAGAAATCCCTCCACTGCAGGGAGGCTGCTCAGGACACTGAAGGCAGGCAGGGCATCCATTTCTGCCCAGGCATGTTGGGCAGCTCACAGTTAAACCTTCTGCTGCAAAGCTTATGAATATTTTTCTATTAAATTCTACCAGACAGTTTTTGAGCAGATCTACTTACAGACTACCACTGTGACTTCCAGCAGAAACATTAATTTAATATGCTATGCTAGTACTTCCCTTACAACAGCAAGAGAGCAAAGAAAAAGCTTTATAATGCAGAAGAGATCTGGATTTAGCAATTAAACCTTCATTTGTATTTCATTTAGCAATATGAGAATTCTGCCAACATCTTCAGAAGGCTTTTAATATCCCTGCATTAATGCACAGCTCATAAGGCAGCAGTGCTTTCGTTTCACCAAGTGCTCTAGTGCAGCTGCAGTTGCTGCCTCAGCTGCCTCATGGGGAGAACCTTCCCTGGGTGTGACTGGTTTGCCCCATCAGCTTCAGGGAAATACAAGAGAGGCAGCTCCAAAGGCAGCTTCAGAGGAGCTGGAACACACAACACTTGTTCCTAATCAGAAGCAGATGATCTTTCCAACATGCATTCAGTGACCCAACACTGCTGTTCAGAGAAGCAGGAGTAGAACATGGAACAATTTCTATGTGAAAACAAGAGTCTTTCAAAACCCAGGGATGACACAACTGTAACCCATCTAGTTTTTATGCTTTAAAAATTACTTAGAATGTAAAAAGGAATGATGCAGTGTTTCCTTTAAAGCAGAAAGGAATAATGACAATAATGACATCATGATATTAGCTACAGAAAGGGCCCCATGTCCAGAGTGTCTGAGAAAGCCAAACCATTAAGTTAAAAAAAAAATCTGAGGGAGAGTTTTGCTCAGAAAGATGCTTACAAGATCTGTATTGCCTCATTATACAAATGCAAATTCAAGGATCCATGAGAAATGAAGATTAGCTCTAGGTATGTGTTCCCTGTCAGCAGTGCAATAGGAATCCATCCTGCTTGCAGAACAAACCTGCTGTACCGGAGCTCTGCACACAGACACAACCTGTGTTTTCTTGTCACAATTAGGATTGCCCAAATCATGCACATCTTCCAGAGCAGCCTCTTAAAACTGACTCCTTATTACCAACCCTGTCAGCCTCCCATACATTTATGAGTGACAATGCTTTCCTGGCCTGAGTCACAAACTTACTCTTTTAAAACATTTTACAGCTGTGTGCAAGCCAAACTGGCTATCTTCTTGAGCAGCCAGGAAACCTGAGTCCTCCCACATGACTCACCCAGATAATACTACTGTAAGAACATTTTAGGTTTTTTTATATTTGGAATTAAACATCAAGACAGAGCAATTATTTTATTGATCATCAATAGTGAAAACAATAATACAAATGAAATTTTTATTTATTTGGCATTAGAATCCACCGTCCCAACATTGCAAGATCAGCAATTACAGTACAGAGCAGATGATTTGTTGTGAAGAGTTTTCCCACATCCAGAGCTGGGCTCATGTCTCCTTCCATTGTGCTGTAAGCTGTTAGAAAGAAGAAAAAGCTGCAGTGCCAGACTGTGATGTCCTTACTTATAGTGGCTAATGATGACCAGTGGTGTTTCCTGAAACTCCTAGGAGCACTTGTGTCCACAGGAGCTAAGGACACCATTGTCTGATCTGAAAACACACAAGGCTGGGAACAGAATAGAAAAAATTACCTTTCAGGACAAACCAAGCTCCTGCACATTGGAGTCTCTCCTCCAGCCTGGAGAGCACAGGCTAAGGAAGAGCATTTCAGGGAGGGGAAGCAGCAGCAGCTGTGCTGGGACAGCAGACACCCCCAGGAGATGCAGAGCTCTCACTTTAGAAGGTTCCCTCAGGTAGCACTCAGGTCTGTCCTGTCCCTGTGAGCACTGCTGAAGATTCCCTTCTCCAGGGGAATCTGTGCTTACTCTGACAAAGCACCAGTGAGGTTTCCATGCCCCTTTTGTACCAGGAAAAGATGAAGACAGATCATTTAGCTATTTTCCCTGTGCCTGGGACGCTGTTTCAGAAACATTTTGTAGAAAATCAGCTCCTAAGCCCTGGGCTGTGCCTGTGATAGGCAACTAGAGAGAGACAGATGGGGTGTGTTGGGTGGCTTTGGTGTGGTGTTTTTTATTAAATCTGTTCTTTTCATAGCAGGTAGAGCTATGATTTCAAGGTTATCACCCTGTTCCAAGTCTCTTAACTATCCAGCTACACACTCTCTCAAATAACTAGGCCTGTTTCATCCAGCTGATGTTGTTTCATTTTCAGCATAACAAAAAACAACCACATAACAAAAACCAGCCACATAACAAAAAATAACCACATAACAAAAACCATAACCACATAACAAAAAACAACCACATAACAAAAAATAACCACATAACAAAAAATAACCACATAACAAAAAGTAACCACATAACAAAACGTAACCATATTTCTCTGTGCCTTTGGTTTCCTTTGTAACGATGCCAGCTTTCCAGAGCAACTGCAGTGCAAAGCTCCTGTCCAAGGCTCCCGCTAACCCTTCTGGCTGCAAAGCACAGCAGCACTGAGGGCAGAAGGGGAGCTGCAGGGGTCACCAAGGGAGCAGAGGGGTGGGAAGGAGCAGGGCTGGAGCCCCAGGGCACCAGGGCACCTTGCAGGGAAAGAGAACTGAGCCTTCAGGCAGCCCTGCTGCTGACAAGGCAATCCAAAGTTTATGTACTGTCCCCAAAGCCTTCAGGAAAATTAGCAGAGTAGATAATGAGAGAGAAACTCTTATCAAGGAGGAGAATTTACTGATCATTTCCACTCCAGGCTGCAGCTTCACAGTTACTTCAGACTGACCTAATTACAGACTGTTGAAGACAAGGGTCTGATTTTCTCTCTCCCTTGCTAGACCTGGGACTGAGCACACTGAGCAGGATTTGGGGTTTCACACAGGGCTGTGATTCACTACAAATTGACTGTTGAGCTTCTTCAAATTCTTAACAAGTTACTGCTAGGCTGGATCAGCTCCTTCCCCTGGCTCAGCCCAAGCACCTCAAGGGAACATTAGATGAAATGAGGTATGAAACCCCATCTGGAGAAGAACTCAGCTCCACCTGGAGAGACAGAAACCCCCTGGGTCCTGGGCAGGCCTCCACCCCCACAGCAAGTCCCGTGGCTCTGATGCAGTCCCAGCCTTTCCAAGGTGTTTCCAGGCACTCCATCCTGCTCAGCTCTTCCCCACACAGGGGGCTCCAAGGCAGAAAGGCCCTGTGTGCTACCAGACTGCAAATGAGCAGTTCCAACATTGCAGTGTGCAGGGATGACAGATCTCAGGCTCCCAGAAACATGACACAGCTTAGCAAGATGTCAGCAAAGAACATTTGGCTATCAGTATTCCATAAATAGCCAAGCTATTGAAAAAAGCTGTTCAAGTTCTAGAAATCCATCACTTTTCTATTTTCAGGGTTTTTTCTCATTGTTTCATATCAATGTTCAGAACAGACTTCATACTTCCAAGATCTAAAATGGATGTCTTTGTGGTTTTGGGCTGGAAGACCACATACTTCAGAGATACAAATGGTCAGAAACTAATCTGTGTGATAAATGAAAAGAGGAATCAAATGGCAGCAGCTCCAGTTCTGCAAATCAATTAGTAATCATTCAAAAAATTAAGTGAGAATATCTTTATAAGCAGAATTGCCATCTTCACTTGTTTGTAAATAAGCAATTTATTTATTATCAGCACCTGCTCAGACAAGCCCTCTTTGAATCTTCTCCTTGGTGTTTCTCAGTGACAGTCAGTAGTTCCAAGAATTGCCTTTTGGCAGTTCTCTAGGCCCTTGTCCTTGCTCAAAAGCCACTCCTTCTTTGGGAGGAAATCCTTCCCTGGCAGGGAGCTGAGGCCCTGGCACAGGTGCCCAGAGCAGCTGGGGCTCCCTGAGCCCTGGGGCAGGGATCCTGTCCAAGGCCAGCCTGGGACAGGGGGAGCTGTCCCCACGGATGGGCCACTGAATACTGAGAGCTCACCCCTGCAGAGAAAGGTTTGGGAACCCCAGTCCAATTCTGCAGAATTTCTCTGGTCATTTCGTGAGCCATAATTCTGACAGCTTCTTACCTTGCCTGCATTTGCCAAGAACACTGAAATAACTGGAAATATCCAGCATTTTCTGGGATCATTGTTGCCATGAATACACCACACTACTCAGGTACACTCCAGTCTAGCCTGGGCTCCTCAGAACTCTCACAATTTATCAGGCAGCAGAGAAAGAACTTTATCCTGTAGGCATAGAACACTTACAAACAAGGCTTGTGTGAATCATGATTCTTCACTTTGTGCATTCCAGTACAATTTGTTGTAGGATGATGAATAACAGAAGTAATTATAGCACATGTCTTAATCCCATCTAAACCAGCTTCTTGGGCTTCACAGAGAAAAAATGAAAAACTTATAGAAGATCATTTAACCAAGTGGTTTTTGAGATTGACAACCTAGAGTCCCGAACATAGCTGCTTTACTGAAAAGTGGAATCAGATTACTCTTAAGAGAAGAAGAAGTAGTATTTTCCCATATTTCTTAACCACCAGGAAATATCCTTCCCCTTTTCATTTCCTATTAAAATAAAGGTGAAGTTAGTGACTCAAAGAAAACTAATGCTGTAAATTATTGGCCTCCATAGGTCTGAAATGATGGCTGGTACCACTGAATCCTTGAAACATGGTTGGAAGAAGTAAGTGGAAAAGTTTTCTACACTACTGTAGAATTTTCTAGTGGTGTGAAAGTGAAGTCTTGTGAAGTCTTAAATATCTGCCTGACAGTATAGACAGAAGTGATTTACAACAACCAAGTTCTAGTCAAAAGTAGCTTGCACTGAGCTGACTGATCTCCATTTAACATGATTACTTAGCCATGAATTAAAGTTAGAACTCTCTGCCTTTTCAATGTGAAACTCAATTTATCCCAGAGTGTCTTTCACACTTGATGAAAAATGAAAAGATGAATTCTTTCTGTTTCTTTATGTAATGTAACCACAGTGAACATGTACTTGCTGCAACATGTCATTACCCAGGTTAACATGCAGCATGGACTACCCTAGCAGCATGTTTATAGAAAACAGAACTTTTTAAATGTCACTGAGTTTAAAGAGACAATTGGAGTAAGATGAGTGAAAAATTCATTTGTTCCTTCTCCCTGAGGACAAAGCCATTGTTTTCTTCAGTGGGAAATGAAGAGAAAAGCAGGGGAACAGCTTTGCAAATGAGGATGTATAGAAGCCTAATTTACAAAAATAAAGCAGAACAGTTAATTCCATTAACTTCTGCCAAAAAGCAGCTTAGGTAGGATTCTTGCAAATCTTAAGCTTCACAGAACCCAGAGCTCCTGAGAGGCTGGATGAGGAGGGCTGGAGTGCCTGTAAACAGTGCGTTCCCAGCAGAGCTCTCAGCAGCTAAAGGCCCCTGGAGCCTGGAACTGGCTGTGCTGCTGCCAGGGGCTGCACAGCCACCCACAGGAGCAGACATGGGCACACTCACACTTGTCATGCTCAGAAATGCTCTGCTGTCACATTTGCCCAATTCGGAAGTAAATGGGATTACACACAGTGTGACCTGCCATGCAGAGGTGAGAGCAGAGCAGCAGCACCTGTCTGCATGGAGGGCAGGCACACAGCCACTGCTGCCCCAAGGCCACACTATCCACACCAGCACAAGGGAAAGGCAAGCACAATGAACTTCAGAAACATGTTTGCAAAGTGGTTTGGGTTTGCCATGCATGCAGGCCTTTGGTTCATACAAAAAAGATATAAGACTTCTTAATTTTAAATTAATATTAAGTTTAAGCAGTGCAAGCCAGCATAATGTTGAGGTATTTATTGCTAATATGCTGATTAACCATCAACCAGAAAAAATCCCTGAGCCTGTAGCATACGACATAAATAGAACTGCCTTCAGTGGGAATGCTGGATAAAATCTGATACAGGACATGGCTCAAGCTGTAAGCCTAAAGGAATAGTCTTCCTGCTATTTAAATGGGAAAACTGGTCTCACTCCGAAATAACTTCCATGGAAGGTAACAGAAGACTTGCCAGTGTTTTGCCATGGGAATTGGACAGGGCCTGAGCTCTGTTCCACTGCCAGAGGCCATCAGTCCCCCCCCTGTGTTTTCTGATGCACCAGGGAAGGCAGCGGGCAAAGGAGAGAGGGATTCTGATTAGCAAAGAAAACAACCCTCTGGGAAGCTGATTCCATAACAAATATCTCAGAAATTCTATGATCCCCCTCTAAGAATTCACCCTGAAGGATTTAAAAAATATCTGAGAGCAGGTCAGAACAAGGGTCAGAGATATTAAAACTACCTAATCCATGGTGCATGACTATTATGGATACGGGTCATTAAAATTTATGTGCATGAGACATTGTAATTTTGTTACTTAATTACATTTCAGTAGAACTGTGGATGAACGGGAGCATCTTTAAAATTCTGCCCCACCATTCTAATTAGCCTGGCACACAAATTTAGGAGGGAAAAAAATCAAGAAAACCTGAAAATAATGCTGATGGGAATGATTACATTAAAAATGGAATTGGGGGAGGAAAGAACAGAGACCAAAGTTACCTTCAAGTTGGATAAGCAATTAATATTGGCTCCAGGATATTTTATATAAAGCACAGGAGGTCTAGCAGAATTATTTCACTCAACTGTTGTGAGCTAACCCATTGCACTCAGCTGCAGATACTGCATTTTAGAGAAAAGAAAGAAAAAGGTAAAATAATCTAGAGAAAAGAAAATTAGAATAAATATTCTTTTAAAATTACCTGTGATGTGTTGAAGCAGTTTCATTTAGAAAAGAATGACAGAAACTACACAGCATTTCCCCACTTGACATTATCATTAACAAACTGGGGGGGGGGGAAACAAACAAGGGGAAAAAATCCAGTTATTTGCAATCAGATTAGGCTGGGTGACAAAAAGTTCTTTCTCAAACTCCATCTGCAGTTTTCTCTCCAGCCTCCCCTCCCCAGGCAGACAGGCTGGTGTGTCACAGAGCCTGTGCAGAAGCACAGTGTCTGCAGCTCAGAGCAGCTCCCAGTCAGTGCCACCCCAGCTTCTCAGCTGCCAGATGTTGGCAGAGAATACTTAAGCTCCTTACCAGCCACAAATAAACCCCCCCAGTTTATCTGAGGTTCTATGCAACTTTATTACTTCCAACATGAGGCTATCAAAAATATAAAATATAAAAGTGGTCTTAGGCTAAAGCAATGCAATGGATTACAAATTTGTCAGTGTGAGTAGAAAACCAGGCTTAAAAAAAAGATTTGCATGTGTACAAATGATACATCCAGAGGAAGGTGGAGGGTTGCCAGTAGATTAGCAGATGAGGTGACCAGTGAGGTTCTAGGACCAAGGAATGACAACATGCCCTAGAAGTTTCTCTCCCCTGGATCAAACAGTGAAATCAACACTCATTCCAGTAAAGAGAGATTCTAAACCACTAAATATAGAAACTACAAATCACAGATTCAGCACAATGAGTAATAAAGGTGCCTCAGAAATACAGGAAAAACAGAAGTAGCCAGATATGATGTCATGGAGCTCATTTAAAATCTACCTAAGGCTAATTACAACAGGCCAGGCTCAAGCACCTTTCAGGATAAATCAAGTCTATCTGCTCATTGCAGGGGAAGGAAACATGGTGAAGGGATAACATGGATTCCCAATTCCATGTATGTCCCTGAAACTGGGAATAAATTCAGCTTTTCAAGGCACATCCTTCTCTACAGAAATGGCAGTGGTGTGTTCCAAAGCAGCTCAGTTAGGAGGCTGCTGCTGTGGCATGGAATTGGGCAGCAGTGAGTGAACACACAGTTCCAAGTGTTTTAGCATGCAGGGCTGTTTAGAGACAACTGTGACCTTTTGTCATGTGTAAATACACACAGTTGGAAGGTATTTAGCTTCTAGAGGCTACAAAAGGATAACATTTAGGACAAGTGATGTGCATGGCACTGAGTTGTGGAGTCCACTTTGATAGCTCATATGTCAAAGTTAAAAAAAAAACCAAAATATTGGCTACCCCATCAGGGAGTTCTGAGGTATAAAACAACCTCTGCATGAAGGGACTAAAACTTACAATAACCTTGCCTTTTCAGCATGTCTGCCCCTCAAATCCCAAGAGCAAATGGAACCAGACTTGCCTCTCATGTCTCCAGCATACAGCACAGGCTCCAGACATAATGGGCAGATCCAAAACCTGATCCTTCCAATGCAAATGGAGTTAAGGATTGCCATTTAACAAAACCTTTCTGATGTTCTCACCTTCCTTCCACCTGCTGCCAGTCAGTGAAATTAATTCAGCAAGCAGATTGTGTAAAGGCAGCAGATTATATGAGTTTAGTTTTCCTCCCTTGTGCCATGTACTATTTCTGCTACCAGCTGGTTGGAAATGCCACCTAGGCAGTCCTGGTGAAATCATGGAACTTGACAGCACTTTGGAATTCAAAAGCTGCAGAACATGAATATAAAATGTGATTAGAAATATCGAAACTGTGAAAGAAAATACAGATGGATTTCCAGAACAGGAGACTTATACAAGTCTGATTACAGGAAATGTGAAGAGACAGGATTTGTCTGAATCAAACACGGCCCTGCAGCACATGGACAGGACAGCTCATCTCATCCATGGGACTTGCACAGTTCTTAGGTCATTCCAGCAGCATTCCATGGTGCTCTTCCAGAGCCCAGAGGTGTAAGAAATGCTCTGAGAAGAGCAGCCTTTGTTGTAGTGCATGTATGTAGATCCTGCAATGCCTAGTGACTGTTCTTTGCCTGGACAATTAGGCAAATCAGGCAATTTGGGGGCTCTCCTGTATCGAGAAGAAACTCCAGTTCTCCATTTGCCCATATCATGAGGCACTAAAACTGTTACAAATATCTTATTTACAAGGACTGAATAGTTTGGCTTCTTGGTCCTTCCCTAAATTCTCACTTCACAAGCCAACTGCCACAGGTCTTGCTACAACCAAACTCCGTTTCATGTAATAGAGAAAATAAACTGAAGCAGAGAACTGACTTTTGTCAGTCCTGCAGGTCTCTCTCCTGTATTAACCAGGAGAATAGGGTAGGCCTGGCCAATCCCAGCTCAGCTGCTGCTGAGACTGCCCAGTGTCCACGAGAAGCTGCCCCTTCAGAAGGGCACAGAAGGGCACTGTGTCTGTGCAGGCTTCCCACCCAGAGCACAGTCCATGGAGCAGCCAGGCTAGGCCTGAATGGAGCACTGCACATTGAAGCAGCAGCAGCAGCACACCTAAATGCAAGCCAGAGCAGCTCTTGGATCACAGCCCTACACCTGCCCAGCAGCTGGAACTTTGCAATGTCTCCGTGCTGGACAGCTCCCTAAGCAATGTGCTGCAAGCTCTGCGATCTCCCTGTGCTCAGAAGGCCGCTGGGAGGCAAGCTGGGGCAGAGCAGTGCATCCCACGGGGAGGCAAAGGCAGCCCCAGCAGGAGGGATTCTGTCAGGGCAGCGGAGGGAACAGCTGTGTGCCCGTACCAAAGGGCTCTGACAAATGAGGCGTTTGCACAGCACAGCGGGTACAAAGGGTCTCTGCGAGAGACACAGTGTCTGCAGCTCCTCACATCTGCTTCCAGATGTTCTCAGGGTCTTCTCCCAACAGGTGAGCGAGACAGATATGACAGGTGTGATAATGGGTCTTGCAGCACTGCACATTAAGGCAATCTGTGAGCAGATCTGAACCAAAGAGTGATGGCACAGATCTTACAGGCCAGAAAAGCAGGCAGTGCCAGCCAGGAGTGTTCCATGTGCATGGAATGTACACAGACAGAGAACAGCAGAGACACAATGTCCTGAGAGCCTTTCCCCTGTGCCTGACATACCCTGGGACTTCAAACAGAGAGCCCCAAACAAAACTGCTCCACAGCCTGCAAAGGTGTTCTCTTCTCCCCACAGGCCATGCAGAAACACTGAAACCACCCTGCTTGTGAGAGCTGCATCTACCCTGAGCCTCAGCGTGCTGGGCTCACACAAAGCACACCAGGGCTCACACACACACACAGGGCTCACACACACACACAGAGACAGTGCTCACACACACACACAGGGCTCACACACACACACAGGCTCACACACACACACACACACAGGGCTCACACACACACACACACACACACACACACACACACACACACACACAGTGCTCACACACACACACACACAGAAAAGAGGCACACACACACACACACACACACACACACACACACACACACACACACACACACACACACACACACACACACACACAGGGCTCACACACACACACACACACACACACACACACACACACACACAGCTCACACACACACACACACACACACACAAAGGCTCACACACACACACACACACACACAGGGCTCACACACACACACACACACACACACACACACACACACACACACACACACACACACACAGACAGTGCTCACACACACACACACACACACAGTGCTCACACACACACACACAACACACACACACACAGTGCTCACACACACACACACACACAGGGCTCACACACACACACACAGACAGTGCTCACACACACACACACACAGACAGTGCTCACACACACACACACACAGGGCTCACACACACACACACACACACACAAGGCTCACACACACACACAGGGCTCACACACACACACACAGGGCTCACACACACACACACACACACGCACACTCACACACACACACACAGTGCTCACACACACACACACACACACACAGTGCTCACACACGGTGCTCCCCCCCCTTCCCAAGGGCTGAGCCCTGCCAGGGGTGATTCCCCGCAGGTGCCTCCCCAGAGGCAGTGCCACAGCAGTGGGAGCAGCAGCCAGAGCTGCCGCCTTTGTGTGGCCAGCCCGTGGCACAGAGGGCACAGCCACCCACTGACCCTGCAGCAGCTCTGCCTCCTCACTGCCTGTGCCCCAGCAATGCCAGCTCCGGAAAGGGACAGCATTTCCCAGTGTCTTACAGGGAACCACGACCCCCTTCTATTTTGCAAACAATTCATTGCTTTGGACTCGAAAAACAAACACATGCATTAAGATTGATCTTCCTTGTAATTACACACTAGCCCTCCTTCTAACTTTATCAGACATTTATCAGATTTTTAGCTGCAGGTTACTTAGGAAGGGTCTTATTCTGCTGCCATTATTATTGTCAGGTAATTCAATCACATTTAATGGTGTGATTTGTTTAATAGGATGCTGCCCAAGATGAGAAAGAATTGATAAATCCAGCTCCCGGTCAGGTTTCTGCCTGGTCTCAGCTGGAATTATGCCTTTGCTAACCACACACACGTTACATGGTAATTTTCTTGCATCCCTCCCCTGTGCTAGCTTTTCAAGTGGTTCTTAATTAGCTCTGGTTTATTTATGAAAGCATATTTTGCTAGACTTTCCCCAAGAGCTTTAGTAAACAGCTATATTAAGCTTGTATTTACTTATCACATCTCCTGTAATGCTTCCAAGAAGGAGGGGGAAGGGGAGATCGTTTGGAGGGGCAGAGCTGTGTTTGGGCTCTGAAGGTTACTGCCACTTGCAATCCATCTCTTCAGCCTCATTTCCTTTGGAAGCCATGCTCTGCCAAGCATGCCTGTGTGCAAATGTCCATTTGTCTCCTTTCTCGTTGGTTTCCAGCCAACCAGCCTGTTTTGGCCTAATTTAGTGGAAGGCAAAGCTCTTAAAAATACAAAATTCTTATGAATTCTGTGAACAGAATTTGAGAGAGCGCCTGTATGAACATTCCCATGAACACCAAACATCTGGTAATGCTTTCTTCCCCACACACCTTCAGTAGTGATCCTTCCATGTCCTCTTGTCTCCTTTCCTGTCACTTTTAACCAGTTTAAATCCTGCTTAAACTGTTTTGGCTTGTTCTGGCCCAGTTTGACCTCCATCTTTTATCTGATTTTTATTTTGGAATTATAGAACGTGGCACAATTTGTGTCATTAAAACTGTAAGTTCTACAGGATAAGCACATGAACATGAAATTTAAAAACTTTGAATTTTTACAATGCTTGCCATTAAAGCACTTAGAAATTAAATTAAACTAAATTCATCAAAAATTGAGTTGCAAAAATAATTTCACTTTTTTTTAGATCTCTGAAAATTTCAGAAGTTGACTAGAAGAAGTAGGCTAAAAGGGGAAAAAAATTAAAATATTATTCAATATTTCCCAATTTTCAAAACATTCTTATAATTATTTTTTTGCATTGAACAAAGAGGTTAATGATAACTTTTTTAAAAGAAAATATGCTGACTAAAATATAACTTTTAAATCAACACATTAAAAAAGGGGCCAATGTAATTAGACAGCACTTCCATTCCACAGTGCCAATGTTCTGTTTAACTGAATGGAGTAAATAAGCTTTCCCCTATTCTTGTGACCTTTCAGGAGTTGTCTTCCATGAATAAAACATCCTTCTGATAGACCCCAGGGTTTTCTAAACAAATATCAATGTTTTCAACTCCTGTGAAGATTCCTCATGCAGACTCCCCAGTGCTTCAAAAGAAACCTCCTGCATCTCTGGCCTTCAGTTGTAGTTTAGTTTCAGGATGTATGAAAGCTAGAAGCTGCGGCAGACACAGGCAGAAATAAAATAAACATGTACTTTAAAATAAAAAATGGACGAGTGCTACCTCCAAGATTTTCACTTAAGTTCACTGAAGTGAATGGGAAAAAACCAACAGCATTGAACCAAGTAGGATTCCACCCACATGGCCACCCCACTGGATGCTGGTGGCTGAAAGCTTTTTGAAGACTTTGTGTCTCTCAGAGAACCACTTGACATCTCTCAGAGCCACTTCCACAGCTCGTGTTTACATTAAGCACCATTTAGGAAGATTTCTCCTAAGTTTTCAAACTCTTAGCTGACAAATTTCTCAATAATGTCCCAGAGCAGTCGTTTGCTTACTGTACATCTGCATCTCGTGACCCTGCACCCTGTCCAGGGCTGGTGAAGGCCTTTACACAAACACAGGAGCCTGGGAGGGAAAGAAGGGACACATAATGCAGGCACAGGCTTGAAATGTACTCCCATGACTCTTTCCAAAGCCCTGAGAAAGTTAGCTAACTCCTTTCCTTCAACTTCCCCCTCTATAAAAAGGGAATATTAACATTTAACGACTTGGAGGGATATGATGAATATTAAGGCTCACTTATAAACTGCTTGAAGGCTAAAAACACTATCTAAAGGCTAAGTATCACCCCCATCATCAGAAATTCATGGTGTATCCTTTCCTCCTCCATATATATGAAGGCAGGAAATTATCTTACCATGGAGATTGATGGCACCTGGAAATTGTAGGCAGCCACCCTCTAAATTATGGTGCATGAGTCACTTCAAGGTATTGCAGTTCTTCCCTCAGTGAGACTGTATTGGCTTGAGCCAATTGTCAGAAACTGATTCTGGGGATGTTTGGGAGAGAAACTGCTCCTGCAGCTGACCTGGAGTACACAAAGCACCTGGGGCAAACCTCCCAGCGATGGAAGAGCTGCTGGCTGTGCTTCAGGATCCCCATCCCAAAACATGCATTCCAGATCACATCAGACAGGGGCTGTGCTCATTGCACCACCTGCAGCACCAGCACAGCTGGCTCCAGACCTCAACTCAGATCTGTTCCACTGTGCTGCTGCATCTCTCTGCTCCTCTTTTCCCCATGGACATCATCACCTCTGCACGCCCCCGTGGGGAAAGAAGACAGGCAAGAAACACAACTTATGTTGAAGGTCCTGTAACACATCAGGTGGGGAACTGCCCAGACAAAGGATACTTTAATCAAAAAGCAACTTTAGAATAAGAACTATTTCTGACTCTTTCCAACAATTCACAGCAAGTTTAAATATTCTCAGCAAGTTTGAATTAAGATTGCTTCCTTGATGTTAGGGGAGCTCTGCTGCTAAACAGGGGATGAAGATCAGTGATTTAAACTCTAAGAAATAACTACAGCAACACCTGAGATATCTGTAGACAAAACTCCACTGACATTTCTTTCGTAGCTTCATCTTTTGGTGGGCTCTATCTGTTAGTCTTTGCAGGAAGCAGATTCTCTCTGTTAACTCTGTCACAGCCACAGTGAAATGCTTGAGCCCTTTGGGTTTGATCTTGTGTAATGAAATAATATTGAGTGACATTCTATGGAGCAGTGTCAGCAGGTTCATTAAGTTTAGAAAACTACATCAGCATCCTTGAGCTATTTGACACCCACCCTGTGTGCCCAAACTCTCATTCATTATTCTGGAATACACCATGAGACAATCAAGGGTTTGTCCAAAGACCAAGGACCTTTAGTTAAAAATATTTGTGTGTCACAACCTCAAAATGTGCTCATACGCATCTCAAGAACAGAATACTAAAAAGGAAACAACGAAATCCAGGATGTTTTTTCTTACCTCACCTCATAAGGCTGCAAAGTGCCTCAGATTTTGGTTTTAGACTTTAAGTCTGGCACTTTGACTTCAAGGGTTAAATTTGAACTGCTAGGATACATCATCTCTGAAGGCACTGAGCAAGTTCAACAGTGCTGCAAAACTGGCTTCTTTGCTTTTCATGTTATGGCTTCTAGGCTTAGCAAGCCCAACCCTTTCAAATCCTTCCTCACGTGTATTATCATCCAGGCCTCCTCTTTCTCCTGTGAGTTCACGTCCTAGCAGTGATGCCCAAGCCCAACACAATGTATTTCCTTTCCATAACTAAGGAATATCCAAAGTGACCTCCTCCTAAGCAGGACTTTTACAAATTTTTCAGCAATCTCTGTTACCTTTGTAAAAACAGATACGAGCCTCCCATCTCCTGAGATTTTGTTGTGTGTGTATTTTCCCAGCACACAATGGTGAGAAAAGGGAATTATATGTTACTGTGTTAAAAAAAATCCAAATCTTGCTCTCTTGGCTCTGAGGAAAAGTCTGAAAATTTGAAATGAGCAGACACTGAAAACTCCAAAATTGAGGTGAAAAATAAAAATAACTTTTAAATACATTTAATACATTTAAAATTCCTCATCTCTGTTTTCCAAGCCTTATACTCTGATTTTGGACAGTCCTGTTCATGACTTTGGACCATTTCTGAAAAATTGCCAGAGCTTCATATAAGAATCAAAGCAAAAGGCATCCCAGAAAATTCTCTTCTCTGCTGCATTTACAATAACAAGATGTCTACTGAGCTGGTGTTCTCCCAGCACTGGAGTAATGCAAATCATAAGCAACTCATTCCTTACCATGAATTTTATAACTTGGTTCTTAACATCACTTTGCATTTCCTTTTCCAAAGAAAAATGAACACTGTCACACACGGCCCATTAAGAAGTGTGCTAGGGCACTTTACACACCATGATTGATGTTGGGAAGAATACTCTGGAAAAACTCAAGCTGAAAATCTCATTTGGATTAAGTTCTTCCATACAATCTCTACAAATGAGAAATGGTTTAAGGCCAGAGAAAGCAATTTCCACAAGTATTTTCACTGTGCACAAAAGACATGTGAAGTTCTGTCTTCAGCAGATGCAATTCTTCAATTTAACATTGATTTTGACTTGACAATTTTAGGGGTGACATGAGAAAAGTAATGTAAGAAAGCAGAGACACGCAGAATCAGAAGAACTTAAAGGCTCAAAACACTTCTCAAGAGCACAAGGTTAAGAAAACCTTTCTATTCATCTCAACACTGCATAGAAAGAGGTGCCAATTTATTCCTAGCAAGCTTTTTCTTCAGTTGTGCTTGTTTCCACAGGCGAGAAAAAGCAAATATATTTTAAACCAAGCAGCAACACAGCATAAAAAGACTGCAAAAAAGGTGAGGAACAGCTTAATTCTCAACCTGTCACAGGCAAGCATAAGTTTTATTTCTATCAGGAAAAAAAAAGCAAAATGTTGCTGAAGAAATGGTAAAGTACCCATTTGCCTTTTATGTTCACCAGTATCCAGTACGTACCCAGTGCAAGGCCTCCATGCCAGGCCCTCCTTCCCATGCAGCCTGTCTTGCCAGAAGAGAGATTCTGGTGTTTGTCATAGGAGCCTAGCACAGCTCACTGGAGATGCACAGGCCCTGCCCTGCCAGGGTGTTCCTGTGCTGCAGGAGCACAACTCCAACACTGCCACACCACCCTGGCCACTGACAGCTGGGTCCAAGCACCACTGTCCCACATCACCCCTTGGATACACCTGCACTTGGGAGATTGGCCCAGCTGCTCTCATTCCAGCTGGCTCTTTGTTTTATTGGAGCAGGAGAGCCAGCTCAGCATGTCCTGCCCTTCTGCTGTGCCTCTTCCAATGTTCCCATTCTGTTCCTGGCCCTTCCCCCTGTGCTGTCCACATCAGCTTTGGGGTCTCAGTGCATGAGAACACAGCAGCCCAAAGCCCCTGTCAGTACTAAGCTCCAGAGCAGTTCTATAAAGATGTGGCTGGGCATGAATAACTAAGGAGTGGCACCAACCCCCAGCTGATCAGTGAATGAACCAGCCCTGTCCAGAGGTCAGTGTTAACATCTGTAATCCAGAGATGAGCGACCTGAGTCCCAGGAAGGGAAGTCCCAGAGATGCCCAAGCCATTGGCAGAGGCAGGTGACAGGAGCCAGGCTCCCTGCACCTCATACCCTCTGCACTGCACACAACAGAAACCCCCAGGTGTGCTGACCCTTTGGAAACCCAGGCAATGGTGTTAAATAGGAAATGTGCCAATTCAAGCAAATTGTTCACTGCTCAGGAGAACTGACTAAAAATAGTCCCTTGTACTGCTGCTTTCTTGGAGCAGTTAGTTGAGATTTTATGGCTAAATTTCAGGATTTCAGGTATAGCATAGGAAGTCATATCAATCATTAAACACAAAACCAGCTTATTGCAATAATGCCACCTTTGAAGTGGAGTGTAAAAGCCTCAGAACTGAAGCCTAACTCTAGCAGAAGCACAGCTCTGGTGCAAATGTGGATATAAACCATGTTCTTTATGAAACTCAAGCATTGATACTAATGAACAAGGCCAGGCAGGTCTTGTTCACACATCCCCATAAAGCTCTGGGAACACTCAGGAGCCCCAACATCTGATGTTGTGGCATCTGCTTTCCAAGAGTGCTTCTCCAGTGGACCTTAAAGGTTTCACCATTCATTAATATATTCTTACTATTCATGAAGTTTCTTAAGACTGCTGCTGACCTAGGAAAGCTAAAATGGAAGAAAATGACAGGAAACCATTTCAGCCCCAGCAGAGCTGCCAGGCTTTGGTGAGCACCTTTCCCAGGCAGTGAATTGTAGGGCCAGCAGGAGGATGTGCATGTCAGCAGCATTAACTCTGACTAAACCTCTCTGTTCATTTAGTCCAGAAAGTACCATCTGGCAACACTGCTTTTCTCCCTCTCAAAGAGCACCTGAAATTGAGGAAGTTTCAACAGCTGAAGCAACCTTTACACTTGGAGACTCACTGAAGGGAAGAATCCATTGGTCTCAGCCCAGTCTGCCTGTAGTTAAAGCAATCAGTGCCTTGCTGAAAATAGAAGTTTTAAAAGTGTTAGATTTATTAATAGAGCAAGGGACAGATAAAAAGGTGCTGCTCTCTATCTTTACCAGATAATTCCACAACCCAGCTCTCCAGTAAATAATCTATGACTAGAGCCAAGCAAGTCCTTGCAGCAAACTCTAAGATTAAGCGATGATTTTTAAAAGATGCAGTTTCTGCAATGGCTTTTTTTCCTTTCCAAAACAGTTAGTTGCATTTAGAATTATTCTTTCCTTGACCACTGCAAAACAAGTGCAGTGTAACCCCACTGAATGCAAAAAATGTGAGGCAGAAATGCTACAAGCTCAAAAGACAGAAAGTCTTTGCTGCCTAAAGAAAACACCAGGTAAAGCATTTTACTTGCTATACTGTAAGCAGAATTAGCATCATTTTCAAAGTCATCCATTTTATCCAGCATGCCACAACTTTCAGCACTGCCCTATTTCAGGTGTTCAGGAAGCTGTCTGGATTAGGGCAGTAGTCCATTAGTACTTTACATTCCCACTGGTCTGTCCTCTTTGTGGCCTGAGAACATCAGGCACTGAAAGCATTGGTGAGTACCACCTCCTTCAGGCTCCTGACTGGATTTTGCCACTCACTCCTCTGTCTTCTCACCCAATGCTTCTCTCATACAGCAATCACTAGTTTTCAGCTATTTTAAAATAATTCTGTGATTGAATAGGCATTTTCTTAAAATAAAATGTTGCAATTGGGTGTCTTAGTCTCCCAAATAAATGATAGTGCCAATACAAGGAATTAATCCTAATGAACTCTCTAATAATGGGCCAAATCTTTGGATGCTCTAAATGTCATCAGTGGAATTTTTATACTGGCAGAAAATTTGGCCCTACAGATTTAATAATGCATCAGCAGACACTTTTCAGCATTTTTTGGAGGCACAAATTGGAACTCACCCGGTTTCTGCCTAATGGAAGTAGCTGACAGCCAAGGAACTCATCAGGAGTATTTGAAAATTAACTTTATTCATCCCCTCCATGAATTCTTAGCGTGTTGCCTTCTCCCCCAGCTGCTGGAAGTCACGCTTTTCATGGGGGACCCAGAAACCAGGAGAACAAGGAAATGGCTAAGCCAGCCAGGATTCATTTAGCACATGACAATTTGTTAAAAGCTCAGCCTTGTGACACACTTCTCACTAATGTCACAATAGTTAAAGAGGAAGGATAGGTTTGATATGTCAAAATGTTATACAGCTTGTCTGTGTTCCCACTGAAGTTCATTTAAAGTGAACTTCCAAAAGGATAAATTACAGTATTTGTAATTTTCTTTCAGATTCTTACTATCCTATTCACATCTAAACTGCACTGGCTCTATTTAATAGAAGTAATCAGATTTACACTTTATCCACTCATTTTTGTAACAAATGCTGTGGAAATAAGCTCAGACTTCCAATATGGAAGTTTCTCACCCCCTGTGTAAGAATAGGAAGAGCAGAAGACAAAAGCAGCAGGTTCAGCTCATGGCCACTTGGTGTGATCTGACTGAGGACTGCATGAGCTTCCAGACTGAGGCAGCTTCAGGAATAAAAAATGCATCACTCCTTGATGCTATGTTAATAGTTATAATCCAACTACTTCTAATTACCTAAATACTTAGAGTCTAAAAGAGTCATCATTTTCCCACTGAATACAGTCAGAGCACTTAGACCTGCTTTAACGTTACAGCATCAAAGGCACAGAGCAGTGTCAGTCGGGAGCAACAAATTCATTGCATTTTTCAAGAAAAGAAGCAGCTCTGATTCCTGAATTCTGCCACTTTAGGACAAATAATGTATTTTCAGTTTGATTTCCTACAGGAGGTATCAGTTAAGGGTGAAGGATTTAGCAAGGCACAATTGCCAAAGCAGTATTCATCACCAAACTTCATCCATTAGTCTAAAGATGCAAGGCTGGCTCCTGGACCAAAGAAAATGGAAATCAGTTTTGTATGAAAAGTACATTCCCTGTGTGCCAGCTGATTCCCTTTCCAAGGGACTGTGTTACTGCCCTTGCCCCAAACTCATACCATATGCATCTATAATTTCTTCTAAAAGCTCACCTGAGTCTATCAAACTGGCCACGTTACCAGCTCGCTCTGACAACACTGCTGCCTTGTCATGTGCCACAATTAACATCCCATTTTCTGACCCTCATCCCCGTAAAGGACTGCTACTCACTCATCAATTCTACATTCCACCTCTGAAACTTCTTCCCCTCAAAGACACACCACTTTGATAAACCAAGAAACTAAAAAAACCTGCCTCTTTTGTATGAAAAGATGGCAACTAGCAATGAGAATAAATGGTGGATAAACTTTAAAGATAAAGTTTAAAAATAAGCAAAAATTCAGTGTTTGAATAAAAAAGCACAGGTCTGGTGAGAGACTGTAAGGTCAATAATGAGCAAAGTAATTTAACAAAAAAAGTAAAATTATACTAATGAAATTTGATGATACACAAAGTTATGCAGTATCATCAACACAGGGGCACTGAACTATTATGCTGAAAGAGGGAGATGTCACAGAACAGTGCAGTAGAAAGAAAAATATTAAAATTGATGGGAAATAATACAGTTATGTATTTAGGAACAATTTTTTTTCCCATAAACATTGGGCTTATTCACCAGAGATAACAGCAGGGAAAGAAAAATATGAATGTATTCATCAATTCCAACCTCAATATGAAGGAGTAATGCAATATGGATTGGAAAAAGGTGAACCTGATTCTAAACACAGCAATTGAGTAATTTTCAGTAAAGAAAGAGATTTGTTAACATTATTATGAGACATACAAGTAATTTCTCCTGCATAATATGTGGGGCTGTTCAGCTGTATTCAAGAAAGGGATTCAAAATGAATTTCTGGTGGAGAGAGCAACCTTTATGACAATCACTAGGATGGATGAAAGGGAATTAACAGCTTGGAAATTTATCATACAAAAATTAAGGACAAAGGAGAAAATTCAGTATATCTCAGTAAATAAACCCCGGAGCAAAGGCAGATTAGTTTAAACTGGAAGCCAGTGAAATGTCTTTATATTGACCCTATCACAATGTAATCAGAAACTGAAGAATTTCTAAAGCAGGAAGATGAGGTCCTACAACAAAATTAGCAAAAGAACAGGGAAGGTAAGAAACAGGAGTTTCAAGAATGAGGTAAAGCAGGAAAAGAGAGGAACCCCCAGATTTATGTTGGTAGGAAGCAGTTCCAGAGCCCTTTGTATGGGAGTCAAAAGCTGGATTCAGTGAAGTGACATTCTGAAAGTCTTCCT
Organism: Camarhynchus parvulus; assembly: GCF_901933205.1. Lineage (NCBI taxonomy): Eukaryota > Metazoa > Chordata > Aves > Passeriformes > Thraupidae > Camarhynchus > Camarhynchus parvulus. The sequence goes on along the minus strand of NC_044576.1, from coordinate 1,655,208 downwards.
CCTCAGATAAAGCAGTTTTCCCCCCAGGCTATGTCTGACAGTATCTTGCACTTGAATTAACCACTCAGGATTTTAGGCTAACCTACTTCCCTAGGTTCTCCTGAGGAACTTCATGCTCATCCCAAGCAGCATCCCTGGCTCCATGCTCTGCATTCTGGGGCAGCTCCAAGCTCTGACAGATCTGTGCCAAGCCGGGCTTCCATCACCCAAGGAATGCTTACTGAGCTAGTTTTAAGGCATCTCTCCTAGGATTTCAGATGCAGAGTTCTTTGGCAACCTTGAAGTGTGGCCATCACAAGGTTTATCCAACAAGTACCAACAACACAGACCTTTCTCTAGTCCCTAAAAGGTCCCCTTTAAACACAAATGAAGATTACTATAGCAAAAGGAGCAGAGCTAACTACAGAGCCTGGAAAACATCCTCCAGGGATGCAGGACCTTTTGACACACATGTTATACGTTCCACTTTGCACACAGAATGCTTAATGTCACCATTATGGTTTCACAGTGAATCCTCAATTATGAGCAGAGTCAGAACAGGTTTTTATGGCACTACTTCATTCATTTACCAAACTCCTTCAAGGTGAAATTTGCCCTAGGTGCTTGCTTGACTGTGTTGCTCCAGAAGTTATACCAGTATAAAATCTGGTTTTACTCTCAGTGATTCGAGATGATGAATGACAAGCCTTAGCCTTTAAATATTCCTGAGGCAATGTGGATGCCAAATATCCCTCTCTGTAATGCTTTAATACTTCTCCAGAGAACTTCAGGGTTATAATAAAACCTGAAAGCAGGGGAACTGATGACTTTCCTGAATTCACTGACTTTTAAACTCTCTTGTTTACAGAAGGTGTTCTAGCTTTCAGACAGATCCTAGTAAATGCTCAAGGCACTTGAAGTATTTGCATTTGAAAAAACCAATGGCAATCCAGGAGCCACAGGAATCATGGAGTTTATTAGCAGGAACATAGTCCCTTACCACCTGTGCTGACCTACACCTACTGAGAGGCACTGTCCATTAACTGTGGCTGTGGGCTACTGCACTGGCTGAGGAAAAATTATTTTAGTCCATGTGACCAAAGCACAGTTGCAATGGTTGGGAATTTCCACCTTTCCCATCTGAACACACACACATGTCCCAGAGCACTCAGCCAGGAGCTCTGGGAGCTTTGCACTCTTGGGCTGGATTCCTGCAGGGTCTCCAAGCAAACCACATTCCCTCTGCAGCCAGCTGAGGCAGAGCGTGTCCTCCAGGAATGTTCCAGTGCTTGGGAGCACTCCCTGCACGAGATCAGCCAAGGTGAGCCAGGCAGGGCAGGCTGCTGCTGCTGGCCAGTGCTGCTGCTGGCCAGTGCTGCTCTGGCCAGCCCAGGTGTGCCCATGTGCCCCCAGAGCTCCAACAACAGCAACACCAACCCAGAGCTTTGCCCAGGAGCTCTGGCACGGCCTGGAACACTGGAAGCTGAGGGAAGTCCATAATCAGCCCTATCTCTTTCTGCCTAATGAAAGACAGAAGTAATAGTAATTTAATCTGGTACCATATCACAAGAGGCTATACAGCAGAGGAGACCCTAAAACAAGATTAAAGAGTAGAAAGAAAGAGGTCATTCTCTCAGAGCACCATCCTGAAACTCAGAGCCACTGTCCCCACAAAACAGCTTCAAACTACCCTGTGCACTACAGGCCATCTTATATAAGCAACACTCCTATTTTCAATTCTTTAACCTGTTCCACAGCAGCTGTGATGACTACAAAGGATGAGAGGCTACAAAACCAGGCCACGTTAATCTTCTAGTAAAATTTGACATTTGAATCAACCGCATTAAATGAGTCATGAGATTAACAAAGGTGCATAAAAAATAGCTAATTGCAACTTCCAAAACTTTCATCTGACAGATTAGGGAATGTTTTGTCCTTCATGTCACTGCAATTTCAGACTTTTTTAGTAACAAAAATTACATATACATCAATACACAGATGCACAGACTATCTACCATCACTGTAGAAATTTCCAAAAATAATTATTTCACTGGTCATTTTCTTTATAAAACACTGCCTCTGCAGTAAAAGAAAACATTTCATATGCTCTTCAGCAAAAAATTCCTCAGCAATATTTCTTGTCAAAACAGCTGCAGGCGATGAGAGTGGGAGCCATTGGTGGTACTGCTGCAGAGGGCAATGAGAGCCCAGGGGGAGCGCTGCCCTCTGGCCAGCTGGCATCCCTGCCAGCCTGAGCAGGTGCCCCAGAGCACTCACTGCCATCCCAGCCTGGGGATGGATGGCACCACAGCACCACGCTGCAGCCATGGTGAAGTCATAATGCTCTGCACATTTAATTGGATTGCCTGGCATGTCAGGGAATTACTCACACAGGCCCAGCTGGAAAGTGATCGAGCATTGACTCAGCAGCACTTACTCACCAGTGCCATAAAATGATAAATGGTGACTTTTCAAAGAAGATGAGGTGTGAGAAGAAGGGAAGGGTAATGAGGAAATTACTTTGTACACAACTGCTGGGAGAGACCTCCCTAACCAACAGATTCTGCATTCATCACAATTACAAACAGGTACATTTATTTTGCTGGCATTTGAATTATAAACTCATATGGATATCCCAAGCACTACAATACAAATTATGTCTTCCAGAACTCTGAGAAGTAAGATATCAGGATCTAGATGCAAATTTTTCAAATCAAGTCTGTTTCTACTAATATTAAATAAATCTTCAAATTTCCTGAAAGCACAATATCCAGGTAGCCATCTAATGGGGGGCAGGAGAAGTAAGAAAGAAAGAAAGAAAGAAAAAAAGAGCAGGTAATCAGGTAGCCATATTTACTTTCTAAAATACTATTAACTATACAAAACTCTTCAAGTCAGGATTTACCTTGTTCTTACTTAGACAATGCAGAAATTTTGTTTTCCAACCCTTCCAGTGATAGCAGTACAGAGTAAATTTTTATGTATTTGTAAGATTAGGAAAACCACTACAGCACCAAGATGTTTTGCATGTGCCATAGGGGATTTAATGAACAGAGACAGTGGGCAGAGGAGAAATCTCCTCTGGATCTCTGTCTGAGGCTATTACAGATCTGAGAGCAGGTATGGACAACCCTTCTGCTTTGCCATTTCACCTTTCTCAGTATGCTGCATGTCCTTGCTTGAGATTCACTGCCAACAGCAACAGCCTAAATAAACAGGATTTTGGTGTGATGTATTATCCAGGGATGTGTGATAACTCATATTGCTGGAGCCTTTCAAACTTACATTCTCCCCATAAGGCATAGCCTGTTTCAGTCCTAAAAGCTCATTAGGCAATTATTTGAAGGTGTTTTTTCTAGATCTTGTTGTTGCTTTGTGTTAGACTTCACAGGGCTGGTTCTTGCCTCCTTCAAAACACAGAAATGCAAAATCCTTAACACTCTGTGCTTGTATGTGCACATGCTCAGAACACAAATGCACAGCCAGGAGTGTGCAGCTCTAGTTTTATAGGAAATGTATGACACGAATGAGGGCTTTATTAGAAGAGAGAAAAACCAAACATTTTCAGGCAGGAGAATGACACTCCTGGAACCACCGGTGTGTTGTGATTGCTATTGCTACATTGTTAAGCAGCAGGGGCAGCTGTGCTGTGCAGGCTGTGCCTGTCCCTGATCCCACTGCAGCCGTGCCCTGTCCCTGACCCCACTGCAGCTGTGCCCTGTGCCTGATCCCACTGCAGCTGTGCCCTGTGCCTGACCCCACTGCAGCTGTGCCTGTCCCTGACCCCACTGCAGCTGTGCCCTGTTGACCCATGCACGCTGTGCCTGACCCCACTGCAGCTGTGCCCTGTCATGATCCCACTGCAGCTGTGCCCTGTGCCTGACCCCACTGCAGCTGTGCCCTGTCCCTGATCCCACTGCAGCTGTGCTGTGTCCCTATCCCCCTCCCCCCTCCTGCTCAGCTGCGTGCGGGGCCACTCCCCCCTCGTCTGCCTCACCGCCCCAGGCTGCGTGTGCAGGGACCGAGCTCAGAGTGCAGGGACCGAGCTCAGAGTGCAGCGACCGAGCCCACAGTGCAGGGACAGAGTTCTCTGTGCAGGGACCAAGCTCAGAGTGCAGGGACCGAGCTCAGAGTGCAGGGACAGAGTTCTCTGTGCAGGGACCAAGCTCAGAGTGCAGGGACCGAGCTCAGAGTGCAGGGACCGAGCTCAGAGTGCAGGGACAAAGCTCAGAGTGCAGGGACCGAGCCCACAGTGCAGGGACCGAGCTCAGAGTTCCCTGTGCAGGGCCAAGCTCAGAGTGCAGGCCGAGCACAGGCTCCTGGGGAGGAGGATTGAGAGCAGAGCAGAGAAGCGGCTGAGCTAAAGTAGAAATAAGATAAATCTAAAGTCACTCAGGGCAAGAAGATTGAAGTCTCATGCAATTACTAAAAAAAGATAAATTTGTGATTTTGAATAGTTAACATTTGTTCTCTTCAGTCTGAGGCACGCAGAAGGCTGGTCATTATGTCATGCAGTAAAGTTACACTTATCAAAATTTGCAATGGAATTTTGCAAAGAAATAAGCAGCCCCTCCTGAGCGAGCAGCCCCGAAGGCAGCGGCCAGGCAAGGTGCAGCTCCGTCCGTCCATCCCTCTGTCCGTCTGTCCCACAGCCCCAGCACAGCCCCAGCACAGCCCCTGCACCGCCAGCCATTCCCCAGCTGTGGGACTCCAATCCACCCTCTCCATCTGCTGCAATACAAACTGCAGAGAAACTGAGATTTGCTGGGCCTGTCACTCCTGTACTCGGATGGGTCCTGTCTCAGAATTACTTTTATATGGGTTGATTAGATTTTACCTCAAAATGTATTGAACAGTTACTGTGTTAGGTGAGACATACAATAAAAAGTTATGCTAAATACTAACTTTATAATAAAAACAAACATTTTCCACGGTGTGTTTAAGCCAATAACTTGGAAAAGCCCCCTTCCCCCCTCATGTAAAGCTTCCTTTTAACACTGAAACAAACAAAGAAACAAAAAAATTAAAGACACCGTGCAGAAGGTAAACTTATGGAAGTCCATGTGAATTTCAAATGAAATTTGTGACTATAGTTGTGACTATCCTCCTCTTTTCCCCCTTTTTACAGTCATTTCACCACTACCTTAGTATCTGAAAAAAGCAATTTTTCAAATACCTACTGCACATTCTCCAAGTAATACACATGAAAGAACTGGGAAAATGTGGCACAATTTAAAGAAGCACAAACCTTTCTGTTATGACTAAATGATACATATTTCAGAATATGGAAAATATTAAAAAAAGAGTGATAAATCCCTTAACTCAAGGCTACTCTTATTAGATTCGCTTTTCTCTGAATAAATGGAGTCTTAATGAAAACTGTCACTAGAAAATGGAATGCAATCATTAGATAAACTATTGAATTACAAATTCCACCCACATGTGAATGGGTACATAAAGTTTTACAGTATTATAAGAGCATATTTCTGCACCAGGATTATTAAGGAGCAGAGCTAAATGATTTTTCCTTCCAAACTGTTTATTCACCACAAAAAGTCACCAAAATTTCCTAAAATTATTTGACAAATAAAACTTGAATCTACCTTTTTTTTTTTTTTGCCACAACACTAAAAAATGGGGGCAGAGGGGTTATTAACAATACTAATGTAACTCAAACCTTTTTTCCCTTTTTAGGTTTTCCAACTCTTCCCATAGTTAGCTGGAGTTGCTGAGAAAAGGTTAAGGGGAAATTTCAGTAAGCACAGTAAAATTGTACTGACAGGTAGCAATTTAATACATTTACAACTTATTCATACATCAGGTGCTCTAATTACCACCACTGAAAAACTGTACCCCTACAAGTGGCCCAAAATGTCAAGATCCATACTGAATAAGTAGCAGCAGCCTTGATGTTGATTGTACCATCACTTCTGCTTATTTCTTTGCAAAATTCCATTGCAAATTCTGATAAGTGTAACTTTACTGCATGACATAATGACCAGCCTCAGACTGAAGAAGAGAACAAATGTTAACAATTCAAAATCACAAATTTATCTTTTTTTAGCAAATGCATGAGACTTCAATCTTCTTGCCCTGAATGACTTTAGATTTATCTTATTTCTACTTTAGCTCAGATACAAAACATCTGCTTATGAAGATATTGGTGTGACTTCTATTCACATTTAATTTACTGTATTGCTGTGACTCTATCATAAACACAGCCATGCATGAGATTAAATGCAGTTTATGAAATAAGAACGTCCCTTGTATAATTTGTTTCAAGTAATTCAGCCCTAGTGGATTTAACAATATAATTAAGTTAACACTGGTGCTGTTCTCTGCTGCCTTGTGTCAAGAAGTGCTGCACTTAAACCTGCATCAAGGTCACCTTCCCCCATAACTCTCATAATCCCAAATCACCACACAATAAAAAACCTGCTGTCAGTGACTGAACAGATTGGTATTATTTTTAACAGCCTAACAGAATTAAAGAGTTGTGCCACCTCCAAGAGAGGCCAGATTTTAAGGTACTAGGCATGTAGGAATATTAGACACGTATTTAAAATGAATTACGACACTTCTCACATTCCATAAAAGTCAGCTTCCTCCCAGGCTCTTCCAGGCCTCCAGAACTGCACAAAACCTTGCTGGGAAAAGAGGAGAAATGACTCATTGCACTAAAACTACCTCACCTAAATGTATTTCCTTGTATGTATTTTAACCCTGTGGAAGGTATTCCGAGGCACGGCCCAAAGGCCTGTGTGGGACAGGGCAGGCTCCAGCACTGCAATCAGCCTCCCACTGCTGCAGCAGCAGCCCTGCAGAGACCTCTCTCAGGCAGTTAAACTCCAAAATGACTCTGGGTCTAGCAGATCAACATTCATTAAATAGGACGTTTTCTAATTTCCTCACCTGCACTTACAGAATATAAGGCATAGATGGAAATACATACATGGAAAACATTTGTACTTACTTCCCTTCAATTGACTTCTGTTAGATTTTAAAAGACTGTGAAATTATCAGCATCACAGAACAGAATTTGCTATGCTAAAGGTCACAGTCCCAAAGATTTTGTCTGTCCTCATCAATCTTCATCCATCCCTGTCCCACTCTGGGGCCTAAATTATACTTTCAAGCCTTGATTCCTTGAATTAAGGCCTCCAGAAACAATATATTCTGGAGTGGTACCAGGGCACTTGCCTCTATACAGATTTTTCAGATTAGCTCATTAAAAGCATCTATTCCTGCCAGCTGTGCTGTGCACCTCCCCAAGAACTGGCAGTCTGTGCACTCTTGGTACCCAGATCTCAGCCCACAAACACTGTGCTGCTCCTGGGCTCCTCCTGCTGCAGAGCCCTGCTGGCAGGATCCTCCAGAGCTTCCACAAATGACAGCCCTCCATTTCACAGAAAAAAGTAATAAATCGTAATATGAAATAGGGAGACTGTTACAGATCACACTGCATTTCACTATTTCATTCCCCAAGTCGGTCACAAAGGTAAATGTAAGTTATTAAGTAATGTTTTTACTGACTTAGCATTTCTGTAGCTTACTCTGCAGGACAGCAGCCTCTAGGAACTGCTAACTTGAATAGATGATAAAGAGCATAATCTTTTTGCTGTACAAGTACATTTTTTTCACTGTACCATTAGTATAGAAAGGCTGGAAGAGAAATCCTTTGATCCAGTAGGATAATATTTTAGAGAAGACCAAATGATATTTTTCTGAATTCCATCACTGGGTAAGAAAGATTGACTTAATCAATCTGGATTTCTGGAACTACTCCATTTCTGCTTTTCTTTTGATCAAGCTGTATGTGTAAAGATGCAGTAACTCCAGGCAGGCCAAATTTATGCACCAGCTTCTTTGAACTTCAAACGAGCTTGCTGGACCCTTTAAATTCAATTTTATCTGCAACTCAATTACAGAGAAGTTGTTCTCTCTCCTCTGCCTAAGAAAGTATATTTCCATTTGCAGTATCTCATAATTTCACATAACCTCCTGTGGAATCCTATTTCCCTTGTCAGGTATGATCAGCTTCCCTAGGAAAGTTATAGGCTGGAGTTAGCAAAGTATTTATCCACAAAGCTTTTTGGTAGTCTTTGCTCCAGTAAAGATGATTTCAACATTTAAAATAACTCCATTCTTTTCATATATGAAAAACCGAAAAGGTATCTCCCAAGTTTTGTCCAACAATCAGTTTAGTTCTCCCTGAAATCTTGTAGGAAAATCACCTCCTTCAGCAATGACATGCCTTGTTGTAACCTTCCATGCCAGTGGGCAGCCAATCGTGGGAGGAAACTCCTTGAGAAAAAAGCCAGGGCCCATGGCTGAGCTGTGTCTGAGCTGGGCCCTGGTGGGCACAGAGCCCGCTCCAGCCCCCGGGCATGGCACAGCACCTGCAGGGCTGGCTTCTGACACCTCTGCAATCCCACCACAAACCCCAGCTGGCTTCTGCTGGGGACCAGGATGGCAAAACCCCCTCCTACAGCACACACAGCGCTGCTGCCCAGGCACCCGGTGCACCCCAGCCCCAGGACACAGCTGACTGTTCTGATCCCTCGGGTGCACCCCAGCCCCAGGACACAGCTGACTGTTCTGATCCCTCGGGTGCACCCCAGCCCCAGGACACAGCTGACTGTTCTGATCCCTCTGGCACATCCAGAAGGTGCCCCCTTGACAGAAATCCTCACCTGCCCTACACAAACTGCTCCCACATGTTGGTACTGTCAGGATTAAACCAAATGAAGCTGCCCCAGCAATCTGAGCCCAGGAGAGCAGGCCCCCTCCCCCAAAGCTGCTTTCAAGCCCCTGTTGTGGTACCCCCCAGGACTGCTATCAGATAACTACAGTTTCAGTTAACAGTGGGGCTGATAAGAGGCAGAGATGGGAGCTCCCTACATGCTGTGCTTGGGAAGGAACTCAAGGCAGCTGAGCTGCACACAGGCTGCACCTCCACACTGATCCCCTTGCACACCGTGCTCTGCCATTTAGTCACGCTGCTGAGGCCAAAACTGAATCTGCTTCATTTCATTGGCTGGATTACAAAAAACCAATAAATCTTTCCCAATAAAACTCCACTGACTTTGCCAATAACTCGGCTTTCTAAAAGCCTGGGCAAAACTGTTACAGAGAGATGAAGATAAATCTTGAGGCCAATTAACAGCTCCTGAATTTCAAGCTGAATTTTCACCATTGTATGGACCTGAGCTCTCAGGAGAAAGTACATAGAATAGACAGCAATTACAGACACTCCCCACTGCTTTATATGCAATTACAGATATCCCCCAGCAACTGAATAATTTTCTTTACGAATAAATCTGACAGTGAGAACTTTTTAATCCTTTTTGAATTTGTCCTTAAGCAAGTAGCCTGTGCCAGCTCTACACTGCCTCCACACTCATTCTGCCCCAGTAGTGCAGCACATTGAGTCCATTGCCACTTGCAGAAGAAAACAGGACCTGGCTGAGAGCACAGTGCAGGAGCTGAGGTTTCTGAAAGATGCACCAGCCAGGAGATGCCCAGATTCCAAGGAACAACTCCGTGTCCTAGAGGTGCACATTTAGTTTTGCAAATTACCCAAAAGTTATCTTGGCAATTGTAGTGGATTTATTAAGCCCCAATGAAATATATCAACAGATTAACCCCCTGAATTTCCTATCACATTTACTGTGCTATTGGCATAAGCCCAGTTAGATCAGTTTTGATTTATGATACTGAAAGTAGGAGAATAATTAAATCCATTAACCCACTCTCCCAGAAATAAACCTGATATATAGCATTCTAAGTGGCTTGATGAGGAGGAAAAGATTCCATCTAGCCCAAATCTTTTGTAATTTAAACATGAAAGCCCCTGTGCTGTCCCATCCTACGTGACTCTCTCCCAATTACTGCTGTCACTTTCATCCTCTTTCTTGAGGATAGGGGAAGAGAGAAACTCTATTAAAACTTCTACAGAGAGCATACAGAAATGGCAGACATGTATTCTGAGCAAAATATTACTCATCCAAACCAGTTCAAGATCAAGGAGCAATAACTTCTTCCACTAGGAGTGCTTCTCTCAAGAGGCAATATTCTCCCACTGCTCCAGTGAGCACCAACAACCAACACACAGAAATATTCCTCAGGGCCACGCACAAGGGTGCTGGGTCAGGTGCAAATGCAGAATTCCCAGTGTTAGAAGCTTGCTCCATGAGCCACCTCTCAGTCACTCAGCCCCTGCAGACATTCCCAGGCTCCAGGCCAGCCAGGCTTTCCTTCTGACAGAGCTGTGCCATGCACTGTAAGCCACACGCTGGCAACAGAGGATTCAGCCCTCAGTTTTCAGGCACATCTGTTCCCCCAAGTTCTGCTGAGGTAGAACTCTAATTTTTCACAGTTTAACTCGAAGAGGAACATCACAGGTGTGATTAAAACACACTAAGAGAGAGATTTTGCCAAGAGTCCTGAATACACAGTTTCACAGTCTGGGGAGTGTGGTTGTTATCTCTGTCCAGAACAGAGACTGCTCCTTTACTTGATCCCCATTTGCTGAAGACAGTCTCTTAGGCTTTCCTGAATCAGATTATTCCTGGTGATTTTACCACCAGTGAAACCTCTCAGAAAGTGAAAACTCAGTTGCTCTTTGTGATCCCTGCATTTGGAGAGACAACCAGCACGACTTCAGCACTTCAGTCAGACAGTGATGTCTCCTTCTGGAGTGCAAGCACAACAGAGAGGTGAGAAGAAAACAGATCTGAAGAAAGACTGAACAGATGGGACTTTGGCAAGAATGTCTCTGATCCCACACAAAACACAGCTATCTCCAAATTCTCTTTTAACCTACTTGTTGCTCTATTTCTCTTACAAGTACTATCCTCACTCAAAAGTGTATTTCTTTGATCTACACCTTCTTAATTCTGGGAACAATCAATATCTCTTACTAAGCTAGGAACTTTTCAAGACTAAAAAGTGTTTTTTTTCTTTTTTGGAGGGCTGGGGAGCGGAGGGCATGGAATGCCAATGTTAAATTCCAACAACAAAAAGCCTTCTACCCAGAAACCTACTGAGAAAATGTTTAATCCAAATCAGACCTGAGAAACACATAAGAGAATTAGTTTGGTTCCAATTCAAAGTGTCTTTGAAAAGTGGTATTTTAGAGGGGGGCTGAGAGGAGTTGGGGAGATCACCTTTTCCATCACTTGCCCCAGCAGCAATGGCCGCAATGCATTCCTGACAGAAGTCTGGCTCACCTGTTTCTGGCTTGCTTCCTGTGTAGTACACGTCTCTATTTCCTCTGGCAGCTATTACAGTACTTAATTGCTCCTAACAGGAGAAGTTTAATCCAATTTAATCCTATTTGAGACCTGCTTCTTGTTTTACCCACCACTATGATGGAGAACAGATGGAGAACAGTTCTTCTTTGCAGCAGAACTGAATAATATCTGAAGGGGTTTATCACATGGTACTTCATGCTCTCTTGCCTGAGGACTCCAAATCATTCTTGTAAGTCGTCATTTCTAGATCCCAGTTTCTCCCAATGGTGTCCTTCAGGAAATCTCTGATTAATTTGTAGCTTTAATGACACATCTCAATAATGGATATTATTTCTCTCCAGCCAAGGCCTCCCCAGTGCTGGCCAGAGTACAACAATTTCAAGACATGCCCTGGCACTGAAGCAGCTCCTGTGCCACTCCTTTTTTGTATCAGCGTGCTGAGGTGCCACACAGCCTGTGCTGAACTGCCCCACTGAACTGTGTAACAGCACAGTACTTCTTCAGGGCAGCATTAAAGAGATTTCTGTTTCCCTCCCTACCTGGAGAAACAGCAGACCCCAAAAGAAGTGAGACACAGGTCCAGAAACCCAAAGGATTTCCTTGAAAATCAGAAAAAGTGTAAGGATCTTTCACCTTGGCAAGTTTGAAATCTCCTTTAGTACTGCTATCCTGGCCAAATGGACGTTTCCAGAGGAAAAGTTCTTCCCAACTGGACCAATTCCTATATTAATTAATGTCTGATTCAGCTTAAAGTGCTGATCTTGATGAAACATGGCATCAGTTATGACAGGAGCAGATGTTTTTGTAACATCATCACCACTGATAAACAACCACTTCACAGGCTGCTTTACACCCCAAACCACAGTGTAACAACTCACCATACTCCTCCTCAGGAGCTGTAACTGCAGCTGTGCAGGGGCCCAGGGGATGTTAGAAATGGCTGTGGCTTTTCAAATGCCCTGCCAGTGAGCAGATGCCAGCACCATGTACCACTGAGGCCTGGGCCCCTGTCACGTACTGAGCCCCAGTGGCACAATAAATGGGGACACCTCTGAGAGCACACCAAATCCATACCTGTCCAATACTCTGAAACCTTGATCTAGTAAATCCTCTCACCCTGATTTATAATAAGTGAGTGATGATCCAAAGCCTGCATTTGGGGGATTACCCAAGCACCACTGTTGGTACTGTACTGTTATCTTTGTCAATGAGAATGAATACATCTGTCAGTCTCTCACTGTTAATTCAGGAGTCAGCTGAAAATATTATTTGATCAAAGTATCCATAATGCTTTAAAGGCCTGTAACAGATCAGATCCAATACTGAGATGAGACATCAACCTTCAATTCCTACCATGGATTTGAATAGAGATACAACAATGCATCACATTTAAGTAGGTACCACAAAAATGGGAAATGCCTATGAAACTGGTGAGATACTAGCAATTAAAAGAAACAAGGAATGTTTTACAGTGACTAGTTTAAAGATCCCCATCCTATACTTACAGCAAGATAATTTGGCAATAAGCAGCCAATAACATTAGGAATAAATATGTATATAATTCTCTAGTCTAAACATTCTTTTCAGTCCAAAGTCTACTTGTGTGTACAGAAAACACAAGCAACTGTTTCAGCTTCAGCCAAAAACCAAAAAAAGTGTAGCAGGAAAACTGTTATGCTAAAATCTTTTTGCAAAAAGATTTTTCACTTTAAAAAATGTAAATTAAATGGAATTTCTGTTATTCAGTCCAGATTTATCTGTCAACAAGCTGCCAGCTCCTTAGTTGAGGCTACAGAGGCTGAATTCTACAGGAGGACCCAATTTCCCCTTTGGTGGCAATCAACATTAGATTTGCTGTGAACAAAGCACTTTGGGATCCCTTTTCTGACATCTGGTAAAAAATCTCTTTGCACACCCTATTATCCAGTACATGAGAAAAGTACTTTACAGTTCAGAAAAACAGAGATGGTATTTTATAGTATAAGTGTATCAGACTTCTTTTATATTTGTCACATCTATATAAACAGTATGGTAATGGTAGCATGGCATTTTTTGTAAGTAGGTCACTATAAATACTCAGAATTATATTACATTTCTCAAAGCTGAAAACTAGGACCTCATCCTGCCAGTTGTGCCTCTTGGCACATCTACCTTCGACTTGCAGCAGACACTTCTGCAAATATGAAAGAATCAAAACTAGAGATTTTAACATAACCTACAAACCAGCTGGCTTCCAGAGCCTGTAATACCCCAGAGTTATGACATCTTCATGATTAACAGGGCTATCAGCATGGTCTGCTTAGGTGATGGAGAAGTCTACCTGCTTCACTGGAAACTAATCCTGACTCTATCATCCCGGAGCTCAGTGATGGCTTACAGGTTAAAAACCTCCTAAAAATGAGCTCTGGGCTGGCTGGTGTGACAAGTACTTGCCAAGAGGAGGTATCCCAGAGGTTCTGAATACATCCTGAATTACTGAGGGAAAAAATGGACTTTATGTGCACGCTGGACCTCTTGCCCCTGCAGCTGAGCATGTCCCTTCCCTGCCAGCCAGGGCCAGTCTTTGAGGAGTCAGACCATGAGGTAAGGGGACAGCACCAAGAGCCTCTCTCTGTGCCCCTCTCTTCACTTGGGGTTTCAGTAACACCCAAGCCAAGCAATCCTTCATGCCCTGGCTTTGAACACCCTGAGTGTTTTGCAATGGCAAGGTGGAACCACATGTTTAATTTGGGGTTTTTCCCCCTGAAACAAGAAGAGATTGGTATCATGAAAAGACATGCAGGAAAACCAGGAAAAGCAGGTCCCATCCAGACTTAGGGCACCTTAATATCACAACACATACAAGAAAGGTTTGGGTGATCCGGATGAAACAGGGCTCACAGTGGGGATTTTACTGTTGCACATTCTGTCCAAAGCAGTGCTGCAGTGCTGAGCAAGGGAAAAGACAGTTGGCAGGGGCCCTGTGAGTTGTTTAATTAAAAGAAGCTATGTCCTGGCCAGGGCTTTATGTTAAACAATTTGCTGTTTAAGCAACCACCTGTTCCATCAAGTTAAGAGTTGGCTCTGATGGAAGAAAAATTTTAGAGACTAAGCTGAGAAGTATTCATAACTCTCCAACACTGAAGAAAAATAAAAAGTTTAAAAGGACATACAGTTCTATCCATCAAAGCAGCAGTTTCCATAAAATCAGTATAAACCACATTTGTTGAATGTATTTTAGATGTTAGAAAACCCACTGAGCAGGCACATTCCTGATTACAGAATGAAATGAAAGCAGATGAAGACTCTGCCAATCCTCATTCTAGCACATGCATACAACAGAGCTCTCAGGAGTCGGTGCTGAGCTGAGCCACACGCCCAGAGGGACGCCCAACAGCACCAACACACACAGCAGTGTCAGCAGCAGGGCTGCCTGAGCCCCCCAGCCCGCGGGGAAATGAGCCAGCAGCTGTCCCACAGCTCCCTGATGCTGCACACATCTCAGTGGGTTACAGTCCCAGCACAGCAGGCAGACTGACAAGGAGCCCTGGCCCAGGGGAACAACACTGCAGAGATCCATCAGTAAATTAAACTGTGGCAAAGACTGGCACAGCTCTGACACCCAGCACTGAGGCTCCCAAACACTCCTGCTCTCACTGCACTCGTTTTTTCCAATCAGACACCCAGACAAGCTGAGCTTTTTAAAACCTTCTTACAACACGTGCACTTGTGCTGTTTTTCAGGGGAGTTCCCATCCCAGCACTGTCATTGTGCTCCTCATCCTTTGGCTGAGCTGCAATTCCCTTACCTTCCTCGATTTATCCAAACAAGCTGCAGGAGCTAAAGCTTGCCTTGCCCTCGCCCTGAGATCTCTGCACAGCTCAGCCAGGCTTTACCCCAGGGCTGTGGGCACAGGAATGCCCCTGAGAGCTGGGGCAGCACAGCAGTGCCAGGGCACGAGGCACAGCAAATGCAGCACCAACAACAAGCTGGCTGCTCAGCTGCAGGAAAAATCCTTCAGTGCAGAGACTCTGCTGCAGGGAAGCCAAGAGGTGATACAAAACAGCAGCACAGTGCTCAAACCTCTTCAGGAGTGGAAAGGAACAGAAAGGACAGGTAGATTAAGGATTGAGCCTAGAATGATTTCAGGATTTGTTTGTTTGTTTGTCTGCCTCACCTGCTTTCAGTCAAACAACATATGTGAAAACACCACACACTAATTGAATAAAAACCAGAAAACTATCTCAGAAACTGAAAATCCATTAGACTGTATGTATTGCTCTTAAAAAATAAAAGATAATCTGTTAATGAAGAAGAAATGAACATATCAACAATTCAATACAAATCATCAGCCCAAGCAATTGCATTAGCTTCTCTGAATAGCAAATAACTTTTATTCTCCTCGTTTTTGCTCTTTAAAGCTTTTCCTTTTGAACAACAACAACAATAAAAAAAAAAAGAGACAAAGCATGTTATTTATTCAAATTACATAACTACTTCTCAGAAAATGAATTTATTAGAGTGTTTTGAAAGCTCTACTGCAATTTTTACATTTACTCCAGAAAGTGAATGATGGCATGTACTGAAAAAGTTGACTATCTAGGATGCTAAGTGGTTTGTCTTACAGATACAAACCAAGCTTAAAATTAATTATTCCTCCTTTCCTTGCTGCACTCTTCTCAAGTTGCCACCTTATCTCTGGAGTAGTTCATAAGATAATTCTTTTCATCCCTTTTCTCAGTAACATCAAGAAAAGGGTTATCTCTGAATACGGTGTTCTTCATAATTTTACTTTCTTTTAAACCCTCAGTTATTACTTTTATATAAGCCAACTTTCAGCCATCCCTGCTTTGAGATTTGACAGCCAATGTGCACTGTAGAAACAGAGAGCAAGTGCAGCCCTGGCTGAGCCAAGGCAGGGGGCTGGCAGTGCCAGCCTGGCACACAGCACAGGCAGCAGAGCAGGAGCTGCCTGCAGCCTGACCCTGCCCTGCAGCAGGACAGTGACTGCTGCACAGAGCCACGGAGTGCCCTCAGACACCAGAGCCAAGCTGGGCCTTCCACTGGTGCCACAACAGCGCCTTCAGTCTGTGACACCTCAGGGAACCACAAACACAGCACAGAAAATGCAGGGTAGAGCTGAACTGGCAGGAAAGCTGCAAAGACTGCTCTGTGCTGTGAAGCAAGAGCATTTTCTGGGGCAACCACTGCAGCATTAATCCATCTACACACCAATTTCCTCTAAAGTCACTTCACTCTCAAGCCAGCCTTTGCTTGCCACAGAAATTCATAGAAGTGAAATAAGTGCTTCAACAATCAGCAATTTGGCTGTCTCTCCTAAATCATGATGCTCAAATAATTATTTTATTGCCTTTCTCTTCCAACACGCTGCCAAAATCCACATTTCCACTAAGTCCTCAAATAATCCTAGGAAAAAGCAGTATTTTCTGGGCAGCACTTGGCCTTCCCCAGACCCATTTCCTGCCAATGCCAGATGCAGAGTGCAGATACAACCAAAAACTTTGTGGAAGGCAAATTCCAAGTGATGCCCAGCCTGTGTGGCCGGGACACAAAGTGCCTGCAGAGGCACAGTCTTCTAATAAACTCCTGGGTGACTCAGGAGCAGGGCCACAGACCCAGTGCATAACGGGGAGAAGTGAGCAGCACTGAAATCTTCATAAATTTCCCTTTTATAAATCCTTGTGCTTGTAAAATCAAATAGGAGTTACAAAATGTGTTGCTAATGTTCATGAGGTTGGAGATTTTTTTTCTGTGCAACTGTAAAATCCATTGCTAGAAAACAAACATGACCCATTCCAGTTAACTTCACCAGCTCTGGGGTAAGAGGTCTTTCATAGGGAATTTTCCAGTGTAAGTTTGAGATTGGCAGATTTCTGCACCAGCCACCTGCATCTTTGGGTGGCTCAGCTGAATAGTTCTCCTGTTCATCTATTTTTAATGTGCAAAGCACATTACCAAAAGGAACAAAATGATAAATAGCAAATTATTCTTTAAAAAGGCAGAAAACATCTCTGTCACATAAAGTTCTATCAAATATTTCTCTCTTATTCTAAAATTCCCCTAAAGAACTTCTGCCCAAATATTTAAAAAGAAGGTTTGTAATTAGATGTGACCTCTGTTTGACATCTGATTATGAAATTTGGTCAGATTATCAGCCCGCCTGCTGCGCATATTAAACAACACAAACCCAGATTTTGAAAAAGCAGTACTAGACATTAATTTTGCTTTAGTCATTCTCATGCAAATTCTTGCAGCCAAAGTTTTACACAAAGGTTTCCAAAGCAAATGGCTTTAGAGAGGGGTTAGTGAGAGGTGAAGTTAGCTAAGGCAGTTCTCTGTGGTGTCTCCAAAGCCCTCGGCTCACGCAGCAGCTGTGCTGGCCCTTGCGCAGGTGTGCCCTGCACAGGGCTGCAGTGTGTGAGAGCAGCGGGAGCTGCAGCAGTTCCCAGGAGCTGCCCCAGGGCCTGCCAGGCCCCCCGGCTGCAGGGCAGGGGCTCAGCAGGGCTCCCCTGTAGCCCAGGGCTGCAGAACCCCAGGAGCCCTCCATGGAGACCCAGCTAATGCAGGAACCCAGCTCCTCCTGAGCGACAGAAGGCCCTGGAGCTGGGGATGCCGGCCCAGCCATGTGTCAGCAGGCTGTCACTGCTCCTGTGCCAGCAAGCCTGCACAGAGGGCAGCACTCCTCACCAGTGACACCTCTGGGCGCTCTGTGGCTGCCAAACACCAAAACAGAGTTTATGACTGCACAGTCACACTGCTCAGAACCACTTCTGCCTTCAGACCCCTGACACTCTGCGGGTGCCATCAGAGCCCTACACACGGGACAAGCCAGAGTCTGCACCTGGTTTTTGATTGCTGTGTTCAGAGAAAATGCAGAAATGCCGAAGGAACTTGAAAGGGAAAAAATGGGGTCCATGCATGACACACACCAGACACTGATCTGCCCAAGCAGCCAGATGATAACAAACAACTGACATAGGGATTATCTACATTCTGTCTTGACAACTTAATTAAGTCATTTAATTAGTAACAGCCATCAAGTATTGCACTGGCATTGTTAGTAACTCCATCTATTGTTGCTGGATTACCTTTCTTGTCTGTGTTTAATGTCTGAGATGAGATGTGATGATACTTTGTGACCACCATCCTGCTAATGGTAGGGTTTGGCCTGAGCAAAGGAACCAATCCTTCAAATTATTCTCAAGGTACTCAGAATTGGTCAAAAAGACATGGATGGATTTTTTGCAACAGAAAATTGCAATTAACAAAATTAATTTTAAAAATAAAAAGAAGAAGATATATACAATATCTCAGTAAGAAGTCTGGAACAGTTGGGTTCGACTACAATTTCTCATTACAATTTTAATACACTATTGCCATTTCACAGATTTAATCAACATTTCAAAAATCAATTTTGATAATCCATATTGTTGAAGGTTTAATTACTAAGACAGCATGTGACAAAAACCAGTTAGAACAAAATATTCTAACTCAAAATGAAAATATGTCAAAAATGTCAAAAGTCCTTAATTGTTTTTTTCATTCTAATTCACACCAACCTTTCTCAGATTCTTGGATTTCCATCTAAGTGGAAGTTCATGTTCCATCATCAGGATCTGCCTAGAGCTAGTTAAGGTAGAGCACGAGGCCTTGGAGTGCAAATTTCTCATTTTGCAAAGCAGCACTACCTTATTATCTTTAACAGGCACAGACCCATTAACACAGGTGGCTCACACATAATCTCATCCTTCTCAAGCACAGAGGGAAATCCTTTACTACCAGTGCAGTTTTGCCCACCTTGCACCTGCAGGCAGGAAATACCAACCCCAGCCCAGGAGCATCCTGAGAGCACCTGCATTTCCCTGCTCCAGCTGGGCTGAGCCCTGAGTCCTCCAAGCTTGTCCTGTTTGCCACAGGATTCCCTCACGTGTTCACAGAGCAAGGGAGACCTCTGAACAGAAACACATCCTCCTTAGAAATTCTGTGGAAGTTTCCCTACAGAATTACATAAACAAATGTATTTACTACAGCGTCTGTACTGTTATCATTTGTTTCAGAAGAATTCAGACTCCATTGTCCTTCTCCAGCCCAGAGCTGCTAGAAGCACTGCCAGTGCTGCTCCCATTTGGTGTGTTCCCCCACGTCCTGTGGGCTCTTGCTGGACATGGGGGGTTTCATACTGCTTAACATCTCAGGCTGCATGAAAAGAACCATCCTCTGCCTACTCACAGGACCAGAAACACTGCAAGCAGCTTCTTCTATCACACAGCAACCTGACCCCATTTTGACCTGAAGGACACATGGTGACCCAGAACCGCCGGGCAGCCAGGGCTATAGATTGCTCTCTCCACAGCTGAAGCAAGAAATTAAACATATTTGTATGGGTTCTAGTGAGGATCAAAGGGATTGGGTGCAACTGGCTGGCTCTAAAGAAATATCCCAACCAGTCTGCCCTTCCCTCACTGCTCAGGATTTCTTTGAAGAGATGTACAAATCTGAAAGGAATACCACTGGCACCAAGGGGTGAGCAGGATGGGGCTTAAAGCACCCCTTGTGAAAAAGGACACGGAGAGGCAGGACAGCCCAGAGAGACAGAGAGGCCAGCCCAGAGAGGCAGGAGCAGCCCAGAGAGACAGAGAGGCCAGCCCAGAGAGGCCAGCCCAGAGAGGACAGCCCAGAGGCCAGCCCAGAGAGGCCAGCCCAGAGAGCCAGGCCAGCCCAGAGAGCCAGAGAGGACAGCCCAGAGAGGCAGGCCAGCCCAGAGAGGCGCAGCCCCAGAGAGACCGCGCAGGACAGGACGGAGCGGTGCCTGGGGCGCAGAGAGGACAGCCCAGAGAGCCCGAGAGGACAGCCCAGAGCGGCAGAGGCAGGGCACAGCGCAGGGAGCCAGGCCAGGCCAGGGCAGAGCAGGGCAGAGGCCAGGGCCAGAGGCAGGCCACAGGCCCGTGCGGGGCGACAGGCCAAGGCGCAGGGCAGTGCAGGACAGGGCGGGCGGGGGCCAGGGCAGGGCACAGGCCAAGGCAGGGCAGAGCAGGGCAGGGCAGGGCCAGGGCAGGGCACGGGGCCGGGTACGGCAGCAGCGACCAGCGCCCACCAGCACCCGGCTCATCCCCGAGAGCCACAGGCGCTTACAAGAACTGCTGCGGGCCCCGGCAGTCCGAACTGCCCGGAACCTGCCCGCACACCTCGCACACACGGAACGGCCTCTGCCCCCTTGTTCACTATGACCTCGTTCACTGCGGTTTTCCTGGAACTCTCCAAAGTAACTCATTAGCGCAGCATTTAAGAGTGGAAAGGACAGCCTGGCTATCAACAAACTGTCACTTCATATTTGGAATGGCTGGCCTAGATTTTAGAGGAGTTAATATTAAATTGACCAAGTAATGCTTTGCTGCCCTGAGAAATTTGTAGTCCTAAAGGGAGGAATTGTTCAGTTTTGGACAATTCAGTACACAAACAGCCAGCCTCAGTGCCACACAAATGTCATAGCAGCAGTGCAACTAATATGCACGACAGAAATATTTTTTAATAAGTGCAAATAGTAACACATCTTAGAAATAAAAAAAATCTAGCATATACTGATATACTGCTTGGGAATGTAACAGAGCTTTTTCCCCTCAAGAATTGCACAGTGACAAAATATAGCATGAAGGCCACTCTAAGAGGGAAATAAGCTTAAAAAACCTTTTTCATTAGTATAACTAAAAAAAAAGAAAACTTTTTCATTCGTATAAATATCAAACAATACATGTTCAGGATGTGATGGTTAAGGAGAGGAAACAATCTATTATTACTTCCATCACATCAGAAAATAACAATTTTTTATCAATCAGGTATATACAGTAACCTTATTAGGAACCTTTACTGAGAACTGAATGATCAATATATCCCACACTCCCCATCCATGAAATTTATAAATTATATTAAGTCCTGCTCTTGCTTTTCAAGCTGTATCTGGTATTACTCTTCTATTGTAATATCATTCAATTTTTAACCAACATCTTTTTTAATTGACTTAAATAATTACACAGAGCCCATTCAGTAATGTAATCGGAAATACTTTGCTCAGAAGAGTTTTATGAAATTATGCTATTCTGCAGAAATAAACAAAACAAACACTGCCCATTTCATGGTAAAGTCTAAGAACCAAGTCTGACAAAGCAGTATTTTATTTAAACATTAAGCATAAATTTTACTTTTCTTTTAGATATATTCTTCTCTATTAATTTTTTAAATTTTCAGTTAGAAATTTTTTGTTTAAATTCTTCTGTGTTTAGCGTTGTTTCTCCCAATATCCATTAGGAGGTCTCTTCTCTCTGTGTGAACATATCATTTCTCCTACCACTAACAATGAACAAGGACTCGATTCCAGGAGAGCCTCTGCCAAAACCGCAGTAGCATTTTGGCATCATTCAAAGGGTTTTTTTAAGATATATGAAAATGCTCTTGTTCCAACAATTAGAAAATATCAATATGCTAGTTATTCAACTGAAGAGCAATGGTAGCTATATGGCAAATTGGTCTTCTATTTAAAATATTCTTTGAAAAGATTCTCATCCACTCCTCTTTGAACAACACAAACCCGCCCCACAGAACAAAGGAAGGATGAGAGAAGAAAATCTGTAATTCTGTGCAGCATGCACTACATTTTCAAAGAGAACAGCTGCATCACCCAGTGCAAAATAGACTTCAAACAGAAAACACTTCCTGCAATAAACAAACCATTTTAGTTTTAGCAAATTATTAAATCCCAAGGGAATCTGTCTGTATCCTTCAACTAATTTAAAGATTTGCATGCAAAACTCAGCATGTGGGGCACATTTGGATTTGAGTCAGGTACTTTAAGGGACTTTGAGACCATAAAAATCAGCAAATGGATTAAAGCAGAGTCAGTACAGGCTTTCCATCTCTGACAGGTATGCCTGGATTAGTCACTGGAATAATATTACTCATAGTTTAAGCTGATGTAAGCTGTGAATGTTAGATTTTTAAATAATTTGAGAACACTGTGCACAAAGCAACACCACTCCATAGAAACAAACTGTTTGAAATGTAAAGAGGAATTTCTATTGCAGCACGCCCGGGACAGAAATCAAAACCCCCTGATTAACACCCTCATTGTTCAGGAGGAGTTTCCTGTGCCCAGAGAGGCACTTTAAATGATGTTCTGCCTTTAAATGATCTGCACACAGCAGACAGCTCGAGGCGAGCTTGGGCTCAGCACAGCACCACAAACGCAGCAGGACACAGAGGTACCCGAGCAGGGGAGCTGAGAGATGGGGTGGGGGTTATTGTTTGTGGTTTTAAACCCTTCCTATGTGTGTTTTTGCACACTTCCTATGGCTCTGGGACTTGAGATTACACGGGAATATCCCTGATGCTGTATCACTCACCACTGAATGCCTCAAATTCCCTGGCACTCAGCTGGGAGTGCTGCAATAGCAGCACAACAATGGGACTGCACCAGCTGAACAACATCGTGCCTGACACACACCAAGCTAATAAAATGAAGCATGGCTGCATCTGCAGGAAGAGCTTTGCCAGCACGCCTCTGCTGAGCCAGTGTCGTGGCTTCAGCTACCAGAACATTGTGGACAGGATTCTGTCAGCTGTGACAGGAAAATGTGTCCTCCAGAAATGTCAGGAGAAAAGCACTGAAAACATCAGCTCTTGGTTGGGTTTTGTGGTTTTTTTAATTGGTACCCCATTTTAATCTCAAGATACCTGTAATACAGAATACAAATGAAATACATAGTTTGTCTTCAACTCAGTTTCTACACACTAAATTTTGGGAAAATCAAGCTAGCAGAGTAAATAAGGCCTCTTCCTCACTCTCAGACACAAGTCTCTCTTCCCTTCAGAGCTGATGACACTGTATGTGCTTGGATAAAGTGGGCTTCCCTGGGATCCCACAGTGTTTCACTGTTTGTCTCAGCACCACCAGACTCTCCTGTACCTGAAAGCCTCTTTTGGGATATAGCACTTAAGGGAAGAGAGCATCAGGGCACCTCAGTGAAAAGCAAACACAGAGACAGTGCAGACTGCAAGGAAAGCAAAGGTGAACGAGATAATAGACCAATGGCAGCCAACATCAATATAACTGGAAGATGGAGAGCTTACACAAATTATTAATATGGTCAGTAATAAGAAGGATTCTTCCTCCCTAAGACAGAAATAGAGGGAAAACCATAAAACAAAGCAAGTAAGAAAGGTTAAGATTTGGCAGGTTAAGAAAGACAAAGGGGACAAAGCACAAAAAGGACGATGTTGACATCATCAGTTTATCAAGCTCCTTGGTATTTCCTAAACCCCCTCTTACTGGGGTTTTAATAACTTCAGCTTTCACTAAATTTAGAACTTAGCCTTCACAGTTAAATGTACAAACTATATAAAATTTCCCAACTGTTCACACACTGAAAAGCAAAGAACCAGCTAAAGATTGTATCAATAAAAATACTTTCCTCCTCTTAAGGGAAACTCATGACCTGTGGAGTCTGAGTTGTGGTTCTGAATACTCAGAGTAGCTTCTGGTTCATTCAGTGTTGTTTATTCTGCTGCTGTTTTATTTCTCTGTAAACAAGCCTGATGAAAAGTAATGAGATTGCCTGTTATAGTACTTAGGGGATATGAAAATTGCCTGTTACATTAAAATAATTAGAGAAGAAAATAAGATCATATTAATCGCACTCTACAGAAGCCTACCCAAGGTATGCAAACCCATCCTCTGAGGAGCACAAAAAATTCTACTTAGAGCCCACTGATGGCCCAAAAAGTTCAACTATCAACCAAAACAGGAACAATTAATAAAAATCTGTGAAGATAACTGCAGTTGGTGCTGTAAATGAGTGGATATCGCAGCTGGCAGTCTGCAGTGGGTTTTGCTCATTATGAGAAATATCCCTGATTGCCATGTAGAGCTCTTGCTCTCCACAGCACCAAGTGTGCCCGTGGGTTTGGGGAAGCCTTGCTGCACAAGCAAGCCCCAGGCTCTTTAGCTGAACAAGGCACCCTGATGTCCAACTAAGCCTGGCTTGGACAACTTTTGAAGAACTTTAAATCACTGTTTGTTCTACCTCATGATACAAGAGATTTTGATTTAGGGGAGACAGACCTCCCTTAAGCATGAAACATATCTATAATGTAAATCCAATTAATTTCATTGGTTTTCTTCTTAGCATTCCAGAACTTTCAGAGGAGAAGGTCAGTGCACCACTGACCTCTTCCAGGGCTTGTCCACATGTGTGCATGTACAATATACACACATCACCTACATATGTGGCTTAAACACACATTCTCTGAGACATCTCTACAAATTCACTTTTCAAGGGTGTCTTTTAAAATGTGCTTTTATTCATATAATTCCCTCATATTTTAAGATAATCTACTGATTGCTAAATAGAGAATTATAACTAAGATACAGCACGATGCTCAGGTTCTCCAATCTGCACCAAGTCTTACAAAGACAAGACAGCTCCCTTCTACCTGCAGCAAAAGCTTGCTAGGCAATACTTCCATTTGAGTCCATTATTCATCCAGCACCTAAAGTAAAAGCTTTCTCTGTGTTGATTCACGTTTTGTCCCACAAAGTTCAGTACTGCTGTTTTTAAATGATACCTTGGTAATTATGCCTGCAGAGCCTATCTGATAAACATCAAGTTTTGCATACAAATTAAAAGCAAATGAGAAGCCTAAAAAGGTTAGTGCTCAGTTAGATATGGATCTAATTGTAGTAACATTTTAGAGCTACTTTAGGATAATGTACACCTCTATTAAATATTATGAACCATATTTTAAGCAATGGATGAATCTTTATTTAGTCACACACACTCACACCTACTTCCTTAATTCACTTTACTACATTAGAACTTGAAGGATGGCTATTAAAAAGAAACAAAAATCCAAAACTGCAGGTTGTTCAAATTAAAAACAAAACAAAACAAAACCAACAAATAAAAATCCACACAACCAAAGGAATCCACACAGGCAAATTAAAAAAAAAGAAGCAAGGAGATATTTACTTTGTCAAGCAGAAGAGTATTTATAACTTGTTCATTTTTCTAACATTATTAGCAAGCATAAGTGTCTAACTGAAAAAATGTAATACATACTCCTTTCAGAGTCAAGCAGGCAATTAGAGCTAATCAAGACACAAGTTGTTCTCATCTTACAAATGTCACATTCTTTGCAGGAAGGAAAGATCTTAAGTAAATATCACCCTGTACAAATTTTAGGAAAATTAACAACATGAAAGACAAAATATCCAGCAACTAGGAAACCATGGCTCATTATGTCTTAGCCTGAACCCAGTGAACTGAATCAGTGGAATACAAAACCTTTTCCTTCTGATTTCTCCTCTTCATTATCATCTTCTTAAAATTAAGAAGAAAGGGCTCAGCAGCTGTTAGCAGCTGTTCACTCTGGCATTTCAAAAACTGGTAAAGGTGACTGTCAAAATTAGTATGTGCAAATTGCTGAGAATTTTTTTTCAATTCATTCTACTTCAAGATATCAAGTCTACACTGACATAACAAAAAAAAAAAATAGCCTCGTTTTCCCATGGAAACCTATCTGTGGTTGAATGCCCTCTACACTCTCTTCCAATCCTCAGAAAATACCACTTTACTGTTCAAGTGTCCAGCATTCAAAACAAAGCTTCAGAAGTTCTGGTCTTTGTTTGTCAAGGTGATTTTTACTTTTTAACATCACCCTCCCTTTCCCAGGGCATGTGCTGCATTATAAATTACTGAAAAGTCATGTTGAACACAGCACAAGAAAGATTACTGTTACAGATGGACTATAATTCTAATCATGCACTTAGTAAAGATTTTTTTAGTATCAATATAAGCCTAGGGCATTCAGTCACTGAAACAACTGAAGTCTAGACACAGCAGCTACTTCAGTGAGAGATTCTTTTGTTTGTACTGCCATGGAGTAAATGGGTCCTCCCCTTGAGAGTCACTCAAGGAATGGTTTCAAAGGCTTAAAAGGATTTCAGGTTCCTCATCTGCCCTTTGCTTCCTCGCTCTGGGCTCCCTCTGCCAGGAATGTGCCATTTAGTCTGGCACAGCAGTGAAGGCTGGGCACAAAGCACCTGTTGGGATTCAGTTGCATTGTTCCTCACCATGTGGGACCCCAAGTTAACCACAGATGAACATGTTAGAATAGAAATTGCCAAAGCCAAGCAGGACACAGGAAACATCCCAAAACTATGTAGCAGAAAAAAAGCAAGAGTTCCTCAGTATTGGAACATCTGGACAGGTGTACCCTTTGAAGAGAAAACAGAATTCTCCCTCACCAAGAGGCCATTAACATTTGTGTGAAGAACAATTTTGCTGGTCAGTGAAAGCTATTCTTGCTGCTTATACTTTTGGTAGGTTTTTAATTACAGCCTGAACTGAGTAGAAAATGAGTTTGAGAGAAGCAGGGAAAAGCCTGACAACACCTTTCCTTTTGCACTGAACTCCTCCGTGGCACTGAGAGGAAAACTGGCGGAGCTGATGCCTGTCCTTGGGACATCTGGTGCCAAAGCTCTCAGCAGCTGATCCAACAACCCACTGCCCTTTACCAGGCCTTCACAACTGGGACTTGGAAAGGCTGAAATATGTAAACATGAAAGAACCACCTAAGAACTGAGAAGTCTGAAGGAAAACAGAGGTCCTTAGGAGTGACTAGAGATTCCTGCAGCCATCTCTTATCAGTACTTTCAAGGGACAACAATTCAGCCCAAAGCACTCACTGCCTTAGTGTGGCCCCCTCTCAGAGTGTATGCAAATTACCACAAAAAGTAACTTCTGGTAACTTTACCCCCACAGCTGAATTAATTCTTGGTAGGGGAGCCAGAAGGATCTGAACTCTAAGTCCACAACCATCACAAATTGGCTGTAACAGATTTATCTGTTCCTTTAACAAAAGTTTCAGTATCTCCCTTGTTTCACAGCAGAACAGTTTTAAGTAAGTGCATGCTTGAAAATGCAGACAATGAAAGAAAAGGGACAAGATGATAATCAGATAGGTATTTTATTTCCATGACTGGCTATCAGACAGCTCTAGGGCATTCTAGAGAGAAATTAAGGGACTTGTTACATGCAAGACCTGCCAAAGTTACAGGGAGAACTCAAATGCAGGGGTACAGAGGCAGGAGACTTAAATGTAGGTACAAAATATTTTGTAAATGTAGGTACAAAATATCAGCCCTGTCCTAAGACTCCTTAAGGAATAAAAGTCACAAACTGATGGCTGGTGAAGTATCAGGTTTGTTTTGAGGTTAATTTGAAATAACAAGAATCTTCCCATGGCCACACATAAAGCATTACATTTTGATTTGTGTCCATAAAAGCTGTATAGTTCCCTGTTGTGTATTATAAGGGCTTGCTCCTTTTTTTAATGGAAGGCAACAGCAAAACTTGAATGTGAAACAGATGAAATTCTCACATATTGACCATATGCTGATACACCACATTCCCATTCTGTATATGACACTCTCATTACACTGTAATTCTGTACATTTTCAGAATGGCACATCACAGCTCTATCACTTCTATTGCTTCCATCCTTCAGCTCATTTTATTCTCCTGTTTCAGTGAGGTTTATGTTCATCCCTCCTCTTCATGATCATCTGTTTTTCAGCTCTGTCATCTTCATGGAAAATATTCCATTGCCCTGTTGTAGCTTCCCATCACAACATTCTCAAGCCACCCAGAACTGTGGCTGTCCCCTTATGCCTTTGTTTTCCAAGTTTTCCTTCTCAGGATTCTATGGCTGAGTCTTGAAATCGCCCCAAGAGGTATGAACACCCCATGTCCATGAAATATAACAATATACCAAAATCCTTAGGCTGAAAACATTGCCACTAATTCTAAATACAATACATTCAGAAAAAAATACAATTTTGTGTCTTATGAAAGGGCAGTCAAGGTCAAGCAATCAGGTAGCAACACAGGCACAACAGCAGAAGCTTAATAAATGCTCTAAGGCCTTTGCAAGAACCTTTCCCACCTTTGCTGAGATATTCATCTGGAGCCACGAGCATTCCTCCCCAGCCAGCTCACATCTGTTGAGAAGTAAATGCACTTCTGCAGGCTAGAGGAAAAAAACATTTCCTGCAGATCCCTGTAATTGCTACAGAGACCAAACCCAACTTATCTGCCTCCTTTTTTTAAAAATCAAAAAAAGGAGCTGTCCTTTTAGTCTGTGGTAACCTTTCAACTGCCAGCAATGATCAAAAGAAAAATGAAGGAAAAAAAAATCAACATTCCAAACTGGATTACATTCTTTTCCGGACTGAACAGAATTATTTATAAAAATATTCTGGTTTGCCATACAGTTTTGTAAGTACAAACTTTTAGCTGCACTTTCTGTGTAAAGTAAGTCTAGAGTTTTACACTTCCTGACTGAAAAGACAGAGGGTTGCCAGAACTTCCCCCTCACTGCACAGAAATGTAATACTATGCAGTGAAATTCAGCCTGCAGAACACATGCCCCCTTGAATAGAAACTGCAGTGGGAAGGCTTCTGAACTGTAAATCTAAGATAAGCTGGGACATTCTGCTGCTCATCTGAACCTGAACTCCAGACAATATGAAGCTCACATATCACTGGTAATTAAACACTGCTGGGGGTTTTACTCCAGAATTGCTGTCGGAGATGAGAACTACTACAGTTGCTGTGATATTATTCGATTATTTATTAATTTCAAAGAACTTCAAAGGAGGTTCTTCATAACTAGAAATTGTATTGAGACACACCCCAGAAGGAATGAAAACAGGAGGGAAGGCTGCAAAGGAGGAGGTACAAATAGGGATGTTCCCTGTTTAGTTACAATGCCAGGAGGGCTGAGGTCTCCCTCCCCAAGCACTTCAACAGTAGGAACCCTCCCACCTGCATTTCCAAGCAGACCAAAGGTATCACACTCACTGACAAATTCAAGCCACTCACTTGAAAAAGCATTTACATTTAATGTGCAATATTCCCTGTCACAATGATTATAGCTGAGGTTAATTACATTCTAAAGATAATTTAACTGGAATCACATCTTAATCTTTTCAAACACATTCAAGCATGTACGTAGCCTGGGCCTCGAGATCCAGGGTGGTGGAGGTGAGGGTTAAAACATCCTGGAGAAGAGCAGGGTTGGGCTGGAGATGAGTGGCAGAGGGACACCGAGAGCAGACAGCCTGGCTTTCCAACATGCAATTCAGGCAAGTACCATTTGGTAATGTCATTTGGTAACTGCTGCTTTTCCCCTCTGTTTTTGCCCAGATCCCACTGTCCATGAACATGTCAACGTTCCTGGCCTACGAGCAGCCCACGCTGAGCTACTGCGGGGTGCACCACGAGCTGCTGGCCCACAAGCCCTACGAGGCCAGCAGGCCGGAGGAGGCCATGGACACGGGGCTGGAGGCGGAGCTGGACCTGAGCACCATCACCACGGCAGCACGGAGCAGGGAGCAGGGGCAGCAGCTGCCCTAGGGAACCCTGGAGCAGGGGCAGCAGCTGCCCTAGGGAACCCTGGAGCAGGGAGAATGGGCAGCAGCTGCCCTAGGGAACCCTGGAGCAGGGACAGCAGCTGCCCTAGGGAACCCTGGAACAGGGAGAATGGGCAGCAGCTGCCCTAGGGAACCCTGGAGCAAGGAGCAGGGGCAGCAGCTGCCCTAGGGAACCCTGGAGCAGGGAGCAGGGGCAGCAGCTGCCCTAGGGAACCCTGGAACAGGGAGAATGGGCAGCAGCTGCCCTAGGGAATCCTGGAGCAGGGGCAGCAGCTGCCCTAGGGAATCCTGGAGCAGGGACAGCAGCTGCCCTAGGGAATCCTGGAGCAGGGACAGCAGCTGCCCTAGGG
Organism: Camarhynchus parvulus; assembly: GCF_901933205.1. Lineage (NCBI taxonomy): Eukaryota > Metazoa > Chordata > Aves > Passeriformes > Thraupidae > Camarhynchus > Camarhynchus parvulus. The sequence continues at coordinate 1,625,140 of NC_044576.1, read as the reverse complement.
AACCCTGGAGCATGGACAGCAGCTGCCCTAGGGAACCCTGGAGCATGGACAGCAGCTGCCCTAGGGAACCCTGGAGCAGGGAGCATGGGCAGCAGCTGCCCTAGGGAACCCTGGAGCAGGGGCAGCAGCTGCCCTAGGGAACCCTGGAGCAGGGACAGCAGCTGCCCTAGGGAATCCTGGAGCATGGAGGAGGGGCAGCAGCTGCCCTAGGGAACCCTGGAGCAGGGAGCAGGGGCAGCAGCTGCCCTAGGGAACCCTGGAGCAGGGGCTGCACCCAAACCCTGGGGGAAGCTAAGGACACCAATGAATAGGCAGTTCTGTGGAGGGTAGGATCCCTGTGCAAATTAAAAGTCAATCAAAAAGATTAATTGTTTCCAGTCTACAATTTGTAATTAGTTCAGTTGTGCAGTATTTTTTTGACTTCAGAGTATGACCCTTGAAAGTGAATCTTTTTCAAAACTCATCCTACCTACCTGTATAAACTGTACAGATGTAATGTATTTTTCATATTGTAAAGTTTCAATTACCAAGAACAACTGGTATGTACAGTGCCATAATTTAATTACATCTTACTTTACAAGCTTCAGTTTCTAAAGCTTCAAATTAACAAAAGTTATTCCTTGTGTTATTCAGTTACTCTGTTTTGTAGGGATCATTTTGTTACTGCTTTTGTGCCCAGACAACTTTAATCTAAAATTCTGTCCTTTGCAGAATATGCACCATTTTTACTGTGTTTAATGTGTAGAATTTTATCTACTGGTTCCAGAGGGAGGGTTTAACTATTCAAACTTCTAAGAAACTCCTGAAATATATAGCCAAGTTTTCCTAGAAATGAAAATTAAAAAAAAAAAAATAGTTCTTCTCAAACTTACCTGCTGCCTTGAAATACAGCCTGATTTTTAACAACAAAGCTTGGTTATGCAACTGTTAGTCAAGGCTGATGATATTTTATGAAGTCTCACTGTTCTGCAAGACAATACAGGACAGGAGGCTTCAACAGGCAGCTACAAAATCTGCTGTGAGAGTCTGCCAAATCAGGCATTTGTATTCCTGATAAAGACAAAGGGGTCCAAAACCTGCTTCTGTCACAGGCAGCTGCCGACAGAAGTGGCAACAGAAACAAGTCCTTATACTACTCCTGGAATGTAAAATGTCACTCAAAAGAAACATCCACCTGCTGAAAAATCTAGTAATTTGGAAAAAATGCTAAAAGTTTACAGTCCTTTAACATTATGATAACGCAAACAAAGAAAAAGCCCAAAACCTTTAAAGAAAAAAAATTAATGTAGTATTAAGTCTTTAACAATTACTACATTGCTTATTTGTCTGTCATTTAATATCTGGATTGAAGCATTCTTATACCCCATTCTTTTGTTTTAAATCTTCAAGACTTCTCAACACTGTAAGAGAGTAACTTTTTATACCACTACACACTACCCTGTAATCATAAAAGATTACAGAAATTAGGAAGACATTATATCATGCTGACTCTGTGAAAAACAAAATGGGAACACAAGCCTTCCAAAATATAGGAAAAAAAAAGTTTCATATGGTGAAGCAACTTTTTTATAATAAAGAGAAATTATATAACCTCAAATCTATTTTTCTGGATCTTTATCCTACCATATTTTCATGTAGTTTCAAAGCAGAAGACTGAATTTTAAAATTACAGGGCAACTGTTTGTACAAAACAAGGTGAATAGAATGAAAATCAGCTTCAAAAATTGGTAACAAATCAATCTGCATTCAGTTACTGTTAAGTGGAAACAAAGTGTCAAAAGAGAATACATTGTACTGCTTATTTATTAGCACTTCGATTTTGTAACATATTTTGCATAAATTATTTCCTCTGCAAAACATTAATTGTCTTTTTAAGACACCTCTTACACCTGCACACTTCAGTTCTGTATTTCTTCACTACACTGGTTCCTGACTCTGTTACCTTCCACAGTGCTGGAATTTTGAAAATAGAGTTTGCTAACTGCCCACTGCTAACAAACATGCAGGAGTCCCTCTGGAGCCCAGTGCTGCTCAGGCTGCAGGGAGAAATTACCTGAATCACTCCACAGCTGGTTTAGAGGTGCAGTGTTTTGGCATTCTGGCTACTGGAGCAGGCCTGAGCTGGAAGGAGCAAACACCACCCTCCCAAAAGGTGCTTTCAGCTGTTCTACTCTGTCCTTCCTCCCAAAAGGTGCTTTCAGCTGTTCTACTCTGTCCATCCTCCTCTGTGCTTGGACCCGCTGCCCTGGAGCATTTACAGTGTGTGAACAGGGGCCTGGCACTAAGGGAGCTCCTCCACATGCCCAGGTGTTCAAAGGTTCCAGCCCCAGCACTGGACACTGGTGAGCTCAGACTGGGGAACATGAGAAAAGATTCTCTTATGCAGAGACACAAGAAGGTTTGGATGAATGCTTAAAGAGGCACAGCTGGGCAGATATTCACATACACACCAACATTTCCCCTTCATTCACATACACACCAACCTTTCCCCTTCATTCACATACACACCAGCATTTCCCCTTCATTCACATACACACCAGCGTTTCCCCTTCATTCACATACACACCAACATTTCCCCTTCATTCACATACACACCAGCGTTTCCCCTTCATTCACATACACACCAACATTTCCCCTTCATTCACATACACACCAGCGTTTCCCCTTCATTCACATACACACCAACATTTCCCCTTCATTCACATACACACCAGCATTTCCCCTTTATTCACATACACACCAACACTTCCCGTTTTCTCTTCCTCAGTCCTGAATCAAAGCCTCCCAGTTCCAGATGCCACAGGACAAATGGCAGAAGCAGAGTCACGGAATCAGCCCCTGACAGATTCCTCATACTCTCCCAGTCACTTCCCAGACATCTGAAACACCAGGCTCTCTGTAACCCCAGCAGGCCACTCCAGTGCTCTGCAAGATGGATGCAGCAGCCAGGGCCCAGAGCAGCAGGGGATGTGTGGGGTGTGTGCCCACCCCAGTCCCAGACTGCTAACACACCCCTTGCTGCACATATTCAGTGGATACCCTTTTTTAACATGGACTACATCAGCCTGAAACTTGTTATTCTCAGTAAAACAGATGTCTTCAAGAAAGCTAGATGGCAGGTAGGTATCTTCTCTAAAAGATCCTCATGATGAAAAAACCTAGGTTAGGCTAGCCCAGAAAAAGCCCCACTCCTGAATCCTGACCTCAGCCTCTGCACAGCTGCTTGCCAACACACTGCTGCCAGCTGGGCTCTGATTCTGGCTGCACAGCAACAGGAAATGCTTTTGTTCCATGGATTAAACAGAACAGTATCCCCAATAAAGCCCCAGCCTCCTAGCTAAGTTAGCAAGAAGAAAGGAGTCTGTGGGTTCAAGTATTTAGCAAGAGGGGGTCACTCCCATGTATCATTTCCCTCTGCAGCAAGAGCCACACCCCAGGAACAGAGATAGCCAGTGGCACCCACCTCTGTCTCAGTTAGTGACACCACCAGACCCTGGCAGGTCCTTTTACCAAGAAAAGGCTGGGGGAAGTCATTACATTTGCAAAACACAGACTGAGAGACAATATAACCTCTAGCAATGAAAAACCCGAGACAATGTTAAAAATAAACCTAGCTGCAAGCAACAATTCCCACCACCATCCATCAGTGGACCATGCTGGTACAGCAATGCACAGGGCTGGAACAGCCATCAGCAAAGCAAGCCCAAGTAGCTGACTGGAGGTCCTCCCTAGGGAAAGGGGTGTATGGAAAGATTAATGACTAATTTGACAAATTCCTGCATGTATCTCAAGACAGTTAAAAAAAAAAAACAAACAAAACAAAAAAAAAAAAAAAAAAAAAAACCACAAAACCAAAAACCACCATCTATACAAGAAAGCAAATGACTGCTTCAATTAAAAAACTATGAAAATTTGCAGCACAAACTACTCTCAAGGGATCTGAGAGCTACCACTAACATAAAAGCTCCCAAAGTATACAGACATTTCAGACATACATCCTAAGTATCAGACTTCTTTTGGAGGCACACCACCAGTGGAAAATGCCACCCTCAGAAGCTGTGTGTACTAGGCTTGCTCTACTCCCTCCCTCCCTTTCTCTCTTTCTCTCTCAAGGCATGTTTTATCTCTTATTATTTCCTATGCTTAGACAGGACCTGAGAACAGAAATTGTGAAAAAACCATAACATAAAGGCTAAAAAACCAAAATAGAAGTGCAAGGGCAACACTAAGACCTATGAAATAAGCCAGGATTCCAGTGCCACTGAACTGCAATAAATTCGTGATTCTGCTACACTAGCAACCACGGTCCTCAAAGATGGTGAATGCTAACGAATGATATGATCATTTACAGTGTCACACACAAGCACCTGGATTCAGTTCCCAGCTGGGGTAGCAAAAATGGTCTGCTGAACCGGTGAAGAAGTGAGCAGCTTAACTCATGTCCTGCAGCCTGATCCTCCTCTCTTGAGGGAAAGGTCTTTCTGCTGCACAGTTCTGTACAGGTCTCAGGGCCTGCGCTTCCTAAAGGCCAATCCAGGCAGTAAAGGCTGAGTTTAACAAAGGCTTTAGCTGGTCACATCAGAGGTACAGCCAGTCTCAATAACCTGCCTGGCACAGCAGCTGAGAGATGAAAGCCAAAGAGGAACTAAGGACTGGGGCAAGCACCCAGCTGCCTTTCCTTGGCAAGCCCCCACATGCCGCGGCCAGGTGGAGGGGAGAAACACACCGATGCGATGCGGGTAAAAGAAGCTCCGTTTATTGCCTCTATCAGCGCTACTAATATACAGTAAAAACTTTCTTGAACACGCGATCACGCAGAATATGATTGGATCCTCCGCCTTGTTCACGAGGCTGGCACGAGTCTTGTCTCTGCAGTCATTGGTTGCCAATCCATGCTCATTGGTTGCTACATATGACGATAATCATTTCTAAGTTTTGCTTTTCTGTAGCCCTGGAATTCCGTTATTCTGATAAGCTTGGCACATAGTACTTCTATTTTTCTTTCCTCAAGGACACCGTAACTGCCACAGCTACTTCCCATGCCTGCAACCCCCAACACCCACAGATCCCAACATCCCAGCCCGCTGTAGGTCAGGCACTTCTGAGCAAACGTGGCCCCCCAGCAGTCCCTCTGAGTGTGCACACAGCTTCTCGGAAGCCACAGCAGTTGGTAACATTTCCAGCTGCTGCAGCAAGGAGAGCTGCCTGTTCTCCTTGTTCTGGGAGGAAGGAATAATCTCCCTGTTCCACACAGAAACACAACCCTCAGGTAATCACCAGTGAGACACTGCCAGCTTCCAGGGAGCAAGGGTAACACCCCCTCAGCCCCCCAGAGGGCAGGCTCATCTGAAACCCTGAGATTTCTCCTAGGGAGGGTGGGGGAGTGTGTATCTTATCATCAGGATTCAGCTAACCAGAAAGGAGAAATGCTTTTCCCAGGTTTCCCAATTCCATCACAACAGTAAACAAACAAAAATAAACCTGATTGTCAGAAGTACTGCAAACACTTTTCAACACAGAAAGACACTTATGAAGCTCTAATAGGTACAAGTTTGACCATAATGATCCATACTTCAAAGCAGATGTTCCTTAAATTCCTCAAAGAAAGTCTAACATTTGAGTGAATTAATAGCTCTATTATAAAATAACAAAGCCCGGTTCCATTTTATTGTTCTCCCTAATTACAGAACCTGATTAATTTCAGTTATAAAGTTTCAGAATAAGGTGAACATAATCAGAGTTCATGATTAATGTTATTCTAACGAACCCCCAAGAAATTAACATTTTACCACTAGAACTTTGCCAAGAATTTTTATGTAAGCTGAAGTGCAGTGTGTGCAAGTGTGAAAATCCCACATGGCACGGAGCTTCTACTCTACTCGCTCACCATCAATCTGCTCTGTAAATAAGCCCCTCTGAGAAGTGCCTGTTAATGGCAGCCTCAGAGGGGCTCCTGCTGGGGTGACCCAGCTCACAGCCCTGGCCTCTGCCAGGAGAGCTGCACACATCCCTGACAGGGACACTCCCAAGTCCCACCCCGCTGACACTCAGAATATACAAATGAGCTTCAATTAGTGCTGCATTAATACAGCGTTGGTTTGGATTAACCGTAACGTGTGATGATTGCCTTATTAATTGCCTTAGGTCAGCTGACATGAACAGGAGGGATGGTCTCCTAATAAACAGCAGGAGAATCCAGTGTGCAGTTATACAAGAGTGTTTTTTCCAGCTTTCATAGAGAGTATTTCCCACTCTGTATTCCCTAAGAAACAGACTTTTAAGGCTGCATTTCAGCATTGGTTCTATCTACAATCTAATAATAAAGTGAGTGCTTCAATGAAACATATTTCAAAGCCCAGTCATTTAAACATTCTTATACACTAATTCTGTGTTTCTTAGAGAACAAAACCTCATCAACTTTTGCTGAGAATACTCATTAAAAGAAAATGATGTGTCTCTGCAGCACTGTGCACTTCAATAATTTCAGTAGTTTTATACAAGAGTGTGTCATAAATGAGGCATGGAAAGCCATTAACTGAACAATTCATATTGAATAGTTTGTTGTAATTTATGCTTTCAAAAGAAATAATGAAAGTTATTTATTTTTCTAGTAATAATGATGCACCTCCCTTTTATGTCTTGCTGTTGGTAACTTTATTTTTAAAGAACCTGTAAACTTGCACAATTAGTCCAGCCTCCCCTGCCCAAAAGCCTTATTCTCATTGTCAGGAAAGGAAAAAATACAGCTATCAATGGTGTATCTGAATATGCAAATAGGATTCATGAAAAAGATGTATCTCTGCTTCAGCATTACCTAGACAGTTCATACTTCTCTTTGCCTTCTGCAGTCTAGCTCTTTCTCCAAAGTCTAGCTGTCACAACTGAGAGTGCCAGCAGTAAAACAGAGCTATTCAGACTGAGATCCTGGAGGGAAATGCCTCTCGGGCATCACCTCCAGAGCTGAGCAGCTTTGCTGCCAACCAAGCACATGCTGAAGCTTCTCTCACTCCTTTTCTTCATCACTACCTCTTGCAAATATAGATTCATAAATATAAATAACAATGCCAGAATATGCGAATAAAAATCAACCCTTTTATTTTTCATTCTCCCACTACACAAGGTGATGCAAAGGTTTGGGGTTTTATAACCTCTTTGCACACTAAAGCTGTGAAGAGATATGGTTAACAACCGTCAGTATGAACTGCACTAACCCCACCTTCATCAAGTGATGATTGTAACAGAAACTTTCCACGTTTCTGGAAAGAATGAACATGTTGCCCTGCCCATCTCAAAGCAAAAACAACTGTACAGGTGTGTCCCGTCCCACCGAGCCAGAGTCAGGGAGGGCTCTTTTGATAGATTTATCGGACATAAATGAAGTGCAAATGCGGCAATATTATATCTGAGAAGCGTTTCTTGATTGAAAAAAAGGTGAGTGTTCTTACTAAAGAGGGAAAGGACAAGGCCCAGAGAGAGGGGGAAAGAAACAGAAGAAAGGGACAGCGTTACCACAAGAACCCGGGCTCCCTGTCAGCATCAGCTTCGCAGGTGGAGAGGGGACAGGCGGGCACAAGCAGGGACAGGCGGGCACAGGCGGGCACAGGCAGGCACAGGCGGGCACAGGCGGGCACAGGCAGGGACAGGCGGGCACAGGCAGGGACAGGCGGGCACAGGCGGGCACAGGCGGGCACAGGCGGGCACAGGCAGGGACAGGCGGGCACAGGCGGGCACAGGCAGGGACAGGCGGGCACAGGCGGGCACAGGCAGGGACAGGCGGGCACAGGCAGGGACAGGCGGGCACAAGCAGGGACAGGCGGGCACAGGCGGGCACAGGCGGGCACAGGCGGGCACAGGCGGGCACAGGCAGGGACAGGCGGGCACAGGCGGGCACAGGCGGGCACAGGCGGGCACAGGCAGGGACAGGCGGGCACAGGCAGGGACAGGCGGGCACAGGCGGGCACAGGCGGGCACAGGCAGGGACAGGCGGGCACAGGCAGGGACAGGCGGGCACAAGCGGGCACAGGCGGGGACAGGCAGGGACAGGCGGGCACAGGCAGGGACAGGCGGGCACAAGCCGGCACAGGCGGGCACAGGCAGGGACAGGCGGGCACAGGCAGGGACAGGCGGGCACAGGCGGGCACAGGCGGGCACAGGCAGGGACAGGCGGGCACAGGCGGGCACAGGCGGGCACAGGCGGGCACAGGCAGGCACAGGCGGGCACAGGCGGGCACAGGCAGGGACAGGCGGGCACAAGCCGGCACAGGCGGGCACAGGCAGGGACAGGCGGGCACAGGCGGGCACAGGCGGGCACAGGCGGGCACAAGCAGGGACAGGCGGGCACAGGCGGGCACAAGCAGGGACAGGCGGGCACAGGCAGGGACAGGCGGGCACAGGCGGGCACAGGCAGGGACAGGCGGGCACAGGCGGGCACAAGCAGGGACAGGCGGGCACAGGCGGGCACAAGCAGGGACAGGCGGGCACAGGCAGGGACAGGCGGGCACAGGCAGGGACAGGCAGGGACAGGCGGGCACAGGCGGGCACAGGCGGGGACAGGCGGGCACAGGCGGGCACAGGCAGGGACAGGCAGGGACAGGCGGGCACAGGCAGGGACAGGCGGGCACAGGCGGGCACAGGCGGGCACAAGCAGGGACAGGCGGGCACAGGCGGGCACAGGCAGGCACAGGCGGGCACAGGCGGGCACAGGCAGGGACAGGCGGGCACAGGCGGGCACAGGCGGGCACAGGCAGGGACAGGCGGGCACAGGCAGGGACAGGCGGGCACAGGCGGGCACAGGCGGGCACGGGCGGGCACAGGCGGGCACGGGCGGGCACAGGCGGGCACGGGCGGGCACAGGCGGCCGGGCCCGGGACACAGGAGGGAGCACGAGGCCGTGGCGGGCGGGAGCCGCGCCGCAGGAGCGGGCAGGGAGCAGGAGCACGGCAAGAAAGGCGAGCGGAGCCCCCAGGCGAGCCCCGCTCCCGCCAGGAGCCGCAGGGCCGCGGTTCGCCGGTTCCACGCGCCGAGGCTCCTCCGCGGGGGCATCTCCCGGACACCCGCCCCAGCAGCCGGTGTGTGTGTGTGTGTGTGTGTGTGTGTCAGTGTGTGTGTGTGTGTGTGTGTGTGTGTGTGTGCACGGGTGTGTGTGTGTGTGTGTGTGCACGGGTGTGTGTGTGTGTGTGTGTGTGTCAGTGTGTGTGTGTGTGTGTGTGTGTGTGTGCACGGGTGTGTGTGTGTGTGTGGGTGTGTGTGTGTGTGTGTGTGTGTGTGCACGGGTGTGTGTGTATGGGGGTATTCACAGCCCGACCCTGGAGCTCCCTGTGCCCTGCCGCGCCACGTGGAGCCTCTCCCGGGACAGGGATGCAGCACAGTCTGTACAGGTTCTGTACAGGAACCTTCCGCCTCGTGTGTAACATACATTGAGGCATAAATAAAAACCACATGGTCCCTCTCAAGGTGCTTCTCTAACTTCTTAAAAGCCCTTCAGTCTCTGGGGAACACAGCATCTACATCAATGGAACGGAATTCATGAACTTGAGTGGGAATACCCATTATTGATGAAATTTGCTTTGGAATCCTGGCTCCTGCCTGGCTTAAATAGCCACTTCAATGCTACCTTCTTCCATTTCTTTATTCCTCTGAATGACTCCTTGAATCCACAAACAGTGTCACTGAAGACCCCTGGATCCCAAAGGGGCAGAAGAGCTGTGTGTGCTCTGCACTGCAGAGCCCATCTCGTGGTCCAGAGGTGAGGAGCCGCCTGCCCCTGCCCCACTCACACGCCCTGGCACTCATTCACTCCTTCCTTCCTTCCCTACCTACCTGCATCTTGAGCAAAGAAATTAAAATACCCACCGGAATAAAGAAATTAATTCAGATAATTTATACTGCTTAAATTACACTCTAAGATTCCTTCCTGTAATGTGCAAGCATCTTACTATAAACTAAAATTATTCTTTGAAAAAAGTTATTGTTTTTTTGTTTGGTGTTTTTGGGTTTTGGGGTTTTTTTTCCTTCCCAGAAATAAGCATTAATGACCTGTTTTGAGAGTTTGTGTGTAAATTTTTCTTTTACAAAATAAGGAGGGAGGAGGGGAATTTATGCAGGGGCATTGTTAATGCCACAGAAATACAACAGTTACCAAAAAAAAAGACTCACACTGCTACCTAAAATTTGAAGATTTAAATGCAGAAATAATTCAGCATTACCCCTGAGAGAGGATGTAAAGAAAGGAGCTATAAATGCAACTAAGTTATGCTTCAGGAATGAAAAAAATGTATTTTCAAAATTTATAGGGACCTTGAGAAGATATTTAAGGCTGGTTTTTAAAAGGAGGTACAGGCTAATAAGGCACAACATAAAACAGAAGATGAGAAGGATTAAATTTAAGCCTGGACTGGATATACACAGGCAAACCACTAGAGAATGGGATCTGCCTTTCTGAATGTGAAAACCATTTCCATTTTCTTTAGTTCCAAGTATCTCCTGTGCATGTCAGTAATCAGCAGCATAGTATCTGAATGCAAATCAGTAACAGGGTTAAAAAGTTGGCCTTACAAACATGAGCTAAAAGTAAATGACCCTAGAAAAAAAAGAAGACAGACTCAGATCTGCAAAACTTCTCAGGGAGGCAGATGAATACAATGAGGCTCTAACAGACCTATACCAGACCCTCAATCAAGTGCTTTGATGTTAAAATAGCACTGCTGCTGGCCTCTTTCACCCAGGAGGACTTCAGAGAAACCAAGGGAAGTGGAAAAGTAAATCAAAGGCAGAACTATTAATAAATAACAATATATGTAAAGACACCAAAGCGCTGCCCATAATAATATTAATTCAATTAGATGTAAAGACATACAATGCTGCCCACCAAGAGCTGATCACTGGTCTGCTTCAGTGGTGCATTCTCCCATTAACATCACAGTTTGCTGGACTATCAGTTAATAAAGTCAACACTGGAAAATCATTTAAAAAATAAGAAAGCATTATAAATACAAAATCTTCATTACAGATATTGCAGCATCACTGGTTAGCTAAGCTGGAAGAGCAGGAGCTGCTTTGTAAGCAGTGTCTGACTGAAGGGATTGAACCCATCAGCAATGAGGGGAAATGGGGGAACTCCCCATAGCAAACCTTGGCAGCCTTACAGTCACTTCTCACCCAAAGCCAGCATCTCCATTAGGGCTGCCCAAAAATAAATCTGACTTTCACTGAAAAACATCTCACAGCCAAGAAGGAAAACAAATTCCTTCTGTCTAAACAGGACAAGGGACAGATGTGTAAAATGGAAGGAAAGGAGGGAAAACTACAGAGATGCTGATGGAAAAGGAAGATCCAATGATTCAGTGAAGAAAGACTTGCCAGAACTGTAACTGCTCATCGTGGTAAGGGATTAAGGAAGGAAACAGGAGGAATGAAAATGGGAGGGACAAATGCAGCTGCCCCTTCACCATGGTTAGTCAAAAGGAATCCCCTGGGGCAGGGGAGTGAACAAACAGCAGCATCCAAAGATGGCAGGGCTGTAAGAAAAGGTGTTTGTTACCCCAGGACAGCACAGTGACAATGGAGACAGACAGCACCATTCCAACTGATGTTATCCCTTCAGCTTGAACACTTCCTTCTGTTTGGACATCTCAAGGTAGAGCCATTCTTTTCCTTCTGTCTAAAAGAGCTTTTAATTCGCAGCAAAAACTTGCAAAAAATTAGGTTTAAAAAATGGATTTTTTTCCTCCAGTAAAAGCATACCAAACTCCATAAAATATTCTGCTCCCAAAATTTTTATAGAAATAAGAGCTTTGCAATCAGATATATATGATTTAAGGATAATGAAGCAGGTTTTATGGGCTGCAGAATATTATAAATCTTTTCTGATTTATTCCAGGGTAGAGGGAAAAGGGGAACTGTTGAAGGAAAAGATGATAGATCACATCTGCCTCTGGGTAATAAGGCTTCCTATAAGAAGAAATGGCATACTCTGAATAATTACATGCAGTCTGAGGCCAAAAGAGACAGAGTCTGGTCCTGGTCAGAAATTTCAGCTGCCACAAAATACCTGTAAAAAATGTGTGAGGAAAATATGATGAATTCTCACTGGTTATCAACAGTTTTTCTTTCACTAATTTGCTCAGCTTCAACACTAGGTCAAACCACAATTTCACCTTTCTGCTTTGCAGAAATTCTTCCATTTTGCATCATAAATGTCAGCAGAAACACCAAAACCACAACACCACTCAAAGAAAGAAAAACAAGGGAGATATAATCAGGACTGTATTTTAACAAAAATATCAAGCATATTTTTCAAATGAAGTTTGTAAGACACTACAATAAACCAGAGTGTCAGGCAACATAGGCAAAACCAAAAAAGAACAGCATGAAATATTCAATACAGACCACAGTCTTTTAAAAAAAGTAGTAAGAGCCCCAAGAGCTGAGCTTAACTCCTTCAAATGAGGTGATGCTCTGGCTCCATCAAAGGCAGCTGCAGCTCCATCACTGGCTTTAGAGGCTTTGATATTTTCAAGCATTGGGTTTTTTGCACTTGTACAGGAGATAACCAGGAGTCAGCACTGGAGATAAGAATGAGAGCTTCGTGCAGCACAGCAGGCCACAGGCAATGGCCACAACACACGGGCTGCTCCCATAATTAACTGCTCACCTGCAGCTTTTCCAGGTATTCCCTATACTCAATGAGTACTCCATTAGAGGGGTTCTCCTTACTTCTCACACTGGAGAAACCAACTGATCCATGCAGTGATTTAGGGATTTAAATGTTGTGTCGCTGAGAAGTGGCTCCTGGGAGCCTCCCAGCGACTGCCCCTCTCATGGCCACAGCCTCCTCCACCTTGTCCTGGAGAGACTTTTACAGAAAGCCCCTGGGTCAGAGCTGTGCTTCACTGCAGCAGCTCTGAGAGAGCAGCACAGCTGTCCTGATGGGCAGGAGAAGCTGAAAATCCAAGTGCTGCTCAGCCAGCCCCTCTCTTGCTCATTACAGATCCTTCCCCTCCTACAAACCTCTTCTCAGGCTAAGAATTGTCAGCAAGGCTTTTGAGACCCTGCAGCTTTGTAAAGCTCCCCCAGCAGCCACAGAAACAAGCCCCCCTTTCTCCAGAGTCTCCTGCAAGAGAGAGCAGTCCCCAGCCTAGGAAGTTCCAGACATTCCTTTCTCTAAGATGAGCATTTTCAGCTGTTCCCTATGAAAATACCTTCTCCCTTCCTCCCAAACAGCTCCACCTGAGCAAGGGCTGCAGCCCAACAAGGAAATTAAGTGACCTTTCTCCCTGCCTCTGAGCCAAAATATTATGCACTGTAACATTCAGTAAAGAGTAAACAATTCAATAACAAAATTATGCTATCGATCACACCATCCCAGAACATCAAAAGTCACATTTTATATCACAGTTCATAGATCAAAAGCACCACAATAACTTATATTTTTCTTCTTTGTAGTTTCAGAAACTTCAGGCTATTTTCTAGGTTGCCATATGTATGACTTCAGCACAAGCTAACGAGATATTGAGTGAGAAATCATTAGCAGCTGGTCAAGTAAAACCACTCCATCAATCATTTTCATTTCCTTAATGTCAACAATTCTAATTTCAACTTTGGAAAAAAACTGTGTTTTAAACTGTGAAATACATCACATAAAACAGTGACATTTGACTGTATGCTTTTAGACTCTCAAGTTTATTGCAAAAAAGTCAGTTCAACACATAATGAAGTCATTCCTCCTTTATAACCAGCAAACCCAATTGTAGGGAGGAAAAAAAAGGCTGCTTCATCTAGATCAGGCAAACAAACTACCATCTATTCCAGAATAAATCCATTCTTTTGTACCTAAAGCACCAGTAAAAATTCTGGAAGAGCTGCAAAGCTGTCTTGTGTCTTCTATTTACACAGACACATCCCAGGTTGTTCTTGAATTCCAGTGAGTGAAACCAACCCCTGAGTACCACAGGACCTTTGAGGAGACACAGCTCCAGCAGCGTGCCCCTCTCAGTTTGCCCGGTGCAGGTTTCTGCAGCCAAGCAGAACTCTCCTAGCAGAACTCTCCCTGCTTTTGGCAGCAGCTCCTGAGGAGTGCAGCACTGCAGTCAGTCCCACCACCCCCATCACCACCCACACTCCTGTGCCCAGGACAAGGCACAGCGTGGTCGGCTCCTGGGGAGGCACAGGAGCAGCTTCTCCTTAGGGCTGTCTGCAGCAGAGACATCTCCAGCTCCACAGCTGGCTTTGCTGCAGCTTCCTGGCTAGTAGAACAGGCAGACTATGGACCACGGCAACCTTCTGAGAAAGGACACTCAGGTGGCCAAGTGACTGCAGTGACTGCATGCCCCTCACCTCTATCCTGCCATCAGCAGGTTTCTCGTTCCTTGCCTCCCAGCCAGGGCCTTCAGCAGCACCCAGGTTTCCATCAGCCCTGGAGAGCCTCCTCTAGAACCCTGGGACAATTTCCTCCCTTCAGATTTAGGCAAGGTGCAGTCCCTGGGGACAAGCCAGCCTGGGGCAGCCTCCTGGGGTGTGCTGCAGGCAGCTCCCAGCCCGATTTGTTCTGACACCAGGAAATTACTGGGGATTTCTGCCACACAACCAAATCCCAGAAAGAGTCGGTTGGTTGGGTTTTGTTTTATAGTTCATATCCATTCTCCTCAGAAAAACATGTTAGTATGAGAGAACAGCTCACATATTACATTACACAAATGCAATTTGGTTGCTAAAGTTTTAATCTTGTAGAGCAAAATTCCTATTTTCTATTTCTTGTACTTAAGTTCCAGTTTATGAACAGATTATAGGATGTAAAATGGTTAGGTAGATCCTGAAATATTAAATTTAGATAAATCTTTCCAATAAATTTTTCAGGATACAAAATCTCCTGCTGATATGATAAGCTGAATCATTGTTAAAGTACTGTTTTCATGCAAATAGCTCGTAGGAAAATAAACTCCTAGTATGCCTACAACTATTAATAACTTCTTTTATTAACCGGCCTTCCCCAGATGCTTGAACACAAAACTGTAGAAAAGACAGATTATTATCTGTATGTGGCCTGGAAATCTAAAAACCCCACCAAATCTCACTCTAGTTTCAATCACTGCATAGAAAAAGCATTCACTGCCACAAACCTACACTAACCTGTGGAAAAAAGCTGTTTGTAGTAAGCAAACACAGTATGAAGGCTGGGAATATTGCTTGTATAAAACTGTAAACCAATGATCAGTGGGGCTGAGGGGGAGCTCAGGGTCACTTTGCATCCTGAGCACGCTGGAACAGCCCAGGTGCTCCTCGAGCTCCCAGGCAGCCCAACCAGGCCCACCTGAGTGCACCAGCAACTCTCCAGGGCCTCCCAAGGGAACTGCTCCAGTGCTTACTCATCTGCATGGCTGGGGTTCCTACTCAATACTGCACAGATTTTGCATTTTGCCAGTTCCATTTGTCTTCCTCTGAATGGAAACAGAGAATAACTTAACAGCATAAACCTGATAAAAGCCTCTTCCATATCTGAAAATATCAGCACGTTCCTCTTCTCCTCCACCTCTTCCTGAGTTACACAGACTCAGTTAAGTCAGCTGCTTCCTACTTTTTAGAAGTTCTAAAATTCTTGCTCCATTTTGTTCCTTTTATCAGTCCTTGCTATTCTTAAGCTGTGATGCCTAAAATTTCCTACTGAGCTGAGCCCTACTGACAGCTCATTTCATTTCTGATTTTCATATGGCATTGGGAGCTGCAGAGCAGTACCACTGTTAAGCCACAAATCCTGCATTTTTATCTATACAGTGAACTCCTTCCCAAGAGTAATTTTTTGCACTTATCATTTCAATCTGCAGATTTCAGACCATTTCACCAAACAAAAATAAAAAGAAGAAGAGAGGGGCAGTGTTTCTATTGACCTATAAAACCCTTTGAGGTTTCATTCATTACTAATGAAAGTACACCATACACGTGGGTCCCAGGCCAGTCCTTGCAGAATCACACTTCATTAAACCAGCCCAAATTGACCTGCAATGGATTAAATACCAATTCACTAGGAACACTGTTTTTCAGTGACCTGTATTTTCCCTCATTATACAACTGTGCTTCTCAAGTTTGCCTATGAAAACATCCTCTCAGTGTGCATTGCTGTGTGCAACATGACAGCAGTTCCCAACTTCCCTTTTAATCCCCAGCCAGCTATTCTGTCAGAGAACTACATGTATTTGACAAAACCTACTTTCAAAATAGATGCTCGTGGCTCAGCACCACTTTCATATCCTGAGCAGTTTCAGGAAATTAATATATAAGGATTTCCTGCAGCTTCTTCATGGTTATCCAAATTAGAGGGACTAACCTATTAATTCCCTAGATAAAGGAATTTATCTGTTAAGATAAATTTGGCTTTTTTGTTACCTGGAAATACTCATTCCTCACAGATTTTTACAATCAAGGCAAATGGTTCACAAACTCCTTTCTTAAATATTCCTGGACTTTTCCTGACGTATATTCACTTTGCCTTATTGACTGCATTAATTTTTCCAGCTAACTATTTACAAGAAGCCTGAAGCAGGCAGAAAAGAGTATTTTTTACTTCCTCTCCCCCATTTAGAAAGGTCTTCACTTTCCCTCCTATTATTTCCTTCTAAATTACTTCCAGTGCTCAGATTTCCACCCTTTTCCTCATTATTAAATTTGCAGGTTACTTCTTTCTTCTAAGTGAGCAAGGAAGCCTTTGGTGCTGATGAGACTGATCAGACCATGCCTTGCTGCATTGCTCTTGCCTCAGAATGGGTCATTTGGGCACAGGAGCAAAGAGCCACCCTGGCCTGGAAACCACCTGAAGCAATCTGTGTCTGCAGCAGCCAGGGGCACTCCCAGCAGTCCCACAGCAGCTCTGTGTTACAGAGCAATCCCAGGACACTGCTCATTTACTCCTCCTCATTCACCTCCTCACCAACAGGGAATATGCGGATAGTGTCTTATTCCAGCTGTTTGCCAGCAAAGGATGATTCCAGATTTACAGACTGGCCCACAGATCTGTATCACACATGTACACAGGCTCTTCACTACAAGAATAAGCTAGAGGACAAAAAAAAATTCTTTCCTTCCTTAATTAGTGGTCTAAACAAAAATCTAAACCCATTCCTCCTGATCCTTTTTTCAGCCTGCCTATTTTACTTAAGTTGTAATAGCTATAGTTGTAATGGATCTGCAATAGTATTTTACCAGATCTGCATCTGAATAAATGCCAAACAAGTAATTTTAATATCTGACTTTTGCCAATCACATTGCATCCAGACATGGAATGAGAAACAAAAAGCTTACTATTTGCTTATAATTCTATCAGACATTTAAAATGGCACTGACAATGCTACAGACAAACTGAAAAACAGAGCAAGAACTGAAGCACAGCATCAGAAATCAGGAATATAGCTGGAGATTCTCCAGAGGAATCCTTCTTCTATTAAATTTTACCAATTTATCAAAAGCAGAGTCTTCCATGGAAACAGAGAAAGCACAACAGATCTGACAAAACACAGGCATATGCCCTGCCAGCTCTGTGAGACAGCCTTGGGACCAAACTCTGAAAGTTTCAGATGTGCTGTTCCCAGTCTTTCTGGGAAGAACGTGGAGGTGCCAGTGGCTGAGCAGTCTTGCTCTACAAAAACTCCATTCTTAGAGCTGAGAGAGGCAGGTGTTCCAAGGATCACAATAAAGCAGGAGCCAAACAGCCTGAGGAGCTGGCAGCCTCACCCAGGCTTTGCTCAGATGCTGCATGCTCACTCACATGCAGCAGCACTCTGCTTCCCCCTGGGATCCAGGCTAATTGTTCATCTCAGCAATCTGGTCAGCTGCTCCCAGCTGCTCAGCAGAGGACAGGTAAAAACTGCTGCCAGCCCTGGCAGCATCTGCCAGCATCACCCACAGCATCCCAGTGCACTGCATTTCAAAGTCCTGCTTTAATGCCACACAGGAGGTGGCTGACAGAATTCAAAAGATTATCAGGCCTCTTGTTTTTCAAATTAGAAACAAGTTTTTCTGATTACTTGAAAGCTAAGCAATAAAAGCTCCACTTCCTTGCCAGCTGTAGGACACATCCCAAATGCCACTCTGACCTTACCTCCTTACAAACAGCTACGAGCAGTCACACAGCATTCCCCCTTTCCTTCACCTGCTCACTGTTTGGACTCCTTCAGTTCACGCTTTCTACAGGAATTTTGCAAAGTTTCCCCAGTTTCACTTCCTCATTCCTGCAAGCAGTAGACTGGAAATAGCACTGTAAAACCAAAATGGTTCTGGCTCATGTGCATCTGGCCATGTGTGTGCACTGGCCATGTGTGCAGCTGCACAGGCAGAAAAGGCACATTAATAGCACAGTGATCTTTTGCTGAACTAAGCAGAAAAGAAGCACTAACCAAGTTCCCAGAGAAGAGATTTACCTTGGGCTCCAGTTTTGGGTTTTTTTCCATTATCTGCTGCCAGGATGTATGTAATTATTTTATTTCTTATTTTCTCTTATTTATATGGAATAAAAAATGGTTATTATTCTTCATTTCTCCTGCAAAGAGCTAAATATACTCAAGAAAATGAAGGGAGGGATTCCTTTACCAATTATCTTCTTTTACAGACTGATAATTCCTCCCCTACAATATTAGGGTTTAGAAAAAATTAGAAACATCACTCCTTGATAGAAAAGATAATCTTGGATTATTCCTGAGTACAGCTCCTAGTCAAGTAGCTGACTTATCATTTCTTTCCATCTTTGTATAAATTTCCTTTGTTTTTTCTCCTGATAATGAAACAATGGTTAAGGACAATTAGAATAACCTAAGATAGTAAGGATTTTCCAGTAAATATAGCAATTAGAATCATTTATTTAATGTATTCTACTAAGCACTGCAGCTCTCTGACTTCAGACATTTATTTTCTTTGCATATTCAAAGAGAAAGAAAATGTGCCAATTGGCCACACAGGCTTAGAAAACAACCATGAAAAGCAGCTCTTGAGAAGAGCTGATCTTGAAAGGACTAAAGCACATCTTTTTTATTAATATGATGGGCGGGGGATGGTTCCATTGTTTACTTAGCCAGCCTTCTGATCATACACAATGGTCACAAATGCAATTATACAAAATTATAATCTTCCTTTTTATTTTACTTAATTAAGGAAGAAGAGTAGCATGTCAGGCAGGAACAACAAACAACAACTGGAAAATATTTCACTAAAAGGAAAGTTAAAATAAGACCGAAGTGCCAGGAAATGCTGTTTGTGATCAAAGACAAAGATGGGGTTTTGGTTTTTTAAGTCTTGTTTTGGTTTTCTTTTCAAAAAGAAGATGGAAATGTGGAATTGGGATTTGGATCTTCAAGTTCCTGATCTCCTTTAACTCACTGTTTTAAGATGTGGCTGAACAATTGAGACCAAGAATGACAATTTTTCTGCAATATGATACAGTACTGATTTCATGAAAAGTGTCCATAAGCTATTTCACTTAAAGCTCCATTGTTCATTCTTCATTAAAAAATATCAAGAGAAGCTAGACAAGAAATTAAGTCCAGAAGTCAGCTGACAACTCTGCAGGTGTCTCCACTTCTATCAAAGAGCAGTCACTCCTGGTACATAAATGAAGAAGTGCAGCATCTCATAGGCTGCTGGCATACAATATCCTGAATCCAAGTAACCACAAGGAAAGCATTTGCTTTCAGCCATGCAATAGATCTCTGCAGTCGTGTGATGAAATTCTTAGGGAGAGCTTTTAATCAACCACTTCCCAAGTGACTTCTACAAGGTATTTTTTTGTAGAGAGGATTCATTACAACAGAATTTAACACAGTAACTACTCTTCTTTCATCATCTGAAAATTACCAGAGATTACTGAAATGAAAGAAACTTTCCTTTTACTACTTTATGTAATTCCTTGTCCTGGCTTCATTACCTGAATATCTTTCAATCTTCCACTAGTAAATAATGGGATTTACTGTATATTAAAAGGAGCTGGCTGGGTCATCCAGGACATTGCACAAACACTGGAATTTATTCAAATGTTTGGCATCAGACTCCACAGACTGAAGACAGCAGCAATGTCTGGACATTATCCAGTCCAGCCTACTGCTTAAAGCAGAGTCAACTCCAGCCAGGCTGGTTTGGGTTTTCCATGGGCCCACAACACCAACATTGTATGAAGAGTTCCCTGAACTATCCAGTTATGATTGATCTGTTTAATTAGAATTGATACATAAACAAAAAGTAACTTTCAACCTGAAACAGAATGAAATTTAGAAATATATCTGGACGACAAAAATCAGCTGCATTATACCAGAGGATAAAAACTATGAAAAATGCACCTGAAACAGCAAACTTCAGTAGCATTCCTAGAAATGGCACCCTGATATTTCAGAAAATGACCAGTTTAACATCCTCTAAAAAACAGGAAACTGGTTGAGAAAAATCCTAGGTAGTAACAACTATTTCCAATAAACTCTAAAAACAGGAAAATTCCCGTCAACTAAACAGCTAGGTAGATGCTGAGTTAACAAATGCTTGATTATTTTTAATGCTTGTTTACTACCATAATCAAGGATTTATTTCATCTTGGGGAGAGCAAATGCTGCTTTATTGAAGGTTTCTTGAAAAAAATTTAGCCTTCAGCAAGCCAATATATTTTGAGTGCTGCCAGGTATACTAAATACAAATTCCTGACTCTTGCAGTGAGTCGCCCCCACGGAGCCACGAGCTGCTCCTCACACTGTGGTACTCCAGTGCAAGCCTCCAGTGCAGAGCTGGTCAATCCTGACACAGCTCAGCTCAGAACCATTCCATGAAAAGCAGGGCTGAAGGAGAGAAAAGCTTCCATTATCCTTCTCCAGCTCACGTGCAGAGATCCCAGATTACTGCAGGGTCTGTAAGAGCATCCATAATCAGGTACATGTAACTGCAGCTTATTTTTCAGCTGTAAATCTATTTGGGGAATTCACTAGACTACTTCTGTCTTTTAAGTACACTTAAGATCCTCCTCCTTAACAATTCATATCTAATTTCCCCATAAAACAAAATGTTCACTGAAAGTTAACATTTAAAAATTATTTTCAATTACACGTACTGCATACAAAACAGAAGAAAATCCTCTGTAGGAGTGTTCAAAGTCAACTCAATCAACTACTCAGACAATGTGAACAACAAAATAATGAAAACTACATATTTTCTTGCATAAATGCCAGCATAATATACCATATAGGCGTACCAATTTTACTGCAATACATCCTTTTTTGAAAAACATAACATTCAATGAAGTCATAAAAAAACCCCAGCCATGAATAAGAAAAGAACTGAGTGACACTTCCCACCCACACATGGAAATTCTTCTAGTTTACATTTTGACATACCTCAATTTCAAACTTCTCTGGAACTCCAGTTTTCTTAAGACGTTTAAGTAGGAAGAGGACAGTAAAGCAAGCACATCCCAATCCACTCTTTTTGTAAAAAGGCACAAATAAAAGTGGGTTTTATCTGCTCAGAAATAAAAAACAGATTTAAAACCAAGGATTTCAAGAAGTCAGTTATTTCAACCCCTTCCATGAATAACCAGAAGCCATTCTGTTCTTGAAGACTTTAACATGGAATTTCCTCAAAGTCCCTGTTAGTCGAGTCTAGCAAGTCTGGGGTCAGTTCTTCAGGGAGCAGCTACACAGAGCTTTGCAAGTTGCACACTTGTGAAAGGAAGTGGAACCATAAAGCACAATCAAACATCCCCTATTTTGACCTCCTCAGGTGTCACTGGCAACCAGGAGAGTGTTACAATTCTTCATGGGGAAACCATGAAGTACAAGTAAGGCCAAGCTGAGATATCAGTATGCTTGAGGCATCTCTACATCCCTCCACTCTCCAAGAGTAAGAATGGCCATGAAATAGCACAAAAAACCATTATCCATCACAGTCTCCACATCCAGACAGTGGGTCAGACCTTAGGCTGCTGTTGAAGACTACGCAATAGAGAGGTAGAGCAAGGCATTAGTGCTCCACAGCAACCAAATTTAAGAGCTGAGACAAAGAACAAGACCCAGAACCACAGCACCAATAAAAAAACCCTCCTGGTTTTCCACCTATTTTCTGGTTTGAATTTGCAATGCTCATGTTCCAGTAAGTGACCAGTCAGAGTCTGAAGCCTCGAGAGACACAGCAGCCCAAGTGCCAGCTGTGCACTGTGTGCCCTTTACCAGAGCTGGACCCTCCCCATGGCAATGCAGGCTCTGCACTGCCCACCCTTCCCTCAAGGGCTCACCCAGCCCAGCTCCCTCCCTGTCCCAGCTGCCCCTCTGCTTCCAGGGACCCTGGCTCCTCATCCCACCCTCACTGCACCTCAGCTGATGTGCTCAGATCCAAACAGGTCTCATTCCCAGAAGCTGTGGACACAATCTGGTGGTGAAGGACAAGGCTTGGGAGCCTTGAGGGAAGGCAGTTTCATAAAGCTCCAGGAGCTGCATTCCCAGCAAGGCTCAGGTATGATCTGGCCATTCCTGAGCTCTGCCACCGAGCACACAACATTCCTGCTCAGGCTGGATGGATGGCCAGGGCTTGATTAGCAGTAATATAAATGTGTACTAGGTGGGCAACTTCAGTTCACTTCCTGGTCTGCCTCAAGGTAAAATGTACCATTACTCTCCTCACAGGTTTAAATGGAAGCTTGGCTGGTGTGAGAAGGGCTGGTTTGGCTCTGCTCCCTGCCACACACACAGCACAGCTGTGGGACAGCAGGACACAGCAGCTGCCACCACCTGTGGCACAATCCAGACTGAATTACCCATGTCTGACCCAAACATGTGGGTAATCATGACACAAAAACGAGCACTTTTAGAATACACAAGAAGGAAGTGAAATCAGAACTGAAAAATCAGAAAAATACACTGACCCACATATATACAAACACACACATGTATCTCCAACCTATGGCCATAATAAGGTGAGAAAACTATCAACTAGAACTAATGAAGCTCAAATAGGATGGAGCAACATTCAGACAGTAAGGGGATTTCAGCTCCAGAAAGCAGCTCTCACAGCAGTGTATCTGACCTGCCCTAGCAATCCAGGAGTGATCTTTGCTGAAAGCCAGATGAGGATGCAGAACAATTGTTCAGGCACAGCTCCCTGTTTAATGATGGCAGACACAGCAGCACCTGCAAGCACTGAGTGCTGCTCACAACAGCCACTTCCAGCCAGGCTCAGCACAGCTCCATCATCCCTTGTGCCCCCAGGGAAGGGAATGTCCTTGCCGGGACTAAAACCACAACTCACAGAACATGGAGCTCGTATTGCTGCACTCCACTGAGGGCAGCAACTCCTCATTGCAAAGGATGAAGAGACAAGAGCTTGTCACTAGGAAAAAGCAAGTGCTTATTACCAGAACAATGTGATTGCTCCAGGGGATACATTATTCCACTACTGACACATGACAGTATGATTCTGCCATTGATAAGATATCCAAACCCACAGCAGCAATTCCTGTTACTGGATGTCCTAAAACACAAATATGTCCCCTAATAACCTGTGTCTATGAGTAAAATTCAGAAAGGCTAACAACAGTACACAAATAATTTTGAAGAATTTCTGGAACAATTCAGAAAAAGACCTGCTGCCTTTCAGAAGAATTATAAATGTGTTTGCAATTTCCTGTGTGTCTGAATTACTCTGTGAACAGAAAAATGTTTAGGTTCTTGTGGAGAGCATTTTGCTTCACTTTGCATTGTATGATTCACTGTGATAAAACCTCTGTGAAAAACAGACACTCATGTAAAATCAAGTGTCTTCTGAAAAGATGATTCTCCAAGCTTGCATTAGAAACTCTCTTTTAAAAAAAAATTAAAAATTTATCTCACTGACACCAAGAAACTCTTAATCTTTGATGCCTTTGAGGCTTATTAGACACATTAAATAATTGAGGAAAATAAAAGAAACAAATTTAGGAACCACAAAAGCAATACTCCTTATCTTCTTTCAAATGTTCGTGCTAATAAATCCTAAGTTCCTGTACAGTTTGTCAGGAAAATTAATCCACAAACACCAGAGGTTTATATCCAAAAAAGAGACAGAGGAGCCCTGTAATTTTATTCAAATACAGGGAGAGGCCATGGGGCATTTCCCCTGGTGTCTCTCAAAATCTGAGGATGCAGCCCCCTTTTTATCCTAATTTCCTGGCCGCATGTCCATCTCTCTTCCCCATTGCCTGAGGTACTTCAGAGGCACAGACTTCCCAAAATGTCTCATACCTGAAACCCTCTTCTAATGTATAACCCTGCCCCCCTTTTCGTTTTCTTTGTGGCAATCCGTGGAATTCCTATGGAATTTAGGATTCCTTCCCATTGTTTCTTTCGTCTCTCAGTATCCAGTTTTATTTATCAGCAGACTTACAGTTTGTCTGTGAAGAAAAGTCTCTCTCTCTGATTCCATTCATCAATCAGTGGAATCCTTCCCATTGTTTCTTTTCTTTCTCACTGCTAGTTTTACCTACCAGCAGAGCCGCAGTTTGTAAAGACAAGTCCCTCATCCAAGTTCAAGCACCGAGGCCCAGCTTCAAAAGAACAGACAATGCAGAACCTGCACAGAATTCACGCACCCAAGTCCCTGGCAATGGCCCTGTTTAAGCTCCACATGTACCAGGCAGGGCACATCCACCATCAGCACCAGAGGCAAAGAGAGGCTGGATGCCATGGATGCCATCAGAGCAGCTTCCTGGCCAAGCAGCTGCCAGAGGAGGATCTGTGGAGGGGGCACTTACTGGCTGAGGTGTACCTGGGGCAGTGCAGCTCCACGGGCAACACTCACACAGTGAGAAGCTTTAAGGCAAGTGATCAAGGCAATGTGCCAGCAAGAACCAGGAGAGCCAGCTCCAGGAAAACAAAGCCTTTGGAGCAGCTGAGCAGCACAGCCTGTGAGGGAGTGCAGAGGGCTGAAAGGGCAGCGGGGAGGCTGAGCTTGGGAGCCACACACCAGGAGCACAGAGCCAGAGCAAAGCACACCCTGTGTGCATTGTGGGCAAGGAAAGGTTTCCACTCTCTGTACAAGCTGTGGCACAGAGGCTCTGGAGCTCACTCAGCACAGGCACAAGCCAGGAGGGCAGACACACAAACACCCATGAAGTATTCCACAGACAAAGCACTTGCCTGTGGAGTACAACAGTGTTCCCAAGGAGAGGAAAAGTAAATTGTGCTTAAACTGTGCTATGATAACAAATGCCTGTCATCATCTTTACAGCTCATTCAATTCCCAGGCCTGGCTTGTTGAAACTACTAACAGAAGAGCCAAAAAGACACTGATAAATCAGCACTGTTTCCTGGATCTATCATCTTTTCTTCAGTGAGTTAGAGCTGCGAGATAAAGTAACTGACATCTGGTAATCCTCTCATTGAAAAACTTACTTAACACAGTCTCAGTAATAGCCATAAACTGTTCTCAGTGAGAGTGTTTCCATTCATATAAGAAGAGCTCTAAAAGAAACTAAAAACTTGTCATTCCCTCCTGTTAGGTAACCTCATGCCTTTAAATCTTTTCTCTTTTCTGCTTCCTTGTCTTTGCCACCTTGTGCATTCACTATGTTCTGCAGCAAATTATATGACACTTTCCCTTACTGTCATATTTCAATAGCTGCTTTCTGACTTTCTCAAGTCAGTGGGGTGGGTTATGTATTATTCTTTTCCACCTACTGTACATTATATACCCCTAAAACCATTATTATTTCTGAAGTAGAAAAGATCATCACAATTTTGTTTCAAGAGTAAAAATTTAAGACCATTTGACTGAAGATACTGTAGTTTCACACCAGAGATTCATCAGAAAGCATTCTTGGGACAAACCCATGGAAATCTTTTGGACTAATATGGGATGCTGTTCACCACATCTGCATCCTGCCACGTGCTCTGCTTAGTATCATAGAGTTATTTGTGTTGGAAAAGCCCTTCAAGATCATGAAGTCCAAGCATAAAAGGTGGATGCCTTCCTGCATAAAACTTTCAGCCACTTAACAGCAAACCCTGACCCACCCTAGAACAGACATTGCAAGAGAAATCTGCTACAACAATGTACCAAAGATTTACATTCCAAGCTAACCAGAGCTGAAGAAATCTCACTATCTAACCCATGTGTAAAGCACTTCCAGAGAGGTTCAAGAATTAAGGCTGCATTCAACAGCATTTTTATTAAAACTTTCACAGCACATTTCTCTGGTGTAAGGCCTGAAACACAATTTGACTTTAATGAAGTATCTGTAAACTTCTAATAAACAAAGAGAAATATCAAAAAGCACAATATCTGTCAGATGAAAAAAAAAATCTGACATGCATAATTATTTTAGTCCCTACACTACATTATCCTAAGGACAATAAAATAAGACAAAGTAAACAGTCTCTTTAGAATAGCTTTTGATTGTGTTAACTGCTATGACTTACAGAACAAAAAGGAATTTCAGGTTCCCAAAAAGGGAACAAATATCTGTATCACACAATTGTTCCCTCAGTATGCTCGATGAATCATCCTGAGGTATCTTTAGAAAAGAACATTATGCCTACAGATAATGTTTACAGATTAAAAGCATGAAATTAACATTGTGTACCCATATTAACAGTATTGAGTCTCCACTGTTTCAACATTTACCTGCCAGATGTAACAAGTGTCAAACCCATTCTTCAAATCTAAAAGAAAAATCAATTCTAAAAGGCAAACTACGTTCCTTTTCAAATTCATAGCTACAAGCATGTCAGACAATCAGATTTTTGGATTTACCCAACATGCCTGTCTTCCCAATATAGCAATTTAGTCATTCTAACACTTGTACATCGGTGCTCTTCTCCTCTTCTGGTGTCAACACCCTACTCAAAAACAACACTAACAGACTGCTTACCTTTTCAGAAATTATTATTTAAATTGCTGCATTCTACAGGAACAGAGATTACATTTCCAATCCAATAGGAAGTGGTATTACCAAAAAATTCTTGTTTCTGGCATATGAAAGATTGTTCTGAATCAGTGACAGTTCACAACAAGCATAAAATAACCCCAACGTACATTTCATCTGTGGTACGGCATTTTCCACAGACTTTATATACACAACACAATTAATACAATTCATACTCATGCTGGGGATGTGCATTTAGTTTTTGCTTAGATTTCTGGAGAAAAATGTCTCTTTCAACCTTTAAAAGATCATTTTGTGAAATGCAGGTTAAACTGCACTTTAATCCTTTATTAAATGCTAAGCTCCCAGAGCAGGAGGTGCTGAGGCAGGCCCGAGCTGGGCTGTGTCACTCAGTTGCCCCATGTTTGTTACTCAGTTGCCCCGTGTCTGTTACTCAGTTGCCCCGTGTCTGTCACTCAGTTGCCCCGTGTCTGTCACTCAGTTGCCCCGTGTCTGTCACTCAGTTGCCCCATGTTTGTTACTCAGTTGCCCCATGTTTGTTACTCAGTTGCCCTGTGTCTGTCACTCAGTTGCCCCATGTTTGTTACTCAGTTGCCCTGTGTCTGTTACTCAGTTGTCCTGTGTCTGTTACTCAGTTGCCCCATGTCTGTCACTCAGTTGCCCCGTGTTTGTTACTCAGTTGCCCTGTGTCTGTTACTCAGTTGCCCCGTGTCTGTCACTCAGTTGCCCCATGTTTGTTACTCAGTTGCCCTGTGTCTGTTACTCAGTTGTCCTGTGTCTGTTACTCAGTTGCCCTCTGTTACTCAGTCCCCTGTGTTCAATGTCGCTCAGATCCCCCACATGCCTTAATGAGTGCCCCAGTTCATTACTCAGTACCCCGCGTTCATTTCCAGTGCCCCAGTTCATTACTCAGTGCCCCCGTGTGTGTTACTCAGTTCCCCCACATTCGTTACTCAGCGCCCCAGCAGTCATTACTCAGTTCCTCCATGTTTGTTACTCCATTCCCCATGTCTGTTACTCAGTTCCTCCGCATTCATTACTCAGCTCCCCCGTGAGTGCTACTCAGCTCCCCTGTGTTTGTTACTCAGCCGCCCTGTCCCCCGTATGTTACTCAGTGCCCTATGTCTGTTACTCAGTTCTCCCACGGTCGTTACTCAGTTCCCACCATGTTCATTACTCAGTTCCCCCATGTCCCTTACTCAGCCCCCCTGTGTCCGTTACTCAGCTCCCCCGTGTTGGTTGCTCAGTTCCCCCGCGTGTGTTACTCAGTGCCCCGTGTTCATTACTCAGTTCTCCTGTGTTCGTTACTCAGTTCCCCCGTGTTCATTACTCAGTTCCCTCGTGTCCATTACTCAGCTCGCCTGTGTTCATTACTCAGTGCCCCCGTGTTTGTTACTCAGTGCCCCCGTGTCTGCTACTCAGTTCCCACTGTGTTTGTTACTCAGTTCCCCCTGTCTGTTACTCAGCTCCCCTGTGTCTGTTACTCAGTTCCCACTGTGTTCATTACTCTGTTCCCCCGTGTCCATTACTCAGTGCCCCTGTGTCCGTTACTCAGTGCCCCCGTGTTCGTTACTCAGCTCTCCCGCATTCGTTACTCAGCCCCCTGTGGTTGTTACTCAGTTCGTTACTCAGTTTCCCCATGTCCATTACTCAGCTCCCCTGTGTTCGTTACTCAGTTCTCCCGCATTTGTTACTCAGTTCCCCCATGTCCGTTACTCAGCTTCCCCATGTTCATTCTCCCACGTTCATTACTCAGCTCCCCGTGTTCATTATTCAGTTCCCC
Source organism: Camarhynchus parvulus (assembly GCF_901933205.1). NCBI lineage: Eukaryota > Metazoa > Chordata > Aves > Passeriformes > Thraupidae > Camarhynchus > Camarhynchus parvulus. The sequence continues at coordinate 1,596,491 of NC_044576.1, read as the reverse complement.
CGTGTTCATTACTCAGTTCATTACTCAGTTCCCCCATGTCCATTACTCAGTTCCCCCATGTCCATTACTCAGTGCCCCCGTGTTCATTATCAGTTCTCCCGCATTCGTTACTCAGTTCCCCTGTCGGTCGTTACTCAGCTCCCCCGCGTTCGTTACTCAGTTCGTTACTCAGTTCCCCCATGTCCGTTACTCAGCTTCCCCGTGTTCATTCTCCCACGTTCATTACTCAGTTCCCCCGTGTTCATTACTCAGTTCCCCCGTGTTCATTACTCAGTTTGTTACTCAGTTCCCCCATGTCTGTTACTCAGTTCCCCGCGTTTGTTACTCAGCTCCCCGCGCTGGTTACTCAGCTCCCCGCGCTGGTTACTCACGGAGCGCAGGTACTCGTCCAGCAGCTCCTGCAGGGCCTGGCGGATGGCGCTGCACTCGGCGATGATGCGCTCGCGGTGCGAGTCCCGCGTGCACGAGGAGTCGGCCAGCAGCGCCGCCCCGCTGATGATCGCCTCCAGCCGCTGCTCCAGGGACGGCCTCACCTTCTCCTCGTTCACCACCAGAGGATCCAGGACTATCAAATTCTGGAAAAAAAAGAGGAGCACAGGTAAGAAAAGTCAGTTCAATGAAGCTGCTGCTTTATTTTGTACTTGCAGGAACTGCAGTGACATTATGCTTCCCAGATGTGCTGCTGACCCTTTCCACTGGAAGCATCCAAAATCCTTCTGACCATGACAGATTCACTTTTCCCTCGTGGGGCTACACACAGAGGTCATTTGCAGACAAACCCAGGTTCTCTCTGCCATTCAGAGTCTCAGGCCAGAGCTTAAGCTCGGTTTCAAAGAGGGGTTCAATGCCTATAAACTTTAGTCTTTCAGAGAACCTCTGGATTTAACTCAGAGCCAGCAGTGCTAGCTCACAGCTGAGAAAGCTGAGTCACATTACACGAGGAGTCTGGTTCTGCTGATTTTTAGTCTAATCAGTCCCACACTGTGGCAGAAAGTCACTGCTGCCACTTTTAACAGGCTTAATATGGGCAAAGATAAAAACTGCAGCTTTTGTTTAATGATTATTTTTCCAAAGGACATATGTGGGAACCCAGAACCTTCCTCTGGCTGTCCAGGACAGCCTAGACCCCTGCCAGGGGGCTCAGAGACCCTGGCACGGAGCCCAAAACACCTGTGGGTTTGATTATGACCCGTGGAGCAAATGACAAACCTTATACGAAGATCAGCAAGCCACAACAGTTTGAGCAGAATAACAGTGAAGTTATCACAGGGTGAAAAAGTAAATTTTAGGGTTTTGGTATGGGAGTTCAGGAGGCAAGATGGAGGGATCTGGGTGTGTCCAGCCTTTCTCCTTCTTCTTCTTGGCCTCCATCTTCTGCTGTGATGGTGGCACTTTTAGATTGGTCTAGAGTAGAAGCTCACTGTCTAACACAGTTGATAGGTATTGGAAATTTACATTGTAAATTTGGAATTTACATTGTAAACATTGTACACATAGTTTTTAGTATAAAGACATAACACTGCCCTAGGGGCAGGCAGAGCCTGGAACTGTCCTGCTGGATGGATCTCGGCAGGGCAGGAGAAAGAATTTTATAGATAAGATACAATGAACAACCTTGAGACCCAGAAATGAAGAGCCCTGACTCTTCAAGCATCGGGCTGGGAAAAGAGACTTTCGAACTCTTCTTGGGGTCACTCTAACCAGCTAGAGATCCTGACAGACATAGATATAAGAGTCCTTAGGGTAAACAAAAGCAGACAACTCTTCTGGCTTGATAAAATTAATTACATTTGTGTGGCAAGTAAATATTCTAAAGAGAGAGAAAAGGAGACAATGACATTTTCATAAAATGTGAAAGTAAGTATATCTGGGCTTCAGCATTTGAAGAAATTTAAAGCAGTAATCATTAATATAACTGAACATCTGAAACTGTGTCATTATGATCCTAATCTCCAAACCTGGACTTCACATACACCTGTTTGTGATGGTGTTCACAGGGGTTTTCAAATGAGGGAAGAGACGAGGATCTCACTCCATATTTCAGAAGGCTTGATTTATTATTTTATGATATATATTACATTAAAACTATACTAAAAGAATAGAAGAAAAAGTTCTCATCAGAAGGCTAGGCTAAGAATAGAAAAGAATGAATAACAAAGGTCTGTGGCTCAGACAGAGAAAGAGACAGCTGTGCCGTGATTGGCCATTAATTAGAAACAACCACATGAGACCAATCACAGATGCACCTGTTGCATTCCACAGCAGCAGATAATCAATGTTTACATTTTGTTCCTGAGGCCTCTCAGCTTCTCAGGAGAAAAAATCCTAAGGAAAGGATTTTCATAAAAAGATACCTGCAACACCTGTTCACCTCATACATCACATCCATAGGTGGTTTCAAGCTTTCAGAAGAAATATTAAACAAGAAAACTATGCCAGATACCCTGATAGGGAATTCAGGTAAATCAGAACTTATCTGCACTTATCCACTAAGCGCCAGACTAATGGCAAACTGCAGGATTTGAATTTTTTTTTCAGTTTAGATTTAACAAGACGATTTCAGGGACTGTCTAGCTTAAACTAGAAATGAAAGTGTTATATTAGAACACCATAAGATAAAAGCTTAAACAGTGAGGCAAGGAGACTTGAGTCACAAGCTTGTGTGAGAGATTTGAAACTCTGCCTCCCTCATTCCTGTTAGAGCCCTTAACACCAAGGGGCTCTGGGGTCCCTCACATCTGCTCAAGCTGTGCCTCGGGGCCACTCTTCACTGCAGCAGCAGCTTCTCTGCAAGCTCCTGTATCTCCAGCAGCCCCTCCATGCCAAGCTGCACATGCAGTGTCCATCATAATGCAAAACACACCTGGCAGGTAGAGCACTGAAGTGCTGCTGCAGAAAAAACAGCTCCACTGTCTGGGGAAGACTATGACACACGTGGCAGCCACAGCCAATTATACAATCAGCTGGAAAGATTACTGCCTTCAAATCTCAGCTGACCCAAAACAGAAATGTCCTCCTTTGGGAGACAATTAGGAGAAAGCTTACACCAAGATGGACAAACAGCACTGGCTAAAAAGCTACTATGGTTCATCTCTGAATGAAAAATAATCTAGGCAGTAACAGCCAGGAAAACAGACTCTGCCCTACAAATAAAATTCTTCAAATAATTTCATTACTTATTCATAATCAGTACATCGACACAGGAAAGAGAAGATACAATGAGAAGACACCAGACACACAAGAAGCAGTCTCTGGTGGGTTTGATTTGACAGGCTAAACAGCAGTAGGCTACTCTGAAGCAGCTCAAAGACTCAAGCATAAGGGAGCATTTAAGAGGAATGATTAGATCCCTGTTTTCTCCCTCACTGGTCTGATTCAGGAAAAAAAGAGGGCCCATGGGTATGCAGAAACTTGGTTGCGTTTGGTGAAGTTCTGGAGTGACTTTGGCATCTTACAGCCTTTTTGGCATCTCACTGTAGCTGCTAAATTGGATGGTCACAGTCACTCAAGGACCACAGAGCAGCTGAACACACCCACAGAGACTCAGGCATGCAGGACCTGCATCATTTTGTGAGAAATCTCTGCACTCACAAGATGAAAGACCAGGGAAAGGCATTAGATAACCTGCACCCAATATGCTCTTTTCATAGATCTTAATATGCAATTAAATTTTAAAGTTACAATTTTGTGTTTATTTACAAACGACACAGTAGTTATAGGGAGCCTTTAAGAGAAATTGTTGAGAATCTACTGATTTAAGAGTTAGCTGCTCTAATTTTACTGGTGGTTTCCTCACCTATAAATCTCTAATAACTTTCACAGTGCCAGCACTGGCAAAGGAAGAATGATATTGCAAAACATCTAGATACTAGATTGTTGGGTAAGCTCCGAGATACATTTCCACACTATAAACATTTAATGAGATTTGTTCCCACCAGACTATTTACTGCATCAATCTATTTCATGGCACTGTATTTGCAACAAGAAGATAGAGCAAAGGTTATTTCAGGTCCTTAGCCAACAGAACTTTCTGTAAAGCAAGAAAAGTGTAACCATGTAACTCATAAAATCATTTCTGAAGTTAAATGCTCTATAAATTGGGCTTTATCTAACTCACACAGCTTCAATTCCCATTTGTGCTACCCAGGTAAAAATATATTTACAACTTGATAACCAAACAGCTTTTTACAACCATCAGACTTCTATGTTCTTACATTTCCAAGTAAAAACAAATTCAATTCAAAATACTTTTTTGCCCATTTTGTGTACATCAAAAATTTCAAATTTTAGAACAAAAATAAGCGTTACTGCATTTTTAAATAGTACTGCTTACACGGAGTCAGATTAATTCATCTGCAGTAACAAAATGCACTTCTTTCGGCATTTCTTTTTATTTTTAATTTTTAAGCAAACCAGGTAAATCCAGGGTCTCATATAAGGAATCTCATTTGTCATACACAGCTACACTGTAACATGTTATGTATTACACTTACATGTTTCTTTTTACTTCCATTTATTAGGAAGATAGATTAGGAACTGTAATTTCAAAACCCGTAATGTGCAATTGCAGCCTGCTCCTCTGTGGGGAAAAACCTGTCTGCTTTGACTTTGAGCATGCCACAGAGGCCTTTTTTGATCAATAAACTGCCACTACAAAATCTGTGCCATATTTCAATGTATTTCTTTAATCTTCCTTTGAAATTTCTAGATAAAAATCTACTACCATCAGTCCTAACATCAGTTATCCTGAAAATGTGTCACAGTCTTAGCACTGAGATGGTGAGACCTGCTAACTCCAAGAATTCATGATCAAAACCACTCATATTTGCAAATGTGTTTAGAAACATACATTCCTTGTGTTGATCTGGGCCTACATCAGTTACACCCCATGAAGATCATGGTCTGTAGCCTCACCTACAGGAGATCTTTCACCATTTCTGGCAGGACAATGGAAAATAACGCTGGAGAGAGCCAGAGCAGCCCTGAGAAAAAGGAAAAACTCCATAGAAAAGCTTCAGATGAGATCAGGAATGGAGAAAGTGCTGCCTTTCTCCAAGTATTTGCTTCAATAATGGAAGCAGAAATGCAGAGGTGGTGAAAGCATATTGGCTATGTTGCTTTATTTAATGATAAGCAGCAAATATAATGAGGTTTCTGAATTGCTCGATTATACAAATTACAGAATGATCCCACTGACGCATTGTGGAGGCAAGGACTCAGCTTGCAGGGCAGCAGCTCAAATGCAGCCAAGGCAGCAGTGGGCATTGCCAGCTGAGAATCACTTCTGGGCACACTGAACTCCTGGGCTCTGCCCACTTCCTGCAGGATGTGTCTGTCTCCAGCAGCAGTGACACAACTGGAGCTGACTCTGCCCTCTGCTCCAAGGGAGCCAAACACTGCACACACATGAAGCCTTAATTCCAAACTCCTCTGAAGAAAATTTCATTTCAATGAACCATCTCAATGAGATCATTTCAAGTGATACTACTTAGACTAGGACTAAGCAGAGTAACAATCTTTAATGCCTTCAGGCTCATCATTTATGATACCAATAGTTATTAAAAAATTTAAAAACTTTTTCCAAAAATACTGTAATCTCACATGTTTACATACCTCAAGCTCATCAAGTGCACTTCCAAGAGTAGCTGTGCGAGATGCAGGTTGCTCCACTTTATTTCCAACTCCTTGGGAAGCATTAGAAATTACATTGAGAGCATTCTGTATTTCATTGCAAATTGAATCCTTGCTGGCTGTAAGGGATGCAACATCTGAATGTTCCAAACAAGCTGAACATATTGAATGTAGGAATGCAGAATTTTCCTTCAGGGATACACGTGCTGCAGCAATTTCATCTCGCTGATTGCTAGATTTCAAATCCTGCCAGCAAAAAAACACGCTGTTTATTTCCAAAAGCACTCCAAAACTGACACATATAAACATTTTTTCATTTCTATCTCTACCCTGCTTAAGGAAACATCAGCTTAAATTCATCAAAGTTTGTAAAACAGACTGTACCGATAGTTACAACTGAATCATCACTACCTCATGAGAAATGAACAAAGTATGTGTAAAACAACCACCATTTCTAATGGGTCTTACAACCAGCACCATGAACTGTGATTTGTTTGTTTTTAAGCAGTTTTCCTCTAAGAAAATTGCCTGGAAATTAGCTGTCTTTCCTCCTAGCCATGTCTTTCCTCGGTGGCAATAGAGAAGGACAGAGGTGCACACAGAGTTAAGGCATTCTGTAATTGTTGCATCTGAACAAATTCCCCGTGTTTGTTTCCCTGCCCCAGCAGCCTCTGTCTTGAGCACACTGCAGAAAGGAACAGCAGGCCAGGGATACCAATCCTGCACTCCCGAGCAAGGGGAAGCATGGAAGGTGTGGAAATAAAAAACCTGCTTGAGAGAAGCCACCTTGAGGCGCCTGAGGGGGCTGCTTCCCCTCTGTCCCTGCTGCCAAAGCACTCAAGGACCTTACCACACCCACCTTGTTCCTCCCTTCTCCACCAGACCTCCTTGAAACCCTACAGCCTCCCACCAGCAGAAACAAGGGACACCCAGAACTCCCCAGTCCCACTGAACTGGTTCCAGGAATCAATCATGGGCACTGTCATTGGGACAGCTGGAAGGACTGTGGAACAACCACAGAGTCGACATTGGGCTGTACGGAGCCTCCTGCCTCATCCTGTTTTACTACAGACATTTTCCCCTGCTTCTTCTGCACCATGTCCCTTTGAAAAGAAAATTAATCGATATTTGTGAAATGGCTTGGGTGAAGGAGACAGGTAAATTCAGGGGAAAAATAAAAAAAAGGAAAATAGCACATCTGAGCCTGTGGCACCAGATTCAAATGATGAGAAGAGGCACAATGAAGAATGAACAAGTAAATGCATACAGAACTTCTCACAGCCTGCCCACAGGCACTCTGAAGTCTAATTATTTTCCTTTGCATTGCATCAGGCTCTACATGCATTATTCACAAAAGCATCACAGTATCCACTTCTCACTGCATGAAGTTTTTAAGTTTATGGCTGTAGAGCATTTGATATTAAATGAACCAGCCCTGTATTTTTAAAATCTCATTTACTCCAATATATGCATAGGACATAGGATTGCATCTTACTTCCTCAGGCTAACTTAGAAATCTCAGGGATGTAACAAAAAAAACCCAAAAGCAAACAAAATGAAAGAGATGTAGTCTTAAGCAGGAGCAGACAACAGTTTAACCAAGTGATCATCTGAATCAGAAAACTGTGTTTTCTTTAGTGTATTAACACATCATGTATTTTTAAATTTTTAATACGCAAATATAGAAATGAATCACCACTGTGCAAGAATGATTTTATTGCCCAGTGTGCTCAAATCCAAATGCTACTGCATCTCCAACCTCAGTAAAGCAGCTGCAATTTGTCCAGTGTGCCGGACTTGCTCAGAAAAGAAATGTTATTTAAACACTGGCTCTGGTTCTAATTAGTGAATCTATCTTTCCTGCAATTATTACAAGACAGCAGACTGCCCTCTTTTCTTCTGTGCTACAAAGAAGCCACAGACGCAGAGATACAACGGAAAGTCAATGCAGCACTTCAGCCTAACTGGCTTCTATTATTAACCATTTCTTACTTTGCCACATCATATGCAAACAATCAACCCCAAATTTAAAAATTACTTTTTCCCTCTAAAACAGCCCTGTCTAACCAGGAGTGAGATGATCATAAGAAAACCAAAACTAGTAAACCAGTAGCACAAAGCCAGCAGTCAGTAACAATGTCTGGAAAGGCTCAGTAAATTAATGTTTGTTTCACACAATACTGTAGAGATATTCAGAGTCATGGCATTGATAAATTCTCCTAACAAAAGCCCCAGTTTTGTTCAGTAACATGTTAAATTAAAAAAAAAATGCTCAGACCCCTGAAATTCATCACTACTTTGTTGTTTAGCTGTGAGCTTGGAGAGCCCCCAAAGAAGCTGTAGAACTGTTACTCCTTTCCATATTGAGGAAACAATTATGCCTTGAGATTTTTCAGGATAAAAAGAAGAAATATCTGATAATCTTAGTCTAAGCTTTTGCATAAATGCACCAAAAAAAAACCCCTAGGATTGAGTGAATTTGGTATCAAAGCTCTGCACATGTGGATTATCAGAATAATGAACTAGTTCTTTGTAGGAGGAAGTTAGTCTCTACCAATATCTGCAGTTCACCAAGCTACTTTACTCCACTTCAGGCTATTTTATTTTTTCTTCATGGTTTAGCACTTCCATCTTATTCCAACTTCTTTTTAGACTAGTGGACTATGTCTATACTGTACAGACATAAACTATGCTTTTCCACACTAAATCAGCTCTGTCATGTGAGACCAGCTGAGATTAAAGATAATCCCATTCCCAAACACTGCCAATCCAAGAGGCCCACTATAGACATTTCCCCAGGCTGCTGTCCCAGTCCTTCCAGGACATATTTCTGTGTCTTCCTTATACCTGGTTGTCCATGACAAGAATGGAAAATGAATGGATAAGCAGCAATTTCCAGCTGTGGATCGTTCAAGCTAAACCCAGTGAATGGACAAGACTTTTAAGAACTTGAAAAGTACCTTCATTATTAAGCTTTGACTGCACTACTCAATAAGGAGGAAAAAAAAGAGAAAAAAAAATGTTCTTTATCCCAAATAATACATCTAAGGTTTGACAGCTCAATACACTGGGAAGGCAGCTCCTGCTCACTGAGCATTCCCATCTGCACAGCTCACAGGGGCTGGGATCACCATGGGTACAAATCACACTGCTGGATTCTGCACCAGCTGCAGCTTCACTGTGCGCTGCAGTACCCAGCCTGTCCCTGCAGAGACAGATGTTACTGAACCCAGTTCTGTAGCCAGGAAAAACACAGGCACACAAACTCCACAATTTCATGCTACTATAGAAATAGGGGACAAAAGCATTCATTTTTCATCACAGCTTAAACCTGGGCTTTAGCATTCAGCTTTCAGTCAGAGTGACTGCCAAATCGTGCATAGCTGCTGATTCAAAGACCATAATAAAGCTCAAACACTTCCAAGTGCATTCATGCACTGTTCATCTGGGCAAGGCTCCAGATGATATATTGTGTCGCCCTTTCCAGTGGAAGAAAGTATCTCACCAACAAAAGCAAGTGAAAAACACCTGGGGGTGACACTGACAGTCGATGTCCCTCAGCTGTGTCACTTCTGCCGAGGGAATGCTGCTTTACACAGGTGTGAGAGCTCCCAGCCCTCAGGGCTCTGCCCAGCCTCAGCTGTGAGCTGCACCCACACCCAGCCCGGGCCCTGCAGCCCCAGTTCCACATGGCCTGGCACCTCCAGTGCCTCCCCAAGCCATGCCACAGGGGTGCCAGGCTCCTGGCACCTCCAGTGCCTCCCCAAGCCATGCCACAGGGGTGCCAGGCTCCTGGCACCTTCAGTGCCCCTCCAAGCCATGCCACAGGGGTGCCAGGCTCCTGGCACCTTCAGTGCCTCCCCAAGCCATGGCACAGGGGTGCCAGGCTCCTGGGACCTTCAGTGCCTCCCCAAGCCATGCCACAGGGGTGCCAGGCTCCTGGCACCTCCAGTGCCTCCCCAAGCCATGCCACAGGGGTGCCAGGCTCCTGGCACCTTCAGTGCCCCTCCAAGCCATGCCACAGGGGTGCCAGGCTCCTGGCACCTTCAGTGCCTCCCCAAGCCATGCCACAGGGGTGCCAGGCTCCTGGCACCTCCAGTGCCTCCCCAAGCCATGCCACAGGGGTGCCAGGCTCCTGGCACCTTCAGTGCCTCCCCAAGCCATGGCACAGGTGTGCCAGGCTCCTGGGACCTTCAGTGCCCCTCCAAGCCATGGCACAGGGGTGCCAGGCTCCTGGGACCTTCAGTGCCTCCCCAAGCCATGGCACAGGGGTGCCAGGCTCCAGCTCAGCACAGCTGCCCCTGCCAGCCTGGCCTCCTGAGCTCCAGCCAGCCCCGTCTCCTGGGCACCTCTGAGACACCCGGGGCTCTCACCTGAGCCACGGACTGACCTCCCAGCTTGTCCTGGGGGCTGCCTCATCACCCAAACCTCCCTGAGGAGCTGGCTGGGGCTGGGCCTGGCTGCCCCAGCTGGCACACCCAGCTGCTGCCCATGTCCAGCTGCTGAAGCCCTGCCCCAGGGAGCAGCCAGCCCTGGCTGCATCCCTCAGGACCTTTCCACATAAGCATTTACCATCAGCAGGGACCACCTGGTATCAGCTCCATTACAAACCTGACCCTGCCTGCTCTACAAAACACTCTATTTGCCAAGTTGCAAACAGCATGACCTGGTGGCTCCTTTCTTCCACATAAGGCTTTCAAATACACCTGAACCGATGATGTACACGAGTGACTGTAACCACACAGAAAGGAGACACAAATAAACAGTGGGAGAAACACCTGGCAGGATAAAGGCTTTGTTAGCACAAATGAAACACCACTAGATGATGGAGCTGTGCTGCACTGACCAAAGGTTCCCTTATGTGCATTCACAGCAAGTTAACACCACTCATCCTATCCTTCCCCAGCATGATCGTAACACGTGCGAGCAATTCCAAGCTAACTTTTTAATACTTAAGTCTTACCTGGCCCCTAAACCCATTTTTTCTGAACTGAGAAATCAGAATCAGCAGTTTTTAGTGTCTTGTGGTACCACTATACTACAGCATGTACAGGGCACAGAAACACCACATACACACACAAGATACAGACTCTGTATGGCCAGAACTGTAGGCAGTTTGCATCACATGCATGAATACACAAAATATCAAGTGTTATATGCATAACAAATGCATATCAATGTTACCATAAGCCTAAGCCTTCAGTAATAGCCTCTGTCTCTAGGCAACCCAGCAGTCTATGAAAGCATGGCTGAGAGCAGGCAGGGAGGGACTCCCAGGACTGAGGTTCCCAGCAGAACTCGCTCCCTGTATCGATACCTGTGCACTGTTCATCATACAGGAGTGATAGATAAGAAATACCACAGAGCAGCAGAGTTACCTCATACAAAGCCATGCCTGGATAACACCCCTGCTCTTGCAATTTACTGATGTTTTCCAGGAATTCCTTGTTCAGAAAGAGGAGGATGTAGTTGCTTTTGAAACTGCATGATTTGGTTGCATCAGATTGCAACCATTGCACAGTATTCTGAGTCCCTGTGCTCCAAGAACCCCCAGCCCATTTACTGATGATGGAGCAATCCTTGCTGTCTCTTCTCTATCTGCTACTTCAGGACCTGGCCCTGCACTCCAATGCCCTGCTGTTATCCTGCAGTCTCCTAGATGAAGTGGCTGATTTTGGAAAGCAGCAAAGCAATTTTTTCCCTGTAAGAATTGATATATAGCTCACAAAGGTTTTCACCTAGTACAGTTAGTCACATTTGTCACCAGTGAGCTTGCCCAGAACTAGAACAGGAAGCATTCATCAAGGAGAGGGCTCAGAGGGTAGGAACCTCCAGAATATCTTACCACATCTGGAAGCTTTAACTAAGCTGTTAAAGCTTTCAGGAAATGTTCTGGCCTGGACTTTTTTCAATGGAAGATGACTCACTGAAAAATGCAGCAGAATGGCCTTCATCCACAACTATTTTTGTCCCATGGTTTTATTAAACTGTCATAATACCATATGTGACTATTTTACTTGCTTGTTTTCTGAGGTTTTAAAATTAGAATGGACTTGGAGATGTTTACTGAATTGAAAACTTGTTTCATTCTCTGCCTTAGCGGTAGAAGGCTACTTACAAACAGCCTAAGTAAATTATTCCTGCTGGCAGATCACTTCATATAGGGTCCATAACCAATTCCACTGATACAATTTAACAGACAACAAACAACTCTCACATTTAGCCTGTTTGAGTCATCTTTTTATATGAGTGATCATGCCAGAACATATTACATCTGCCACAAGAGTTCAGGATCTCTTCTCCAGTATCAGCTGAAGTTCCTTCCCCCAGGTACAAGTTTCTCTTCATTTCAAGCAGAACATAGTTCAGTTTTCCTAGATTTATTATCTTACTATGAAAGATGGGAAATCATCAACAATAAAGAGGTACAGGACTCATATAAGGCAGTCTGTTCTACCTGCTCTTTCCTCACAGATTATATATTCAATGAATCTTCATGGCCTTTGCCCCTGTTCTTCTGTCAAACTCCAGGTAAACTCTTTTTAATATTTAATTATAAATACTTCTCAAATATTTAAAATAATGTATTTTTGGTTTTTTCTAATTAAAAACCCCACAACTAAAGCAAGCTAATGAAGTGACTCAGTGGCAGCCTCCTGCAGCCCAAGATGCACCCAGCCCAAAGTGCAGGGAATTTGAAGTGGCTCCAACTTGCAGACACGTCCGACTGACGTGGGGAACGAGCGTCACTCAAGCAAACAGCACTGAAGTGCTAATCCATCAAAACAAGCTTATTAGCATTACCAATTTCAGCAATGTTAGCAGCAGGGTTTGTTTTCACTGCTCAGCTGAAACTGCAAAATGAGCTGGTTTCAAGTATTTATCATGGACAATCCCCCCTTTTTTTTTTCTGTATATCAATTTAAGTTTTTTAATTTTGTTTTCTGCATACCTTGCAAACACTTCCAGAACAGAAACTCAGAGCAAGAAAGAAGCAGCCATTAAGCCCTTGAGCTCTGAACTGAATGTTAATGCATTATATGCGATAGATTTAATACAGAACTGAGAATAAATGACTTCCAGCAGCTGCACTCTAGACCTATAAATTGCTGTGAGTACTACAAAATCCATACAGAGGAAGAACAACTGTATAATTTACAGCATCAGTATCTGTCAAGAAATGCTGCAAATACAGAACTTGATTTCTTCCTTTAACATTCCTATTAAAATTAGACATTATCCTTACATAGATTCCATTTAGATTAGAAATTTTATTCATCTTCCCTGGTGGCACATCAATGCAGAACACCATTTAATTCTTACCACAGTTAAACTCCATTCAAAAAGCATAAACACCAAAAGAGTTTGATAAAATAAACAGGTAACAAGCTAAGGATCAGCCTGTGTTTTACATAGCAAATGCTCTGGGAAGATGAGGAAAGGGCAGCACTCTGATGAGACAGCTCATACTGCACAGCAGGCGTGTGCCACACAAACCCACAGCACTGCTGGATTCTTCTCAAGCTGCATCCTGACCAGCAGTGCTGACAGGCACCATGTCCCACAGTCCTATTCCTCCTGATGCTGCAGAGGATTCTGCAACCCCTTCACAGCACAGCCTGAGAGTTTGACCCAATATACTGTAAATACAGAACAGTAGCCATAAAAATGGAATAAACTGTAACCAGTACCTACAAACTGCACAATGCCATTCCTTTTATGGAAACATTTCTAAGTTCTGGGTCCCAAATTCACATATCCACTCAAGAGCTACAAATGCTTGCTAATTTGTGGACACCAAACAAGGGATTGTTAAGGGATGAACCAGATCTGAGTTTTTCACTAAGGAAGTACCTACCATCAGCTTGTGCATGCAAATCAGCAAAGGGGAAAAACTTCTGATATTTTCCAGTCAACAGACACTGTAACAGTTGTTTTTATTAAAACAAACAAACACACACACACACCAAAATTCACATCCTTATTAACACAAGTAATTTCAAAATCCATGGACCAAAATGATTCTGTTTTGCTGAAGACATTACAAACAGGTCCAGGACTGAGATCAGTATGGGACTGCACTGCCTGGTACATTTATTACCTTAAGAGACTACTGCCTGTTAACAGTGGTTTAAACCTCCAATTTAAATTATAAGCCAGTTTCAAACTTTTATAGTTGAACTGACCCAACATTTACAGTTTAATTGAGTCAATGACTTCCAGGTCTCCCCAAAGTGCATTTTTTATGTAGCAGTAAAGTTGGTAAAGGCTGTTTTCTTGATCTCTAAATACAAAACCCCTGTTTTCACCTGTTCCTAATTTTGACAAATTAATAGGTGAGGCTAAAACTTCTCACATCAGATCTTTGAAGATAGCTGTTGATTCTTCCTTACTTGATGGGTTTTTTGTTCAGCGAAAACATGGGTTCAAGCACATTCAGGTTAAAGGCTAAGGAAAGCATTCTCCCCATGTTAATAAAGACTGAGCAGTATTTTCTGGAGAAAAAATACACTATTTGCAGATTTTTTGGAACAACTGAATTAAGATTTGCTTCCTTTGATATCACGTGAAGTTGAAATAGTAACAATAAATATAAAGCACAAAACACTCCAGAGTAATGGTCAGAGAGAAGAAAATTCAGAATCCATGGTCCTGGGGGACTGCTCTGGCAGGATGCACAAGGTGAAGGAGCAGAAACAGTATCCCCAGCTCTTCCCTATTGTTTTGTCCAACTGAGAACACTTCTTAACTTTAACTCTGTGTCAGAAACTCAATGTGAAAAAGCAATTTTCTCTAAATTGGTTTTAAAAACTCTTCTTAAAGAAAGTAAGTTATTCCTCCCTACTAATTATAAGCCTTGGTATTGAAGCAATCACATACTATTCTTCCAATTACTCACTCAGTGCTAAGCTTGGCTATTTTGCACAGAATTAAAGCAAAATTGTACAGAATTAAAGCAATTCTCTTTAATTGCCACATTAAAGTCTTAGGAGGCCTGATGGTTTGCAGTCTGCAAGCTCTTCTATTTCTTCTGTCTGCATGCCACCAAAGCCTATTCACCACCAGCAGGCACATTTCTTACCCCTCACCTGATGATTTACAGTCCTGGCAAACACTGGCCAGTGCTGAGGAGTCTCCACCAGCTGCCTGCAGAGAGCTCCTGTGCTGCTCCTCCTGGGCTGCACAGCACCCTCCAGGAGAGGCTCCACACTGATGTGGGCACATCCACAGCAGCAGCTTCTTCACTCTCACCAGGCACTGCCTAAAAAAGGGATTTCCTCCAGCCCTCCCAGATTCTCCACATGCCCTAGAGAGTAAGAGGCTGACTGTCAGAGCTTGCATCCAAATTGTATCAGAGGAAGCAAAAATTGAGGGGAAAAATACTTGTAGAGAAGAGACTTAAGGAGGAAGAGAACATGGATGAAAGGTAAGTTACAGAGCAGGAATGCTAAATGAAGGAAGGAGGTGGGGGACTCCTTAAGGCACCAAGCAGAAGAAGAGCAGATATGGCAGCAGCACACGTGCTCACCATGTCCTGGGCAGCCCGAGATCCTCTGGGGCATGGGGAGCACAGCAGCCCCTGCCCAGGAGGAGAAAGGCATTCCAACAACCCCACGTCACAGAACAGAGCTCAGTTTGTCTGTCCCACCTCCCTCTGCACGAGACTCTTTTTGTCTCTCCAGCTCTGTGTCAAAGAAGAAAACAACATTTGGTAGACAGGAAGAGAGGTGAGCACCCAGCACTGAAACTACTCCCAGAGGATAACCCTGTGGTTTAGATTTCACCTAGGAAGGCCCCATTAGCAAAACAAGGCTAAGAAAATCAGCCTGTGCAGTACCAGATTCCCCAAGAACAAATAATTTCTCACATGCAGGACTTAAATATTTTTTTCCCATTTCATAATGGGAAAAAAATAACTTCATGTGTCCAGCAAGGGCTGGAGGCTCAAGGATCAGGACTTTGTGTGAGCTCCTCACGAGCAGCCACTCCTCTGAGATTAACCCCACGTTACCAATGATCCCATCGTTTTCCAGTGTCACAATCTTGTTAAACACAGATTAAATCAAACATCTTCTCAAGCCAAGGGGGAAGTACTACATGAGCCTATGCAAAACATGTGAATAAACGACCACAACATAAACATCAACAGTCTTCTTCTGTATTTCTGGATCTGCGCTTTTAAGAGTTGACTTCGACATTTCTTTCATTGACTAGCTCTTTCATTGACTACTTCTTTCATTGAGTAGCTAAGTATTGCTCAATTAGTTTAAATGTAATTACTTTCCTCTCATTACAGTATCAAGTCATTTGTTTGCAGCACACCCACAAATTCCAAGGTTTACAAGTATCTACACTGCTGCTCACTTACAATTCTGGACAAGCGCTGTAATTTCTCGGCTTGCTGAGACATATCATCTTACAGTTTCAGGACTGTGAATTCCATTTATATAAAAACTGCAGTAGAGTTCTTTTGTCTTGTAAAGTTTATTTAACATGAAAATAACCTTTCTGAAATGTTTCCGTTCTTCTAGATCATTCTTGTGACATATTAATGCAGCACTAAAACTTTTTTCATAAGACAATACCTCACTGTTAAAATGATAAATCACACTCAATGACTACCTAATCAATTTACTTTTTAGATTATTATTAGAACATCGTTTCTGAGAAGTGAACAGAATTTTTAAAAAGTGCAATCCTTCAGACACCTGATCTTCAAAACTAAGAAGCGTAACTGCCACCTGAAAGGGAACAAATCTTTTGTATTTCATTATAATAGTCAATTTTTGCACAATATTGAAGACATTATTCTTGCTCAGGGAAAAAGTTCTACCATTTCTAATATAAATTTCTTTCAGCAGCAATGTGAGATGAGCTGTGTATCTGTATATTTTAAAAGTAAGTTTCCTGGATGTCCTCTCAGAGCAGATTTGAAGTTTGTGGCCCCCTCAGAGCTAAGGCTGCAGATTCAGAGTGGGAGCAGAGGTGAAGGATGTCCCTCCTCCAGCTGGCCGTGGGACTGAGAGCAGCAGCCAGGGCCAGAGCCTCAGCACATGGGCACTGGGAACCCAGCAGGAGGGACACAGGCATCTGCAGCAGCTCATGTCCTTCACAGGGCAGGGAAACGTGGCAAGGAGCACATCAACATGGCAGCAGGAGAGCCATCACCCCAGCCACACACTTCATGTCCTCACCATCAGGCCAGGGGGAGAAAGGAATGGAACAGGAGGGAGCAGGAAGTGGCTGGGACTGCAGCAATCTTTGCTAAAGAAGGCTTGCTAAACACACGTGACATTCTCAGCATGTCAATGATGGTAACAAAAATAAAAGCATCACTCTTTCAAGGATCACAGAAATGGAAGAAGAGCAGCTGGCACAGGAGCACCTAACGGAGAAGGAAGGACCCAAAGAGAAGGGCAGCAGGCAGCCTGCCACCCTGCAGCCACCCTCCTGCCACCCCACAGCCACCCTCCTGCCACCCCACAGCCACCCTGCAGCCACCCCACAGCCACCCCAGCCACCCCCGCCACCCTGCAGCCACCCCCCTGCCAAGCTGCACAGCCCTCCTGCCACCCCCCTGCCAAGCTGCACAGCCCACCGCCACCCCCCTGCCAAGCTGCACAGCCCTCCCCTCCAAGCCCTTCTCACTCTAAGCAAACACCACTAAAGCTACGCCTATCTCGTTCTAAGCCATAGGTACTTCCTGCCATTGGCCTCAGGATTTTTTAGAGAGTTTTTTTATTCTACTTGAGGCTTTTCTGTCATTTTGGGTTGGGTTGCTAGGGTTTTTTAGAAACCATCCTCTGAAACCAAATAAATTTGTTTCAAAATTGCCCAAGTCTTCAATATCATTTTAATGTTCTTCATCATACATTCTCTCTACAGAATTATCACCAAACTGGAAACTTTATTAGGAAAGTATAGCATGGAAAACATTCTCCTGTTAAACTGACAGTCATACACTAACAGCAACAACAAGAAAAAAACCACCCAAAAGAGCTATTTAACAAGTGCATACACCTGCATTCTGTATACTTACTCTTCTTACAGCACCCACACAGCAGCTGTGGCATGTCTGTTATTAACTATTTTTTCCTGCTTCTTAGACACTCTTCTTCCAACTTAGACAAAAATAATTTGTCCTTGTTAAGCAGTCACAGAATGACAACTTCTAGATTTAAAATTAGTCTCATCAATCACTTCAGCACAGAAAAATGCCCCAAATTCAAAACATTCGAAATTCTATTGAGCAGTGTATTAAACAGCTAGCCCTGAAAACTCAGGTTTGTGAAAGTCACTGAAGTGTGCTCACATCTGCTGCTGATTCAGCCTGTTAATGCCACAGTAATAGAAAACTGCCAAAAAGCCAACCACATAATAACAGTTGCCCTGGAAAACAATTTTGGTAATTACAGTCTTCTCAGATAATCAAGTAAAAAGCAGTTTACAATTTCTATAGGATGATTTTTTCCTAACATAACAAAATTATTTCCATATAGCACTTGGATGTTGCATTCAATGGGTGCTACATTGCAAGAAACTTCCTGATCATTCACGACCATTCACAGTAATTACACAATAAGCAGCAAAACAAAAATACACATTTTATCTGACCTGGCTAAACTTACAGTTTCAGTAAGTTACAAGAACAGTGGTGTAAGTGCATCTACGTGCCAGAGAAAAGGCAATCAGCATGAGAAAACTCCACAGCAAACTAGCAACACACTATATGATAAGGGGAGCAAAGCTCCTTATCTGCCCACCTGCAGTGTGCAGGCACCTGTCCCTCCCCGGCTGCTGCACCAGTGTGGAGCTCTGCAGAGTGCCTGGACAGAGAGAACCCAGCAGAGAAACCTCTGGGTCACACTGGCTGTGCAGAGACTTCAGCCGTGCTGTCAGCTTGGAACAACTGCAACACTCCCTACTGCCCTCTGGAAATAATGGGACAATTCTCCTTACTCCCAAATGAGGCTGCTTAACTTCCCAGCAGGTACTGCAGATCTCCTCCTCCCTCCCCTGGGAGCACCACAGTGTGCAAACCTTGCTAACAACATCAGCCCTTCAGTGAAACCTACAGGGACTAACTGGAAGCTTCTGGAAAGCTTTGCAGAGGGGCAGCTCCAAAAAGCCCTGTATTCTGTCTAAAATATGCCTGTTGTTCCCCTACCAAAAAATCATCTGGAATGAAAGCTCCCTAAACTGCACCTTGCTCCAAGTGGGACATGGAGAGGTCAATGCTGGAGAACCAGGGAGAGCTCTGACCTCCAACACCTGAAGCCATTTCTCTTCTGATTAGAAGAGGTCCTAGAGTGAGGGAACCACCCAGAACCCTTCTGGGAGGTGGAAACCCAGACTGAAACAATGCCTGCCTTGCTCCATGTTTCCCCAGGCTTTCACTTCTCAATGTTCTCTACGGTTATAAAACAGGAGAAAATGAGAACTTCAGAGGATAAATCAGTACAATAAGTTTTAGCTACTTTTGATGTGAAAAAAACCTGCTTCAAAACCTGCTTCTCTTAAAGAGAACAACCCCAAAAGGTGAATGTGACTGCTGTCTTGCTCTCTGTAAGAGCTCCTTATCAATAGACAGACCAATGTCCTGGCCTGTTGGTCCCTATCAAGCCCAGACTCAGCTCCCACACCCAGGGCACCAGTCCAGGAGAAAGTGAAGAGGGTGACTAAGCTTTAATCATGGAGCTGGAAACAATACCAGCCACAGCATGACCTTCAATCGAGGATTCATTTATCTTCAAAGAACTGACCCAAACTTTACCATTAGGTTAAGTAATAATTTATTTGGCAGCTCCTCTCCAGGGAAAGGTACAGAATTTTCCCACAGACTATCTATCTACCCATTAAGACTGGGGAAAACTCTTCCAAAGCCATTAAAACTCATTCTTTTCTTCCTGCAAGGAGCATTTTTTAGAAATAACTTCTCTGAGATAACAAAGGGGCCTGATTCATGAGGTACTTTGTGCCTACTCACCACTGAGATCAGCTCTTACTCAGGCTCTGATTCAGCACAGGCCCACAGAAGTGACTGAAAACATCAGTGGCACCCCAGCCTCCGAGGCACCAGAGACACACCTGCTGCTCCATTCAGAATAATTCTGCTGGGGAGTTGGCACACTAATAAATGGGCAGACTGTCATAAGACAGAGAACAGCTGGTATGTGTCATCTCTAATCATCAGAAAAAGCAAGATTTGAACCTCTGGACTTCAAACAGGCCATACACTGCTATCAAATCCTTGGACTGTACAGTTCATCAAATACCATATGTCAAAAGTCAAATACTCTAATAAAGTCTTCCTAGTCAGTAATGAATCCTAAAAGAAAATTCATTCTATCACTTAGGTGGATTTCTCAGAATTTTACACATTCTTCTATTTTAGAAAAGGTTAATTTATTTTTTTTAAGGAATGCAAGGCTTCAAATTGATAGCTGGCACAAACCACAAAGCAAACAGCTCATTAGAAATACCACAGGTAACAAGTTTATCATCTTCCTGTTGTTCAGTCAATAAAGAAAAACAGACATTTAACTGAAATGAATAGAAGGCATTAGCTTTTCATGAGTAGACAATTCATGATACCAGTTGTGAGAAAGCCAAGAACCAAATGATCACAATATGGTGTAGTTAATACAACCAACAACTCAAAGCAGCCTGTCTTGCATATTAAAAAAAAATAGTCAAAATTAAACTGCCTTATTTTCCACTTTCCACGTGAGTGCTCTGAATCTCCACTTCTTACAGCAGAGATACCTTTTTTGTCAGGATTATGGTTGTATACACTTGCTCCAATATGATTAACTTCTGTAGGACTCACTACTCTAACTCTGTAAACCCTTCTGATACCTCTTTGCTTGCAGTTAAAGAGGATAAGAGTGTTAGGATAATAGCTATACATAACTACTTCTCTATTTATGTCATCCACAGTTCTCTAAATCACATGGATGTGTGCTTTGAAGAATATTATACTTTTGTATTTGCAGTTTACTATCACAGTAAAGGTCAAATGGAGAAGCTACAGTTGACTAAATTACATTATGCTACTGCTTCATTAAGAAGTCTGGTGCACAGTCATGTTTTAATGAATTACTCACAATGGTAAATCATTAAAGAAAAAAAAAGCCTTACTATACTCAGAAATATTCCAATGGGTAACAAGCTGAAAAAAACACATTTAGTAACTCATTTCATCTTCATTTTAAGTCAGAGAATTTCTGAACAGTTCCATTTTCTCAGTTTCGCTATCAAAAATATTTGCTAAGGACAGTCAGTAAAAACATTTAATTTGTTGCAGCAGCTTCAGTGCCAAGCAAAACCTGATATGAATGAATAAACAGGTGAAGTCCACAGAGGAGGAGTGCCATTATAAATCAGGCTAAGTACAAATAATGAAGCTACTACATCCAGGAGACACCAACACTTGGTTATACAAACATACAGAACTCTCACAATGCTGTTGCTGCTGTACAATTGAGACATAAACTTTAAGGAATTTAGAGATTTTAGAGGAGATAAGATTTTAGTTAGAGATAAGCCTTATTGGAGTTAATTAAAATAAACAGGTAGGCCTTGATGAAGTTAAGAGTTAGTAGTTAACTAATAATTGATTGCTTGTCAACACAATGTTTGGTGAGCTTGATTTATAATAAAGAATATAGAAACTGATCAATAGCTTTTAAGAACAGAAGACAATTGTGGCCTCCTCTGTTCTGAAACCAATTGAAGATGGGAATGGGAGTTCTATCAATGGGTTCATTTGTCACATTTGCATTGGAAATGTAGAAAGTTCAGAACGAGGAAGACTTCATTTACTTCCTCATTTTGGGACCCCTCCCCATGAAAGGGACCACCGACTCATTTTGAGGAACCAACTGCACATGGTTAATGGCTTTTGAACTAATTACCATACAAATTGGGAATGGGATGTACCAAAGTTATGAATATGCATTTGTATTTTGGGTATGCAATACTTGTATAGATAAAAGGACTCTGTGATCACCTGTAAATAGTGGTGTGTATTTGGGAGCTGTCCCACAATAAACACACACTTTCTAGCTTTAAACTGTTCGAGAGTTTTTGTCTGTCACAGTTGGATATCGGTACTACATCCATATCCATATTTTTTAATAAATCTCAATGATGGGATTGCACTGAAAAGCAGAAGTTGTCTGCTGAGCAGCAGAAGCAGCACATGCCCCAGCCCTGCCCTGCTCACCACCCCCCAAGCTCCTTGTTGTTCAGGAGGAGCTGCAGCTCTGCACAAAGTGATTCCCAGTGGTATGCACATCAGCCAGTACCAATCACACCAAGAGCTGGGTGTGCTGCACCTTGGAGCTGCTTAGTCTGCACTAACCAACTCTCTGGAAATGCCTCAGGGCCACCTCAGTTCAGCACCAGTGTGGCACGTTGGACACCCCCAGGTTTTCACCTCCAAACCAAGCTCAGCACAGCTCTCACTGGCTGCTGCCCCACTCACCTTCCCTGGGCAGATCAGGCCCACAGCTCTGTGTGCCCTCTCCAAAGTACAAGCTCTGCTTCTCCACCAGGGACTGCTGCTCCTCCTGCAGCCCCATCCTGCTCTAGTTGCTGCCCCCGTGGAGCAAAAAAGCCACTGGGTTACAGCTGCTGCTGCTGCTTTTTCAGGCTACACACCCTGTGCACACAGGATGCCTTTGCACTCACACATCTCACTCTGCCATGGTACAGGTTTGCTTCGTTTTGTCCTTCAGCAAAATAAAAAGGATGCCCCTGGAGAAAGATGACTTGGGCAAACATGGAGTGACCTATGACAAACAGTCACACTGGGGGAAATGGAGAGAAAAAGACCAAATGGATTCATCACCAAAAAATTTCCTTCCCTTCTCAGGAGAATGAAGGTACCCTATTCAAAACAAAAACTCTGTCAGATACTAGAACTGAATATAAAAGAGCAAGTCAAACACATAAAGAACAAAACTCAACACTAGGAAAACATTTTTTTAAAAATTGAATTAACCACAGATACCAAACACTGCAAGAAAAGTTCTGGAAACATTGACAGAATAGGAGGAAGTTGAAGCAAATGCTGGAGCACTAAAGGGAAATCTCTAGAGTCACTCTTCTTTGAAAGATAAGAAGTTCACTGCATTTTTTTTCAGACATTACTTCAAAGATCAGTTGCAATCATAACTTAAAAACAAGGAAGAATATTAGAGTTCAGATTAATACTGGAAAATAACACATTGACAAATACTTAGGACAACCTGGTATGATTCAAATTGCCTAAACCTGTTTGTTTCATCCCATCTTACCATGATCAAGCCTGAGAGTCACAAGTGATTCACCTGAGACCCTGCTGGAATACTGAAGAGGTAATTAGAGAACTAGGGAAAAATAATTTGTCCTTAAAGGGAAGATTCCACAAAAAGAGAAAAACAAGGAAAAGCAATGGAATAGAAGTCTAAAGTATAAAAGAAAAATCCACTGCAATCACAGGAAAAGGAAACTAAAAGTAAGTTCCACTAATTTGGGCTGGCTCAGACAATCTCCTTTCTTTCTCTAACAGGACCAGGGAGTGTGACTAAAAGGAGATGGCAATAATGTATGTCATTTCTCTAGCATGGCTTTTAACCCCATGACAAGCGAGGCTCAGGAAGCAGGTTCAAAGAACATGCTCTAAATGAAATTAGTGTAAGGATTGTACAAAAACATCATCAGGGAAAACATCCTGGAATAGACAATGAAGGACCACAATCAAATAGAAATATGTATTAAATTAAGGCTCATCAGAACTTTTTCCTGCAACTGGAAAATATGCTAAATATTCTCAAGCAAGGTTATGAAAAAGAGAGGAAGCTGAAAGAGAAGAAGATTACAAAGGGCAAGATGAAAACTGCAGCAGTCTCAATAACTAGCATAAACAGACCTGCACCTAAAGGCAATTTAAAAACACACACTCCAACATGCACAAATGTCTATACTCAAATTGGAAAAAACAAACTGCTGGCTATATTGCAGTCCTACAAAAGAACCACAACAGAGAATTCACATCTTAATGGAAACATGCTTCTCTGTTTTAAAGCCATCTCCAATTCTGCTTGAAACAAACAACATTGAAGAAAAGTGAATTAATAGACTGCAGCCTGTAGAAACATCTGGTTACCTTTCATCATCTTTAACAATGATAAATCCACAGCTGAAGTGATGTGGAACAGTTGTGGGCACTACAAACCCTGCTCTCTGCCGCTGTGAAAAACTCTTTCCAAAACAAGAGGGGAGGAGAGCACTGGACACACACAAGAGTCCTCAAAAAAGAGCACTTGGATTTAGAGAAATGAAGAAATTGAGGCTGCAAAGAAAAAATTTACAAAAATTGGGGATCATTTTTGAGTATATAAAAAGGAATTGAATCATCTGCAGGAGAAAAGAAAAACCACAAATATTTAAATGGAAGGAAGAAAAACAAACAAAGGGGAAATACTTTTCACAAGAAGGATAGTGAAATACTCAGATTGCACTGAGAAGTTGCAGCACACATAGGGACAGACATTCTATAGGAAAAAACCCAACTGCTGGAATCGCTCTCTCATATATAGTTCTGGTTTGGGAAGCATGGATTCTGGAAGACTTCCTGTGCTCCTTTCTCACCTACTTTTCTGATTCTATGAACACACATTTTGAAACATAACAAATATCACAACTCTCCACCAGACTAAGCAACAAGAGATTTCACAACTAGTACAGAAGGAAATGTGTCTGACTAACAGAAGAGAGTTACAAAGGCATAAAGAGGTTTTCATTATAGGTCAGTAAACTGATCTCAGTTATTTTGGTTGTGACCAAAGCAAGCCTTGTAGAGACTTGTGTAAAAATATCAGGCACGTTGTCAGAACAAGCCAGAAGCACACAGGGTCTGTGCTTTGTGCTTCTGCTGTGCAGACACACAGACAGTTTTGAGGCTAAAAAGACCCCAGCACGTGAGTTTTGCTCAATGCAGCAACTTACACAGCACTAAATTAAATGCTGCAAAACACAGCAATTAAAACTAATCTCATGAGTAAGCTGCAGGGGAAGTACAATAATCTCAAAAGAAGACATTGACATTAAAAACAATCACTTACTAAACACACATGTTCTTTTCATTCACTGTGCCTGAGTGAGCTCCTAAACTACAGTACAAACTAACACAGACTGTGGTGCCTGTGTTTTGGGTCCAGGCTTTAGGCATCCCCATTTCAGCAGTGTTCACATCTCAGATCTGTTGACCAAGCAAATTTGAAATTATTCCACAGAGCACCTGCAATGATTCTGACTGCACTGGAAGGTGTTACTGAAAAGCCTGAACACTCCTCCTGTGCAGGGCAACAGTGCAGAGACGTCTGCACCAGCAGTGGCCTGGGGAAATCCAGTGCACAGCAGAGACACAGGCAGGGACAGAACTCTCCCTGCAGAGTGAACTCCAGCAGCACGCTCAGCACAGCGCTGTGCCACACCAATGCCTGGCCCAGAACAAGCCCTGCAGACACTGAGGATTCACACTTTGGGCTCTCTCACCAAGATCAGTAGGGCAGGAAATCCAACTGGATCAGCCTTGTGCTGATGCAGCTGTACAGCTCTGGGATTCCTGACCATCTCTGTACAAGTGCACACACATATGACAGTTTGAATCATCTCTCCTGGGAGGTGTGCCAACCACTCTCCTTTGCTTAGTTGTGGTGCAATCTCTTGATTTCCTCCCACATGTGAAAACCACTCCATACACTTTGTGTCCCTGAAATATAAATTCCAGATTTTCTACCAAAATATATGCAGCAGTGTTTGCTTAGACGTATATTTATTTTTTTCACAGAACTTGTGAAAAATAATGACTCATAGTAATATTCATTTTATTATTAATAGTAATAATTTAGTGATGTATCTTCCAACCTTTCACATAACCTGTTCAAAAGCTATTAATCATATTCTGGAATCTGTAATATTACAATTCTCAAGCTTAGCTCCAAACACTCTATCAGGCCTAAGAGCTTCTCAAACATTCCTGAACTCGTCTCAAAATTTATGACTGAAAAATCTCTTGGAAAACACTGCTTCCAACAGTTCCATGAATCAGGTGCATATCCTGGCACAGCTTTGCACACCACTAATCCACAGCATCTTTACACATCACAAGAGTGCTGTAATTAGTGCTCTACAAACTGAAAAGCAGCAGAGAGACCTGGTTAAACATCAGCAGGGAAATTATTTTGCTAAATGTTAAAGGTGGCATAGAATTCAACAGGCATCCATCCCCATCAAGTGGTGCCTTTTCTCCCTCACTGATTAAAATGATGTGCCACTGATGAGCCTTTTCCATCATCTGCCATCATCCCTCCTCTCCAATTTCCTCATCTAAGAGCCCTTGCTTTGCTTGCTTTACTGGTCTTGTGAGTGAGCAGGCAAATCACAGACAAGGGCAACACAGGTCTCACAACCCTCTCCCTGCAAGTCTCTACCACACAATGTTTACAATAATCTGTTATTATGCTTAGACCACGCTGGGTCCTTTTTAACAACACCAAAGCAGTAATCACCCTGAAAGATCTCCTCTGACAGCATACCTGGGTCATAGCCAGGGCAGTTTGCATCTAGTGATTGTGAGACCTCTCACAATTACTGTCTTTCGGAGTCATTCAGCAGGGTTTAGGCTCAGGAGCTGCTTTACTGACACTGAGGAGCCCCAAACCAGCCTGCAGGTACCCAGCAGGGGTGAGCAGGGCCTGCCTGGCAGCAGTGACTGATCTCAGGTCTGTGCTTGCAGCACAACCCGAGGCATGGACAGCACAGCCAGACAGGCACAGCAGTCAGTGCTCATGGCTGAGGAGAGAAAGAGCCCCTCCACCAAGCAATGCCCTGATCAACTCCTTCCATTCACACAAGGGAACTGGAGAATCATGCTCTGTTTTACACAACAACTCACCTTAGTCTATACTGGCTCTGTTTTAAAACACGTTTTTGCTTCCCCCTAGACATAATTCATGACACCCTCTAATACTCAAATACAACATTTTTCAAGCATCTTCCTGCTCCCCAATTTCACACCCATCCATAAAGCCAGATCAATCCATATGTCTCCCATTTTCCATCACCACAGCAACTTGAAAGACAAAGGGGAGGACAGTTAAATCACTTAACATGCATTTCTTCACAATGTGTCTGAATAAATCAGCATGAGAATATAAAAATGACTGCTTCTTCAAAATTACATGTGGAAGGATAGAGGGCTAAGACTCAGAGCATTTAATATATTTTGTTTTCTATTTCATGTTTACAGTGAAAGAGTCACCTTCTATTTTCATTTTTTGGAAATCCTGGGTAGATTACTAAATTGACATAAATACTGACACACTGTTTGCACTAAGATCTGAATAGCTGTTAAACTCTTTTTCTCCTTATTTGGTTGTATAGCAGCTGATTTTGTAAATCCTATGCTAAATGTGAAAACTTGTGCTCCTAATTTGAACATCTCAGATTCCTGAACTGATTTGCAGAGAGCTTTTCCCAGTTTGGGAGTCAGCTCCCCAGGCTCACATCTCCATGGCACAGCCTCTCTCCAGCCCTTTGAATTCTGTTTTCTCAGCTCCCCTGTGCAGTGCAGCACAGCAGGTGCCTGCTGAGCTCACGTGAAACAGGCTGACCATGGGGGACAGCCAGGCTTCCCTGCAGCACTCACAACTGTGCTGAGGCACTCTGTGAAGAGAGAAACACCAAATCCAGCCTTGGGAACACCCAACTCTTCAGTACCCCAGCCCTGCCTTCCACACAGAAATCAGAGCTCGTATAAAGACCCTGAAGCTCTCCTCACTTTTGCACACAACCCCCAGCCTACCCGAAAGTAGGAAAGAACTTTCCAGAAAAGGCAAGACTGGTTGCAAAGACTGAGAGCTGAAAATCGTAAAATTAAAGCTTCAAATAAGTTATTCTTGCAATTGTGAAAATTCTGATACAAATTTTGAGCTGAGAAAGAACAAGCTTTCACACATCTCTACACATTTCATAAACAACAGTCACTGCTCAGCAGTCTGTCACTTGCAGTCTTCTTTCCTTTTTTCTTTTTTTTATAATTATTTAAAAAAATATTTCCTTAATTTCCTCAACACCTCCCTACAGAGGTAAGGAACAGCTTTAAAGGAACACATTTAAAATACTTGTGCTGGCACCCTCACCCCAGAGCTTCAGCACTGACTGAAATAAAAAATGCACTTTAAATATCATTTATGAAGGAAAATACTTGTTGGTCACAAGGACATTCTGTAGAAGAAAAAGGCCAAGATTGCTTTCTTCTGCCTGACTGTAAGGAATTCCAGCATGTGTGAAGCCTGCCCAGTCAAACAAAATGCAGAAATACCTGCAGCACTACTGAGCTGGCATTTCAATTAAAATATTACTCCTAGAAATATTATAAAATAAAAAAACTCTCTAGAAAATAGTGATTCCAGTTAACCTACACACAGTTTCAGCCCAACCCCTACACTTATGACACAACACGATTTCAAATCCCTCAAAGAGCCTTACATTGATACTACACCTCAAGCTTAAATCAATATGTTACAGCAGCAGAATAAACACCACATTCCACCTTGAGTGCTAAGATCAAGAGTTAGGAAAACAAATTGAAGGTTTTTGACATTGTTTTGGAAATATTTCAGTAAATAATGGAAAATATACCTCCTATTAGTTTAATGAATGTTAAATTCCTTGAAAACTTCATAAATAAGATAAAAATTTACATTCAGTAAGGTAACCAGAAAGGCCTACTTAGTAAGTACACATTCTTTGATAAGCTGCAAAGCTAAGCAATTTTTGAACATCATAAAACTATTAAGGTTAAAATATGTCTTACAGAATATCCAGACAAGCAAGTATTTATGAAATCCAGTGAGTGATAGATAATAGCCATTGCACAAGGCATTCTTCCTGAAGTGCTGTGTCAGAAACACACCCTGTCAGCATATAGTACGGCTGTTCTTTAGGAAAGAGTTAGAAGGTTTAACAAGGAGTGCAAACTCCAGCTCTGGAATTTACCAACACCTTGAATCAGACATGCCAGAATTCCCCAGGAGATCCATCCTCCCACACACCTGGAAGCCATTCCTACATTGCACCATGAAGAAACTGCATGGTGTGAAAGTGCAAACTTCTTCTCCTGGAGCCCTATTTTCTCCTCCTCTACCCTCAATGGACCATTCAGCAACTCTGAGGGGAAAAAAGAGGGAAGTAGCTGTCTGACTGGAAGAAATAATTAGGCATTTAAGATTCAAATATTTATCTATTTACATTAAAAAATTCCAAGTTTATTTATGTAGAAGAAACTCCAGGAAAGGCACAGTTGCACCACTTTTTCTGAATAAATTACGCATACAAAAAGGACAGAAAAAGATTTCATCAATGTGTATTATCTTTTATGGTCATACTAATTTAACAAAAGAAATAGAAATGTATAGAACAGTACACTAAAAAGAGCTGTGTTATTTCACAAAGCCAAGGAAAAACCTGAGAGGTTATTCACCAGAATTTAAATCCATGCTTCCATTTGATTCATAAAATCATCTATGATATTGGATGTTGTATTAAACACGTTTACAACAATTCTCATACATATACAGTAATACATTACACAACAATACTTATACATAGATTACACAACAATACATTACAACTTATACATTATAACAGTTACCTTACTAACAACATCTATCTCTTCTAGTTGAGGCAGTCATAACTCAAAGTAAATACCTCAAATGTCCCAAACCAAATCCATCAAAGGTCCCATAATTATTACTAGTTGGTGGCTCACCTATTCCCAGGTGTCTTGATTGAGATAATCAGGTCCAGACCTCCTTGTGGCTTCCACCTGCCACTCTCTGCTTCACCAACACCACCTCCTCCACTCCATCCCAGTGGATCACTGTAACCCTAAACACTTTACACTGATACTTACACATTACAGTAAGCATTACAACAAACACTAATACATTACAGTGAACATTACAACAACAGAGTCCATCTCCTCCAGGGGCTTTTCCCAAAGCATTCAGCCAGAAGCATCTGCAGCTAATCCAGCAGCGATCCAATGAAGGATATTGCTGCCAGACTGCCAGGAGCCCTGGCACGTCCAAAGCTTCTCAACCCTCTCCTGGGGTCAATCTTCTTCTGATAACAACAGAATCCATCCCCTCCAGGGGAACTCACCACCTTCTCCAAGGTCTTCTGATAACAACAGAGTCCATCCCCTCCAGGGGAACTCACCACCTTCTCCAAGGTCTTCTGATAACAACAGAGTCCATCACCTCCAGGGGAACTCATCACCTTCTCCAAGGTCTTCTGATAACAACAGAGTCCATCACCTCCAGGGGAACTCATCACCTTCTCCAAGGTCTTCTGATAACAACAGAGTCCATCCCCTCCAGGGAAACTCATCACCTTCTCCAAGGTCTTCTGATAACAACAGAGTCCATCTCCTCCAGGGTCTTCTTCTGGTCTTTCTCTCCTGGGGTCTTGGGATCCTTCTCTTTTCTACTGGGGTTCCTGGTCTTTGCAGCAGCCTTCTCGTGGGCAGCCTTCTCAACAGCCATGCAGCCCTTCCTGCAGTCTTCACCTGGCTCTTACTCTGACTCCTTGGCTGACTCCGCCCTTTTATGCTCCTTGTTCTTAATGGCTTACAGGTCTATATGTCACTTGTTCTTAATTGGCCCCAGCTGCAACTCATTGGGGAATACTGCGCCCCCTTACAATTCTCCCCACAATTGGAAATGCTTCTAAAACTGCAAAAATACGGGACCTCAAAAGCGATCTATAAATACACCTAAACACTACCAACACTAAGCTACATAATAAATTTGGAGCAAAAAATGTTAAGTATGCTCTAGTCTTCTGGTGCTTAGACTTCAGCTGAATGTGCAGGTCAAAGATGTTAACACCCAGAACATCACTGCTCATCATCCTTTTTATTTTCAGTTTGTCATTGACAACAACCTGGTATAATATTGTCTCACCAGCTTTTTGTTCCCAGATCCTATAACCTTCTCTCCCTAATGGCTGCTGTGATCAACCATGTGAAAATTATTGCAGCAAATGTTGAAATTGGAAAAAAAAAAGATTAATTGTGGTTGTACCAGAAGGGATATGTAAAGCACACCACACTGCTCAGTTTTAAATAGGTCACAGGCTAGGAAGGAAATGAACACCTCTCATGCACCAGGGAGCTGGGTAATGTTAAAAATCCTACATTTTCTCTGACACCCTAGAATGAACAGAAACCTACTGACTTCTGTATTACTGCAACAATACCGAAGCAGTTTCATTTTGATAAAATTTATTCATTTAAAAATTAAACACTGCAAAATCCAAAATAATTTCTCCTTAACAAAATGGAAAACAGCCACATCCAATGGCACCCAGGAACAGTCAGACTTCTGCTCACATAGAACCAGATATGGTGTGGCTCAAGTCTCAGATTTTTTGACCTGAAGCCCTGCAAGATTTATACCCACTGCACATCAGGTGTTGACTGAATGGCTCTCATTTAGTTTTTGAGAATGCTTTGGAAAGAACAGGTTCTGTTCCAGCTCTTCTTCTCACAAGCTTCTGAAATGCCACCCATGAGGATTTAGGCCAGTACAAACAGGAATGCTGACAACTTCCTGCTAAACCCAGTTTGAGCCAAAGCCCAACAGACAGAGCCTTCTCTAAGAGCATCAAATTCTGCATTAGTCCCATGGGTACATAGCTGCCCTTATTTTTGCATTTTTCAAGCCCATGCAGTCATTTAACAGTGAATAGGTTTTTCAGGGAAGGTCAAAAGTCGTAAAGGTTATAAATCTCCCAAATCTCTTCTGTAGAAGACAATCATGTCACAACATCATTTGGCATCTGTCCTAGGGTGACTTTATGATGCTTGTATCCCCAGTCTGTTCTGCTTATTCAGGACATTGAGATCTGTGCTTTTCAAACTAGGTCTGAGAGCAAAGAGGGGAGAAGGAGAAGCACTGGAATGTCTGAGGCAGCTCAAAACCAGAAAAGCTTCAGCTCTCACTCTCTCTCACGGGCAGTGCTGTCTGCAGCACACACAGCAGCAGAGAGCTCTCCTTTACTTTCAGTTCATGTTTTAGCTAGCTGAGGCAGAGAAGTTCCCTGAACTATGACTTTTCTTCTTCTTGGAACTGATCAGCCTGCTCTGCACTGAAAACCCAGAAAACCACCAGGAGCTCACACCTGTGACCCACCAGGGCCAGGATGTGTCTGATGACAGACTGAGTGAGCCCAGCTACACCCCACAAAAAGGACCCTCTCCAAATCTGCCATCTCTTCAGAACAACAAAAAGTTCCATTCTTTAATATTATTTGGTTTTATGCTTGTGAATACTTTGCTTGTTAAATAAACATGTTTTTTCCACTTTTCTCAAAAAATTTTACCTCCTAAACAAAACTGCTTGGGGGAGGGGCTGCTTGAATTTGCTTTCTAAAAAGAAACCACTCCCAAAATTTGCCCTAAACCAAAACAAATACAGCATCCTACTGAGCTCTCTCTTCACTGATTACTGAATTCTTGCCAGGTTATGCAATTCCCTTCATTTTTCATCATCATATCACCACCAAAAGCATTAGAATCAGTTCTTCAAAAGACTAAGTGTGGTTTTAACTTTTTCATCACAGATGCCTGCCCTCTTCCACATTTCTTCTACACTCTGTGATTCCAAACAGCTTTAGCTTTATTAATGGGTTCTGGGCACTACTGCAATTCCTGAGTAAACTCCTATGAAGCTCTGAAATACTTTCATAAGCAAGAACAGTTCCAATTTCTTCTTCAAAATAGTTACCACAAGCCAGCACATCTTCCAAACCATTGAAACAGTTAGTGCTAGCATGAACAGAATCTGTGTTCCTAGATCTGGAATCTTATTTCAACCTGACCCCAGCTGTCGCATCTATTTTAAATGCAAAAGATGCCTTCCAACCCAAACTCTTCTGTGATTCAAAGATTCTGTGATCATTAGCTGAGGACCTACCCCTGGAGAAATGCTGCAAAAACAATGAAGAGAATTTATGCAGATTTAGAAATATACTTACACCAAATGTCACTGAAAGAACACTGCTCCAATTCTCAGTCTAAACTACTTTCCTAAATAAAACTCTTCAAGTACAAAAGAAAAGTGGAAGTGGCATTATCTAAACTCCTCTATCTATTTTATCTAGAGACAACTAAGCTTTCTGCCCTCATGTTTTCGATGGATATCACCAACAAAAGGAGACAATTAAGGCTTCAAGGAGAGGCACATTCACCTACAGAGAACACAATGGAGCTCAGCAAAACCCTGTCCAATTCCTGCAACAGTGAGAGATCAGCCAAAGACCTCTTGTAGTTACTGGGATGGCTGAAATAACTCTGCCTGAAGCACAGACCCAGAAAGCTTCAATTGCTGCAGGGAAGCACAAGATCTGGATGTCTCAAGATCACACCGATGCAGTGGCTCTAAAATTTGTTCCAGTTGTACTGATTTATCAAGGCCCTGGAGGGCTACTAACCAAAACCACAGGAAATTTCATAGATATTCTCTTCTGGCTACTGTTTTAGGAAACAAAAAAAAGAGGAGAACAAGAACAGCTTAATGTGTGTGGTAAGAGACAATGATCACTTAGACTAGAAATCATAAATTGCTGTAATTAGAGAAGTTACCAAACACTGAGTAAAACTGAACAAGTAAAGGAAATATTTATCCATATGTTTCAAACATACCTGTAGATACAATCTCTGGATAACTTACATTTCATGTGCTGTTGCAAAAGCTTTGGGTTACAGCACCTGAAGGAATCTGATTTGTTGATGCAAAAGGTAGGTACTGACAGCTGCATTATTTTCACCTGATTGTTTATTCTTTAATTGGGAGTGATGAAGTAGAATCTGCAGCAGTTGGTTTGCTCTCCCACAGCTGCTGTTACCCATTTTCAGACATGAAGTGACTTGAGACAGGCACCACTCAATATTCTGCAGGAGGATTATTCAGCAATTCCCTTTCATTTGTATGTGAGCACTCATTTTGTTTCCACACCACTCCCAGGAGAGAGTGGCAGATGGACAATGCCACAACTCCTCAGGGCTGCCTCATCCTCCCTGATCACAGTGACAAGTGATTCTGGTGTGAGGAGCATTAGGAGCTATCTGAGCAGCAGCTCAGGATCAGGCAGCAATGATGGGTATAGTGTGAGATGGAATATTAAAGAGAACTGCTACAATATCTGCAGGCTAGGATGGCCAGAAATATTCAAGTAACAGAAGAAGCAGGATGTAAGGGAAAAAAAATTCTGTCTCAGCTGATTGCTTCTCCACATTGCTAGTCCCAAGCTGGCACAGCTACATGGCAGTGGACTTGCAGAATAATATATTTTCAGTGTCACATGGTGCTAAAGCTGAAACTTGAATGGTGTTCTTTTGTCTAAAGCAGAAATGGTTAAGCAATGCTTGGATTTTATTCTACAGAAGGTAACAGCCCCTTATATGCAAAATATAAATTCAGTTCACAAGTCTAACCAGCAGTCAAAACTTACTACATTTTGCTGCAGCTTTAACATTGCTAATAAAGTTTCTTCTGATTTCACTAACAAGCCAGAAACTAAAGAACCATGGAAAATTAAAGCTTTGTAGAGCCCGCAGGCTGTTTTAAATTTGCATCTATTTGAAACATCCAGATTCCTTGCTGTAATTTTTCAGTAATTGCAAGTAGGCCAGCACATCAAAAGTAGGAGGACCAGCTACACGACGTGTCGATGTCAGCATCCAGCACTGCTGCCCTGCACAAAAAAAGGGCTGCACAACAGGTTCCCAAGGATGAAAAATCATCTTATTGCAAACCTGTGCAGCAAAGCACTACAATTAGCACCATGGATAACTCCTTACAACACAGTTATCTCCATGCAGGTGTCACTCAGCACTGCTTTTTAAAAGCCACTTAAAAAAAAAAATCCAGCCTTCCACAGCACAGCTTTAAGTTCTGTAAGTATGTTTTTACCAAATATTCTTCTTTTACCACTTATTTTTCCTCATTACTTCATCATCCTTTCCCATCCTTTCAGTTCTGTGGAAAGGAGGGGACAAAAAGAATTTTTTGTTCTTTCTGCACCTCCTGCCCTGCGCTCCTTAGCTGTGCACAGACACGGCCTGCAGCAGTGAAGCTGTGAAGGGCATGATTCAGGAATCAGCTGGAATACCTGGCTGGCTGCAGTTAAAAAGGTACCCAGATGACAGGCTCATTCAGGACTCCAGCAGTTTCAAAAAACAAATGCACATTAACAAGAGCCTCCACAATTCTGGGTGGTAAGATAAATAACGAGATCTCATTTAGCCTTGGGGAAGTTTACTTAAAAGGGAAACTGTATCTGCCTGTCTGCAGCAGCTGCCGAGATAAAAACACCAGCATTACATCCATCAGCCAAGAGGGAAAACTGGAGCAGGCAATTCTTTTCAAAAGTTACCTGAAAATGATGCCTGAATGTGGATGTTATGGTTCCTTAAGAATTCAGGGATTGGTTAAAATAATATCAGAAGGAGTAATACAGACTTGCAAGGTATGTACTGTCTGCCATTTTAAAAAGACTTTAATCCTAAAAGCACCAAAGCACATATCAAGACTCTATACTGAGTGTCAGACATAGTCAAAACTAACTTTTAACAATCTCTCAGAGTAGATTAAACTTCTGTCTTCCCCATAACTTTATGAATAAAGGGACTAGACAGTGGTTTTACTCAGCATTCAAAAATAAGTTCACCTTTGAGAATAGGTCATCCATGAAAAATTTCAGCCTTAAGGATGAATATTTTGAAAGCTCTGAGCATATAAAATAGAATGCCAAAAGAAAAATAGTGCTTCAACTCAAACCATGGACTGGCGTTTTGAACCAGCAAGCTTTGAAGGAGAAACATCTTCTGCTGCTACTGCAATTGTCTCTTCCCTTACTAAAAATAGTGACTGACAATAAATTCTCTTGAAAAGCAACTCATTTAGGAAATTACAATTTTTTTAAAATAATTGTATCAAGGACATATTAATTCCCCTCTTATAGATAAAATGCATGCAATAAGGGGGAAAAAATGCACACTTATTACTGAATTTGTTTATAGAAGTAATATTAATAGCCTGTAGGTAGCTTTTTCCCCCCATAGAGAATTATAATGAGTTACATCCTTGTCTGTTTTGCACTTTCTTTTAATGACCTCCAGCAAAGACCAGGAAACCTTTCTCTCATACTTTCCATTCTAAAGATTATAGCCTGAAACTTCCCTCTGTATGAGAAAATAAACTGAAAAAACTCACAGATAATTTAATTTATCAATTTAGTTAAAACCTTTTAATACAGTTTCAGGATTACTATCTCCCATTCCAATATTGCAATTAAATTAACCAAAATCTTCCAACCAAGACTAATTAAAGCTGTAGTTTCTCAACTACAAAGTCAGTATACACAGTAACCTAAGTACATTTTCCTGTATTTTTCTTATATACGTGTCACTGCTGGTGGTAAATAAAACACAAGCACAATATATACATCAAAACCAGAAACATGGTAAAAACTCTTTCTGCTCAGGTCCTTTCAGGAACAATCTGCAGGAAGAGAAGATCAAAAAAGAGCTGAAATATGTTTCATTTCGATGTGCATTTTAAATAAATCATTTGCTCCATTGTTTGCACTGACAAGTGCTAACCCACTTGGTCCTGATAGAAATTTCTATGTAATCAAATGTGTGGATAGATTTTATCAAACACAGGTCTTTACTGTACCTTGTATCTTCAGAATTGGTTTCAGACATGAGCAAGCCTTGAGCCCTGAGTGCAGCCTCTGCTGCAGCCACCCTGCCCTGGCTGGAGGGAACACCCCTCTTTCTGAAAAACCTTTCCCTGAAGAGTCTTCTTGCAAGAAGAGCTGTCAGAGACAGTCTTCAATTGCAGAGCTGGACTCGCTGCCAATCACCAGAATTGCACCTTCTGGAATTCCTCTGAACCCAATGAACAGTGGCCCCAAAGGCTTTTCAGAGCCCTTTGCAGCAGAGAAGGAAGAAAAAGACAAAGAACCAACACCTCTGTGCAAGTTGTTCTCCTCGTTGTACACATGGTATTGTTACAGGTACCAAAACAAAACCAATCTGATTCTTGAGATACAAGTTTAGAGAGTTTTGGTTTTTCTGCTCACTGACTCATTATTCATTGGCTTTACAATGATAGGTAATTTCTACAGATTAAAACTGGTTGCTTTCACAGTGGTGCAATTTATTACTGTGTGAACATCTAAAGGACCAAGTTCCAACCACATGCCAGTTTTAAGACTGGAGATTATTTTGGTGAATTTTCTACTTCTGCAGTAGGAATATTCAATGCAGAAGCCAGAGAACAAATGTACACCTGTACTGTTCCATTGTTATTAAATAATTTTTCACAGAACCACAGTGCATGATTTAGCTTCTTTCCAGAGTAGCTTGACAGCTCAGATCAAAGTGGCATCCTGTGATAAAATCCCACAAATGCCCTAAAGAACAACATCAGGTACTTGTCACAGTTTATGAACTTTAAGAAAAAACCACTAAACAAAAACCATGCACAAAACCTACAAGCACTACACACCATGAACTAGTGCTACAATAATTTGCTTTAACAATAAAAAATGCTAACAGTATCACTGCATTTCTATTGTAGTTACTGGGATGGCTG
Source organism: Camarhynchus parvulus (assembly GCF_901933205.1). Lineage (NCBI taxonomy): Eukaryota > Metazoa > Chordata > Aves > Passeriformes > Thraupidae > Camarhynchus > Camarhynchus parvulus. The sequence goes on along the minus strand of NC_044576.1, from coordinate 1,559,136 downwards.
AAATAACTGGTACCTGGGGATAAGAGGCAGACTCCTTTGTTTATTTGTCACTTGCTGGGCATTAACAGAGGAAAATGCTCTGAGCACAGCACACACAAGGTAGGTGATGCAAGAACATTGTCTGTGTGTCTGCTCCTTGCTTCCAGAAGTATCATGGAAGAAGAAGTATCATTATGCAATGCATTTCAAAAATTTCTTTCTTGTCCTACCCCCTAGAAATAATTCCTAAATTTACTGTTTTCTTTTATTGGTTATCTTTACATAAAGAATTAGGATGCTTTGAACAAACACACTGTTGAAAATGAAGGTCCAAAATGCTTTGACTTGTGTTCTAATAAAACAGGTCTAGAATCTCAAGCTCTGTTGTGAACCTAACTTCTACAAATTGCTGCTACCATTGGAAGGGTTAGTTAAGACTTGTTTTCATCTTACAGACTAATTATATTTTAGTCAACATAGTTGGTTCTTAGCATTTACTTTTTATTACTGTGATTTTATTATTGATCATGTATTTAAGTACCACAACCTCCATTCTTTCTGTTCCCCTTTGTTTCAAAGCAGATACATCAAGATATGATGAAGAGACCCAGAGAATCCATAAGTCCATATAAGTCTATATCTGCTTCCAGTGCATAAAATTTAAAAAATCGGGAGCATTTAAGATCACAGCACCCCTGTGGATGTCAGGAAGGACTTAGGAAGGAATCTTGTTTTGAACAGCTGATTGTGGTCTTGCTCAGTAAGTGACTGAGCTGTGCCCAACAGAACTTTCAAACTTGCTGCAGTTCATTAACATTACCTTGACAACCAGCATCAAAATGCAGCAATTCTACCAGGTCAAAACTCTTCCCTTCTCCTTTCCTGCCATTTTTTTTTCCCTTTTCTAACAAGTTTCTCAGAGACAAGCTGTTAACAAAATTAAAGCAGTGTTGTGCAAGCTACTTGCAATGGAAATACACTTTTAAAAACAAATTATTTTCCAGGTCTTTCCAAGGTAAAAACAATTAATGATCTCCTAGAGAGCTCCTGCACCACTCCATGCATATGAATCTACTTACATATTTAAACAGTTTTACTGGATTATGGCCATGAAGACTGATGTTTAAAGTCTCTGTATACAGAAGTCTCATTTGACTCAACAGGATATTCATCCACTAAAAAACTGCAGAACCAAAGCCATATGGCCTTTTGGCTTGGATTACAGAATCATAAGAATATTGTCTTTTTATGTCTCACTAAGTGTGAATTAACAAAGCCATGGAATATGACCCTAAGGATCTATTTGTGCCCAAAAGCACAAGGCAGCTCTTTAAAAGCACAAAGTCTGTTCTTTCACAAGAGTTTCCTGAAGTAAAGCACTGGACTTCAGTCCAACAGTAAAAACTGTTAAGAATGGTTAAATAATTTACAATATCAATATATAATGTAGTTATACCAGTTTGGTTTGTGTTCCTTATCACAGAATCACAGAATGTCCCGTGTTGGAAGGGACCCACAAGGCCCATCACACTCCAACTCAACACCAACAAATCTGGACAGGGACATGAAAAGAACCTCTTGCTTCAAGTACCCAGTTTGGAGGTCAGCTGTTCCAGGATGCTGAGGTGGATTAACACAGGACCCCAATTGGGTGAGTAATGTTTACATTAGCAAAGCATTAACAGCCCATAGGCTTCACAGACAGAGAGGAATGGAAGTAACAGTTCATATTTCTAAGCTGGTGATCTTACATCTGTCATAAATAAGTCTAAATCATTTATATCCCCACTAACATTCAACTTTATAAAAGGCCACAATTCACTACTACACCAGCCCTCCCCAGTGCACTGTAACTCAGTGCTGGTATGACTGCCCTGTTACAACAGTGTAGTTCTTCCAGTTTTCATCACTGAATTTCTTAAAATGAAGATGAATGTTGACTTGTGTAAACCTCCTGCTGCTCTTTACACCTGCCTTATTCAGCTCCCCTATTGCCCAGAGCATCTGCTCATATTTTACCTTCAAAATGTACTGCTTCTTCACATTTTGATTTCTACTACAACTCCTTAATAAAATCTTTGTAGAGTCAAATGATGAAAAATTGTTAAACCCAGCAAACTGCCTTTTTGTAGTACCTGAAAAACTGCTCTACGTCATCCTCTTGAAACACTGGGGTTTTATTTATTAATACTGTTTAATGCAATTAGGGGCCACTGAAACAACTTGTTTCCCAGAAGCAGAGGACATAATCTGAAAATACAGAACACTTACCATCTAAGATTTATTCTGCCTGTATCTTCTAATTCCTTTCTGAATTTCTTACAACAGCACAGTCCATATAATTAAATTCCCAAGAACATATAAACCATTAAAATATGATTACAAGAATTTGTACCATGCTAAATAGTTACAGTAAATTCTGTTGGGTTTTACCAGTATTGCAAAAAAAGACAAGTCATTAAAAGGTGACTTGAACCAAATTTATCCTATTCAAATCAATTCATACAAAAAATTAGTTTTTTCCAGATAGAAATGCATCTGTAACAGCATTCTATCTTCAATAAAGCTGACATGTGGCTCAGGGGTTTGCTATGAAAATGAAGTATTTTCTAACCATTCACAGAGAAGAAAGCCTCTCATCTTAAGGAAAAAGCCCTACAGGCAAACAGTTAAAATATTGTGTGCCACGAGGCAAATAGATGAAAAATTAAAGGAACAGCATTTATGGAATACTTAGCATTTATGGAATATCATTAAATCTAATCATGACTATGCACAGTATTTGACAACAAGTTAACACAACACAATGCTTTTGCAGGGTTGGGGAGGGGATGTGCGTGCTGGTTTTCAACAGTGACACCCAATATACCACCCAAGGAGCTTTCAGAGACCAGGCTCTGCAGGAAATTCAACAGGTTTACTATTCCCTGGTGTACTTCCAGCCCTTGCACTTCAGCACCATTATAACAGCAAACTGAGGCTGCTAAAATGAAGCAGCCAGGGAAGTGTGTTAAACCATCCCCAGCTTGGTCCATTGGCCTCCTCAGGCCCTCTGGAAACAAGGGGTGTCTGCACACACCAAGCACCAGCAGAGCAGGCCCTGGTACCACTCACACAGCTCCACCTCAGCATCACAAATACTCACATCAACAGGATCAGACAGGAGAAGCAAACACAGGAGTGACAATTTCACCATAAGGAAAAATGACAAAGCCAGGGGATTACTTCCCCAGGCTGCCTGATACAGAGCATGACATTCTGCTCATAGAAGCAAACCAGTGCTGGACTGGAATCCTTCGATTAGAAGTCTCAACTTGGTCCAGTTACACAGTTACATATCCTTTTTTAATAGTTTGCATTTGAAGAGACCTTTCTATGGGATCAGAATTATTCAATACCACAAAAACAAATCTCATAGGGAATGTACATGACAGGCAGTGTAAGACAAAACAGAAAAGGTACACATTTCTTTGCACTGTCTGTCTTTAAATGCAGAATTAGTAGCACTTGTATATCATAAAGCACTCATCTCTCACAAAAAGAAGGAATTGTAAAAATGCACTCAACAACATCATTTCACTAAGCCACTGTCCAGGTCTTGGAGTACAAAGCTTACAGGAAACAGGTGTGATGCCCATAAAAATCCTAAAATCCTGTTCATAAACCACACCTAAAATTTCTGGTTTCTTCTTTAGAAACTGCACTGAAATAAGAACAGTGAATGATTCTCTGTAGCAGGGAATTATTGCCATTCATTCTTCCATTACAGCGCAGGAGCTGCATTTGTCTGTTCCTGTCATGACAGCATTGCACTGAATGGACATGATATGAAAATACAATTTTACATTTTCTACTACAAAAATAACTTTTCCACTGTGCCACATAGAATCAATGTCTAAATGAATTACAGCACACAGGTAAAACCCTGTCAATTAAAAAACTTCTCCAAGTCTCTACCCACCATCTACAGAAATTTTGTAGTGGAGGTGGCAGAAATTCTGTCTGATGACAACTCCATTACTTCCATAAGGTATTTATTAGTGCAGCAGGAACAGATCTACAGCTACATAGCTGTGAGTTCTCCAGCTCTTTCAAACTATACTAATCTACTCTATATTCAAAAAACTTATGGATTAGACATACTGGGAAAGAATTCATCTTCCAAGACAACTGCAAAACAATTGTGGAAAAGGATTAAAGCCTTTCCACTCAAAACATGCTGGGCTGACAATTGATTCTGCCAAACTACTAAATTTTAAGTCACTTGGTCTGCCACTGCTGCACATTACAAAAAGAAAGCAGTGTACAGGGCTGCAGGAGAAAGTTTCTTCAGATATTAAAAAAAATAGAAAAAGCAGCTTTATGGCACTGCCTTTAACAAGCCCTGAACCATAAACACATATAGAGAACAGAATTAATTAAGCCTATACACTGTACCTTATTTAGAAGTATCTTGCACAGGAGAGATGTGCTATAAGACAGAGTCAAGGCCTGCACAGCACTGCAGGGGAGCAGAATGAGACACAACAGGCATAATATGAAAAAGAAAGCCACAGCTTAGATAAAAGCAAAATCTTTTTCCCTGGAAGGATGCCCCAACAGGAGAGCAGGTTGCCCAGAGGGGCTAAACAGTTTGATCCTCATAAAATTTCAAGTCACGCCTGGATAAAGCTCTGAGTAACCTCATCTGACCCCTGAGCTGATCCAAACTGAGCAGGAGGCTGTACCAGGACCCTCATGAGGTCTTTTCCTAACAAAATTATTCTGTAATTCTCTAATTACAAAGAGAAAGCAGAGGAACTGACAGTCATAAATAAATAATTGTGACATTTTTGTGACATATAAAATAATATTGCAGCAAAATTATTATGCAAGGGTATAAAGTCTTTATATTGAAGGTCCATAAACCATTCTTACAGTATGCATAAACACAGTAAAATTTATGTGGATGGTAAAAATCTAATTTAAAACTTTTATAAAATTTAACTAGTTACATTTTATTAGCATTACCTCTTTCCAAAAAAAGAGGATTAAGTATTACAATTAAGTACATCTTGCTAAGAGGCAACTATGCATTTTATTATTTAAGTGGTGAACATGCTTCAGCTTTTAACTTTGATTTTCTAACAAAATAAATTTTGTATATGCCCGAGGATTTTACAGAACAATTCCCACCAGTGCTAGCACTAGCACTGCCCCTACAGAACTCAAATTATCAATCTGAAAGGAAGCTCTATGTCAAACTACATTCTTTAACTAGGAGCACTTTCCATTTTACTCCCTATGTCCATCATTCTAATTTAACTACCAGAACAGCAAACGTGCTGCAACAACCTGAAGCCTTGATTAATTTACAGCTAACCTCAATTCACCGAGACCCACCAGAAGAGGGGTATTTTGTTGTGTGATTTTTGTGGTTTGGATTTTTTGTTTTGATTCTGTTTTTGTTTTATTAAATTGTGTGAGATGTGCCTTAAGTGTTTTTATACCTGACTACCCAGAACACGGTCAGGTCCATCCCCGAGGCAGCTTTTAGAGAGCACACAGTTGTGTTTGCACATGTACTTCCTACAGCTGGCAAATCTGTACCAGGAAGCCTGGAAACAACACCATCCTGGCAGAGCACTTCAGCTTCACAGGACACATGCACAATGCAATAGCCATAAGGGAAAAAAAAAAAATAATAACCTACATGGATCAGACTAAATGGGTATTTAGTAAAGCATCCTTGAAGGATGAACACCTCCTAAAGGCCCAACAAGAAAGACCAACATTTTAGCAGGGCATGTTACAATAAGACAATGGGTAATGGTTTCAAACTAAAAGGGGTCAATTTAAGAGTAGATAGAAGGATGAAATTTTGTACAGAGAGGGTGAAACACCAGCACAGGTTGTCCAGAGAGGCAGCAGATGGCAAGCCCTGGAAACATTCATGGCAAGGCTGGCCAGGGCTCTGAGCAGCTCAATGTAGCTGAAGATGTCCCTGCTCACTGCAGGGGAGTTGGACTGGATGGCCTTTACAGGTCCCTTCCAAGCCAAAGCCCTCTGTGATTCCATGGCCCCTCACACGTGAACAGGGGCAGGCCAGTCACAGCTGCCTCCAGAGCAGTGCTGAATGCACCACGCTCAGCCTTTTCTGCTTGGGGCTTTAGAGGATTTGCTGCTGTAGAACTTGGGCAGTCAGGGATCCAGGCTGGAGGAGCAGTGTGTGAGCAGTGACCCTGCAGCAGCAGCAGTGTGTGAGCAGTGACCCTGCAGCTCCCACAGGGGCACACACACCCTGCCTGCCCAGGAGCACACATACCAGCTGCCCAGGAGCACACCCTGCCTGCCCAGGAGCACACACACCCTGCCTGCCCAGGGGTACACACTGCCCACTCAGGAGCACACACCCCCCCGCCTGCCCAGGAGCACACGTGTCGCAGACATTTCTTTTATGAAAAATCCTGTCTCAGGATTTTTCCTGCTGAAGCAGAGAAGTTCAGCAACAAGATGTAAACAATAGGTTTGCTGCTGCTGTGGAATGCAACAGGTCCATCTGGATTGGCCCAGCTTGGATGTTTGGAGATAATGGCCAATCCAGAACTGGGCTCGCTCGGACACAGTCCGAGAGAGCAGGGTTTGTTATTCATTCTTTCTATTCTATTCTTAGCTTAGCAAGCTTCTGAAAAAGCTCTCTTGCTTCTTCTTTTTAGTATAGATATAAGGTAGTATATATATATCATAAAATAACAAAGCAAGCCTTCTGATAATGGAGTCAAGGATCTCGTCTCTTTCTTCACCCAAGACCCCTTGTGACAACCATCACACACACACACCCTCCCTGCCCAGGAGCACACACACCCTGCCCAGGAGCACAGACCAGCTGCCCAGGAGCAAGACCAGCTGCCCAGGAGCACACACATCCTGCCCAGGAGCACACACACACCAGCTGCCCAGGAGCACACACATCCTGCCCAGGAGCACACACACACCAGCTGCCCAGGAGCACACACATCCTGCCCAGGAGCACACACCAGCTGCCCAGGAGCACACATACACCAGCTGCCCAGGGGCACACCCTCCCTGCCCAGGGGCACACCCTGCCTGCCCAGGACCACACACACACCAGCTGCCCAGGACCACACACACCCTGCCCAGGAGCACACACACCCTGCCCAGGAGCGCAGCCCTCACCCTGCAGCAGCAGCACACACCCTGCCCAGGACCAACACACCCTGCCCGCAGGACCCGCAGCACACCCCTGCCCAGGAGCAGTCACCCCCTGCCCGCCCAGGTGAGCACACACCCTGCCGCAGCAGGGCACCACCCTGCAGCTGCCCAGGGGTGAGCACACACCCTGCAGCAGCATGCCAGAGCAGTCACCCCTGCCCGCCCAGGTGCACACCCTGACCTGCCGCAGGGTAGCACACACCCTGCCCAGGAGCAGACACACCCTGCCCAGGGGCCACCCTGCCGCCCAGGAGTGCGCACACACCCTGCCTGCCCAGGAGCAGACACACCCTGCCCAGGAGCACCCTCACCCGTGTGTGCGCAGGGACCCTGCAGCAGCAGCCCAGTGTAGCAGAGACACCCTGCCTGCCCAGGTGCACAGCACCCTGCCCAGCAGCACCACCCCTGGCGAGCACACACCGCCCTGCCTGCCCAGGTGCGCACACACACACCGCTGCCCAGGGCGCACACACACCCTGCCCAGGGGCACACACACCCTGCCTGCCCAGGAGCACACACACCCTGCCCAGGAGCACACACACCCTGCCTGCCCAGGAGCACACACACCCTGCCTGCCCAGGAGCACACACACCCTGCCCAGGAGCACACACCCCCCTGCCCAGGAGCACACACACCCTGCCCAGGAGCACACACACCCTTCTTTTCATGAAAACACACACACCCCTGCTCAGGATTTTTCACACCTGCCTGCCCAGAAGTTCAGCACACAAGATGTAGAACACATAGGTTTGCCTGCTGCTGTGGAATGCACACACCATCTGGATTGGCCCAGCGGATGTTTGGACATACACCTGCCCAGGAGGCACACGACACCGTGCGTGCCCAGGGTTTGTTATTCATTCTTTCTATTCTATCTTAGCACACCAAGCCTCTGAAAAGCTCTCCTGCTTCTTCTTTTTAGCACAGATATAAGGTAGTATATATATATCATAAAATAAGCAAGCCTTCTGCTAGGAGTCACACACTCCCTCCTTCCTTCACCCAAGACCCCTGTACCACCATCACACACACACCCTGCCTGCCCAGGAGCACACACACCCTGCCCAGGAGCACACACCAGCCTGCCCCGGAGCACACACACCCAGACACCCTGCCCAGGGGCACACACACTCCCTGCCCAGGAGCACACACCAGCTGCCCAGGAGCACACCCTGCCCAGCTCTGTGGGGGATGGTGGTTCAGCTCCGCTCCCTCCGTGCCTCCCACAGGGAGGGAGGGTACCAGTGCTCCCTGGAAAGAGGACAGCTCCCTGCAGAAATGCTCCAAGTGCCAACTCTAACAACATTTGTTAGAATCTCATTCCTAGTAACACCCTTGCAAGACTCCTCTAAGATGGGTTAAGGCTTATCTCTACTTACAAAGACTTTAGGAGCTGTTTTACTGACACTACTAAAAGGAGTGACAAAATGAGCTACTAAAGGCAGTGAATGAAGGATATAGAGAGAATTTATTCAAGTTACATTGAATTATCTTAAAATACTTCTCTTCTGCATCTTCTTTAGAGAACTCCAGAATTGTTCACATCCTTTTTTACATTATTACTGTCTGTATTTTATTTTCAGAATTGTTTTTTCTCCCTCCCTTGATAACTGCTTTAATTTTGTAAATTATGTCAGAGGTATCTATCATTTCTTATGTCAGAGGTATCTATCATTTCCCCCCTAAACTATTACAGACACTTAGGATGAGAACACACTGCCTTTCTAGACTACCCTTACTACTGAGGCAAGATTCATACAGCATGCAGGCGCAGGTACACACACTTCTTTAAATTCATCTTCATTTGTTCTAACCTTTTCAAGATTCTTAACAGCTTCTCAGCTAGCTCTTTGCAATTCTAATGAACCATTTTCCAAAGCAAATAAAAACTTTCCCATTTCATTTTCACTAAGTCAAGAAGGTGGCCAAGGCCAGGATCAAGAGCTCCTTAGCATGCCTTCAATTATTGTTCTCACTAACTCCCTTCCCTGAGCACCCAGGTTCAATTCTCTTCACACCACAGCAGGGAGTACACCCACCCTTCCTGATGAAAACTTCACTTCTCCCACAGACACTCCCAGTGATCTCACAGGGGAAAGGCTCAAGTGGACGAGGACACTTGGCTATCATTTTACTTGTGTTTAAAAAGTATAACCTACCCCTATAACTGCGGGGGGGCAGGAAATAGAGAAGTAATAGTCCTCCTTGTCTACAAATTAATAATCAGTAAGAAACTTTAAAGAAAGGCTGCATAATCTTTCCATATCCTGAAATAATTTATTGACCTCTACTAACTTAGCATAAGAGGCAAAATGCTGCAGTATTTTCTTAAGATAACCAAAAAGACTCTGCACTTTAGACACATCTTCTGCAGGAACTGCTCAGACACCTCCTTCCCAGCTCCCAGAAACAAAAGAGGGAATCATCACTGGGAGATGGTAGCCTCCAGCTCTCTTTACCCAAAAAGATACAGAACTGTACTCTTTGACTATGTGGTCTCTTAACCTCTTCCACCTTAGTGAATACAGTGCTGAATTTTGTAACTGCAGATAACATAAGCTGATAAATGCACTTTTTTTTTGCAACCATTTGTGATCTAGCTAAAATAAACTACATAAAATTGTCCTGTGGTACAGTTTATACTTCTCTCTCCCACAAATCAAAAAGGATCATCCTTCCTCCAGTGCTAACCAACCAAGTTACAGCTAAAATTACTGTAATTGTTGTTTCATATATAAATCTTGGCTGAAGTAAGATTTTAGTATATACTATCTCTTGTTCTTACAAAGTTAGATCCATGGTTAAATTAATGCAGAAAAAAACCAAATATATTTACTCAGGGAAATAAACAAATTTAAACTGAACATAGGAAAGCTTTCACTGCCCCACCACCAGCAGAATTTATTGTTATGAGCTATAAAAGCACTGTTACAAGTGTCAAAATCTTACCTACAAAGAAACTTTTGCTCCATAATGACCATCTATAAAGGCCCAACTTCACTAAATCACATAAAGGCAAACTTCAAGACAGATCAGCTGAGTAATAGCCACTGATAGCTGAAAAGTAACCAGCTGCAGCACTCTCAAATCATGGAGAACTTACAATACAGACTCATGTTCTAAAAAAAGCCAGATAGCCAATAAAGGAAAATATTAAAGCCTGATGAGGCCCATCAAGCATGGCCAAGGTCTGACTGCTCTCCCAAACCCTGATGAGAAAAAGAACCAGTGGTGACAGGCCTATATATCACAGACAATCAGATGCATTTTGGCTGGATTGTGACAACGACCTGAAATTCCAGAGGGATGGAAAGGAGGATGTCAAGGTCAGGAAGGCCAAAATCAGGTTGGGGCAGTGCCCTCTGTCCTGACCCATCCTCTGCCCTCCTTCCTGCATGCCCAATATCCCTGTGTCTGTCCAAGCATGCACGAGCTCCAGCTCCTCCTGGTGATGCTCCAGACCCTGTGGAAGCACCTCCCCAGCAGCAGGGTGCTGCTTGTGCAGGGACAGACAGACAAACAGGAGACAGCATCGCTGGGGGTGGCACTGCTAGGTTTGCTTGAACCCACTGTGAAAAGCACCTTGCTGTGAGCAAAAGGAATGAGTCAATACCTTTAGAATGCACCAATAGAAATGAGGTGTGGATGACAGATGACAAAAGCTTGGAGGAAGAAGGAGACAAAGTAAGCAAAAAGTGATGCAGAGTGACTGGAAAAGAAATTTAAGTGCTAATGACAAGAGCGAGTTTTAGAGGGAAACTGCATATGGGATTATGCAAATGAAAAATATAGAATGCAACTTGATGCAGAACGTGCAGGACAAGGGGCAGGGATGTGTACAGGAGAGACAATATAAAAAGAAGGACTAAGTGGCCAACTCGACAAGGTCACACACACTACAAAGCAGGAATATTGATGTGGACCTGAGACAAGACTAATAAATAATTTTTCAGGGTATCTAACAGTGATTTCTCTCTTTAGGTTTTTTTTTCAGCTCTGTGTAGCATTGTTCCAGCTTACCCAGAACAGCTGGAATCCAAAGGCTGAGTGATTACCAAGGGTCAGAACCCTCATAAACAGTGCAAACAAGTTCTTCCCTCAAAACAAGGTTGTGAGCCAGGGAAAAGCTAAGAAGCTCCCCTGGTACATAATCCTAACTGGCTACAGAACTTGAGTTTCACAGGAGACAGAGATCCCCACCTCTACCTCCTAACCTGCTACCACATGAGAAAAAAACCCCTGGACAAAATTCAAGTTTTGTATTTCCTATACTGATGTTCTATCTAGTAAAGCACTGAGGAATGCCCAAGTGCTATGGCCACAGTAACTGCACCCTGAGCTGAGCAGTCAGATAAAGACAGGCAGACCCAACTGCTCCTGGCAGAGTCTGCTTTGGCTGTTGCCTGCCACGAGTTCCTGCAGCAAACACATCAGGAGCAGTGCTCCTGCAGGATTTGTCCACCATTCCCAGCATTATGTTCTCAAACCATTTTCCATTTACAGCTCAGTTATTTTGCAAGGCTTTGCATTTCATCTAATCTGATTTTTACAAAGCGCCAAGGCAGTGAAACATTTTATATGGAATTTATTTTTCTGTGAGAAGCTGGTGTATGTCTGTCAGGCTGGGATCAATACAATATAACATTCCCCTCAGATAACTCTTTCACAAACTACTATTACTGTCATCTTCACCAGGACATAACATCACTCATTAGCCACTCTTTAGTAATCAGAATTCTGCATTCCAAACTGTTATTGCCCTTCTAACTTGCATCCTTTCAGCATCTAAATAGCAGTTTTTCTCATACTAAGAAAAAAAGCACAAAAAAATAAGCCAATGCCCAAACAAAAAAAACCTCTCACCACAAAAACAGTAGCTCAGGCTATATGGTACATACTGTCTCTGAGCCTGTAAAAATGTCAGTTGTCCTCAGACTGAACTTTTTACCTAGACTGACATAAATCTGTTAAAGCCTGAAAAAAGGTACTTCAAATACCCACAGAACCTTACTGGCAAGTCCTTATACAGCAATAAATCTTTAACTCTTGGATGAAGGCATTTAGTGATGTCCTCCAGTAGATCTGGTACTAAGAGGCTTGCTGAAGGTCACACAAGATAGCTGTGAGAAAGCAAATGTGAAAATGTTTACAAGACATTTATATATGTACTACCACTTCTCTTTTTTCCTTTACGATTCAGTAAAGAATTTTTTTTTCATAGTCACCACTCCCTACTGCTCCAGGCCATTTAATTTTAAAAAAGGAAAGAAAAGAATGTCAAATCAAAATAGCACATACATCGTTTTTATAGTGTTCAACAAAGGAAGCATCCTCTCTAAATCTTGCTTTTTCTGAAGAATATGCAGATATGTTACTTCCCAGAAAATTAGGGAATGCATTTTCTCCTTCAATTATAGCCAAGAATCATATATCACTTTACTAGGTGATGATTTCAACCCATAAAAACATACAAAGATATAGATCTAGGAGAGGGACAAAGAACTCAGCACAGTCTTTGAAAATAACATTCCTTAATTATTTCCAGAGAGAGGAAGTCAGCACTTAGACCTCGTCCAAACATAAATACTGCTTCTCACGCACAACTATGAAAGTGTTATGTTTTATACCATTTGTAAGATTTGATTGTGACAAAGGAGGAGGAACTATGTGAAATTCTGAAAGCTACTGCAGTTTAATGCTGGCTCTCTTGGAGAGGCATGACAAAAGCCTGCCAAATAAACAGCATGTGTTCCACATGGAGTGGGCTGAATGAGGCATCAGGGCCGATGACAACACTGCTGAACACTCCTTGCTCCAACATCCAGTGTGAGACAATGCAGATCTGCATGACAACAGGACACTGCAAGCAAACAAACCTGACCCCTCCTCGGTCAAGGACAGAAACTGAGCAATTCGTTCAGTCAGCTACACTTCCATTCCTGAGGAAAAACAATTACAGCAAATAATGAAAAACACTGTTTTATTCATCTAGAAATAAATCCAGGAATGACTAACAGCCACCACAGTTTTGTCCAAATCAAGTCTTGCCAAATTAGTCTGGGCTTGTAGTCATAGGATTAGTAGCAAGTACCTCATAATATGACTACATTCTGATATCCTTCACAGGACTTTTACATAAATAAATGGGAAAAATTGATTCAATTTCTCTGGAATCAAAGGAGATTTCAGAACACTTACCAGTGAGTCTCAGCAACTACAGAAATTCATTAAATAATTTTCTACAGGGGTCTGTTTTGGTTGCCTCACTACTGAGCATAACTTCGATAAGAAAAAAAGGGAAAAGGAAAAGGAAAAGGAAAAGGAAAAGGAAAAGAAAAAGGAAAAGGAAAAGGAAAAGGAAAAGGAAAAGGAAAAGGAAAAGGAAAAGGAAAAGGAAAAGGAAAAGGAAAAGGAAAAGGAAAAGGAAAAGGAAAAGGAAAAGGAAAAGGAAAAGGAAAATTATTTCCTGAGGGGGAGGGAAGACAAGGAACCATTAGTCACTGTAGGGCAGAATTTGAACTCACAGCAATGTTCAAAAATAGGTGTGCTTTTCTCAGACAGGACACATTAAGGATGAGCACAAGTCATCACATGTAGGCAGGAACAGTCAGCTGCACAGTGTATGATGTGAAACAACCAAATAGGCAATGCTTCACAGGAAAGTGAAAAAGCTCACCTCACTCCTGCTGTATAAAACTGCAGTTTTGTTTTTCCCCTTGAGACACTGCTGCCTAACAGAATACTGCAACTGTCATAAAATCAGTTATCAGTGCCTCATTAAGAACCATTCTCCTTAGACTCTGACCCCATTTACAACCCCCAAATTCTGGTACACGCATTAGCATAAACATATCACCTGAAGTATAATTTTATTTCATTAGGACGAAAAAATAAATTGGTTTCTAGTCAACTGAAAAAACAGATTTTTAATCTTAGCCACTATCTCCCACTGAGATAAACCACCCAACACATCAAATTTCATATGTCAATATTTCATATTTCATAATGGTACCATATTCATATTCATATGGTACCATTATGTCTCACAGGAGACATACATGGCACCACAGCAAATGTTCATCACCAAAACCAGTGGTGTATCCAAGTCCCCCATGGAATGCACACAAAAATCTCTACAGCTTTTTAAGTCATGCCCTTGTAACATTACTTAGTTGTCTCTGTAATTTAATTTCTAGCTGAAGATCTCATTTCCTTCCCACTGTAACACTCAATTTTGTATTGTTTGTTTGTTGTTAAATTACCCGGTGACTTCTTGGTTGAACATAAAGCATCATCCATCCTTGGCCCCCAAGACATTTCAGCTACATTTATGAGAGACATGACTAGACTGGCATCTTTTATCCAAACTGAAGACATCTTGGGCACAGACAAAACTAATTCAGTTTCATAGAAACAGCAACAGTCTGAGCTTTGGAAAGATGAGGGAAGGCATGACTTTTTTCCTCAGAGGTTTAGCATCCATGCAAAGACAGAAAAATCACACACATGGAGACACAAATGAAAATCATTCAGGCTGGAACTGACAGACACAAATCCAGCTGAACAAGGGAGCTGCTAAAACTCCCTGGGGAAGTTTCCCTTTAGCAGTTTCCCCTGGCACAGGCTGGGGAAGTGTTGATATGAAAGTCTTCCCCCTACAACTCTGAATACATATAAAAAAATATAAGCACAGGGAATATGAGCACTTTCAGGTGAGCAGGGAAAAGGAAAATCTCTTCACCCATTAAGCAAGCCACAGAGATACAGAGGACAGACAGAAGCAAGGACCAAGTGACAGAGCTATAATCATGGAATTACTAAAACAAGTCAGGTGGCTGAGAACAGAATTGTCATAATTTTTCACTATCTTAGCTACCGAGACTAATTTGTTGTTTGCTTTTATAAAAAATGAATGCATAAATCAACTATTTTAATTACACAACAGCATGATAGATGTTGTTCCTATGTCAAGGGGAGATAAGCAACTACAATACTGGAAATAGAACCTATAGTCTCATTTTATAATCAACGGTGTGTGATTACATATTAAAGGAGAAAACAAAAGAAGGCATTTTCAGAAATCTAACAGGAATCAAATGCCTGTATGTCGTTAAAATTACTCTGGAGTAAATTACAAGGCTTCTTTGAAAATCCCTAAACAAGATCTCAACACATCCAACCCTAAAATCTAAAAGATTAGACAGTGGTAGAATGGTAAATACAAAATAGAACAAATTCACCCATTTGTTAATCCAGGATGACATAATCAGAAGACATAATTCTGCCTTTACCCTCCAACAAACAAACAATGTACTGTCATTCTTAAGTCTGGAGGGGGAAAAAAAGTGAATTCCCATTCAAATTCCCCCAGTAGCACAGGCCACAGAAAGATCCATAATTCCTGCCCTTCAATTTGCATCTCAGTTATTTCACGGTTTTCAAAAGGCACGGACAACAGACAGAAAGGTTACAAGCAGTGATTAATGTACTGCACCTCTTAACTAAGTCCTCTCAGGAGTTAATGGCCAAAAATGTTCATTTGTTTTCTGGTTTGAACTTGTCTGACTTCCATCCATTGGCTCTTCTCCTATTTCCCTGCACTAGAATAAAGATTTAGTTAAGTACCTCTATTCCTGACATTTCTAAGCCATAACCTCTTCCAGATAAACTTAAGGAGCTCAGTCATGCAGCTTTCTATCATCATGCTTGTTTTCTTGACAACAAATAATTCACCCTGAACTCCCTCCAATTTCCAGCATACTTTTAAAGGGTTTGCCACAAAATAAACCTGCCAGTTGATAAGTGATAATCTCTTGCAAAAACTTCTCTCCAGCTGCTGGTGTGGAGCACTTCAGTGAACAAATCTCATACTGTGCTGGTTTTTGCTGGGGTACAGTTAAGGTGTTTTCCACAGTAGCTGTGCTTTGGATTTGTGCTGGAAGCAGTGCTGGTAGCACAGGGATGTTTTGGGTGTTGGTAGCACAGGGATGTTTTGGGTGTTGGCAGCACAGGGATGTTTTGGGTGTTGGCAGCACAGGGATGTTTTGGGTGCTGGTAGCACAGGGATGTGTTGGGTGTTGGTAGCACAGGGATGTTTTGGGTGCTGGTAGCACAGGGATGTGTTGGGTGTTGGCAGCACAGGGATGTTTTGGGTGTTGGTAGCACAGGGATGTTTTGGGTGTTGGCAGCACAGGGATGTTTTGGGTGTTGGTAGCACAGGGATGTTTTGGGCATTGGCAGCACAGGGATGTTTTGGGCATTGCTGAGCAGAGCTCACACAGAGCCAAGGCCTCCTCTGGCCCTCACCCAGGCCCACCAGAGAGGGGCTGGGAGGGGACAGAGCCAGGACAGCTGAGCCCAAGTGACCCAAGGGATTTCCCAGCCCATGTGGGGCCATGCTCAGCACGGGGCAGGAGAAGAAGGAAGGAAAGGAGGACATTCAGGGTGATGGAGTTTGTCCTCCCCAGTCACTGTCACATGTGATGGGGCCCTGCTCTCCTGGGCATGGGTGAACACCTGCCCAGCCATGGGAAGTGGGGAATCAGTTCCTGGTTCTGCTTTTCTTGTGTGCAGGGATTTTGCTTTATCTGTTGAAATTACTTTATCAACCCACAAGTTCTCACTTTCACTCTTCTGATTCTCTCCCACCAAAGTGAACAATCAAAGCTGAAGATTAAAAGTGCATTTAATCCATTTTAACAAAAAGAAGTACCATTTGACTGAAGTCTTCATTCAAAAGTCTTCATTCAAAATTAAACCTTTCAAAATGCAAATGTGACCTGTATGATCATGAAGGCAGGTGCAGTACTGATAATAAGGGACTGTGAACCAGAACAGGGAATGGCTCTGCTGCATCTTCTGCAAGCATTATTTCCCATGAGCAAAGTAAATCACTGTGTGCCCCATAAATGTCTTTGATACAGCCCTTATCTCCTTCAGTTTCCAACACAACTTTTTAAACCATTTATAAATATAACAAACGTCAGAAAGAAATCCTAAAATTATTTTTAAAATGGATTAACCAGAATTATTTCCCATAGATTCAGTCCTTTACAAACAATTTCCTTGAGGGCATAAAATCAACATCAAACAAGTAAACCTTAAATCAGAATACTTTACAACAGGATACTGCTTTAGTGGGTGTGCACATACTGAAGTCCTGTTGTCAACTATAAAATGACACGTTGATGGAAGCTTCTAGTCAAAAACTGAAGTCTTTGGATTACAGCCAGCACTGCTACAGGCATCCTAAAGGCACTGTTAGCACTAAGAACAGCAGCAACGGTGGCAATTTTTCAGTTTGGCAGGTGCTAAATACCACTGAACTTCACTGTAAGTCCATTTTTATTGCAGCTATTGCCCAACTCTCCTTAAATGACCCTACAGTAAGATAATTATAATAAACCTTAAACCAGTGCCATTGCAGCTGAACGCTTTATGGACAAACTCCCTCCAATAGCAACAAAGACCCACGGAAGAGAAGAGGAAGGGTGCACCTACCACAGCATCCCAAGAGCAGAGCTGGGATCTATCCCTAGTCCCATCTTATCCCCAAGTGCTTTAACATTTTGTCCTCTCACTTCCCCTGAAAACATTCATATTGCAAAGGTAATAATATTTAGGTTGATACAAACCAATGTAAACTTCACTTAGCTTTTACTGGAAACATTCCACAAAGTCACAGAGCAAGAGAGTAAGTTCTAGTACACATTGTGGCATGCAGCCATTCTTTTTTGTCAAATTTTAGAGATGAGAAAGTATCAAGGAAATTAAAAGCTTGCTTTAATTCAAAGGAATTGCCAGACTATCTCGTGGACAAAAGCAAAAATCTACATTTCTCAGATGTGGGCATCTCCTGGCACATTTCAAAATGGCAGCCTGGCTATAAACAGATGTTCCCAACCCAAAGGAATTTCTCTAGTGGGTGCTGCCCAACCATCACCCCAAACAAGTCTGCCACTTGCATACTGCTGCCAGTCATAGAAGTTTGGTCTATATTTATTAATCAGAGTCAATGTGGGACATTTTGAACACCCTTTAAAAAGCCCAGCTGTGATTTCCCACCTGTCCTGTAAACCTTCCCACTGAAGCAGTACATTGCTGTGTTGCACTTCATGGCTCATGTCTGAAT
Organism: Camarhynchus parvulus; assembly: GCF_901933205.1. Taxonomy (NCBI): domain Eukaryota; kingdom Metazoa; phylum Chordata; class Aves; order Passeriformes; family Thraupidae; genus Camarhynchus; species Camarhynchus parvulus. Next base: position 1,540,814 of record NC_044576.1, on the reverse strand, counting down.
AAAAGGTACAGAAGCAGGTAACTGTATTTCTTTCAAAAGCAACATTCACTGCTTTCAGCATGTAAAGCCCTTATTTTACCACCAACAGATTCACACTCAGACCATATACAAACATTTGTCTCCCAACAGAGGCAGTTACTCACCCTTTTGCCAGAGGGACTATGAATATACCCTTAACTTAATACAAGTGTATATAAATTGTTATCAATTAAATGTGCTACCAATTAAACATGATATCAATTAAACACTCCATAAATATCTCCCAAATTCACAACAGCTTCAGTCCCAAAGCAGGTCAGTGATTTTTGCACAGTAATCCAAGCAATTCTCAATCTTTTCACAAAAAGATTACTTTCTCTTTAAAGCAGGACAAAATTCAAAGCATCTTCTACACTAAATACATACATGCACTTTTCAAATCCCTCACTGCAGGTTCTCCAGCAAGCTCTACTGAAATGAAAATCTTGGTATCAACAAGCAGGTAAAACTCTCCTCCCCATAACCAGGTAACTACTGCTCAGATAAACAATGCAAATTAACTAAGACACAGGTAATCTAATCAATTACCTGACATAAATAGCTGCAAGTGATCTGCCCCAAGCACAGGAACTGTTTGGCAACACTGACACCAAGTGACAGAATTCAGGAAAACACAAACCACAACGACACCCACATAGAAATGTTACAGCTTTTACCCTCATGCTGTGGCAGAGGTAAATCTTATTTTATCATCAAGAGAAGAAAATTAGTGAATACCCATAACGATATTTTCACATCAGCTATGTATAAGTGTCAGAACACCCAACATGAAACACGTGTTAACAATTCAACATTGATCTTGCAAACACAAGTCAAAGACCATGTGCACTTCAAAGTTTGATGCATAGTAACCTCACAAATTCATTTATAAAGGAGAAAAAATTCAAGGTTTGCATGTATAGAAAGTATTGGATTCCACTGACTAGGTGAATTTGGTTAATTTTTCAAGTAAAAGACTGCAAATAGTGCTTCTATACACTTCCATTTAGATAATTATGTGTTAATGCAACTTTTAATGTCTGCTAAGTCTCACTTGTTTTGCCTCGGCCTCTCTCTGCTGAAAATCCAAAACCCAGCAGCACAGCACCATATACTTTAGGTAGACTTGCCCTCCCCACCCTCTGCTGCCTTACCTGGTGCTGCACAAAGCACAAAAGCCAATGACAGAGCAGTAACTCCACCAAACACAGCAGTTCTACCACCCACCCTGTTCATGCCCAGCATTCTGTCTTCTTACAAGCCTCCAAGGTCTTACCTGCTGACGTTTGTATGCCAAGTAATCAAGGTTTTCCAGATCTTTTTGAAACTTTTGGTAAGTTTTCTGTAGATCAGATTTACTGGATACATTTTTTAAAGATTCGAATGTTCTCTGAAACTGTGAGGGAAAATAAAAAAACAAAGCCAACAAAAATTATCATTCACACAGTTGGTGTGTTTCATTCTGTATTACAATTATTTTCTACTAAATACTTAGGCTATTGAGCTTTGTCACCTCTAACCTTTCACATATTCCTGCAGTTTTGTTTTGAAACCAATCACAGAATTCAAAGCATTGTACATATGCCCTCCTCAATTAAATGAAATCCTCTTAACTTCACAGGTCAGACCAAACACAAGCAATCAATCTCTAAATGTGAGTTCTTTTTCTATGCCAAGTTCCAGGAAGTAATAAATTCACACAGATTTAAATACTTTCTTTTCAACTAAGAAAAGTGTATGCAACTTTATACATGCCATGAACTCATTCTATCAAGCATAACTGTAGAACTTAGAAATCACAGGGTGCTTCTTATCAAGTTAATTTACTTAAGAGTAATTTAATACCAATTTAATACTGGATAATCACCTCAGGCAATGTGCCCACATTCTGCATGAAAACTGTGACAACTCCAATTATGCTTCACTACAGACCTTACTTTTAAATTTAAAACTTCTTTCATGCATACACTATTATTAAGAAGAGGACTGGTATTTTTCAGAGATGCACCACACCAGCCCAGCTGTAGGAGCTGTAACAGAAAGGTCAAGACTTGTATCAGAAGAGAACTGGAGGTCCATCTTCCTTGCTACCCTCAGGAAATCACGAGCCTTCTCCTCTTGCTGTTTTCCCAGCTGTAAATTCCCTTCTTCACTGCATGAGCATGTGACGGCTGCAAAGCTGCACGTAGCTCAGGAATATTTTGTTATCACTGTGATTACCATCAAGTCTACAAACATATATTACACTGACATAATCAGGAAGAACTACACACTTGTAAATCCTTCCAAAATACTGACTGAGCGTCCTGCAGTTCCAGGGCCTGCAGGTGAAGCTCACCTGTGGTACCAGTGCCCAGGGAATGAGGCAATGGACTGCTTCCCAGCCGCTCCTGGACAACCAAGCATTTCTGTGGTACCTACAGCCCACATTTCTCTGTACTTTTGCTTAAACTACAGACATGGAATTTGAATAATGAACCACAGGAGCAGAAGGAGAAGAAAAGAAAAAAAAAAGGCAAATCTCCACTCATCTTCTGTCCCTCTTTAAGAAGCTGACAACATAACTGACAGCCCATGCTGATCATGGATGTGGAGTGCTCCAGAGCCCCTCATCCCTGAGCAGGTGACTCAGCTCAAGCCCAAGCTGTACCTGATACTGAACAGCCCCCAGGTACTTCTCCCTGGGGATACTAAGCAGCTGCAGTGGATTTCCACTGACAACTTACAACAACTTGCCTGGAACCTTCAGGCAAGTTAGCATGTCTTGTTTGCTGCTCTGCAGCTTTCAGTCTCACTGCTCTCATACCCAAAAGGCAAGTTAAGGCAGTGTTTCCATCTATTTGTAATTTATCTTACTCTACCTCATTCAGCACTACTAGAGGTTAACTGGAGACTTTCTAGCTGCATTTAAATTGCTTGCTACCAAAAAATAAAATAAAACTTTCTCACCCGAAGTATATGCTCCTGAATTCTGTACCGACATGGCTGCCAGAACACACAAGCTAGGACAAAACTGCAATATTCTCTATTCTTTTCTGTTTGACTTCATTATCTTCCAATTTTTGTGTAATTTGTTGTTTTCAGATTTTATCTCTGCTCCAGAGCTGATGTGAAAGCCTTGCATTTGCAATGTTTGCTTTCATCAATTCCCACTCCTGGCTAACCCCTTAGCTGGAAGCAACTTAATCGCAACATTTGCAAACATGACCCGAGTTCAGTTTAAGGTGACCAAAAGCACTCCATAGTCTTTGCTTTTTTTGAAGTGTGTAAGAAACTGCTCATTATGTCTCTGGCAAGTTCATCATGCACTTTCTGCTTGCCATATTTCTCCAGAACTTAGCCCAAAGCTGTTGCACCCTGCTGTGGGATTCAATAATACAGGGGAAAAGTCTCCAATGATTCCCAAACTCACTAAATAAACATAAGGTACAGTCTTTTCTTGAGGAGTCTTTTTTTTTTTAAGATAATCATCAACATGTTAGACTACAATACAGTTGTAGAATCATCATCATCCTTTTAAGGATGTACTTAATCCCACAACTTCAATTCTTCATTAACAGGAGCTCTGCTAGCAAGATCACTCACTTCCTTATGTCCTGCAGCAACCTAAGCATTAATAATACATTTGGCTCTCTGGAAAGAGATATAAGAAGCAGCATGAGAGCACGATCAAATACAAATTAAATGTGTAACTATAAGGGCAACATGCTTCAATAAAATTGATGGGTAACGGCCAGAACATCCACATCTGTCTTTAGATCTAAGGGAGAAACACTCTTTAAAAATTTAACTCAAAAGTAAATAAAATATCAACCAAGCAATTTTAAGAAAACATAGATATGCTCTTTCCACTGTCATCAGCAGGAAATCAGAAAATTGTGCCTTAGACATTCAAAGGTTATCAGCACACATGTTAAAACTACATGTGGATCTTTCTGCATCATACTTCTATCAGTGTGAACCAGCATTTTGGGGTGAGTGGTAAAAATCTTCTCTCATCTCCCCTGTCTAGAGGTGAAAAGAGATATCAGACTTCCTGACTTTTTTTTTTCTTACCAGTAACCAAGTACAAATAATCCTAAAAGATTCACAGAAGCTCTTTTCTGCCTGTTACATTTTCAAAGTGCTTTGAGCAGTTTCTGGAAGCTGAGAAGCAGCATTTGTTTATTGCTTTTGCTCTCAGTGGCACTACTAGGTAGCTACCTGGACTCATTTTCCCTCTGTGCTAAAATCATATCTCTATGATTTATCAGAGCTGCTTCTGTTTGCCAAGTTACCACAGGTAACTTCCCAGCACAGACAGTGCACAGACAACTTTGTACCTTAAAGAGAAGAGCATGACTTTATATTCATTAACATCACAGCATTCCTCTCACAGGAAACCCCAAACCTACCAAATGCAGAAGCAGAGCCCAGCATCCTGGCCCTGTAAAGCAGGTGGATGACACAGCAGCCTCAATGTCCTGAGCAGGCACCATCAATACATGAATGAAGGCTCCATGCTCATCCGACTGGAAACCAGCACACAGTGAATGCTTCAGCTAAGTGAAACAACTCTCACTGTCCCATTTTAGGTACCACAAAGCAACAAATACCATCAGAAATCTGAAAGTGATGAGGATCACACTTTCAGAGGATGTGGATGGGCCAGAAGAGTGCTACAACACAGCCTCCTTGCTTGGAAGTGTGATGTGCCTGATTAGGGTAAGGTAGAGCCCTGCAGCCTCCCCTCAGACACTGACATGGCTCATCCAATTGGTAAGTGTGACTGTAAGCATCAGGACTGAAAGTCCTGTGGTCTCACATCCTACACACTGCAATGTCAAAGATGAGAGGTGAGCTCTGGCTGAAGTTTCTCCTGCAGTAAAGCAGATTAACAGCTGAGAATCCTCTGCTGTCTTTATGAGCTCCTGACATAGCATTTTTGAGGGTTTTCTCCACTATCCTTCTACCTACATTCAGGAGCCTTGGAACTTTTGCTCTGCTGTCATATGTAACAAAAATGAGGCAATGAGATCAAAGAAAAGAGTGGCTACACATTTCAAAATGAAATCATATTAAAGTAACTAATCATACTTAAATTTTGATACTGCTTAAGCCAAAATTTACTACGTTTCATCTTCAATATGAGCCATGAAAATTAATGGCTTACCAGCTAAATAGGAGGCCAGGACACAGAATTATGAGATTATAAACATGCAGTGCAAAGTGCTTCATTGCTTATCATTCAGAAATGTGGGAAGTAACATCACTGAATACAGAGCACAAAGAAGCACCTTACAATCCCCATATAAACAGGAAGAGGGATGGGTGCAGCCCATCCTGCCTCTCTACTCTGTGCATGATGCTACTGCACACACCTGTAATGCCATTCCCCTGCGAGTCTGCCTTTATAAAGATGATGCAACCAAAGGGCCTGCTACATTTCCTGTATGCAGTTTCCCTCTACACAGCTGGTTTAGATTTAGGGCCAGGGCTGCTGCAAAGCTGCTCTGTTATTCACAAATTAGGAGAAATGGCTCTTTTCTGTTCATCTAGAGCTGCACAAATCAGAGTATTTGTATTTCTGAGTATCAATATTACCATCCTCCACTGCACAGGGCAGTACAGGAGCACTGAGCTACTTTCCCCATTGGTAAAATATTTCTCTTTATTTTCATATGGATTAATATGAATTGAATTAAGGACAAGAAGCAAATGTTACTTCCATTTTGACATAAGGAAGCTGTCCATTGAAAAAATATACCTTTCTGTTTTAAGAAGGTACTGGTTCTTTAAAAGACTAAATTATAACTAAATGTACTATTTAAATTACCCAGAGACATGGTTGGAAAAAAGCCATTCACAACCCCTCTTAAATTCCAATTACTGAACATACACACTTATGAGAAAAAAAGCTGCACTTCTCCTATTTTGCTGTAATGGAATGGGCAATGTGCCTTCTTTGGAGAGGTTTACAGAAAGCAGCTCACAGCTTTTTCCATTCAGAAAATATCAGATGATTTTGCTGTCATTTTAAAAAGGTCTGAAGACATTCACTCTGATGATAAAGCAGACACTCTTTGTTTTGCATGCATTTCCTCATTTCTGCCTCTCAAAGCACAAATGAGTTATAAAATACATTTCTCTAGATCAGAATGATCTCTGCATGCTTGAATTGTTGATCAGACAAGCCATTCTACATTACACCAACTTTGTTGCTATAGTACCAATAAATAACCTGCCAGGAGAAGGTAACTTCCCAAGATTATTTTCCCAGCCCAGAACGTGCCTTCCCATATTAGCATTCTAGAGAAGGAAATTTCAGAACATCATTTCCATTATTCTCTTATAAGCACAGCACTTCAGTGGTGATGCCTGCTGCTGCAGAGGCCAAACACAGCCACAGCCACTCCCAAGGGAAGCCCTCAGCCACGTTCTTTCCCTGACAGGTTCAAACAGAGCTGACTGCAGTGGAGCACTGGTCACTGACTGCAGCATGCAGGCATCTGCACAGTCCAAACAATTATTTCAAACAGGCCTCTGCTTTTCTAACACCTTCCAACTTCATCACCAGACACAATATGCACTTCTCACACTCACCTGTACTTCTGATGACTTCACACATCGTAGTAACCTCTCAACAAATCACCTTTATGTTACAGATCTCTCCAAGCTTTATGTTTACAACTTGATATTCCAGTCAGAATTTATCATCCCACAGCTTGACAATTATTTCTTTTTACAAGTTACAAAGGAGCAGTCAAGAGGCTCCTATACCAAGCACAGAAGTGGATCCAGATTCCTACTCACTCAAAAGGATGCTCACTTTGAAAAAGCCAGTTCCAAAAGCAATTCTTTGGAAGCTGCCTTCCCTCTGTTATTTACTGCACATCACAGAGTGCCACGGAATTTGTAGAGTGAGATAATTAGCACTGTAGCCCTGATTCCAAACAACTGCATCCCACGTACCACAGACAAACCTCTCACTAGTAGCAGGAATCTCTCTTTGATGAAAAAATAAATAGGAGTGTGAACCAAAGGAGAAGCCAAATGTTCTCTCAAAGACTCCTCTCACCTTCTTAATACTCCTTATGCTCCAGAAGTCTCCCTGCCACAGGAGTGACCCATGCCCAACTAAGGAAGGTGGCAAGAAGTTAGAATTTAATCTGGCTACTGCAGTAAATATCAAGGTTTCTATAAACACATCAGGAACAAATGGAGGGCTAAGGACAGTCACCATCCTTCACTGGACACAGGGGGAAACAGGGCCACAAGCAAAGAGGAAAAGTCTGAGGTGCTTCTCTGTCTGAGTCTTCAGCAGCAGGACCAGCTGTTTTCCAGGTACCCAAGCCCCTGAAGCTGAGCACAGGGATGGGAGCAGAATGAATCCCCCCAATCCAAAATGAAATGTTCAGTGACCAGCTACACCACCTAGGACTCACACCAGTCCATGTGCCAAAGTGACCTGCTGGAGGGAAGGAAGGCTCCACACAGGGATCTGGATCAATTAACACAGTTCTGGGAGCTGAACCATGCCCCTACACCTGAAGCACAGGGCAGCCCAAGGTGACTTTCCTATGTAACCCTACTGAGTTCTTGCTCAGAGCATTTTTAATGCTGCTGAATACTCTGCAGGAAAGGGAGGAACAGACAGCACTACACTCACAGGGCCCAGCTTCACATGTTGCTTCTTACCTGCAGCCATTCTCTCTTTTTTTTCCCTGACAGGAGTTTTAAAGAACTGTAAGCAAGCATTTTGTAAAGATCATGCTGTCTGAGGCATTCATGAAAAATACACAGACTGGCACAGTAAACCTACAAGCATGACATGAAGAGGAAAAAGGCAGATAAAACATGTTGGCTCAGCATGTTCTGAAAGTGATTAGAGACAGACAGACTGCCAATGCTCTTTGAATGAAATTCTCCAAACTTGTTACTTTCCTGCTGTTCTCTTCTGATCAATAAATTTAAGCAATACCATTAGTCTGTTAATTCACTTAATTAAATAATATCGAGTATCACTAAACATAATGGATGAGCTGCTAACACAGCTCTGAATCAGAGAGTGCAATACAGAAGACAGTCCTTTGTCTGACCACATTTTTCAGAACGCAGTTGTTTCTTTAGAGACTCCAAACTCCTTAAGCATGGAAAATCAGACAGAGATAGGTAATTATTTAAACTGTTCCCTGTTTAAAAAAATATATTTAAGGAAGGAAAACCTTTCTTTATGGTGTGATGTACTTTATTTTTTCAGTGAACTCTAAAGGATCTTCCTGTTTGCACTGCACCCTCAGAGTCTTATAGGACAAGTGGCCAGAGGTGTTCTGTGCCAGAATGTGACCAGTCACTGAGGGTTTGTACTGGCATCTAGTAAACATTATTTACACACACATTTGCTCGCTTTTCGCTCAGGGACGATCTGATAGAATTCATTAAACAGCCACAATTCTCTCCACTTTATTAGCAAAACTTCCAAAATAGCTAATTTCCTGCTCACAAAGCCGTGTTTTTGAACATTCGGTTTGAAATTCCTCCCAGGATTACCAAATCCTTTCAATCTCACCTGTTATTTCTAGTTTTGAAAAGTTACATTTCAGTATTTTTGTGAGAAAAAATACTCCGTATTTTCAGAATTACACACTGTTTAACACGAAGACTTTATTACACAGGATTCAAAACCAGTCCTAAGTCTAAGCAGACTGTACAGAAAACAATATTGTTAGAGACTACATAAACTGGAAGGAGACAGCTGAGGTTCATCCTTTTTCCTAGATACACATCAACAGGCAGATGTGACAGGTAACAGTAGATGAGGCTTTCTATGACAGCCAGTCACATTGTCTTTGTTTTCCTTCTATTTTTATTCCCAGGTTACTGAGGAAATTAAAGTTTAATGATCCAGAGTGTATTCTGTCAGTAGAAAAAGCTATAGTTTTAAACATCAGTGTTGGAATTAACTAATTTGAGTGAGTGACCAAGACTAAAAACTTTCAGCACTCTTTGATAAATGGGTTTGAAAAATATTAGATACTTGAATAGGTAATTCCCCATTAAATACTTTCATATTGAGCAAGATCTCACTAATACTGTACAGAGTTCTTTCATGATGCTGAACCAACATCTTTCATTTTATACATGCAAATAAAGAAGAAGTCCTTGATTAGAATTTTTATGTCTTTTATTCTACTATTACTTTTTTTTTTAATTTTTCAAATCAATTTTGTCTACCCCATAAAACTGCAGTGCTCAGAGACATGGAAATAAAGAGCAATGAAATTTCCCATCTCTTAAATGATAACAGCTGTAACACCCATGTCTGAAGAACAGGGTAATATGGTAGAAATATTAAGGCTTTAGAACAAGTGCAAAGAAAAACATCTGAAGACTTTTAAGGAGTTGATTTTCAAGGCATATGAACTTGAAAAACCCAAGAATATTGGAGCTGATACAGCAAAGACAAGGTCTGCTTTGACAATGTGGGAATACAATGTCTTCTTGTGGGAGCAAGTCCATGTTGAAGAAAAACTGAATTCCTAAGGGAGTTCTAAAGTATAATGATTACAGTTAAACACTTAGAATAGACCCATGTTGAAATTCATTAAAATATTTAATTGCCTTTAAATCTGGCTCAGTTAGCTGTGACCAAAAGTTGTTAGAAACTGAGGGATGTTCAATAGCATATGCTGAAATTACATTAAGTCAATTTCCTAATTAGATGTCAACATAAAAGACATCATTACAGCTAATACCACTGTTGGCAAGTTCAACAGCCAGAGCAGAGCCTAAATAGATATGCAAAATAGAACACACTCTCCTCCAACAACTAGGGTGAATCTTTTTGCACCGGCTTTACTGAGAGTGTTTTACCACACTAATTTATTCTAAGGGTTCATTTACAAATTCAGTTCTTCCTCCTATTAAGAGGAAATATGGAAGAAGATGACAATTTAATGGCCCTCTGCAGTGCTGGAGTTGTTCCTGAATGATACTCAGCATTCTTTCACCATTTTCAGTTATTTTTTGTTTTCATTTTCAGATGGAAAACATGAAGTCAATTAGACAGCCATTAAGAAATACTGAAACTCTAGTAAGGAAAACCATCTAATTTTAGCTCTCTCATGTAAAACATACTCAAATACATCTCAGAAGAGAGCATCTGGGATTATGAAAATAAACATTAAAAATGAAATAGATTACCATGAAAAATATCATAATTTAAGAACATTTTCCACAAGCAGTGCAAAAGACATAGGCCGTTCCTATTACAGCTGACAAATTTAAACATACAGAACAACACAGAAGCTTCTGCAAGTCAGGGTTAATTTAGCCTGTGGTGCATCTCCAGCAGTGGAGATTTTTCAAGCCCAGTATTGAAATCCACACAACATTGTTTTATTATTAAACACTTTTCCTAGTCTGATTTGGAGCCAAATTTTCATTCTCTCATCTTCATCAAACTGAACTTGCTTCAACATGGTCCTCTAAGCCACTGTGTTCTCTCGTGGCATGAGGCATTATGACAGGTGGCACTGATTACTCACCTCTGCCCTGAAATATTAGGAAGTCAACAGAAATTTGTGGTTTTATCAGTCTCTTATAAATTACTGAAAGTATTAGTGGAGAAAAAGGAGCCAAAAGTAGATCAAATATGCTGAGCTGCAAGTAGATGAGTTTTTCTGGTCCATTCACAAATCTCATCTAGAATCCACACTTGCCCCAGCTGCCCAGGTGCTCAGCGCACGACACCTGCAAGGCTCAAGTACAGGGAGAGTTTTCCACGCCCGCAGAGCCCTGAGCAGACCCAGCTGCGGCTCACAGGAGGGGAGCAGAGCAGTACTCACCACAGTCAGGTGCTGCAGCAGATAGGCCACGTCCACCATGTCGGCCAGAACGAGGAGCCTGGTGACCGCGGCCAGCAGGGAGCGAGCGGCTGGGACCACAGCCTGCCTCCGGGGCAGGGAGCAGGGATCGCTGGTGAACGCCTCTGCTGACACCTGCAGGGCCCGACCTGCAAAACGAGACACCCTGCCTTAGGCTGGATCACAACACCCAGGGGAAAGGAAATCACTGAAGCTCCACCAGTTACTTGGCAAGTCACAAGTATAGCCAATAAATCTGCTATCTCTTTCTTGCCCTAACGCCTTGAAATGAAGGTCAGTGACTACAGATCATGCAGGTTAATGTTCCACATCTTCCATTCTCTTTCCCTTTCTCTTCTACAGCATCATTTAATTCTGAAATAATTCCCTTGGCCTTCACACTATTACTCTTAACTGTACACAACAAAGCCAGCAGCTTTGTTAAATTTTCCTAGTCACTACTTGTTATATTACTGTGTACTTTGGTGTCCTTGCTATTAAATAATTCCTGGTCACAGAAGGGAATCAAATATTGCCCTTCTCATTACAAATATAAGTTAATGGAATGAAAACCTCATACACTTAAACATCTGACCGACATAAAGTGAAATCTGTGCCACGGAGCTAATGACTGCCAGTCACAATATACTGCTCTCCAATGAGAAGTTTGGTAAATGAAATTCAACAATACGAACCACAGTGACAAACACCATAAATTCCTGAAGGGAGGTGAAAAGGAGATGGAGCCAGACTGCTCACAGTGGTGCCAAGCAACAGGCGGAGAAGCAATGGGCACAAACTGACACAGGAGATTCCATGTAAGCATCAGAAAACATTTTTTCACAGCAAGAGTGACTCAAAAGTGCACAGGCCAACCAGGAAGGCTGTGGAGTCTCCATCCTGGGAGATGTTAAAAACCTGACTGGACATGGTCCTGGGCAGACTGCTGGCCCTGCCTGACCTGGGGCACTGGACCAGACGACCCTCAGAGGTCCCTTCCACCCCTCATCATTCTGCAATTCTGTGAGCAAACACAAATCAGAAGGGTCTGAATACGACCAAGCCCTTAGAAATGAGCATGACATAAGCTGAGATGGCCAGATGAACACATAAAATCATACCCTAAAATAGAGCCATGAGATGCAGGCTAGACAGATAGGAGCTACAAGTACAAACAGCAGAAAATGACAGCTCCAACAACAACAGGATGTTGAAACTTTCTTAAATTGCAGTAGACAGCATGACAATCTGATGCCATTTCATCTATTTTTATTTCAATTCCCATCAACTGGATATTCTTCCATAATTATATTTGTCACAAACAATGAAACGCAAAAAATGTCCTTTTAGTGGCACAAATAGGAATTCAGACAGACAGCAGCATTCAAAGTATTTCAATTCTTTTAGACAACCAAACAAAAAGCAATTCAAAGAACCAAAGCCAGGATCTATCATAACTGTACAATTACTGTCAGGCTGATATTCCCAAGACTCTGTTCAACACACCCAGATAAGATGACTCCCAAAGTAAATGTTGCTCTACCATCAGCTGATCAGCTACTGACAGCTACTGCTGTGGCAAATGACTGTAACTTACACGTGCCCACAAAAATCTGCTCAGGCACAGGGAAATGTAAAAAACACTGTTCAGCCACAGGGAATTTTTTTAAATAGTTAGAGAATTCACATACTTTATCCAGCAACAAAAATATCCAAAAACTTACATGAAAATTCCTTTAAAAACAAGTGACCTGTGAGCCTGTTGGCAATTAGCTGACAGCTTGTGCCAGGCTATGTCTGTACAGACACTGCAACAACGCCACCAAGTGCAGGCAGTGAGCACCCTCAGAGACAGAGCTCAGCATCACTCTGACAACAGCCAAGGGCTCTTCACTGGCTTAGGCAAGATCAACAAAGCTATGCTTTCTTCTTTTATTTATTTGAATAGATTTTCGTTCTCCTTTTGAAATCCCATCCAAGTATCACATTTTCCTCTCTTCTATTTGTATTTACAACTGGCTTTCTCATCTCATTTTTTAATTTTAACTGCAGCAGTGTAAAATGCACATGGAATGCAGTGAATTTTATGCCATTCTTGTGCCCTCCCACAAGGAGGTACTGTTGCCAAGAAAGTCCTATCACCCACTCCTGAACTGCACCGTTAGAGCCTGATGGCTTTACAGTTCCAGAGGAACACAGCTGACAAAAGGAGCCCATTTACTAAGGGGGGAACAGACATACCAAAGTTAGTAGAAAGAATTTCCAACATTTCAGTCTCAAACTTGAGAGAACAGAACTACAAACAAACAAGAAAAAACCCACAATGGTTTATAATACAGAATCCTAGAGTGCTTTGGGCTGGAAGGGACCTAAAAGATTATCTAGTTCCAATCCCCCTGCCATGGGCAGGGACACCTTCCACTAGCCCAGGCTGCTGCAAGCCCCATCCAAGCTGGCCTTGGACACTTCCAAGGATGGGGCAGCCACAGCTGCTCTGGACACCCTGTGCTAGTGCCTCAGCATTTTCATGGTGAAGAATTTCTTCCTAGCATCTAATCTAAAACACCCTCTGTCAATTTAAAGCCTTTCCCACTGTAGAAAGTCCCTCTCCAGACCCCTTGTAGGTCCCCCCGGGTTCTGAGAGTCTCCAGTAATGTCTCCCCAGAGCTTCTCCTCAGCCTGAACAAGCCCAGCTCTCAGCCTGCCTTAACAGGAGAGGTGCTCAGTTCTGCTGAGCACCTTCACAGCCTCCTCTGCACTGGCTCCCACAGGTCCATGTCCTTCTCATGCTGAGGGCCCCAGAGCTGAACACACGGGGTCTCACCAGTAACAGAACACTTATTGGCTCTTAGTGACACTAGTACATGCAGCCTCAAATCCTGCAGGCATGAACTAACACATTAAGCAGAATAAGTGTACCAGAGAAGCTTGGGAGTCAAGGTCACATCACAGCATAGAACAACCTACCCTTTCTAAAAACAAGATGAAACAATACAAGTCACCAGTACAATCACCTGTTCTGTTCCTACAAATACCATCCCCATCTGCTACAGCAAATAAAAGGATTCTGCTGCAGCCAGCCAGCTGAAGTGACACTATCAGTGTCAGGGCACAGCAGATCGATACCTCCTGCATGCTCCTAATATTCAACACTGTGATAACTCAGATTCTCACAATAGCTTTCTGGAGCTGTTACAGGACATTTCTCTCCTGCCACACAGTCTCTTATCCCACTCAGATACCACTGGATTCTGTTGCATAGCAACTATTTCACCACTGCATATCAGGAAGTTCCACTTCCACATCTCATCCATTTCTTCCTATCATGTAATCAGAGCCACCACACATCCCCATCATGCCTCACACCCACCTCTTCATTCTCCCTTTCCCACTCAGGGGCACCTGATCCAGTGATGCTGATGTCAAAAGCTATTCTGCAGGGGATCTGTTCTGGGTTTGATGAAAGGAGTGTACAGCACAGATAATTTTAAGCCATTTAAGTTCTGCCTCCCAGAACAGAAGTCCCTTAGATGCAGAATACAGACACGTACCTCTTCATGTAGAATGAGAAAGTTAAGTTTACTTTTAAGATGAGAGGAGGGACAAACAAGAACATAGTGTAATACAAAAGATCCCTATACCCTTCCTTTAGTAAATGCCCTTCTAAGTAAGCACCCATTTCTTGTCAGGAAATGGGAGTGTTTTCCACGCCATCAAACTCTCACCTCCCCTGTGTAGTAGCAAAAGACATTAAATATGGCCATTCAAAACATCAAAGTATTTGTTAGAATTTCCTTTTAAAGAGTAACTTAAGGCTCAAAATGTAACTCCAGCAAGTAACTTGCTTTCAACTCACTGCTCTGTGCAACGACAGGTTTATCTGGGAACACACTTGAGCATGATAACAGCTAAACACAAGAAACACTGACACTGCAATAGATAGAAACAAGGCAGACAACAACTGTTGTGTTTCTGACTATATATAGTCAGCCAGCAATGGCAGTAAATACCAAACATTTCAGTTATGCCCATGCAACTCTTTGAGAACTGTAAGCCATCACACCTTCACATAAATGCAAAAACTCATCATCCTAAGGATAACATTAGACTTCAATTCAGACTTCTACAGCAAGATTTCACATGAACAGCAGCACTGCTTGCCTTCAAATTGATTAAATCTCAGAATCAGGACATGAATTTGAGGCTGATATTTAGTGCCAGAAGCATTCAGGGTTGAACAATGCTCCTTACACTCTTTGCACAGGGCTCAGGTATTCCACAGAACATCTTTTGAAATGCTGCACACACATGAAATCTCTCAGTGAGAGTTTTTCAATAAGCTTACTTTGGGGTTTATTACACTATTTTAGAATAAAACTGTGGACATAAGGAGCCTCTAACAAAGCTTCACTAAATCAGATCAACAGGAAATCATAGCAGTTCTTCAGTTACTAGGCCAGTGGATTTCTGGATGATGCATACAGTCCACCACCCACAAACCTTCCTGCTGACCCATTTAGCAGAGTTCCAGAAGATGTTATCAAGATGCAGGCAGGCCTTAAAAAGTCCTTTCTTGAGAGAAAACAAAGAAAAATGCAGAGAACATCTATTTAAATTACTGGCTCCAAGCCTATAAATCTTTGATAACACTTTGCAGATGTCAAAGGAAGCAGTCACTGTATTTATCCAGGTAACAGGTCTGTCATCCATTATAGTAACACCTTCTTTCAGAGGTCACTTACAGAATTCAGCTGAATTTGAGACTCCAAAATCTCATCTACTGACAGTGCCAAGAGCAAGCTGTAGTCAGTGAAGCCATATCCATGCCATCATGATTTCTGAAGGCCACAAATTACACACAGATGACATAGATACACCAAACATTACCCCCACTCTTCATTTTTATCCCATTCATTTGCTCCTTTATTCTCCAAAGCATTATTGTAAATAGGAGTATCAGAAGCAGACTGAAAAAAGTCAATCACTCCTTTAAAAGGAGCCCCAAATTAATGAGCTCCAAAAGTAATGAAGGAGTTTTTACACTGGCAATTGACACTCAAAGGAATAAGTGTTTAATGCTCATGATGCATCCCCAACTGAACAAGTTCAGCAGGTGACACAAGGTAAAACACAAGAGGAGGTGAGACAGAATTTATTCTTTCCAGATCTCAATGTGCAAATCTGAGTTTGGTTGATGTGAATGAAATTATCTACGGCATTTCTTCAAAATTCCATTATCCAGGAAGTACAAGCTGTAGCCACTTGCAAAACTTCCTAATTAATTTAAGACTGCATTAATAAAGTCCCTGCCAGTCAGCACAGTCACACAATTAAATATGTATGCTGTGACATGCATGGCAGGTGACTGCATGCAGCCATGGCTGCTGACCCACATCCCCTCCAAGAGCCTGAAGTAAATAACAGCAGACATTTCACAGCAGCACAATGTGGCCTGAGTAACAGGCACTTCAGTTACACATGATGTGGCATACCACACATTTAAAATAGCACACAGCTTCAAAGGTTAAAAATAACTGCAAAATTAAGAAACTGCTACCTTTTTTACAATTGTTTCAACATTTCTTAAAGTTAAACTGAGCAGTCTGACAAATCCTTGAAGGGAGATCGGCTGCAACCACCCACTTCATCATTGCATAATGATAGGTGATAACATGGACTTAACTTTCTTTTAAAATGTATGAGGTATATATAATCTACTTTATGTATTATTTATTTTTGTAGTTACCTCTGGTCTTGGCTGAGAATCAATAAGTAATAAAAAAATATTTCACATTTTCAATTTCTCTATGTATAAAAATCAATATAAAACTATATATTTCATTCTTACCTTGTGTTATCAGGCTGTAATGGATGGGCTAACATTTTAAGAGTACTCCAAAATGAATGATTTTGCAGGAACCTCAGCTGCTCAGTGTGACAGATAACAGTGATACTTGCTGGTCATAACGCTTTTAATCACAAAGGACCTTCAGGTATCTCAGACACCATCTGCATAGATCAAACTCTAAACCACAGCCATCTCTAGACTCAGAGGAAGCCAAAAGCAAGTAATCACTGCCCTGAACAGCAGCAGAGACTCAGAAACCACCCCAGCTGCATGTGCGAGATGAACAAATGAAATAAATTTAAATTTAAAGGAAAACCTGATTAAGTCCCATCTTTAGTAAGGACAGGATGATATAATTAAAACATAAATGAACTTTAACTTGTGATTTCTGCAGGAACACATTCAGGATGTTGCTCATGAGCCTCATGGCCTTCGTGTTCACCCAAATATTCCCAGTTTCAATGGGGAAAAGTAAAACTCAAGAAAACAACAAAGAGCCTCTAAGAAAATGGCTACAACATTCTCTGCAGATCACAAAAACTACCCTAGTTCTGGGAATCAGATTCAAAATTGAGAGATTAAGTCAGGAGGACACAGAATATGACAAGACTCACCTGAGAGGAGCTGCTCTATCAGGAGGGGATGACTCTTATGGTAGGTTAAAGGATCCATCCTCCTCCTACTCTCAAAACGTATCTCCACACTGGACTATTGTACCTCCCCAAATGAAATCCTTACTAATGCACAAAAGAGGGAAGATTTAAGAGGTCTTAATCTGATATTCAGGTAAACAGTTCTTTTCAAGAAGTTAAAATATACATTAACTTTTAGTCATGCTTAACAGCCACTAAAATTATCAAGAGGCATCTCTTCTCATTAAAAGAGAAAACACCTACATTCCAAACAACAAAACTTCCACTGATTTATGTCTTTTTTCCCAATGGGGCCCAGCTTGCAGACTTTACCTCCTTATAGGCGTTATCCCAGAATATGTAATTAGACAACTCCAAGTTCAGACATTTGCATATCACAACGCATTTCCCACAGATATCCTGGCTTCACTTTGACACCAGGCCTGGTTAAACCAACTCCTTGTGGTGCCCGAATTGTTTGCCATGTACTCACTCTCTTTCCGCACATCAGCGAGCGCCGCGTGAAGCTCCTCTTTAAACACAACTGCTTCCTTGGCAATTTTTTCTCCCTTGTCCAATAGATTCCAAGTGGCTTCCTCCACAGAAGCAAGTAAGACACGAGCTCTTTTGGAACGGCCCTTTTTCTTACTAGAAGGATTCTGTGGACAGTTCACTAATGTTGTAACCTACATTTAAAAGAAACAAAAGAGACAATAATGGTTTAAGTTCTACAAGTGAATTTATATTCTTATTAAAATAAAAAAAACAATTATGAATAAGCAAAGAGATTCCCTCTGCTTTAGAGACAGACAGGCAAGCTCAGCATAAATAGCAAGAACGGGCAAAAGTACTGAATTCGATCTAATGCAATTTTACTCAGTATGCATCATCTTTGTGTTCCTCCTTCTGTAGGATCAAAGCAAAGTTAACAGAAATGTCACTACTGTGTTCTATTATCCCGATGCCAACTCCTGCCACTGCTTGTTTTAAAACCTACTCATAATAAAACAAAAAAATCCCAGCACTATCTGAGGAGGCTTCAGCAAGGCAGGAATCATGGACCCATTAAGGTAGGACAAGACCTCCAAAAGCATCAAGTCCAGCTAACAAGCTAACATTGCCAAGTGCACCCCTAAACCCAAAAACACCACATCCACGTGCTTTCTGCATGCTTCCAGGGAGGGTGACTCCACCGTGTCCCTCGGCAGCCTGTTCCAACACTTGACACTCCTTCAGGGAAAGAAAGTTTCTTAACATCCAATCTAAACTTTCCTTGGTGCAACCTGTGGCCATTTCCTCCTCTCCTAGCACTCATTACCTGGGACAAGAGACCACCCAGCCACAGCCTCCTGTCAGGGAGTTGTGGAGAGCCAGAAGGGTCCCTGAGCCTCCTCTTCTCCAGGCTGAGCCCTCTCAGCTGCTCCTCCTAAGACCTGTGCTCCAGCCCTTTCCCCAGCTCCTTGGCCCTCCCCTGGACAGGCTCCAGCACCTCGATGTGTTGCAGTGTTGTTGTGAGGGTCCCCAGGATGAGGTGAGAGATGAGAATTGACTCCAAGTCCTCAGAAGGCTGATTTATTGTTATGTTATGTTATATGAAAATGACATAGTGAAACTATACTAAAGAAAGAGAAAGGAGACATCAGAAGGCTAGAAAAGAATGAATAATAAAAACCCGTGACTGACCAGAGTCCCGACACAGCTGGGCTGCGATTGGTTATTAAGTAAAAACAATTCACGTGGAACCAATCAAAGATGCACCTGCTGGCAAGCAACCTCCAAACCACATTCCAAGCCATGAGAAAATTATTGTTTACATTTCTTTTCTGAGGCTTCTCAGGAGAAAAATCCTGGCAGAGGGATTTTTCAGAAAATATGGTGACATCGATGTCCTTCTTGTCATGAGGGGCCCAAGACTGAACACAGGACTCAAGGTGTGGCCTCACCATTGCACAATCACTGCTCTGGTCCTGCTGGCCACGCCATTTCTGATACAAGCCAGGCTCCCACGGGCCTCCTTGGCCACCTGCCTCGTGGGCAGCTGCTATCAGCCAGCACCCACAGGTTCTCTCTCCCCAGAAGTGCTGGGTCTTCCCATACCTCCAACGTAAGACTTGCAAGGTATCCCAGAACAAATACCCAAAATGAGTACAAACAACTTTCACAATGCTTTCTCTTCTTACCAAAGGGGCATCCCTGTGGCCAGAGCTCAGCACCTCCAAATTCTTCAGGATGCTCTCAACATTAATATTACACATCAATTTGCCCAGAATTTATATTTACTGCAGCTTAGACCAAATTTTATTTTTACCAATGCATATCAACACCCATAAAGAATTTGTTTTTATAGACCATCCCACTCCACATTCCTATCATCCGAATACAGCCTCCACACTCCAAGAGAATGTTTCTGAAAGACTATTCTCTAAGGCATTGCTTGAGCTGCAACACTAAGGAAAGACTCCAAAAACATTTTTCTTAAGTGTTGTACAGATATTTTAAAGCACACCTTATTTTCATAAAGTTCACTGATCCTTTTTAATGCTCCTGTTCCCTGTGCCAGAACATGGGCAGTGCAGTGCTACATGTGCCTTAGCTCACCTTCAGATCTCGTCCATGAATTCATGCACTTGAGTGCTTCTCATGAATCATTACTTGTAAACGTGACTCACAAATATCCTGTGGGAAACATTTCTACAAACACATCTACAAACACAAAAGCCCTGACCCCTGCACCATTCATGCAATTTAGGGGGGAAAAGGACCATCTACTTGACATCAACTGCTCTGGCATGCCACAAGGGAGAGAACAACATAAATAACTCTGGCTCCCATTGTTAAAGAAGGCTTGGATATTTTTCTGACTCTGGCTCAAAGGAAGAAAATGGAATTATTTATTGCACATAAATCAGCCAGCTGGTAGAGAATGCACTGGGAATAAAAATCTTTATCTTTTATTTTTACAAACATTTCAATGTCAGTTTTAGAACATTTAAGACAGTTTCAGTGTCCATATTTTTAAGAATGAGTTACAGATTACAGGCTAATACTTCCAATAAGAAAGACATAAAACACCATCAAAAATTACAAGCAGCCCAAAAAAAATCTATCAAATAGAAGGGTTTTTTAAATTTTAAGTATTTAGTCACTATTTCACTAGAAAATAATGTATTCTACTTTGCAGATTTTTACTGCAGTTTTTTTAATGTTAAATATCATTCTATATACTGTTCACTGATATGTTGAGGAGACAGGGAAATAAAACAAATGAAAAAGTATAAAAAATTAATGATTCCTGCAGGTGAAAACTCTTGACTGTAAGACCCTGTATCTTCAGCATCACTCTCAGGAAATACTGGAGGCAGCAGCTGATCTCAAGTACAAGTCAAAATTTGTTAGATAGCTCCTTGCACATAGAGATTATGGAAAACAGAAAAACTACTCTCAATTCTCTAACACAGAACCCCAACAAGGAATGTAAAAACTTTATACAATCCTACCCAGAAAGAACTGAAGCACAGACTAACACAGTGTGCCATTGTTACCCTGCACAGCAGATCCCCGGCCTAGCTCTGGTGGGAACAACACAGTTGTGCTAAAGGCACAAGGAGTCTCTAAGCCTCCACATTTACAGAGCTGAATCGTGCCACTGCTGCCTGTTATTGCCATTAGTTATTAGGCTGAAGGGGTGGGGTTTGTTGTGGGGTCATGGTTATGCCTAATACTAAGTTTCTAGGAAACTCTGAGACAATCTCTTAATGCTGCAGTAGTTCAGGAAGCAACATCTTGATACCTTGAGTATCATAATATTTGGTTCACCTTTATTTTAATATAAAAAGTATTTTTAAGCATCAATCATAAAACATTCTTTTTTGTTAACAATGTAGTTCAGTGTAGCTCAATGTCAATCCCTAGACATTTAGGAAAACCAAGACATGAACTCTGATCTGATGACAACAGCAGAACCCCTGTCCACTGTTTCAAATCCAGTGTATTTGTATTATATACAAATAAACCCTGGCCAGTCCCACCCAGTGAGCAGAAGGTAAACTCAGCATATGTAGAACTAAAGCCAACAGTGTGTGCTTTCCCTGTGAGCACACGTCTGTGGCGTGGATGACAGGTGAGAACACAATCCTTTCAACTTGCCTGTTTTTCATCAGTGATCCAAGGGACTCCAAAATGCAGGGATTCTTCTACACATTGTGTCACCTGAACCACGCTAACTTTGACAACTACCTTTTTTGATGTGCCAGATGCACTGATTGAGAACTAGACTGAGAAGCCTTCCTTTCAACATCCTCAAAACACCTGGAATACAATAAAGGCCACAGACAGAGGGAAACACGCAGGGCAATTTAGGGACAGTGTTTTATTCCAAGGAGAGAGAAGTTGCCAACTCAGAGAGGGTTTTACACAAAACAGCTGCTATACTATTTTCAGAGTTTCAAAGTAATCAGCACAGGGAAGAGGGTCAATTCAGCAAGTGATCTGCAGCTATTTCCACAACGACTTCCTAGGTACCTCACAGGCTGGCTCTGCCTCAATTTTTTCCTGTATTGATGCTGTTAATCTAAGGACTGCCTTATGCCACTGAGCATAACTGGCTAGGACAGACTTCAGAGAATCTCAAGCATTTCCATTGTTTCTTTCCTGCCACAGCATTACAAGACTATTAAATATATAAATTACAACAGAAATCTCAAAACAAAGTTAAATTGCATTCCAAGCAGCAGTTGCTAAAGTGAATCTGGCAAGAACATCATTTTTATCTGTGACTGGTCTGATTCTCTTTCTAATCACAGACTAATTTTCGTTTATTATCTTTCCAGCCTTTCAATCACCCTTCATTGAGTATGAGCTTTAATCCCTGTTCTTATACTTCTAACTTTTTTTTTTGAAGGATCCACTCAAAACATAAGTTTTCCTTCCACAGGTATGAAACAAAGAAAGCATTAGGCTTAAGAGAGGAAAAAGACAGTCAAAATACTCTCTTAGAGCCAGAGCATTTCCAGTTTGAACAGCCTCAAGCTTTTCAATGGTTGAGAAGAGCTGGGAGGGAAAAAAACCACAAAACTTAGATGGTTTCTTTGTTTAATTCTGGATCTGCACTTTCTTTGTTTTGTCAGGTTTCTTTGATCCTGCCAAACTCAAACCAAAATTTACTGTTCTTTACCTCCTCTAAGAACACCCACAGTGTTGCAGCTGCCTCAGCACAGTCTGACCTACTGGTCTATAGGAGGTTTTTAAATTCAGTCCATCAAGACATCTATTCTTACTACTTTGAAACTAATTTTGTAACCCATCCACATATCCTCGACAACTTCCACAAACCACTGACCTGTTAACTGAGGGTTTTTACACCATCAATAACATCCAGGTAAAAATAAATAAAGAAAGGGAGACAAAATGAGACAGAGGCAGCTCAGTTAATAGTAGCTGAAAATGAAGTCATGATAGAAAAGGTCACTTTCTGAGGAAAGTATCCTTCCAGACAGGAAAAATGAGTAAGGGAAGAAAAGACAAAAAAAAATAATTTGGGAGAGGCAAAGCTTCAAATGGGGAAAATACAACTTTATTTTTAAAGAATTACTTCACACATTGGAAAGCCATTTGCAGTGTATTCTACATTTAAGCATCTCCTGGATAACACTGTGTGAGAGACCAGCTAGAACAGGCAGCATTTACTAAGACAGACTGGGTGGCAAAGTTGGAAGTGACCAAATGAATGACCAAACCTGGAAGGCAGACCCCTGGAGAGCTCCTGAGCCAGAGTAAAGTGCAAGTGCAAAAGAGCTGTGGGTGTGACTTTCAGAATAATGTCTCTAGTCAAAAGTTCTTCAGCCTTATTCCCCTCCCTCTATGGTTATCCATCTTACCTTCTGCAACTCTAAAATACCTGAATTATCAGTGGTTCCAGTAATTTCTCCACTGTAAATGTCTGGATCTGCAGATTCCGGGGATCAATTTTCAGTTTAATGTTTGGCACTTTTGTTGACATTTCACCTGGGTACAAAACAAGAGAAGTGCAATAAGCCAATATTAACCATGACGACAAGCCTCATTGCCTTCTGTCAGAGCACAGAGACTGCCTATGTGAGTATAAACTTGTTTCATAACAGAGTCTGATCTCAAGAAATACAATCAACTTTTCCAATTCCCCATTTCTAAACTGTTAAAAAAATATACTGATACTTACATAAGTATCAGTACATAAACGGTAAAATCATAGACTTAAAGTACATATAACTCCTTATGTTCACTCACAGATTAACTGACCACATGTTAAAAAAAATACAAGGATAATTGAATTAGAATACCATTAAATAAAATCCTCTAGTAGTCCAGAAAGGATTTTTAAAGCAAAAACATGAAATTCCGTTACTGAATTTATCACAAAACAAAAACATTAATGCTATGTGCACAATATCTGTATCTTATGCCACGTGCCAAATTACAGGGGTTATATAATAAGCACCTTAAGAACAAAAATCATATAGAGCAGTCCTTAAAATTTCTGGAAATTAACAGCAGAAAAAGGAAAACATTTTGTTATTTTATACCCTGCATGAACAAATATTTTTTAAGTGTCAAGATAGATTAAGTTGAGAAAGCCTATTACTGAAGTCAATAAGATGGAAGTAAAGCCAAGTAAGGTCTTTAAAGTGAATAAATCATTCATTAGGAGCTTGATGCAGAATCTACTGATGTCAATTAATAGTTTCCACCAAGTTCACTGGGCCATGGCTCAGGCCATTAGCCTGAAATGTGTGTGTGTCAACAAAGAATTATAACTGCTTTAGCTGGATTGCAACCGATTATTGTCCCAAAATAAAAGACACTTTCAATTTTGCAGTAACTCAACTTCTTATAAAACGCAGCCTGGCAAAGCCTTTTTAGCCAATAAAGACTTCAAATACACAAATAATGGATATCTGTCCTTTTTAAGCAAGACTTATTACAACCACTGCTTCTGTATAATGAAGTAATAAGGTACTGCAATTGTGTAGGCTGAAGAGATATATTGTCACCTTCCAGTGAACCTAGCAGTGATTTAATAAAACACAGTAGGTTCTGGGTTCCTGTAGCAAATGGTGTAGAAATGGATCTGGAGAGGTATCCACATTTCACTTACAAGCAAAGATAATATGAGCAATAATTAAAGAATTAAGGTATAAAGCAATTTAGGGTTTTGCCACTCTTATTAAAAGGTTACACAAGCGCCAGGTTTTTCTTTAATTACAAACTATACTAGCAGCAGAGCTAAGCTCACACAAATTCAGCTGCATCCAGGCAGGCAATAGCATATGGAACGAACTGATTTTGCAGTTTTAATTCTGAGCCAAAAGACAAAGAAACCTGGGATAAGACTGACCAGAAAAAAACACTTATCCTTCCACAGATATGAATGAAAAGAGAACTCTAGAAATGTCAAAGCAAATTAACGGCCCATATTTTACACATCTAACATTTAGATACTTTCAACAAGCACCAAGGAAACAAACTTTGAGACTCCCAAAACTGGAACTGCCAGCGGATGGATCTCTTTCTGTCCAACACTAACAAGTGGCTCTGAACCCGTGCTCACTGCACCACTGCCTGTCACTGCCACACGGGCAGTGAGCTCCAGCCCCGAAGCGCCGCTGCGGAACCGCCCGCCCCGTCCGCAGCGCTGCCAGCGCCGGCTCTGCCGGGCCCGGAGCTGCAGCTCGGAACGCGCGGCACAGAAGCTCCTGAGCCGCTTTCCTTGTGTCCACCCCTTAACCAAAAAGCCTTTTCATTCAACAAGATACTGCCCTCCAGCTTCACTGGGATTGCATCAAACCACACCATTACACACTCTGGGTAAGACGGACCATTTTCTGCCACCTATAATTCACTGATTTTCTAAATCTTTGGCCAATATTTCAACGAATCTGCTTTTTATTCACATTAGGAAAAATAATAAATCTTTATGATGGTGCTGGTTAGCAACCCTTATCTTCAATATTTTCACAAGTCTCCCAAAATATGGGCACTTACTGAAATCCATCACAAAGTTGCAAACAGATGGTATCCACAGCGCTGTGCATTTTTTCCTGGTCAGACGCACATCAGTGACAAGGGGACAGGTAAAGTGGATGGGGACTGCATTTCGTGCTCCTACTGAGCCCTAAAGATGCCACAAGCTGACTCAGGTTATTTTTCTGCAGATACGCTCACACTTTAAACCTTGCAGTGGCTTCCCCACAATTCCTTGATTTCTATCAAGGGTGTCAGCACCTGCTTTACTCAAAATGGAGAAATTAAACCTTTTTGCTGCTTGCTCTCCATTCTCACAGCAGTATTTCCTCTGCTACATGCCATCTGCAACCATCAGGTCTTTTCTAAATTTTGGCAGATAAACATGTATGGTAATTAAAGTCAATTCCTGTTACTAAAGGACTACCACGCTCCAGAATCCCACCTTAGAGCACCCCCAAACTTGGGAAGTATTACAAATCCAACCCCATTTTTGCAGGTCAGAAACAATGTGAATCCATGTGTCATGACTTTCCCTGTTCTGGGTTGTTCTGTGGTTTTTGCTTGTTTGTTTCTTCCTTGCCCTTAGCATACGGTCTAACATCAGCAGTTTTATTCTTTGCTTGAGCCCCGAGTTCAAAAGCCAGTTAAGCCAATAATAGCTTTTAGCCTTGAGTCGGGCCCATAACGAGTCATCAGCTGAAAGTCAATTGCAAAAACTATTGTCTCTGAAAATTTCAATTATAATCTAAGATATAAATAACGTACTTAAGGGCTCACTTGCTGATTCCAGCAATATTTTTTAAGTAAAATTCTAATGCTTCCTGAAACTTCCTTTTGTTTCTAAAAAGATAGAAACAGTTTTGCAAGCCAATGCAGCGAAAACCACAAGATCTTCAATTATTTTGGTAATCTGACTACATATTTTTAGCTTACCAGGCTCTCCTTGCTGTGATATACCATATAGGCTAATCAATATTTCAAATTGGGTTCTTTAATTATTTCTTTTAACTAAGGCAAGGATAAGAGGTGATAGAAAGAAAAATAAACAGCCAGTAAAGATCATCCTGGGATTTTCTCTGGCATTTCCACTTACTAAGTGAACCTCTGTCCTTCTAGATCATATTCATTAAAATGACAAAACCTGATGTTTGCCTCAGGAAAAAAGTGAAAATCAACATTCCATCTTCCTTTTTTTTTTTAACGCATTTGTCTACCGCAGTACAACATCCCCCTAACTACAGCAGGGGCCCTAACTGTGAGATATTTTGGTAAAAGGCTTCATAACCTCACACTCAGTTAGATTAACCTCTACAGGAGGCAATCTCAGCCCTGGACACCAGCAGCTCTTACAACACTCAGGATGTTAAGCATGTGTTACAAGACACAGTTGTGTCCCAGAACAGCCAGAAAACCAACCACCTGCACACTCCTACCAAATGCTACCAACCTCAACATAATGAAAATTCTGTCTTTTCATCAGATGTCAAAACTATGGACTCTTTTGGTGTAGTAAGAAAAAGACGCTGGAAAAACAGCCAAAGTCTATATCCATCTGCAATGCAACGTGAACACAGCACCTGCAGCTTTTTTTAGAATCTATAAGTACACTGTATACAGACATAAACTACTAAGTGTCAGAAAGCAGAGCCAAAGACATTCTGCATAAATTAGAAATCCTTTACTTTAGAATCCATTTCCTGCTAGATTGTTAGAAAGCCAACAGTGCATCACTCACCTATGCTAGAAAACATATGGTCCAAATGCAGCACTAAAGCAACTGTCTATGTAATTTCCTTGTGTTAGGAACTTCAGTGCAAGTGCCCTGGCTCCCTATGGGGCTCCTGAGGCATCTGCAAGGCACTGCCTGACAAGCTCCCAGTGTATTTCAGGATGACTGACAGGACACAGCGGCTGCTGGAGGGCTGGCAGGGGGATGGGCATCCTTAAAGCTGTATAGTAGCACACGAGCCTGGCAAGAAAGTTTAGGGTTGAAAAGGTTTTCAACAATTAGATGGCACAAAGCATGAAATTACTTACACTTCCAGTGATTATTCTTGGAATTTCCAACACAGCAACCGTTTTGCCATGCATTCTGACTGTATGCCAACTTCAGTCTGGAGGCAATGACTCACTCTCAGACTCCTGAACTGGACAGCAAAGGGATTCATAAAGCTCTCACCCAGGAACTTGGCACCAAATTTGTTTTCTCTGTTGTTTTTTTTCTATTGTATGGTACCCTACAATGACACACAATCTATTATCCTAGCCGTTTCAGAAAATGCAAAGGCCTATTGCCTTCTAAGAAATGAAGAAAAGTTAAAACAAAGTAATCAGGATTTCTTTTTTTAGCAAGATATATATAGACAGGGCACCTGAGGATTTCCAAGATATGAAACATTGCTGAGAATACGTAACAGAATTTTTTTACTATTTGTTCTTAATTTCAGTATTTCCTATACAGCTTTATTAGTTGTTACCAGCAGAACTCTGGGAATAAAATTTGCTAGTCTTGTTGCTACAGTCAGTACAGCAAGTGCAAATCAGACTCCACAGAAGCCTCAAAAAACAATTACTGCATTTCCTTTAATCCTCTAGCTGACACAAAAGATATTCAGGATGCTAAAAGCTTCTAGCTCAGGCAAAGAAAAGTGCAGGCTGTTGTACTGCAGAGACCTCTTGTACTCTGCAGGCCAGACCATGCTCTGGAATGGAGCAGTGTCTCTGACACCTGGGAGGGACCTGCCCCATTTAACACCAGGTAGAGTCTATAAAGCACCTGCTAAATTATTTAGATTTCCAGACAAAGCTGACAGGCTACTCTATAACCATCTCAGATTTCATCATTTCTTACCACGAGCAGCAAGAAACATTATTAATGCACAGACACCAAAAAGGGGAGCCGGAAAAGGTGGCAAGATTCAGATCCATTAATAACATCTGTTCACTGAAAGTCCCTTTATTTAAACAGGCTTTGCATTTAGGTGTAGGCTGGCAATGAAGTAACTGGAAGATTTTTTAATCTTAGCCCCAAAAATTAAAACCAGAAAAACACAGCACTTCTTTTTGCATTTCCTTTCAATTCTGCCTGTGTTTACTCTTGAGCACTTTTTCAATCCACATCTGAAGAGCAGTTAAAATTCACAAGAACACAATATTCCCACCAAGTTCTTCAACACAGTTCTCAGCATAAATAATGTGATACATCATACCTTACAACCAATCTACCAAGAAAACAGCATAAGCCTAGTTCTTTATGAATATTGGAAAATCCCCATGGCAACCAATGGTTTCTGATTAACCTAGTGGCATTAAAAGGTTTAAATAAGTTTTAAAAAGAAAAAACCATACTTTTGAGGTGGGATAAAGCATCACACCTCAAAAGTTGTCTCATGAATACTTTCTTATATCTAGTGAGATGAAAATTTAAGATTTTTCCCAGGTTTACGACATTCAGAATAAACTCTCTTTTCCTTGTTTAGCAATTGTGTTTATTTTCCCTACAGTGCTGTCTGTCAAAGCACTGTTTCAAGCAGAGGGGGTGTTCCACTATCACATAAGGAAACAGAATCCCAGAGGAAAAATTAATTATTCAAGATCGGAGAGAATGCCAGTGGCAGAGCATTGGAATAAAACCATAACAACACTGAAGCACCTTACCCTTGCTTTCTTTAATTGAGGCCAAAAAGCAGGCTGAGGAAAGTAAAACATTTTCAGAAACAATTTACACTATAACTCTACAGAACATCATCTCTATTCCTTACTCCTACGTTAGGCTTACCCTGACACTAGTATTGCTTATTCCTAGGAAGGTCAGAAATCATCTCCCTTAAATGTCCTATCAGCATCCCTCCTCTGGTGAATGCACACTTCAGGCAGCTGCAGCACCAACAAATTCCAGGAGATGTTCCAGCAGCAGTGGGAATCCCACAGCCTGAGCAGCTCCACAGCCTTTGGCTTTGTACTGGCACTCTGGACTGTTTCTCAACCAACAGCTATCCAAACAATGGGTTACTGCCCTAAACCCACAGCCATGGCAAGAAACATCTTCCCACTGAAGTCTGACATGGAAACTGGGGAACCTGACAGTATCTCACTACCAGGAAACTAAATAATTTCCCTCATCAGTGGAGTTCCACTGGATATGCACCATTGTGGGTGACAGCAGAATTAAAGTAATACTGCTTAGGCCAGAAATACTTCATCTTTGTAACATTTCTTCCATGTATATTTTTGCAGGTACTGGAGTTATTGGTCTGAAAATTAGAGTTCTAATATTTAGGAAACTGAAAAAGCATTTACTTAAAAAAAACCACAAAAGAAAGTGGTGTGACATCAGATGACAGCATTTCGTTTAAAAAAAAAAAATTAATATTTTTTTAACCTATTTTAAATTCTTAAATAAAACCCCAAAATCCTCCCACCCCAAAATCCTTCCACATGAGTCTCAGTGCTATTTTCACTGCATGCAGTTTGAGCCCAGAGCAAGGACTCCTCTCTATTTAAGTGGCACACAGTTCTTACATGGTTGGCTATCTGAGTCCCTAATGATAGGTTAAGGAGGTCTGGCTCCAAGCCCTCCCTTTTGTTATCACATTTAAAGTGTTCCTATCTGTGTTCAGAACCAGAGACCCGGCTCAAATAAAGTTCAAGTTGACCTTCCACTAAAAATAGGATATTGTTCAACTCATTAAAATAATAGACAATAATAGAAATTCCATGAGGTGCTACTAAAAGATTTCAAATTTTATTTATTTTAAATACAGTTCCCCATTTCCCCTTATTGCTATTTGCTGACAGTTACCTATTACAACACTACACTCTGCTGTTTTGCCTTAAAAACGTGTCTCAACTGCAAAGAGGTAAAAAGCCAGGGTTTCTTCTCTTTGTAGAGCTGCTACTGAATTTGCCAAGAGAAGTGGTTGTTTCCTACCCATGGCCTACCCCAGGATGCTTCACCACCACGTACCATTTTATGTAACTAACTGATATAAATGTTTGTATTATTTGTTTTGTCCAGTGACCTAAACAGTGTTTTAGCATTCTTAGAACAGTATTCTTCTTCCCCACTGCTTACAGACATGCCCAAAACAACCCCAAAATTCTGGGTAGCAAATGTGACTGATACTTTATATATATAACATTGACTCTGAGATATGCATGAAAATAAGAGAGAAATGATTCTTAGGAACTGCCTCAGTCTTGATGCTGGCAAGCACCCTCAGCACATACAAAAGCACAATCTAATGAGAAGGGACAGAAAACTGTCCCTTAAGCAAAGCCACCATCCCTCCACAGCATGCCTGCAAACAGGGACAGACCCCAAGGTGCAGATGAACTCTTCCAGTGGGGTTCCCATTGCTGCACAGCACCCCATTTCCTTCACCAACTCTTTCAACCGGCTTCAAATCACACCCTGGCTCAGCAGAAACCCCTGCAGAGCTGACAGAGCACTTCTGCTGAAACAGCTTCAGAAATAAAGCCTAAGGACATTCCAGCCCCTTCTGACCTCTGCCCACAGCTCAACTCAAAACCATCTGGCTGAAGTGCAGCCATAAAGAAAAATACAACCAAACTTTGTTCCAAGGTGAATTAATTTCCCACCATTCATCAGTGGGTTTGAACCAGGAGAAAACAGTAAGAATTCATTATGATTTCCTCCTAAATGCCTGTCACGAGGCCTAATTCTTTGCAGTTGGTTATGGATGGGGCTTCACTAGGTCTGAACACAGCTCTTGTCTTCAATTTTACCTAACAGAAAAGTGTGCACATAAGGGTTTTGAAATATGCACAATGTTACACTGAATATAACAGCCCTCCTTTAGCCCTCTCTTATAATAACTTTTTTAATATATTTTGAAATTTTTTAAAAAATGGTATAAAATTATGCAGCAACTCATTATTTTCTCACTGAGGTGTGATAAACACACATTTACACAAACCTTCCTTTAATTAGGTGCAAAATCCAGCAAAGTACCAGGAGGTAAGCTAAACTTTTTTAAATAATAGCATCCATAAAACATTTTATTCTTCCTTCTCCAATATTCCAAAATGGCTTCTCATATTTGGAAAATATGCAAACACACTTCACAACTCCAGCTACTGGCTTGAAGTGATAAGACCACGACGATTAAAATATTTAGAATATTCAGATTTTTTTTTAATGTTCAGAATTTTTTTAATCATGTTTAAAAGTTCTTTTTTTTTTTTTTGGAAAGCTGGCTAAGAAACCCAGCCTTTTAATTTTTTTAACTTTTGGAGAGATTGTCTTATCAAGCAGCTACAGTTCCATTTATAGCTTCATGTACTTCCACCACCAAGAGGAAAATTGCCCACATTCTTCTTCAATCTTACCTTTTGAATCAAGACTCCAAGGAAAGGCGCTCCTAGAACAGCTCTGTGAAGAACTTCTGACGCAGCCGCACTCCAGGGGCACGGAGAGCGAGGCTGCAAAGGGTCGCCTGTCAGTCCCAGTTGGAAGAAACAAAATGGGAGGGCAGCACTCCACTGAACTGCTCCCAAAATGGCAGTGCCCGCTGCTGAAAGGAGCACCTAGAGACAGCCAAGCTCACTGCCAGCCTCGCAAACCAGGTTTGACACAGAGCTTCTAGAACCTACATCAACACCAGGGCAGGCAGTGGCAAAGCCTCCTCAGAAATCCATGAGGTTTAGGCTGAACACGAGAAGGGAAAGGGGAAGAAGGAAAGGCCACTATTGTAAATCCACAGTCAAATATAGATGCAATGTACCTCTCCTTCATTCACCTTCACAAAACACTCAAAACACCCTTCCAGATTGATAATCCCCCCTTTGTAAGACTTTCCCACCAAGGCAGCCATTTAAAAAATGGATATGAGCAAAGTTTTGCTAATCTGCTAACAGAGCATATTAGAGTACCCTGAAGTGCAGTTTACAATACACATAGAACAAGAAAACCCTCCTAAAACTCCCAAAAGGCAGAGGCTGCTCAATATTTGCATCTCTTCTGCTGGAGACTGGAGGTCTTAGATCATTCAGTCTGAACATTTGTACAATGTCAGGCTGAATTTTCATTTTGGAAAATTTCAATCAAAGCAGTTTGGCTGTTTGTAGTTGATTTAGAGGTCAAAAGGGCACAGACGTCCCAAGGCTGAGTAACCTGGCACTGCCTAAGAGCACTGGGGAGACAACAAGGAATGAGGGAAAAAACACCCAAACCTAAGGAAGGAGCACATATTGTGACTACACAGAAAAGAGGAAGGAAAAAAAATACTTGAACATACATAATAGACAGTATTGAAACAGTTGCAAGGAACGGGAAAAAAATCAATCAATCACATTTAAGCCCTGTCATGGAATGGCCAACTGACTTCAAAAGTGTCTTCTGCACTTAGAGATGCAGAGAAGGAATGCAGCAAAAAGGATTATGGATGCAAAAGCATCAAATATTATTCATATAAACTAAGCAGACTTTCCTAGATTATATTATAATTTATTATGGAGAAATGTATGTGGTATTGCCACATTAAGCTCACAATTTTATTCATAATTCATTCCTCTCATGATCATATTTGAAGCTTAAACCCTGAAAAAATCCTTTTCCACTTGCAACTCATGAATTTAGAAGATATGAACAACAGACAGTTAAGAAAGCTGCTGGAGTAAGATTTAATTTTCTTTATGAGTACTGTATTAAAACTATATCATGCAATGCAAGTATAAATCTCACCACCTGCAGTTAGTATTTCTCAGCATTTCTTAGTGCTCTCATTCACTTCATGAACATAATTTAAAAGAACAAAAACACAATTCACTTCACTGCAAAGGTCAATACAGACAAGTGGATTTATGTAAATGATCCCTATTACACTTTTCTAATCATTAGATCTTTGTAACTGCATCAGTGTTTTATTTATGAAGCAAATTGCTCTAGAGGTGAACAGCAACCCTCTTTGTTTTGATAAACCCACTAATAAGAGGTGTTGAAAATGCTCATTTTATTTGAAGTTTTTTGACCCATCATTTTGAGTTATCAAATGAGGAATGGGATTCAGCTGCTTAAGGTAAACACCTAAAACTATTTTATATACTGTAGAATCCATCAGAAAGACCCCTTAGACACCCCAGGTCTCCTGTGGACTTCAACCACCTATGCAAGGGCTGGATGTGGGGATGCTTTAAAAGGCCAAAATTGTCTAGAATGGTGCTAGACACCAATGTTCAGACACCTCTCACAACTGGAGAGGCAATTGCTTTGAATTCCTGGCACTTATTAAGAGGGATTACTTCAAAAGCTGTGGTAACTTCATGGCAGCAGTCAGAATTAGCAGGGTTTGGACAAGGTTCTTGCCATCCCAATAAAAATAAGCACCATCTTACAAAAGACCCTGAAAGCATTTTCAGATGTTGCTGAGGCAGCTGCTGGCAAGGCTGAGGAGCGTTTGTACTAATACACCAAAAATGGGGCAGCACGGGAAACTCTGCTCATTTTCCTGGCAAGATGGACGAAAGCAGAAGCCACTACACTAAAAGAGACCCCCCAAAACCCCTGTATAAAATATATTTTTGCCTTCTTACATACTCATACCATTCATGCCACAGAAGTCAGTGTGAAATGCTGAAAGTTCTGAGCAAAACGCAACCAGGTCCAAGGTACACCAGAGTATCCTGAAACACCTCTCTGAGCCACATTCTCTCCTCAGTAAGGAGGGACATCCATATCCCTCTTTGGCCCGAAATCCTCCCCAGTTTCTACACCGAAGGGGCCGTCTGCCTCGTCAGCATCCTGAGCACACAGCACACCTGCTTTCCAACACGCCCAGCTCCCCGATTCCCTCCCCTGCGCCCCTTCCCTCGTCCCTGGAGCCGGCCATGGCAACGCACCAGGGCCAGGGCTGACCTGAGGGAAAAAGAGCGGGAACCTGAGGGGACGGAGGGGGTCTGACCTGAGGGGAAAAGAACGGAACCTGAGGGGATGGAGGGGGTCTGACCTGAGGGGAACGGAACCTGAGGGGATGGAGGGGTCTGACTGAGGGGAAAAGAGCGGAATGAGGGGATGGAGGGGCGTGAGGGAAAAAGGTCGATGAGGGGAGTACCGAGGAGGGCGGGAACCTGAGGGGATGGAGGGGGTCTGACCTGAGGGGAAAAGAACGGAACCTGAGGGGATGGAGGGGGTCTGACCTGAGGGGAAAAGAACGGAACTTGAGGGGATGGAGGGGGTCTGACCTGAGGGGAAAAGGGCGGGAACCTGAGGGGATGGAGGGGGTCTGACCTGAGGGGAAAAGGGCTGGGAGGATCTCCTGGGAAAAGGGGAACCTGGGGATGGGGTTGACCTGAGGGGAAAAGAACGGAACCTGAGGGGATGGAGGGGGTCTGACCTGAGGGAAAAAGGGACCAGGGATGGAGGGTCATGAGGAACCAGAGGGGATGGAGGGGGTCTGACCTGAGGGGAAAAGGGCGGGAACCTGGGGGAATCTGACCCGAGGGGAAAAGGACGGAACCTGAGGGGCGGGTGTCTCACCTGAGGGGAAAAGGACGGAACCCGGGGTGGGGGGGAGGAGGTGTCTCACCTGACCTGAGGGGACCCGACGGGAGGCGCTGACCTGAGGGGAGGGGTCCTGACCCGAGGCTGAGGGGCGGAACAGAGGGGGTGTCTGGCCTGTGGGAGGCCGAGGTTGATCTGACTCGACGGGACGGCTGCGATCTGAGGAGGGGGCACCTGCTGCTCCTGCTCCTGCTCCTGCCCTTTCTCCTGCTCCTGTGCCTGTGCTGTCTCTGCTCCTGCTCCTGTGCCTGTCTCTGCTCCTGCCCCTGCCCCGCGGGGCGGTCCCGCCGCTCTTCCTTCGCCCTGTGACAGGTAGGTAGCTCACAGAGGGAGCCTGCGCACTAAGCCTATTTGTTGGGGTTGATTTAAAATCATTTTATGTCAGTGTTCACGTATCCTCCCTCCCGACGTGCGCTGTTTTTTCAGGTACTAGGTTGTTCCGGTCTTCCATGATTGTCCCTCCAGTTTGATTCACCACACGAGGTTCTACTTCTTTATCTTCTGCTGTAAGACTTTGGGTAGGATTTCACAGCTGTAAATGAGAGCCAGACCTATTGAGACACTTCACTTCTGGCAAACACATTTAAAATTAATCAAATAAGGTACCCATGAAAACAAAGCAAATTTTAAATCAAATACAGAATTTGTATCTGTGTCGGTGAAGACAATCCCAGTCTTGGCCAGTGATCATCCAGGTAAGGAACCTGGCCAATTCACCTTTCTCACATACCTGGATTTCATTCCCACAGAGGGCAAATGAAAAATTCCCAACTGGGGAGTGGCTAAATGTACCCCCGAATGGCAGCAGGGCATGGATAGACTGTCTGACCAGACACAGGACCTCAGACACAACCTGTACCCACCAGTAAAGATGTCATCACCTTTTCTAAAATTATTTCAATTTAGCTAGGCAAAAGAAAATGTTATAATCAGATTCTTTAACAAAATTTCACACTCCTGCAATAACTTTTGATGTAAGCCATCACTTGAAACAGTTCAGAAATAAATCTATTTTTTAGGAGGGCACATTCCAATATTCTGACTCTCCATTTGGTTTCAGTTATTATCTGTAAGTAAGCTCAGTAATTAGTAATTTCTTTCTATTTTCAGTTGTTTACACATCTGTTTTCTTCTAAGGGAAGCACTGAGTTAATATAGTTCATATTTGTACATTATTATTTAATCAACCTCGTCAGAATGATATTGAATCCCTAAGACAATTTTATACAAACAATAAATAATTTTATCTAAAGAGCTGACTCTTAAAAACAGCCTGCTTACAAAGCACTAATTCTCATTCCCACTGAGAAACCCTGCAGTATGAAATTAGTAGTTTGTGAGTTTAAATTGCAAAATTAATCATATTACCATAAGTGTCAGAAATGAAATAGCAATGACTGAAATTCCTAAACTTAGTTCTTGAGATTTACACAAATCTCAAGGTGCTCCAGATTTTGCTTCAATCTGTCTTTTGGAGTTTTCACCAGGCAGATTTTTCTCGTGTGGGAAATGTAGGCTATTCAGGTGAGAATAACCAAAGACTGAAAAGGATTATTCCTGAAGATCCCAAGGTTCTCAGGCAATTCAGCAAAAGCACACGATCACTGTGGTTCTCCACTTGCAGCCCATCAGTGACAGAAACCAGCAGCAATACAGACCTACAAAAATCAAACTTTCACCCATGAGTGCCAATACAGCACACCTCAGGTTTCTGCACAGGTACAATGCTGACAGGAGGGGTGCAAGTAGCACATCTGTAACAGTGTAACATAACCTCCCTGTGGTAGCTTGATTTGAAAAAATGGGACATTGAGCTGAAAGACCCATGGTGAATTGCCTCTAAAGCATAATTAAAGTTGGTTTTATTCTATTTGTTACTGAGTTTTAGCTTTCCTTCATTCAAGGTCTTGCAATTCAAAATGTACAAAGTATTTGATTTTGAAGAAGAAAGTATTTGAAGAATCAAAGTATTTGATTTTGAATAATTGGGAAGGTTTATTACTGTGATCTGTTTCTGAGGCATAATAACAATTAAAGTGGTCATTTATGCAGGACAGTTGCAACCAGCCAATGCTGCAAACAGATTTAAAATTTAGGCACAAATGTGACTAAGGCAACCACTAACCAAAAAGGAAATTTTCTGATGAAGGTTTTTTTTTTCATAACTGACCACGATCTGATTTCATTTCTAAAGCTTCTGCTGATCTGGAGGTACTAACACAAGCTGCACCCCCTGATGCTACCCAATGTCATAATCCCTCTTTGTAGTGACAATGTGGAAAATAGCCTGTAAAACTCAGCAAAATAACAGGTTTTAATCACAACTATTTAAAACAGGCTGCAGATATTGTTTTTATGGGCAGGAAAAACTCCAACAAACTGGAAAATAATGATTAAATGAAAAATAAACAAAGAGTCATGTAATTTAAGATTTGAAGCATACAAAAGGTGAGTAAATCAGGGTCTCCATACCAATATCTGTGCTCAGAACGAGGACAAAAATCAAGCAATGCAGAATGGGAGCCAGAAGCCTATTTTACTTTCACACAGGTGGAAAGAATATTACTCTTTGTGGTGTTGCAGATGCATTATGAAAGCCAAGTCTCATTAATAAACCTACCATGAGGGTGGTTTTGGCCCAGAGTAGCATTTTCCTATGATATTCAGTGTAGTTGGATTTTGAATGCATATCCATTTAGCTTATGTTTTCATAAAAATGTAGGAGATGTGTGGATAAACCATTTGCAAACAGGAACATTCTTTTTGTTTAAAACCCAGTAAATCTGATAAAGATGTATTAAAGAAAAAGGTTCCAATCCAGTAGCACACACATGCCCAAATTTGCTAAGATTATTGATTAAAAATAAGAATGCAACAAAACATTTGGCTGCATTGACACCTAAAACAACAGTGAAATAATTTGATAATCTTGTGGCACTGAACCTGTAATTTCATTAAAATTTAAGTAGAACTAATAGCATTTTTCCAAAAATGATCTATTACTGAACATTCGAGAGGATTAGAGGCAAAAGCAGATTCTACAGTCTGTCAACTTTAAGAGCCACATTTTCAATAGTAAAATTAAAGCTTTGGGATAAAATTGTATGCCTTTTTTTGGATATGCATGGATGTTCAGACACCTTAATTAATATTTAGCTGCATGAGCAGGATTAGCAAACTCTCCATGTCTACTCACACCCTTGTGGTGACAGATGTCCTGCTGCCTTCATTCCAAATGTGCTGTAAGTGAGGTGATCAAGCAGCTGTGAGCAGAGCCAGAGGCACAGGGAGCTGCAGCCCAGTTTGCCTCCCCTGCATGGAGTCAGGAGCAGCAGCACCTCCTCAGCACTCCCTTGCCAGCAGCCTCAAATCCTTGAGAAGAAAGGGCCAGCACCAGGACACTGGCTTACCTAACCAGCAGACATTTCTTCTTGTTCTTCTAGATAATGTTTATAAAAAATACCAATATTAATTGGGATACCAACTAATTCCATGGAAGCTGCCCAGCAGCCATTTTATCTCAACAGATTTTGTCATTGTTGGCAAACAAACGAGGAAAAGTTCAACGTGTCCTAACTAAAGGAGTGAAGCCACTTTTGATTCTCTACCTGAAACTCGTCCCCAGATCCGTTCTTAGGCGTTCACAGAATGTGACATTTTAGCCATACAGAATTTTCCATAGTAAATTCTTACTTTCATTGTCTGCACGGTTGCAGTTTTGTTAAATGATCTACAAAGCTAACAGACAGAGCAGGAGGAATATAGAAGAAATACTCTTCAGTGTGCAGCATTAGTTTTCTTAGTGTTATGTGTTTCTTCAGGGAGAAAACACGAAATTCTGTAGTCTTGTGGTGCAAGCATTACGTGTAAAACACAATTTGTGTTGGAGTCATTATTTCATTCAGATTCTTCAAGGGAGATGTAAAATTTACTCCTGAATATTCAAAGTTACACATAAGCACAAAGTTGCTGTTCTGCCAACACTGCTGTAAATACTTGTTAGCTTAGGCAGAATCTCACCTATTTTTTCTGTTGCAAGCATCATAGAGTTCTAACAGGAAGAAATGTTCAAACTATTGAATTTTTAAAGCGGACAGAGATTGATTAAATAAAAGGGCCCAGAGCAGGTGGTGGAGAAGGGATGGAACAAGCATTACAAAACTGACATTGCACTTAAAGTCAACTAAGACAAGAAACCTGAAGGACTGAAGTGCTTGGGGCTCAGTCCCTGTATTTCTTAAGAATCCACTTGTGCATTTTTGATACTGGTTGGTTAATCTGTCCATGTCCTATTGAAGATTTTTCAGTATCTATCCTTGCTACCTGAAGAAATTAAAAACATGAGAAATATAGGCAATTCTATCCTAGCACCATTATTTTATACAACAGACCCAAACCAGACTTTTTTCTGTTACCTGTTCCAATGTCGAGACCTTGCTACCTTTAGGCGATTCAGAAATAAAACTTGTGAGATTCCTAGGGGAGATAAATTCATGTTCAAAGGACACTCAGTCCAGTGGCGCTGTGCATGTGTCCCTCGCCCTTCTGTCAGCGCTGCCGGGCAGGGCTGGGCACCCCGAGGAGCTGGAGGCTGCTCCTTGTGCGCGCTCCCTGCTCTGCGGCTGCAGCTTGCGCGGGCGGCGCTGGAGGTCACTGCAGCTCTGCTGGGAACCAGAGATCCTCCAGAGACACCCAGCGGAGCTGCCTGAGGAGCTCTCGCTGCGCCCGAACAGCGCTCAGCCGCCTCCGGTTTATTCTGACTGACTGAAATCGCACCTTTCGTCTCAGTCCTATGCGTGAACACAAAGCACTGGGTATTTGTGTAAGACGCCAATCACTTGGTTTTAAAATTTTAAAAGTTTAATAGTAATAAAATGGTTATAAAAATAGTAATACAATTAGAGTAATAATAATTTGGACAATTTGAATTAGGACAATATGAGACAATAGAAACAAAGAGTTATGGACGTCTGGGTACCTTTTCTGGGCAGCATAAACCCGAAAAGGGACCCACGTTAACAGAGGATTAACCCTTAAAAGCACCAGCCTGTTGCATATTCCTACACCTCATACATGATGCATAAATTCCATTGAAGCACAGGATTCTGTCTGGTCATGTCAACTTCTTCCTCATAATACTAACGGCGTTATTCTGCCTGAGCGAGGCAGGAAGAAGCTCGTTTCTCCTGATAATGGAGCAATAAATTCTCTTTCTCTGAAAGATTTGGGTGTCCTGTGGCTGCTATCTCAGTGTGAGTCCTTTCTTTAGAAAAAAAAAAAAAGTATCCTACATAGCATAGTTTCTATTTTAACACCATGTTATAACCTAAAACTATATTTACCACACTATTTAAGAGAATTAATACAGCATTACTTTCTAACACAACACATATAATATTCATTTGAATATTTGCAAAAAGCCAATCATAAAATACGCATTTTTCACATTGTTTAAAGAAAAAAAAAAGTAAGTTTCTTCTTAGTTCTGCTAGGAAAGAAAGGCTCCTAAATTCCGAACACTGGAGTCAGACATTGAGCCAGAAGGAGCCCTGAGTCTGTCCAGGCTTCAGTGCCTCGGGATGTCCCGTGTGTGGTTTCAGCGCGGTCACTGCAGCCCGGCAGAAGCCCAGGGGGCTCTCGGCTTCCACCTTCGGCAGGGCGGGATGGAGAGCACCGGCCGGGGCTGGAGCGTTCCCGCAGCCGATGGGCCGCTCCCGTGTCGGCCTTGCCGGCGTTTCCGGGCGGGAATTCCAGCGGCGCTCCGGAGAGCCCGGGCCGGAGCCGCGTTTGCTCGGCAGCAAACCCCATCGGACGGACAGACAGACAGACAGCATCCCTTCCTGCCCGCCTGCCTGCCTGCCTTTAACACCTTGCAGCGGCTCCGTCGGGCTGCGCTGGCCGCGCCGCTGCCCCTCGCTGCGAGGAGCACAGGAACACCCGGCGCTGGCTGACGTCCGTCTGTCCTCCCGTTCCCGGGCAGGTCACAGAGAAAAGGCCCAACAGGCGATTTTCATTCGCCTATTTAAAAACCGTGACTAATTCAGCAATATTTTCGGTGCTGAGGCAAGTTAAAACAATTATAAAGAATGCTTCTAGATCAATAACTCGTTAAACAAAAAAAAAAAAAAAAAAAGAGAATGGGAAGTCGCCAATATCACTCCAGCTACTTATAATAATAAAACAAAAGCTCTGAGTATAGAAATTAAAAATCAGAAAAAATTATTATTTTTACCCATTGCAACACAGGCAGAAAGTCAAATGAAATTTAATTTTAATTGTACTACTGCTGGCATAATAAACTGTTGCTAGCATAAAAAAATTATCTACAGCGAATTAAATTACATATAAAGGTCGTATGATAGAGACCTTTCGAAATTTTGTAATAGATTTTGCAATAATTGAAAGAAAAGTACAACCAGGAAAAACATTAAGGCCACAGAAAGCTAATGCAGCGCCTAATGGCTGCTGTCTATCAGCAGTTCGTGGCTGCCTCCTCCCTGCCAGGCTCAGGTTCCATTCGCAGGAGCGGGCGCGGCCTCTCTCCCTCAGGCCGAGACTCTCGCTGCGCTTTGGGATCTGTTCCTCCGGCGCCGCTCCTGCCGAGCCGCGGCCGCCATTGCTGCGGGGGTGGGACCAATGGCGTCCATTGGCTGCGCAGGCTGGGGGCGGAGCCTGAGGCGGGCGGAACGCCCTATAAGGGTGCAGCTCGGGAGCGCGCAGTAACAACAGCAGCGATGGCCGAGTGGTTAAGGCGTTGGACTTGAAATCCAATGGGGTCTCCCCGCGCAGGTTCGAACCCTGCTCGCTGCGGCCCGGAGGGGCTTCCATTTTTTCGTTCCTCCCATTCCCTGCTGGGTGCCCTTTTACTGCTCTCGGCTCCTCTCCGGCAGCGGCACCGCCCAGAGCGATGGGCTGGGATAACGGCACAGAGCGGGCAGGTCCCGCACAGCCATCATCCGCTCCTGCGGGTGGTCCCGGAGCACCGGCAGGGCCGCATCAGCCAGCCCGGGAACATCGGCCGTGAGGGAGCCCCCACAGCCTCCCCAGGCAGGC
Source organism: Camarhynchus parvulus (assembly GCF_901933205.1). NCBI lineage: Eukaryota > Metazoa > Chordata > Aves > Passeriformes > Thraupidae > Camarhynchus > Camarhynchus parvulus. The sequence goes on along the minus strand of NC_044576.1, from coordinate 1,498,898 downwards.
TGGGCCGCTGCTCGGGCACTGCACGGCGGAGAAGCACGTTCAGGTGGCACTTCCTGGTCACTGCCTCTTGTCCCATTGCTGGGCACCACCGAGCAGAGCCCGGCTCCACATTCCTGACACCCCCCTTGGATATTTATACACAGTAAGGAGGTTCCCTCTCAGTCATCTCTTTGAAACACTGAGTAGGCCCAGCTCCCTCAGCCTTTCCTCATGACAGATGTTCCAGTGCCCCCATCATCCTTGCTGCCCTGTGATATTTATCCTAGTGCAGCTCTTCAGGCCGTGCCCACCCGCTCCTCCCCTGGCCCTGCCAGAAGGAACAGCAGTGCCAAAGCTGCAGCAGGGCCCAGGGCAAGGTTCTGGCATTGCACCTTGCAAGCAGTGGCAAGAGGCCTTGATGGAGGTGAGAGAACAGAGGTTTGGTGCTCTTTCAACAGCTCAGCTTGCAGGCCCTGCACACAGGACACACAGCATCCAGCTGCAAAGCTCAGCATTCATCCAATGCCTAAGACACAAACAGTGCCCTGATTCACCCAAAGGTCTATTGCTCTGCCCCCACGTCCTACAGCTGATACAAAATAAATTAAATCTTGCCAGCAGAAGGCTTCTCTATAAGGAATGGAGTTGCTCCATAAAACCTTGCCTTTCCTGCAGGAAGCTGGTCTGATTCCTCCTGGACCTCCAGGGAGGGGGGCCCTCGATCCTCTTTTCCTGCCTTTTATGACCTTCTGCACATGCATGATGCATGTACACACACAGTATGGCGTTGACAGGGGAAAACAGGACAGAAGTTATTATGCCATTAATAACCAGGGAAAACAAACCAAGGCAGCATTCCCCAGCCGTCCATGATTGGCTTAAACTGAGCTCTCACCCTCCAGGTGTGTCACTCTCCTCTACGTGTGGCCCCAGCACCAAGGAAGGGGAGGGCTGCCAACCCTGCGGCAGCAGGGGGAGCGTGTGCACCGGGCTGCAACCAAACCCCGGCACGAACGAGAGATCATCATCATCTGCCCGTCTGACAGTGACACAGCCCAGCAACCTGCGGAGTGGCTTTATCTTCTGCTGTGTAATTTCATCAGCTTTACAACAGCCTCACTGCTTACACTTTCATATCCTGAAATGGGAGATGAGCCTGCTGGGAAGGTAAGATAGCAATGCTGATGCTCAGGAAATTAAAGATACACAGTATCTCTTTTAATAATCAGGATACTTGCTTCTATTACAGAACATATGAACTGCCTTTGTTAAAAATCTCATTTAAAGAGGAAAACAAACAGTCAAGAAACGACCTTACCTATAATTCAGCATTACTCAGCCTGAGATTTTAAGTCATGTACTGTCTGTGTTTATTGTCTGAATAACTCTTACATTGTCACTTGGCAAATGTTGGCAAAGCAACTTCTCAAATACTGGCAAAACACAAAGGTTGAGGATGTTTTAGTTCTTGACAATCTTGTATATTCTACAGTTGCACAAGTATAACAGCAGCAAATAAAGATATAATAATTTTATATCATCCCAGAATCCCCCCATGCTATTCAGTTTCACTGTAAATAACTGGCTAAGTAGTTGCTTAATTTCTGTTTAAAAATAGTTCAAAGGCCTGGGAACACAGCATTGAAGAACATTCCCTATACTCTGTATTTTATCATCATCCACCTGCACCCCATCTGCTGTCTCATAACTTCACATGAAAACTCCTCAGCCTTCACAAGTCCAGTGAGGGCTGGGTTTTATCAACACTTTTGTCTGGACTCCAGAGGATCTGGGCTCACCTCACAAACAAACTCTGTTTGTTTTCATACCAAATCATTCAGAGCTGTAACACAGCACAGTAAATCAGAGCCCTCACATACCCCCAAACAATCAGGACCCTTTACTGCCCACCTAAGCAACTCCCAAGGGGAGCTCAAAAAGAAAACAGGAGCTTACCATGTCTCCAGAGGGCTGCCCTCCTCCAGCTTGAAACTCCTAGGCCCTAATCTAATAAACAGTGTCTGGGCTTGCTGTTCCCCACCCCCTTTGCCACTGTCTCCGCTTTGCAAAGAGAGTTAAAGATCTCAGTGGGCCCCTGAAAACCACGAACCTCTGACTGTGCTGCCTCAATCACACCTTCACAGAGCCTGAGATCCACCACAAGCCCTGCCCCAGTTAAAGCTCCAGTGCGTGAATTAGGGTTGGTGCTCACCAGTGCAGGGGCCAGAGCACCCCAGAACTGCTGCTGGAATGTCAGCTGGGACATTCACTGGATCTTTTCACACCACTAGCAAAAAGCTTCTAAAAGTGCTGTATATTTAAAGAAGCAGATAAGCAGTTTCTGCTTGGGGTGTAGACCCTGAATGATCTAACACTGACTAAGCTGTCAGGTGCTTTCTCTACTTTCTAACATAAGGGACAACTGGACAGCCCACTCACTTGTTACTGGCCAACAGGTCAGTCCCACCTGGTTCTGGGGAATCAAAAGCAGAGCAGGGTGCACAGGCTCCTCTTGTTTTCCAATCCATCTGACTTTGCTGTGCTAGGAATAGATTCATTCAACTCAGGAAATACAGAAAAATGGATCATTTCAAGATTAACATGTACAGAAATGGAAAAAAGGAAGTCTGTGTCGGTGGCACTGGTGTACTGGAGCACCAGTTAGAACCTGCCCTCCTCATGAGGGCAAGTACAAATTACAGGGCCGATCTTGAGCAGGTTGTTGCAAAACCCAACTTTTGCCACAAGCTTTTACTGGGCTAAGAGCCTTCCAAACGTCTGCAGTTATTCATTGAGAACAAACATCCAAAGGTTCTTTGCCAAAACCAACCACGCAATAATTGGCTAATAATGACATCACTTTTAATGACACAAACTATTAGTTTGCTGTTCAAAGGTCTATTGTGTGTTCACTTCTCAAAGGAAACCAGCTCGTTAGGTGCTAAATCATCCATCCAACTACTCCCTTGTACCTTCAGCGGCAAGTTAAATGGGCAGGGGAGAATCTGGGCTGCCATCTGATTCAAAGTGCTCCAGCTGGCTGCACTCCCAGCTTTTTGTTGGAGGGAAAATTGTTCCCTATTACTTAGTATCCTTCACATACAGTAAGAGTTTCTTTCTTCTGTTACAATTATTTGACATTCTATAAAATGGACCAAAGTCCTTCCTGAGCAAATACCTTTGTATGAAGTAAAGCAGCAAATGCACCAGAAAAAACCAAACCAGATACATTTAACAAATGTTCCAGAGAATTATTAATCTCATAATGTTTGCAGCTGCAAAATATGCAAGGGAAAGCATGTAAAATGAAAGATGATGTGCTATAGAAGTGGCTCTGGGTATCAATGCCATCCAGCCTAGGCCAGCGTGGCTGCAGCAGCACAGCTCCAGCACTCAGGCTGCACCAGCTGGGAGCAGCAGCAGCAGCAGCAGCAGCGGCACGGGGGCAGCCCCAGGGGAGCGCTGGCTGCAGGGCACAGGTGCCCACCAGCTCAGGGAGATCCCCCTGTTCCTGGGTTCCAGCAACAGCACCTGGGGCACAGCAAGTGGCAAACAGGCCCCAGGCAGGGGGGCACAGTAACCCAGGCAGCACAGCACGGCCCAGACACACACACCCCTCCAGGGAGAGACAGACAGACAGACAGACAGCAGATTGTTCCCATGTGGGCACAACGCTGCACTCGCCAGGTTGCTCTTTCCATTGCACTGCCTGCGATTCCCAACTGGACTCTTAAGCTTTTACGCACTAAGATGACAAATAACAAGAAATTCCAAAGGAATCTCTGTGGTGGGTGGAGGATTTAATTTAAAAGATGAAAGAAACCCCTTTTCTGTATGCATGAAGTTTTATTTGCTGCTGATGGAATTATCTGCCTGCACAAAACCACAATGTCAATACCTGACATATTAGCCAAGTTTGCAAAGAAGAAAACAAACACAAAATAAATAAACAACAATGTAGAATTTGAAAAGTTGCCCAAAATATCAAAAACTGTCATGTGAGATTTTGTACACATTAACGCTGACTAGTCTGATGTTTCATTCCTCACTGCACAAAGCCCTGGTAAAACCAAGTCTAGCACACCTGAGCAGGGAGGGGAATTGCTCTGAAGCCACGGGACAATGCTGGCACACATACACAGAGGATCAGTCTTCCACCAATACGTCTTAAGACAAAAATTGCTATCTGGAGAATTAAAGTTCTGCAACTGCCTTCCAAAACAAACAGCTGGTGCAAAAAGTGTTCTCGTTAAGGTAGAAGACAAGTGATTTTTAGGAGTGCTTGATCTGACACAGAGACCTTGGATAACAAGAACGTTCTTATTTCATCTATAACACAAGATCACAACTCTCCTACAAGTTAAGTTTGTAATGAGTACATCATAAATCACTGCAGCGAGTACAATGCAATGGAGAAGTGAAGCAGAGCACAGAGTTAAGAGATAAGCACAGCTCTGTTTACAGTTCATTGTCGTAAAGCTTTTGGAAGATCCTCCCGAGTAGGATACCCTGGAGCCCAGTGTTCTACTGAGAGTAGGTTTTTTATAACATCACACTATTGAAAGAAATATTAATCACTACACAATATTTGAGAATATAAGAAACAATATACAAGATGTTAGATAACTTCACAACATCACTTTATAGTAATACTGAAAAGGTTATTGAACAGAAACATCTCCATCTATAAGGCTCACAGCACGTGTGATAAATCAGTATTTAGACATTGACTAGAACAACACATTTCAATAAAGAATACAAAATACAAATAACTTATAACTGCTGTTAAAAAGCCCAAAGGGAACGCTGAAGAGATGATCTCTTGCTCCTGTGTGTTTCTCATTTTAGATCTCGTAGTTTCTGAATTTCCTCAGAAGGTCTGATGGAGCATCACCTGACCAGCGGAAACGCAAGTGCCAGTAATTCCCCTCTGAAAATCCCGAGGGGAAAAAAGAGAAAGACAATTAAATTACTATAAACATGCATAAAATTTAATTTTCTGAAACAGTACTTGATGGTCTTCCCAGAAAGAAGTAAACAGAAAAGTGCTCTTGACTAGCAGGGACAAACAGAGCACTGAGTTCTTGGCAGGCTGGAACAAGAACCAAACACCAACCTTCACCAGAGCTCAGCTGGGAAGGTCCCAAAGGAGAACAGCAAGGACCTTTTCATACTAAAATGTGACCTTCCTTTTACAGCAAACTGAATCCTGTGAGCAGAATTAGTGTTCAAATCTGTTGTTTGAGCTGAAATAGCCATGTAGGTGGCAGTCCAGAATCCATCCAGGCCAGTGACTGTCACTGTCATGTTTTCTGGAAAAATCCCTTCGCCAGGATTTCTTCACCTGGGAAGCTGAGAAGCCTTAGAGAAAAATGAAAACAAGAATTATCTGATTGCTTCTCCCTCTTTTGCTGCTTTGGAATGTGGTCTGGACATTGTTTACCAACTGGTAATTTTTTGATTGGTTTCATGTGAATTGTTTTGACTCATTGACCAATCACAGTCTGGCTGTGTCGGGACTCTGGAGAGAGTCACGAGTTTTTCATTATTAACTTGTTAAGCCTTCTGTCTGTATCCTTTCTCTATTCTTTAGTATAGTTTTAGTATAGTATTCTTTAATATCATATAATACCATAAAATAATAAATTAGTCTTCTAAGAACATGGAGTCAGATTCATCATTTCCTTCTTCCTCTGTCTGGGGACCCCAAAAATATCACAAGTGACAGGAACAGACAATGCCACGGTTTCAAAGTGGAACCCAATATATCAATTTTTGCTGGATCAAAACAAAAACATTATCAACATCCTAACATGGGGTATAAACACTGAAGTGCACACACCCCCTGTCAAATATATTATAACATTAACATTTATTCATGTGAATATATGCCACTGGATAAATGAAGTAGGCACTTGATGAGTTTGATGGTTTTTTTCCATTCAAATATCTGGAAATTAAATTAAAACTTAAAAAAATAAAAAACTTGAGAAAGAAGATGCCTGAAAAGAAAATTCACCATTATAAGGAACAAGATGATGTTTACTTCAGAATTTTCCTGTTCTACAAAAGATACAGCGATGATTTAATTACAAAAAAAAAAAACCAAAAAGAAGTTATAGAGCATAATTTTTCAAAGTTTTCAGTTAGGCCTGGTATACACTTCCATGTAGAATTTTCTTATCAATTTTGTGCATTCCGCAAATGTTTGGGATTACATTAGGTTTTGCTACCCTCATAGTGGACCCTAATTTGCTGTTTGATTTTGTTTAACAATAGCTCTGTGCTACCATGGGCTAGGATTATGAAACTGCTGAAGGATCAGGCAGCACAGAGGGTGCCCATGGTGCTAAGGAGGCTTTGGTCAGGTACAGTGACCTAAAGCACAGCCAGGAAATGCTGACTGCCAGGGGACACTTTTGAAACACACATTTATTCTGATGCAAACACTACTTAGAAAAAACAAAACTGTTTGAATATAAAAGAAGCCTTCAAGTCTCAAATTTTAGCTTTCATTAACTCATCAGATGAAAACTGTGCAAAAGCACTGAATAATGGATTAAAAAAACCCCAAACTTAAATATTTTAATTAACAGTTCTAAAATTTATTTTTTAAAGTCACTGAAAATAACTGCTCTTTTTACTTTGCATTTTTATATATCAGAAAAACTAGACTTTCCATTTTGGCTGAAGCATTTTTTTTCTCCTTCTCCAGTTGCAGCTTTTACTAGCAAACAAACAAGGAAACTTGGGATAGGGAGGAAGGAACATCTGAAAACTTCAAAATTAAATAAATAATCAAAAGCATAAAACCCAAACCAAAATCCCAACCCAAAACCACATTTAAAAAGCTAGAAGTTCAACACACTGTTCTGGAGAAGACTTTCTCACGACTGAAAGCCCCCATTTCAGGCCAATCCCTGGATACTGCAATTTTCTGTAACTGCTGTTTTCACTTACTTGGGGAGTCTGGAATCTTTGAAGATTGTGGTTTCACATCAGGGATTGCAACATCTTCTTGTTCCCTGCTCCCTTCCAACAATCCCTCGCCACTGCTTTCCATCTGTTGGGCCCACATCTCATTGGTTATGTTGTTGGTATCACCAAAGTCAGGAGCTTCCAGCATCTGGTCCTTCTTACTTTGGACAGCCCAGTGCATTGACTAAAGGAATGCAAACAGAACAAAGAACTAAGCCCTGTGCTTTAAGGGTTTTAAATGACTTTTTCTTTTTTATATTGCTGCAATAAATGGTTAAACAGAACACATTGAGAAGCCTGCAGGTCAATGGGATGGGGGAAAGTATGGTTACATGTCACAAACAGCACTGGAGAGGACACTTTATGGCAGATGGGGGTGAAGAACAAAATGTACACCAGAATTTTAAGGGCCTTTTGTCCAGTTCCTTCTGTCATGAATTCAGACTTTTTTTAAGAGGGCTTGAGTGACTTCAGAAATGTTCATTTTCAAAGCTGTCTTTAACTCCAGAGTACCTTTTGAAGGCAAGGTAATTTTAAAATATTTAATATTAAAGTCTGTGGAATAACATCTGTTTGGAACTAAACTAGGCTTAACTGGATATTTCCACCAAACATTTAAGCTCAGGCATAATGCTGTAGTTGAAATGTCTCAAACTTTTATCCTAAGCAGAATTGAGATGGGAAACTTTTATTCACCTGCCTTAAAATATGACCATGTAGCCCAATGCAATATTATGGAATGGAGCTCTACCAGGGGCATGCTTTCAAATCTTCTCAATAGCAAAATCAGGAAGGAAATCACCCAAAAAAATCCTGCCTCTGTCCCAGATGACCCCACCAGCCCCTCAGGGCCCCTCCAAAGCTCCGTGGGAAGCCCAGGGTTCTAAGGAACTACTCCCTGGATTTTTTCAATGACATCTTTATTTAATCAGACAACATGAAAACCTATCTGATAAGTAATATACCAAGAGGAGAACATATTAGAAAAAGATCCCAGCTTTAACTGAACTTTGAAAATAAATAAAAGTTTCCTACAAAAGCAAAGTGAGCTGAAGCATTTGAAAACAACCCTCAAGTTACTTAAACTTCTTATAAAAGGAGCAACTTGGTCAATTCACTCTAAAACGACTGGCCTAACACCCTTCCATGAATGGGCTCCTGAAGTGCTCCAATTTTCCCTGAATTTTCTTAACATCTTGTCCTAGGTTGACTAGATGATGCTTTTATCCCCAATAGTCTGTTCTGTTTATGCTGAATAATAATTTTTGCACCTTTAAGACGTGTTCCAGAGAGTGAAGGGGGGAGAGAAGAAGCAGCAGTTTGTTTTCAGACACTGCACTCACTCCTCCACATTCCTGCTCCTGGACTGTGCTGTCTGCGGATGGACAGACAGCGGGACAGAGCTCTCCTTTGCTTTTAGTTAGTTTAGCTAGCTGAAGCAAAGAAGTTCCCTGGACTGTGGGGGTTTTTCCTTTTTTTTTTTGGCCCTGTTTAACCTGCACTGAACACCCAGAAGAGCACTGGCAGCTGCATCTGTGGCCACTGGGCCAGGCCTGGCCTGCGACATTTCCAGCACTGAGGGACTGATCAGAGACTGAGTGAGCTGAGCTGCAACCCGGGGAGGGACTTTCTCAGTTTGTCATTTCTTTTGGAGCAACAAGGGGCTTTAATGTTTAATATTGTTTCGGTTTCATTGTTTAATAAACAGGTTTTTTCCATTTGTCTCCAAGGAGGTAGTTTCTCCCGGACCGGTTGTGGGGAGGGGCCGATTGAATCTGCTTTCCTAGAGGAGCCCTTTGGGGATTCTCTCCCAAATCTGCCCTGAACCGGGACACATCCACAGCGCAGGAACGTGTCTGCACCATCCCCACGGCCAGAGCCTGGCGCTGCAGCAGAAGGCAGAGCTGTAACGCATCCCCGCAGCACGGACCGTCCTGACGGAGCTGCTCAGCGCCTCCCAGTGCCGGAACGGGACGGGGACTCGGCTCCGGCGCCAGTGATCGTAGCGCGCCCGCCGCTCCGCGTTGGTCAGCGTCTCCTTGGCCTGCTGCAGCCGCTGGAAGTCCTCCACTGCCACACAGACAAAAAGCACACTAAGGACAAGACGTGCTTGGCAAATACAGGAACTCAGATGCAAAAAGGGGCCTGCCAGCAATGGCTCAGAGCAAAGGAGAGGAGAAGGCAGAAGGGCAGAAGGAGAAGGGAGGTGGTTCTGGGTCCAGCTTGCACAGCTCTGGCTGGCTTTAGGATCACAGCCCCTTTGGTGGGCTGATACCCCTGCAAATCAGGACTGAAATGTTCCTTTGTCTACCAGCTTCAAAAGCTCCTAAACTTAAGGTGAGAGAAACTTACAGAGCGCACAGGTAAAAGGCACAATCAGCCCCTGCAGACCACCTTAAAAAGGGAAATTAGAGCAGCTCTGTTAGAAGGAACACAGTGAGATCTGCAGCAGCACAGGAGTCAGAGCACAGCACAGCAACAAGAACCATGAGCAGCAAGAAAAACAGATGAACAGGAACTGACAGACAAGAATAATCTAAATATAGTTCAGATTAATTAACTCGTGCATTTTATTAGGTGTATTTTCCACGTATGCTAAAATGTTATCCAGACTGAATGAGTAAGAACTCTCATTTTTCCCCACAGGGTAATTTTTCATGGAACGGTTACTAAGGATGCAGCTGCTTGTTACTATTTGTGGAAGGGTTATAAAGATTTAGACTTTATCTATGACTCACCTATGTAACAGTGATCTATTATTATTACTATTATTCATTTATTCCAGTTTACAAATTAGAGAGAGTTCTTTTGAAATACACTGCACCCAAACACTAATCAAAATTGATAACAATAAATCAAACAAGAGAAAACAGGCTGAGGGAACAATTGTACTAGGTTTTCTTATTCTAATATTACTAGGTTTTCTTATTCTAATGTTACTAGTTTTCAACAAATAAAAGGTCCACTTTAATTACTCTTTATTAACCTTAGGCTGATGAAATAAAACATAAAGTAAACTCTCACTAGTACTGTAAAAAGGTATTTAAAGTAAATGAGGCATGTTCAGGTAAAGAGAGAGTATAACATTTCTTTGTGCCAAGCAAAGCTGCTCTGATATTTGGCACTTGGCTGCTCTTTTTTGTACCCCAGCCTTGGTGAGCTCTGCCCAGGGCTCTCTGTGGCTTTGAATGGCCAAAGATTGGCTCCAAAGGACTCAGGTGCTGCTCAGCCCTCCCAGCTCTGAGGAGCTGCCCCCTCTCATCAACACAAACATCAGCTGCTGCTCTGCAAACAGAGGCTCCTCGTGGGGCTGCCTTCTCTTCCCTTCCAGCCATTAAATTACATTAAAAGAAAATAAAGCCCATTTATGTGTTCCTCACAGGCTTGTTCCTGGCAGTAAATTAACTGATTGATGCAAGTGTGGCTCTTGAGGGCCACTGAGCACGGAAATGCACCAATCCTCAGGTCTAGGAAGGGACACACTGCAGAAATAAATTCTGTATCAAAAGATGATCTACTGTAGAAAGAAAAAAGATTCAAGGTCCTAGAAATAAAAAAAATCCAACAAGTGTCTTCCTTCACTATCACAAAGGAGCGTGCAAGTCTTAGAAAGAATATCACAAGCTTGCTATTTAAATAGAACGTGCTCAATGCACACAATGATTAAAATATACTGGGGGAAATAAAGTTTTAAGGCTGAATTTTTTATCTTGCCATGCTAATAGAAGAAAAAAATCAATTGCTTTTACACAGGAAAGAATACATACCTGCTTTGGGGTTTCCAGGATGCTTGTCAGGATGGCATTCAAGGGCTTTAATCTTATATTCAGCAAGAATCTGTTCGACCTAAACAAAATATTGAGACAAAGTGAGTAAATACAGAAAAAATTTACAAATTTTCTTTTTGAAAGAGGCTGGGAGAAACAACGAGGAATGCTGAAAGATTTTGTCCCATTCAATTTTACAAGCTTCAGTGCAAGCAAAGTAGGTAACAACAACCATCTGCCAGCGACACTGCTTATTTAATCTCATTTCCATGCACTCAGTCTTGTTTTTGTGAGGCTCAGTCATCCAGCATGGCTTGAGAAAAATGTGCAAAGACATTTGACCACAGAGGCAAAATGCATCCCTTCTGTTGCTCTTGACTTTGTTTAATCAACTCCATCTTTCAACAGTCTCATAGCAGGAAGCAAAGGCTCTCTGCATTGCTGAAGATCAATTTGTATGTTTGGGTGGCTTCCTCCACATCCTCTTCATAGGAAATTCAGCCAGCACCCCATGAGGTTTCCATCTTGGACACCACAAGATAACTCACTCCATAAGCAGTAGTACATATTCTTTCTTCAAGCTAATTTTCCTTGCAAAAAGGTTGGCTTGGAGTAGAATAGATTTGTCATCAACATTAGAATATTGGCATGTATTAGTTTATCAGTTAATTGCAAATTCCCACTGTTTGTTATAGCATAAAGGATTACAACCACTGGAAAAACTAGCACATGTGGAGCCACGAAGCCCCTGGAGTGGGCATCAGCTTAGATTTTCAAATGTTTAGCGCTTTTCCAAGTATCTTGCTGGTTCTTATAATTCAGAAGCCAAAACTTCTTTATATCATTCCAGTTGAGTTTAAGCTTTCACAATTCACCCTAAGGAATCAAAAATTACCATTCTTTCCCATACTACAAAGGCTCTTCATACAAATTCATCATTTGTCCAACCATAAAAGCCACATACAATTTAAATTATTTACTTCAAAGTTGTCTCATAGCATTTTTTATTTAGAAAAAAATTACAGTTTACTCAACTAGCTGGACAAATCTTGTTGGCATATTCTGGGAAAAAAATGTGATCTGCAGTAGTATCTTGAGAATTCTACACTTTTCACTCTGCTCAGAAGCTCCTTCCAGAGGGACAGATGTAATGTGGTGTATCTGCAGTCAGTAAGACACTTTAAAACAGTGTACAGAGAACTTGGTGAGACTGGTTACTGTATAGCCAGCTATCATCTCAAACACTTAGTTACTTAAAGGGGAACTTTAAAGTTAAAATGTGTGCAGAGGGTTAAAATTTAGCAGAAGGGCAACATGGAAGTTTTCAGCTTAAAAAAAATCAATAGAAAAGTTTACAGGAAGTTTATAGAACATACACAAAATTAATATAAAATATATAGTGAGGTGTTTTACCAAGACAGACATCCAACACCCACTATACAAAACCAGCATTGTTCTTGAAGAAGGATGGAGATTAAATCTCCCCTCTTCCTGTCACATCTGAAGATGAAGTAGGTGTCTGTGAGCTCAATTCTACCCGAAGCCACGAATGAACTTGGTTTGTGTTTACTTGAATACAGCAAAAACTCCGTAGAAACTGAGAGTATTTCTGCTCAAATTTAACCAGGTCCAACCAAGAGCAGGACATTGAGCAGCTCAGATGAAAGTGCTGCAGCTGGGAGCGTGCTGTGCACGCTGTGCCAAATGCTCGACTCCTGTACAAAGCAGTGAGACTGCAAAATCCCCGTAATGCTCCAAACTCCTGTGAGACCCCCGAAGGGCTGTGCAGGGTCTGAGGGGACGCCATCCTGGAGCTCAGTCAGCCCGGGATCTCCCAGCTCTTTCTCCCATGTCAAAAACAGGGCAGCAATATCTGCTGCTTCTCCCAACAAACAGTACTCGACAGCTTGTTTTTCAGCACCCATTAGCATTTATTCCAGCTTTTACATTTCATTTTCAAGCAATTTGAAAAATCATTATCACATGTACTTGAACTGTTCATTAATTGCTAAGCCCTTAAGGAATTAGTGTGAGGTAGAAAGTGAGAAACAGCATCTGCGAAACAAGGCTGCGTGGAGCCCCGAGCACTGCCCTCTGCTGGGATCCCTTCTGGGAGCGTCTCGGGAAAAGCTTTACATTTCCCTCCGGGACACACTGAGGATGTTTGCTCCCCATCTTCATACTTCACCACTAGGACAGGTCCGATTAAATTTACTGAGCAAAAGAAGATTTAATCTCCACTGAATACATCCCTCATTACAGCAGAGTACTCAAAACTCCTTTTCAAAACCAGAAATTCTATTCCAGTTAATATAATAGCTAAATTAAACAAACAAACAAAAAAAACCCCAAACAACAACAACAAAATCAGCATACTAGACTAGCCAACAAAAAGTTGTATGGACATCTTTAACACGATGCACCCTTGTTCTAGCTGCAAATCACTCAAAAATAGCTTAGCTAAATCTCATTATAAAGCATGTATCTGCTATCAAAACAAATTAGTAAAACTAGTATTTGAATTTAATTAAAAACGGCATTTAAAATACTAATATGGTAAATTATAGAGATATTGGTTTTGTTTTCATCTGAACAAGTGAATACATTTTAAAAAATATTATACTATGTATAAAGCCCAAGAAACTCTCAGCGTTATCAGTGCCCTAAAGCTATGAACTTTCACTGTATTACTTGTACATAAATAGCTTTTTCAGTTTTCAAAACCAATAATATATATTCTAAACTATTATTTGGATGCTAATGATTTGGATGTCAAACACAGGCAGTTAGCTCTCTCCGTAACTCAGTCCTGTTCTACATGGCATTTTCAACCTAAGCCTTACCCCAGGCTCTTAATGCTGGAGAAAACACGGGAGATAAAACTGAGCGTTCCAAGGGAGATCCTATCAGTGGCAAGAAAGAAGGTGCACAAGGCATTTCAAATATTCCTGCCCGCAGATTCCCTGCAGACACACGAGCACGTTCAAACTGTGAATACCTGGCGAGGAGGGAGAGGCTCTTACCGTCGATAACTCATCGCATCCCAGCAAGTTGTAGTAATCCTCCAGGTCCTCCGGCTTGCAGCTCAGGATCGCATCCATCGGCACCGGTCCAGCGGGCTTCCCCAGCCGGCAGGGAGCACAGCGTGCAGGCAGAGCTCACTCAGGGATCCGGAGCAGCCGGCAGGGAGCACAGCGTGCAGGCAGAGCTCACACAGGGATCCGCAGCAGCCCAGGGGCAGCCGGCAGGGAGGCTGAGGAGCACAGCGTGCAGGCAGAGCTCACACAGGGATCCGCAGCAGCCCAGGGGCAGCCGGCAGGGAGGCTGAGGAGCACAGCGCGCAGGCAGAGCTCACACGGGGATCCGGAGCAGCCCAGGGCGCCAGGCGCTGGCAGTCCGGAGCTCCGCTCCGCTCCGTGCGGCGCTTTTGAGCGCCGGCAGCTGAGCTGACCCGCACGGAGCGGGGAGTGCCCCGCTGCCATTGGCCCCGCTCGGAGCCAGCCCGCCCGCACGGAGCTGCTCTGGCACTGCTCCCTGGGATTTGTAGTTGCCACCGTCACTCCAACATTAAACCCTGGCTCCCGCCCAGACCGCAGGGTTCCGGACACTGAAACGTGCTGGAGATTTCTCTCACCATCACCTGTGCAGCCACTGCAAACAGGCACACACCGAGAGGCTGCACTGCACCTGGCCCATCTTCTGTTCAATTTTTAACTTTTGCCACCATTCTTTGACCAGATCATTAGATGGGTAATTATTATAGACAAGAGTAAGGATTACTTCCAAAATAACAATTACAGGGTGCAAACTTTGGAGAAGAAAGCACCAACCTCAGCAAAGTCTGTCAGAGCTCTGCCAGTCAGCTCAACACAAAGGGAGCAACCTTCACTCTCCGAAGGCTTCCTTGGTACAGACACTGCTCCTCAACACCAAACAGCAGCGGCACACCACTCACTCTGAGCAACTAAAACTACACATGCAACACTCACTGTCTGCTATCAAACTGAACACTCTTTCTCATGCCAAATTACTTTCAGACTGCATATTGAAGGTCTGTGCTATGTGCAAAACACATTCCTCATGAAACTCATTTTACATTGAGGTGAAATACCTTAATTTTCAACTATGATTAATGACCAAGGCCTCAGCCGAACAGCGACTCTGGACACATCTGGTGCCACCCATGATCTGCTGATTTCAAAAGATTACTTCCTAACCTAACCACATGCTGATGTCTTTGCCCTGGAGCCTTAGGAGCTCTGGTATTACATTTCCCACCCCTGCAAGAGCTCTGCAACCAAAGATGTTTAATGTCATTAACTCCTGATGTTTCCTTAGCAGCTGCAAGCAGATGCTGTGAGTGGTTATACAGTTCTAGATGCAGTGACCTTATAGGAGAACAGATGCCCAGGATGTGACCAAGGCTGGAACAGGCCACATGTGTATCAGTGAAGGGCCCAGTGACCATTCAGAGCTATTTATGAATAACAAATATATATTTTTTGCATCCACAAGAGCTTTAATATCTGCATTGATAATATTCTACATTTAATATTAATCTTCCACCATTTTCTCTTCAAGGTTGCATCGTCTGAAATTATCTACTTTTACTGCATGTTCAGATAACCTACCAAGATTATAAAATATACGAAGTAACTAAAAGCAATAATATTTAAAAAAAGCACAATCTTTGGTGAAACCATTTGAATCTGATAGAAAACTCTACCAACATGTTTCTCGGAGTAAATAAAACAACAGAATTTTTTTCAACGTCACTACAAGTGGAAGAATTAGCAATTACAAATCTCTCAATCTCCACCATTCATAACTTAATAACCAGAGAAGTATAGGAAAGAAAGTCTTTTAATAACAGAACATGTAAATATTTAAATAGGTTGTACTCTGTGGGAGGACAAAAAACAAACAGCTGTCCCTCCTCCCAACAGCATTCCTGACATCCCTTTCTTTTCCAAGTATTCCTTGTGTATTTGCGTAAGGTGAAAGGGAAGCTCTTTAACCCTTTCCCCTGCAGCGTTCAGTGGCTGTTTCTGTGCTGCCAGGCAGCTGCAGGTCCAAGGGCTGCGCTGCAGTGACAAAGTGGCAGCTGGCAGGCAATGTGCTCCCCGGAGCCTCAGCCCCGCCTGTGCCCCTCTGGTAAGGCCACACACAGCAGGGCTCTGCCCCTCCGGTGCCTGGGGCTCCCACAGCACAGCGGCAGCCTGGAGAACACAAAAGCACTGAGCAGTAACTCAGCCTTTCACCGCTCCTATTGACTTCTGAGGGGCAACTCCCAAAGCAGCATCGAAAAGGAGAGCAGGGGCAGCCATATCTATTATACAAAAACATTACAAAGATTAGCTCCAGGACATAAAGTTCATTTAGAAGGGAATTGCAGCACAGGAGATGGCACAGACTATTGCCTACACATGGCATGGTTGGTGTTGCTCAGGATGAACAAACTGTTCTGGAAGTGAAGAAATCTCGTATTTGTTCTCTGTACCCAGCCACCAACAAAAGGTGGCTCTCAGTCCCAACACATATTGACAATTCTGTTTGCTCAGAGCCCAGAGTGAATCTAAATTCTGCTTCAATGTAACAGGACATTTACCAACAACTTGGAAAAATCATAAATAGCCCTTTAAATAAATCTCTATTTGAGTTCATTCCTCTAAAATACATTAAACATTCCAGGACCAGATCTTCTCAACTGGCTTCAGGGGTTTTGCTTCCTGAGGGCAGAGAACACATTTATGAGAAATCCAAGGCTCAATATAACTCGTTTGAGTTTTGCATGGTGTGCCTCATCCTTGTCCTCACACAAGCTCAGAGCTGCAGAATCAGGAGAGGACCCAAGCACTGCCAAACTGCCCTCCCACAAGAAGGCAACTCCTGCAGTGCCATCATGAACTTGGAGACAAGTCTGCAGGATCAGAGGAGGCTTTAGGATCCCTGAGTCACTCCCTCACCGATACCTTCATGGAAAGCATCCTACATCTGCAGCACTTGGATTATTTGTTCCTTAGAACTGTCTTCACAAAAATAACCACCAAACCAATCTTAAAGCCCCACCTCCCCTTTAGACGCTGACAAAAGCATCTTGCATGTGTTTTTTAAGAAATATGGATCTTGCCTCAGCTTCCAGAGGTGAGCAGGAAAAAGAACGCTTCCATACAAAGTTGCACAGAATAACAAAGACTCTCTGATCTGGTTATTCTGCAGCTTGCTTTGAGAAGCAGGTAGTGGGAAAAACCAGTATGTATGTATTTTTCAGGGCAAAGACCACCTATAAAGTAAATTATCCATAAAGTAATCCCTTTGAAGCCATACGTATCAGAATTTTTAATCCCAAGGGTTTTTAAAAGCTGTTTGTTATCAAGGCCTGCAAGGGGGAAATTCTACCTGTCTAACCTGGGTCTTGCCACTAAATTTAGGAATTCCATTGTATTACATCCACTAACACTATTCTGCAAATAGCTTGTGATGTTCAACAGTGACAACAAACCAGTATTTAAATGTCTATCCGAGAAATTTAGACCAAAATTCTAGGTTGGTGGCAGTCCTGGGAAAAAGGCCAAGTTCTATCCAATCCAAACTCCCAGGTGGGAAGAAACCACGCCATGGAAAGCCCAGGCGTGGCACCTCCTGTTCGCTGGGCAGGGATGGCCCCGCTGCAGCACCCAGCTGGGGCACTAAGGACTGCTCCGACCCCTACAGAACGAGAGATCCTGGGAAAGCAGGGAGAACAACGCGCACAGGCCTGCAGAGCTCGGCAAACACGATGGGTTTGGGGCCGGTATTCGAACAAATCCCAACTCTCGCCGCTTACCATCGGGTCTCTCCTACACCACGCAGGCTCCATTCCTAAAGCAGCAGTGGTTTAGACAGGTGCTGACCCCCCAAAAAGCTCCTGCATCCCGGGAGCCCGAGTACCGCGATGCAGAACCCCAGGTGGGGCCAAGGTGTTATCCCGGAGCACACGGGGCGATCCCTTACAGCAGCCGTGCCCGCGGTGCCGGGGCGCTGCCCAGGCAGGCAGGCAGGGGCCGTGCCCGGGGCTCACCCTCAGCCTCAGCTCCGAGCGCTCAGAGGCCGCTCCGCGCCCCCGGCCCCGCTCTGCGGCTGCCAACGGGCTCAGCCCCGGCGGGAGGCTTCCCCTGGCCAGGTGCCGCACAGCCCAGCACAGGGCTCTGCAGCGAGGAGCTCGCCCTCGGGAAGGGGCACGGTCTGTCCGATACCCTGACGGAGAGCGAGCCCCGAGGGCTTCTCAGGGGGCTGGCGAGGAGCGAACAGCGGAGCCGCCATTTGCCGGCAGCCGCCGACCGGGGAGTGCAGAGGAACGGCGCGCGGTCATTGCTCGGCAGGGACGGGCTGTGAGCGGCACAGGCAGGGACGGGAACGGAAGGGAACGGAAGGGAACGGGCCGGGCCGGCGGCGCCCCGCAGGCTCCCTCAGGCTTTCGGCGCCGCCATGGCGGGGCCGGCGGAGGGAGGCGGCGGGGGCGGCACGAGCGCCACGTGACGCCGGCAGCGCCCCCGGTCACGTGCTCTGGTTTGTTGTTGCCCGGTCACGTGCCGCGGTCACGTGCGGCGGCGCTGCCCGCGGCGGGCGGGGGGGGCCGGGCGCGAGGGGGCGGCGGCTGCGGCGGCGCCAAGATGGCGGACGGGGACGCTGCGCCGCTCCGCCCGCGCGGCCCCGCCGGCCCCGGCAGCGACAGCGCCGAGCCCGCGGCCAAGCGGCACCGCCGCGGATCGGGGAGCGCCGCGCCCGCTCCGCGCCCCGACCGCGCCGCGGGGCCGCCGCCCGCGCCCGCCGCCGCCGTGCCCGCGGAGCCGCCGGGGGGGAGGCGGCCGCGGCGGCCGATGGCGGCCGGGCGGAGCGGGAGGACGGCGGCGAGGCGGCGGCGGCGCGGAGCGGCGCGGACGGCGGGGCCGGGCTGCGGGGCCTGCCCCGGGCGGAGCCGCCTCCGCGGCGAGACCAGGGGAGGGCGCGGAGGCGGCGCCCGGCGAAGACGCGGCGGAGGCGGCCCCGGGCTGCGGGCGGGCGCAGTGTTCGAACAGGGCGGCCGCGGTGCCGGCCCCGCATCCCGGTGAGGACCGACCCCTCCCTCCTCCCCTCCCTTCTCCCCTCCCTCCCTCCTCCGCGGCTCCCTCCCCCCCCCACACGGGGCGCGGTGTCACGGGCGGGCGCGGTGAGCGCGGCGGGCCCGGCCCCGCGCACGGAGCGAACCCCGCGGCTCCGCCGGCCGGGGCAGCGCCGGGCCCGGCCCGGTACGGCCTTGTGCCGCACGGGGACAGCGGCTCGGCTGCAGCCCTGCAAACGGTTATTCTGCTGTGGTGCTGGCAACAAGTTATTAAAATGAAAAATGATAAGCCCGGTTTCCTTTTCATAATCTCTGCCGTGTTAATTATTGTATTTTTGGTCTTTAGAAACTTGCACACAGGCTCAGGAGCAGCAGCCTTGACTGATTCTTTAAAGAACTGCAAGTGACAGTCATGGCTAAGGTTTGAGTGACTGCAGTGCAAAACTAAACTATAATATTTCTAAATTCTTTCAGATCATATTTGAAGTGTACTGGGGGGCAGCATCGCTGTGAAAGTACCTCACAGTATAAACTGATCAGGTTTGAGTTGTGTTCTGTTGGAGTTGGTAATTTTGGCTTTTTTTTTAAAGCAGTGTTTTGGAAAGATTTATTAAAATGTATCAGACACTGCATTCTGCCAGTACAGTCTTTACATTTTATCTTGGAATGCAGTTAAAGATACTTTAACTCTTGAGTAAAACTCTACAGAAACTTTCTGTCTGTGCAAAAGCAGTCCAAAAGGAACAGGTACAGAATAGACCTGGAACAGCCTCAGCATTGAAATCCTCCACTGGAGCAGCTCAGAGCAAAGCCAGGGATCTCTTACCAGTGCCTTACACCTTTTGCTGAGGTCCCCCCGAGGCTCAGGAGTGTTTTGCTGTGCCTGCCTTAGTTCTGGCCGGCATTACCCCCTCTGTCCTTTGAGGAATACTCGGGGAGTGTTACAGTTTAAACTGTTACTTTATCCTGCTTGTATCTGTCTCTGTTTCCTAAATCCCAGGCTCTGGCCTGTGTGTGAGGAGCCTTTCACAATGTAAACTTTGCTGCTTGATACAGAAGCCATGAAGTTAAACTTGCACCTTGCAGTTACTGATGTGTGCTAATGCACTTTTTCTTTCTCCAAAATTCTCAATATCTTCATTGACTTCATGCATAATGAGATGGAACTGAAATGCTGTAAATAAATAGATTAATAATAGTAATGTCCCTGAGCTCCTGTGGCCTCAGAAGAACAAGATGGCAAGAACCAACAACAAATTTATGTCACTGACATCTTTCTTTTCTATTCAAAAATAAAGTATTTATGCCAACAAGGAGAAGGACTTGAAGAAGAACACAACATCTGAATAAAAAATGATGGTGTTTTGTGGTGTTCTTTATTTAAGAATTTAAGAATCAAGTGGAATAACAGCTAAAATAGTGCAGGGGCTTCTTCAGTTCTTCAGATAAGAGACTGAGAACTATGTTAGTGACTATTTGCTTTACAGAGCACGACTGAAATTTATTCTTAGTTCATATCTTAGATTTTCAACAGCTGAATCTGCAGGTGCTGAGGC
Organism: Camarhynchus parvulus; assembly: GCF_901933205.1. NCBI lineage: Eukaryota > Metazoa > Chordata > Aves > Passeriformes > Thraupidae > Camarhynchus > Camarhynchus parvulus. The sequence goes on along the minus strand of NC_044576.1, from coordinate 1,478,538 downwards.
TATTTCTACTAAAGCCAGTAAAAAAGGTTGAGTAGTCTAAGTTCTAATAAGCTGCTCAGGTTGGAATGTAGATTTCCCCTTCAGTGTGAGCTCAGTAACACAAGTGCCTTGTTCTGCCCTGGGCTGGTTCATGGAGGGCTGAGATGGAGTTAGATTGAGTTTCTCTGGCCTAAGGCCACGGGCTCAGCTGAGGTGACTGGCACCAGACCCAGCTGCAGGAGCAAGTGGATGAGAGAAACTCAGTGAAGGTGGTTCAGGGGAGCATGTTCTGTGTCACAACTGAAATATCATCAGTTGTGTATGTGGTCAGCAAATACAGCTGAGCTGTAAGGTAACACCCTCACCAAATCCTGTGAATTTGTTGTAGCAAATGTGCCCTTGTGCGTTTCTTTCAAAATGCTCTTAAAATGCTCTTAAAACCTGGTTAAAGATCTGTCTGAAATGGTGACATGTTTTCATTTCACCCAGTTTTTCAGTGAGCTGAATGCAGTGAGAATTGTACAGGAAAGACATTTTTAATTATTCTTTTAAAAGATTTGGATTTTTCCTATGGTGAAATATCCGTCCTGCCCAACACTTCAGAGAATGAGCTTTCACCAAGGTCAGCGTGCAGTCCCCTGAAGCCCAGCACTGAGGTAGCAAACCCTGCAGTAAATCTACCAACAGCTTGGAAGTATATCTATAAATGTGAAAAAAAATAGACATTTTCTGTGCCTAAGTGACAAAACTGCCAATTGAGAGTGAGATTTTTGGTTTTGTGATCTGTTTGGAGATACCCTGTGCCCTTGGGCTGGAGTGTAACCCCCTGCTCGTGCTGTCTTGCAGATAACTTCCTCCTCAGCGATGAAATCATTGCCAATGGCTTTCACTCCTGTGACAGTGATGAAGAAGACAGAGCCTCACATGCCAGCTCCAGTGACTGGACCCCAAGACCACGTATAGGTAGAAGCCTGGAGCATGTTCTTGGATGCTCTTTGCCTTTGAGCAGTCACTTAATCCTCCCCAGTATTCCAATTATTTTTCCTGTTGCAAAAATATTGGCAATTAGTGCTTCTGAACAGCTTAGAGGTGTTGGCTGTATTCTGTAGTTATTTAAGGAGTTTAAAAATGAACCCCTTGAAACTTGCTGTATTTTGATAAAAATTGTCAATGTCTTATTTTTTTCTTGAATAGAAATCCTGCCACAATCCCTATTAAAAGCATACACACAGGTTCACTAAATTAGACTAATTTATGGCATATTTCTATAGCCTGCCTACTTAGTGTTAATTCTTTAAGGTTCAAGAAGATGATCCCTGTATGGTTTTAGGACAGTGAGCCCTCATCTCCAGTGTTTTTGGAAAGATTGATTTAATGGCTTGAGGAGGTAATGTCTGAAATAATTCAGATATTGTGTTAGATGACCAAAAAACCAACAAAAACCCATGGATCTCTGGGCTCTATGTGTCTGTTTAGAGTGATGGTTTATAATACCACTGGAAAGTGTATGCATGTTTATTGTTTGGTTGGTTTTGTTTGTTTTCAGACTATTCCTGTAAATACCAAATATTGGGAAAGTACAGATGGAGACACATTGTGAAAATCCTGTTGCGCCTCTAAAAGAGGTTAACTTTGCTGCCAACTAGGATTTTTACTTGACTTTCTATGAAATCCTTCATGAGTTAACATAAAATAATGATAAATACATAAAATGCCCAGCTCTCACTTCAGAGTTTAGACCAAAATACAGGGGGTTTGATGAATGGAGCATTAATTTGGATTAACGAAATTGTACTAGCAAGCATTAATAAATGGAACAATAACCACGATCTTCTGCAGTACCTGGCTCTGTTTTAAATATCTGTATTTTTTAAATTTTCTTAGGTCCCTACACTTTTGTTCAGCAGCATCTCATGTTAGGTACAGACCCACGGACGATTCTGAAGGATCTGCTACCAGAAACCATCCCCCCACCTGAGCTGGATGACATGACTCTGTGGCAGATCGTGATAAACATCCTTTCAGAGCCACCAAAGAGGAAGAAGAGGAAAGATATTAACACCATTGATGATGCTGTGAAACTTCTGCAGGAGTGCAAGAAGATCATGGTCTTGACTGGAGCTGGGGTAGGTACAGCTGCAGCGTTGGTGTGAAAATGTGGAGCCAGGTTGGTTCAGTGCAGCATGCAGGGTGGGAGCAAGTCACTGTGCTGGGGGAGGGTCCAGCCCACTGCAGGGACTGCAGCTTCCACTGGAGATTACACCATCTCTCTTCTCAGGACAAAATATTCTTAGACACAGAAACTTGCAAACAGCTCTCCCATGCAGAACAGCTACAGAGTAAGAGCACTTTACCTGTCCAGAACTTTTTCTATCCCAGTCTTCAGACAAAGGGGATGGCTTTTGTAAACAAAATTCCAGTGGATCTCTTAAAATCCCAGATGGAGTTTGAGGGACTAGAAGAATAGGATTAGAAAAGAGTTGGGGAGCAGAGGAGGAGGATGATCATAGGGACAGTTTGATCAGTTTTCTGCAGACTGAATGTTACTTTCAGCACATGGTGCTCTGTGATGGTGATAAAGTTACTCACTGTTTGACTAAAGAACATTTCTGAACTGCTGCACATTTGCAGCTCTGTACCTGTGCACTAGATCACTTCTTGCTTCTGTTGTTCACACACAGATGGTGTGGCATGACTCAGAGCAGATGAGTAATTCAAATCAGCTTTTACAGGAGCACTGCTTCTCCCAGCCCTGCTCTCTCCATACTTGCATACACCTGTTTCTCCTCCTCTTTCCCTGCTATTTTGGGGTAGTCTGAGACAATGGTTTCAGTCCTTATTGACTACTACAATGCTTTGATTAGCAATGTTTATCAATAAACACCTTATCAAAAGGGGTTTATTCTTCAGAAGTAAGAATATATATTTTTTAAAAGCAAGACTATTCTGTTACTGTGTTAGCATGTAAAAAAAATTAAATATCAACTACCATATCTAAGCCTGAGTTGGCAGATCAGTGAACAATTAATAATTAAATTTAATGCAATAATGCTCTAAATTTTTGTTCACATCTTACAAAACTTCCAGTGGTAAAAGCAAGTTCTGGTATCCTGTTACTTCCTGTGCAGACTGTACTAAAGGGATTTTTGTCCACTTGTCAAATTTTGTTTCTATGCTGTTTCTTGTGATTGTGATTTGAGAATTTTTGTATTGGACCAAAAAAAAAAAAAAAAAAGAAAAATAAATACAGAGAACCCAAACTGGTTTTGTTCTTAATGTTTCTGAGCACTGAGCATACAGAAATGTGGTTTCCCAGAGCAACACTTTATGGTCCAATATGTAGTTTCACTTATTTCAGATTGCAAAAATATATTTCAGGTGTCAGTGTCTTGTGGAATACCTGACTTTAGATCCAGAGATGGCATCTATGCACGCCTTGCTGTGGACTTCCCAGACCTTCCAGATCCTCAAGCAATGTTTGATATAGAATACTTCAGAAAGGACCCCAGGCCGTTCTTTAAGTTTGCAAAGGTATGGTTTGCCAACAGTTCTTGTCATGGTCGGTAAAGGCAGATGACAATATTAAAATGCATAACTCAGATACAAACTAGAAACTGTTCAGCAACATTCTCTCTCTTTGTAAAACTTATTTTACTGTTCCTGTTGTAAGTTCATGATTTAAACAACCATTTCAGATGGTTGAAAATATCTCAGTGATATTAAACAGTATCAAAAGCAGCAATTTTGTCTCTTAGACAAGAAGGAATTGTAGAAAACTGTAGACATATGGAGAAACAAAAAAAAAAAAAAAAAAAAAAAAAAAACCAAAAACAAACAAAAAAAACCCCAACCCCAAAAACCCCCCAAAAAAACACCAACAAAACAAAAACAAACAAACAAAAAAACCCCAAAAACCAAAAAACCCCAAACACAATTGCATTTAGTCTTCAGTTTCCTTGGGACCAAAAAAAAATCAAGCCCAAGACATAAGAATTTCTACAGGACCAGTAAGGACTTGTGAAAATCAACCACCACTGGTTGTGCTCATCCTTTCTTCCATTTGCTCACAATTCAAGCTACTGGTCTGTCCAGTTACAAAGACTGGAAAAGAAAACCCAATGCATTCTTTTTCTGCTTGGCTTTCTCTGAAAGCCTCCTATCCAGATACTAACAAATTTTGATGCTCATTAGTATACTCAGTTCCTTTGGGTTTTAATATTAAAAAAACACCACCCCACAAACAAAATCCCACCCCAAACCAAAAAACACCACAGCAAACAGAAAAATCAACTTACTTGAAACCTGTCTACATGCAGCTTTTACCAGAAAAGTCCAAATCTAATTTAGCTGATGCTTTTTACTTCTCTGCTTTTTCACTTCTCCTCCTCCTTTTCTGTCCATCAGAATACATGTTTCTAGTAACAAATACTGAGGTCACTTGATACTTAACAAAGGAGAGAAAGCTTTCCTAGTTCATCATTCTCAAAACCAGAAAAAGATGTGAACATTGCTTTTCTGCTGTGTAGAAGCAAAGTCCCAGCTTGCAGGGAGCAGTTCCTGCTGCCAGGCTGAGGAGCTGAGCACTGGGAAGGGGAGCTGGATCCAGGGCAGTGGCCAAGGGCACAGGGAGGGACAGGGGAAGGGCTCTGGCATGGCTGGGACAGTGCCCAGCTCAGGTAAACTCTGCATCCACTTGCAGTGTCTAATGTGCTTCTGAATTCCCCAGGAAATCTACCCAGGACAGTTCCAGCCATCTCTCTGTCACAAGTTCATCGCTTTGATGGATAAAGAAGGAAAACTCCTTCGCAACTACACTCAGAACATCGACACACTGGAGCAGGTGGCAGGGATCCAAAGGATAATCCAGTGCCATGGTTAGTGTGTTTAGTTTCACTTATTTTCCCTGTGGGAATTCTTACTGGTGCATGTGGCAGGGTAATCGCTGTTGGAATTAAACTTTCTTTCCTTGAATTCCTGTCTCTTGCCAACAAATAGTCTGATTTTTAAATTCTGAAGCTTTGTTTTAGACAGCTTACATATTTAAATCAGTAGTGTTTCAAGTAGAAATAACTCCTTTCAGGAACTGAGCTTGATGAAGGGTCTGTGTATCAGTGAAGATCCACACCCTGTTGACACAAGCTTAGACTGTAACGTCTAAAATGCATTTGGTGCTTCTTGATCTGTGTGACATGACATGGAAACCAGTCTTGCCATAGGTCCCTCTCACTGCCCATCCCATTCCTCCTGTGGAATGAGAGTCTGGGTGTTATCTGACTCTTTATTTAGATATATTCCACTGAAATCTGAAAATATCCTGACACTTCAGCGACTCCACCTCATGTATAAAACATTGAGGATTAATCATCAGTTTAGTTGAACTGAAGATCATCTTGTTACACCTTCAGTGTCATACAGATTCTGTAATTATGAGGCCTAATTAAGTGGAATTGCTTTAATTGCTTGATACACTTTCCATTTCCAAGGACTTGCATATGTCAAGCTGAAAGTCCAAGGATTAATTTTCAAGAAAAGTATTCAGAAAATTAGTTCTTAAGTGCATGTTTGGATCACTTAGTAAACTTCAGACACATAAATCATCTAAAAGCGGCACTGGCATGTCTGTAAGGCCCATCCATCTAATTGCACCTTTGCCAGGGGCCAGACTCTCGTGGTTTCCATACCTACAGGTATGTGGGGTTGGACTGCAGGTCCGTGGGGTTGGATTGCAGGTCCGTGGGGTTGGATTCTCCAGGCACAGCAAGCACAGTGCTCTGAACGGGGCCCAGGCAGCACACAGCAGCTCTGCCAGTCAGCTCCCAGCCCCAGGGCTGGTTTCCATCTGTGCTCAGTGTGTCACACGTTTTCTTTTGGCTGGCATTTCATCTGAGGCATTTATCACAAACCTCTTACCTGGCTGGGTTTTTGCACATCACTGCTGTGCTCAAGCTCCCCATTTTTCCAGTTGCACACTGCAGGGATGGATCACAGACCATACTTAGTGTCTGTCCTGTATAAGGTGATTCTGAATGACACAGATGCTTTAAAAGCATTTGCACTTGGAGATTTTGAGGCCTTTGGAAATTAGCAAAGGTTGGTTTGAGCCCATCAAGTTGTATCTGACCTACAACTGCTGCTCTTTAACAAATGGTTGTTGCCTAATGATGGTGGCTGGAGGGAAACCAAAACTTTTCTGTGGGGGTTCACACTGCTGTACTTATTCTACTTTTTCCTGTGGCTGGGGCAATGGCAAGTTAACCATGAGCAGTTAAAGAAGAACCTTGCAGTGATTTGGGGAGTTCTTATGTGAACCTTCAGCCCCATCTGTCACTGCACACCTACAGTACAGTTCCTCCTATGAAACTCTGGTGTCTGAGATGCATTCTGCTGTATTTAAAATGGCTCTTGCATTCAACCCATGCATCTGGAATTAGATTGTATTCCTTGCCATTGCTGGAGCTGAGTGAGCAGAGGCTGTGGCCTGGGAATGGCTCATGCCTGGGCACCAAACTTCTGCTGGTGAGCAACAATTCACATCATGGAGTTGCAGAGAAGTGCAGCAGATGCCTCTGAGTTGGGTCTGTGAGCCTGACAGACATCCCTAATGTGCTGTACTCTGAATTGTTACAATCAGCTAATTAGAATGAGCCAATAACTGTCACACCTCCCATAGTCCTTGGACTATGACTCTTGGTCACTCCCCAGAGTGAGGAACCCCTCGCTCTGGGGAGCTGCAGTGCTGAGCAAGGTTTCAGAAGCTGTGCTGTTTGCAGGCCTGCAGTGATCAGCAGAGCTGAGCTGCCAGTTGCTCATAAATGATCTGCTCCAGGTTTTTCTGTGCTTTCACTCTCTTTGTCTTACCCAGATACAATGCCCTGAAAGCATATTGTCTTTCCTAATGCATTTCCTCAGTTATTGTGTGCTCTGTGTGTGGAGTTGCTGTGGGTTCCTGTGCTGCTGGTGCTGTGCAGCACCACTGCTGTGTAACAAGAAGGGCACTTTCTGTTCTCTGCTCCTTGTCTGTGCTTGCACAGCTCAGGGGAATGAGAGGACACAGAATCATTTGTGTTGACATGCATGTGGTATATGGCTACTCCTAAAACAAGATTTCTGCTGACTAACACCTAGAACAACAACAACTTCCAGTATTACAAGGATCTCCTCTTAATTTTACATTACCTTTTTTTAATGCCTGTTTTCTGTAGCACAGCAACATAACAGCCTTTTTGTCAGAACAGCTGGGGCATAAGACCAAATCTGAATGACTGAAAATCCTGATGCTACCATTTGGGTTTTTCCCCTCAGGTTCCTTTGCAACAGCTTCCTGCCTGATCTGTAAATACAAAGTTGATTGTGAAGTTGTTCGAGGAGATATTTTCAATCAGGTAAAAAAATCTACTTTAACTCACTGCAGCTTTCTAATAAGTAATTATCTCAAAAACACCCCACACCAAACCCTGAACCATCATACTGGGATTGCTTACAAGATCTGCTTTTAAAAGCCTCCATATCTCTGCATGTATTTGAAAGAAGTGCCTCTCTGTATTTTAGCATTTCCTCTGGTATTCAGAAGTATACTCAAATACTGTCCTGCAAAAATTAGGTAATGGCAAAAATCAGAACAAAACCTTAAGAGTCCATTTTTAATGGCTCCTCTGATAAAAAGTAGAGGTTAAATGGTAAGCAGAAAGTTGGATTTATGCCTGGTTTGTGTTGATCTGAATTTAGAGTCACACTGAAAAAACATTCTTACCCTTTTATTACACTGGATGCTCTTTGAGCATTTTCCTGTATTAAAAACGTGTTTCAAACAGCAGCTGATACATGGAGAAATTGCTAACCACAGAGCAGGCTTGAGCAAGGATCAAATGGGACGTTGGTGTTCCTAGGACTCCTGAGCTATTCCATGTTCCAAACTCCCCATGTCTGGGTGCCAAGTGACCTGGGATCAAGGCAGGAGTTGGTTCTGCTCTGTCAGAGCCCAGGAACCTTTGGCCTGGAGAGACCCTCTCTGCCTTTGCTCTTCTTCCCCTTCTTTTGAAGGAACAGAGGTGATGATTCTGTGATCAAAAAGATCTTGTTTATGCAAGTGAAAGGGGGCTCTTTCTGCAGGCTCATTGGTTTTTTTGATAAATGCTTCAGAGTCCACAGTTGCAACTTTAGATGAGAAACATGGAAGGGATGTAAATCCTTCAGGCATTACATTTGAAATGGAATTCAGTGGAAGCCTTTCAGAAGAGATGAGTTAAAGCTTTAAGAAATGTGAATGTCATAAGCCTGAAGCTTTGCAACACTGAATTACTGAATGTGAAATTTGGTTTACTCTGCTATTAAGAATAGTATTTTTAAGAACATCCTACAGATATTTTTTGCTCCTTTACCTCCAGAGCCAGCTGGCTGGAGTTAGATTTTTCTTTCTAATGTATAAAGATCTGAGGGGAAAGTTCAAGACTCACTCTAGCCATCTGCTCCTTTCTGGGGAATCCTTCAGGTGGTTTCCCTTGACTGTGGGATTACTGAGTGCTTTCTTGCTTGGGTGCAGGGTGAAGGTTTCCACCACACGAGTTCCTAGCTCTGTGCCAAATTGCTTCTCATCCCACAAGGCATCCATCCCAAAAGGCTTTTCTTTGTTCAAACACTTTAGTTTTTGGGAAAGATCCTTTGACACTAGAGGAAGGCCTTCTACTTGTGATATTTTCTAATTTGAGAGAGAGTATTGTCTTCTGTCCCACTGCAGGCATCCATAAAATTAATTCTTTCATTTAAACTTTAGACATTTTATATTATTTTTTCTGCAGCTGTTCTCTGTATAGTAGGGACTTGTTATGCATTTCAATGTCAGTTTTCAGGTATTTTTCTATTCCAATAGGTAATGTACATATCTTTTCACCTTTATAGCTCTAATTTGTAGCTTTTGATGGTTTCTATATGATAGCAGCTCCTTGGATTTATTGTGAAGTCTTATATTTTAACACTACAGCTGAAAAGACTTGAACTATTAGAAGGAAATGGCTCAGTATTGTCTGTAGATCTTCTTGCTTTTCTTCTCTCTTAAGAAGTCTTTAGATAGGAAAGAGTTGAAAGAGGTCCCAAAGATCAGAAAACACCCTGGTTCAGGAAAAAAGGGAATCTACTTCTCCACAAATCTAACTAGTGGCCACTTTGGTTAGTGAAACAGGATTCTCCTCTATTTCTGGAGGAATTAGAGAAGTTTAAAATGGAGACCAAGCAAGTTCTGGCCTCTGTTCTTGTGCTGGATGCTCTTAGCCAGCTGCCTGCCACAGTGCCCTGTAGCTTTGTGGGTGCAACACCTGTGACCTTTTGGAGGAGAAACTGCAGGTAAACCTCTACAAAAGGCTCTTGGACTAGGACAGGGTTTGTATCAGATCCTCAACTGGAACCTGATGTGAAATCTCAGTTTTTGTTCAGATTAAACTATGAAAAATCTGTTCCTGTCCAATGGGAGGTGTTCTCAGTTGGTGTTGAGCACGACTGCTGGACTTTGGCTTGTGCTATAGACCTGCCTGCTTTCTCCCTCTTTATTCCTGCTGTAGCTTTATTTCCCTGAGCAGTTGCTGCAGGCAGCAGTGAGAAGTGTAGTTGCCTGTACATCCACAGAGCAATGAAATGAGAAAATATCACTGAAACTTCCCTGTCTCTGCCAAAATAAGTGCATGGGAAACATTTGTGAGTGTTTGAGAGGGCAGCCCTGCAGGCACTAACAGGGGATTGTGGCACATGTGGGTGTTCCAGAGGGCAGCCCTGCAGGCACTAACAGGGGATTGTGACACATGTGGGTGTTCCAGAGCAGCCCTCAACAGGGGATTGTGGACATTGGGTGTTGGGGCAGCCCTGCAGGCACTAACAGGGGATTGTGGCACATGTGGGTGTTTGAGAGGGCAGCCCTGCAGGCACTAACAGGGGATTGTGGCACATGTGGGTGTTCCAGAGGGCAGCCCTGCAGGCAGTAACAGGGGATTGTGGCACATGTGGGTGTTTGAGAGGGCAGCCCTGCAGGCACAACAGGGTAACTGGCTGTGTGTGCATGTGGGTGTTTGAGAGGGCACCCTGCAGGCAGTGGTGCCCCTGCAGCTAAAGGGTTGTGGCAATGTGGGAGAGGCAGCCGCTTGTCCCCCCGAGGAGCTGCTGGCCATCATGAAGCCGGACATTGTGTTCTTTGGGGAGAACCTGCCTGAGCAGTTCCACCGTGCCATGAAGTACGACAAAAATGAAGTGGATCTCCTCATTGTCATTGGGTCTTCACTCAAAGTAAGACCAGTAGCATTGATTCCAAGTAAGTGAATGTCTCTGGCAATATTTTCTTTACAAATTTTTGATTAGAAGTGGGATTCTCAGTTAAGAATCTCCAAGGTCTTAGAAACATCTTTGGTTCAATTCAGTGAGCACCACAAAATTGTAAGATGAGAGCTGCTTGCCTATGTAAAGCTGAAATGCAAGATTGAGAAAGTAACAAATTCTAAATGCTTTTTCTACACTCTAGGTAAATCTCAGGTAATTATATTATTATCTGAAAAACTGCTCTCTCAAACCTGAATGACTCCATTCTAAGATTCATTTCTCTCTGTGCTTGTGAAATGCTGTAGAAAAGCTTGAAGGCTTTAGAAAGGAAGCATCTCAAAAGCAGTAATTCCTCATGTGCACTTAAGTACATAAAACAAATGCACAAAATCAACATCATTTGAAGATATTACTGTACTAATTTTAATCTTTAATATTACTGTAGCCAGTATTTCTGTGCATATGTTTCTCAGTGATTGAGAAATGCTTTTAACTGGAAAAAAATGGGGGGGAAACCCATCTAAGCAGGCTACAGCAGGCACAGCACTGAAACCACCGTTGTTACATTTGGGACTGGCTTGCCTTCTTCCTGACCAGGCTGGTTTTGCCTTGTTTCACGTGAAGGCATGAAGAGAAGCCTGAGCTTTCTCAGTAGGTCTCTGCTGGAAGTAAAACCCAAGTGACCACCTTTGAATTCTCTTTTCCACCTGTAGGTTCCATCCCCCATGAAGTGCCTCAGATCTTAATTAATAGGGAACCTTTGCCTCATCTTCACTTTGACGTGGAGCTTCTCGGAGACTGTGATGTTATTATTAATGAATTGTGTCAGAGGTTGGGTAGTGAGTACACAAAACTTTGCTACAACTCGGTGAAACTTTCGGAAATCACAGAGAAGCCTCCACGGCCGCACAAGGAGCTGGAAGCGCTCTCGGCTGAGCTCCCACCAACCCCTCTGAACATTTCTGAAGGCTCCAGCTCACCAGGAAGGATGAGCCCACCCGATACTGCCGTGGTGTCACAACACCCACCTGAATGTAAGCTAGAAAACTGTGAGCCTGCCTCTGAAACTAAAGGGACCTGCTCAGAGGAGACGCTTCGGGACACACAGGTGTCATCAGAAAACCCTGAAAATCCTACTAATGAGCTAATGAACTCTGAAACAATGAAGGAAAATGGATCTAATGATGGAGAAAATAAAGAAAAGAGTGAAATATTGAAGAAGTGTTGGGTAAACAGATCTGCAAAAGAACAGATTAGCAAAAGGCTGGATGGTAAGTGTTAATGCTTTTCAGTATTTTGCTTCCTTTTGGCTGATACATTTATGCTAGACTTACTTTAAAGTGATAAATAAATTCTTCTTGAGGCAATCAGTGGCTTTTGGTGGCTATTTTTGTTCAGACAAGTGGCTACATAACTCTCATTGAACCATTTATTTCTTTTGGAGAAGCCAGTAGGAAATATTTTCTGTATTTCATAACAGGTTTAAAAATCAGTGATTACATCCTCACCTAAAAGATCAAAGTTTAGGAGGTTGAAGGTAGGTATCAAAAAATAAATCCCTTTGTAACATTTTCAAATGCATTTTCAGAAAAGTTAGCTTGATCCTGAGGTGTTCAGAAGCTGGTCACAGTAGAGCATGATTTGGTATTGCAGTAGAGCTGGAAGACAAAGTAATGACAGGACTTAAAAATCTCACAGGACTTAAAAATCTTCCTTTCCAAGGAAGCCCTCCAGTGTGCAGTCTTGTAACTGATGTGAGGAGTCAGAAATTAAAGTGCAATTTTCTAAAGGAAAGGCTGGGTTTAGACTTTGATACTCCATGCAGGGGCTCCTGATCTGTCACAGGTAGAGGAAGTCTAGCTGGGAATGTGTTCCCATAAAACAGCCACTGAACAATCAGCATAAATTCCCTTTGGTGTCACAGGGAGGGGGAGGAGGAACACTGAATTTCCAATGAAGCATTTCTTCTGTCCTTTGTAATAAATGCACACACATGGGCATAAATGCATTTTCATGCCATCTGATTTGTCAGTTAAGAGCCACTGTTGAAAACAGATCTATGCAGGCACTTTCTAACGACAAGCTTTTGTATCCAGCACGTCCCTGACTGTTGACATTCTGTTGCAGGTTCCCAGTATCTGTTTCTGCCGCCCAACCGCTACATCTTCCACGGTGCTGAGGTGTACTCGGATTCCGAGGACGACATCATCTCCTCCAGCTCCTGCGGCAGCAGCAGCGAGAGCGGCTCGTGCCGCAGCCAGAGCTTGGACGTGGAGGATGAGAGTGAGATGGAGGAGTTTTACAATGGCATAGAGGATGAGGATGCTCCCGAGCGGGAAGAGGAGCCTGGATTCGGGGAGGATGGAGCCGAGCAGGAGGAGTTGGCAGCTGAGGAATCAGCTGAGACCAACGACGCCGCAGGGACGGAACATGCGAGCAACGCGCCGTGAAGCGATCGCTGACTGGTTACAGGAACTTCCCACCAGCAATAGGAGCTTTGGCATGTCAGAATGAATGTTTACGGCTGAATTTAGAGCAACAAAACCATAAGGATGTAGTGTTTATAAATAACTAAAACAGATTTTCATGCTTAGTTTTTTACCTTTTTCAATAAAAATCTATTACTGCGCACTCAACACTAACTCATCTTTTTTTTAAGGTACTAGGATTATCTAAACAACTGTCACTATGTTCACTTTTAAGTTCATCTGTCTGATCAGGCATCCATGTATATAATACATATTTTTGCTTAATAAATTTCAGCTTATATTATTTTTAAACAGTTTTGAAAAAGCCATTGGAATGTTAAACTAATATAAAGGGAACAGCTAATTTAGACCAAAGAATGGTATTTTCACACCGCTTGCTTTGTAACACTTTGGTTTATTTAAAATCTTCTTACACTTCTGCTAAACCTTTCATTCATGCCTAGTCTGTCATTAAACACTGGCATTTTCTAAGACCTACTGTGGCAGCTAATTTGTTTTTGCTTTAACAGTTCCTTTGTATGTTTGAGACAAACCTAATTGCAAGCAGATAGTGAGATGGAAACAAGACAGCAGCACTTGAGGAATCCAATGGTTTTTAGATTGATCAAGAAGTGCTGTGGAAATGCTGAGGTTGCTGAGTGTTTGACTTCCTGTGGACATGAAGCGTTGTTGACATTGGCTCCCTAGCAGTGAGAATCCAGCAGTGTAAACAGAAAGGATCCCCCCAGTCAGAGGCTGTCACGCTGGATCCAGCGGTCACATCTAGAGCAGCTTGCTTTATAAACAGCATTGGAGGAATTGCCAAGGCTCCAGTGTGGAACAGAGTTGAGAAGAGTGTTCCTCCCAGCGTGAGAAGGCGCAGAAATGAAGCTCTTCCTGCTCACGGATGCACCAAGGCCAGGAGAGACTGGCTGCAGTGGTGGGAGCCTCTGTTTATGCTGCCAAGGAGCTCCACGTGGATTAACTCCTGCTGGCCTGAGCTCCTGAGCGAGCTGGGAAATCTCCTCCAGCTGCCAGCTCCACCCTGGACACGACAGCAAAGCGGCTTCTCCCACTCTGCTCTCTCAAGTGTGAGGCTGCCTTAAAACTGGATGTTGCAAATGTTCAAGTGCAGATTGTTTCCAAGCCTTTAGAACTATTTTGTACAATTGCACAGTGCAGTAGTCGGTGAAACAGCATTTTTCTATAAACCACTTTTTCAACATTGGCCCAAATGAACTCAACGATGTAGATTATTCATATACTTTGCTTTAATATTTATTACATTTTGGAAGATGTATAGCAGCTGTTCTTTGAACATAAACCAACAGTTAATAAATATTTAAGAACAGCCTCCTGTATTCATCGGGAAATGCTGGCATGTCGTCTCATTGTCCAAATTTAACACAGCTCTTATTTGGCTACATTAAAGAATGCAATATGTTTAGTTTTCACTTGCATGTCACAATGTATTAGTTTGTGCTATAGGAGATATTTTAAATTGAAATACTTTGTTTTAAATTATTTTTACAGTGAGGATTGGTTTCTGCTCTTTTATATTGTATATAGTGTCTTTTATGTAATCTACTGGCATATGTTTTGTAGAAGACTGTTTAAAATGACTGGCTATCTTCCTGCAACTTTTGAAATACAAAACCAGTGTTTTATACTCGTACACTCTGTTCTAAAGTCTATTAAAACTGTCATTTGATTTCTGGTTTCCATTAATTTCTAGCTATACCTCACAAACTTACCAAAGATGCCCTATAAAGTCAAGCTGTACCCTGGCTAAAGAAGGCATCACATTTGGAATGGCTTTTTTCCACCTGCCCTGCTTGAGGCTGCCCTGGATTGTTCTGGGTTTGTCCCGGGGCTCCCTGGGGGCTGCAGCTGTGCTGAGCACACCCCAGACACTGACAGATCCCTTCCAGTGGCCCTCGGGGCCCAGTTTAATCAGCTTCCCACCTGTGACACCTCACTGTGTGCAGCATTCCCCTGTACTTCTGAACCACCACCTCTCAAACAGAAATTGATTTGTATTGGCAGAAAAAAACCAGGGGATAAAACTCACACACTTGAGGCACAAAGAATTAAAACCAGTTAGACTCAGCACACAAGATGTTTTTCCATCAATTACTTACTACTCTGAATGACTTGAAAACAGTTTTCCTCTTGAACAGCTGCACCTTTTTCTGCACTTAGATGAAGTTCTGCATTTTTTTCTTTCTTGTGTCTTCAATAATATTATTTGAACAGAAGAGGAACCCCAAATTGTCTCTCACTCCTCCATTTCACACCCTGCCCTTTCCCCACAGCAAGGTGCTGTCTTCCAAGAGTATTTAATGTGGTGATGAGCCCAGTGGTGGGCATGAGAAAACATTTGCTCTCACAGCTTTTTGTTATTCCAAAGTAGTCAGCACCTTGCATGAAATCTGGAAGCATGGCAAAGCATGTCCAGGTCCAGCTGTAATTTGTACAATCTCAGAAGAGGAGAGCATTTATTTTGTCTGATAATTTACATAACTACCCAATGAAAGCATCTTAGCCCTTAGTATTTCTATTGAATAGATGCCCTGAAAAAAAAGCAAAGTACAAGCATTTGTTTGCCATGCCCCAGCCACCTTCCAGCCTATTCTGGTATATCAGACACAATAATGACCTTGCAAAAGTATTTAAAGAACCACATATTTCAACATCTTCTCATCATTTCTTCTTAAAGGCCATGTATTTCCTATGGATCTGGCTTGAATTCAGTACATTTTTAATTAGTGTTTCTGATGATGGAAAAAATATTTTTAAATGCCTAACAACAAAGGGACAGACAACATCCATTTAGGAGGGGCTACAGGAGCCCAGCATTCTAATGAAACCAGCACCCAGAATCAAACTGAAAAAAAGTGAGAAAAGGAGGAGCCAGGGGAGTACCTCAAGCTCAGTAATCTATGCTTAAATACTGAACCAGAACAGCCAAACTGAAAAGCAGCTGCATTTATTTGCACGATTCACTTATCTACAAAGTGACTGGAGAATAAAACCCAGTGCAAAAGGCTGAATTTCAGGCTAAACCAACTGGCCATGTCTAGGTGACAATGGTGCACCAAGCTAGCTGTAAATCCTTGAGAAGTCATGGAGTTGGACCCTGAGTTACTCTCTGCTAGGCAGTTTCAAGAAGACACAGACTGTTAGGACTCAGTTGGAAAATAACAGAATTAATGATGATGATAATGGTGCACCAAGGGAGGAGAGCTGCTGGTTGCTGCCCCAGCAGGAGGCCCAAGGCTCAGAAAGGCAGAGGCACTGAAGTAAAGCAGCAGTCACCAACTGTGCAGCTCCCTGCCTTGGCACCTTGGAGAGGAGCTGGGCAAATTTAGCTGGGACAGGGCTCCCGGAGCTCCTGGAGGCCCATTTCCATCTCCCTGTATCCTTGTGGAAGCACCTGTACTGCAGGTGGAGAGGGTCTGTGCCTCAGATGAACCAGCACAGCTTTCCCGGGAGCAGCACAGTCCAAGCAGCTCCAGGAGCTGAGCTGCAGCTGCTCACCGCAGCCCTGGGAACAACAGCCCACAAAACCCCAGCCAGGCACTGCCAGAGCCTCCCCCGGCCTGCCTGGGGGTGCAGGTGGAAGCAGGGACACCACCACAGGTCCTTAAAGGACTTCCTTAAGGGACACCACCCCAAGTGCTCTCTGACCGTGGCACTGTTGTTTTTACCCTCACAGAGCAGGGAAACTGTGTTTCCCTGCACACCCCGCTGCCATGTGCCCTGCAGGGGCAGCCCAGGCTCCCCGGGAGCAGCTCCTGCACCAGGATCACCCGGGACAGAGCCCTGCACAAAGCAAACGTGCACCAACTACAGCCTCACTTATGTCGAAAGCCACAAAGGAACACAAACTGAGAGGCCTTAGAAACAAACCACAAACACCTTTGGGTGGGATTTAGCTGTTTGGCCATGGGTTTTTTAGCTCTGTACCATTATTATCCACCATCCCTCCAATGGCAGAGCCCTGCTCCCAAGCCCAAGCCTCGGCTGGGGGGACCCTCCTTCCCCCAGCAGGAGGGAGCCTACAGGGAGCCCTGGATCCTACAGCAGCTCCCAACACTGGGCTCCACAGAGACCACCCCAGCAATGCTGAATGCTATGGAGAACTGGCCTGAGGCCCTGTGGAGCATCACCACCCTCCTGCTCCAGACTAAAACTGAGCATTCCCTCCTGGGCACTGACAGAAATCCCTGCAGGGCCTGACCTCAGCCTGCAGGGCCATTCCAGCCACCTCCTCATCCAAAGACACTGCTGGGCTTCCTTATCTCAGTTACCCTCCCCCTCTGCTTCCTCCTGATGTCATACTGCACCTGCTCAGGATCCCCTGCCAGTGCACAGCCTCAGACCCTGGAGATGCTGCACCCAGAGTCCCCAAACTGCTGCTGCAGGGGCTCCCACAGAGCCTCTGTGCAGGATCAGGCCACCAAAAATCACACTCATTACTTATGAAATTCTCCAAAGACACGGCAGGTACAACTCCCACTGGAAGCTGGTTTAGCTACAGTCTGCCAGGTGTGCCCCTCCTTCCAGACACACTGCTGTATTTGCCCAGAAAAGGGAAGGAGCCTTGACTTGTGCACTCTACTCAAAGTGAAGTCTCTGTGTAACATTCATCCTTTGTCTCCTCCTGCACTGAGGCTCATGGAGGGGAGCAGTGAGCACCTGCATTCACTGCACAGGTGAGGATCCATCACCTGCTGGTAAAACCAGCCTGGAGCACTGGTGAGATCAAGATCCCCACCAGCACTGTACACACCAACTTGTCTGAAGTTACTAATTTGGTACTTCCCATGTGGAATGAGAGTCCCAAACCTCATTTTCCTAATCTGAAACTGATGTGCCTTTGGCTGGAGAAAAACAATAATGCCAAGTGCTGTCCTGGCTAATGTAGGGGGCTCTGATGGCACTCGTGGCACCTGCCCCACCTTATTCTGTTGTTTTGTAGAGTCAATAGTTATGTGCAAACCCAGGGCACATGCAGGAGCTCACTGTTCAGACCAGCAGGGCTGTGGGTAAGGTATTTCAGCACAGTTCTGGGGTGCCTGCCATGGCCAGAGCTCCCCCCAGCCCCAGCTGCCTTGTGGTTGGAAGGTAACACATCTTTATCAACACCTCTGCAGCAGGGACAGGCAAAGGTTTGCAGTTACCAAGCTTTAGCATTCTCACAGAAAGGCACTTGGTGTAAGAGGCAGCAGCACAGAGAAAAATTGTGTATAGGCACAAACTGGCTCCCTTCCTCAAGAAAATAAAAAACCTGAGGACTCAGTCACATGGTCAGGGAACTCAAGCGTACAGAAACGATGCCTGGTGGAGCTCCTTCATGGATTAACTGTGCACACAGAGCAGGCAAACACTCAGGGGCATTTCCTGGGGCTCTAAGGAGCTGTATTAATCTGGTGACAGCAGGTGACAGAAGACGCTCTACACCTTTCAATGTCTAGCTGGGGTTACTGCAGTCATTGCTCCAGACCTGACCAACACCAACACAGACAGTAGACTGAAGGACCAAACCAGTAGGCTGAAAATCAGCGCACCCAAACCCCACTCTGCCCTGGCAAGTTAGAAATATCCACTTGGTAAGCAATGGGACCCTGACTCTTGTCAGGGGAAACAAGTATTTTGTTTTTCCTCTTTTATCTACTCCCCTTCAAAAACTGAGTAAGGTAACTCCTCACAGGATATACAAGTACCTGGTTCTGGCTGCTCACAGAAAGCCAACACAGCCACTCTTGAGGGGTTCAACTCTCTACCAGAGCTGAAAACTGTACTATTACATGAAACCTTTTATCTACATTTATCTTAACTACAGAACCTCGTGTGCCTTCAAGGAGCTCTCTTTTATAGTGATTTACATTTGAATACATTGAGCTTTATTCATTATCAAGTTTATTGCAGCAGAGAGCAGTGCAGTGAATTAAAACCCTCTTCAGAGCTGTTTATAAACATTCTTAAAGGGAAGACCATGGCTCAAAGCTCTGTGATGAGTTATAGCCTCATTAATAGCAACTCCCATAAAGTGCCAAAGGAGACAAACCATTATGTTTAAGCAGGGCTCACTGCTTCAACAGTTCTACACTGGGTTCTTACCTTTGCCCTGGAAAATGAGGGACAAACATCTGCTGTACCTGCAGTTCACAGAGCCTGGGTAGTTCTGCCATGCAAATGCAACCTCCATCCCTGTACTCATGTGGAATCCAGCCCACGGCTGCACTGCTCTGGCAACAGCAAATCTCCTTCAGCAGTCATGATGACAAGTCTGACATACAACTGGTCTCGTCCAGTGACAATTCTGAATCTTTATCAAATGCTAATCTAATCATCAAATAAAAATACTTTAAAAATTAATTATTGTAAAATGCTCCCCCTGAAGCCCAAACTACAGCCATTCCCCAGCTGTTTGTGTTACCTTTTTAAGCAGTGGTACCCAAGGTTTCCTGAGTAACTGAAGGTTTGAGGAAAAGGAAACCTCTAGGCTTTCTTCACTAACATCATGGCTATTTCAGCTACACAGAAAATGGGGTTTTCCCCCTTTCTTACACGTTGCACAGCATCAAATATGGTATACAAAATGGTACCTGATCCAAGCAAGAGGAAACACTTGGTGCTGCCTCAGGGCACAGCTTCAGCAGAGCTGTGCTGCCCAGGGCTGCCGTGGCTGCCAAGGGAACTGAGGGCAGCACAAGCACTGCAGGAAGCCTTGAACTGCTGACACAAGTGATGCCACCACTATTAATCGTTCTGGTATCACACACTAGTCCCTCACCTTGTTACACAGACAACTGGGCACTGCCTCCCTGCAGAGTGAACTGACACCTGTAAGATAATCAGGAGCATTCAGCACTGCAGGAGCCAACTGCATTTCCTGCAGAAGTGAGTAAAACCAAGCCAGAGCTGCAGAGAATTCTCAGGTGAATGCTGTCCTGAGGACAGTGGCTCCAGTCCTGCTCTGCCAGTGGCCTCTCAAGGGGATGTTAAGCCAACCACTGATGTTAAACCAACCATTCCAGCACCACCACCCTCCTCCCAAACTCAAGTCCACTTGTGTTCCAAGAGAGTAAGAAATGTGTCTGCCTCATGCTGCAGCAACATGAAGCACCTGCCACAGCAGTTTAGTCAGCAAGAACTGCACATCAAAAATGAAGGACACCTATGATGTTCAGTGCATCCTCAACTGGGCACCAAAAGTGGGCAAGTGAATTACAGCTTGGATTCTGCCTCTGAGCCCTCACTACAGAATGAGGTTCTTTAGTCACCCTTCAGGTTAACATTGACATTGACTAGAAATCCAATACAGCAAAAACCAGAGAATATCTCACAGGGAAATGAAACACATACATGTACCACTGGATTAGCATGATATGGACCAAATCACACTTCATGTGCACAACTGCACATAAAGCCCTTCTTTCTGAGTAAACACCAACTCTGTGCATCACAGGAAACAAGACTCCCATGGGGAAAACCAGCACTTGGACATGCAATAATACACAGGGGAGACAGGAAGAAGATAATTTTACATTAGCCACTTCCTAGCTTTTGAATATCTACCCTTGCAATCTTGGTGTTTCACAATAAAAAATGGTGGTTTAGTGTTACCTGGTAAAATGACTGCATAATACCTTTTTTTCCTCTTTCTTTTCTCCTTTTCTTTTTCCATGCACAATAAGATTAAGCTGCTTTTGTTGGTTCCTTGTCTTTTGCAAGAGGGAGGATTTCCGAGCCAGGTAACAAATGTTGGAAAAGATGGAATATGGGCTGCATACAAAGAAATTACTAAGAGGTTACACTGTGTGAGAAAGCTGTAAAAAACACTGTTAAGGAAAATTTAACTGTACTGACCTTTTTTTTTGTATTATATCAATATATACTGCCAGCACAGAAACTGGATGTTATACAGTTTATTGCAATGACTGCATTTCCCTGCTTTTCCTAGTTGTACTCTCCAATTTAATGCACTGGAAGTTCCTCTCCAGCTGAAGAACTCTGCTTGCTGCAAGCATCCGTACACATCAACCAACAAAGGTTTTCATTCAAGTCTTTTATTATAGCTTGAATTTTTTCACTGCATTTAAAAATCTAAAAAAAATAAATATTTGTTTCACAGCTGCAAGTCACATATGCATTAACACCACAAAATCTGGAATTTAACCAGAGAAGGAAAAGTCAAATCCAAAAGTGTCCAGCTAAGCACAATCGTCTCAGGGCAATTATACTAAAAATAAAATCTTAAGAAAAAAGGGAGAGGGGTGTTAAAGGTTATTTCAAATGCATTTATCTGAAAAAAAGTGAAAATTCTATTAGAAACCATAAACTACGCTTTCAGCATTTAAAAATAAACGTTTTAACCTCTTGACAGCACCAACTGGCTGGTGCACCTTTTTCTTTTCAGCTGTATTCTCGACACACAACTGCAGAGGTTTCAAATCATAAATTAACCTCTTTTATAACTGTGTCCACTTAATTACAGAATCAGTCCTTAAAAAGAAAACAGTGTCTCAAGTCAGCTTGTCCATCCACATGTTAAAAGTGCCATTGGATGCGGTTTTGTATCGGCACTAAGTGACTGCTTCATGGATTGTACATTGTGAAGATGAATGTCTCTTGAACAATCACTTTCATTATTAAGGTTCTTAAAACAAACCAGAAAAATAGATATCTTCAGAAATCAGAGTAATCACTTTTTTTTTTTGTTAAAAGCCATAAAATAAGCTCATATTCAATTACAAGCAATAGAAACCATACTGGTATTGGAACAGAACTATTTTATCACAAAAATTTATTATTTACAAAATGAAAAGTTACCAAGTGAATTTATCAGGGAAGAAGTTAAATGTTCTTACTAAGTGATCTGAAAAACTGAAGCAAGTCTCTCATGCACTCACACGCCAAATTGTTTGCATAAGGTGAAATGTTAATTCTTGCTAGTGAAACTTGACTCCCATTCACAATACTCTCATTTTTATTGTAAGATGGCAAAATCCACATGGCTCTGTACAGGAAGGTATGTATTAAGACAGCTCCTCAGTTTTGGAAATGATTTTTTTGGCTCTCATGTATATCCATACCACTGAACATTTTTTGCAAATAATCAGTTATATTATCAACTGCATCACTTAATCCACTGAATTTACCACCACAAGAAAGACACGAAAACTCAATGATCCCACGGTACACGGAACTTTCATTTCTCAAGTTATACTAAACTGAAACCTTCATAGTGGTCTATAGCCTGGATCAACTTAGATTTCAGGGTTTCTTTATCAGTGTATTTTGGAAGATCAAGAAGATTAAAGCAAGTGTGAGCTACGGGCAGGTAATCTTCTCCCCCTCCCGTTGGCTGGATGACCAGTTTCAGACACTTCATCCCAAGGATTGGAATCCGATCGCTGCCTGTCAGAAACACTGCCAAGAAAAAACAGAGGCTTGTAATTGGAGCTAGCTGAAGACTCTCTGTGTCACATATGCTGCTCTAATCACTGCTGGCCTTCTGTAATCATTCCAGCAATGGCCAGCTTTTCACACCAACATTCTGTGAAGTCTGGAAAACAGGGAATAATGACTTCACCCTGTCTCTACTTTCTACATCTGAGCTCATAACTGTAATTCAACAAGTGATCCATAAAGGAAAGTATTTCATTTCAGCATACGAAACCAAACAGTCCTTAAAATACGATAAAGTTTTTCATGCAACAGAACCTTCTAACTTAAAATCTACTGGCTGTATCTTTACTGATAATTTCCAAGAATCTCGTAAACACAGAATGTGTTAGTTTGTTCAGTAAGTAATTTATCTGAATTGGAAACTAATCTGTGATCTATTCTAAGCAAATCCTCACTCACAGCAAGCTTTACTTTATCATCTGTACATTACCACTTACATCAGCACCCTGACAGATTTACAATCAGTTCCTACTCCAAATTTCCATCTCTGTGCAGTGAAAAACCTGGAGGATGGGGGCTATATGTCAAAGCACAGGAAAAGATATCCTAGTTACCAAATAAATGTCACCAGCAGATTAGATTGTTGGTGTTTTGGGGGGTTGGCTTTTCTTTTTTTAATGCTGCTCTGAGCCACTGTGATCTGTAACTACCCATCACCCAGAATGACTCGGGACACCCCCAAGAAAATGAGCGAAAAGCTCACAATCAATTTTTTCTATCATGATTTTTTCCCCAAATAGTTAATCACATTATTACAGACAAATACTTACAGCTGCCCTCTTACAGCAAGAGCCTGAAATCCCAGTGATCCTGTTCAGTTAGAAACTTCTGTGAAATGATTTCAAATACTTACACAAAAACTGTTTTTTCTTCTCCAAAGACAACTCGTGAAAAACCTCCCAGAATATTTTAATTGTAGGATGGTCTGCCCAGTATTCTCCTTTGTATTCTGTATTCTAAAATGAGCAGGAAATGAGGTTATTGCTTGCTCACAGAACAGTTGGACAAGCTGACACTGCAGCAGAATGAATGCAGTTTGTGTACAGGCACACAGCAAGTGACACACTACTGCTTTCCATTTTTCTTCAGCTGCTCAGTCTGAATTCAATACAGGGACAGATGCCTGTACTGCAAAGCATTTTCAATCCCAAAGAGACCAAGTCTCACTGAGCTCTGACAATCGAGAATATTTACTTTTAATAACTCTGTGCAATCACTTCACTTTCTCATGTCTAATATGAAAGACTGTATAGCTGCCTCAAGGTTCTGTGGATTTTTCTGCCTCTCCTCAAAGGCTGATCTCCTTCAGAAATTCGATGGAAAAAGTTAAAGCAGGAAGGTAAATAATATTTCAGGATCTCCATTCACTGATGTTTTAAGGTCTCAATAAATAACAGGAATCAAGTTAATTAAAACAGAGCTCAAGAGGACACCTAGCTGCCTTTGCACCCTGAAATTAGAATGATACAAAAGCAAAAGCTAACTATGGTTCTTACCTTCTCCAGCTCCTTCCAGTCATAATTTGTGTTCCCAATCACCATTGCCTGCAGCTCACTGGGCTGGAAGAGCTGAAGAACTTTACCTCCACACACTTTGTGGAAGCCTTCGTGGAATGCACTGTATAAGGAAGCCACAGATCTATTGAAGATGTAATCCACATATGCATCTACAAAATCTTGCCTGTACAAAGAGAAAGAAATAATTATGTTAAGGAAATAAAGAGGAATTAGTACAGGTCATCCTTCTACCAGTAAACCAGTGGCCATTTCTGTACAGAACAGAGCACAGACAATGAAGCAACAAGGAGCCCAATACATTGTATTGTCTGCTTTATGTTACAACCACAGTGAAGATAAAATGGCACATGAATGTATTTCCCCAGCACACCCCAGAGGCATTCTGCAACAGAAAAGCAGGAACATTTAATGTTATATACTTCAGGCACTACAAACACCTCCCTTATTTGTGTGCATTGCAGTGAACTGGACTCACTGGCAACAAGCTGAAAGGCCTGAATTCCAGGGAGTGTCTTGAAAGCTACTAATCAAACTCACTGCTCTATTTTTTTAAATTAAAAAGATTACCATATTTGCACTAAAAATGCAAATCAACTTCAAAAGGACATTTGAGTCTTGCACAGTAAAAAGACCAGTGCCAAGGAGCTGGGATACTGAGAAACAGATGGCCTGTTATCTGTGCTTGGTACAAGGAGTTCTCAGATCCTGCTGGAAACATCTCCAGCAGCACTTAAGGAAGATCTAAAACTTCTTGGTGTGATACAGCATTTATGGTAATTTCTGAAATCAATGCCAGTGCACACTGTTTAGTTTCTGCACTGGCAGTGACCTCAGCTGCACATTACAGCCATCCCACCAACACATGTTCATGTGCAAAGAGAGAATGCATTTCAACACCACCCCCAGTCCTTGAGTAATATCACCAGCAGTTTACAGAATCACAGAAACACATTTAGATGATGTGTTTATTGAAGCTGCTGCACTGAAAACGCTGGAGATGACCAAAGTGGTGATCCACACTCCTCCCCTTCAGCACTCCATGAGATCTCCTCGTTACCCATGCAGGGCAGGTAACTTGTGTAACACTAACAGTGCAAGGCTGCTCCAGGGAAAAGTCACAGTTTATAAAGTAATTTATGTTATAAAATTAACTGAAGCATCAGGGAACATTTAGAGCTTGGGAAAGAGGAATTCTTCATTACTGCAAGACAATGTGTGGTAACAATGCAGCAGGCATTCCATAGGCACCTTGAAGCCTTTCCCATAATTCAATTTTACAGTCACTCAGTGACAGAACATCAAACCTACACCAGAGGACTGCAAAGCTACAGTGTTTCCCATGTGCAGTCAGTTCTCATGGACTGTGCTCTTTCCATTCAATTCTCCCTTTAGCCTGGGAGAAGTACAAGCACAGAGAACTCACAAAGATTAAAGAACAGACTGGAAAATTCTGCAAAAAGGGGACAAAAGCACCAGCAGGTATGTTCTGCCTATCCTCCAGGAGCAGAAAGGGAACAAAGGGCAGGAAAGGCTGTTTTTATAAATAAAAGTTACAGAATCACTGACCAAGGAAAAAACCCCTCCTGTCACTCCTCTTCTGACAACAACACTGGATTAACTTATTTAAGGTTATCTGCTCTACAAAGAGAAGACTTCACTGCAATCATACTCATGTGTGAATGAGGAGTTGTAATAATGGCCCTTAAGTCAGAGTTCTCATCATTACTCACTGAATTTCAGTGATATTCAGCTTCCTGCAGTGGGGCCTAAAGAGTTCAGCTTTTTATTTTCTCACATCCTACACTGCATTAGTGCACAACTCTGAACTCCATACACACAGTGTTAGTTAACTCCCTTCACATTTATTTAGACAAAACAATCCCTCTGGGCCTGTGACCCAAAGACAGCCTCAGGCCCCAAAAAGCACAAACAGCAGTGAACTGCAGGGCAGCAAACTGGGGGAACATGACTTCATTACCTGAGGCTGGAACTGGAGCACTAACCCCTGATGTGCAAACAGACCAAACTGCTATCTGCCTGAAAAACTGGTGACCACTGTCCAGCTTGGCAGCCTCTGGAAGGCTTCTGGCCGTCCAGGGTGTAACTACTGAAGGCCTTCAATAAACAGCCACATCAGTAACTTTGTCTAGCCTCTGTCCTAGGCAGGCACTCCAAGGCATCAGCAGCACCTCAAACATTTTTAATCTTATAAAATGCCTATGACTGGGCTTGAAGGGGACCTCTAAAGATCTAGTCCAACCTCCTGCCATGGGCAGGGACCAGAATTGGCCCAAGCCCTGTCCAGCCCAGCCCTGAGCACCCCCAGGGATGGGGCACAGCCTGTCTGTGTCAATGCAGGACAGCTCTTGCAGCAGCACAGCAGAGAAGAGCTTGGGAAAACAGCCAAAGCAGGTTTGCCTCCAAGAGCAGTGTCAGAGCTCAGCAAAGGGAATTTACAGCAGCCCAGGAACCCTCCCAAGGCAGCCAGCAACACTGCAACCCACAGAACTCACCTATTTTGTTTGACTACAGGAATGTCAGCACCTTTAGGAACAAGCTCCTTAATTTCTGTTGTACCAAAATTTTCCACAGTGATCTATTTGAAACAAAGAAAAACAGTGCAAGTCTTATTTACTGCATAAATACTTCTTCCCACCACTTAGTTAAAGCAACATGAATGGCAGACACAGGAGCTAAACCTCATGGGAATCAGCTGCTGATGCTTTTGTTCAAACACTCCATCAGAGGCAATTAAAATAGATGGTGTGAGCTTGCAAGACATATTTCAAACACTACATAAAACTTACAGTAAAATTAAGACAAAATGCTTCTTCTATGTCATCCTCTGGATAGTCCAGTAGCTGTTGCATTCCCCTGCAAAATAAGTTACAAAATACTTGCACCAGGGGAAAGAAAAATGGATTTATTTTCCTGAAGTGTTCCTTATGCTTTGATAATTCAAATTTAAGGAGTATCTTTCTACTGTTATTTCATTCATTATCTTACTGACTTGCACCTTGTGTAGTGCTGGGAAATTCCAAGCAATCATTTCCTTCTGGTATCCCATGGGGTGAAGAGAGAACATTCCTGTCCTAAGACTTCAGCTAAGGGGTTCCCAAAGCAGAGGCAGTTGGGACTTAAAAACCCCTGACTGGCTCTTCCACTGACACCTCTGATTTCTCCTTGAATCTATGAAAACCTTGGCATCCACAACACAAAGGCAACCAAGCATCCTTCTCTGTTCATTTGAGCCTCCTACCTGCCAGTCAGTCCTATGCAAACCCCTGGTCAAAAGGAAATATTTAGCATGTATTTGTTCCTGAAATAAGCAAAAGTATTTTCTTGATGGATTTAATTTAGGACTGAAACTATGTTCACACTTAGGCTTATAAAATTAGTGGCTAAAGCTCAAGGGGTTTGAATTTCAAGGGGTTTTTTCCCCGCCCTAAAATTCCTGTAGGATCATAAAGCAGAAGAGACAATCACTAACACCAAGCACTGAGACACAGGTGTTTACAACAGCAGGTGTCACATGTACCAAATGACACAGTGGCTACAATTTACTCTGAGCTGTTTACCCAGTGACTGTGGAAAGGAAATGTAATGTTCTTAGAGGAAAATGCTGATTTCAAAATTAATTTCTACCAACACCTGTTCTTCTTTCTTGCTTACCTGCCAACATCTGGCATCAATTCTTTTAAGTCATCCAGGGATGGTTTCTTATTCAATAGCTTTTTGTACAAAGCCAGAGGGAAATGAAGGTCTACAATAGTAAAATTATATATTGCTAGCCCACAGACAACACCAATCAAATGAAACAAGTCACTGTCTTCAAAGGTCTAAGAACAGAAAACAGACAAAATGGTTTAAAATAAAGAAGTTATTTTAACCTTGCAGAGTGCAGGAAGAAACGTACAGTACAGTATAATCTGAGTGAATTTAATTCGTATTTTCTTTAAATATGTATGTATCTGTAAGTACCAAGGAAAACAGAATAAAGTTTAACCAGCTGAGACTGAAATCCAGGGGAACAGAATCCTTTCTACCTAAAATTAAAAAGGCTGAGCTGCAACATATCCTGTGTTACAGGGGACCCATACTGCACTAAGGTTCTGGCTTTGTCACTGAGTTCCTATTGCACCACTCAGTGGTTTAAGATGTCAATTTTTAAAAAAAATTATTTTGGGGGGCAAGAGGGAAGAGTTCACTATTGAAACCCTCAGAATTAATTACCAAGGCTTTAAACACACCTCTGGGAATGGAAATATTCAGGTATTTGGGATCCAGCCACCCCAGTCAGTGTCCTTTGAAAGATGACTCAAAAGTCAGGGATCAAACCTTCCAAGAAAGTACAACCCCACGAGCACCCATCACCCACAAATGCAACTGCACACAGGGAGCCCTGTTCAACAGGCCACCCCCAGAATTTGTCTCTGCACCTGGATTTCCTGATTCTGCCCTTGGAATCAGCTTGTTCTGGCTACTTCTTCCTAAAACCCTGGCAGGCTTGGGGACAACCACCAAGGAGTAAACAAGGAATGGGGGAAGTTTTGATCTAACAATGGCCAAAGAAATTAAACTTTTTTTGAGAACACTTGCTTCAGCTCCTACTCTTGGCATAAAACCACCACAAATTACAATGTTCATATATTATTAATATAAATCCTGTAAGTTAAAATGACTGAATATAGATCACAGCCTACCTTATCAGAGAACCAGATCAGCCTGGACTCCTCGTAATACCTGAACATTCCATATTTGGGATCTAGCAACTCCCTCATGATGAGCAAAAAAAATTCTTTGCGAACGCCGCCAGCATCGACAGCTTCCTCCCCTACAAAAATGACCTGAAACACACAACTCAGTGAGCACTGAACTGCACACAGAGTGTCCAAAGATGTGCAAACCCATCCTCCAGCACTCTGAGCAGTGTCCTGTGATACCTTGAGGGGTTTCTTGTAGTCCACGTTCTTTGTTTTCCTGAGCACCTCCACAGCGTCCCCCACAATGTTGTCCCTCCGCACCATCACTATCAGGCAGGGGTTGACAGACTCAAACACTGGCAGGAAGAGAGAAGACAAATTCTGCCTGTGGGCCTGATCCACAGCCATCTGCAGGAAAACAAAGTGAAAAACTCCTGTCAGTATCACCAGGCCAGCAGAAGTGCACATGGGAATAACTACTGAATTTGCCCAAGTTTTCTTTGCATTCCTTTTATCTCAGGAAATATTTGATTTCAGGAAATATTTTTCCTTTACCCATTGCTTTCAGGGAAGTGTAAGAACTCAGGTTTTAACATTCCAGTCAAAATACCTTGAATAACAAAAGGAAGCAAAAGGATCCTGCATTTCATCTAATGAAGAGTAAGCTGTTTAATATAAATCTGGCATGAAACCACACATACATTAAAAACTAATTCACAGCATGAAAAACAATTCACTTAACTTGCATGATAATTTCTGTATTAAAATTGTTTGAAAAAGAAAATGCTGTTGCAAATATTCTGAATATAATAGAGAACTCTTGAGAGTTTATGTGTTTTAATACTATTTAATATTGTTAATAGAAACATTTAATGTGAACATTTCCCTGAATCCATCAAATGTTGGTTACTGACTGTGCACATCCATTTTTAAAGGCACATAAAGGACATGTATTATTAATTAAGAGCAAGGTTGTATTTTCCTACACAAGCCCATTACTTGAGCATGATTTCCATCATCTGGTTATTTTCAGACTCAGATCAATGACCCAGGTAATATTCCAAGTCTGCTCATATGGGAGGTGGGGTTGTTCCCTGGTTGTGGGAGGTGCCTGGGGTTTTATGTTTGTTTGTTTGGGTTGTGGGTTTGGGGTTTTTCATTGCTGCTTGGGGGTTTTGTACCTATACTATGGGTTGATAACACATTAAAAAACCATCTCACTACTGAAAGGAAAAGAAGTTCCTTGGAAATGTATGGCAAGTACAAAACAGTCGAATTTCAATGTGATCCCAACCCCACTGCTCTCTATTGTGTGCGTACGCTGAGATTAAAACTAGATCCTTGATTTTTATAGGGGAGAAATTACACAGAGTTAAAAAACCCACCACAAAAAGCCAACAACAAAAAACACAAAAAAAACCCCAACAAAAACCCACAAACAAACAACCAAAAAACCCCAAAACAACACCACCAACCAGCCAAACCAAAAAAAACAACAGGAACCCCCAGGGTCCCCAACTCAGGGAAAAAATAATGAATCTGAACCATTAAAAACAGTCTCCTACCTGCATCTGTATGATTGCATCTGTTTGCAAGAGAGTTGTCTTTGCCTGGGCATCAAATACAAATGGGTATGTGCAAATTATAACAGGGATCTCTGTTAACTGCAATGAGAAGAACCATGTCATAGCTCAGCTTATTCAAAAGCCACAATCCTGGTTAAAAAAACCTTTACAGCAACACTCATTTAACAGATTTATTTTACTGGAAAGAGAACTCAACCCTGACTTAATATCAATGCAGAACCAAAGCATCTTAGGAGCATTAAGTAGATTTTAAATTGTTTAGTACTTCAGCCATAAACAAACAAAAAAACCCCAACAAAAGTCAGTCAAGCCAGGCACAAACGACACTCTCACTTAGCATTTTCATTTCAGAACTGTTATTGCAGCTAGTGGGTACAGGAGTAGCCCTTTTTTCCAACTGCTGTTCCAAATTTGCAATACATACAATTACATATTTTTGCATCACAAAGATTTTTTTCAGATTACAGCCATGGCTAATTTGAAGCTTTACTCCCAACAGAACACAGCAGACAATCCTTAACATTTCTGATTTCCTTACATTCTTCAAAAGAAATCAGATTGCATCCAATCTTACCTCAGTTAATCCATGGTTGACATCCTATGACAGCATTTGCACAAAGGTAGCAACAATTAAGATGAAAAAGCAGCATTAGTGTCTGCATTAATTACTCATCTCTGATGTAGAATTTAATAAATATTTATTTACTGCTTCCCCCCAAGAGAAGGTTTACTGAGAAATAAACATTAACCATAAACATTCTAATTTGTTTATTAAATACAAGCTTGTCTTTCAACACCCTGCTTATCAGTCTTTAAAACCAGGGCTGTTGACGTACTATGTTTGCTTGGATGCACAAAATTACACACCTAAAATGTTTACTTCCACACATTAATTTATGGCATCTGCTGGTACTGTTGCAAAATAATAAAATGTGGGTGGCTAGAGAAAACTTATTAAATTACTTACAATATTCTTTCAAAGCTAAAGTCAAGGAACCGTGCAAAAACCTATCCAAGTCACTAATTCTCTGCACAGTCATTAATTTGCTCCCACTTATCACTCTTCTGTTTACAGATGCAGGAATTAATTATCTCAGTTGTAGCTGCCAAGCTCAAAGTAGAAAATTCCATCAGTTATCTGCCCCTGCAGCTCCTGCTGCACTCATTACCCAAGACAGCTGCAGCTTGCTCACTGACTGGACCTGTCTAATATGGCAATTCAGATTATTCTGGATGTTTTCCTGCTGTGGATTCTTACATTCCCAACGTTTTTGACATAGCAAGTCTTCAGTGACAGCATTCTGAATCACTTTTTAACTGACAGGTTCAAATACTGAGCAGTGTCAGTCCTAAGAATGACACCCCAGGAGAAAAACACCTTCTTAACAATTCCTCCTTAGCCAGTACCTGATATGAATCTGCTCAGCACTGCTCATCTCTGAAGATATTAATATGAAAAAAAAATTTAAAAAAAATTAAGAAAAAAATCCCCAGGCTTAGAGAATCTACGGATTTCTTTAAAGGGATAAAACAAACACAAAACATGGGAGGAAAACACCCACAAAAACTCAAATAAAAATCAACACAACTTACCATTCCCAATACCTGCTGCTGGAACCAGTTGGCATAGTCATTTCTGATATCTATCAAATCTTGTATCTCATGAATGTAAAATCTGTCATACTGTATAACTTGTCCTCTTTCATTTACCTAAGGAAGTGCAAGTTATTTTTTTATTAGTTTTCAAAGGGATATTTTTCCATGTTTTTCAAGCATTTCATACATCAGCCACAGATACCCAGCTACCAAAAAAATTCTAGAAAAACAACAGTGCCTACAAGAAAGCAAAAAACAATGTTAAAAACATGGATACATGGACTATTCAAACTTCCACCAAAGAGTGAAGGAAAATACAATTAACTGCCCTACAGTTATTGCATCACAGGGCTGCCACTCTGAAACATCGTGTGACCTCAGAGGAACAGTGATAACGCACATATTCATGTGCACTAGGGAATAAATACCTGTTCCTGTATTCACACAGGTTTCAGAGCTATGATTCAATAACTCTAGTCTTAGTTATAGTATGGACACTATTACCTGTGAGCAGAGGAACAGTTTCCATCTAAAAACAATAAGCTTAAAAAAAGAGAGATGTGGGAAAAGTAACTTTATACGGAGGCTTGTCTCTACAGTACAATTTTAATCCAGAAGCATCCACATTTTCCTAATACACACGTCTTTTCCCAAGGACTGCTAACTGGCAAAGCAGCAAGATAGTTATAAAGATCCTGCCTTTATACTCAGATAATCTAAGCCTATTTTTCACAAAAAAATCCCCCTCCAAACCACCAGATACTCAATCTGCAAAACACCCCAGAGCTGTCACCCCTTCTCCCCCCCCCTCACTTTAATCCATACAGAAGCAAATGACTGGGTAACTCTGTGTTCCCAAAAAACAGTTAATTCCATCATCATGTCAGACTGGAACGCAGAATCCCAATGATTCATGGGTCCAGATGAAGAACTACAGATATTTCTGTGGATGCAATTCTGATCTTTCACACTGATCAGTAACTTAGCTTCTACCAACTGCCCAGCACAGAGATGCTGACAAAGCCAAGCAGCCCAGGCACTGTTCAGAAACACCAAACATACTCTGTGCAGTATTTCCAGGACTCTGAAGGCTGTGTGGAGGAAATTGGTGAGTATTCTTCTGTCAGAAGGGGGAAGGCCCATCTTGCACACCTTCAAAAGGTGCACTACGACATCCTTGTAGAGTTCCACTATCTTCAGGAACAAGGGAGGTTCAAGTACAGACCACCAATTTTCTGTCAACACATGGTGAATACATAAATTTAGTACTTGTCACTGCCACACTACGTTATGTTATCTTCTTAAGAAACATGTTTGGCTAGAAAGCATAAGCATCAGTTACTGCAGACTCTGAAAAAAAAAGTTGCGGCACAACAAATGTGCTATTGTTACACATCAAATCTAAGTCCCCTGAAGTCTGTTCATCCAGACAGTGCCACAGTGTAACATTTGGTAAGAAAAGATGGCTCAAAACCTGAAATCTTAAGGGAACAGTAGTGAGAGCAATAGAAAATTATGGAAAAGGATCTAGAGCTCAAAAAACTGTCAGTTTGCTTTTCTTTTCTCTCACACCAAAAACTACTGAAAAAACCAAACTGAGATTACATGGCAAAGCGTAACTGAGGAAAATGAAAGTACCCTCTCAAAAAGAAATCAATTAATAGCAAAATATTCTGAAAACAGTTCTTTAAGCTGAATTTCTTTAAGCTGAGTACAACAAGAAAGGGTAAAGAAGTAGAGTTAAAAAACAGAGTTATTCTCAGCTGCATATTTGGAGACCACATCTTGGCACCAGCAAGAGAAGATCAACTGCCTCAGAAGCTCAGAACAGGTGCTGTAGTCACAACCAAGACAATTTAACATCTGCTCTGCAACACTTCTGTAAATTGCTTAGAGCTTGTTAGCTGTCTGACCACATAATTTTCACTTTAAAGAGCAAAGACACATATCAATTACACTGAACTACATAGCTTAATTCCTCCCAAATGGCATCAGTCCAAAAACTACAATAGCAGATGAATTCACAGGGATGGCCTGTTAACTCACCCTGAAGCAACAGAATAAGTGTTTTCTTACACCAAGCAATGTTAAGCCTTAACTTTCTCACTGGGGAATTGTAGGGAACTGTAAATACACAGCAGGTGCTGCCAAGGCCAGGTCTTCACTGATGGGATTTCTGTACATTTTCATCTGCAGATCCTTAGTTTTAAGAGTAAAAATTCAGTTTCTTACCAAGAACTTTCAGAGGAGCCTTTTCTAGGTTCAGAAGAGCTGCTCCAAAAGGAATAGCTAACGTGGTGAAATTGTTTTCATCACTCATCAGTGGGCACTCTGGTAGAGTGAGATACAGCCTCAAAGCTTCAACATCTGGTAAGGAGCTGGTCAGTTTGGGAATAAGGTTCTTTTCCAAACTAGCTGCCACCTGCAGCACATCAGAAAATTCTGTTTATTTTAATACAATTGAGATTTTAAACAAGTCCCCATGTATATGAAAACTAATCTAGAAAACAATAATTAAGAGCTTCAGTGAAAACTATTATACATTTAGACAATGACAGTAAATATTCAAATAGAATATGCTGATGTATCACCTAATTGTCACAACAAAACACAGTTTCACACATTTGCAGTCAATACATTATTGAGTAAATAAATCTATTTACAGGGCTGGACCAAGCATAACAGTAATATTTCTGGAGAGCTGTAACCCAGAAAGATAACCCCAAATGTAAAGAAAACACACAGCACAAACCTGTTGTGATATCTGAGCGTGCTCAGGCTGGATGAGTTTGTGGAAGAGTAGTCTAGCAGCATTCATGTCAACCCCTGAGAATCTAGCGCTGGTTTTGTAATGATCGTCATTGCTGCACGAAGGGAAAAACCCAGAAAGACTCAATCCTGTGTTCTCAGCAACCCAAGACTTTAACCCCTTGACTTTTAGACCTACTGACTAAGGATTTAAAATGTATCAGACTTCCATGTTTTATATGACCTTAGAAACAACTAAGAAACAACCAGAAAAAAATCTCCTCTAACCACAAGAAAATCACACAAAAGGACTTGGATGTGAACCAGCCCACGCAAGGAACTGCCCTGGAATTACCAACAACCCAGGGGTGACAGATGTGATGAGCTCTGCTGGCTTACATGGCAGCAACCACGACAGCCTGGAGCCACTCTCACTACAAAACACAGGGCAGGAAAGCAGGAGCTTCCACGGAGGGTATCAGAGCACCAATGAGGCAGGAAACCCTGGAAAGGTGTCCCAGGGACACAAGGGACACCAGGATTTGCCAGCACTAATGCTGCCCACAGGAACACCAGGTAAAAACCCACGCACTTACCTCAGTGCCAAAAAGCTCCCATTCAGGCACCCAGCAGAGGAGAACGTTCCATCAATTTCACTGAAATTAGTCACATGAAATGTTACATTAGGTTTTCTTTTTAAAAATTAGCATTTGCAATAAATAAAAACCCCTGTATTTAATCCCTAATGAATTAGATTGTGTAAAGGATGGGACTCTGACTCAAATGTGACTAAACAATTCTAGATTAAACTTCCATTCAAGACTCAGCACTTAGGACAGCTCAAATCACAGCCAGTCTTGCATTCAATTGCTTTGCATACTCTTTTATTAAAATAGAAGCAATAATCTTTGAGTTGTTCTCATATTCCTTTAGATGTATTGCTATTTTTCAATGTGCAATTAGATACTTAATTTCATCTTGTATAATCATCTAAACTGGAGCAGAGATGACACAGTCTCAAGGATCTAAACTACTCAACAAGCACGACAAGGAAAGCACAGCAAGAGCTCTGCACGTCCCAAAATCAGTAGTTACAAACAGCTCTGCTCTGTATGCCCAAAGCCCCACTAATGCTCAGTTCAGAAGCAGAATCACCAAAGACCACTCCTGTCCCTTACATCACTTACTTAGCTATCTCTACAGGAAGTCTTCCAGATGGGAAACTCAGCAATCTTTGAATAAATGTTTCATTCACAGTCCAGATCTGCTTCCAAAGGTCAGGATTCCTAAAATCATCTGGTGGCACCATGTTCTAAATAAATTGTAAAGAAAGCATAAAGAATCAGGCACACAAAATTGATTTCCAGAAAAATCAGCTCTCTGGTTGAGCTGTCTTAGCTGACAATTTGCCTACCCAGCCTACTGCAGTGGAATACTCTGTGTTTAACAGCTCTGCACGCCCTGTGAAAGCAGAGCATGCCCTAAACCCATCTCCATTAGGTGTTAATTCACACACCTTGCTAAATGGCAACTCCCTACACATCACTTGTCTCAGGGATGAACACTAACTGAGCTTCAGATGTGAGCAGCAAGCATCTCCCCTGCAGCCACCAGGAGCCACTTAGCTCCCTGCCAAGCTGTGAGCACACAGGAAAGGAGCCATTCCATTTTCCAGACAGATGTTCTTCCACCCCACTTCCACCAGGCTCCTCTGAGAATGATCATGCTTCTGTGAACATGCCCTGCCTCATCAGAGGAGCTGCATTTGGAAGTGCTGCTCATAGTGGAATTCATTTTCTAACAGCTGTAATAGTAAAGAGGAGGAGAAGCAAGATCATTGTTTTCAGTAGGAGCACAGGTTCAAAAAGAGATGGCAAATAGCACCAAAACCAAGATAAAACTATCAAGAGAAAACATTCCTCCCGAGGATGCCATCTGACAACACTGAGCTGACTCAGTGTGACAGTGACTATCTGCTGCCAAAAATCAGCACTTCTGATCCCATCCCACAGCATCAGCTTGAGGAACACTTCTGCCATTTCCCTTCCACCCAGCCAAAGAAAACAACCTGGGGAACTGAGCAGCCCAAAAACTGACCTGAGGAAATGGATTTTGGCTGGGCCCCTTAACTGGCAGGGACACACAACCCCCAGGGGTGCAGCACACACAGAACTAAGGAAGGATTCAACACAAATTACCAAACCAAAGAGTACTAAAGGGATACTTCTGCAGCATCACAGTTCATCTATTGCTAATACCTTCTGTACAGAACAAGTCACAATAACTGCATTCATACAGTCTCCAGTTCACCTCAATTAGTCACTCAGAAACTACTCCAGTAATTATGCAAATTGCACATAAAGTTATTAAGGAAGCTTTAATAGACAAGTTTTGAATCTCTATTATAAGCAATTTTCCAGTTTACACCTGCTAAGCAAGTTTCTCTCAAATATAGCAATGGTTAAAACTCTATCAGAATTTAGACAGAGAGCCCAACAAGCCAATCCTAGAAAAACTGCTGATTCTGTACATCTAGAACAGGCTGTGAGCACAAAGCACTGCTGCAAGTCTGACCTGTACTCAGATTTTCTTCATAAACATGCTTCCCCACTAAAATCCATTTTCCCTTGTGTCCAAATTAGTTTTCACCCTACATACTCAACTCTTGATGCTTCAATAATCCCCATGGTCTAATATCTGCTGAGCTGTACTGGAAACAGTCCCATGAATCTTCACCTTGTTTTTATTTTATCTCCCAACTCATCCCCCGATAGCATTTTCCTTCCATCACACTTCCACTTTGCCACTTTTACTGTAGAGTCCTTCTAGACTCTTTTAGGTACTAGGATTTAAACAGATCAATGCTTGTTACTTTAAAATGTAAGCTTTAAGACTATGATAAAACTGACACAACAAACTATGTCACCAGCAGTAATTTTTAGCAAAAAGTTCCATTTGTTTCCTTACCACTGTGGTACTTTAAAATGGCTACAGACCAGAAGACACCAAAGCTGCTGCTGTGGAGGAGGCATGAGGAGGACAGGGCAAGGAGCAAAGAGCTCAAATATTCAATCAATTCTTCCCTTATGACATGAAAAGAAGTGCATTCATCCATCAAGAAAAAAGCTCATGCCAAAAAAGTCTCAATCTCACATGACTTCTGACAGCTAACACACACTAAGGGATCCAAGTCCTCCAGCTGCTACCATGACTTGGTGCCTTTTGCTTCCACACTGCTCCAACAAACTTTACAATACAGTCACATGCACCTTCAACATCAAAATAGTTTAAATGCACCCAAAAAACTAAAATCCAACTTTCACAAGATTTGGAACTAAATTACACTTAATTTGTTACCTGTGGATAAAAGAAGTGCGCAAAACTTTGGTCCCCACCAGAGAAAATTCTCTTTACACAGTAGCACTCCTCACTGTCTGCAATAGGAATAAAAAACAGGCCACTGTGAAAACGTGAAATTGAAAATGATTAAGATACTGCAATCAACACTGGGTTACAGAAAGGTTCCCTTGGGGTAGAGCCTTGATACAACACACTGACACACCAGTTAATGACACAATGGTCAAGACCATCTTTCTCTGAGGTAAGTTCTAGGACTAGTGCTACCAGAGGCCCCCCCACCAGCCACAGGCATGCAATTCCTACAGCAGGAACCCAGAGCACAATCAAACTGTTTGGGAAAAATTATTACAATCCATAATCAGTTTAAATCTCAAGAATTTTAAGCCACTACAAAGGAACAGGCAACCAAGCAGTAAATGCATCAGCTGGTGCTTACCTGTGCTCATTGGGCACTGAGTACTGAAGGGAATCCAGTTTCCTCTCACTGTGAAGGGACTTTTCCTGTTACTGGTGGTCCCTGTACCCAGCTGCCCATTGCCTCCCAGTCCAAAAGAGTAAATTCTTCCAGAGGAAGGGACAAACGCAGTGGTGTGCTGCCTAGGGCAAAGAGAATTCAGTAACACAAACCTAAGCACTGGAACAAGCTTTGTGCAGGCCTGGCCAGGACTTGTGCTAAGCAGTGTGTGAAAGGTCCTGTCCTGCCCAACACCCACTGCTCTCCTGCAATGCCATGCCACTGGCAATGTTCCATTTACCCTCCAACAGGCAATCCTCCTTTTTTATGGAAAGGTTCCCAGAATGGAGCTGCCAGTGCTTAGCCCCTGTCTGACCTTTAGAGCATATCAGAAATGAGTGTCTGGAGACTGCCTGCACCTCCCTTCCCTTCCCATCCTGCTCAACTCCAGATTCCCCCTCTCCTATCACAGGCCTGTAAAGAACCAGCTGGGAATTTGTGTAAACTATTTTGTACTTTCCCAAACACACTTGTTCCTCAACAGGAAATGAAGTGACAGTAACAAACTCTCACACCTCACACTACTGTTCACACTGCCAGTTTAGAAAATCACAGCCTCTCAAATAGACAACTTCCTTTAGCTCTTCTATGAATGCTTTTAGAATCCCCAAAACATCACTAAATATCTTTTGTCAGGGGTCATTTTGTCTTCCCTGACCACAAAGGCTAAGAAAACCCCCACTTCATATTGCAATAGATAAAAAGTTTTATACAAAACAGGTTATGAGTAAGAGTCACAGGGTTAGCACAGAATAGACCTTACCTGCCACAGGTGATTTGTGTGACAACACTTCCCATAAGCTCAAAAACTTTCCTGGGATTTATCTCATGGCCAGTAGAGTTATGACCCAGCTGACCATAGCCTCCAGCTCCAAATGTAAAAACCCCACCTTCCTAAACAAATAAATTTTTTACATTAATATGATCATGTACCTCAGAACAAGAAACTTCACAGAAACAGGGGTTTAATAAAACTTTTCTGGTGATTTTGGCATTGCAGGGAAAGGACAGAAAATACACAGGGCACAACAGGGTCCTGAGACACAGAAGAATTGCAAGTTAACTGGAGTTATTAAAACATGGCACAGCTATGAAATATTATCTTACTTGTGTTAAATCAGACTCATCTAATTAACTTATTATCATACAACAGTCCTACCATTAACTTGTGTCATTTACAGATCCTAATCCTCATTTTCCCTCTTTCCCAGTTTTCTTGATGAACTCTACCCGTGCACAAACTCCCTCTATTGAAAGTATACTTCAGCTTTGAAACTCTGAATACAAATGTTGAAATGATTAGCCAACAGGAAGCTGCCCTGCTCAGCAGATGATCCACAGTGTGGCTGAAACAGCCACAGTATCTGAAAGCATAAGAAACCAGAAATTTCAACATTGTTGTAAGGCAAGTAATTTTTTAAGAGTTTTTGATTAATCAAGAAATTACCAACACCTTTAATGTTTAAACCAAAAACATTTTCAGAAGTTGTACACCTTACCTCACAACAACTTTGAAACTTGCCATTTTCAGATGCTTTGAAATTGTGACTCTGTTTCTTTCACCTCTATCTGCATCAGCCAGGCCCTCAGCTGGAAACCATCACCAGAACTGCAGCACCCACTGAGGAAACCCAGCAGCCTGACACTGAGTCAGGACAGCAAACAGTGCCAGGCTCTTCTGAGCTTCAGGAGGACTTGGAGAATGCTCACACACACAAACACACACAGCACTGCCCACAAAAGGTGTGAGAGCCCCTGGCTCTGCAGGGACAGTGGAGCCATGTACATGGGTGGCAATCTCTACAAGCATTCACAGTACATTCAGTACCTCAACCCAGCCCATCAGCTTTAAAGTAAGTTTGGAGTTAACCTCTATGCATGAAAAAGGAAAATAATGCAAGATTTCTTGTATTTGGTAATTTTTTTCAAATATTTAACCATTCTTCCATTCTTTCCTCAACTTAACCCCATAAATTTACAAGAAAATTTATTTAGAATTTAGTTTATTATTTCCTGTTCAGGTAGCATCTTCTCCTGGAAATATTAAAAAATTGGAGCATAAACATATCTAAGTTCTGTACCTTTGTAAGGGCAGCTGTATGATCTTCTCCACAACATATATGAACAACCTTCTGACTTCTCAGGGACTTCAGCAGTGTAGGAACATACCTGTCTGAAAGTTTTAATAGAGAAAGGTCACTTATTTTGACAATAAAAAGCAAAAACCAAATAGTTTTTCTTGTTTATTCTAATTTGGTTCTAGCCAAGCAAGCAGGTCAAATTTGTTAACACAATCACCATGACTGAGTTTATGGATCCTGGAGATGGAAGTGTTATTACAGAATAAAACAGGGACTATGACACTGAGAAACTTTGTGGCCCATGCCCTCATTTTCACTAGCACAGGATCATGTGTCAATACACAGACAACTACATATGGAACATTACATTAGACCTGGCACTGGTCATGAGAAAAGAAGATAAATTATCATTGTTTCTGTGTTTAAATGAATTGTTTATGTATTTCATGTTTTTAAAATGTTCCTGTAAGTTGGTATTGATACCTTTTCCTTAGTCCTAAAAATGGAGAACCAGACCCAGCTAAGGGATAAGGGGTTTTTACCTCAGTGT
This sequence comes from Camarhynchus parvulus, assembly GCF_901933205.1. NCBI lineage: Eukaryota > Metazoa > Chordata > Aves > Passeriformes > Thraupidae > Camarhynchus > Camarhynchus parvulus. The sequence continues at coordinate 1,437,660 of NC_044576.1, read as the reverse complement.
TTAATTAGGGTCCTTACTGGTGCTCCACCTGGCCAAGGTGGGATGTGCTGCAATGCACACACATGACAGGCCCCCTATGCCATTTACAGACCTTACAAATGAGCATATCTACCAAGGATGCCCCAATGGGAGGCCTGGATGAATGCTGTGATATTGCCCCATCTGTGGAATTCTACCCTGCATGGGCCAAATCTCTATTTTGCAGGGCTTGTTTTAGAGGGGACCTTGGTTTCCCAAGACAGTGTGGGGTTTTCTGGCCTCCTGCTACAAGGCCTCCTGGCCTGATAGAATCCCAGGACTACGCCAAGTTATCAGGCCTAAGGAATGCTAAGAATACTGAGGACACATAGAAGGTAGATTAAAAAAAAAAAAAAAAATCATCTTGGCATCAGTGTCAGTCTGGCTTCTTTGGAAAGTGTATTTATACAGAGTTTAATGTTAGTGACTGCATGACAGAACGGGGCACTGAACAAACAGGAAGCAAACATAACTTCCCTCCATCACTAGGACAAGTCAACTTTGTCAACTTTGCACAAAGGCAATTCTTTAAAATGTCAGTGCTAATGTCTCAAAACCTGTCAGGCATGCTAACATGTCTGCAAGAAACCCTATGAAGCACTGAGAAGTGATGCTACATAAAAACCTAGGTTACACACATTCCAAGGACTATGTAGGAGCAACTGAAGTCTCCCATGATTTCTGAAAAGTAATTGTAATTTTCTTATTACATGAATGTGACAATTTTTAAGGCATTCAGATGAGTATTTTATTTACAACCCATTTTCCCCATTTTAAATGGTGTTGACAACAATGAATCAGTAAGAAAATGTGAATTCATGACACCATCTATAGATTATCCACTACTAAACTGTGTATTAGAGGACCCTGACAGCAAACTGCCATCTTGGAGCCCTGTGAGCACATACTGTGCATGTAACACAATTCAACCAAAAAAGAAATAATTTTTTGTCTAATCTAACCACTTGCTAAAAATGACTGAAGGTCATCCACTTAGCAGAGGAAATTTTGGAAATGGTTAGCCAAAAATTGTGAATGATTATCAAAAGTGGCCTGAGAAAGGAATGTAAAAGTAAATGGCAGTAAAATATGAAGATGGCCTAATTGTGACTACTAAGGACAGCCAATTAGTTGTGATAGATTACTGCTTTTGCCAAGCAGTTTCATCCACATACAATTCAGTTCAAACTGTAACTACTGCACAGTATTTCAGTTCAATCCCATTCAGGGACAGGCAAAGAATACAAGTGAAGCAGGCAAGAGCTCCAACATACCACTGTCAGCATTCCCCCGACACCGAGGAAACACCTCTGTGCCTGCTCTGTGCCATCCCACGTGGCACTGGCACACTCCAGCAGCACTGCCCAAGGTTTGCTGTGTCTGCTCCTCTCCAGGAACACTGCTCTCCTCAGATCCACCCAAACCCTTCAGCACAAACCCCCCGAGGCAATGCTTCCTTACCAGTATCATCATTAACACCCAGCTGCCCAAATTTGTTGCGTCCCCATCCAAAGATGGCTCCAGAAAGAGTCAGTACAAAACTGTGAGCTCCTCCTGCTGCAATCTGTGCAAAAGGGATTCCCAGCAGAGATTTAATCATTTGTGGTGAGGTCTGTTTGTTATACTCATAACCTAAGCCCAGCTGGCCATATTTGTTTTGTCCCCAGGAAAACACTTCACTTCCTGTTTGAAGGAAAAAATAAACAACCAAGAAATACAATTAATATAGTTTAATAATACAATGTTTATCCACTGTAAGAAAAGCTAAAAGTTAGACTGTCACTCTTCAAAAACTTTTGAGTTTGAAAATGCATACATATTACTGACTTCTGAAGCTGAGCATTCTTGAGTAATTTGCAGGCATTCAACTCAAGCACTTAATCAGACTGGAAGTATTCAAATCACATTCAAACCCCTCCAAACCGCTCTTAACATTCCTGTTCCAACAGCGCCAGATCTACTGAGCTTGGCTATTACAAAGCAAGGCGCTGCTCCATGGCAAGTTCCTCTCCTGCACAGATGTTTATGCAGACATCTGCTGAAGCTGCAGCCTGGACATGGAAAATTTTCCTACTTCCAATCAAAAACCTCATTTAAGGTTTTCTAAGGTAAGACACGTAAATTTTGACAGACAATTTAAGAGATGCACATTTTTAAATACTGTCTTCATTACATGATCACTGAAGCACAAGGTTTATAATGTCATTTGATAATTTACAAAGAAAAAAAAACATTTTAAAGAATGACAATCAAAGACCTATTGATGTTAAGATAAATAAAATATTCTCTTGAACAACCAATGTTTTGCCAAGGTATTTACTATCCTAAAGATCAACACCCAAACACAAAATAATTTACTTCTGCTGACGTGACATGTTTTCAAGAGCAATGTTACCTTCAAAATGCTTTCTATGTCTCTCCCATCTCCACCTTTCCAGTAAGAGTTTTATCAAGATGGGGAAACAATGGAACCCATCCCCTGGAGCAATGGTCTCAGATTTTATTTATTGATATTAACAACTAAACCCAAAACGCCCTACAGTGCACGTGAAGAACAGAAACAGAGCTGCAAACCCACGACCTGGCAATAAAACAGTGATGCTGTACTTGAAGCCTGTAACTATTTAAAACACTGAGCGAATTTCAAATCACAAATTCCTGTGGCATTCTTGCACCTTTGACCAACAGAACACTGGACAACACAACTCTGCTGCAGATCTTAACTCAGGCAAAGGGTTACTCCTAAAGCTCTGTCTGCCCTGAAACAAAGGCATTCCCCTGGGTTATAATGATAATTACACCTGGGAATACATAATGGCACAGGAAATGCTCAACATGAGCCCATGAAAAGTCACATACAGAACCCAGGCACATATAATTAGTATAAACTACTGGATTTGAAGAAAAAAAAAATCATTCAGAGTACAATGAACAGCTGCCTCCCCACAGTTATTTGGTTCATATTTTAAACACACATTGTGAAGAAACAATGACAAACTACAAACTTTCTGGAATTTTGTTCTGAGGTGGGAAGTTCCCATTAACCCTTTCCAGCAGCCGCTTCTTCCAAGTGGAAGTTTTGGCCACAACTCTCCTGTCTCATGATGAGCCAAGCAACAAGCAAATTTAAATTCATTTTTGTTTCTGGAGAGCTGCACTAACCAGACATGCAGTACAAGTGAGTGTGTGCTCACAGCCCCAGCAGGAATTTGAAGACAGGTATTCAAACTGTCAAAAGGTGGCCTGTATGTGACATGGCATTTTAACTATGGAAGCACCAAAAACCAGAGGCTTTGCCATAATAAAGCACACAAGGAAGTCAACTCCTGCCAGCCTCAGTAACTTGAGGTTACAGGTTAAAACAGACCAGTGTGAAAGACTTGGGACCAAGAAAAAGAAACAAAATAAAAAGGAAATCATGTGAAAGCCAGATGATGAGAAAAAACCAACACACACACCCCCTGAAGAAATAAAAGCACAACTCAACATCCATTTGTACATTTGTTTTTCAAATTCAAGCTTCCATCATTCAATTACACAGCCCCTACCAACCTGAAATCCCATCTGTGCTAAGTGGTAGCATGTTTAATAAAAAAAAATAAAATATATCTTGAAAACCTTTGAAGTCCCTGGTACAAAATTACACAAAACTCCAGGAGGATTTGGCTTACCTTTTGAGAGAGCTAGTGAGTGATAATAACCACAAGCAACTTGGACAATCTGGATCTCTGATAAACTTTTAATATTTCTATTGGAGTAAGAAAACAGAGAAATAATTAAGTTACAATTAAGCTTTATTTCACAGTATGAAATAAAGGGTAATATACAAAATGTGAATCCTTTTTAGTGAAGTATACTAAACATCCCAACTTTAATTAGACGCTAATTAGTAAAATCTGAAGACAAAACTGCTGTTCTTCTAAACCTTCTAAGGTCAGGTTCTGCCTTATTTTCAAATAGATCAAGTCTGTAAAAGTCCATAATGAAGAATTAGGGAGGTTCACCTGCTGGGAAGGTGATCTCACACAGGTGAATGGAGGAATGAATACAGAATACAAGAAGAACCTCATTCTTACTTTCCAGTTTCAAAAATTCAGTTTATAGACCTAATACATGCCGCACAATATTCTAAGGAAGTTGCAAATACATGCACATGTGCACTAAAACTAATAATGCTTTCCACTTGGGATGAGAAAAAAGTTTCTAAGGGCCTGTGGCTTTTAAATTGGATGAAGATAGAACAATTTTTAATATTATAGTCATGAATTACTAAGGTTCAAAGGAATTGTCACTTTTGTGTGTGGACTTCAGGTAGCTGGAATGCTTATGGCATTCTGAAAACAACCCTGGCCAACATGAATTGGTTTAACTAGAAGGTGTATTATTCAATCACAGCTGAACAGCTTTGGGGTGAAAACTGAAGTACAAAGATAGGACAGCAAATGCACCTTCTTCAAATTGAAAGTTTAACTACTTCTCTTTAACTTCTCTTAAATGGCATTCATACTCTTTAAAATACCCATCCTATGTGTCATCGTTAGGGGAGGACTACTAAAAAACCAACAAACAAAACACCCCAAAAAGCAACAAACCAAACCAAGCACACCTGTAACACATTTCTCACAGGACTTTCTGGGAAAGGAAACTGTCCACACACAGCTTTCAAGTGTCATAGCTAATATACATTTTCTATATTTATATGGCTTTACCTGTAACAACAGAATAGCTTAACCAATGTGATTTAAGCACATTATTTAAAAAAAAAAAGGCAACTTATTAAGTGCTATTTTTAACCTGGGCACTCTGACGCATTCCTCTGTTCCTGGCAAGCCAAGCTGTCCATCAGTAGCCAGACCCCAAGCGTATACCTGACCTTTGTCATTTAATGCAAGAGTGTGGGCTTCTCCACATGACACAGCTACAATATTTTGGGCATCCAGTGCACCAACATGCTCTAAAAAAAGGAATAAATAAAATTAGTTGGTTAAAAAAAAAGGCTAGTAACAAGCTAGGCTTGCTCCAAACAGTTTACACAGTACTAAGACATCAACTAAGCACATAAGTTCTGCTGCAACACCCTTTATTTAAAATTATAAACATGCAATTCCAGGAGAAATGAGTTAAATTTGACACCTTGAAGTAACCAAGTGATGACTGTTTCTGGAGCAATGCACAAAGTGCACAAAACCTGCACCTCGATCCTAACGGATCCTTCTAATCCTGCCATCTGAAAATGAGTGCAGGAACTCAATTAGCAGTAAGGTCAAATAGATTATTGTCAAATGACTACACATGTAGACATTAGGTAAGGGGAAAACATTCCACCACAGCAAATTAAATTCACCTATTCATTATTAAGAAAGAGCCTGCAAAACAAGGCAGGGCAAATTACAGACTAAAGCTACTGATTTTGCAATGAGCTACACAATGTCTTCTTTATAATGCAAAATACTGTAGAAACAGATCCTAAAGAGTAATTTTTCTAGACATACAGTGACACCTCTGAAAAGCACACACTAAAATATCTCTGATTTTTTTCCAGTAGCCTGCACCAATGCATTTGGAAACACTCAAAGCCTGGTTTTGGGTTTATGATTTGTGATCAGAATAACATTTCAATTCCAGCAATAAGCAGAGCAATATCATCAGGGCCTGTTGTTAAGGTTGGAATTTTTAATAGTTCCCTTAAATAAGGGACTGCTTGGACATTTTACTCCCAGTTTTCAAATACAAATTCTATTCCAGCCTAAGAATGGCACAGCACTGGAAAAGCCTGTGTATTGTCAATGTGATGGGCACTCTAAAGACAACCCAGCCCAAGTCAGCTTCACAACAGTAGCTCACATTATCTGCAGCACGACAGGCACTCAGCTTCCAAAATAAACTAACACGGGCAGCAGATATAAGTTCTTTCTTATTACATCCAGCTGGTCTGACTAAAGAGGTTACCAGCCCAATTCACCCATCAGAGCCTCCCACAGCTCTGCCAGTGGGAGAGGCCATGGAAGCACTCCCCAGCTCGGGCACCAGCACACAGATTAGCTCAGGCAATCTCCCCCAGCTGCTGAACCAGCCAGCCTGACTGCCTAAAATGGATTAGGGAACAGACATGCAGTGCCCATGGCAAGCAGAGCTCTAGAAGGAGGAAAGAAGAAAGGCAGTGGGACAAGGAGGTAGCAAAGACACACAGTCAGCGACAAAATTATCTTCAGTTAGCAGAAACACATTTAAAAGAGAGCATCCACCTATCTATAAAGATACCAAGCCTCTTTGGGCTGTGCAGCTGAAGTCATCCCAATGCTCTGACTTCATACAACACTCAGCAGAAATATCAGTAACCTCTGGGTGAAAGGAAGATTAGGGAGGACATTACAATCCTCATGTGTCTGAGCATGTTAAAAAAAAATAGAGTAGGTCCATTACATATGAAAGGTCATGCAAATTAAATGTCAGATATTTTCATTGTAACCTTTAGACTAAAAGACAATTCGGCAAAATTTTCAAAGTGGGCAAGAAGCATCAGAGTAAGTTTGACATGCTGAGCTTCTCTTCATGAAGCAGATGTGTGCACAGGATTAAAGTTTACCAGTTTTAATATCCACATACTGTTTCCCAATAGAAGTCCACATTAGTTAAAAAAAAAAATCAAGAAAATCTTTAATTGGCACGAAAACTGAAACTCTGTGTAAAGGAGAATTACTAAAATACCCCATGACACCTCATTTCCATTTGAAAAATTTGTGGCAAATATTGAGCCAAGCAAGTTGTGAAAGTGCTCTAGGAATGATCAGAACCAAGTCTCAGTAAACCTTTCCAGTCTGCTGTCTGTGAGCAGAGTGAGCAGCACTGTTCCTGGCTCTCAGCACCAGCTATGACTCACATGCAAGCTCTGAAGGGAGCCCATGTGCACACTCCTCTGCAGTCCCTGCAAGATGTTTACCCAGTTCTGCTCCAGAACTGCACTAGGAGGGAGCAGAAACACACACCAAACACAGGTGGGAAGAAAAAAAAAGCCCAAAGAAGTGTTACACAGCATCCTTTAGGCTTTTCCACATCCTCTCCCCGTAGTGCTGCTTATGCTGCTAAGTCTTTCATCAAAAGTTTTATTTTTAGTTCTTACAAAAAGAGAACATTGCTTCAATCAGACCTGCTGTACACCACGTATTAGACAATTAAAAACTGCATGTTTCTCTGCACTGATACGCCAAATACTCATTTTCACCATATTCCAACAGCCAAACCCATACACACAGACAACACCAACCCATGGATTGCAGCAGGTCAGCTCCCCTTGAGAGTAAAAACAGCCACTGAGTCTCCCACAGCCATGCTTGAAACCAAAACTAGTGGCAGTGTCCAGCTGCACAGCATGCAAAACCATGGGGGCACTGCCATGTTTCACAGCTGTTTGTTTCCAGCTGTCACAAGAACCCACCCCAGCAAAGCAATGCTTTCCCAGTCAAAAAGATGTTCATTCTTGGAAGAACTGCTGTGCATGAGTCTGCCCCATGCAGACACCGGCAATCTTGGCTTTGATGAAGCACAAAAACGAAAGCCACACCCACCACCCCACAGAATCCCCACAATTCACCACTTCTACACTTACCAGGTCTTTTCCTGGCTTTGTCATGCCCTAGTTGTCCCAGATCATTGCATCCACATGTATAAACTGTTCCATCATCCAGGACAAAAACAGTGTGTCTCAGTCCACATCCTACATCTCTGACCCTTTTATTTAGGAAAAAGTCACTTTTTCTGGGCTCTAAAACAATCTCTTCATCAATTCCACCCAATCCAAGCTGTCCAAAAGATGCATTGCCCCAGCACAACATGTTTACACTTCTTTTTATCAGAGATCTTCCAACTTCACTTTTCTAGAATATTCCTTCTGTGTAGCTGTTGAGAAAAAAGGAAAATGTACATTTTTCAGTATTGTCCCCAACATTTACATTACTTTCTACACAGCATGTAGTCCATGAGCTCACTTTCTCTATACCAATGTATTCAAACCCTGAATTTAAGAGTGTGATTTGCTTTCTTGGGACAAGATTTCCATTAACTCTGCAGTAAAATGCTTTCTTTCCCATTTCAGATACAACTTTTAAGACGTGCGTGCAGGTCACTGGTTTTGCATAACTTTGTTTCAAAAACTTAAAATATCATTCTTTGTAAAACTTTTTAAATCCCTAATCCAAATTTATACAAACTTGCAGTTGCAACCAATTCCAGCCAGTGAAAACGACTTCAAATGTCTTCCCAGGGGACAGTACAGGCTACTTTCTTTACTCGAGGAGTTGCATGACTCCAGCAAGGACTGTGTATGGCCTCAAGATCATCACCAAAAACAACACTTGACTCACAGCTTGGAAAAAAATGGTCAGCTCTGATCAATCCAGTTATGCAACACAAAGTACAATACGCTGTGTCAGTCATTGCATTTAAACAACTAGGAGCCAACCAAACTCACAATTTAAAAGAAAATAAATAGCTGAAACTCAAGTCCCCAGTCTTGCACTGCAATCAACACCAGCTACAGCTTCAGTTACTCAGCAGTAGCAGGAGGCCACGTGCACAGGCTCCCCCAAGCAAGTCCACACCCCTAATCCCTAAATTACAATTATCAGTATTTGTGCTGACAGACTCTGTACCTTTTTGGAAAGGATTCAAAGCTGCCCTTCTCTTTCGTTTGCAGTAGTGCATACAACAAAAAATCGGCGACAATGTTTTCACTACTACTTACACCACGTTTCCACAATAGCAAGTTTCCCTGCATTTTCAGAGCAATTTAAAAGTCAATGTAATCTAATGAGAAATTACTATAAATTTTCATCTGTGACCATTATTCAGAAGACATTCTGCAGGGTCATAACGTGTATAAACTACCTAAATCCCAAACTGCTTGGAGAAGCAAGCCAGCACTTAACATCTAAGCGTTACGTACACCAAAGGGCAGAATTCTTGCCAGCACAACAGGATAAACTATTTTTCTCTGCAAAAGACAAAATGCAATAAACAAGACACTTATTTTTGTGACCACATAAAAACCCCAAAAGCAATACCGAACGAAAAAAAGCCAAAGAGCTTAAAATATATTGCATTCTGTTTACCTATCTCAGGAGGTGAGGCATGATCAAATATTTCCCTAGCTATATCCTACCACATTCAGAAGGGGACATCGAAATGACGACGTCTTCAGTTAAGCCATAGCTACGCAACAGCACACCTCACACATCTGGAGCGGTGACTTGCTTCAACCTGCAACACAAGAAATCAGGAAAGATGTATCACTATAGTTCTTCGAGATTTCTATAGTCAAAATTCAGTATTGTCCCCAACATTTACATTCCTTTCTATATCTCCATCTTTTTATCTCCATCTCCGGCAGGGAAAAAAAATAAGAAAAGTTCTCCTTTCTGTTGAACTATATATGTATTTCCACGGAAGGCGGGGTTGTTTTGTTTTGCATCATTTAAGAGCCAGTAGCCAAAGTTCTGTACTTTGATCTCAAACCACGGCACTCTTCCACCCCTGTGCGTGGTCACCAGAGCCAACTGGCGCGGTCAGCGCCTGGGTACCCCCGCTCGTGGCGGCGCTGCCCGGCGCTGGCACCGGCCCGCCCGGGGCAGCCCCGCACTCGCCGCGGGCGGGCGGCCGGGAAGCGCCTGGACGCTTCGCGCGGGCTGCGGCGGCTGCCGGAGCGCTGGCGGGCGCTCAGGCCGTGCCCGTGAGGGGACCCCGCCCGGCCCGGCGCTCGCCGCGGCCCCGCGTTCCCCCGGCGGGGCTCGGCTCCCCGGGCCCGCCGCGCTGAGCCGCGGAGGGAGCGGCGGGCGCGGCCCGTCAGCGGAGAGGGGCGGCGGCCGGACCCCTCCGCGCCCCGCGGCCCGAACGCGGCGCCGCCCGGCCCGGTCCCAACCGCCCCGGGCCGCACCTGCCCCGCGGCGCCGCCGCCCGGCCCGCCCCGCTCCCGCGTCCCGCCGTGGGGCCCCGCGGCCCGAGCGCGGCCCCGGCCACTTTCCCGTCCGCCCCGCGGGGCCCGAGGGCGGCAGCGCCCGGCTCCGCCAAGGCCCGGCGGGACTCACCGGCGGTAGCGAAGCGCTCCGCTGCCCTCCGCAGCCCGCCCACCGCAGGCGCTCGCCGGCCACGGCCGGGGCGTGAGCAGCGTGAGCAGCCCCGGGCGCGGTGACAGGGCCCGGCCGCCGCTGCCGCGCAGGCGCCGGCTCGGCGGGCGGGACCGCAGCGCCCGCTCCACCGCCCGCCTCCCGCCGGCCCGGCCGCGTGGTCGGGGGCGGGGACGCGGCGCGGAGCCGTCACCGGGGCTCGGCCGGGCTCCGATAGGGACGTTGCGCTCGGAGGCACCGCGTGGTTCGGTTCCCGCCGTTGGGCTGTGAGGAGGCGGGGCGAGGAGCTGACAGCAGCAGTGAGGCGCGGAGCCCCGGAGGGACGCTCTCCTCCTGCCCGTGTGCTCGGGGAGCGCGGGGCTGGCGCGGAGCTCGGCTCTTCCCTCCGGTGGGGACCGAAGCTGTGCGCGTTCTTGGCACGGGAACACGTGTGAGCGCGAAAACACAGAGCCGCCGTTGTGTTACATCGCAGGTTTTAAACTGAGAATTAAAAAACTGGAGTGGGTTCTGGGGCAGATAGTTCCGTCAGGAGAGGTCTTCGTACGGCGGGTTTCGTCTGCCTTGCAGAATTCTTCAGACACATGGGCGCGTGTTGCTGTTCCTTATTCCTGATCTGCGGAAGCCTCTCCTTGATCTCTGAGGGCACGAAAGGAATGAGATCAGTGAGTGGGAAGGAACTGGATCCGCCGGGGGGATGCAGGAACAAACTGTTCTCCACACTCCAATTACGCGTCATTAACTGCGGGAGCGCGCAGCGGTTCCCGCGGGTGATCGGCGCTGGGAGCGCCGGCCCTGCCCGGCCTCCTGCTCTGCGCGGCTTTCGGGCTCTGCCCTGCCCCTCCCGCAGAAAGAAATGCCGCTTTCGCAGTTTGCCGGTCTGCTTACAAGCTTCTCTCAGCGTCCATGCCCAAGATGGGCACAGCAAAACGTTTTTTCTCAGTGAACGCCTATCTCTAGTGGAGCCGCTAAAGGAGAAGTTTACACGCCAGACACATTTCTTAACTTTTTATTTTATTGTTTTTTCCCCTGGTATTATGCTTGGTACTGGGAGGAAAATCCATTGCAATTTATGTAATTGGACCGGGTTGGTAATCCAAATGAGATTTCCTTATTTAGCAGCCTCTTTACAGAAGGATCCACCTTTATGTAGGTCGGGAAGTGAAAAAAGGCCAGGACCAGGCACATGTCACAGCAAGTGATTTTGCAAACTGTGTGTGAGGAAAGTTCTGTGCTTGGTGTCCTTCTGCCCTTTTGTAAAACGGAAATCATTTCACAAAATCCCAATCAATGGGATGTCTTGGTCCAGCCGTTAAACACTCTTGTATATGTAAATAGGTAAGATTGTACAGGACTCCTCAGGATTTGTGGTTGTAGATTTATCAGGAAAGAGCCAAACCAGAAATATGAAATTCATACCTAGGGAAAATGAGATTGCTGCATAGCTGACACAAGCTAAATGATGCAGCACTTTTCAGGGCAACAAATGCCCAGTTTTGCTATTTAAAGGAGAAATGTGAGTGATTTGCCATTCTGCATCGAAGACTGAAGGTTAGCAAGAGCTGTGACACAGCGCAAATGGAGGAAAACATTTCATTTGTTATCTTCTAAACTTTCTTTTTCCTTTATTTGTGAGCCCAACGGAGTAGTAACTGTGAATAACTACACTGTGAAATGGATTTTAAATATTGGCATTCATTGTGCAATGTGTCCTCTGACCAGCATGTGGGGATATGCCCAAGTACTTGAAGAGAACATTATATGCCCACTACAATTTTATACAAGGAAAAGTCACTTGGTAAAAATGGCTTAACACATTAAATAAAAATATATAAAGCACGAAACAACATACAGTGTTGCACAAATCCAACTTTCTTCTGCAATAGATATAGCTATTTTATTTTAAAGAATTATATTAATCCTAACATCAGATTACTGTAAATTGAATAATTCAGGTGTGTCTTCAAATAAAGTGCACGCCATATTTTTATTCCACTGATCATTTATCTTAGCAAATTTGCTTTTTTGTGCCCGAGAAGCCATATCCTAAGTACCATGCCTTAGTACCTGATGGGATGCCCTTCCTGGGGCTGAAGGCACCAGGCAGTGGGGGGAGAGGATGTGTGCTGTGCTGCCACAGCCCTGCCTGGGCTCCCTGGCACTCAGTACAAGGCTCCCTGGCACTCAGTACAAGGCTCCCTGCACCACCAGCACTGAACCTGCCCCTGTGGGGCTCTGCAGTGCTCAGGGGAGCTGCGGGGTGCTGGCACCGCAGAATTCCCACTGTCCCTTCTAGTACCTGCAAAAAACCCTCAGAGATGCAAAGTCCAGTGAAAGCAAGAAATGTAAATCTGCTTAACTCCAGGGAAGGAATTTATTTCCTTGTAACTGCCTTTGCCCTGAGGGTTTCCTATTACCATTGCACAGTCTTGTTATTGATGGTCACAACAAGCAGGAAACTATTTTCAGTTCCCCTGCCATTATTAAAATAGCAATGCTTGGCTACTGCCTGGTGATAGCTGTCAGCGCAATTGTGGTTTTTAAATTGTACCCCAGTTAATCCCCCACTGAGATAATACAAAAATGAGAAAAGAATCCTATCTAGGGTTAACTAATATGTCCTTTATGCTCAATTACTAGAAAACATCTTTCCGTTAATATACATGTTTTTGAAGGCTACAGTATTATGGCATAAAACTTTCTGTGTAGTTAGTAACAGAGACAGACTCTGCTCTCTGCCTCCATTTTCTCCTGGCAACAGCCAGGACATACTTTATAAACTTCAGTTTGGATTTCAAACCCCTTTGCTTTATACTTTGATGTGTCACAGACTACAGAAAATACAAATGGGTGTTCAGAACAGCTGATAACATGAAATTCGAGATGTCAGCATTTTGCTGTGAGAAATTACCCACCTTTGTGTGAAGCCTTTGTGTAGAATATTCTTGATTAAGACAAAGAAAAGGCTTTAAAATGCAAATAGGCTTACAAACAAGGGATGGTCAGACCCTTTTATGCCATTTCAGTTTTACATTTCATCCTTAGATTCTTCACAGTGTCCATGCAGAGAGCTCACATACACAGAGGATGTGTTTTATATGCTCTGCCACTTCATAGCTCAGTGTGTTGTAGTTCTCTCTCTGCCCACCCTGCTCACAAACAGTTCTGGTTAGCTCAAATGCAAATGTGCTTACCAGTAAGACCAATCATTTATTAATTGATGGCAACATGCTGAAACAAACAGAACAGTTTTTTACCTGTTTGTGAACATAAATCACTATAAAAACACTAAACTGGTGACATTGTAAGTTCTGTGGTTAACTCAAGGCAAATGATAAAGGGAGCTGGTTAAGGGAAAACTGAGGAGACACCTTCAAATTAAGCATAACCAAAAACCTTCAACCCCTCCACTCCCCTCAGGCCACAAACTATAGCTGAAATAGCCAAAGGAAAGCTATTCATAGGATCATGAATGCAAAGAAGATGAAAAAGCAGTGAAGGGTGAGGATGAGCCCTGGACATGAAGTCTATAATGAAGGAAACAAGCTGACCTTTGTGTTAGGGATGAAGCCCTTGCATTCACAAACCCTTGTGTGGATCCAGTGTCCCCAGGCCCACAGAAGCTGGCACTGAGTGACTCCCCTGTGCCCTGGCACTATGGCAGCAGCCACACAAGTGCTCAGGCACCTGCAGGCTGGGGCTGAAGATGCTGAACATTTTTGAGCATCCTACACAGAGTGTTGGAAGTGCAGCCCCTTCCCACATGTGGCATATTTTCTTCCTATTGCAGTGATGTTTCACACTATTACATGTATTTTTCTATAAAAAGATCAGCAGGCCAGGTGCTAACTGAGCACGAAAATTCCCATGTAATCTTTTGAGCTTTTTTGGTTTAAGAGATGGATGCTGAGACACCAGTTCCCATATCATTAAACTGGGTTTTGGTCAGGCCAAAAGTGACCTTTGATTTTTAAGATGCAATCCTTCAGGAACACAATATCAATAATTGAGCGGGCTGTGCCCTGCAGAGACCGATTTGGTAACAGGCTGAACCTCAGCTTATAAAATAGCTGCAAGTGGTGCCACATGCTGCTGGTTCTGACATGACACTGTGTCTTTGCAAGGCAGCATGATGAAGCACCCTAAAATTAGCCTTCTTACTATTTCGTAAAGAGCAGGCAGCAAGGTAGCAGCCTGCCCTGAGGAGAACAAAGAGCACAAGAGAGGACCAGAACTGAGGCTCACACACAGCCTGGTCACAACACTTCATGGTGAGCACCCTTGGCTTCTTTGCAAATTTCCATGTGAGATTGTTTGGGGTAATGTCTTATCCCAAGCACAGGCTGACCTGGTTGTGAAGAAAGAAAGGTGCTGGTGTAAACAGAGGTGGGGAGGAGGGACCTGTGCTCTCAGGGGGATTGGGATTCAGCAGAAGGGAAAACTAACTGTGAAAATTACATGGATGGTCTCTTTTAGGGGTGTGGTGGGAGCTGGCATTAAATTCACAAAACTAAGTTTGTTGTTGCTGGAATATAACTGGGAGTGGAAGAAAAAAATGGGCTGATATGAAAATCAGAAACAGCATGATAGAGTCCCTGTCTATTGAGCCAGACTGATTTTGTCCTGATACTCCTTTCTACCTCTACCCCACTTACTGCATGTTAAAGTCCTTCGCTTTACAAGGAGTAAGATTTGAGAGAAAAAAAAATCCACCTTCCAGGCAGTAGGAATATAGGGGTGTTGGAAGGAAGGGAAGTAGGAAGGTAGATGTGTTAGTGTACAGGAACAAAAACAGTGGAGGAAAAGATCCCAGACCAGATTAACGCTTGCCATGGGGAGAGAAAAGAAACATTTGAATATCAGAGGGCACAAGCACATGCCATGGCAGGGGTGTGAGCACTGGCTGCTGGCAGGGAAGGGGGCACAGCACACTCTCTGGGAAGCAGAGACCCCCCCAGCAGCTGGGTGGGACAGCCTGTGGCCCTGTGCCTCAACAATTGTCAGTGCATGCTGTTTTCTCTATTCCTGTGGTAGCACTCTGCAAAGAATAGCTGGGAAGAAAATAACACTGGGGCATAAACTGTGCCTGGTGCATCCAAACTCCATACAGCTGTTTCTGCTATTAGTTATCACTCAGAAATATGGGACTATTTTGCAACACAGGTATTTTTGTTCAGTAAAGATGATTGGACAGTACTCTGCAGCTTTTATAATTTAATTCAGGACTATATTTATGATTTCACATATATTACCAAAACCCAGAGAGGCATGATTCTATAATTTCTCTTTTGTGCTGTTAGCAACCAACAAATATTTGGTGAAGCAAGGACTGAAATGTGTCAAAGTGGGAGTGAATCTATGACATTTGTATCAAATACAGTATAGGATTTCTCTGTTCATAAAGGGGATTAAATATTCACAGTGGTCAAAGAGTCTTGGACAGATGGAGAACTAAATTCTCTTGCAGATGTTCTTAAGGAGCTCCACAGAAATTGTATGTGAGCAGAGTTTGGAGTCTTTGAAGGACTGTAACTCTTAATTTGCTACAATTTAAGTCTCAACCTTGGCATTAGAATAAAAACAATTTTGGAGATAGAAAGAGAGGTGTATGAGCTGAGCAAATCCTCATAACTGTCTGAAAAAATGGAAACACTGCTGCTTCCTACACACAATTCCTATGTAGAGAAACCCAGTGACTCCTCATGTTCCCAGAGGTCTCCTAAGTCAATATTTACTTTATTTAGGAAGAAAAATTGCCACAAATTAGTAATCTTTTGTTTCTGTTTACTGACACTGGAGTGGTGCAAAGCGCTGCCAATTTTGTGGTTGATTTTTAGTATGAGTGATTTGGATGCTCCTGTTTCACTGCAGAAGACTTTGGGTCAATGTTTTTGGGATAATGTTTCTTTGTTTATTTGGTCTACCAGCACAGAACAAACTGCTTCCATTTAGAACTTCAGGCTTGCAAGGAGAAGCCAAAGCAACTGAATATCTTTTGGAAGCAGAAACAGTAGAGCAGCCACTTGTGCCAAGCCTCCATTGCATTTAGCTGTGCCTTTTTCTTGGGCAGGGAAGGAGGTAGCAGTGATTCATCACCCATGTCTGCCTGATGAAGGCTTTCTTGTCATTCATGTCAGCAAGTCACCAGCACACCACTAAATATGATCACTGGTCCCAGTCAGGAATTATCATTTCAGGGCACTGGTTGCTCCCCATTTTACACATACATACTTACTTTCATAGAAAATAGTACAGAGATCTTTTCAGCTCCTGGGCAAGGTTCTAGAGCAGCAAAATTACTCCTAGAATACACAGAATGAATTTGAGAAGAGTCCTAGAGCTCAGGACCCTGGAGATGTAGGTGAGATTGTTCCTGAGACTGTCTCAGGAAAAGACAGAGTATCCAGCTGGCACAGCAGCTTCTGTTCACCCCGTGGCCCAGTGGAGACATCCAAAACCAGACAGATTTCAGGAGAGCCAGCTTGAACCACCAATCTCCTCAGAAAACAGTTACACATCATATTTTAGCCAATAGACTTGTAAAAAAATACTGTGTCCAAATGTGATATAACCTCTGCAAATACAAACAATTCTATACAAACACTATAAGGTTCTTTTAGCTTGTAGCAAACTCAGCCAGGCAAAATGGCTTTTTAACAGACAGTATCAATGTTACAAATTAAATTCCTTTGATTGTAATTTCTTTTATTTTTTTTATAAAATGAAGGAAAGGAATGCTTATTTCTCTCATGAACAAGTGGTTGCTTTGTAGCAAGCAGTGTTAAGATTAAAAATCACTTTTCTGAGAGGCAAATGATGTGGTCTTTATCATTTTCCCTGACCTCTTGTTCAAGTTTGAGTTTCTAAATAGTTCATCACCATTTTAAACCTGTTTGTGTTGTCTTCTGTGTTTATAATAACCATAAGCATTAAAATAGTCTGTTCATAACTATAATAGTCCTGCAGAATTATAATAGGCAGGAACCTAGAAATGTTCCATTTATAGCCATTACAAACACTTGTAATTTCCAGTGTGTTGTATCAGCAATGACCCCTCAAGAATCCTGTATTTGAGATTAAAGTGTCTGGACATTTTCAAATCAAATTTATGAACACTGTTATCTTTTGGCAAAGTTTTAGTTTAGGATAGTTAATAACAACACATATAGTTTTAAAATCTTCATTTTTGAAACTTCCCACACCAGTAGTTTTACAGCTAATTTTGACTGGATACAGAACTATTTGCCCAAGTAACAACAAAACAGATGCTGTTATTATAATGATTTCTGATGTTTTCTTAAAAACCCACAGCAAGTTAAAAGAAATACCATTTGACAAGTGGAATTAAATGGATTTTAAAATATAATTTAACTATACATATTTTGAAGTTAAATTTAAAAGCTCAAGGATTATCAAATAAATTTATGTTTTCAGCTGTATTTCAAGAAACTTAAAATTTTTTAAAATTAATTTTTGATAAAGATTCAAATAGCATGCTTGACATATATTGATCAACATAAAGAGAATAAAGCTAGAGACTAGTAATATATTCCTCATCAAATATTTTCTGATGGAAACCTTTGGCTTCCTCAAATCCTGCATCTTAGGATTTAGACCAGAGACATCTTCGCATCTCTGCAAAAGATCCCAAGGTTTTCTCTTGTGCCACAGAAAGAGACAGCAAGTATTTCAGGATCAGGAAGCATTCAGCATGTGTGGAGTTTCTTTCCTTGGTTTTCCAAGCCCAGGACACCATTCTCTTGGGAGCCCTGCTATCCCTCCTGAGTACTTCCAATGGCACAACTGCAAGGGTGGGAGCACACAAAGTCACTACAGCTGCTCTCAGAGTGCTCTTTTGGGAGTCAGATTGTCCATTGGCCCTTGGATTTTCAACTTTATTGTCTTGATTACAGCTGGGAAAACTCTGGAAGTTCTCCCTGGCGAGTCCCTTCTCTTCACGTGCCCCAGCCACTCAAAGCCATCCTTTCATTTTCCCTGCTTCCCTTTGCTCCAAGTCAAACCCTGAGACAGGTTTGTTATTTGTCTGTGGAAGTCAATGGTTAAAGTAGCTGAGTCTGGATGGTTTGATATCCCAGCTCAGAAGCTCAGAGCCCACAGCTGAGTGTGTCAGTGGAACGCCAGGTTTATGCTCCTTGCATGCCACATGAACTCTGTGCAGCACTGCAGGAGAGCAGCAGGTCTGCTCCCCTCCACTCCAGCCCCACTTGCACTTCCCCGTTCCCTCCAACACTTCAAATCCTATTCAGCAGCAAAATGCACAACAAATCCACTCCACACAGGAGGAATAGCTTTCATACCCACAGGTTATAAACATTGTGATTGAGACTTTCTGAACTCTGTGCCTTCAAAATGAGTATTGTCATTTTGAAAAAATGGTGAGTAAAGATTTAGGTGACTGCCTCCAGTCATTTTAACATCAAACTCTTGGCCAATATGAAGGTAAACACCTCAAATGGGAATATACAAGTAGATCTACACAGGCAAGTCCTTAGAATTTCAACAAAAATGTAATAAAATTTAAAGCTTACCTTTAAACTATTTAATGAAAATATAGTGTTGGTCTTCATGTCCTTTGACTTTCCAAAATAGTAAATATTTCTTCATAAAATAGAGGTTTTCTTGATTTACCATGTTGTTCTGATTCAACTTTAGGAGCATTACATCTAAAATCTAGTTCAAATGTTGAATTTCCACGCCCCACATCACCAATTAAGCATGGCAGAAAGGTTTTGTTGTGCTTTAAAAGGCGTTTGCTAATCAGATTAAATGAAAAGCACTTACCATATTTGCATTTTCTTTCTAAGTATCACAATTTGAAGTCTTCCAGTGTTCTTCCTTTACTAAAGCAAAACGTGAGACATTTAAAAAGGGATTTCCAAAGGCATCCTAGCCAGAAAGAGAATTCCTTTCTATAACTGGTGGCATAGCACAAGGCATTAATATATATCACTGATGTACCCGTTGATCTAAACTTGGCTTGTTATATGCATGGTTTATCAGATCACAATGTATTTTAAATCCTGTGATAGATCTTTTGACTCCTTCTGTTGAGTAAATAATGTCTTGACTTTTTGGTATGAAATTAGATGGTTCTGGAGACTCAACTGAGTAAGCAGAACCACTGGCCTGGGAACGTATTCAGTGATATTTCTGATTGCAAGGTGACTTACTTGAAATAAATTAGAGGTCTTATTTAAGGTCCTAAAAGAAAAGGCATAGCCTCCTTTCTTTTACTTATTCTCACTCTTTCTCTGTCTTACATATTTGTGAAGAAGTCACTTTTGGCACAGCCAACCATCTGCTTGGCTAGTTGGAATGGCCAGTACCTCACACTGTTGTTGCTCTGAGGGAATTTTCTGGGTCATGATCGTGTAAGAGAGCTTACCTTACCTGAATGCCATTTGTTCTTCAGCTAAACACAATGGTTCTCATACTGATGGTGTTTCCTAAGCTGGTACTAAGAATCCTTTAATTCTCCTCTCTGTTGCTTCTGAAAGTTTGCATGTGTTTTGACAAGAAAGATCTTTTTTTAAAATGAAATCTATCAAATCTGCCAGTAGAGTTGGATCCCTAAACCCCCCTGGTGTTCTGAAGCTTCATCAGTATCTGTGGATAACATTTTGCAATGCATCGTCATCCACATTTTTACAGTTTACGTTATAATGCGAGTCAGTTTAGTGCCCCAATGCGACATTTAAAGCGGGGAGGTGACTCAGTGGCCCGAGGGAAGGCGTTCCAGACAGAGGAGGCAGCGCAGGGCCAGAGCCAGAGCCACCGGGAGGGGCCGGGAACCGATCTGGGCTGGGCACAGAAAGGTGACACTGCAGCTCCAGCCGTGTAATGGGAGTCACTGTGGGGATGTTATAAATAAGAAGCTTGACTAGGCCAATATTCAAGCAGCAATCAATTTATTAATTAATATGGTAAAGTAAGAGCAATACAGCGCTGGGTACAGCGGGGGAAGTTTTCCCTCCAACTGCACACCGATAGTTGAGGCTTACAGGTATTTATAGGGGTACTCATCAGCTTTCCCAGCAGTTTCTATTCCAATTTTTACTCATCAGCAGTTTCTAGTCCTAATTTTTATGTCACAATTCTATACACTATTGTGATTTAGTTTTTCTCAGGATGTATCCCAAAAGGAGTATCCCCAGGTGGTGGTGGTCCGGTTTCTGAAAGAAGACAGACGAATCCCATCTGGTGCAGTCCAGCTCCCCAGATGTGGGTCCACCTTTTAATTGCAAGGACTATAAATCTCATAACAGTGATGTCCAGCTTCCCTTGGTCAAAACTATAAACCCTTGAGTTGATGTTCATCTTCCTTTCTCAAGCTGCTTTTCTCTGTTTTGTTGAGGTGTGAGATAAACATGTTTCCTTTTTATACATTCCAAAGCTATAGTTTCAAAGATGCAAGCAATATTCTAAAATTATACTTCAAAAGGTTATTATTGCAAAACTCTGTTATTGCAAACAAAGGATAGGTTCAGAGGCCTTCTTCCATGCTTTACTTGCCTCAGTTATTTATTAGAATTCGTGTTTATAACTGTCCCATGGTCAGTTTCCACACATATCACAATCACAAATACACATTGCCTGTACGCACCTGACACGAAACACAGCTTGGTATTTCACAGGGATCATACCCTGGCTGTGTTTTCCTGTCAAAATGACCCCGTTTTAATTCGAAGGAGGAACATTTTCGAAGCCCTAGGGGTCGTGCCAAGGCTTTCCCCTTGCCAGCGCGGGGAGAGCCGGCGGTGGCTGCGCCCGGAGCGCTCAGCAGCGCCAGCCCGGATTGCCCGGCACCACGGGCCGCTCCTGACTCCTGGGCTGGCACGGGGACTGCCACGCTTTCCTGCTGCCCCCGTGTGTCCGTGAGAGCGGATATAACCGGGCTTGCCCAGCTCTGTCCCCTTCCCTCAGCTCACCCTGCTGCACCTGTACTACCATACACCGCACACAGGCTCTCCTGTCCATGGAGTTTGCTCCTGTCCCCTTCCCTCAGCTCACCCTGCCCTACACCACACACTGGCTCTCCTGTCCATGGAGTTTGCTCCTGTCACATTTTAGCGAACTGGTATCACACCATGCTCTCCTGCCCCCTAAGCCACCCGTTTCTATGCAATCCACCTAACCAAGCTCTTCTCTCCAGCCAGCTCTTCTGGCCACCTCACTGAACAATCATGTTGCTGCTCTCCAGGCTGTTCATCTGAGGTCTGCCTAGCTGAGGTGATCCCATGAGCGCAGGTTCAGAGATGAGCTGGCTGTCATGCCGCTACTGATAAACACTGAAACTCTCATCTGAATGTGCCTGCAATGCAAGAGGTCTCAAGAAATTATTTTTAAAATGTAGACTGTCCATGAATGCTCTCTCCTTATTTTCATCTACCAACAATTTTTAACACGTTCTAATTAGGGGTGTATCTTGTGAAGTACAGTTGTGACAATTGAGTTATTGCAGGTTTTTTCCTATTAAACATCTGATAGAGCTGGTATTTTCTACAGTTTAGCTTGTCTATAACAGGTTGAAAACACCAGCCATTCTCATTCTAGGTTTGGGTTCTGCAAAATCCTGGGGGTCCTGATCTACAGTGCCACACTGGCAGCCTCAGCCTCCCGCCACCTGCCCGGCCCTCTGGGGTTAATTTGCTGTGGCCTCAGGGCTTCTATCACAGACCAAACAACACTGGAGAGACACTATGCCTAAGTAGAAAAGACACACTGAAGATACCTATATTTTATATATAGGGTTCTTAGTTCAGACAGAAGTCAAGATTCTTTGAGTTTCTTTGACTCATTACCATGCAACTCGCATTAATCAGGTTTCCACAAATAATTGCCACACTTTGTTTTGTTCTTTTATGTTAAAACCACTTGCAAATAGACTCTCAGTAGCCTCTCTGTTCTTTCAGGATTTGGGAATTTCTTTGCAAGGAGCCTGGGTTAAATTCTGCTCTCTTTTCTAGATGTATGGAGTAATTTAAGTGATAAGAATAAGCAGTGAACTGTAAATCTCTGTTTGACCAAATGTGTAATTGGAAATAGAGACTGTGGTTACAAAACATGCCTCCCTGGACTGACTCTTAATCCACTTTTAAAAATACAATTCACAACATGTTGTTGTGTTAATCTCAACCCCAAGTCAAAAGCATTCATGCTGCTGTCTCTGCACAAAGTAAGTGGTTAACAAAGGCAGACACTGCAGATGTCATATCTACTTAATATCAACTTAATATCAACCACAGAAACAGCTACCAGGAGAAAAAAAAATCAAAGTTTTCTACAAGTAGAAAGTAACACAAGAAGTCCAAATAATCAAAATATAAATATATAATGTGGCTTTCACTGTAGCAATATTGCTGTATTTCCTTTTCCTTTAGATTTAGTTAAGCAGGTACTGCCACTCTGTACCAGCCACTCTGACCATGTGTTCAGTTGGTATGAATTATGGATATGAATTTATTATTATTACATGTTTTGGAGATGTATGTTCTAAAGAAGGGGAAAACAAACAGAAACTGATGGGCCTGTGTTTGGCTTAGTGCCCTCTCTTACACTGAATCCCAGGGAAATCCCAAGTCCAGTGGTGTGTCAGCTCAGAGAGGTGTTCACACCTGTGCCAGCATCAGGCTGAGGCAGGGCCAGCTGGAGACCTGAAACAACACAGACTATGAGCCTTGTCTGCTACACCAGGGTCCCATCAAAAACAAGAGAAGGGAAGACATGCAAGATAAGAAATGAAGTGATGAAGTAAAAGAAGATAGGGAAGGAGAGGGGCCATAGGAGGAAGGCAAATCTCACACATTGCAAAGTGTCCCAAATGAGGTGAAGACACCAGAACTGGAATTATCAGATCCCTTCTCTGGACTCTTTGGTCTAATCATGCCTTGTAACAGGGACAGTGAAATCCTATAGTGTCAAAATGGATCCCACAGTCTCTGGCGATGCTGGGAGCAGTAGCCCTGACTGTAAATCTCACACTTCAATCAAGCTGGTGGTTTGGCACCAGTGTCAAATCCAGCTTCCTCCTGCTTCACTTGCCCAAAGAAAGTCATGGATGGAAGAGCACATACACAGTAATCAAACCCAGCTTCTGGTTATTAGTTTTAATCATTGTTTTCTATCTTGTGTTTCTCTCAATTACCAGACATTGAATCGTACAGATAGGAGCCCTCATTAGTTTTATCTCAATTTCTAACTTATTTTTAAAACCAATCTGATATGAGAGGTTGCATCCAGCTTTTGCCTTTTGGGCAACAGCCAGTCTCTGTATGCTGGTATTTGCTGAGTGCTCTATGAATCACTGAGGCCTGAGGGTGCTGACCGTGGGAGGAAGGCTGGTGTGAGCCAAACTCTGCACCCAGACCTGGTGCAGAGCCCTGCCAGGGGATCTGCTCAGCCACATGAGCCTGTCCAGGGAGAGAGCATGCATGATCTATTGGAACCATAAGGGAGAACTATCCACTTTAAAATCTGAATGCTAGCAGCTTGCCAAATGTTGGTTAAATTACCAACATTAAAACAAAAGTAATTTCCCTTAGAAAAGGAAGAATGTAGGAGAAGCTAAGGAAATATTAACTGTACAGGAACAGTGAAATGCCTGTGAACACTTTTTGCTAACTCTTTTGTATCCCAGGCATTTTTGAAAGGCTGATATTTATAACATAGCATTGTACAATGGCTAATAACAGACAAGAAAAAATATAATAATTTAAAATAAGGACATGGTGTTCTCCATGTTTTTATACAGGGAGTCTGCCTTAAAGAACCTGATGATCTTACAACTGAGTAGAAGCTTTTTACAAGAAAAGGGATATTACAAATCACCTTTTACAATTGCCACCCATAACATCAATTACTTCATGTTCTGGAGATTATCTATCTTTATAACATTTTCCAGCTGTACCTTGTCTACTGCAACAAAGCAAACTACTGGTATATTTTAACCTATTGAATAATTTTGCAAAGCAAATAGATGGAACATTGGGGTACAAGAGATTGTGGTTCTGTGTGGATGACTGCAGGATTGCTTTCATTACTGTAGTTATAACTTTCTGGAAAAGTCTGACTCCTCTCCTATTGATGACAATGACTGAACAAACTCTGATTTCATTGGAAACAGCGTCAGGCCCCATAAATCACAAATACATTTCATCTAAATAATGAATGACACTGAAAATTCTCTGGTAACACTTGGGCAATCCTCAGATGAGGTGAGGATTGAAGCTGCCCTGTGCAATGATAAAGTCTGGTTTGGGCTGGGTGCAAAAGAAATAGGCACTCAAGGAATTTCTAACATCATTATTTGTACTTTCCATACAAAAGAGGTACCATTTCTATCATCCTTCTAATATGTCTCCACTTCTAAAATTAGAATCCAAATTAGGATTACACAATACCTGGCAGACTCATGGTAAGAGATGTGCTGCATAGTGATATGAATAGAAAATACCCAACTCATCTTGCACAAGGTTTGTAAATCACTTGAAATAGCTCTTCCAGGAACATCCAGAAATTTGCCATTAACACTTTTCTTACCAAAGGAACAATGGCCTCATGATAGTTTATTAAAGTCTATAAAAGAGAAATAGGGTTTGCCACTGCTGTTCAGATTGCCCAGCCTCTAACTGTAGTTATTAAAGCAGCAACAGTCACTGCTGCTTCAAGAAAAGCCATGGCTGCTCTTGCCCAAAGCTGCACAGGTAGGGAGCAATTAATTCACTGCCCCTGGAACAACCTCTTCCAGCAAAAGGCCAAGTGAACATTCGTCCTTGCCCAGCAGAATGGTCACAGCCTAAGACCTGCCATTAACAGAATAGTATTCATTTCAGCCTAATATCTAGAAAATCAAGAATTTTCCATTCATAATAAATCCATAGGTTGACAAATACAGTTGGATAATCCTACTGGGGAATAACAGCCCACCAGCCATGTACAAAGTTCCATTTTAAATTCACTTCTTATGAGTCTTGTTCGAGCTTGTGAAGGTAGTTTGGGCTTTGACAGCCAAGATCTGGAGAGAAATAGTGCTCAGTAATTTATTGTAGGACACTATGCCTCATTCTTCTGCCAGCCAGCAAAGACAAAGGGACATAAAGCTGGAGGTCATCATACTTTAAAGTGCTTTTTTTAGTGCTCAGTAGGCAAAAGCCTGATTTCATTTTCATTCTATAAATGCAGACAGAGGAGCCACAGTATTTTCATGGGCTTTAGACTGTCACTTACAAACAAGTGAATCTGAAATTCTCTGGTGTTGCTCTATCAAAATGCCAGCTCTGCAAGACCTGGCACATTGTGTAGGCTCCAACTTTTTGTGGTTCCTGGAATTTTTGGCCTTGTACCATCTGCTGTTACAATGGTCTGTCTGCCACAGCAAAGGCTCATATCTTTTTGTGGTTTCTCAATGCTGTACTTTCTACATAACCCTAAGCTTATTTACTGCTCAGATTATTCAATGATTTTGCAATTCTAGCATCTTAAACTCTGTCTTGAAGTGGAAGTTTTTTGCTTTTTTTGGTCAGCTTGAATTATTTTGCTTATCATGCACAAACAGCACACCAACAGCAAGACTCCATGGTAAATAATTGCATCTCAGCAGAACTCCCCATAGATTTACAATTATTACCAGACACATCAAACTTCATTTTCAGGCTGCAGACTTTGTAGCCTAAACATCTACAGACACTGTCCAAACCACAGCAGCATGGGGTACAGTATCATCAGGCAGCTCCTGCAGCACTGTATGGCTCACATCTACTGTTACAGATACTATAAAGAATATCTTAGATCTCTATTTCAAATATAAAGTTACATCACACACCACCCAACCCATAAAATGCCTCACCTGTGCCCAAAAGGAGGGCTGGCTTCACTACACAACCTTTCCCTATCTTCACCACAAACTCATGCTCTAAGGTATTCTGCCAATAGAATTTGTGCTGGTTTCTGCTGGGGTACAGTTAAGGTGTGTTCCACAGTAGCTGTGCTTTGGATTTGTGCTGGAAGCAGTGCTGGTAGCACAGGGATGTGTTGGGTGTTGGTAGCACAGGGATGTTTTGGGTGCTGGTAGCACAGGGATGTGTTGGGTGTTGGTAGCACAGGATGTTTTGGGTTTTGGCAGCACAGGGATGTTTTGGGTGTTGGTAGCACAGGGATGTTTTGGGTGTTGGTAGCACAGGGATGTTTTGGGTGCTGGTAGCACAGGGATGTTTTGGGTGTTGGTAGCACAGGGATGTTTTGGGTGTTGGTAGCACAGGGATGTTTTGGGTGCTGGTAGCACAGGGATGTTTTGGGTGTTGGTAGCACAGGGATGTTTTGGGTGTTGGTAGCACAGGGATGTTTTGGGTGTTGGTAGCACAGGGATGTTTTGGGTGTTGGTAGCACAGGGATGTTTTGGGTGGTTTTTTGGGTTTGGCAGGGATGTTTTGGGTGTTGGTAGCACAGGATGTTTTGGGTGCTTAGCACAGGGATGTTTTGGGTGTTGGTAGCCCGGATGTTTTGGGTGTTGGTAGCACAGGGATGGGATGTTTTTTTTGGGTGTTGGTAGCACAGGGATGTTTTGGGTGTTGGTAGCACAGGGATGTTTTGGGTGTTGGTAGCACAGGGATGTTTTGGGTGGGATGTTTTGGGTGTTGGTAGCACAGGGATTTTTAGCAAGGGGTTTTTGTTGTAGCACAGGATGTTTTGGGTGTTGTGTGTTGGTACAAGGTAAAGGTGTTTGGGTTTGTAGCATTTTTGTGTTGAGCACAGATGTTTTGGGTGTTGGTAGCACAGGGATGTTTTGGGTGTTGGTAGCACAGGGATGTTTTGGGTGTTGGTAGCACAGGGATGTTTTTGTTCACACAGGATTTTTAGCACAGTTGTTGGGTGTTGGTAGCACAGGGATGTTTTTGGTGTTGGTAGAAGTGTTGGTTTAAAATCATCAGCACAGATGTTTTGGGTGTTGGCAGCACAGGGATGTGTTTGGGTGTTGGTAGCACAGGGATGTTTTGGGCATTGCTAAGCAGAGCTCACACAGAGCCAAGGCCTCCTCTGGCCCTCACCCAGCCCCACCAGAGAGGGGCTGGGAGGGGACAGAGCCAGGACAGCTGAGCCCAAGTGACCCAAGGGATTTCCCAGCCCATGTGGGGCCATGCTCAGCACACTGAGCTGGGGCAGGAGAAGAAGGAAGGAAAGGAGGACATTCAGGGTGATGGAGTTTGTCCTCCCCAGTCACTGTCACACGTGATGGGGCCCTGCTCTCCTGGGCATGGGTGAACACCTGCCCAGCCATGGGAAGTGGGGAATGAAATAGGAATAGGCAGATCCATCAGGCCAATGAATGGGTCTGAGGCTGGTCTCAGTGGAAAAGTTTGGGGGTTTTTGACCATGGGAAGATCTACTCAACAGCTGGTCTACTCTGACACCTGACTGGGTGCACCAGTCAGAGTGGGAAAGGTGCTCTAGCACAGGAGCTAGTGGGCTCATTGACAGAGCTTTCAACCAGCTAGGGAGAGGCAAAGGCACATACCCAGGCTCAGCAGCACTGAGGGATGGGATGCTGTGCCAAAAGTGGAGGAAATGAGCACTTGCAGATCCCTCAATCTGCTTCACAAGGTGTTGGCTACAAAGTACCACACCCAAGATGTTTCTACACTAATGCCCACAGTACCAGGAGCAAACAGGAGCAGCTCCAGGCTTTGGCCCAGTCCCAGAGCTTGACATCATTGTATGGGTGAAACCTGGTGTGATGAGTCTTGTGCCCGGAATTCCCTGTTGGATGGTTACAGCTCTTCAGGTGGGAGTGGCAGGGCAGAAGAGGCACTGTATGGAATAGAAGGGTCGGAATGCATGGAGCTCACAGCTGGCAAGGGCACAGCTGAGAGCCTCTGGATAAAACTGAGAGGCAAACAAGTAACAGAGATGTCATGGTGGGAGTCTCCTGTAGACCTCCTATGCAGGACAGTGACACTGACAAACTTTCCTTTGAGCATCTAAGGGACGCTTCCAAATCAACTGCCTGGGTCCTTACGGGGACTTCGACTTGCCAGAAATTAAGTGGTACAACCTGGGCCAGAAAATTCCTAAAAAATCCCGGATGACAACTTTATGGAACATGTCCTAAGGGAGCTGACTTGGAAAGATCCCCTCATTGACCTGCTGCTTGTCAACAGAGTGGATCTTGTGAGCAAAGTGGGGATTGGGGCTGTCTTGGCCACAGTGACCATGAAGTGATTGAGTTTAAAATCTCTGTTGACAGGAGGAAAAGTGCCAGCAGAACTCCAGCCCTAGGCATGAGGAGAGCAGATTCAGGCTGTTCGGGGAGTTAGAGAGCACGGTCCCCTGGGAATATATTTGTGCAGGCGCTGGGGTCGAGCAGTGCTGGTCGCTTTTCAAACATCCCCTCCAAAGTGCACAGGAGCAGCAGCTCCCAAATTCTGGAGGCTAGGCTGGTGAGGCAGAAGGCCAGCTTGGCTGAACAGGAATCATGTCTCAGAAATAAGGCAAAAAAGCAAAGTGTATGCCCAGTGGAAGCAAGGCCAGGAGACATGGGCAGAATACAGATATGTTGCTTGCAGCTGTAGGGATAAAATTCATGAGGCCAAAGCTCAACTAGAGATGAAGCTGACAGAACTCTAGGGGACAATAAAAAGGAATTTTTTTCAAATATAATAATGGCAGGAGGCAGTGTAGAAATAACACCAGCCATTCCAGGATGAGGATGGTCACCTCACAATCTGGGACACGGACAAGGCAGGGCTGTTTAACACATTCATTGCCTCTGTCTTCATCATGGATGATGGGCCAAGGGGGTCTCAGTGCCTTGAGCTGGAGGACCATGACTGAGAGAATGATCAATTCCCAGCTGACCCTGAAACTGTGCAGGATCTGCTGCTCCAGTTGGATCCCTACAAATCCATGGGACCTGATGGGCCCCATCCAAGAATCCACAAAGAACTGATGATGTCATCTCAAAGCCTCTCTCTCCGATTTATGAGCTGTGTTGGGAATCCCAGGTAACTGGAAGCTGGCAAATGTTGTCCCAGTTTTCAAGAAGGGCAAGAAAGAGGACCCTGGAAATTAAACCTGTCAGTGTCACTTTAGTGCCTGGCAGTGTCATGGAGAAGATATTCTGGGAGGCATTGAAAACACCTGAAAGAATGCAATCGTTGGTCACAGCCAGCACAGCTTCATGAGAGAGAAGTCCTGCTCATCAAATCTGATTTCCTTTTAGGACAAGGTAGCCCACCAAGCTGATCAAGGGAAGCCTGTTGATGTAATCTTTCTGGATTTCAATAAATCTGAATCTGAAATTTTGCTACTGTCTCTTCCAGGATCCTTCTGGACAAAACGTCCATCCTACAAACACATTATGGGATGGGTGAACAACCGGCTCATGGGTCTGGTGCAAAGGGTGACAGGGAATGGGGTGGACATCAGACTGGTGACCTGTCACTAGTGGGGTTCCATAGGGCTCCATCCTCAGCCCTTATGAAGATGTTCTTCAACATCTTCATAAATGACTTGGACACAGGACTGGAAGGGATACTGAGCAAGGCCACAGATGATACCAAGCTGGGAGAGGCTGCTGACTCTGTTGAAGGCAGGGAGACCTTGCAGAGAGACCTCGACAGATTAGAGGACTGTGCAATCATCAACCATATGGAGTTCAACAGGGAAAGTGCTGCATTCTGCACCTGGGACAGGACAACCATCTTTCCTCTGTGGTGGCCAGTGACAGGACCTGGGTGAATAGCCTGAAGCTGTGCCAGGGGAGGTTTAGGGTGGATTTTAGAAAAAGGTTCTTGTCCCAGAGGGTGGCTAGGCACTGGAACAGGATTCCCAGGGAAATGGGCAGAGCCTCAAGCCTGACAGACCTCAAGGAAGGTTTGGACAATGCTATCAGGCACATGACTCTTAGGGATGGTCCTGAGCAGGATCAGGAGTTGGACTTGATGATCTTTATGGGTCCCTTCCAACTCAGCTTACTTGGTGATTCTATGTGAAATCCTTGCTTTTATTTGCTTGTGTGCACAACTTTTGTTTCATTTATTAAACTGCCTTTATCTGAGTCCATAAGTTCCCTCACTTTAACTCTTCTGATTCTCTCCCCTCCTGCCAGGGGTTGGGGGTGAGCCCCTGTGTGGGCCTTTGTTACCAGCTGGGGTTAAACCACGACAGTGATTTACAAAAAGTAGAAAAATAGAAAAGTATCTGCAATGCATCAGGAAGTTTTACATGAAAGAAATGCCTTTCCCTCTGACTTTCCATACTGTTACAACTCATAAAATAACATTCTGAAGAACTACATTCCACAGGTGAACTCCTTTTGTAGCACAGGTGCTCACTTGATAATGTTTTGAGAGTTCTGGGAGAAGGTCAAGAAGCCAGTTCTTACATCATTAGCTATGAAAAGGCTTATATATCAAATCCCCATCATAAATGCATAATATTTTAGTAATCTTTTAAAATCAGAATTGCAAAAAGCATTTTTAATAAAATATCAACAATTGAGCAGCATGATGAACTGTTTAAAATTACTTTTTGTTGCTCATGTGTAGGAAGAGTAGAAATGAAAATCTCATCTCTGTGTTTGCCACGTGGTGTTGTAGGTTCTGGCCAGTCAAGGTTTTAAGCAATGAAATTCTCTATAGTAACAGGGTTTCTCTGTGTACTGCTTCAAGTGTGTTGAAGTTATCCCACCTATGTTTCTTTCTCAGTTTTATTTAGAGCTTAGTTTCAATTGCCTCTTTGAATTGCTTTCCCTCCAACAGCCCATTTCTGTGCATTCAGTAACAGATGTAGAAGTTCTAGCCCTTTGAGGATCTGTAGTTATGGGTCATCCTGAAGGATTTCTGCACTGTTCACTGTGTTTATTAAACTGAACACTCCACAGAAGTCAGGAATATTTTACTATTTAAATAACACGTTTGCTAAGTTTGCCTTTGGAGCTGCAAAATGTTTATGTTGTTACCAGCTGATGGGTTTCCCTGTGACTGAAACCTTCGAGTTCTGATGGAAACGTAACGAAAGAGCGATAACGAGTAATCTGAAAAGGCTCAAGTGTACAGCAGCTGCCAAGAGTGATCCAATGCCACTCCAGAGGCTCTTGGATGAATCAGCAAAACCCACATATGCATCTATAGGGCTGTTGTGTGAGTGAGGAGAAGGCAGTGGGTGCCCAAGGTGCTGTGGGAGCAGCGGATTCCCTGTCCAATGAGGTGGAATGCTCCGCGGGCACATGGTTCACGCTGCTCAAAATAACTTGGGACCTGCACACTGACAAATGCTGCTGCTCCGGTGGTGACAGGTTGTCCAGCTCCTCACAGCCATCCTCACAATAACCAAGGTTAACTTCCCTCGCTGGATGGACTCCTAACTCTTTCTGTTCCTGAGGACTTGGAGAATCCCCTCGCTTCCTTAACTTTACCCTCGCACTTCTGGATAACTCTCAGCGCAACTCACTGCCACGCTGGGCAGCAACATCTGGAGGAATTAAAAAAGGTAATCCCTCAATTTCAGATTGGTCTGCATTTTGATTTTGCAGAGTGCAGCAGAAGGGTTTGATAAGTATGTGTATTTGAATGCTAATTGCAGCTGGTAAGGCATATACAGGGAACAAATACGTTTTTAAACCGACGTAGATTATGCTGAGGTATGTGCATTGCAGGGAAAGAGAAACTGTGTTCTGCAGCATTGTAAAGGACCTGAATAGCATTGGTGGGGTTCTCAAAATCCCTCGGAGCCAGTCTGACTCCTCTGAGGAGTCAACAAGATTCTAATGACCTGAAAAGTTCCTTGCCGGGACTCTTTCCTCTTCCCGCTCATCTTCCCTTCGTGGAATAACGGAGGAGTGAAATATATCCATTCTTGTATTCAGCCTTAAACCAAGCTGCCATCATCTGGGAGTCCTTCTTAAGCAAAATCAAGCCTAATTTAATGTGACCCCCATAGTTAAATGCTTTCTATTTATTTAATTATTTGTTCTGTCATGTAAAATGACCCCCGTGGCTATATTTAGTGCAGGGAGATCTGCTCTCTGGATTAATGTACACAACAGCTGCAGAAACAGTCCTGCTAGAAGGGCATAGCTCTCACCCTTGAGCTCACTATCTCCTTTGCTCTCTTTCTCTCTCTCAGAAAAGTATTTGACTGTCAGTAGCAAATGTTTGGCCCAATATATTGCAACATTAAGCAGTAATCAGAAGCCCATGTTAAGTTACCAAATAATGCATCAACAATTGACAAGAGAACAGAGTAGCTCCTGAGCATAAGTTAACAGAACATTATAGAAATCAAGCTAAAGACACTGATTACTTCATCAGCAGTTTTGTTTTGGTTGTGAGGTTTACATTTATGAAGATGCTCTAGAATTTAAGAATGAAAACAAAATCAGCAAGTGTTAATGGAACAATTTCATAAACTTCAGCTCTGCTCTTCTCCCTCTCCTACACCTCCTGAAGGTTCCTAAGGTCAGGACATTTCTTTGGTTTTGTCTGTCTTTAATTTTTTTTACTTTCAGAAACAGCTAACAAAATTAAACAGCAATAGCGTGGTAGTTCCTGTAGCTGAGCAGAACAATATTTACATATCAAAGAATATTTATGGTCAATTCAGGAGATAGGTCTTGTACATGGCAGAGTACCCAGCACAAAGGGGAACTGTGATCTGTGCTGGTTTTTATTCCTGTGCATTCTTTAGAGATTTTACAGCAGATCTTGCTGTGGTAGGAATCTTTTTCTATCCACAGCTGATACCAATTAGTAGTCAAGACATATTTGCACATAAACACAACATTAAGATAATTTGTCAAAAATGTACACAGTACCATAAAGGTAATTGGGCAATGCAACCTCAATTGTAATCTAAACCACAGGGTGAGGGGGGAAAGAAAAAAAATCAGTTTACTTTTCTGTTTAAAACTTAACTGGATTCGTGCTTGTTTTCATAAACAAGAATGGGCAAATTATTCCTGTAGAATATAAACCTCATTTAAACATTGCAGTTTGAAAATATGATTAAAATATGAAGGCGTTTATGTTACAATGTTCTTAGAGGAGACTGTTGAAAAAATGTAAAAAGGAACAGTGGATAGAAAGAAACATAGTGAGACTGTGAGACAAGAAAGGCACAACTGAAAAACCTGAGGAGAAAAACACAATCCAGACTTCTTTTGTGTCTAATTTAACACTGAAGTTCCCTTTTCCACCGGGAACCTGTATTTGTAGGAATCTGAATCTCATTTTAAAACCAACCAGCCCATGGATTTGAAACGTCCAGCCAAAGAGATGTGCAAATGCCACGTGGTTCCACAGCCCTGCTTTTTCAGTGTGCACAGGCTGGCGGGGCTGCAGCCCCTGGCACTGGTGTCACTCACACCCAGGGGACAACAGAGACTTCTGCTCAGCCCTTTGGGTTGTGCAAATTCCCATGGCAGTGCCAGTGCAGGGCTGTGGTGTGCCAGTCCAGGCTGAGCCCGTGCAGTGCCTGTGAGCACTGGGGGCTAAGCTGGAGTTCAGTCCCGAGCTGAAATCCTCAGCCACGTGCAGGTGTGGAATTCTGCTCCCACACACTGCCAGCAGGACCACAGACATGGCTCAGTTTGGATCATTTGGCACACAATCCATGAAAATAGATTTGCAGTCTAGCAGAGTGGTGTGTGTGTGTTTGAACCAGGATAAATGAATATTTATCCTGTTATATTTTCATTGAGGACTTCCATATGTACATTCAGCATCAACTTGTGGATCTCTGCTGCAACTCTCTTGGCCTTGCATATAAACTTTCTGATATGGGCAATCCTTGAAGGAAAGAGGACTATACACATGACTTGAATCAATAAAACTTGTCCTACGTTGAGAGCACTTGAAGCTCCCTCAGAACTCATCCTGATATCTGAGGCCTGGCTGCACAGGGCATTGGGAGAGGAGGATGGAGAACCATCCCAGGCAGGCCTCAAAGACAGCCATCACCTGTCTTCCTGCTAAACTTTTAATTTAAAAATCAGCTGCACATGTAATAGTTTCAATGAGATGTTGTTTCTTCAAGATATTGTTTGCCTTGCAGTTCAAGGAGATTCACTGGGGAGGAAATGGGAACCTGGCACATGAGATAAAGGGTCTCAGTTCTCATTTTGAGAACTACTAAGGGACAATATTAATTATGAAATAAGGAAGATCTTTTGTGATCAGAGTGAAAAATTGAAGGTCTTTTCATTATATGAGAGTACAAAGGAAATGTTGACCAAGTTAGAGAGCTCTTAATGTGCTTTTCCCTTGAAGCAGAGTTGAGTATTTCCTGCTGCTCAGGGTGTCTAATGCTGTACAGTGAGGTCATGGGCCAGGGCATGACTCCAAGTGCACACAGGGCTCCTGCAGGGTCTGCTGCATAATTTGGAGAGAGGGTTTATCCCATCCCATTTCTGAGGGATTTTGTTTCCATGAGAAGTTGTTACACTCCTGAGCCTGGAGATTCCCATTTTCCATATTTAATTACATTATTGAAACTGGGAGTTTGGTTATGTGACTCAGTGCAGGGAATGGAAACCAAAGCCACTGAAGTGTCTGAAACAGAGAAGTAAAGCACCCTCTTGCACACAGCTTTCTAAACACCATTTAAAAATATCCCACACCCACGCCCCCAAACACACAACCTCAGTCCTCCACCCCAGCCCAAGCTTTCCTGTGTCTGGAGCCTCAGCCTGTCTTGCAGCAGCCACAGCTTGTCAACAGGCAGCACAGAAAGGGTGACAATGGCAACTGCTAAGTGAGAATTCCTGCAAGCCCAGAGAATGTGCCGGTGATCCTCCAGTGTCTGCAGGCACAGCACTTGTGTCAGCTCTTACCTTGTTTTTCACAGCTGCAGTCATACAGCTGCAACACCCCCAGAAATGTTAAGCTCTCTGTAGATAAATGCAATTTATGTGCAATTAAATTAACAATGAAGCAGACAGAGCCTCGAATATTTGCTAGATTTCCCCCTTTGCACACTGAGGGGCTGGGCATGCAGAGTGCTGCTGTGTGAAGGGCACAAAGGTGTCTCTGTGCAGAGCAGAAGCAGGAGCAGGAGTTTGTGTGCTTGCTGCTCTGCTGCTGGGCTTTCACACAAAGGCACTCCCAACAGAAGGAATGGAGCTTGAAAAGCTAAGACAGGAACAGCCAAAATTTCTCCTTTTAACTTCTGAAAGACCAAGAAGATGTTCCAATGCTTTTTGCATCAAATCTGCTAATTCATAACTTGTTTATTCTGATAGAGAGAAGGAGAGTTTGAAAAATTATCTTTAGGGCATCAAGCATTAGAAGCTGCTGTCACCAAATAAAATGGAGATATATCAGATATATCTGGGATTCCCTTAAGCTTGCTGAGATTTCACTAGTGCTATTTCTGTAGGAAAAACTCAGATTCTTTCAGTGGTGACTCAGGGATGAGTCTAAGAAAACTCAAACAAGAAGAAATGAAAGTATTTGGTGCCACACTATGCAAAACCCCTGTGGTACACATTTCCTCCCTTCCATGTCAGGATTTTCAGGTCAAG
Source organism: Camarhynchus parvulus (assembly GCF_901933205.1). NCBI lineage: Eukaryota > Metazoa > Chordata > Aves > Passeriformes > Thraupidae > Camarhynchus > Camarhynchus parvulus. Next base: position 1,401,993 of record NC_044576.1, on the reverse strand, counting down.
CCACTGCCAAAACAAACTGTGGAAACTTATTCTACCTTTGTGAATATTTAATCCTAAAGATCCCTTGGCTAATAAGAGAACATTGCCATAAGCAGAGGCTCCTGGAAACTCAAAGCTTGTTCAATTAGTTGCCTAATGGAAACTGAATTAGCAGAGTGAAGAAATCCCTGGAGTCAGTTTTGTTCATGGCATCCTCTGGTGCCTTTCAGGATAGCAGGAGCCCAAGGTCACTGCAGTTGGTGTCCCAGAAAGCCAAAGATGCCCTCGTGCTGTGCTTTGGTGCTGGAGCTAATGAGCCAGTCAAGAGTGGAGAACTGCAGGCTGCTGGTGGCAGTCACCCCATTCCCCTCTAAATAAAACCAGTTTAGGGACATTACTTGCAACCAGCAATGCAATTCCTGCCCTTGATACAGGTTCATGATGGCACTTTTCCAGTCAGCAGAATCACTGGTGCTTTCATTGCCACTACAGATTGCTGCCTACTGTGTTCTTGCTGGTTTGTCCTTCTTCCTGCCTGCTCCACACAGTTATGTGCACTTATCTGCTCAGCAGAGACATCTGCAATTACAATGCAGTTAGCACAGCTCTTTGAAAAAGCCCACAACAAACTGGACATCTCTCAAGGCACAAGCAAGACAGAATTAATAACCATACTGGGATTGCCCAGTTGCCTCACAGCAACACTCACTGGAACTTAACATTTTCCATTCAATTAAAAATATAAAATAATTCCACAGATTTTAAAACTTCAGTAGACAAGCACTGCCTCAAAGTGCTACATTTGACTAGAACCCAACGACTTCATTACTAAAAATAGAATAAAAAGTCATCTTCTACAAAAGCTGAAAATAGAGAAGAGTTAGATATAAAATTCTGACCCTGGATGCGCTCTAAAGAAAAGTGATGGCCCTCTAAGTAATAAGAATTTGGCATTAGGTTCATTCTCATTAATATCTTGCTTCCCAACTCTAGAAGGAGAACTCTGCTCCCTTCTGCCTCTTCTGCTCCAATGGGCAGAAGGAAGGAAGTTGTGGCAGGTCCTTTGCTGGGGAACTGTTTGTTTTCTTCCCTTTGCTATCAGACAGTGGTTTCCTCACTGGGGTTTTCCAAGCTAGAATTATAAAATTATTTTGCCTAAATACATCTAAGCACATCTTTGAGAGTACCTCCTTGCGTTGCAGTAATACTCCTTAAGCAAATTAGCAGAAATCATCTTTCAATTCATATTTCAATGCTTTTGATTCATCAAAAGATGAAGAGAAGACTTGCAAGAACAAAGTGTCAAATATTCCCAGAATGAAGTCTCACATAACCATACTGAACACACAGGTGCTTTACTGTGGTTTCCTGCAGAAAAGCTACACTGTGATTAACAGCCTCTGTTGAAACAGACACAGCACTATGCAGCAGCACTTATGTCTGTGCAACAGGGGCAAAGGAAACCCTGAACACTCTCAGTCAGACAATTTTCATATACTCTTTAGACAAAACCATTAAAGGAGCTCTTCAAGTTCATTTGACTCCAGGTTTTGATCGCACTATTCCTTCCCTCCTTAGAGCATCCAGTGTCCACTAAAGAGCTGCATCCTCTTTTTTCATCTCTGATGACCTTTACAGGCACTGAGATGAAGATGTGCCCTTCTGAAATGCTGCAGAAAGAGTGGCCAAGAAATGCAGCAAGCTAAATTTTGCCACCTTGTAAACTACACCCTTCTCCAGCCACATAACACAGCCTCCCACTGTGTCCTGTAGAGCCCCAAAGATCTGGATGTTCTAATTCAGCCAGAGCCACACGTGGAGAGGTTCTGGGCTGCAGTTCATTCATGGGACTGGTCTGTCCTGCAGGCTGTGAACTAACTCCCCATGTGAGAATGTATTTCAACTCTTGGGAGCTGAAACTGTAGCTTTAGCAGTGACCTTTAGAGCACACAGTGTGTGATCAGCACATAAACAAGCAAAGAGAGCCCCTCAAACATGTTCAGCTGCACTAAGGGGGCACAGCTGCCCAACAAGTGAAAGCTGAGCAAGCAAAAGCAGTTTCCACTGAGCAGGAACTTTAGGCCTCGTGGAGAACTCTTTGTACTCTTAAGAGGTTAAATTATCAACTCTGTCCAGTCATGAAACAGCTCATGATATTATCTCGTGTGGGCTTCCCAAATCAGTGTTCTCCATGTGCCACAGCTCCACTGAAACACTGCAGCAGATAATGGAATGCCAAGTGTTCAGTGGGCATCCCAGAGCCTGGCTCAGGGCAGGGACTCCATGGTGTGCTGAAAAGCCTGCAATTTATATGGCATTGTATTTCCAGCTACAAACTTAGCAATATTTTGATTGGGTGCCTCTGTAGTCTTAGCGATTTTCTGTGTTTAATATTATAAAAATAAAGCAAAATCAACAAATATAAAATGCCCAATATTTACGTAAGGAAGAGGATTTCAGTATAAAGAAACCTGCCTCAAGCAGAGGGATTAAGGTCTCAAAATGCACATCAGATTGTGATAGCTGTGTGTTCATTCATTGAAGAAGAATAGAAACAGTTTAAATTGAAACCTTCCTTTTTGTAAACAAGGAATAAGGGCTGGCACTCACATTCCAGGAAGAAATACTGCAGCAGTATCAGACATTACCACTTCATTTGTTTTTAAGCATCCCTTTTCCAGGGACACTAGAAAAGCCCAAAGCCTTTCACAGCAGAAATACCTTTTAAACTTTCCCTTCCCTGACACCTTCAGCTGCTACACAGGGCTGTGAACGGAGATGGCCAACGCTGGGGCATGGATGTTCTTTTCTCTTGATGACAGTAACAGACCTTCTGCAGGGTGACAAACCAGACAGCTCGGAGCAGGAACACCTGAAACCACTGCAGCAAGGTTTCCCACACCATAAATGAAGCAGGAGGGAGATAATGAGCACTGCATAGCCTGAGAGACAGGTCCAGGGAACAGTCCTGCACTTGTTTCAGTACCTGGGAGGAATCAGCTCTCTCAGTGGGGTAAAGAGCCCTCATTTGTATTCCAGTTTAGGGCAGCAGAAGAGGAGGGTGTTGTCAGGGTGCCTGAATCCCTCTGCACTCATCATGGCTCATGTAAATAAAGGGAGAACCCCACACAGTTACACTTGTTCAAGCATCAAAGGGGATGCTTTAGCTTTGCTTATCAGGCATGCAGGTTAAGTATGGGCTTCCCGATGCTCTCATCTCATGTGGTACATTTTGTCAGAATCAGGATGACCCAAGAACATGATTCTGAAAGCCCTGTAGTACAAATTATGTTTGCATCAAATAGTGACACAATTCTCCACTTACTTTCAATAAAAAATGACATAGTTCCCTACTTACTTTAAATAGCTTATTAGAAATAATGCTGGATTTAAGAAGCTGTGGAACATCTAGCACCATTATAGCTTCCTATAATGCATGAAAATTTGTCATTATAGAGTATTTTAGTTCTTTTTCCTTCCTCCTCACATCCCTCTTATGATTTTGAGGGTTCATTTTCTTACTACTTCAGTGCTTTTCAAGCTAAATTTACTTCACTCTAAAGTACTGTTATTCTCAACAACTTTCAGTCCCTGAAATATCCAACACTTAATCTAATCTGGTGAGATTTTTTCTTAGCTAAGAAACACACGTCAGCAATGATGAAGATTTGACATTGAAACTCAGTTAATAGCTCTGTAGCTGAAGTTTTGCCTTGAACAGAGTAGAAAACACCACACTCCCAGTTATTTTGTGTGAGGCCCCTGACAGTAGAAAGTGATGAAGGATGAACTTGACTGGCTAAAGGCAGCAGTGTCTGGCAGGATGTGCAGAAGGAAGCCTTGAACACGAGGCCATCCTTATGCTTCAAGTACTACAAGTACTTCCAAGTATTCAGCACGCAGATGCAGTTTGGAAATGTTGTGTTCTGCTTTCCAGAAGCCTGTCATTGTGTTCAATCAAAATAATTGCTATTGATAAGGCGTGGTCCTGTTTGTCCTTTTTGTTGGCAGCATGCAAGACGACAGTTTAGAAACCTCAACTTCAATATCTCAGCTTCTGAGAGAGAGCTATTTAGCAGAAACTAAGCACCAAGGGAAGAGTGAAAGAAGCAGATCAGAGCCAGTTTCTCATAATTTCCACTATGGCAATGCTTCTGGTGATTCAGATGAGGTAGCTGTCCAAGATGACCTCCCAGATCTGTCTGCCTTTTTGAGCCAAGAAGAGCTTGATGAAAGTGTAAACCTGGCAAGACAAGCTATTGATCAGAACCCACTGGAAACGAAACAGGATGAGCTTCAGGCACATTCACAGCGCCCCCCAGAGCAGCTGAACACGGGGAAACACAAACAAATGGCCCAGTCCACAGCTCTGAGAACAGCAGACAACGGCCTGCACTCCAACTTTTGTCAGGAACACGTCAGAAACACAAAGGGGTCCAAAGGGAGCTCTCAAGATCTAAAGAAACACCACCTCCCTTCTGAATCAGAATCCAAAAAGGAATTCCTAAACAAGGCAGCAGATTTCATTGAGGAGCTCTCGTCGCTTTTCAAAGCTCACAACTCGGAAAGAATACGACCCCGAACGTGCAAAAACTACAAGAGCAAAATTGATTCTAAGAACAAGTCTGCCCAAAAAGGCAGCTCTAACCTGTCTCTCACATCAGAAAACAGAGAAAGGCTTTCCATTCCAACACCTCAAGACTTGGAAAACAAAGCAGAGAAAACTTTTGAACAAACAGATGATCAACAGGCAGCAAACCTGGAATCTATCAGTCAATTAACAAGTGCAGAGCTGAAAGCAGAGTCAGAATCTGCATCTGTATATTCTGATGAGCCCCTTGGACAGCCACCACGCTTTACTCAAAAACTGAAGAGCAGGGAAGTTCCTGAAGGATCCAAAGTGCAATTGGACTGCATTGTGGTAGGAATCCCAGCACCTGAAGTCAGGTAAACGCATTCTGCACTTGTCATTTTGTATTTCTGTAATGGTAGGTGTGTGCAACTGGGAAATACCTTGCTTGGGAAGAATATTATTTCTACCATGTTTCAGTGTAAACTCATTGCTCTAATTAACAGTTTTGAGGCATTCCCTTGGTGGAGCCATTAGAAATGTTGTATTGTGTTCAGCCCATAAACTCATAGAGGAGTCTGACTAAAAGAGAAAACAGTGCCAGAAATTAAGGGCTTTTTAAACAGAAAACAAACAGGAAATATCATCCCCTAGGTATTAGCAACACTCTCTGCTTATAAAGCAAGACTTTGAACACTTGCTTTGCTTATTTGTCCAGGCACTTGCCTTGATAAATCCTTTTGATAATAAAAATGTCAGTGGGATCCCTGGAAGTCAAAAATTATTTTTCCCTCTTTTATCATTCATAGCTTATAATGCAAAGACAACAAGTGAAATCATCTTCTCTTATGGATCTGAACCTGTACACAAACTCAGTCTGGCTTTCTTTGTACTCAGAACAGGTGAACACTGAATTGCTTGCCCATAGACTTGTCCTAATTGCTTGTCCAACACACAATATTCAATTCAGGTGTTTTTCCAGAAGGCCACAGCGCGGTCCTTATCCCAGCAGTCATGTTTGTGCTGTTGACATACATAAAAGTGACAAGGTGCTCATGTCATCCAAGTTCAGGTGTTCCACAACCCCCAGAATTAGAAGGTGACACTGTGGAGTCACTGAAGGCTCACAAGGGCAGATTGGAGAACCCAGGAGCGATGGTTCATCCTGCAGATACCCAGGGCTGAGCAGAATGCCTGCACACCCAATTCAGGAACCACTGATTCCACAGAAATGGATGATGGATATCTTTGTAACTTGGATCCACTTGTGGCCCAACAAACCTGAAGCTTTTTAGTTGAAATTCCTATTTCAACATTTGATTTTGTTAATTTTGATTAATTAAATAAGCTACTTATGTGAATGCTATTCAGTACAGGAGCTACTACACCTCTGTAGAAGAAGCATCCATCAGATATAGGAAATTAGGGACAAGGGGAAAGAAATCCCCTAGGGAAAGTTAGTCCCAGGCAGTTATAGCTCAAGAAAAAGATCAGGCTCAGCTTTCAGTTTCATAAATTTAACTAAACAAATAAAAGATAAGTCACAAGGGGGGAAACTCTGAACTCTCCCTTGTGTTTGTGTGTCTATGCACGTGCTGTATTAAGGAGAAAGCTGGGAATGTTAGCTCCTTGAAGAGTTTCCTGATCATAATTATTTATTAACAACACTTTGTCATGTTCATCCAAGATTCTTCCACCTCCACCACTGTGCAGAAGTAACACTGAGAGAGGGTGCAAAAATTGTCACTAGACTGAGTGATAAATATTCACATGCTTCCATGTGTGGTGGCCTTGTTAGTCACTGCTACAGCACAAGGAAACCAGAAACCAGAATGTACTTTGGGGGTTGTGTACCATTCATCATGGGGACCAGAAGAATGCAGCATTTTCCCCCTAAAAGTAGTGCTTCTCTTTGGTCTGCTGTGCAGAGCTCCTGAGAGAGTGAAGGAGGCATCTTGCTGGCCATAGCTGTGGGACTGTGAGCAGAACTGTGCTCAGAATTGCCAAATGTCTTGCTTGGAGGGTAAGAGTTTTCCAAGGTTTATGGTGAGTGAGTTCAGTGTCTGTGGAGCTGGGCAAGGACAGAAAGGTTCTAATAGCTAAAGGAAATTAAAAAATCAGCAGTCCCAGGAAAGGAGCAACTGGCAAGGTAGCAACTGCTGAAAGAAAGCTTAATGACCTTTGATTTGAAATGGACTTCTGAACCACAGAAAGGGATCCCAAGTGACTTTAAATGCAAATATTAGACACAATGACAAAGTGGAAGTCACTGTGGGAACCCAGAGCACTGTGAAACAAGGACAGGATTCAGCAAGCTCTGCGATGCAGTTAATCAGTCAACACCAGGAGCAGTCTGATGGTTAGACTGATGTAGTGGGGATTACAAGAGAGAAATTAGAGACAGGATATTTAGAAAGAAGCTGATCACAGGGATAGAAAGGACTGGAAAATATGAAGGGCAGATACCGTGTTCGAAAGCAAGATAGTACTAAACCAAATTGATATAAAAGATGGTGTAAATTACATGTGTGATGGATCAGGGTCAAAATACCATTTTGGTTATTTATCAAATTACCAAACCATGGCAATGATAAAGCATTACAGGTGTGGTACATAACTATCCAGCACAAGAGCTCACTGAGGGAAAGAAAACTGGGTGGTGGAGCAGGGGAAGAACTGGGGAACTGATCTGAAACACCAGGACATGGAAAGCCAAGTCCTCTTGGCTGAATTCAGAAAGACCTGCCCAAATGTTTTTAAAGGTAACTCAGCCTCAATGTAACAAGCCCACAATTCAGAGGAAGCTCATTTGGCCAAGCTATCTAGAAATTTGTGTGAGAAGTGACTCATTTTTCAGTGTGACACCACAGGAGGTGTGCCTCCAGCTAGTTCAAGCCTTAGCTGGCAATTACAGAGCACTGCTGCAATTCCTGCTGATCGCTTTGCTCTGGCTGCACTGTGGCTTAGAAGCAAGCCTTTGAGAGAAATGCAGGGTGTATTCCCAAAGTGTTTGATGATCTCCTTCTCATGCTCCCTTCTATGAGTAATGGTAGGTGTGACATTTACTCCCCTCTGTGAGGAGAGCACTCCTTTTCTCCTCAAGTTCAGAGGTGCCTACATTTTTCCAAACTGTTTGGCAAATCACTCTCAGGTTAATTTTACTGATGAATCACATCGCATGGTTTGGCATACACAGCTATGCTGGAAGTGTCATGAGGATTTAATGTTCTAAAAACAGGCTGTATGTCATAAGGTTTCCATGAAAACATTCTTTAACATAAGCACACAAAGCCTAAAAGCTGCATTTTATGGTGCTTTGTTTGAGGAGACCAGACCTGCAACTAATCACAGATTTTTAGAACCTCTGGAACCCTGCAAGATAATTAAGATTTTTCTCCCTGGCTGCCAAATGAAAGCATTTCTCTGTTTTAGTGCTCAGTCTACAGCCAAACTTCTCTTACATTCAGCTCCAGTCAAGCCAGTGGATTAAGATCTAGGATGAATTTGGCACGGGGGATGACAGTGCCTGTGCTGAATGTGAGCCTCCCTCGCATGAGGAAGCTCTCTCTGCAATCCATGGCAGGGATGAAATGTCAGCGCAGAGCTCTGCTGCTCCAGCCATGGCACGTACCTCAGGGCAGAGCTGCTGGCGCTGACATTTCATTGCCACCATGTACAGTGTTTCCATGGGAAGTGTAAAACCAAATGTGAGCAAGGAAGGAGTAGGTACACCACACCAAAGCTTTCCATGAAGCTTAACTTCACAGGAGACCACTGGTTTTGATTTATCGGCATTACAACCAGACAACATTCACACAACATGCTCCTTTTTGCAACTTAATCTCAAAATACTTGAACATTATGCTGAAAAGAGTCACTACAGAACACACTGCATGGAGAACTTAACACAGGTCTGAAACAGGAGTTTATTCCTGAAGTTTTAAATTACTGATGCTGCAAATCTGGGACTAACCAAAGGAAAAAAAAATGCAAAAAACCCAATTAACTCAGTCCTGCTTCATCATTTGAGTCTATAATACCTGTATACTAATAAAAGAAGGGTAAAAATTAGCTTGTGTTTTAAAATTTGCTTATAGGAAAATTAAATTGTGCCTCACAAAAGTATGATACAGACTTTGCACAAACACAACAGGTTAATTGGAAAAGCTGATCAGTAACACAGTGAGTTCTACCTTAATGGCAATTATATCCCAGCATTTTGTGTAATGTGTTTTGCCCAATGTGCCACTTCAGTAAGGAGACACATTTAAGTGGACACAAAAATATAATATCACTGTACTATGCAAGTTATCTGAATGTTCTGAAAAGGTGCTGCTGGAAATGAAATCAAATTGTGGAGCATGGGTATTCTCCTGAATGCTTATTGATCTCTGCCAAGGCTCACACACTCAAACAAGGCTACAATATAAGGAAGAGGCATGGGGTGGGAATATAAAAAGACATGAGTAAGTGCCATGACTCATGTCCCAAAGTACACAGTTGCCTACATGAATTACACACCTAAAAGGCAACTTGTACATTCATATACCAAATTTGTGCCTGTAGTCACACAACGGCATGAACCTTCCCTCCTGATAATGTGACCATTTTCAGTGATCACCAACTGCAGCTCTTGAGAACAACAGTAGAATAAACCATAATGTAAACAGAATTTTAAAAAATTCTCCCTTCAGTACCACAGGTATCCTATGTAATTCCCAAGTCTGGAACTTGGAAAGGCACTAATAATTGTCACAGGCTGTTTTCAATCGACCCTGTAATGGGCATTACCATAGTTCTCCCTTGGGGCTGTAAACATTTCCTCTGCTTGCTCCTGTAGAGTTGTTCATCTATTCCAGGCAGGAGAGCTTTGTGCTCTGGATACCAGCTAAGAGCTATGGTGTCCGTACCTGTGTGAGGACAGCACTGAACAGAAAAGAAAATGTGATCCTCACTTCTGGGGAACCAGTCAAAAACCTCCCTTTGTATCCAAGTATTAGCGGTAAAAATTCCAGATATGGGCAAGCCATGATGGGCAAAGTTTAAAGTAGGTGTAGCTGTTCCTTCTGTTTGAAGAGTTTGGTTTTAGAGGATCTGACAGGACTGTGACAGAGTATGACCACTAAAAGCTGATCAGAAGAAGGTAGAAAGATAATTATTTTTAAAAGAAATGTATTTTGAATGGAAAGGTAAACCAAGAGTTTCAAAATAAAGATAACATAAATAAAGATTAGTATTTTCAAAATAAATGTTAGCAAGGAATCATACAGTCTAATCTATTGGAAAATAATGATAATGGTACTGTGACCATGAAATCCTTAAAGGGAGAGGTAGTTCATAAATTATGATTTTAACACCAGTGATTTCACATTTTTAGAACTATTTTTAAGTGCTGCTTCCCACCTTGGGGAAGAAGTTAAAGAGACTGGTTACACACTCCATGGCAATGAGTGAATGTACACACAGGTATAGAATATGCACACAGGTATAGAATGTACACACAGGTATAGAATATACACACAGGTATAGAATGTGCACACACGGTATAGAATATACACACAGGTATAGAATATACACACAGGTATAGAATATACACACATGTATAGAATGTACACACAGGTACAGAATATACACACATGTATAGAATACACACACATGTATAGAATGTACACACAGGTATAGAATGTGCACACATGTATAGAATATACACACATGTATAGAATGTGCACACATGTATAGAATACACACACATGTATAGAATGTACACACAGGTACAGAATATACACACATGTATAGATATACACACATGTATAGAATGTGCACACATGTATAGAATGTGCACATATACAGAATACACACACATGTATAGAATATGCACACATGTACAGAACATGCACACATGTATAGAATATACACACATGTATAGAATATACACACATGTATAGAATATGCACACAGGTATAGAATATACACACAGGTATAGAATATGCACACATGTATAGAATAGACACACATGTATGCAATATACACACATGTATAGAATATTCTATACACACATGTATAGAATATACACACAGGTAGAGAATATACACACATGTATAGAATGTACATACATGTATACAATATACACACATGTATAGAATATTGTATACATACATGTATACAATATACACACATGTATACAATATACACACGTTTACAGATGTCATATATGTATACATTTACACACAGTGTCACAATATTGGCTACATACATGTATACAGTATACACACATGTGTACGTGGTTCACACTGTACAGTTCATTTAGCCACAACACCCAGGGTGTCTTCCTCTCTTGGCCACTGTCAGGAGAGCTTGCTGGGTAGGTGGGTCTGTAATCTGAGCCACAACACCCAGGGGCTTCTTCCTCCCCTTCTGTGGGAGCACAGCTGGCTCTGCAGCCTCCAGAGGTGCTCCATGGTTTGGTTGGTGGCAGAACACTCTCTGCAGCTTCAACAAGCTCCACTGGGGTTTGGGAAGCAGCATGAACAGCAGTAAAGTGCCTGGAGTAAAGTGCAGTCCTAGGAAGTGTCCATGGGCAGGAGGCAGCTCAGGGCAGCTCTGGGGTGAATGAAATGCAGGAATTCCCTGTGTGCTGTGAGAAAGCTGAGCTGGATGGCTCAGACCCATGGGCACAAACAGGGCCTGCTCTTCTGCTCAGCTACACAATCAGCACTTAAGTGCTACATCTGTGCTCCTCCATACCTCAGAGACCCCTTGAGGCTCCTTCCTCAGTTCTGTCTTATACTTCAGTTATATTCTGGGTTTCTGCTGGTATGGACTGCTAAGAGATTTTTTTTTCAATATATTAATTTGGGGTTTTCTTCATGCTTAATTTGTAGCACAAACTTGTTAAAAACTTCTGCAACTGAGTGATCAAAAAAATTTATTTTTTCATGTTTTCCTAAAATATCTGAGATGGAAGTGCATTGAAGTACCTTATAGTGTAAGACAGGATATATTAATTATTACAACTTCTTACTTTAAAACCTATCCTTATCCTTTCCACAACAATCTTATTTTCTGTAGTACCACTCAAATATTGACAGGTTCTTTTACCAAGTTACCATAAAAGTTGGATGAAATTATTATTAATTTTTTTAAGTCAATTGAATAAAAAATATTGCCAGTATGACAGCTCCCACCCTCACATGCAGAAGATGCAGTAGCTAATCACATGTGATGAAGGAAGTCACAGTAACAAAATACAAATACTTTAGTGGTATTTTATATCTATTTATTCATCTATCAATCTTGAGAAAAGTTACAGTGAAGATGAATGCACTCAAGTTTGGCTTTTCAAATTTAGTTAGTTACCTATAATTACAGGTATTTCTGAGTATTATCTCAAACATTGAACTCTGGATCTTGATACACAGCACTACATCTTCTTTAGAAAGCCTAGATTTCATTTCTGCAGACCCACCTGCTTTGTGTGCTTCTGTTGTGCCTTGTAACCAGCATCCATCAGTCCTGCTCTCCCTCCTGGTGGTTTCTGCCAGTGACATATCCTAGAGAGCTCTGTGGGAAGGTGCTGCTTCCCTTTTGTGTGCATTCCTGCACTTTCCACTGAAACAACCCTTCTGAACACTGAGGGACTTAGGAATGCCTGAGATGAGAGTGGGACAGCTCTAGAGGGCCCAACAGATTCTTGGATGTGTAGCGGTGTTTAAAGAGGAGCACAGCAATATTGTGCAGAAAAGCACTCCAGGTGCAGCTGTGTCCCTGGCTGTTTCTGTGTGGAAGAACCTCTACTGCAATAGATCAGCTCTCTTACCTGGTGATACACTTCTGCCATCTTTTATAAAAAGCAGATTGTGTTAAATATATGACCAAACAAAGGCAAAATTCAGTCACATTCTGAATTAACATGAACTTAAGAAACACAAGTTTGAGGGATATTTGTTAACTTAGAGTTGGGTGATTTTTGCTGCACATTAAGCCCCTACACAGATCTGATTGTACCCCAAGAGAAATTCAGAGCTGGATGGACAGTGTTCCAAATTCAGAGCTCTTTTACTCTTTATAGAATATTATGAAAATCATCCATATTTTATTCCTATGACTGTTGATTCAATACTTACCTGCAGTACTCTGTCAGAATCTTCAGGCTAAACCTACCAATTTTACCATCAGAAAGACTTCAAACATTATCATTCTAGTCACCGACTTGTTTGCATTGAAAAACAATTGCTTTTTGCCTTGCAGGTGGTACTGTGAAGGGAAGGAGCTTGAAAACTCACCAGACATCCAAATTATCCAGGCAGGTGACCGACACTCTCTGGTCATTGTTGAGGCTTTTGAGGAGGACACAGGGCGTTACTCGTGCTTTGCTTCCAACATCTATGGAACTGATTCCACCTCTGCAGAGATTTACATAGAAGGTAATCCTACAGCTGTTGCAGAAACTGATGGTTGAAAGTGGTCACAGGATAAAGATTCAATTATGTATCTTGTTTGCTAACTGTGAGTTTTGTCATTTAAAAAACATAGCAGGAGTCAACACTTCCCATCGTTACTAAAATCATTATTATTTTCCTGTAAAACACTCTTCAGACAAGGGACCTGCCCTTACATTTTATTCTGTTACTTCTCAGAGGTTTTATATATCTCACTGCAAGAACCAAGGCTAAAAATACTCAGATTCTGAAACTATCTTGTATTTTTTGTCTGTAGAACTCTACAGAAGTGCAAGAAACTAAACTTTGTGTCTAATTCTTATTAATGCCTTTTCCCTACAGTCATTATTGCCAATTGAATGTAGGACAGCTTTCTCTTAACTCTTTCTTGGGACCTTGTAACCAAAATAATTATGCAATCAATTTTATATTGGCCTTGCCCAGCAGATGCTGTAAATCAAACAGAATATGTATTTGCAGATTTAGGTGTCCTTTCTTTCTCCTTATGCTTTTTACTGTACCTAGTAGGCCTAAGAGTGGTCTATTTATTATATTTCTTTTTTACACTTTCTTGGGTAAGATCTGAGATTGAATCCATTATTGTGCTAGCATGCCTATAAACTTAAAATAAACCCATAGGATTTTTTTCTTTTTCTCTCAGAGAAGCATACTATGGGCACCATCACTGAGCACAGTGGGGCCATTCATAGATTAAAGCAGTGCCCAAAAGATGAATTTAGTTCTGCTGTTTTTCTCCTTCCACGACTCTAAGTTGAGAGCGGAAGGACAAATCCTTTTTCAGCATCTGCCCTGCCCCTGATCAAAGGGAGATGTCTGTGCTTGGCAGGGATTTACAAGCTCTCAAGGCAGGGCCCAAGGTGGGTGCTGGATGGGAGCCGTGGCTGATGGAGATGCTCACTGGCAGCAACTGCAGAGAAAATGCAAATTCCAGCACAGTGAAGGCAGAATCAGAAGTGCAAAATGTCTCAGTAAGTGACAGCAGTCAGTAAACAGAGCGAGGATCTCCTTCACATCGTGTACAAGGCACCAGCTGGAGAATAACAGCCACAGTTCCAGGTCTCTCTTTTTCCTTTTAATCCGATAGCATCAGGTATCTGGGAGAAGAAACTTGTACTCAATTCATAATAAATATGGATTAAATCACAGTGGCATTTGAAAGAGAGCCCAAGGAACACCCAGGTATTCATTCCCTCTTGGATATTCCTCTCCTTACTTCAGCTGCACCTCCTCCCAAAGGTGCCTTATCCCAACAGCAGTTCTGCACCTTGCACAGCGTGGAACCTGTTCACTTCTCCTGCAATGGGACCTTTTGTCTGGGCACAGCTTTATAATACATGCCCATGGAGTGGGCTGCAGGAAAGCTGAATAAAGGTTTGTATCATTCAGAGAGAAACTCAAAACCCCTCTGCTAAATGATTTTTTTAAAATTTTTTCACAGGCATCTCTTCTTCTGACTCTGAAGGTGAAATCATCAAGGACGAAATGGATCAGTAAGTAAAATCAATTACACCTCCCAAATTTCTTACAGTAAAACCCCACAACTGCAGATATTTTAGCTTGCAGCTTCCAAGACATTATCATTCTGTTTAGGATTAGTTTGGATTGGTTGGGTTGGATTTTGTTTGTGCACTTGTTTGCTTTACAAATAGTATGGAACAAACATTAGTTTGCTTTTGTGTCCTCAACTTTGGATTAAGAATTGAAATTTTGTATTAAATATTAATATAAAAGGAAAGGTGTTATCATAAATATTGAAATTCTAAAATTAATTTACTAAAACAAAAGCCATTTGACTAGATCCCGCTTAAATGCTGATTTAAGTGTCTGATTTAGACAAAGACTGCAGTACAGTTTCTCACATGAAAATACACAAGGTTTTTGGCAGAATATAGGTAGATTGATTATTTAGATTTAAGATTAAGAAATTAATAGACATGCACTAGACTGAACTCAAAGGATGGTATAAAAACTACTTAATTATAAAAAGAAAATATGTCAGATGTAATCTAAAATCTGGGAAATACTTATGTATTCATTTCTTTATTTTTCCTAAATGAAATCCATCCCTTGATGATTTAGAACCTGATCCAATGCTGTTAAAAATCTTCCAGAATCAAAGTCCTTCTATTAACTAGAAAGGGAGTCAGACTGGTTGAAAACTAAAATAATCAGTCTTTTATTTTGAACTCCTTTGTATACACAGATTCAACATCAAAAGCAACCAGCCCTTGATAAAAGAGGCCCTAATCAGATAGATTTATGGACCCTCTTGGTTTTTTCCATCACTAAGGAGAATTACACTCATTACAAATGCCAGTTTTTAAAATGCAAAGAGAAGACATGTGCAGTGCATTTGACTGAAGACCTCAGGCTGACAGCAAATCCTGTTGTATGCAATTTAAACCTCAAGATCATAAAGCACTCCAGATGGAATTGGTTCATGGACTTTGATAAATGTTAGGGGTTTATAAAACCTAAGGTTAAGAAAGTCTCAGACTTGGGATGTACTGCTAATCAGTTTGGGATGAATTGAGAAGTTTTCCATTCCAGCTCAGCCCTGTCCAAATGTCACAGGCAGGTTTTTTTTCACATTCACCTCATCAGGTGTCAATGTAGGGTTGACCATGATCCTGATCACTTGATGGTATCTCTGAATCACTTACCTCATCAAATTGTGGGGTAATTTTTTTCTCAGAATGCTGCTCTGACATCATAGTAGGATGTCCTCAAATGATCACGTTATGAAAGGCCAGGTTTGGGTGTAATAACAATGTCTTCATTTCTGCTCAGCTTCCAGCTGTCATCACACCAATCTGAACACCTGTAACCAAAGGGAGTTAATATGAGAACAGGTGCTAAAAGAAGTTCCAAAGAGAAATCAGTGATCACAACAGTTGTACCTTCACTCTGAGTAAACCACCCTCTGATTTGAAGTCTAGCTTTCCTGGGGGGACCTCAAACTGGATAAAAAGACCAGCTGTTCACTGCCAGCATTATTTCACCTAGCAATCAAATCAAAAAGGGTCAGCTCTTGTATTTCCATATATAAACAACCACAAAGTGAAGAGGTGTCAATCTGTACACTAGCAAAACTGATGATATGTTGGTCAGAAAGCATGTCTCTGTTTTATTTTCCAGCAATTAATTACTGAATCTGTATCCAAGCAATCCATTGTATTTGTATGACCTTAGAGGCCCAGCTTGTCCCCAAATGGAAAGCAGCAGTGTCCTCTGTGAAAGCAGCATTGCTTTCTCATGCTGCCCTGAGCTGGTAAAGCCACAGCTGGGTTAATCCAGACCATTACTGTACCAAGTGTGAGATCTTGGAGTGGCCAGGTGTGCAGGCTGACTGACCAAATGCAGCTTACAGAGCACAGATCAGCTTGGATCAAGGGGAATTCAGTCCCAGCAGTGAGGCTGTAACTGAGACAGATGTGACTGAGGGACACACACAGCTCTGGCCTCCAGTTAGAGAACTTGTTCTTGGTTAATATTTCACAGCAAACCAAAGCCAGCCAACACCTCTGTGAATGCAGCATCTCCTGCTGTCAGAACCGCAGCCAAGCATCAAGAAACCTCCAAGGCACCATCAGCTGAGGTCCAGCCTGTGTCTGTCCTTGTCCAGACTGTGCCAACACCAGTTAACCAGGTAGGGGGGACACCACGGTGCATTTCAAGGACTAAAAGTGAGCTCTTAATAAAGTCTTTCTTCTACAGTTTGTGAATGAGAACCCCAAATTTTCTAGCACTTGCTTTGCTGTTGAACTCCAGCTTTGAGCCTGGGGAGCCATCCAGTCCACAGAGGAGAGGCCTTGCCTCCAAGGGAACCTGGCTGGGGAGAGGGCACCTTCCTGCCCAGAGGACAGGGCACCTTCCTGCCATGAGAACAGGGCACCTTCCTGCCCAGGGAACAGGGCACCTTCCTGCCATGAGAACAAGGCACCTTCCTGCCCAGGGGACAGGGCACCTTCCTGCCCTGGGAACAGGGCACCTTCCTGCCATGAGAACAGGGCACCTTCCTGCCCTGAGAACAGGGCACCTTCCTGCCCAGGGGACAGGGAACCTTCCTGCCCAGGGGACAGGGCACCTTCCTGCCCCGGTGCAGGAGGGGCTGGAGGAGCAGGAGGCTCGGCCAGCACAGGGAATCTGGGTGCAGTCACACAGCCCCGGGGCTGCACGGGATCCAGGGGCATTCCTGCAGCTCAGGCACTGCACAGGATCCAGGTGCATTCATTGCACTGCACAGGATCCAGGTGTTTTCCCGCAGCCCCGAGGCTGGAAGGGCACCGGGCTGTGTGAGCCACCTTCTCCCATCCCAGACTGCCTCATCCACCTTCCAGCCCAGCAGGATTCCCTCTCCCTGATACAGAGCTCACTTGGAATCTTTTCCTTTCAATGAAACTTATTTTAAGTGGAATCGTTTCACCGCTATGTTTACTTTATCTGTAAATAAACTTGTTTGCCACATAACATTTTACTTTCCACATCAAAGGAAATTACCATTACCATGTTCTAATTAACATTACCATGCTCTAAATACCGTTACCATGTTCCAATTAACGCTGCCATGTTCTAATTGACATTGCCGTGCTTTTCCTTGCAAACTGACAGCATATCCACAGCTGTGAATTCTTACCAGGTAGGAAAGAGGAGCCATACTTACTTAAAACTGAAAAGTTCACGAGTTTCTCACTTTCCAGAGCCTTTTCAAAGCTTACAGACCAGGATTAGGTGGCAACCAATGAACAAATACTGAACAGGTGAACTAATGCACGTTTGCTTTTGATTACAATGAGAATAGAACTAAGAACTAGTAGAACAAACCATTTTGAAAGAAGATGCTTAAGGGTAATAGTTACTTCAAAAATCACTACTGTTAAATTCTGTTGGCTGATAAGGTGTGAAATGTTGGCTATTTCCTGAGATACTGAATCATCAATGCTGCTGCTCTGAGGCAACTCCTGTTGCACTAAAATAAAAAACGATATTAAATACTCAACCTATATAACAAAGTTTCCCAGGAGGAAAACAATTCCATTCTGTTTTACTGAGTAGGATGAACAGGTTGATATCCCAACTCTGTAAAAGGTTTGGGTTTGGCAAAGGAGAAGAATTATGGTAGCAGTCACACACATGACTTAACATTTCCTTATTAACATCAATAACTATTTTGTAGGTTAAGGATTTTTAAAAGAAGACTATGATCAAGCAGACAACATATATTTGCCTTATTGAAGTCTGAAGAAAAGATGTTACAATACACTGTGCTAAAGCTTTTCTTGCCATGATTAAGGCAATAAAGTAATAACATTTTTGCTGTTATCCCATGCAGGAAGATCACCAGCAGCTGTCCACAACAGAATTTCTGTTCATTGCATTAGGTATTTTGCTTTGGACTTCATCCACCAAAATCTCTTTTATGTCATTCCAAAAGCACATTTCTCTTGTATATCAAAAAATAATGTCTGCACACCTGAACATCATCTTGTGATGTTTTGCCATCTACAGGCTCAAAGCCCCACTAACTATTTGCAAGGACTGGATGGAAGACCTATAATTGCTGCTCCTGTATTTACAAAGGTAATTTCTTCTATGACATATTTGAAAAGTAGAGGTCAGATAACTGTAAAGAGAGATAACTAAAAATGAGCTCTCTCAAAAAAAAAAAAAAAAGGAAAGGAAAAAAGAAAAAGAAAAAAAATTGTTTTCCTAAGCCATTCAAGGGTTTATGTGGCTTTATTAAATCTTACTGAAATCAGTATTACATCCAGACCATTAAGACATTTACTGACTGTCTATTCATTTTCTCTAATAGATGTTACAGGATATTTCAGCTTCTGAGGGGCAGCTTGTTGTTTTTGAATGTCGGGTGAAAGGAGCTCCTTCCCCAAAGGTTGAATGGTATAGAGAAGGAACACTGATAGAAGACTCTCCAGATTTTAGGATATTACAGAAAAGTATGTTTCTTGTGTGAAAATATTGTGTCTAATAAAATACAGGCAAGCAACAAAATTGCTAACGTGGCAACACTGTGAATTTCTTATTACAACTGTAATTTTAATTTTCAAATGCAGTCAGAACATCTGCAATTTTCTCTAAGTCACTGAAATGCTAAAATTGTGAAAATTCAACAGGAATTCCTTAAATACCACACTAAACTAAACCTAAGTGAACCAATGGTTCATCCTATCTTGATTTCATGTGGGTCAGAGTTTCAGAAATTGTCTTCAAGACAAAATAAAATTGTGCCAATACTGAAAAAAACCCCACCCAGCTACTTGGAGAATTTATTTCCTATTCCCAAGTTCCCAACAGTGTTCATAAGTGTTCACATTGTTCAATTGTGCCTTTGACATACCATTGAGTAAAAGGCCTGGCTGTCTGCACCTCCCCTTAAACAGAAAATTGGATCAAAAAGAGTATTCCATCTTATTTAGAAGATCAAACTTTATATTTAGTCCTTAAGGAAAAAGAAATATTGGCAAAAATAACTATATTCAATCTAATAATTCTGCTCTTCTTCCCTTTAGAACCACGCTCTATGGCTGAGCCAGGTGAGGATCATCAAACACTCATAATTTTTAATTACATAGGTGTGGTGGTTTAACCTCATAAAATATTAAATATTAAAACTTCATTATTTAATTGACATAATTTCTTCTTTTCCTCATGTTCTATAGCTACTAGTGGCGCACATTTCATTGTAGACTGTTCCACAAACGTGTAACGTGAATTAATTCAGTCTCTTTTGCAGAAAATGTTTCCACTTTGCTTAGACCCAGTTTTACCTCAGGATTTAAATGAGCTAAAGATTAATTTATTAATGTATGAGGGTCCCCTGTGCATCTGAGGTCCTGAAGTATAGGAGATGAGGTAGAGCTGAGCTATTTTTATCCAGTTTACCAGTTAGGGAACATTGCATCAGATGTTCAGCCATGTCAGCCATTCCCTGTGCTCCCGAGCAGCGAAATGTGAGAGCAGCACATCAGGTGTTCCACCCCTGGTATCAGCAAATCCTATAAATGTGCCTGGATCTGCTGATACCAAGGATCAGGGCAGAATGTGGACTACTCCACAGGACTGGAGCAGAGGAGCCCTATAGCTTTGGTTATTTCTCCATGAGAGATTCGCTCTCCTCATTGCTTTTTGCCATTAAAAATATGAAGCCGCTCCTGTCAAGATGGAAAATTATCAAAGACAAAAAATTATCAAATCAATATTAATTCTTATGGAATATAAACTTCTGTATTCTCCTTGCCCTGTTTGAAATGTTTTTGCCCCAAAAAGAGTTTTGAAAGAAACTGCCTCTGTCTGAGACTGAGGAACATAAAATGGAGTTTGTGCCAGAAGGCAGTGCCACTGTTCTGTTACTGTGCAGTGGCATCACTGCTGAGTAATGTGAAGCAGTTTTTAGGGGATAATCAGTTGGGTGCAGTTGTCACAGCCTCATCACCTGCTGCTCATTCAGAAGGAATCTGGATTTCCATGCATGCAGTGGTTGGCAGATCCCAGCATGATAAACTAGATACTATAATGCCTTAAAACTAGTTCTGTTATCATACTGCTATAATAAACTATTATTCTCCCGTAGTTGATAGGAAACAATCTCTTTATTGCTGTTGGGTTTTCCTTGGTGATGACATGAAACAATCAAGCTTAAGTGTGCAAAAGCACCCATAGAATATTTATCCTGTAGGGTTTTAGGAAACTCTATTGCAAAATTGTAGAAAAATAGTCACTGAGTAGGTGAAGGAATTTTATCAGCCCACATTTAAATTCACTTTAGATGTTATTGTCCCTCCTCCTCCCAGCCACTCGGCCAAACCAAAAGACTTCAAATCCCATCATGACAGGTATTTATTAGCTGGCACTGCTGCCCAGACTGGTCAGACAGGAATGTCACAAACCCAGACTGACTTTTCTAGATGGAATATAGTTTTTCCTAGTACAATTTTGCTAGCATATTTTTGGTGCCCTTTAGTCACCTTCACAAAGAAGCCAAAAGTTAACTTTGTGTAAGCACAGTTAGCACTATCCCCTCTATCTGCAAATCTGCACTGTATTTTTGAAAACAACAGTCTATATGTATGTGGTTTATATTTCTACCCACTACAGAGTGACTCCACTTGAATTGCTCCCAGTCAATTCTAATTAATCTTTCAATCATCAGAGATAAAAAATACCTATATTTTAGTGAGCTGAGAGTGTGGAGTACACTATATATTTTTCCAAATTAAATTTTAAGTTCTTTTAAGTCTGTACTTCATGTGTTAGGAAAACATTTTCTAATGTTTTCCACACACTGCTGACACCTGTTCTTTGCTTCCATTGGGCGTGCTGGAGCACAGAGGGTACCAGTTGCTGCAGACAATGCTGATAACAGCTGCTGCACACAAAGGCTGCCAAAACTGATAATTCTGATGGAACTAGAAACAATCTGAGCAAGGTGGAAGTCCTTAAGGGAATCTCCCCAAAGGCAGTCAGGGTTCTGTGTGTTTGGTCACTGCATGCTCACTTCCAGTGCTAACCCTGCTCTGGTGCTTTGCAGAGGAGATTTGTACTCTCGTTATTGCTGAAGTATTTTCAGAAGATTCTGGCAGTTTCACCTGTACTGCAAGCAACAAGTACGGCACAGTGTCCAGTATAGCTCGTCTGACTGTCAAAGGTAAGAGCCAGCTGAGTCCTTTAGAGCTCCTGGTAAATCCAGCAGAGCAGGCTGGCAGTTGTGCTGCGTGCTCTTGGCTCCAATGCAGCTCAAGTTCTGGCAATGTTCCCCATAACTAAAACGTGTGGGAATTCTCTGGGAAAAAACCAACGTTTGTATTTCAAAGGTGCAGGGGAATAATTCACTGGGGACATGGCTGAAGACCACTGACTGATTTTCCAAACTGGAGCAGTGTCCCTTTTCCCTCTGCCTTTACAATATTCCTTTTCCAAGGGAATTTGCTCTTAAACAAACAAGGTCAAACAAGTCAGTGCAACAGCTGGAAGGACAGAGTGAGTTTTTTGGACTGTAACTTTGTGCTTTCATTTCACTGTGATTTCTGGCATTTCCATGTCCCAAAGGTTTGACCTTTCCTCTTGCAGCACCCGAGGAGAGCAGTAGCACTGCTGCCCTTCACACGACGAGCTCCATTGACTTTGTGGCTACTGAGCACCAGGCTCCCCCCCAGACTCCTTCCAGCCACCAAAGGCAAGCCCCCAGACCCAAACTGGAAGGTGTCCTTGTGAACCACAACGAGCCCAGGTCCAGCTCCAAGGCAGGGCTCCGCGTGCACTTCAAGCTGCCCGAAGATGAAAAAGGGAGCGAATCCTCCTCAGAGGATGGACCTGGCAGCACCAACCAAACCAGACCCAACCACTTCCCAGAGAAGATAAATGGACAGCCAGTGAAAATACCAGAGCCAACATCACCATCCAAGGAACCTCCTCCAGTACTGGCTAAACCAAAGCTGTGAGTAAATAGAAGTCTAATGCTCAGGAGCATCACTGATATTATTTAGTATTTATTGACCACAACACTATTGTACTGGAGCAAAAACTCAAATGCAGAATAAAAAGATTACATGGCATTGGCCTAACTAACCATAATCTTAGAAAACAAATTTTCCAGCAGTATTATTTTTTCTGCATATCCCTGTCAGGAAAAGTGACCTCCAACTTAAAAAGGAAAATGCTTTCCCTTTGAAATGTTATTAATGCCACAATGCTTTCTGCTGCAATCAAGAGGTGAAGAACACTGATCTTATGCAGGCAAAATAAAAGCAGGTTCTTCAAACACATCTCGCTCAGTTCTGGGTATGAAACATTGCCCAAAGCAGACACATTCTTACACACAGTACAGACTGGCAACCAGCAAGCAGCTGTCATCCCAAAGGCCTCATGGCTTGTATGTCCCACAAACGTCATCTCCCCTAAAACAGATAAAACACTTGGAAATGCTTGATAATGGGAAACCCCTTGAGCTAAACAGTGATTGGTGCACTGAGAGCTCAAGGGGACATTTGAAGAAGTGATATAGTTTTCTTAGAGGACAATTCATGGAATTCACACTGCAGTTTATTATGAAAAGTATTTTCAGCATTTTTTCAACCTCCCATACATAATTTAACAACAAGCATGCAAACATCTTAATTTAATTTCTTAAATAGGCAGAGGCTTTTCCCGAGGGCTCAGGAAGGACTCTATAAAGTAATTCACTGGTTCTCTCAAGCCAGGATGTAATTTCACAGCATAAACATCACAAGGAGAAGGCAGAACTTACATTCCTTGTGGCAGAGGAAGCACTCAGAGCACAGGGTGTGAATTTGTGAAGCCCACATTCACAGCCCTACACGCTTTCTGAGCTATAGTGAGTTTTGGGAGGGCAGAACCAGTATTTAAGTACCCAATACTTACATAGAGCAGAATTTCTCTCAGCTCCCCATCCCAAAAAATCTGTGTTACAAAGAATTGCTTTATTATGCAGATGTATACATGAAGGGCACAAAGTCAGGCCCACAGAACTACTAACTCTAACATTCTAGTTTATGAAAGCTTGAAATTGCTATCTTTATCTGCCTTAAATGTGATTTTTGTTTGGTACATTGTATAAACAGAGTCTTTTAATTAAAATTAATTATGTTGAGTATGTATTTGCTTTGTCAGGAGCTGTTGTGCTTGGTCTCTGCATCCACATTTTCCACTTTTTCTCAGTAGATATTTAATATTCCATAGTTTATTACACAATCATTTTCCATATCTTCTATGTCTTTTCTGGTTTTGGAAGGGAAAAAGCTCTCCTGTTTCCATGTGCTGTATTTCCATATACGTAATAACTAAATAAACCTCTTGACAAGGCAAAATTATTTTCCTTAACTGCAAAGTAAGAAAGCCCTGAAAAACTATTGAGTAGATGGCATCTAGAAAAATAAGAACTGCATGGAATGCAAGTCCTCTCTGAATTATCCACTCCTGCCGGTCACTGAGTGCCAACTCCACCTAAACTCCATTGGTAGCATATCCTGTGGTGGATTATTACAAAGTGCTGGTTTCAGAAACCACTTCAGCAGGAGGTAAATAATGCAACCCGGCTTACAAACACTCCTTTAAATGATGATACACCAAATCTCACTCTTAGTTACACAAGCAAAGAGGTACTAAGGTGACCTCGACAATGATATCCCTTGAATATCTTTGAGTAAGAGTTATATTTATATTTCATATAGTAAAATGTAAGAATTATCTTCAGTCAAATAATTTGTGGACAAAAAGCTTTGTGCCTCTGGCAAAGAAGGGAACATGAAGGAAAAGGTTATTTTAGTAGAAAACTAATATTATACTCCTCTCATAATGTTAGAGAATATGCCATGTAGCAGTTTCCTGTCTCTTACTGTATCACAGGACATTGAATTTTTCTCTCTGAATTCATACAGAGAAAAGCAGCCAACTGGCTCATCTGGGGCTCGTAACCAATTCTGTTCATCTTTATTTTCTGTGCAGTGACCAGAGCCAGCTAAAACAGCTCCACAACCAGGTCCTGCTTGAACAACAGCAGGTGCACCAGGCATCCCTGAGGGAGCTGTCCTTCAACACCACGCTGGTGAATTCTGCCACTTCCCTCTACCAGCAGTCCAGCTCAGTCCTGTACAAGCAGAGCTCAGCCTGTGCCCCTCAAGCCTTGGGCTACGGCCGCGCCAAGCAGCTGCTGGCGCCCCAAACCCCGCCAGGCAGCCCCTCTGCCAGCTCCTCGGGCGCCTTCAGCAGCGTCCCCCAGGCAGCCCCGAGGACCAACCACATGGAGAACTTCCCAGCGAGGTCCTCAGGAGGCTTTACAGGCAAAAGTGACCCGTGTCTGCCCAGCCCCAGGGAGCCCGTGGTGCCCCCACTGACGCTGCCTCCCGTGAAACAGTTCCAGCCCCAGACCGTGGCTCCTGCTCCCCTCTCCCCAACTGCACGCATCCAGAACCCTGTGGCTTTCCTTAGCGCTGTTCTGCCTTCCCTGCCTGCTGCACCATCCACCAACGCCATGGGACTGCCCAGAAGCACCCCAGCCACGTAAGTAGCACAAACCACAGGCACAGAAGCAGGGACAAATACTCAAAGGAAAGCAGGATGTATTTCTGTCCAGCTGTTCAGTGGGGGAGTGTCCTGGTTCAGGGCAAATTTTGGACAGAACTCACAGACTGGAGATAAAAGCATCATATAGTCAACCCAGGACAGGGAGTCACTGACATGCAAGTCTTCTCTAAAATAGAAAAGTGAGTTATTCAGATATTCTGGGCATTTAATCCAACCTTTACATCCAGTAAAGAAAAGAAGGGATAATACCTGCTGCAATATGACACGAAATGAACGACACTCACACACTGAGATGTCCAAGGCAAAAAAGGGGCAGTTTATTTCCAGACCTCGATATTTATAGAATTCCAAAAGTGACCATGGATTAGAGGATGAAATTGCCACCTCTCCAACTACACTGGTCAAACCAACAGTCCATCAATTCTCTCTCCTCCAGAAAGGAATGCAAACCAATCATTATTTACATGAAAAGTGTGCGAGAAACCCCATTACAGAAATGTAAACATCAGAAGGCTTAGAAGAACTTTAGAAGAACAGGGTGACAAATACCTTCTGTAGAAAGAGAGAATTGAAGATGGAGAAATGTGAGCGTACAAAGAGATATACAAGAATGTGGGGGCTCAGAGGTTCATAAGACTGTACTAGTGTGAGAAAAGAGGTTTCATGAGCTTGCAGGATAAGTCACTCCAAGGCTCTTTGCTTACACCAGGTATAAAAACATTCATGCTATTGTAAGCAAGAAGTAAAGTTTTAAAGGTACCTTATACTGCAAGGGTTTTTCTAGTCCAGGTGAATCTAAGAAATAACTTCCATAAAGGTATTTTTCTGGTTGCAGTACTTTCAGCATTTGAGGTCCCCCAGAAAATCTCAGGAGAGTTAGTGGTTTGCACATAAATACTTTCATTAAGAGCCAGAATGATTTCTATGACAAAACAGCTACCATGATACAAGCAAATAAGGATGATGGACTGGCAAGGTGGGGGCATTAAGAGTCTCTTCTTTACTGGTGGAGTTGAAGCAAAGTTCCCTTTTGTGGACTATGTGAACTCTGTGTTAGCATGGCTAGCACCTGTACATTGGTACCCATCGAACTCCAAACCCTGCACAAAGTGAGGAATATTTCCCCCTTTTATCAATGGTACAGCTCAAGGTGGTGGTAACCATCAGCAAGTCACAATCTCCTGGCCACCAATAGATCAATGAATCTGCTATTGCAGCAGAACGATGTGTCCCTGTGTCTGTACCAATCAACACTCTGTGTGCCAAGAATCCTGCCCTCAAACCTGCACTGCACTGCTGCTCCCAGGCCTCCCAGCGGCCCAGCTCAGCCACAGAATTGCCACCACCCCATGGCACGTGCCTGGAGCCCTTCCCAGCCCTGGCACCCTGACCAGGCACACGGCATGAAGCCCTAAGGTCACAGGGAAGGTTTCCACTTGGGCCACTCAAGCCTTTGGTTCCACAATGCTGCAGGGCAGGGCAAACCCAGCTGCAGCTGTCACAGTGCCCTGCACCCCTTCAGAGTGGGGACAATGCTCAGGGGTTGCTCTCTCTGCATTAATGGCACCTCACCCCTGCCATGTGCTTTCCTCTCCTTCACTGCTGCACAGGCATGGCCACACAAGTCAGCACAATATGCCTGCCAGGCAGAGGACTGTTAAATATGTTAAATATTGGTAAATATGACTGTTAAATATGTTTTCTGCATTTCAGCTCTCCTGGGTGCCAGCCCAGAGCTGAATTTCCACACAGCTAGGGCTCCTTTTGCTGGGATTCAAATCTTGACCTCTGCATGGGACAGCCTTAGCAGGGCACAACGGTCAGGCAGGAACCTGAGCAGTATCTGGGATAATCTGTAAATACCTATTGAAACTCCAACTTTTTGGCATCATCAATGACAGTAATTCTGGCTACACAAGGACTGAGAGCTCAGTGTCTGCACAACCACACAGGGACGATGCCTTGCAAAGCAATCACCACTTATGCCTTTACCTAGAGCCTGTTATCAAGATCCCAACACCTGTTCCAGTAAAATATCAGAATATTGCACAATTCCCAGTAGTGTCCTGCTACTGTGCTCCAGCACAGCACTCTCACAGCCTCCTAAATCTTATTTAAGAATTTAACTATTTTCAAACCTTACTAAAATTAAACACACCGCATCTATAAAATGAAAACAAGAAATAACTGTTGATGTTGGGTGCCATAAAAGGGTGAGAGAAATTAAAGAAGTAAAAGTTCATGGAAACAGTAAATCATCTATGAAGATGTGAGATGAAGATCAATGAGAAATTGTATTAACTTTTAAATTATTGCCTGATAGCAGACAAATGTACACATTGTACACCTAAGGTAACACCTACACTCATTTCTTTAGCATTTACTGTGACATCATTATTGCAGGGTAAATATAAATGGAACTTAGATGTTTATTGTAGCATTACAACCCTTACTTTCTTTAAGATGTGTGTTTTTAATTTCTACTGCATGGGAATGGGATGCCCCATTAAGATAGTACCAAAAAAAAAAATCATATCCTGTATGGTGCTTTGGCTCCTAAGTAAATAAATAATAGGTTCCACCATAATGTATCATAGCATACAGGTGACAATATATATAAAATATATATATACTGGTTGCTGCATGTTAGTATCAGAATTTTCTTTTAATAGCCCAACCCAGGGGTTAAAGAAAAACCTGAAGCCTCTGCCACTGGCAACAGAAGATTCCATTCGGGAAAACAAAGTCGCACTCGTAAAGGACCTGGAAAGAAAACTGCATTTCAGAGAGGATGCTAACCAACAAAGTGGTCAGCAGGTAAGAAAATCAAGCGTTATTGAAGTAAATTTCACTCATGAACAAGACATATATGATGATGTGGGAAAAAAGGTGTTGGTGTGGGTGAGCTGCTACATGGCTTTGCAGGGGGAGCTTTTGTGTGAGTACTGGTTTGGAATAGCAAACTGGAACTTTAAACAGAAAGCATGAGGGATGCAGCTGTAGAAAATTCACTTTCTGACTGAGCAGCATTTTTTATTTCTGATCATCTCAAAGGCTGGTATGAATGTAAAACTTCTTTATTTTCATGGAAGCTTCTGGACATTGGCTTTTACTTTTTTGCTTTACAAGTTGCTCAATTCATTGCACACACACATTCACACAGTCTGTTTTAAAACGAAGAGTATTGTAACAAAACAGTTTAGGATAAGGTTTTTGGTTTTCTTTCGGTTGAACTAAAATGGGCTTTCAATTTCCAAATGTATTTCCAAGTTTCCAAACTTATATGAATTGACAGGGACTCCTTGGAGAACTTTATTATAAGAATTTAGCAAAATAAAAAACCTTTTACAAAGTTCAAGGAACAAAATATCAGTTCACTCTTAATTGGAATCAATAAATGCACTGGATCTGTGCACTGTCTATGAAACTAAAGAAGAAATAAGAAATGAAATAGTGTTTAGGGGTTGAGATGAGTAAATCAGGTTCAAGCCCCCTGAACAAACAGGCTGAGGACTGTCAGACAGCTGCCCTGCCTGCAGGTGATTGTTCCTGTCCCACCTTGGCCATGGAGCCCTCCACAGCCGTCCCAGCAGCTCAGGCCTAACGCAGAAATCAGGGTTTGCCCCATCTGTTGTCATCCAAAGAACCTTTCCCAACATCCATCAGCCCTTGTGACAGAGAACCTGCAGAGAGAAGCGAAACTGCCCCGAGGCTCTGGAGCAAAGTCCCCTCTGAGGACAACTGCAGCGCAATCCCCGGGGTTTCATCCTGCTGCTGACCTTTCCTTCTGGCACAGCACTCTGCCAAAGCACTTTGAGTAAAACAATTGGCAAGCAGCAGGTTTTGCAGATGAATCACAAGCGTCACAATTTGTACTCGCTATGCTGGTAAGACAAATTATTGAGAGAGCTCCTGTGAGGCAGCAGTCAGGCTCTGGAGTTAACTGCACAATGACCCCTTCAGAAACAACGATCCCTACCAGTGTCACAGTTATCTGCTGACACCAAAAGATATTTATACTCATACTTATTTGCTATTCTATGTGAGACCAAACCTAAATCTTGATTCCCAAATTCCTCAAACACTGGAAAAGTTCAAAGGTGGCACCTCTCTAATTGTTACAGTAATTAGAATGCCAATGGCAATGAACTAAAATCAATAAAGGTTTCTTCATTTTCCACTCAATTCCCAACTTTAATCCCTTCTGATTTTACTCTTCTCATCTGAGGAGAGCCTACTCCAGCAAATTCAAGCCTGAGTTTTCTCCTCAATGAAGGCAGTGACTATTTCAACAGATGCCAGGATGAAAAGTATTTTCCAAAATTCCTATTGCTTTACACTATACAGAACAATCAACATCATGAGAATAATATGCTGGAGTGCTGCATTCACACCCATATATTTTGTCCTGTTTTTAGCTCTCACAGTTAACACAGAATTAAAAAAGGAGACATTTTCATTCCATGCATAGAATATCTGTGTTAAATCAGTTCTTGTAATGGTAGGGCAGGGCTTACTTTGTCATGAATACAAATGCAAGTCTCCCCTGTGTGAGAGATCACTGCACAATGGAGTATAGCATCCAGTTAGAATCTCAAATGTTGGTTTCCTTGTATTGTCTACATACTATTTTAAAAATTCCTTCTCAGAAAATGTGTCCTCTGGTGTATTTTTATTTAGAGCATTGTACTGGGACCCCACATTTCAATAACAGAGTTCATTCTCATTTACAATACCTGCAGACCATGCAAGGATCATCCAGAACAAATGCTGCAGATGACAAGCCTGTGCCTTAAAGTCCTGGTATTGTCTTGTACTGCTACATAAAGGCAGTAATGAACAGGAGGGATTTGCATTCTGGTGCTCTATTTATTATCTAAAATTGACTTCCATATGAAAAATGTTCAGCTCACAAGATGAGATTTTCCTAAGTGTCAGCATTATGCACTCAGCATGATATCTGATAATCCAGATGTACTCCTTCTGTTTCATCCAGTACATCATTCATCACCAGCAATAAAGAAATCCAGCATCAGAACAGAGCTGGGAATTTTGCTGATGCTGCATGAGACAGAACAGATTCGTCTCTGGGCTTCCACAGCCATGATGGCCAGGAGGTGCTGACAGAAATACAAATATGACTTTGCCAAGATTCTAACTGCAACTTTGATCAAGTACATGCAACAACAAGCTGTCATTTTTACCAGAAAAAAATGGTCATGCCCCTCATTTCTGCAGATGGTGGCAAGTTCTAGTGCCAGGTGAAATTTTGTCACAAGCAGGAGTGCTGAAAAAAAGGTGATTCAGTTACACCCAAACATCTTCAGGCAGATTTGCTCAGTTCTTTCAAACAAAAGGGGCACTGATGGCTTTATGCAATCCCAGGAAGGTGTTAGGACAAATCCCAGGACAGAGCAGACCTGACTCAGTGTCTTCCTTGGCTCAAAGACAATTGAATTCCTGACTCTGCACTCCCACAAGGACAGGCGTCACTCCTTGCCAGTGGGTGTTGTGTTGGTGCTGAACCAGGCTGCTCAAATCATTCAGCATTCTTTAACAGCAGCAGAAAAATCTGGAAATTCTGGAAATTCCCCTTTCAGAACAGGTTCTGTAACAGGGAAGCTAGGAAGACAGCTAGGTGGTGGAAAACCACCTCCTCCAGCTCCAAGAATAAAACTTCAGACTTCAGGCACCAAGAACAGGCCCCCAGTTAGCAGGACATTTCAAAGAGCATTTCAGCTCAATGATTAGGGTCCTCTGAGGAAGCTGTTAGCATTTTTTCTTCCAGATTGTGATGGAGGAAAGGAACAGAGACAGACTGAGACAGAGAAATAAGATAATCACTCTACTGCCCAGAAACTAGGACAAAAATCTCCTGCATTCTTGTCCCTGCTGTAGTGGGTATTTCAGCATTTCTGCAAAGTGAAAGAGGACAAGAAGGACAAGGAAGATCCCATCCACTCCTCTCCAGCCCCAGATGTTTTATTGGCACAAAGCTGGGAGTTTTCTCTTGGAGAGTGACACTGAAGTGCTGAGAGACCAAGCATCCCAGTCTCATAGCCTCAGTGAGGGTCAGGGAACTGCAGCACCCGAGGAAAGGAGAGCACAGGCAGCCTTAGCCCACTCCCCAAATTCTGCCTCTCCAGTCCATTGGGCCTTTCATCTGCCCTACAGGTAAAATATCTCAGCAATGTTCAGTTGGAATGAGCCATGCAGAAACAAAAAGATGTGTGGGGAGAAAAGGAAAGAAGGACACTTTGGGGAGATTTTGGCAAATGGAAAAAATATAAATGTCTAATGGAAACTAATTCTTTTCCCCTGGTATTTGAAAGCATTCACAGGCTTCACCAACATAAATAAGTCTATAAATATTTCCTCTGTTAACAGAGGAAATTCAGCTTTACAGGCAAAACTTTAGAAATTAATGCTATTATCTCCTCAACATATTGTTATACAAATAATATAAAATAGAAAAATGATGTCATTAAACCTCAAAATCCTGTACAGTAATAAAACTAAATTAATTACCCATGCAATAATAAAGGAAAGCAGAGTTAAATACCAGGGCCTGGTTTATACATTTTGGCTAAAAGAGCTACAAACCATGCTCACACATCTGTGTCATTTACTATGAAGAACACCATGTGGCAATGCTGATTGGTTGTGTCCTACCTAAGACTCAGACTTTTATTATTTTTAGGACATAGAAAAAACCTCCAGCTGTTTAGAAAATGATGCCCAGCCCTCACATGAATATCCTTTACCTCTGCTAGAGAATACTTGGTGAGAAATTTCAGAGCAGAAGAGAAGCAGGGTTTGTCCAAAAGCTTTTCGGTCACTAAAAGCCAAAGCCACCTGCAGATGCCAGCTCACCACACAGGCCCTGACACCAGTAACTCCTCAGCACTGATCACACAGAGCCAGCTCCTGGCAGCTCCCTCAGCCTCAGAAAGGCCCACAAATCACCCAGAACTCTGCTCCCAGGCCACAGAAATTACACTTCATTCAATCACTCCAAAAATTTGCCTCAAAATCAAGCTTCACACAATCTCTCAAAGGGCAGCAAGTGTAGGCAATTTTAGACTGAGGATGGGAATTTGACCACAAAGACTCCCCATGGAAGCTTCTCTCTCTGTAAATGAAGAGAGATTTAAGAAATCTGACCCAGACAAATTTATATTAATATGTATAAACTCCCTGTGGCAATGAACATGGAACAACCACTTGTGGCTGTCTTCTCAAGACGTAGATGTGATCAACACCAAAGTGCAGACAGGTTTTCATGGCAGGGATCCTGGCTGGCAGAGCTGCCCAGGCTGGGGAGGGAAGCTGAGCTCCTCATGGGGCACACACTCCCTGCAGCTGCACTTCTGTGGGATTGGACAAGGCAGCTCCGTGGGCTTGCTCCTCCATTCCTCCCTGCTCAGTGACTCTGAACTGTGCTGTGAATATTGTCTGGCTAGACTATGACTTGTTAGGCACCCCATGGGTTTGTGTTTGGGGAAGCACGAGGTTCATGCCCATATAATTCATCTGCAGGACATCCATCACCCCAGCGGCACCTCCTCATGGACAGGACAAGGGGAGCAAAGCCTGCACGTTGGATCTGCTGCTTTTGATTCTCTCTGCTGAGGGGGAACAGGGAGAGCAGAGAGAACCCAAAGTGATCAGGAGATTTCAGGCAGAGTAGATTAGAGTAGATTAGACTGTGAAGTTAAGGAATGGTACAGCTTGGAAACAGATGCTGAGATGCAATATATGCCACTTTCTTAGATAAACTGTTACATGGATTTAGAATAATTCTGCCAAAAAGGCAATCTAGTAAAAGTTACAAAACTGGGATTAAATTGGGAAATTTGTCTAGTGTTGGCATTAAGCTGGCAACAGAATTGTTTTTACATAGTCTATGATAATCAACATTGGAGCAGAGCTCCCCTAGCCTTCCTGTTTGTGTAATTTCCATGAGTTACTATCCTAACATCAGATTATTTTGACTCTACAAGCTCCTACTAACTGTTAGTATGTATATTCACTGAATATATATACTAAATGTCTGTATATTCAGTGAATCCTGCTAAAGATAAATGAAAATCCTGCTAAAGATCCTGCTCAAGATAAATTTGAACTACAACAGATGCAGGATTTTAGAACTCATATTCATATACAAAGGAATCTAATGGGAATTACTACACTCTGTGCAATTCCCCTTTTTTGCCAAAAATGTTCCCAGGTAGCAGAAAGGCCCAGGAGTTCAATTACTTGACAAGACCTAGGAGAGCATGATCCAGCTCTGCTCTGTCACAGATTTTTGTGTTACCTTAACAGGTCCCTCAGCTTCTTTAGGTCTCAGTTTCCCACAGGTGAAAGGCAGGTGACAGCCCTGCCCTGAAGGGTGCTGTGCCCTCAGATTGTCAGGAATGATGGTGATGGGGCCAAACAGATCCATCACAGAGACAAAATGCTGTGAACCTGTACCTCCAGCAAGGCTGGCAGGGAGAGGAGATTTTGTTTGTTGTGCAGGACAAATACAGCTACAGCAACATTGCCAAGGCAGAGCAAAGGCAAGCAGGAGGAAAGCTGCATTTCACTTCTCTATCTGCCACACAGTTCCACCAGAACAGTACCAAACCACCTCAGATGCAGATTCAGCACATTTCCTGGCTTTGCTTTGGCCAGTTTTAAGTCTTTTACCCTTCAGACTACACTGTGACAATATTAATACAGGCACCACTGCCTTCTCCCCTTTTGCACACCATGCACACTAAACGATGTGCATTAGATGCAGGAGAAGTAGCCAGGTTTCCAAAGCTGCAATCCACTCAGCCTACAGAAATATATACAATTATAGATGCATTATATGCATTATACTTTGTACTGAGCATTACACCACTGAAGAGGAGCTTGAATTTTTAGCTGGTAGCTATAATAATTTTAAATATCTGGCTACTGTACTGAACAAGTGTGTGAATTACTGCCTGTAAAAGTTTCATGTTCTAGGAAAGCTGCCAAAAAAGGAGCTGCAATGCTACACTTCTGACTCCAAACCAGGGCCTGAACCTTTGTACCCTTTCCCTCAGACTCCTCAGTATGCTGAACTGCAGCCTGGTTTTAACATTGGCTTCTTCTTTGTGTGACACTGTATGAAATATTTGTCTGAACCACAACAACAACTCTTTGCCCTACACCACTGTTGTAATCACCTTCAGAAATAGGCTTATGGCCTCTGTGATAAACACAGTTCTTCAGAAAGCCATATTAACAACTCCTTTCTGTTCTTGCTAATCCTTAAAGAAAACCTACCAAACAAGCAAAAACCTCCAAGGTTATTCTCTACATACAGAGGTGTATTCTCACTTATTTCAGATATTTCTGTTCTTTATGAGAAGTTTGGTGTAACACCTTCAGCCTCTGAATGTTGGTGTTCAGATTTTCACAGCAAAGTTAACTTGGTCTTGTTGGCTTGGTTGTAAATTGCAATAAGCATAAATATGCACACAGAACAGGTTTAGAAAAGCAAAGGCTGAAGTGTGAGGGCAACACACAGGAAACAGGGGCTGTGGAACCCTGACTTCAATGTCTTTAATTAAAAATGTGCTTTTGACTAGAACTCCTTCAGCTGAGCAGTCAAAGTCCTGCAGCCAGCGTGCACAGCTCCCTGCAGAGCCCTGCATTTGTACAAGGACACCCAGGGCTGCCACGGGCACGGAGCAGCTGCCACCAACGACAGCCCTGTGCTGATGGCACAGCAAAATGCTTCTGTTTTCACAAAGTGCTGCTTTCATGCCTCTTTCTATACACCCAGGGTCACATGCAAAGAAATGTGGGAGAAAACCTGTCCATTATTAACTTCAAAGGGTCCCATGAAAAGCATTCCTTGCTCTGTTGTATTTTCTTCTGCAAGCAGACATTTGAAAAGGAGGAAGTGCCCATATTTCTTAATGAAGTAGTCTGTAAGAAGTTAATATCCTCAGCACATCAGCCAGGAAAAAAGTCATACCCTGCATTCACAGAAAACTTTTTAGGGTCTAAAGCAGACACAAGGTTGATTTGGTTATGTAAAACTTGAAAATGATTGCTCTAAGTTTTATTTATGTTAGTTGTTTAGATCACTTAAGACAGATCTGCACTTTTGGAGTAGAGGAGGAAAAAGATGTAATTGTCTCTATCAGCATTATTTGGTTTTAGGCCATCATGGCTACAGCAACCATACACTATTAATTTCTCAGAACATACCATAACTTCTTCTGGACAGCAATGATTCTAGGAAAAAATCCATATGAAAACCTGCTGACTAAACTCAGCTGTCTATAAACAACACTGGACTGTGCCATCAGCTTGCAATATTTCAAAATTTAACTCTGTTCTGCAGCATTTTGTTCTGCACATCAACATGATGCCTTCAAAGTGTAATGGCAATGCCTTTCTAGCCCCATTTCTTCCCTCTGCCACAGCAGCCACTCCCTGATTCTTCCATGATTCTGCCTGCCTAAAAAGATACAGGGCTGTTCTCAGTGTCAAGGGTAAAACACCAATGGCTTAACTTTCCCTTGGAACACTGGAACCAGCTCTTGCCACCTACATGGGGAAATGATCCACTTGGTTGGTGAGGAATCAGAGAAACTCCAGTTTTACACTGGCTTTAATGAGATGGGAATTTGATCTATAAAGCAATTTGCTGGGAGCTGCTGCCTGAGAGCAGAAAAGCTGAGGAGATGAAACTCTATCAGGCTGTGTGGTGCTCCCAGCTGCTCCAGGAGGGGCTGCTCCAGGTTGTGCCTGGCTGCCAGCCCCTGGCACGGCCCACACGGGCACAGAGCAGCCAGCTCAGGGCTCTGCTGGGCACAGCTGGGCACAGCTGGGCTCCCAGGACAGCCAGGGAGCAGAGAGGCTCAAGGCAAGGAGGTATTACATTTAATATTTATGTGTCCTGTGGGTCAGTGCCGGTCCCACCAGGGACCCCACACCACATGCCAGCTCCATGTGACAAACAGGCTGCAGTTTGCTCCTCCTGCTCCTTCTACAGGCGCTCCAATTACTCACGAGCTTGCTTGGTCTGACCCCACGCAGCTCCCTGGGCAGTGGCACAGCTCAATGAGAACTGCATGGGACTGCCTGAGGGGCCCTGTGCACACTGAATCCAACTTTTCTTCGCTACCCCGGGGACTCCAATGGCCCAAGGAAGGGACCCTGGAGCATCCTCAGCTCCCTGAAATGCTCCTGGAACCTTGCAGCTCTCCTCGCTGCTCTGAAGCTCAGCCCTGCAGCATCACAGAACAAGGGCCCAGTGCAGGGAGGAGCAGCTCCATTCACCACATTCCTTCCCTACCTTCTCCAAGCTGGCTGCCTTTTCCTGCCATAGCTAACCCTGAGGCACCCTCCCCAGCACAGACATTTTAGATGGAAACACACAACATCTACCACTACAGTCCCAAAATCAGGCATTACCAAGGAGTTTATTCAACCATAGCAACTTCCAACTTTTTCTGCTTTGTGGCTGCCACATCTTCACCCCCAAGCCTTACAAACTCCTGTCTCCTCAAAACTCCACTGTAATGTCTAAATTTGGGTCACTTCTGTCTCCTTGGTCTCCTGAAGAAAGCAGAAGAGTTTGTCAGCTAAAATTTTTTGCTGCCTCCATCTTTCCTCCCTGCTCTCTGGAAACTGTTGGTCAAGAGCATAATCAGCAGTAAGATGGAATGGCCAAATGATCAGGGGTGTAATTGCCAGTGTTTTGGGATAACTGCTGCTTCTTTAATTAACTTTCTATAGGATTTCAGACAAGATGCATTTTTCTGAACCTTGTTTTTTCAGCAAAGTGAATATATCTAAGGATTGCCTTCCAATAGTAAATAGAAATTTACTAAATAGTAAATTAAATTTACTACATTTTCAATAGAAGCAGGAAAACTCTGGGCTTAAAACCTGCACAAATCCAGGGCTGAGCAAACTGATTTGTCTTCTACAGGTAATAGAAGATTTCCCCCAGAAAGGCAGTTGGAAATGCCTTGAGCAAGGGGCTCCTGCAGGTGTGAGGGGCAGTGCAGGGGGCTCAGGGTGCTACCTGACAAATCCAGCAGGTGCAGCTGCAGGGCTCCACCCTGCCCAGGACAAACTCTGGCTTGGAGGCACAGACTGAAGTTGGCTCCTGCTCTCAGGCTTCACAAGTTCCCAGCAAGAGAAATTTGGTCAAATGCCTCCTGGTCTAGACAGGAGATTTCCTCATGCAAAACAGCTAAGTGATAAGACATTTCTAATTGAATTCAGGGGATCAGGAGAAAGTTCATAATCACATCAAACTATCTGGAAATGTTCATTTATGTAGGGATGTGCTGGGTTTACTGCATAATCTGTTTAATCTTCTAAGAATTTTGATGTAATATATTTTGCATTCTCAGTTACACCAGCTAGAAATCTGTCCAAGTTTAATCTGATGTTAATTACTCTGAAAATATTTCCCTTTCTTCCTAATTTTCTCTTCTAATTGGTATAGTTTTCTTTATTTAATAATGAACTAAAATATACAGCATTCATTTCTATAATTAGCAGGTGACTAATATTTGAATGCAAAATTCTCAAAAAATTGGTATGTTTTAATGGTTTCTTTTGATCAACAGTGTGCAGGAGTATCATTTTTTTGATAGGGACTTAAAAGGAATTACATGTTTGATTTCTTTTGCTGCCTGGGAAAAAACTCAGTGTCATTACACTGTGCAGACTCACACTGCAGTATTTGTGCCTGCAAACCAAATTCAGTTTCATGATGTCCTAGCTTTACTGAGGCTTTTTTATTTTCACTTGTAGAATTAGTCTAAAAGTGCCAATGGCTGCAAATACGCCAGTGTACAATACTTTTTTCTTGACCTAGAGATGGGGTAACTGAGAGGAGTTTTAAAAACTTCTATTTCTATTTTCAGTTTCGTGAGAAGGGTGAGACAATAGAGATGTTATAATTCACACCATCACAATCAGAAGCCAACTATTTCCTAATTACATTAGAAATGTTTTTTGGCCTATCAGCTTTTACCACACCATGCTGTAAATGCCTTCAAGGCAATAATCTAAAATTAACACTTGTAGGTCCTACTACAATGCATCTTTTACAGTTCTATTGCTCCAAAGTATTTAACCTTATTTGTAAGGCCATCTTTTGAGACTTGTTTCTAGCTCCACTTGTCTCTCAACAACATCTCTGTCACAGACACATTTTATGAAAAATCCTTTCCTTAGGATTTTTCCTCCTGAGAAGCTGAGAGGCCTCAGGAACAAACTGTAAACGATGATTATCTGCTGCTGTGGAATGCAACAGGTGCATCTGTGATTGGTCTCGTGGTTGTTTCTAATTAATGGCCAATCACAGCCCAGCTGGCTCGGACTCTCTGAGAGTCACAAACTTTTGTTATCATTCCTTTTCTATTCTTTGCAAGCCTTCTGATGAAATCCCTTTCTTCTATTCTTTTAGTATAAAATAATAGAAGTTTTAATATAATATATATATATAATAAAATAATAAATCAGCCTCCTTAAACATGGAGTCAGATCCTGGTCTCTTCCCTCTTCCTGGCACCCCTGTGACCACCATCACAGATCTCTGCTATCCCACAGCATTTCTAGGTCAGCATTTTTTCTCTCCAAGTTTGCACACTGTGCGAGCCTCCTGTCAGGCCCTGGAGTCTCTGCAGCTGCATTTGCAGGCCAGGCCATGGCAGTGGGGCTCAGAGCCGTGCCTGTCCCTGCAGGAGTACCGAATCTCCAGCTTTGAGCAGAGGCTGATGAACGAGATCGAATTCCGCCTGGAGCGGACGCCGGTGGACGAGTCAGACGATGAAATCCAGCACGAGGAAATCCCCACGGGCAAATACATTGCTCCCATCTTTGATAAGAGACTCAAGCATTTTCGGGTAATGGAAGGATTCCCTATTACCTTCACCTGCAAAATAGTTGGAATTCCTGTTCCCAAGGTACGTCATTCTCACTGGAACTGCTAAGGAACAAAACCCAACTCCCCAGCAGTTTCTGTTCGTCCCTCCTAGGCACGTGGCTCCGTGGAGAGAGCTCCCAAATGAATCATTTCCCCCACCTTCCTAAAATCACAGTATCTGCTCCTGAGCATGCATCAGGCCTTGAGGTCCAACCACCCGACTCCAGGAGACACAGAACTGCTCAGCCCCCAGAACTTCCAGAGAGATGAGAGCTGATCTATCCAGTCACATGCCTAGAGCCAAGGAAAGAGAACCCGGCAGGCCCAGCTGTGATATGCAGCTTCCTGAGCTCAGCCTGGAATCATTGTTTCACATTATCACTGACCTGCAAAGTTCACAATATTCTAAAATTGCTTCTGTTATTTTTCTAGTTCCTGTTAAGTCACAGGGGTGTGTCTGATCACTACAGGTCTACTGGTTCAAGGATGGCAAGCAGATTTCAAAGAAGAACACACATTTCAAAATGAACAGAGAAGAAGATGGAACGTGTTCTTTACACATTGAAGCTGCTACTAATGATGATGATGGCAACTATACGATTATGGCTGCAAACCCACAAGTAAGGTGTTTTATTCTCTTTTACAAAAATGCTTTTTTCATCTTTTTCTAATATACATTAATAGGAACACAAATCAGGCCACGTGCTTTGACATCAAGTGGTGACTGAATCACAAATCGGGTGCTTCAGAGCATAGGAGAGGAAACCATGTAAAGATGACTGATGAAACTACTCCTCTGTTACACAGACAGTCAAAAGCACTGAGGACTTTTTCCCATGTTAGTAATTCCTGCCCTGTCCCCTTCCCACTCTCTGTTGCTGATAGGTACCTTTGGAGAAGGGCTGACAAGACTGACATGATGTTTCAGGCAGAAAGAATAGAGCAGGAACCAACAATAGTTACATTGAATTTGAAACTGTTACTAAACACAATTACATTCTTTATCCAGGATGCAAAGATATAGATCTGCAGACAGTCTCATTCCCTTACACCATTCTCTTTGACCCCATTTAGAAGTACATTCATCAGGCAACTTTTTACAGTTTAAAAGTTTCTTTTTTGAAATTCTTTTTCTGTTCAGTTTCCATATGGCTGCATTTTGAAGCAGGCCAGTACAAAGGTACCAGCAGACAGTACCTGTGGGGTGAATAAATAAGCAGGGACAGGCACCACTGCCAAATGCATTGCCACAGCCTGGAAGAGTTTGGGAAACCCCTGCCTCAACTGCAGGCCAACAGCATTTGCTTTGGGGAAGTGGTGTTCTCACTACAGCTACTTTATAAAATAAGTCCTAATGCACTGTAAGGTTCAATATTTACACTTAAAAATGAAATAAGCCATTAACCAACTATTAATTCTGTTTCCATTGTGAATTGCAGGGGAGGATCAGTTGTTCAGGACACCTGATGGTTCAGAGTGTCCCTTTTCGGGGACGAATATCCACAACTCAGCCTCACAGGTGAAAGAAAAAAGTCCTGCAGACCTTCTTTATGCTTTTTACTGAAGGCATCCAAAATAACCACTGCATTCATTGAACTTCAGTTCTCAATCATAAAGTGGAAATAACAGCAGCAGTTCCCTCCCAACAGGTCACTTCTATGTTTTTGAAGGGCATCCTCAAATACAGGGAAGTCTAAGTACGATTTCATTTACTTGTTGTAGTGGAGCTAAAGGCAAGGCATGGATTAGCAAAATGAAATTCAGCCAAAAAAAAGCAAAAATAAGCGAGGGCTGGCTTGGGAATCTAAGGCTACTACATGATATAGTTAACTGGATAATCGTTCTAACTGGAAAATATGCAAGAATTAAATTACAATCAGTCCATTTCTTTCTGCCCTTTTCTGTAACTCAAGCTATCTCTCCATCTTTTTTTGGAACTGTTAGTAAACACAATTATATCCTTTCCATTTCCTCCTTTTGACTTCCAAACACCCATGTGATTTTGCTTTGCAGAACGCGCCCGGGTGCCGGAGGGAGACAGAGAGGCCGTCCAAGAACGCTTCTTCAGGCCATACTTCCTGCAGGCTCCAGGGGACATGGTGGCACATGAAGGGCGACTCTGCAGGTTGGATTGTAAGGTATTAGCTGGTTCTTCTCTTCACTCTCACCTCCCACACCTCTGTACATGCAGTGCTATGTGTTTTCCTGTTCTTTAATGCATGCATGAACGTTCTCCGTTCAAAGTTTTAATGCTTCATTTTCAAAACTATTTCTTTATGCCATTGTCTCGGAGCTGATTCCAGGGATTTCTTTTGAACAAATATTCTGTGGGATGAAGAACACAGAAAACACAACCCAGAAACAGAAGGCTCACTTACAAGGTTGTCCAAATTACTAGATGTGTTCACTGTGTCCTTTACCAGTATGAACTCCAGAACTTGTGCTCTATTACCAGACTCTTGAACATAATCCAGAATAGCACAAAACCGTGAGAAAGAGAGGATGCACACGTTGCTTTGTGTTCAAGCAAATGTTCCCATTGTACTGGACTGAATTACTGAAGGTTAATACTCCCTGAGAAGAGGGAACTGTGCCTAGTTCATTTTATGCTTCCCTAGCATGCACAGAGGCAGAAACATCCCAATTTACTGACTGAAATCCTGGCATGAAAGAGTTGTCAGAGGTTAGAGTGCACAGAGTGAGTACTGAACACCTTTAGGAGAGTCATGTGCTCCAACCTCTTCTGGAACCCCTCTATGTCCCTGCAGTGCAGCAAAGGTGGCCGTGCTGACACTGACCCTGAAGAGGGGAGAGGCTCTGAGGCACAAGTTAATGCCCTGAAGATGAACAAGACTCATTATACTTAATTTAAGATGTAAAGTTTACAAGGAGCATGCCAAAGAATTTGGTTATTCCTAGCTCTGCTTGTGAAGCCTTAAAGCATGTCTGGCACTGCACAGACCTGGGAGAGAGCAGTCCTCACTCAGACAAGTTCCTCTTCCCTCTTTCTCTGCTCTGTAAAATGTTGTTTGGAAAGCAGTATTTTAGACATGAGTAAGTACTGCTCCCTATTGAAAAGGTTTTTAATACTACAAAACAGTCTAATCTTTCCAAAAATACTTAATTTGTTGTGCTCTAAAGCATGCAAGTTCAACAGCTATGAAGTATTATATCATTCTTCATCAAATTTGACAAAATACAAAGTAATTTGTATAGAACTTTATTCATCTCTGTTAAACTCTGTAGTATTTTACATCAAGGAATTTGATTTCTATTCAGCACCAAAAAAGGAAAACTAGCAGATTATTAAGAGTCTTTTGTGAATCTCATATTGCAATTTCATATTTCAAACTAAGTTTCTTCCCTTCTGACTAAGAAAAATGTAGTTATTGAATGTATTTTAAAATCTTTTTACTTTTTTGTTTTCTGTGTTTCTCCCTTTTGGAAACAGTCAGCAGAGAAACAAAAACAGCAATAATTTTAGGAGAATATAGAGTCTTTTGTGAACCTCATATTCTAATTTTGTATTTCAAACTAAGTTTCTTCCCTTCTGACTAAGAAAAATGTAGTTATTTAATGTATTTTAAAATCTTTTTACCTTTTTTGTTTTCTGTGTTTCTCCCTTTCAGAAGCAGTCAGCAGAGAAACAAAAAACAGAAATAATTTTAGGAGAATATAAAGAGTCTTTTGTGAACCTCATATTCTAATTTCATATTTCAAACTAAGTTTCTTCTTTTTGACTAAGAAAAACGTAGTTATTGAATGTATTTTTAAATTCTTTTTACTAATGTTTTTTGTTTTTTTTGTTTTCTGGGTTTCTCCCTTTCGGAAGCAGTCAGCAGAGAAACAAAAAACAGAAATAATTTTAGGAGAATATAAAGAGTCTTTTGTGAACCTCATATTGCAATTTCATATTTCAAACTAAGTTTCTTCCTTTCTGACTAAGAAAAACGTAGTTATTGAATGTATTTTTAAATCTTTTTACTTGTTTGTTTTCTGGGTTTCTCCCTTTCGGAAGCAGTCAGCAGAGAAACAAAAACAGAAATAATTTTAGGAGAATATAAAGAGTCTTTTGTGAATCTCATATTCTAATTTCATATTTCAAACCAAGCTTCTTCTTTTCTGACTAAGAAAAATGTAGATATTTAACGTATTTTTAAATCTTTTTACCTTTTTTGTTTTCCGGGTTTCTCCCTTTCGGAAGCAGTTAGCAGAGAAACAAAAACTGAGAAATAATTAAAAAAAACCTCTTTCTGGTCTAGATTTTGCCATGATTCAGCTGGTATTTGTAAAAAGGCCTGGCTCTGAATTTCCTAAGCTGTGTGTGCCAGTTGGGCCCAGTGTGGAGCTGTTTCCCTGTCTCCCAGGTGAGCGGGCTGCCCACGCCGGAGCTGACGTGGCTGCTGAACGGCAAAGCGGTGCTCCCGGACAGCCGGCACAAGATGCTGGTCAGGGAGACGGGCGTGCACTCCCTGCTCATCGACCCCCTCTCCCAGAGTGATGCTGGAACCTACACCTGCCTTGCCACCAACAGAACAGGACAGAACTCATTCAGCCTGGAGCTCACCGTTGTAGGTAAGAAGCACTGAAAAAGTCACCTCAGTGATGACGTTATGGGCATGCGTTTCTTCAAACTTACCTTACGTAGGTTCCCTACAGACAATTAATAGTTAGTAAATAGTTAATGCACAAAGAGTAGGAAAATCCCACAGCTGTAGATACAGACATGTGATTTTTACACATATATTTCCCTCCCCAGCTGATGGAGGGAAATGTACCTGGTGTTCAGATGAGTGCACTCCTGTTACTAAGAGAGTGTCATAAGAATTCTGCCTCATTATCACCCATCCTCACTTTCTCCCCAGAAAATGCTTAGGGTTTGAATTCATAATATATATCTTGAGGTATTCCAGATTTCAGCCCAAATTTTATTGGTTTAAAAATGTTTTTAAATAGAAAAAAATAATCTGAATATTGCTCTTTAATAAAGCCTTAAAACATGTGAGATATTGAAATTTATAGATCTGGCATTAATTTTCTGCAATGGTAGTATGTTTAGACCCATTAGTCATGCATATATTCTTTTATGAACTTCAGTTCTGCCTATTATTTACTTTATGTTCCCTTACAGAGGCAATATCATGGCATTTCACTTCCCTTCCAACATTCCACTAAAAATTCACAACCTATCTTGGTATCACAAGAACAATTTTTCTCGTGTTCTCCCATACGATTCAAAGAGAAAGGAAGAATAAAATATCTGTTGTGGAATAATTCTTTTTCC
The DNA here is from genome assembly GCF_901933205.1 of Camarhynchus parvulus. Taxonomy (NCBI): domain Eukaryota; kingdom Metazoa; phylum Chordata; class Aves; order Passeriformes; family Thraupidae; genus Camarhynchus; species Camarhynchus parvulus. The sequence goes on along the minus strand of NC_044576.1, from coordinate 1,357,723 downwards.
AGCAAAAGAAGTCAAGAGAGCCCCCATGTTTCTGGAGAAGCTTCAGAACTGTGGAGTTCCAGAAGGCTACCCTGTCAGATTAGAGTGCAGAGTTGTGGGAATGCCACCTCCCGTATTCTACTGGAAGAAGGACAATGAGACCATCCCATCCAACAGAGAGAGGATGAGGTACTGTGACACCCATGCCTGAATTTCCTGTGCCTGGAGCAATTGCTTCCATGAAAAGTCTGTGCTGAGGACAGATGCTGGTGCTTGGTAACAACTCCTTTCACCCACAGAAAGCTGTAGAGATCTTGCTTCCCTGTGGCAGGCACAGTGGCTGTTTCCTTGGTTCAGAACAAAGCACGAGGCACCCCTGTCTCAGAGAGTGGGGACAGAGCCTGCAGGCCTGACAGAGTGTATGGACCTCCTTATCAAACCCACCCTGATATGGTACTTCAGGGCATTTCAGCACCTTATTTTCTCTAAGCTATGTTTTCCCAGTTTAGTTCCAACTAGGTATGAATTCAAATTCAGAACAGTTTCAGCACCCCAGAGCATGGGATAATAGAGAATTTATCATGTCAAATAGAGAAAGTTGGTCACAAACAAAGGTAAAGCCTTTGACCTATGCTTACAAAATACAACAAAGTTCAGGTTCACCTCTTGCAGTCAAATGCAGCACTATTTTTTAATTTTTGCAAAAGAAAAGCTGATAAAATAACGCGCCTGGCTGTAATTAATGATAAATGAAGTGCTTTCTTTTTTTAAAGATTTCTACTTCAGCATCTATTTGATTTTTAGTATTTTATTTCACTTGGTTCCAGGTGACAACTTGATGCAGTCACTGGATCTTTGAGATCAGCTTCAAGAAGTCCCCACCCCTTCCCACACACAGCTGCAGGCTCTGAGTGCTACAGCACACCTGCTAGGGATGGACACCAAGCACAAGGAAAGCATCTTAGAAAACTCTTTTAGTGGTCACCCTGTCCCCACCCAGAGACTGCTTCCCCTCTGCAAAAACCCAACCCAACCTCACCTTCTGCAGCCTACAGTCTGTATGGTTTGGGCCCAGTCCTGTTTAATATTGATATCTTCAGAATCTGGAGGAGGGAATTGAGTCTGCCATTAGCAAATTCATGGATTACACCATGTAGATGTTCCCATTTCACAGGGATTGTGGTTTTACACACACACACACACACACACACATTGTAGTTACTGGAAAATCAACAATTCTCCTAAAATGCCACGTTTCCAGTTGTTTCACAAAAGGTTAGAAAACAAATTTTGCTTCAGCTCAGCAGAGGAAGGGCTAAGGCAAACCTCCCACAGCCCACAGGAGCAAGGATAAAAGGTTGTGACAGCTCTGCTATTCCAGCCAGGTGAGAGCAGAAACCCCAAAGGGCTCCAGTGGCTCTGCACAGACCCAGGGCAGCATGGTCCCTCTTGTCCCTATCCCACGCCACTGATTCCTGCCTGAAGCCAAGAGAGGCTTTTGTAGCACAACAAGGACACACAGCAGCTCCTGCACCCCAGCATAAGGCAAATTGTGTAGTGCAGGGAACAAAGGGTGAAATGTTCCCTTTTTTATTAGAGCACACAACGTCCTCTTGTCCTGCAAGCCCGTGGTTTCATTCCAGCTCTTACGGAAACAAAATCTCAAATTTCAGAACATCCTAGAACTTCAAGTGTTCTGAAGTGCTCATCTCACTCCTTTTCCTTTATAATGAGAGAAACATTTGGGTTGATAGAAAGGACCAGGTTCAGCCTAGAGAGCAGAGGAGTCTCAGTTCTGTTATATCCTGCTGAAAAGTTTTCCTGGAAATTGCAGCCACAAAGTCTTAGATCGCTGGAGAGCAAAGGAAGTGGAGGGAACAATGAAGCAGATTTCTTTCAGAGTGTTGGCCAAACAAATCTTTCTGATTTTCCCACTTGGTCATTTTCTCATGGAAAAGGGTGCTCCAAGAAAGTTTCTGACTGGCTCTGGTTGCTGTTGTGAAAAATATCACAACTTTGTACAAGTGCTCTTGGTATTTTATGTTCTTGTTCCAGCTTCTGACCTAGGAAGAATACAGTATGACTGTGCAGCAGCTTTGCACGGGTTTAGCTCATAAGTATTCAATAAATAATGCTAATATTAACATATACAGAGTAACAACTCAGCTCCCACAGTCACACCGTGGCTGTGCACAGCTGAGAGGAGCCAGAACAGATCTGAGATTTCCTGATCATTGTTTGAGGCCATACTGAAAGCAAATCTATTGACTATAGACTGCTGCCTCTTTGGGAGTAGAGACGACAATGTACCTGTTTCATATTTAATATACATACTTTAAAATCTGAAAGCTGATGTGCCCTTGAGAAATACTAATTCCCAAACACTTGTTTTCCAGCATGCATCAAGATACAACAGGGTATGTGTGCCTCCTGATCCAGCCTGCCAAGAAAGCAGATGCTGGCTGGTACACCTTGTCTGCGAAGAACGAAGCTGGCATTGTCTCCTGCACTGCTCGCCTGGACATCTATGGTAGGTATGGGCTGGGAAAGAAGGAAACAACACAGGGCCCAGCTGCTCTTGGTCTGGCTTTGGCATGGGTAGGAGTCAGTGTCACAGCATGGCCACAGCTTCATAAGGCCCCAGAAGAGATCCAGTGATATGGCTGTAAAGGAGGGTAAGGACAAAAGCCAAAGCAGGGGATTTGCACAATGTTCTCTACTCCCATTTTCACCTCCCAGAATCCCTAGACACATGAGCATATATTTTCAAGCTGAACTCGAACTCTACTGCCTCTAACAAGTCTGTGCTACAGCTCTGACCTGGCAGGCAATGAGTTGCACACAAGAAAGCAGATCCCTTCTTCCACAGAGCACGGGGGTGCACACCAAGCCTGACTGAGGGGGGCTTCTTCACATCCAATACATTTGTCCAGGACTCAGAAGGTCCCAGCCCACCTCAAGAACAGCACATCATTAATCTGTTATCTCTGCGAGATGGAATAGAAAAAGCAGAGTATTTTGATCACTTAACCAGCATAATAAAACTGAGAGCATGTTCCACAAACTGGATTTTACATATATATATATATATATATATATATATAATAGATAAAATATAGAAATATAGAAGTATAGAAATACAGAAATATATATATATATATATATTTCCACAAACTAGTTGAACTGGTTGGATTAGAACAGACCCTTAAAAAAAACCCAAAAAAAAAAAGACCCCCTGTTTTCAAACTCGTATTTCCATTTTGGTTTTTAAACCCCAGCTAATTATCACAAGTGAGGCACCGGTGCATCTCTGTCAGCCTCCTGCCACCTTGTGGTGGTATGGGCAATAGGGAAGGCTCAAGAGAAGACTAGAGAGAGGCTGATTTAAGAAAGGTGAAACAAAATTTAAAATTTCCTTAGGTATCTAAATGCTGAAAGACATAAGTTTTCAAATGAAGGACTCAAGGCACAAACAGGAAAAATCCAGAAATCAAGAAATGCTTCCCAATTCCAGCCACATTTTCTAAGATATGCAACACACACCCCAAAGCAAGTGATGGAAGTAATTTTTCTTTGTGCTATTTTGAATGGGTGGGGTTGAGAGACTGAAGGTGTGGTCTGATATTTGCAATTCTGCATGCAAAGAAAAATAATAATGAGTAAATAATGAGCTCAAGTAGAAACAAATTTGGCACTGCAAGAAAAAAGGAGGCTCTTTTTAAAATATTTCCAGATAGGCTCAAAATTCAGCATGGAAAGATATTTCCTATCAATGCTTAACATGTAGATTGTTGTCTCCCACACTAAAAACCTCAGAGCATTGGAGCCTGAACTTGACTTCCATGTTCATACCCTTTCATTTGAACTGCTGATTTGGGTGCAGACCCATATGGATAAACATTGGCAAAGATAATATAATTTTCCCTTGTCTGAAGTGTTTTAGGGATAAGAACTACTAGGTATTATGTAATATAATATTTTAAAAAATTTTAGCAGTATTTGTTCATATGGGAGCATGTAGAATGGTGTTTTTAAATTACTGAATATATGTCTTTGGAATACATTTCTTTCAGTATTTTAAAAAAAATTCCAGAAAACATATTAGTACTTGTAACTACTACATGGCAATAAAAATTGCAATCACTTCCTTGAAGAAAAGCCATCCAGAGGATGAAGCAGAACAGAAGCAGAGCCCTGGCCACTTTGTTCATCTCTGTTCATGCTATGTATGTTTTTAGTTCTGATTGCAGGGGCTTTGGAGAAGGCTCCAAAGATTCAATCATTAAATTCTGGGCTTTGTAAAATCCGTGCAAACACTGCCATTGAATTGAACGGGGATGAAATCTGATCTGTAGACTTCACCAGAATTGCTGAACATACAAACAATGCCAATGATAACATTTGAAAGAACAGACCCTAACCCAGAGAGCTCAATGCTGTGCTCTCCTCAGGGATGTTGGGAGCAACTTCCCAGGTGTGAAAAGCACCAATCACTTGTTTTTAAATTTTTAAAAGTTTAATAGTAATACAATGTTTATAAAATAGTAATACAATTAGAGTAGTAATAATTTGGACAATTTGAATTAGGACAATATGAGACAATAGAGACAAAGAGTTATGGACGTCCAGGTACCTCTTTCTGGGCAGTACAAGCCCAGAAAAGGCCCCACGGTAACAGAGGATTAACCCTTAAAACCAACAGCCTGTTGCATATTCCTACACCTCATACATGATGCAGAAATTCCATTCAAACACAGGATTCTGTCTGGACAGTGTCAGCTTCTTCCTCCTAATCCTAAGGCACCTTCGATCCTTAGCCAGGCAGGAAGAAGTCAGTTTCTTCTGATAAGGGAGCAATAAATTCTCTTTTCTGAAAGATTTAGGTGTCCTATGGCTGCTATCTGGTGCAAGTACCTCACTCCTTTCTTAAAAAAAGATATCCCACATACATATTTTAACTACAAAAGTTATCTTTTAACTTCAAAACGACATTTATTAAATGTATGTATTATATATCTATTAAATATATATTTATTTAATATTTTATATATTTATAGATAATTATATATTATACCTCTATTAAAATGTTAATACAGCACTACTGATCAATACAACAAAATACATATAGTGAATGTGAGAAATGCATGTATTTTATGATTGGCTTTTTGCAAATATTAAAATGAATATTATATGTGTTGTGTTAGCAAGTAATGCTGTATTAATTCTCTTAAGTACTGTATAGTTTTAGGTTATAAAAAATTGCTAAAATAGAAACTATGCTATATCAGATGCTTTGTTTAAAAGAGAGGACTTGCAGCGAGATAACAGCCACAGGACACCTAAATCTTTCAGAAGAGAAGAATTTATTGCTTTCCTATCAGAAGAAACAAACTGCTTCCCACCTCGAAGGCGCCATGGGTGTTAGAAAGGAGAAGTTGACACTGACCAGACAAAAATCCTGTGTTTGAATAGGAATTTATGCATCATGTATGAAGTGTATGAATATGCCATAGGCTACTGCTCTTAAAGATTACTCCTTTTGTTAGAGGGTGTCCTTTTTCCTGGGCCAGTGCTGCCTGGAAAAAGGTACCCGGACGTCCATAACTCTTTGTCTTTATTGTCTCATATTGTCTTAAATCCTGATTGTCCAAATTATTATTACTCTGATTGTATTACTATTTTTATAACCATTTTTATTACTATTAAACTTTTAAAATTTTGAAAACAAGTGATTGGCGTTTTTCACAGTGAATACCTGCGTAGAGCCATATAATTTGCACTTTTGCCACGGGTGTGTGGATGGATGTCCATTGCTCTCTGTGGGCCAAGCCAGGCGTCCCTCGAGCCCGTTGTGTTTGTGTTGCTGCAGCTCAGTGGCACCGGCAGATCCCGCAGGCTCTGAAGCTGCGGCCCGGGGGCGGCCGCTACCCCAACCTCAGCAGCCAAGGACTCGACACCTTCCCTGCCTTCCCTGCTCCCGAGAGCCCCGCGCTGTTCTCAGCCCCCAGCCAAAAGCTGGTGGAGAGCGAAGAACTTTGAAAAACACACACTCGTTCCAGTTGCACCTGCGGAGATACTCAGAACTGTGAAAAACTAAATAATAAAAACAAAGGAGGTACAACTCACCACGCTCAAGGTTTACAAGCAACTTGTTTGTAATGAAGTGTTCTGCTGCTGCAAATGCTGCGAGTAACATATGGTACAAGACTTTTGCGTATGATTTTCATGCAGGATAATTGTGGTATGGAGTGTTGTGCAATAAATTCAGTGCTGTGTAGTTTGCTAAGAATTACACAGTAAACATAGTTTTCAGCACCTAAAAGCCAATACCACTTTTACTTCTTGAATTAGAGCTACTGCACTGTAGCTGCCATGGTAAGGATTGGGGATGATTAGCTGGAATACTGCCAGTGAAAACACTGACATCACAGTAACACCAATCCTGAATGAGGGTAAACAACAAGACTTTGAATGTAATTTAAAAAACCATGCCAAATAATCACAAAGCACAAGTTAAGTGGAAAAGATGTAACTCATTTTTATATATGATTATTATGCCAGCCTATTCTAGAATTTTTGAACTCCAGACTAGGTAAATATAGCATTTCATGTAGGTACAGCTGTATACCCTAAATATTTATATCTGTGTGTGTGTGTACTCTATGAACTGTGTATTCTTGGTGTAAGGGTTCATAAAATAAGGTACAGGGCATGTGCAAAAGGCACATAGGAAATGGAAATTCCTCTTGTCTGAAGCATGTTCTCTTGAGCCCAAAGCTGAAATTATTTACCAGATGTGCTTCATACTTTTTTCTTTACCATGTTAGTGATCCTCTGACTTTAACATGGATATACCAAACTTATCACTTCATGGCTTTTAATTATCAGTCTCTTTTTCCTAATTTTTAATGTGCATCTACCATCTAGCTCATTCTATAGCTAAATGGAAAGGAATTGTGACCTGGTAAATTTTCACCACCATTTAGGAAATGATCACAAGTGTGGTGTCTAATAGGAAGACAGAAAATTCTGTTAATATACAAAAGTTAAGAAGTTAAGCAACAGTTATATGCAAAAAGCTGAAAAAACCCCAACAGTAGTAATAAATAAGGCAAATGATTGAAAGATCAACGGAATGTATTAAGTGACAACACTTAATTATTGATTTAAATATATTTGGGATCTATACAATTACATCAATACCCCCAGCTGTTAGAATCTGTGAATGTTTGAGATATTTTCCTACATCTTTAAATTACTGCTAACCCTCTCTCTAGACACTGGTTTCAAGCACTTCTTCCTTACTGCTTTCAACATGGCTGCAGAATGCCACAAAGTCATGACCAAAGTCACAGAGATGGAAAAAAATTTAACAGATACTTTCATTTTAGACTATGTTTGGGGATTCTTCAAATTTGAAATTTTAACTTTTAAAAAAGCCCATATGCAGAGAAAACAATGAAGAGTTATGTAAGAGCAAAAGAATATTGGATATAGCCAGAGACTGAGAAAGAGAATGTCTTTCACTGAGCTTCCCACAAACAGAGCTTCTGTTGTTCCTAACTGTTGATTCCCTCAGGATTTAGAGGAAGTGAATTGCTTGTGTTGTTTTACTTCCCACCTGAGTGAACACCATAAAACAAAACCATCATTATAACTCTTACACTTTTGTTAGGAATCTCAGGCAACTCAACCCAGACTGGACAGACCAGAAAGCTAAAACCCAGTCTCATCCTAAGGGTTAAAGCAAGGTACAGGTGTTTCCAAGGGAAAGCAGATGTTGCCCACATTGTACCTCTTCCCCTGGCAAACAAAATAAAACTCATGGCTACTGAAAGTGATGCATTGAGTGACTTCAGTAATGAGATGCAGAACTTAAGGCATGCTGTGGGTCTGATCTTCTAGGATAGAGAATCTACTGCTCCTGTTACCTTCATTTGGTTCTTAGGCTTTAAGGATTCCAAAACTACACCCAAAATTTCAAGTTTCCTACATTAGTTACTACTCTTGGAAAAACAATCCAAGAAATGTTATTGGATTTTGCTTGCTTAGTTCAGTGCTGTTGGGAAATGGAAAGGTAGGAAATTAAGACACAAAGACCAAACTCACATCTACAGCCCTGGTCTTGCCATCATTTCACAAAGCAGAGAGCAGGTTTTGAACTCAAGTTCTCCAGGTTGTATACTGGCCATGAGGCTTTATCCCTCAGCACAAACTTAGCCAAGAGACTGCCTGCTTGGCAGTTCCCTGTGGCCCCTTTCCTGGCTGAGGGTGAGGGGTTGGACTAGATGACCCCCTGGGCTTTTTTCAGCCCTAAATCATTCTACACGTCCTAAATTATTTTATTTTCCACTGCCAGTCTAGATATCCCATCTGGATTAAGTTACCTGTCAGCTGAGTAGAAAGTAAGAATTCAAGCAAGCACAAACTTTTCCTTTTTGCTGGAATCTAAGGCAAAATTTGGCAAGGCCAGCTACAAGCGCTCTTCACCCAGTGTAAAAGAGAGGAATGCCAGCACTCCCCACTGGAAATACCTGGGTACCAGTGCTGGAATCATACTGGTCAGTATTACTGACAGAGCAGTGGTTCTCTCAGACATCACACCCAAAAACTCAGTGCAAATTGAAAGACAAAGTGCACAGTGCAAACATGCAAACCATCTCTCTTCACCTTTTCTCTGCAATACCAGAGGAGTGTCCCCAAACTCTCATCATTATAACCTGAGCTGACATGCTGACCATTATGTGGTACGATGCTTCTTAAAATGTCCATTCAGTTCTTTGGAAGTGGGAGGACAAGAAGCTGAAAAGCTGAAGTAAGTATTCAGCTGAAGCTGAATACTTTTCCCAAAGATCTGTGTAAGAAGGATTAATCCTTAGTCATTCAAGAACAGCCCCAGAAATCTCAATGAGAGTCATGCTACTGAAGGTAGATCACTAAAAATGTGTTAGCTGAACTATAATATTCTCTCCTGAACAATATTTCCTAGCAAAAAGATCAAAACTCTTCACATTTCCCTACAAAATGCAGAAGTCAGCAATTTCAATCCCTTTCAGTAGCTCAGATGAAAACCAACTCATACTCTGGTCCCAAATGGTCTGGAGGTGTTACATTTCCTTCCCTAAATAAATGCTACAGGACATTTCCCCCCTGTGTGTGCTGAGAGCCTGCAATGGCAGCTGTGGGAATGGACGTCAGTGCTGTTTGACACGTGCTATTGATGTGCTCGTCACAAGAAGAACTTGCAAGAAAACAACACCAGAATTATGTTTGTGTTGTTAAGTGGTGGAAAAGACAAGGGGGAAAGGCCTGTGGAAGGGAAGGACAGCAGGACAGTCCTGTGTTGCCTCAGGATGTGCTAGAGCCACTCTGCTCCCTCCTGAACAACCTGGCTGCTCCTTGCTGCTCTTCACTGAGCAACCAGTTCCACTTCACACCAACACAGTTTTTCATTCTCTAATTCAGGGCAGGCTACTGCAGCAACAAATCTTCATGTTACACCTTCCACTGAAGTCACTGTTAGTTCTTAACTTCCAAAACCCATGAAACCACCCCAGTGTGGAGCACAATGCTGTGTGATACAGAAATGCTCATGTTTGGAACCTCTCAAGTGTTCACTGACTCACAATCTTGTAGGTTTATTTGGTTTCCCATTTCCTGCTAGTCCTGGTTTGGTGCACAACCAAACAAAGGCACAGTTTATTGCACACTACAGCAGAACTTTTGTGCTGCAATTGTAGATTTCAAAAAGTTTTCTTCCTGCTTTTAAACTTCTGGTCCAGACTGATGCAAACCCAGCCTGCAGCAGCATTACAGATGGGGCTGCATTGATATCCTTGGACCTCCTGCCTTAAAACCACTGGACTGGGTTCCACATGGAAGGTGGAGCAACCCTTCTGAATGCCTCACTTCTGCTGACATGAGGAGATGAGAGCACACACTGCCAAAAGGAAAGTCTGCAGTTTGCATCTCAATGTGTAAACAGCTGCCAGTCCCAATGGTTTACAGCAATTGTAGGTACTTCAACCAATAAATCTGGAACACAGATTCATTTAAGAACTGTGTTCTTAATGCTACCAGGTTTAAAAGCACTAGTTTCTGAAAAATGTCTTTACAAAACCTAATGAAATATTTATACTGTTAATACTGGAGAAGTGATTCATTGAAAATTGCCTCATTATGTCCAATACAAAAATATTCACTTTGAGCCTTAACATTCTAAGTTAATATTTCTTCTTGATTAAAGTTGATATTTTTAATTCTTTTTTCAAAGTCATTCTCACTGGGAAGAAAAATGCTCATGTCAGTTTTATAGTATATTTTAACTGCACATGAAAGGAAAAAAAACCACCTGACTGTTCAGTAATGTATTTCCCTTCATCTCACCTGAACTTAAATAAATGCTTCAGAGTTGCATACAAGACTGTGTCTTTCACATGTTCAAATAATTGTGAAAATGTGCAACAATGCCAGAAGTTTTCTCAGAACTTTGCTGTGACAGCTGATTAATGAAACCAGACTACATTGTTTAGAAGAAAATCATAAATATTGTCAAGTTATATACTAGCCATGCTTCTAGCAGGTAGCTGTGAAATAAAGTTGTTGCTTTTTTAAACAATTCTTGGTATCAGTTCCCATCAGTTCTAAAACATACTCCTGTGGAATTTTGTGTCTCTCGGGGTCACCAATTGTGGTGGTGTTCACTGGGGTCTTAGGAAGAGTGAAGAGATGAGGATCTGACTCCATGTTTCAGAAGGCTGATTTATTATTTTATGATATATATTGTATTAAAAATATACTAAAAGAATAGAAGAAAGGATTTAATCAGAAAGCTTGAAAGGAAAGGAATGGAATAACAAAAGCTCGTGACTCTCAGAGTCTGAACTGACTGTGATTGGCCATTAATTAGAAACAACCACGTGAGACCAATCAAAGATGCACCTGTTGCATTCCACAGCAGCAGATAATTAATTTTCTTTTCCTCTGAAGCCTCTGCTGGCAAAGGGGTTTTTCAGAAAATACCATGGCTACATACTCCTCCGTGCAGCGTGCCATAGCTGAACTCCACGGTGCCTCAGGCATTCGTTCAGAGTGCGCCTGTGCCTGGGTCCCTGGCCCCCTCTGCCCTGGAATGCCAGTGTGCTGCCCCAGAGCAGCACTGCTGCAGCTCCCTGTGCCCTCAGGCTCAGGGGCACTGACCTCTGCAACCCCTGCCTGTGCATCCAGCACTGCAGCAGCAAAAACCTCAGAGAGGGCAAACCAAACACACAAAGCACACTGACGGCCACTGTGCCCTCTGCACGCCTGCACACCAATGACTGAGCACCTGCTTTGTGCCAGGGCCCATGAGTACATTTTGGAATGGGTTTTAAAGAAGCTGCAGATGCAAACCAAACCTTGAAGGAAGCTGGATCTCATAGCTCAGCTGCAGAAGTGAACAGACCAATAAAAGGATGAGTCCTGTCACTTTTGCTCCCCCATGTAACCACGTTTCTCCATTCCCACCTGATTTCCAGGTACTTCTGTGCCTGCCAGGTCAAGGGAAATGTTCTTAAACTACTTTAGCTCAGCTGCAGCTCCGTGAGCTGAAGTGGCTCCTTCACATTTTATCATTTCCTCCAAGCAGCAAAAGTTGCTTCTATTAATGCTTTATACATCCATTAGATAGATAGATAGTCAGTCTACTATAAGGAGCCATTTATTGCATAATCAAAAGGAATCTTGGGCCATTTGTGTGTGAATTTAAGTGGAGTTCTCCAGTGGGAATTCTGTTCAGAAACTGCCCATCCTTTATGATCACACAGTCTGTTAGTAACAGAAACACATTTTTGTAAAGAAATGGAAGAACATTGAAGACAATCTGAAAATTTCAAAAAGAAATATTACTATGCATCCCAGGCTGCAGGAAGCCAGTCAAAAATGAACTTCTTATTCCTTGGAGTTGCATATGCAGACACTTCAAGCAAATTTTGTAAGGTATCTTTTGCATGCTAATTTCTGTACAAATTAAAACTGAACTCCAAATTAGAAAAAAAAATAGTAGACAATATGAAAATGTACTCTTTAGTAGAAGAGACATTTAAATATTATACATGGGGTTGGTTAAGGGTTTTGAAGCCAGGTTTGCTTGACATGTAATTAAAGTTTAAAATAGAGAGAATTTTTAGGAAGTCCACAAGTACCAGGTGAAATCAGTGGTTTTTTAAGATATCTGTGTAGAGGAAACACTGGACTGCTTCTTCCATGAATAAACATGTCTTCATCCTCAGTGCACTTGTTTTTTTCCCCTGGATATTTTGTAGAGATAGAAGAGCTGAACATACTTAGAGCAAAAAGCAGCTCTTCTGTGAATTATTCAAAAAATCTGGATAAATTTCACTCCTAAACTACAAAGAACCACCTCCATATTGCTTAGCTGAAATAGCTGGAATCCCAAGAGCAAGAGTACTTATGTTAAGGAAAAGCTTCCTTTGGCAAATCGATTCCTTTGGCTTGGAAATAGAACTTTTAAAAAATTTGTTCCTAGTGAATGCCATCACAGGAGGGACTCCCACAAAGATTTCACACACAGAAAATTTTACTTCACAATAGAGAGGGACTGAGCTAAATATTGAACTACCTAATGATACTCATGTTTCCCCCCAAGCTGCACTGGCCTTGACTTGACAAATGTAGAGCTGAGGTCAGGGACATTTTTACTTTGAAGAATGGGCACTGCAGCACCATTTCACAACTCCAGTCAAAAACTGAGACTTGCCCTGTGTGGACGTATAGTACTAGATGGACTGTGCACTAAATACCTCATAAATGGTGAGATGGAAGACAAAGGTCTAAAATTTTGGGATGAATGCAAGTTGAAAGACACGCTGACGATGAGGAAGAAAGCACTGAGGTTTTATTACTAACACACATTTTGGGAATGTGCTACTCTAATTCTGCTTTTAGCCACTGCAAAGTCCCTGCAGTTAAAATGCCACTCTAGTTCCAAGCTCAAAAATAACTCTGGGCATGTCAAATCAGGGTGATATGACTGAAGAATCATAGAAGAACAGTATCTGTAGCTTCAAATAGAAAACCCTGCAGAAAGCCCTTTCAGAAAAATAAAGGGTAATTTCCCACAAATAGTTCATTGGAATTTCACACTGATTTTCAACAGTGAAACACATATCTGTACAATATGCAAGACACATTAAATGAAGCAGGCATTTGTCATCCCCAAAGCTCCCCCAATAACGTGGTTCTACAATTACAGTGATAATTGGACCTGATGTAGTACTGATACTACAAACAAAAGTATTTCAGGTTTGCACTGCACTGTTCGGTGGGACAAAGATTGATGAGCAGACAAAACTCAGCCTCTAAGAAAACACCAAGCTCTGAGGTTCTAAGCTTTGGCTTATTTGAAGGCCTAAGAGAAACCATAATTATTTAAGGGGAGGGGGCATGAAATGCCCACACCAGCAAAGTCCAGTACAGAAGGTGGCTCAGAGCCATTACCTGACCAGCATCAAAAAGTCAGTGGGGAACAAATATTTGGGAGCAATAATCAATCCCAAGTCAAACTGTCAAGTTTATATTTCACAAATGTCACTGAAGTATTTGTAAAGGAAAGCTATTAAAATAAATCAATGAGTTACTGAATAGTTGTTGTGTTTGAGAAGTCCCAGCCAGCATGGATATTATCTGCTTTTCAAACTGCACTCAGAATTTTTAATGATCAAACTTTCCCATCACCTCAACTCACTCCCCAAAAGGCTTTGGCAGATAATCAATAGACAGACAGCTGTCTGTGCACCACACAGAATTTACTCTGCTGCCTTCACTACTACACTAAACTGAAAATCCCTACTCACTACTACACTAAACTGAAAATCCCTACTCACTACTACACTAAACTGAAAATCCCTACTTCAACACTGCACCCTCCCAAGAAACAAAACCAGTACAGCATTAGATAAAATTTTCCCAGCAGCAATATTACTAATTATAAATAAAGGTACCAATAAACATTCATGTCCCATTAGCATAACAAAATCTAAGAGAATGGGGATTACAGGGGATTTATAACCTTAACCATACTTGTCAGAAGCAGAGATTGATACCATGACCTGATTTAGAAGTGCTCACTACCTACATACTGCACTGACGTGCTTTGCAGGACTTCAGTTTCAATTCTTAATAACTTTTGGTAACATGAGCACAGATATTTTATGGTTTGTGTTGATTTGTTTCTCTTTATGAGAGTTTATTACTGTTTAATCATTCCCTGCATACTAATCCATTACTTTTTCATATCATCATATGCAGCAGAAAATAAATACAATGCTGCATAGAAGAAACAAAATTGGAAGAGAAATGGCTGTAAGTACTTTTACCTGAATGCCTGCAATGTCATATCCCACAAAAACAAATCATATGTCAGTAGCACAGAAGCATCAGTCATATTCTTGCACCCTATTCTGGCATTTATCCTTTTGCCCTGTATTCCCCTTCCCACCTCAGCTTTAGGCAATCTTTCACTAATCCAAGCTCTCCATGGCATATGGAGATTTGCATCCAATTCCTGTTCCAGTATGGAAAACCCACTGCTGTTAGCAGGGCAGGTGAGACAATGTCTGCCTGAAGTTTACAACTAATACTTTAGGGTAAGATAGCACATCATTTAATTAAGAACTGTATTCATTGTTATTACATACATAAACTTGCCACTTAATGGTAAGTCATATTCACACAGTGTTAACTTGGCTATATGATGGACAACAATTAATTCTACTGTCTGAAAAACATGACTTCATATCTCTGAAGTTGAATCCACTTTCAGCTTGCTGATAAAGATCTAATGCAATTCGCACAAAGCGAAGGCCCACATTTTAATGATTAACACTATTCATTACCTTTAAAGAGGCTAAATACACATTAAAAACCCATTCCTGCATGCCAGTGTTTAAAGGAGGGAGTTGCTCAGAATGCACAGAGTGTTAAAGGCAGCCTGAAAGCCATCCTCCATGGCAGAGAGCATCCAGCTGGCAGGGCAGGAAAGGCAGGAGCCTGTGAGGGACAGGCACAGGGAGGGCAGGACTCTGTACTGCTTCTCTCCCCCAAACATGGCTTAGTTCCTATTCATGCCTTTGTTCTTCTCTGAAAGCTGCTTAATTGTCGAAAATAACTCCTATCAAAGCTATTCTTTTGTCATTTGAAAGAATCCTAAAATATAAGGCATGGCAGCAGCCAGCAGGGAACCCGCCAGCCTTCCCTGCTGGAAACCCACCACCAGCTGTTGTGGGGCAGTGTGACAGTGTCACAGGGGTCTGGGGATGAGGGAAGAGACGAGGATCTGACTCCATGTTTCAGAAGGCTTGGTTTATTATTTTATGATATATGTTATATTAAAACTATACTAAAAGAATGGAAGAAAGGATTTCATCAGAAGGCTGGCTAAGAATAGAAAAGGAATGGAATGATAACAAAGGCTTGTGTCTCAGACAGAAAGTCCAAGCCAGCTGAGCTGTGATTGGCCATTAATTAGAAACAACCACATGAGACCAATCACAGATGCACCTGTTGCATTCCACAGCAGCAGATAATCATTGTTTACATTTTGTTCCTGAGCCCTCTCAGCTTCTCAGGAGAAAAAATCCTAAGGAAAGGATTTTTCATAAAAGGTGTCTGTGACAGGGCAGCAGCTCGTTTTCCCCTTCCCCCTCCGGGCTAACCCCAGGGATGGCTTTTCTCTGCACTCCCCCCTCAGCAGCAGCACCCTCCTTCAGCTCCACACTCTGCTGCCACCACACCAACACCGACAGCTGAGCTGCTGCAGCCTCTGCACCCTGCTGCAAACACATCTGCTTCCCCAGCCACCCTCTCTCTCCTCGTGTTTTCATCTTGCCTACCTCCTTTGCTCTTCTGCCTTTTCTCCCCAGACCCCTCTATCCCCCACAAGTAGAAAGCAGCAAGTAAACAAAAGGCCATTCTGCACATCACCAGGGCTGAAATGAACTCAACTGCTCTACAAAAATGCTCCATAAATTCTTCCCCAAACTCCTACATAAAATATACTCCTTATTGTAACTGGGAAGAAAATATAATTTGCTGGTTGTTTCTTCAGCACATTAAACTGCCAGGATTGTGACATAAGTAGTGAAACATTTGGGGTAGAAAATCCACTAGTAAGTAATTCCTAGGGTAGGAATTTCAGATATTTGCTGAGGACGTAGTATATAAAACACTTTATTTAAGATTTACAAAATCTGTTAATGTTTCCAGATAACATAAGATTAAAAAATAAAATCCCATCATTTAAAGCCTACAAAAATCTAGAAGCTTAGATTATTTTCACACAAGCATTCTTATTTATAGTATACAATCACACGTGTTTTTACAACCATTGAAAATAAAACATTCCTTCCATGACTTGAAACCAGCTCCTTTTCGAGCATACAAGAGACACCATAAATTGGATTAAAGCAAACCTACACAACTTTGGAACCCATATGTCAAACTTACAAAGTTTAAGAAAGTTAGTTCTCTGAGGACTAGAACTCCAATACATTATAAAACTTCTTCCATGTGAACCATTTATGCAAAAAGACAGTAAAGAACAACTTTAAAGCTGATATTAAAAGAAAAACATGGACTGAGGTCCATTTCTGGTGCTATTCCATTCAGTTACACCATGGGTCAACTTGTCCCATGATCTGTAGAAATACTGTCATGATTCATCACAGTAAAAAAAGACACCAAAACCTTCTTTAATTAAAGCATTAAATACACTAGATAAACTAGGAAACAATTGCCAGAAATACTTCAAATTAAAAGTATAATTTCCACCAGCATTAAATAAATTCATTCATCTTAAATGCCTTTTGACTTTATGTTCTGAGAGCAAATTTATTTTGTCAAATGACTATAAGATGCAAACAAGGACGAGCTATTATAATGCCAATTATTACCTTAGTCAAGCAGATTAACTCTTGCTAATTATTAAATTACACATCTGGCTTGCTGCACACTGTTAGCTGGCAAGAAGTTCTAGTTAGCTATCTGGAAGTGCTCGGGGTGGTAGCCGAACACCCTGTGTGCGTACGGATCGCTGTCGGCCGCGGGTTTCTGTGCCGGGTAGTGGTGGTAGCTGTCACCGTGGAAGTGCTCACAGTGCAGGCTGAGCCACTCTCGCTCGCTGCTGAACCTCTCAGCTTCGGCAAGGATCCTGGTCAGAGCCATGATGTAGCTCAGAGCCATCTGCAGGGTCTCGTACTTGGACAGTTTCTTGTCCTGCCCCCACTGCGGCACCACCTTCCTCAGGCGGTCGAAGGCCGTGTTGAGCCCCTGCATGCGGCGCCTCTCGCGGGCGTTGGCAGCCAGCCTCCTCTTGGCAGCGTTCTCCATCCTCTCCGAGCTGCCCTTCAGCACACAGCCTGCCCTGCTCTCCATCCTCTCCGAGCTGCTCCTCACCACACAGCCCGTCCCGTTCTCCAGGGGACTGGCTTTACAGGTCTTCATAGCTGGTGCAGCTTCACTTGCACACACACAAAGATCACCTAGGAAAAATTCGCCTTCTAAAGAGTGGTAAGGAAAGCACTCATGGAGTAACCCTTGAACCACTTCAATCCGTTTCCCAATATAAATTATGGAGTATTTTTCTTGCTGTCTAAAAGAATAAATATAATAAAATAAAAGTTCTTCTGGTGCTTCCGGAAATGTCTGAAAAATGTTTCTTATCGTTGAAAGAGAGAATGAAGCATTTTCATGTCTTATGGTTTCATTCTTTTAATTTCTTTAATCTCAAAGAGAGAGAGGAAACAATGAAATCTCCATTCTCAAAATGTATGTTACTGAAGAAAACAGTCCATTGAATCCAAGAAGGCTCTTACTGGATTAAAGGCACAACAACTCCAAATGGCAGTTTCACGTGAGAGCAGTCCTGGCTCAGTTGAGGAGGGGATTTTGTGATGGTGATGGTTGTGCTCTGAAGCCGTGACTCCCTCAGAGATCTCTGTTTCCTTGGCTCTGCCGGCCAGCAGGGATGGTGTGCAGCGGCCAGGACGAGGCTTTATAGGAACACAAGAGCTGAACAGGTGGTGGCAGGTGGGCGGGCGGCACGCTGCTGCCATCCCAGCACCTTCCCACCCTGGGAACTACAGGGGAAAAAGCCAAACAGTAAAATCCCAACATTACAGCCTTCATCTGGTGAGAAGTCTTCCAAAGCCATTCTGTCCAGCCCTAACAACTTGCCATCTGGAGTAGTGTCTGGCTGGCCCCACAAGACTCTGGGCAGTTAAGCAAAAGACCCTTTCAATGGATAATCTGTTGCAACTCAGGGGGAAAAAAAAATCTCTGTGCATTGTAGTATTTGTACATTGAAACCTGTGAAAATTCTGGCTAAGTGTTGAGGATAGAAGAATAACTGCATTAATCAAACAGCAGAAAGAGCTAAAAGATACATGGCCAAGAATAGAACTGTTTTGCACGTACGGTACCAAAATAAGTAAACTCAAATTATTAGAAACCCTCCAGCATTCACAATTTTAATATTGTATAAAGTACACAACATTGCAACCAGAGTAGTATCTCAAGAAAAAAGGGGATTATATATTTGCCTGTCAGCAAACTCAAAGTCATAAAAATAATTTAAATATATTTAAACAGTTAAAATGTAGAGATAGATTTATGTAATAATTGCAAAAATATTTAGATGGGTTATGACAGTTATACACAAAAACATGTAAGTATACTAATCACCTGAAAACTGTCATTTTTAATACACCCTATTAAAGTATGTATGTGTATTTGACATGAATTAAAGGTGTATTTTTAGTACTATATTTCTAAATAAGTGACGAGAATAAAAGAGGACATAAAAAAGAAATCTGCTTGCTGTCAGCAAGGGATCAATTCTGCTACAACTGTAATGCCAGAGGAGCCACAATATACACACACCCATGCCCCATAATCACAACATCTTTCTTTCACTGTACTTGTATTGTACTAAAATCACAACTACATAAACTTACAAGGAAATATCCCATGATCTTTTTATGATGTACACAAAAGGAAAAAAAAACCCTGCCACACAATGATTTATTATCTGTATTGATTTCAAACTTAATTAAATTGTTCCCAGCATTCATAAATTAGTAACTTTTTTCATTAGAGACTGAATACTGTATATTTATTTAGAACTATAGCTCAATTGTTTTCATTATGACTCCAAAACTTGGTGTAGTGGTAAACAGCTGATTAATCCCTAGCAAAAGCAATGACAATGAAATGAGGTTGAATAATCCAAAAACAATAGGATGCAATTGAACACTAATGGACTCCAGCATGACAGATGTTGGACGTCGGCTGTTACGCCCAGTTGCTCTGCTCTTAATATTCCCCATCCTAATGATCATGAGCAGAGATGATAGTTGGGGTAGGGAGCCTCCATTATTCCATTATCAAAATGTATGCCACTTCTTCAATTTTTAAAGAAGTGCAACTTGGTCACGTTTCATTAGAAATGTTCGACTTGGCTGCATGTGTGCGCTGACCTATTCTCCAAACATAAAGAGAGAGCTGCTACCACTCACTAAAGCACCAAGTTCTGATTGTCTGTGTGAGAACAGCTTCCTCCACAGAAACATATGTCTTCCCTAAAGGATCAGCAATTAGAACTTGTGAGATTTCTGTTTCTGAAGATGCTCCATGGGAAGTACCGCATGTGCAGGAAAGAAGATCCACATCTGATCTTCATGTTATTGCTAAACATATTTTAGTGCTCCTGCAGCCTTCTAGCCCTAATTTTGTTATCCCTAAGTTTGTTAGTTAAACCCTATGTCTCTCACAATGAATGTCAAATGATTTTTCATGTAAAAGAACACCAGAGAATTAAGGTGTTCTCTAAGTTAATAAATACTGTGTGTTCTCATGAACTAGCTGCTACTCAATTCAGGCAGTTAATCACTCTTCGTCTTAAGAGTGCTGCTAACATCATGCCATAAATACAAAAAGCTCCCCTTTAAAATAGAGTACTGTATTTTTTCACTTGGCAGCAGTTTTCTTTTTTTAACTAAGTATGTCCTGCCAGTATAAATTACAATGAAGTCTTCAAATATATTGAAAATCACAGTGCTTCAGAAACTTTGTATTTTCCTTCACTAATGCCCAGTAACCCAGCACACAGCAGTGCTGTTAATTCTCTCTTCCTAATTGATTCACCACCATCATCATGCTCTGACTAGCATACTGCTGTAATCTCAGGAGAGAAGCTGTGATTTATCACTCCTACTGAACACGCTGTAACTTCAGCTTAAATGATTTACTATCAAACCACAGGACAAGAGCCCAGATCCACTTAGACTAACAATGAACTAATAACAGGATTTTATAGCTCATAGGCAAAGCTAAAGAATGCTGGCTGATCAAAATACCTGGTTCTCATCACTTAAAATTTTGTAAAGTTCCTGCTTTATGAAAGCGAAATACAAAACGTATCAAGGTCTTATTCACACAATCCAGTTCATTTGCCCAGCCCCATTGCATTGCCTTATGATAATGCTACCTCAAACTAAAAAATAATCTGCTTTATTGCTCAGTGAATAAGAGAAAGTGTATCAGTTGGAATTTTCACAGGTTTCCTTCAGTCGGTTTGATTTCCTCTATATTTCAGCTTGTCTCAATTAGCCCTTATGTAATTGTATTCTCTCCTCCCTTTAAACAATTCCTCATATACACTACTGTTTGAAATATTTTTTTACATTATTATCAATATTTTTATTATATATTTTTTAAACCTGCTACTATATCCTGATGTGATAAACTGCTGTGCTGCTAAAACCTTTTCTTAAATCCTAACTTACATTAGTTTCGTGGGTTTTGTACATCAAAAAATTCCCTTTTACTTTTTTTTTCCTCATTAGATAATCTCAAGCCAGAAAAACACCAGAATCACCAGAAAGAAGTTCTATGTCTACCCAGTTTCTCAAAATTCAATCTTTGATTCTCTAACTATGCAGGTACCAATTTAGTGTTACTCTGATCCTTACTGCGTTATTCCTGAGTCATATTTTAATTCTAAACCAGTATCATTAACC
Source organism: Camarhynchus parvulus (assembly GCF_901933205.1). Taxonomy (NCBI): domain Eukaryota; kingdom Metazoa; phylum Chordata; class Aves; order Passeriformes; family Thraupidae; genus Camarhynchus; species Camarhynchus parvulus. The sequence continues at coordinate 1,336,670 of NC_044576.1, read as the reverse complement.
AAAATGTTATATTTCCCTCAGAGAAAAACAAGAGACAGTAAGAATGCTATTTCAGTCACAAACCAGATTATTTTAACACCTTCAAGTCACCATCAATATTAGGAAAGTAAAGGAGAGTTTCAATTCATTAAAGAAATTAGGTAGTTTGAGGATTTATGACTATATACATAAACCCATCCAAAATTATCTGCTAGGTATCCAAGTTAAAAACTCAGATGCAAATATTGCAGCACCCACTGAGATGAATGTCTTTCACCTGTACTACTATCGAAAACACAATCTAATTACTTTGATTACTTTTATTGGGGATTGACTGGGACCAGATACTAAATTTAAAATGAAATGAAAGCAATATTTCTGGTTAAAGTCTAATTCCTCCCTACTTTCTCTACCTGTATTTACAAAAACATATCCAAGCAATGTATCAAAAGAAGAATCTTACCTCTCCCTTCTAGCCAGAACTATTTCCTCTCAGGTAGATCCTTTCTAAAAGCCTCAAGACTCGTCACACTGCTGTTTACCCTGAGCAAAGCAGAAAGAATGGCAAGCTGTATGCTGCCTAATTAAGAGCAGGTGGGTAACTACCAAAATATGGCCATCCTTGAGGGCCCAATTTCTTGTAACATTTGACTCAGCTCACAAGACAGGCTAGAAATCCATGGTGTGCAGAATCACTCCTTTTCCTGCCTTGGTTATTTGTGTTGTTTTCCCTCTCACGGCGACAGAAGTATCCGAACCCAGCAATTCACTGGAGAATGTTGTATCCTGCAGGGACACTCAGTAACTAATACTGGAAATGGAATAACAACCTACAGCTGCAGGAGGAGGTTGAGTCATTTCACCTGGGGCTTCCCACCCTGGCACTGGACACCTTCTCCTATAAAGAACAATTCACTTTCCTCCTCACTCTCTCTGGGCTGAGCTCTTCTTTCGAGCAGCCAAGGACCTGTCCCAGCTGCACTTCAGGCTCTACCTGCCACGCCACCCTCCAGTTACCATGGAAATTCACCCATTTCTCTTGTTCCACATTGTCCTTCTCCCCTCCCTCAGGTGAAGCTCAAAAAGCAGAGCTTTCCCCAGTGATCCTGCACAGAACACCCTCTCAACGTAACTTTGTTTGAAAGCATACTTTTGAAACAGGAGGTCAGAAACCTCTCAAAAAACTAAAGAGGAGAAAGGAGTCCTTTTACCACATTACCAGAGGAACGTATCTTGAACATTTAGCTGTTTCTCACCTACATTATATATTGAATTTTGTTACATTATGTACCTTTGTATACACACCCAATAGATCATGAAAGAAGTTTCCACCTAGAATGATATGGTAACCTCTGAACCACTAGAGCAGCAAAAAAGCTCTCATGTACTACAAAGCTAGTGAACTTTCCAAGTATCATATACATGGCATGTGCTCAAAAATACAGTTATCTGTCAAGGTCAACTGCACCTGCACATGCTCAGCAATTTGCAAAAGCTGTCCTGATGTTTTTCACAGGGGAACCTACAGACACAACACAGCAGGGCACACACGGTGACCTGGCACAATGCTCACTGCTCCAGCAGAACTGTGCAAGGAAGCTTGGCTGCTGCAGTTCCACACTGAGCCAACTAGTCTGGGTAAACACTGACTCTCTGCTCATCTTTCAGCTGTGAATTAACTTGATCAGCACGATCTCCAGTACCACAGGGCAATACAAATAAAAAAAAAAGTTAAATATATTTGTTAAGCATTACTTGTTAACATTACATAGGCAAGAGCAGAACCCATTTATTTAAGATGTAATTCGGTTTCTTTAAGCACCTTTTATTTTCCTATAATACTCAGTTTCAACGAGACAAGAGTCTTCCAGGGATGACCTTCCATTACTATATAGCTTGAGAATTAGTAAAAGCACTCTGCATGCTCTGCACCATGAACCAGATGAGAGAAGGGATGCACTTTATCCTCCTGATTCCAGACAGGAATTATTGTGATCTCTGACAGATGTTTTCCTAATCTGCTCTATAAAACTCCTAGCAGGGTAATCAGCAGCACAAGTGGTAAATTATTACTATTATTATTATTATTGTTATTGTTATTGTTATTGTTATTACTATATTTGCATAGATCAGATAGCTCAGGATTAGAAAGATGAAGTAGATGGTCAGGACATATTTCATAGCTGATTTGACCACAGGTCCTCCCAGCAGAAGGAATTATAAACTCAGGACTCGGGTTCAGCACCAGAGCCTGGAGAGAGCAATTCTCCAGAGGTTGTTCACCTCTCCGTTCTGAGGCTCTTACCTTAGTCCTCCTCTCTCCTGTGGCCCTTCCCCTTTTTTAAACTTTTTCAGGTGTCTCTCATCAAATTATCACCCTGCCCATTCCTCACACCTGTGCATCACAGTCACCTCTGTAAAATACAAGGGGATCTTTGAGATTCCAGGGATGGGAACTTCCATGTTTACCCACTGCCCTCCCAGTAGGAGAACCTCCAGTTGGTCCTTTCAGCCTCAAACCAGAAATGTTTGTGCCAAACAGATTCTGCAGAGATGGCAACAACCAAAGCCCAACTATTTATGAATCTGCCTGTGTGAAGTAGGATGTGTGCACTGGTTTTTAGAACTTTATAAATGTAGCTGAATTTAATGGGCTGCTTGACACTGCAGCAACACCACTGTTACAAATGAAACAAAAGCAAAGATCCCAAGCTTGCTGCAAAGAATGGATGAACCAAAATCTTTTAATAGGAAATCAGCTGTGTTCTTCCTTAATCAACAGACATGGTCAGACAGCCTCAAGCAGAAGGTATGACTTGTTATTCCATTTTACCTGCTGACAGGGCAGCCTTTTGCTGGATCAGGTGGTGTTATGGCTTTCCTGTCCCTAGGAGCTGCTTCCTCCCAAACACCAGCATGAGAGGCCTTAGATTGAGCCAATTCCCCATACCAACCTTGTGAAAAAACAATCTTTCTTACACTGTACTAAGTTACTCTTAAATTACCTTTTTGCTATGACATCAGAAGCACAAGAAATGCATTAACATTATTGCAAGCACTGCTTAAAAAAAACTCATTTCCATTTGCTCTACATTAAAATAAAATACCAAGACCATTCATAAGTTAGCCTTTAATTTTTTTTTTCTTTGGAATTGAGTAGAAAACCTACAAAAAGTCCTAAAACTAGAAATTGAATGGGTAACTATGCTGAGAGACAGTATGGAAATTCATCATGGAACAAAATTAATTCCCTAGAAGACTCTCCCCTGTTGAAGATCATCAAATATCAAGGTGGGAAAAAGCAACCCCTTTTATTTTCTTATAACCCTTTTTCTCTTTGTCTAGGGATTCTATTCCTGATACACCAGGAACTAAACCTGCTCATACAGTATCTGCAGAGTTTAGTATTGGCAATGAAGTGACTTAATCACAGCCTGTGGCAGAGAGAGCTGTTACAGGAGTGGAGCTCTCTGTTTACACTTGAGGGGAAAAAGAGGAGCAGAGAAAGGGAGATATAAAAGGTGTGTCATGGTATCAGAGGAGAGGAGTGTAAGAACGTGCTCCCACTGAGTTTCCCAAATACCTCATCAGAAAAAAATCCTATTTACAATCAAACAAACAAACAAACAAACAACAAAAAAACCCTGCTTGCACATACAGATTTTGGTCAAACAAGGAGTTTGGTGTACTTCAAAAGCAGGAAAAAAAATTGCAGCATTTTATTACTGAATTACATCCTATTTTATTAAAACTTCTCTGCATAATTTGTAACTGTGAAAAAAATGCAGTTCCTGAGTGAAAGCACCATGTCTCTCCCCAGACATGAATAGTTAGTCCATCTCACTTCTAGTGAGGTTTTTTCCCTCACATGCCAACTGTCCATGGGTCTGGACCAATGACAGCCACTCTGAACATTCAGCTTTTTATTCCTTCCACCAAAAGCACTGATTTTCTCAATTCTTTCCTACAGTGAAAAGTCACTGTCTATTTTCTATTCTCTATCAAGAGGCATAAAGAGCTCAGCCTGAAGCTGACATCTGCCTGCACATGTTGCCACAAAACCCAAGGAGATGTGGAACTGAGTGCTGCAATCCACTCATGGGACACTGTGACTTGTGACTGGAAACCTGCAACCTGCTGCACTCCAACTACAGAAATCATGAATGTGCAGAACAATACAAGGCAGTCTCAGGATGAAAATGAGGGTGTAAATTGTTTGAAACAGAAATACTTCTTGACAAGTAGATAAAAAACAAAAGCCAGTAGAGAATGGTCTCCTTTTTGAGAAGCACAAAAGTACACAAGGAAGAAGCTCTGTGTGGGATAAAATATAGTATCTAATGCCATGAACCTCTAAAGAACTGAGTATATTTAATATTCAGCCCCAAGTCATCTCACTGAATTTAATGGCAGTCTGCTTACAATATTAGACAGGATCACCTGGAATTTCAGGGAAAAGAGAAAAGCGATAAAAGGCAATGGGGAAAAACAAGGGCCACAAGATGAGCCATAAGCAGAGATACAGGCAGGAATAGAAAATGACAATAATAAAACATGGGAAGGTTGAAGCTCATCGACTGAGCTGCAACAGTTTGCAGGAGCAGGAACACACAGTCCTAAGATTAGGAACTGTCTTTGTTTTATTTCTTCTCCAGCCCTCTGACCGTTTGTTGTAACATGGAAAAGAGAATGTAATGTACCTTGGAAATTAACTACAGTTATACAGCTGATTCCTAGCCAATTAGGAAGAAGACTCTCAAAACTCTTCATCTCCCAAAAACATAATTAATGCTACAGTTAATGTTGCTTGCTCAAAACAAAACTGTGTATAGATTGTGTTTATTGACTAATAAAAATACAAGAAGGAACAACGGAGAGAGTGATGCCAAAGGATGCTTTTTATAAAATAATTTTTCACTTCAGAAGGAGTTATTTTCCTGTGTAAACAGGCATAAAATTACTAGCCAGTGCTTCTCATTGATTTCTACTTGGCACAGTTTGCCAGATGCTGTTTGGTCTAAGTGTCGCCGTGACCTGCCCTGGTGACGCTGGCCCCTTTCTGCTTTGTGGCAGGATTTTCCCAGCGGGGAGGTCCCACCCCTCTCCGAGTTCAGTTGCAACTTTTGCTAAAGGCTCAGGGGTTACCCATATGTTGTAGTGGAGGGGCCAGCCTGGCTGGAATTAACTCAGGAGTGGCGTCCAGCTTTGTGGCTGGAGCTGGCCCAGAGGAGATTATAAATGCCCCAAAACTAATTAAATATTTTGTCTCCTGCTGGTAAACAAAAGCGAATGAGGGCAAAAATACGAAATGCCTGATTTAACTAGGATCTGTAAGTAGCTTGACAACAGCAACCCTGAAGTCAGTGATGCATGATTTAAAAGCCCCTAATGGGTCAAAGCTGTTACACAAATGAGACTTTTGTCGATTATCCTTCCCTTTATATATTTGCAAAACTGTTACATAAATGTACTTCCTATCAGTTTCCAGAGGAGCCTTTCTGGGCTAAGAGCCATGCAGTCCACATATTTGTTTGGAAGCTTTCTCAACTTTCACTTTTGCACTGAAGAAATACAGAAAGTAAATATAACCACCACGGAAATAGGTACAAATAAGAAGTGACAGCATTTTCAGTAACATTTTCAAGGACCTGAACTGTCAAGTGTTGCTTCATAAAAATGAGAGAGAAGAATTCTCTCAGTTAATAACAGATCTAGTAAAATGTTTTCAATTCCACTTTCTCAGCTAAGTGCCTTCTTCTAGGCACTTCTATTTAAATATGTATCTATAAAATACAATATAATGTATTCTATATATTCTATAGAATATATAGAATATATTCTATATATATTATATATAGAATATATTCTAAATATTCTATAGAATATATAATCAGTTAAATTATTTAAATGCAGAATAATATATATCTAACCAATTAAATTATTTAAATAATGGATCAAATGCTTTTGATACATATAATTCAGATTTCACATATTCAGTTATGTAAATCAAAAATCCACTCTCATGGTATTTTAAACACTGTATATCCATAAGGGTATAGTATATTTTAAAATACACTGCTGCAGACTCAGTTTCTTTTCTTTTAGAAATATGTACGAATTGTCACATATATATTCCATGACAATGTTTTAGAAGGTTAAGTGATGAAAAGTCTCACAAAAATCCCATTATGAAAGAAAATGAGAATTCTAATTTGATGTTCTGTATACTAATTTCCCATTCATGTTTAACTTCACGTGTGTCTGTAATCCTTCTGCAGCTAATGGGACTCATCCAGTATCCAAAGGCAAAAACAAGGTCTGGTTGTCCAGGACCACAGTGCATAATGCTGTGAACTACAAAGTGACTTATTCAGGAAAGCAGAGCATTCACCTCATCTGGGAGGACATGTGGTCAGCCTTTATATTTTCCATAAACCCAGTTTTACTTGCTTTAAAAAAAAACCCCTTTACAGTAAGGTTATCTTTATCTGCTGAAAATTGAAACTTACTCAATAATGGCAAGGATCAAGTACATGAGTAAAAGAAAAGGAAGCCTTACAAAAATTTGTATATATTTTATATATATATATACATATAATATATACATATATATAGACATATAATATATACAATCTATATATATATCTCACTTCAATTTTATTGTACTTCACGATTAGATCTTTACTTTATAATTTAACTGTTATGCAAATGAAGTAGTCCCCAGTCCCTTTAAGTGAAGGTTTATACTAAGGGCTGATGTTGCAATTACTGCTCTCCAAATGCAGGAGGAACTCTCGGAGCTCTCTGGGTCTGCCCCCTGCCCAGGCAGCTGAGTGCCCACGCACACTCTCATATTCCACATCTGCTCTTTTGTCTGCATGGACAGCAGGACGCCACAGAGGTTTCCCCATCAAAGAAAGGCAGCTCTAAAAGATTAAGATGCTCTAGTTAGGCACACGGTAACATTTGATGTTTTGGATTTTCCGCTCTCCCAAGTGTCACATTTGTGAGCTGCCAGGAATTGGATGTGATGGGGGGTATTCTAAAAGCTACCAGGAAAGGCAGTTGTGAATAAAGAAACACTTAACGTGCCTGCTAACAGTGAATGCTGGCTCACAATGCACAAAGGACAATGTTTCCCATCAGGTACCACAGAATAAAGTGATAAACCATGGCTAGGAGAGCAAAAATCTCACTGCACTCTGTGCACACAGCAAAAGGACTGAGCATTTGACATCTAAAAGCTTGGTATTTGCTTTTTTCTCCCATGAAGCTAATTGTTTCTCTTAATTCCTTATTATTTCAGGATTTCAAGAGTCTTGAAAGTCAGTATTCTATCAGATTTCAGTGGAGTTTTCCTCTGAATTCTACAAACTTGAGGATGGGAAAGTAACTTATTAGTCTTAGTGGCCTTAAATTAAGGTCTTAGTGGACCTTAATTATTTTCACAGTGGAAATTTTAAATTAAGAGTTCTAATAATTTTTTACAGAAGTATTTTCAGCCACTGCTGTTATACAAGTTTCCTTCTTTCTATACAAAATAAATTACACAATCATTCTTATTTAATTGCATACATCGTGGTTTATGTCATCAACTACTCATGGACTTTAATTCCTGCAACAAATGCAGGAAGGCAGCTCTATTTCTGTTGCAGCTGGCCTTATTCACATATAATTGAGAAGCAAAAAGATATGTATTACTTTTTTTCTCCTTACAATTTAGGAAAAAAAAGTCTGAGCACAGTAATAATTACACTTGTGTAATTCAGACTCACTGAAAAATGAGCCTCTGATGAAAGTGCTATCAGTTTGAAGAATTAGGGATGCTTTTAAAGTCAAACACTAGGTTGAGGAATATGGGTGACAAAACAGGAACATGTATGTATGACTGGACAGGGGACACGAGCTTGTCTCTGCTTTTTTCAGCAAGGCTGGTTTCCAGACAGAGTGTTAATGTTTTCTCCCCCAAAGCAAAAAGATTTCAATAAATTGCACAAGGCCTTAGCACAGGCCCAGTTAGAACCATGTAAGATTTCTCCTAGTTAAGAAAAGATGCCATAATCAATGTCAGCTCTCACTAAAAGAACAGGATGCCTGAAGACAACTGAGGAGAGGAAACAAACACACAGAACTTTAGATATCTCCTACTTTTCCTTGGCTGGCAGGAAAGCCAAACAGAAGCAATGAATTCACACTGTACTCTTCTAAGGATCAAGATCCCACTTTGGTTTTGCCCATCTCAAAATCCTAGGGCATAGCACAACTTAATCCACACTCCCAATCAGCCAGGAATGCAGCAAAGACCACCCTCTACATACAGTTCCCTTTGGAGTTTTTCCTGGAACTGGCTGTGCTGTTCTTCAGTCAGTGCAAGTGCTTGACAAGACAATCAAATGCTTTGTTAAGAACTTCCAAAATGAAACAGAAATACCAATTAGCTGGTATTCTGGCTGGAACTAATTTAATTCAAAGGTGTCTTCTAGTACCTTGGGATATGGTGTGTTCTGCTCTGGAGAGATTCAATCAGTGGGAGATTGATGAAGGGGTGCTGAGGTCAGGTTTGCAAATACAGAACCATCTGCAGTGTCTCCTGGGTTGGTACCTGCAGCATAGTAATTTACAGGAGCAGGTGTTTCCTTTTAATCTACATTTTTTTTCTGCTGAAATTGTAACTTTATTAAAAAGTGCCTGCAGTTTATTATTAAGAGGGTACTTTGTTCATTTTTGCTATTAAGTGACTGCTGAACGGTTTCTGAAAGTTTTAATGCCCATAACCCTTAAAAATAGAGTTAAAAAAAGAGGCTGTGATGTTAAGTATGGAAGTCAACCAGACAAATCTTTAGAAAGCTGCTACATGTAAACACAATAAAGCCCAAAAGTCTGCTCTTAAAACAGAATTATATTGTTCAGGAATGAGCCATTTCTTCCCAAATAAGGGTGACTGAAATTATTCCAGTCGTGGAGATTCTAATTTATTTTTATTTACAGCCATAACTAACTATGGAGAAATGAAGCTTTCTGAAACAGAAAAAAAATCAAGAATTCCAGCTGGAATTTCCCACCTTGCTAAGATGGGCACTCTGGTCAGTCCCCTTTGGTTTGGCTCCAAAACACAGCAAAGGCCAGTAAAGAATATGTGAAGTCAAACTCAGGTTCCTGGCTTTGCTGCACCTCACACCCTGCCCCAGCCCCACTATAATCCCCATTATCCCTTGTCAGGCCTAGCATCTCCCAGCCTGACCCCCACACCATCCAAACTGGCTTTGCAAGGTTTGAAAGGTGCTCACATTGCAGGCTCCACTGAGGCATTACACCCCTGCTCCTCCTTACAACCTCTGCCTCTTCACAACCCTACAAATGGTCTGCAGAATTTTCCTTGGGCTACCCTAATGTACTTTACCCACCTGTAACTCTTATCAGGACAAAAATGACATGGAGGAAAGCAGTTTCCTGGTTTGGCTGGATCACCAAAAACATCACAGAACACAGCAATGTGAATAAACCTCAGCTTTATATGAATCACCCAAGGAATATCCTTCTTTGCCAATCAGTGATGCAAAACCAAGTCAAAGTACACAAAGAAGCCAAAAGAGTTAGAAATTTTATTTTTTTTCCCTATTCTGCTTTAGACATTAAATCTAAATGTCTTAGTCTAAAACCAACTTCCTAGGGAAAAAACCCATACACACCATTGACTATCTGGTCATATCCTGGGTTTTGTTCTTCCACTTTCCTATTCTTTGGAAATTTTAATTTATGGTTTGCAGTAAACTTCAGGAAATAAAAGGACAGTGACTCAGCAATTGAGAAAAATCCCTAGTTCTGTGTTTTTGCTTAAGTCTCTTAATTAATTTCAAGAGAGATTTACTCCTTGGGGGGAAAAAATAGATGTGAGAACAAAATGTGCTTAATTGGCAGATTTTTCCATTTTTAATTGAACTAATTTAATTTTTACCTGACCAAGCATCACCCTTTATTTTAATTTAGGTTTTGGGTATTTTTTTTTTACTTTTGGGAAGGTTCCCTCTGTTCCCCTGTCACTCTGATGAATACTGAGACAAAGAAACCTCTCCTTTCCCAGAAATAACTGCCTCATCTGTTGCTAATTTCCCTTCCCATCCCTTATGGAACACATGGCTCCTTTCTAGGACCTCTTGCTGTGTGCACATTCATGAAGTCTATATAATTTCCTCTTCTTGCAAAACTTTCCAAATTTAACAACAACCTTTAATGTATGTTTTCTGTCTATTCTCATCTAAATAATGCAAAAGAAATGCAAAGTATTTTCATGCCTCCTTTAAGCAAACCTGCTAAATGGCTTATTGAGTTATTCCCATTTTCTTTACATCCCTTTTAGCTCTACATTCATTTCCATAGCAGTAAATTTGTATGGTTTCTGTTGATCACTAAAGTTTCCTGGTTTGCCTCCTTCCCCCTGGCTATATGCTTTCCTCCTGGCCCCTACATGAGCTGTGCCTCTGCAGAGACACCCACCAAAGAAGCAAAATAAGCAAGAGGGCATTTAAATGTTCATGTCTGGGCTGCTGGATCTAGCCATGGATTTCCTCCAGCCTTACAGTGGCCTGAAGCTTCTGTGGGACACTCTCCCAATAAATAACACTCAAGTGCACAGGAATTTTTGGAATTGTATTTCCCTTCACGTAATTTGCTCTTGGTTCAACACATCTCTATGCCACCAGTCTTAATTAGGAGAGCAGCACAAAACAGTTCTACAAATCCTCTGCACCATAAACACTAAACAAATCCTTTGCAAAAAGATGCAAAACAAGGCCACACAAGTTCTAAATAATATTACTTCAAGTTTGCACAACCAATTTTTATATGGGGAGACAGAATTTGTCACAACTGATTTCCTTTAGTATTAACTGAAATGTGCAATACATTAAAATAAATCTTAGTGAATAATTAGGATCACCAGGTCAGCTACACAATATTTCATGAGAATAAAGTTGCTCCTCAGAAAATAATGCTCTTTTTCTTGCCACCCTCAGCAGCCTTACTTGTTTTGCATATGGTTGCATGTTTAATTAGCAATCTTTCAGTAAATGTCTGCAATTAGACAATGATGATTAATAAAATAACTCCTTTAAAGCTCCATTTAGGCAGCAGAACTGCACAATCAGGTATAATTAATTCATCATTAATAAATCATGGCTGATTAACTAACGTGTTGATTACAAACACATTACTGCATAGCCTCCCACCTGAGCTCTGGTGATTTTTCTATCCTGAAAAGAAATAGAGACAAAGTAGTAGTAAACTATAAAAAAAATGCTTTAAGCAGCAAAGATATTAGTCTGGTCAGGAAATTTATATAACAAGTCTCTTCGAAATGTATGGGCCTTGTTCATTATTAGTCCTCTTGAGTAAAAGAAATTATTGTACTGTCTATTTATTAAATGTGGATGGGTGAACAATAGCTGGCTCTTTAGTTCCTTTTACTCCTAAGGAAGGCTTTGTTTCTCTGACTATGGGCCAGATTCAGTCTTTGCCTAAGGCAGCAGGAAGAATGAAAGCAGCAGCACTGCTGCCCCAGAAGGTGCATGGCCCCTGCAGGAACAACCCAGGGAACATCCAGGGAAGGACCCAGGGAACATCCAGGGAAGGACCCAGGGAAGGACCCAGGGAAGCATCCAGGGAAGCATCCAGGGAAGCATCCAGGGAAGCATCCAGGGAAGCATCCAGGGAACGACCCAGGGAACATCCAGGGAAGGACCCAGGGAACGATCCAGGGAAGGACCCAGGGAACGATCCAGGGAAGGACCCAGGGAAGGACCCAGGGAACATCCAGGGAAGGACCCAGGGAAGGACCCAGGGAACATCCAGGGAAGGACCCAGGGAAGGACCCAGGGAACATCCAGGGAAGGACCCAGGGAAGGACCCAGGGAAGGACCCAAGGACCCAGGGAAGCATCCAGGGAACATCCAGGGAACACCAACCCAGGGAACGATCCAGGGAAGGACCCAGGAAGGACCCAGGAGCCCAGGGAACATCCAGGGAAGGACCCAGGAAGGACCCAGAGAACACCAGGAAACCCAGGGAAGACCCAGGGAAGGACCCAGGGAAGCATCCAGGGAAGCATCCAGGGAAGCATCCAGGGAAGCATCCAGGGAAGCATCCAGGGAAGCATCCAGGGAAGGACCCAGGGAAGGACCCAGGGAAGGACCCAGGGAAGCATCCAGGGAAGGACCCAGGGAAGGACCCAGGGAAGGACCCAGGGAAGGACCCAGGGAAGGACCCAGGGAACGACCCAGGGAAGCATCCAGGAGATCCAGGGATAATCAACCCAGGGAACAACCGAGAACACCGGGAACACCCCCCCCCCACCACCCAGGGAACCATCCAGGGAACCATCCAGGGAACCATCCAGGGAACCATCCAGGGACCCAGGGAACCATCCAGGGAACCATCCAGAGCTGTGGGGACAGGAGGCCAGGGCCAAAGCTGCCCTAGCAGCCGAGCTGCCACCACAGGATGGCAGGATGAGGTGCTGTGACCTGCACCTGATCACGAGTCCATGTGTATAAATCATCCTGCAGCTCCACCAACTCCAGCAAGACTGAATACAGGACAAGAAATGTGCATTTCCATTTGGAGACTCCTTTTGCTTGCCACCTAGCCCTGAGATGAGTAGTGCATTTAAATCACATTTTTGGTATGTTCTTTGTAGCTCAGGAGATAGAATTTTCTATTTAAACTAAGACTCTCACACTGTTACTTGTCCAGCTGCTTGGACTTCAGCAAGATGTAACTAGCAAGTTCTGATAAAATTCAAAATAAATGGAAAAACAGGAACTTGGCACAACTAAGTTCCTGATGATTTATAATGGGATGACATCCAACTATTCCCACAGTACTAGAGTGTCTTCTGAATTCAAAACACATCACCCTGAAATATTGCAAAGAACTAACACAAAGCTTAAGACAGAGGTGACTTCAAAGAGAAAACAGTTTTAGCTAGAGTCACTGAAAGTTCCATATTCCTAATAAATCCAGTGAAAGACCACATCATGGTGACAAAATCTGAAGCAGTACACTTCATGAAAATTATAGAAGAAACTTTCAGTTTAGGAGAAAATCTTCAGATTTTGAAAAATAATTGACATTGCTGTAACCATAAAGTTTCCCCTCAGATTTTCATCAGTTTTAGGTGTATCACAAGGTCAATCTGTTAAATCTACTAAACCTTGAATTAAAAGTATTGACTAAGCAGCAGTGCTATGATCAAAGGCAATGCCATTTGACTTCGAAAAATACTGTTCATAAAAGGGAACCAAAACCACAAGGCACATTTCTAAACCATGTATATTTTTTCATATTTTAATTCAAGTAAGTTAGTGAACATGGCTGCCATTTCAATATATATCCAAGAAAATATAAATTTTTTAAAAAATTAATTCATATTTCATGAAAAATTATCTACATGGGAAAAGTTTGATTATCGAACAGATGCTTACAGTTTAATCCAAGAAGCAGTAAGGGATTGCAACACAGAATTTGGAAATAAAGAGAAGAATCATTTAAAGGCAGAAAAACAAGATAGCTGTACTCAAACATTTTCATTGGTCAGTGCACATAGGAAGTGGCAAGAAGGAAGTGAAGAATACCAAGGATTTTGAAGATGAGAAGCAAGTACTTTCAAGCAATTTTTAAAAATGGCCAGTGAGTAATAAAAGATTTTGAGAACAGTAGTAATTCACTGCCTAGAGCTGAGATAAAATCAGCATAATCAGAGTAACATAAAGATTAGTGATTAGTGAGAGCAGAGGGAGACTGGTGGCAGTTCTTTCAGAAAGTCAGGCTTCCTTTTAACACCACAGCAGTTTGCCCAGCAATGTCAACTCTGCCGTCACTGCGCACGGAAATCTTCAGCTCTCCTCCGCGGCGGGAGCACTGAAACGCTACAGAGAAACAAGAACCCAGAGTTAAAAACCTACTGTGGGTCACAAATTCTTTAGAAATCCATGAAAACTCAGGGAAAGGAGGCTTCTGGCTCAGAAAGCAAGCAGCACCAGGGCAAACAGTGCACCAGGGACACCCTGGATGAATTGCCTTCATGGATGAAGGTCAGCTGAGGTTGGTGTATTTCCAACCACACCCTGCCTGTTGAGCCTGACAAAACTGCTACTTCATACAAGCAGCGAGGGAGAGTTTGCTTTGTTGTAGCAAATTAAGTTCCTTCCATGTATCTAAGAAGTTTAGAATTCTCCCTTCATGGGATACAGTTTTTGGAGGGAAGAAGGAAGAACAGCAAGCATTATCTACATGAGAATGAATGACCATTTTACTGGCACTGAACACCAAAAGCTGACACTGCATTCAAAGAATGTGCCTGGCTAAAGGGTAATAAGCTCACAAAGGCAGTGGGAAAAGCCTACAAAGAAACGTAGATGCTGCTTCAGCTGTCAGAAACTGACACCAAATTCTTACACAGGATGCAACAGATATTGAGTATAGAATCTTGAAGATATAATTTAATACAACTGGGTAAACCTGAAGTAGAAACAGCCTTCTGCTTGTAACTGCTTAGAGAATTCAGCTTTTGTCTGGACTGTTGAGCCATACACAGGTGCATGATGTTCACCTAGCATGTGGAGTCTCTAACTCGTTTCAGCAGTCTCAGTTGCATGACTTGAAAAGGGTCTGGCTCAGATGGCATTTAGAAAAGTTTTGAGCAGTGTTGCTTTTGTGAAAGGCTCTAAATGGATGAAGAGGCAATAATGTTCAGTCCCCTTACTCAATGAACTTCCAACTGCTCCAGGAGTTGTCCAAAGCTAAGGGGCACATTTTTCCTCTCAAACCCACAATTTATAAACTGGGTAGAGATTGTATTCAGATCCCAACAGAGCACAGGCTCTCTGATGCCATATATGCTGTATGCTTTGAAACTATTTCTCAGGCATTGCTGCTAAGAAAGCTCTTCTTTGATCAGGAGATTAGATTCCCAGACAAAGCAAGCACTCCAAAAGAGTGGAAACAGGAGCTATTTCGAGACTGAGATTGATACTTTCTGTTCTATTCCATTTATAGAACCATGGGTTGTTTTTAACTTGTCAGAACACCACCTGTGAATGGAGTAATGCTTCAAGTAGTGATTGAAGTGAATATTTTAGACTCTTAAAAGACCCATGCCAGCTAAAATTGATCAATTATTATTGCCAGGTGTGGAGACACACCTAAGGTCTTCCACTCCCACATGATAGCAGATTGAAATAAAAGAGATTAATTATTTCAACTCTTCAAAGGTTAGTTAGGTTTGTTATTTTCTTCTTTCAATGTCCAAACTCTAGCTCTTTCATGTCAGGATTACTGAGATGGTTTTGATATTGGTCCATTTTATTTTACTTTACTTTTTTGGAAGAAATTTCCAAAGTAGAAGAAAAACAAAAATTAACTCACAAAAGAAATTTTTAGACAAGCTTATATGAAAATAATCCTTGATCTATTCCTTTTCTCCCACAAAAGCACAGCTATTTCATGCCATGTCCTAGAGTAAACAGGCCTGCATGGAACATTTCAATACCCAGAGGATTTCATTTAACAGCAGTGACTCTGGAGGCATTCAGGCATCCCTGAAGTGCACTCACCTTTTAGATCATAAAGCTGCTGCACACCCATATTTCCAGGAGCACTTCATACTATAGATTTTATACATATCTGCTATGAAAACAAGTATGTCCAACTGTACAAACAGCATCTAACAGCTGAACTCACAGTGCCCTGGGCTCCTCTGTGGTTAACCTGACACAGGAAAGTTTGGGAGCAGCCACAAGGCCCGTGATACCACAGTATCACAGCCCCTGCACTCACACAGCAGCTGGGGGCCTTGTACAAACATTATCCTCTTGTTCTGGAGCTTCTTACCAGCCTAGATGGAGCTCAATGACCCCTGCTTAACCAATTTAAGGAATAATGGATTTTCTTCATAATGCCATCAGAATGACATCAGCTCAGGAAGAAGTGACACTCTTGTAATAATACTTAAGAAATCACTAGTATTTTATTTGAATTTCTAAACCCTAGAGAGGAATGCTGAAAGAAGTGTTTGTTCCTTAACCTAAGCAAAGATCTCCAAGACTTTTTTTATCCTAAGAAAAAAAGTGGACAAATCTGGTGATTGATGGAGGGAAACACCTCTCCTTTGAAGAAATTTAACACTTATGCATAAATCTGATGTTGTCAATCTATGTGTTGAGATTACTTGTAAAAGATGAAAACTGCAATGAAAACTCTTGACTTCATGACAATTCAAATTAGCAAAAACTTAAATACAGATAGAGTCATTGTATCTTAACAAAGCAACTTCTTCTGTCTTTTTATGTGTTTTGTTGTTGTTGGTAATGTTGGTGGTAATTTTTGTTGCGTTTCTGCCCCCCAAAAAACAACCCTAAAATGCTATAAACCTGTTCTGTACCAGAAGGAATCAGAGAAGTTAAAGGCAGTAAAAAGAAACAAATTTCCCCACAAATAAATACAGTTGTCCGAAGTAAACTGGTATAGCAAGATTCCCCTAGGTTAAACTGAGATAAAAACTGTCCTGGGTAAGCCCCTGTCATCACAATAATTTGGGAAGTCCTCTCTAATTTGTTAGTTGTATGGAATTACTTATGCAGATTTATAAATGTTACCTTAGAAATATGACAACAGTGTGAAGGGCTGGACACACAGACAGTTGTTATACACTGCATTCACTAGCAACTCTGGAAGTCTATACATCTGAGAGATTATAATTTGTATACATTGCAGAGACTCCTCAAATGCAAGAAAGGCAAGGACTGGTACAAAACCCTGATTGAACAAGCAGCTTAAATTCAAGGACATGGACCCAGCTTCAAGAAAAGATCATGAAGTATTTCACCTTGTAAAAGTACTGCAAAATTCTCTTTGTAGCTGGTGGGAGTGGTTGTTGTTTGAGAATTTAGTCTAAAAAAAGTCGGAAGAGAACCCAAACACAGGAAATTAAGTCTGATGCTTCAGCAGAGCTGCAGCTGACCTCCTCCTAAAGGCCCCAATAGCCAGAGAGATCTGACAATAGATTTCATGTTCCACATTTTTATATTACTTTATGTCTAATCTATTTGGGAACTAACAGATCCTTCATTCTATGGAAGAAAATCTTCCTTTATTTTTGCAATAAAAAGTATTGGATATTGCAGAAGACACCACAGAGGTTTCTAAAAAGTGCAAAGATGCTGTTATTTATTAATACTTGCTGATATGGAATGTCCTTGAATGCCAGCTATCTTTACCAAATAATCTCATTAATAGTAGAATTTGCCCAGTACTACCTGATAATTCTCACACAGACACATGTAAGGAAAAGTTATTTCTCATAAACATACATCAAATTAACTTGTCCTGTTTAAAACAGTTTTGCATGATTTCTAACACAGAAGAAGTTTGAGGACATATATGCATGAAATATGAATGAAAAAAAAAAAACCCAAACAACACAAACCTATCTTGTGGACAGATAGGACTTTTTTTGCGCTGAACACATTAGAGAAGCTGCTTACAGTATCAATTGCCCTGGCTGCTTGAGCTAGTTTCTCTAAAAGCAGAATAGGGACAGTACATACAAAATACATGAAAATGCAAAACAGGTAGAAAGTGTGAATTGTAAGTACAGACAGAATTCCAGCCTATTTGAGTACTTAAAGAAACAGTGTCTATAGATGCTATGGGGAGTTTCAGTTCCACATTAACATCCAAAAATGTCAAAAGCTTCTGAGAAACAGCCAGTCCATAAGCACACATTACCAAAGACAGTTTGTCATCTTCAGAAAATATGCTGAGATTTCCCCTCCACCTCCCCCCAACACTATTTAAACTATCACAGATATTGTGTGGTGTAAATGCAAATACCAGATCGTTGGGACAGAATGTTAAATCTTTCCTTTGGTCCATGATGGAGAAGGCCCTGTTCATGGTGGAGCCTTTAAAGACTTACCATCCTCAAGAAAATCCATCCTGAGATTCATTTGACCCAATACAGAAAGGCTTATATTCAGGCTAGCTGTTTGTTTGGAAAAGTGTTTCTTTTTATGGACAAAGAACTTTATTAGATCAAGTATCCCACCTCTGCTCTAGACTAAATGTGACCAAAGGCTTGAGTGCAGAATTGCCCTCTGTCCCCTCTTGGGGAACCAGGTAGGGGATGAGGGTATTTTGTGTTGCTTCTCTTGTTCTTCTGTTCTCTGGCAAAGCACCAGAAACAGGAGGAGCAAGGAGTGACACAACACCTCCTCATATACCATATGTTAACAGCTTCTCTTGGTTTCTTTCCACCACGTTCTTAGGTTTCTTGCTTAGTAACAAAGATGTGACCTAATAAGCATATCTCACTGATTGAACCAAATTCATAAACATCCCCTGAGCTTCCCCAAGCTTCAGGTATGATGAAAGGTCAGGAGAAGTAAAATCCAAAAGCCAAGATCAAAAACTGACAGCAGAGAGTTATGATCCAGAAACCAGCACTTCAAACCCCTGGGGCATGATGTGTCATGGTGGTGGATAGGAAAGAAAGCAATTTCTAAAAGATTACCTCACACACAAAATATTACTTAATATTCTATTCATCTTGAGGAAACGAATAGGGAGTTATTGCTACAGTTTGGATTGCAGTAGTAATACAACCTTTCCTTTTCTAGTGAGTAGATTTACACAAATGGACAGCTTTGCAA
Source organism: Camarhynchus parvulus (assembly GCF_901933205.1). Classification (NCBI taxonomy): domain Eukaryota; kingdom Metazoa; phylum Chordata; class Aves; order Passeriformes; family Thraupidae; genus Camarhynchus; species Camarhynchus parvulus. The sequence continues at coordinate 1,317,987 of NC_044576.1, read as the reverse complement.
TAAAACAGTTTCTCTTACCAAGCATTTCTTTCTTCCCCAGCTGCTCTGACCAGTAGCTGCTTAAAACAGCATGAGCAGATCCTTAAAAGAAATTGGAAAACAAAGTACAGAATTAAATACTTTACAGAGTAAGCATAGTCAAAATGCAAATACCATAAATCAAGTGCCATGTGTGTTTAGGGTAAAAAAACCTAAGTTCTGTCTGCTGTGAACACTCATAATTCCCACTTATGGTAAAGCAGTATTACTTCCACATCCTCTAGCTTCAAAGGAAATCTTGCTAGGTGAGGGCATCATCATTAGCTACAATTCTCAGCTGACTAATAATGAAATGGTACCTAAGCAAAGAACACAACCCTGCAGCAATCATCAACGTCAGAGAACAGGCAGGAACACGCCCTGCTGCCCTCACATGCAGCCAGCTGAGCTCCCACAGGCCTGAGAACAGCAGCAGTGTCATAAACTAGGGAAGATCTCAGGTGAAATGCATTGGAAAAGAACCCAAACAAAAATCCAAAGCACCACAAAAAAAAGAATACCAACAGAAGAGGATATAAATTTCCACTGAAACACTCATCCAGTAATGAACTAGACTCTCACTTTTATCTAATTGTAATACTTGAGGGAAAAGATCTGAAGAAGACACAAGAACATCTGGCCTAATGACAGTAAGAAGCTGATTTGATTTTTTCTGAATGAGCTGGCCTCAGTCATAAAAGTTTTTAGTTTAATGAGCACTCCTGCTATCCATATAAACCAGTCATTCATAAGAGACTCCAAAGTACAAAAACAGATTAATGAATCTGAATAAGAACCTTTTAATTCAACTGAGCCAAAAAGTATGAGCTGCTTATCATACAAACACATACCTGTAACAGGGTCTTCCAGAACTCCAACCCAAGGTGCAAAATATCTGGAGTAAAAATCATGGCCTTTTCCACTGGAATTTCCCTTAACAGTGAGTATGAGTCCTTTCAATTTTCCTGTCTTTTCAGCTGACAAAAAGTGTTGTGCATTCACTTTCAAGTTTTCCAACACAGACCTTGAATACAATTTTGAAAATTTAATAGCCCATAATTCATTTTACATGAATATAAGTACTGAAAAGAAAAAATAAAGCTACAGAATCATCTTCTCTACAATTCAAAACCAGCCATAACATATTAGAGGAGACTAGATCCCTAGCATTGTCCTCACAATGGTATTTGACAGAAAAATCACCTTGAAGTCATGCACTCTTAATAAGCGGAGAAAAAATGTCAAGCCATGCATTTCCTATTTATCTCTGAAAACAGAGCATCCTGAAATATTAGCCACAAAAAAAAATCACCTTGTTTCAACATTTTAATCATTGAAAGAATTATTGCCTCACTACAGAATGTACCAAGTGCTCCACCTCCTTTCAGAGCAGGCAAATAACTAACATCATTCAGGTCTTCATGGCATTCTAAAGCAGTCTACAGCTGCCTGATACCTCCCCAGAAAACAGTCTGAGAGAGTGAAATAATAAGTACTCAGCTGAGAATATTTCTTTTTCCCAGTACCCCAGACTTTAACCATTAGTTAGGCCAAATTTCAAGTTTGTAATAATAGTAATTTGGCCTGATTAAAGCAGTTATGTTTCAGCAGTATATACCTAATCGTACTTGAATTAACAATGAAATTCAGATGAGATTAACAAATGCTTTGGAATAACTTGAATTGGAATTTTCTCTCTAAAGCTACTTATGGTGCTGTTAAGCATGTGTAAGCAGATTACAGTCCAAGAGAAAGAAGAAACCCTGGCATTCTGCCAATGTGCCCTGAACTGAAGCAGGACTCCCAACTTCCCACCAGGTCACTGGATCATCTTTAGACTCAGATGGGTGGGGAAAATACACCATCATTAAAAGTGTTTCCTACAGCTCCTTCTCTTGAAGACAGATTTCAGAATGATCTTACTCAGCTTTGCAGCTTTAATAAGCTCATGTTAAAAGATAAAATAACCACTTCACACAGAAATTTAAATCAGAGGTTTCTAATCTCCACCTGATTTAAAACTAGATAAAAGAGCCTGGTAGGTAAGGAATAAACAGGCCAGCTCAATGTCTGCATTCTTGATTAACACAATTAAAAGAGTGCAATATACCTGCCATAAGTGTCACTGAGGCGGACCAGGAGCTTCTTTGTGTCGGGAGAAAAACGGATATCTTGAACAATCATGTCACCCACAGCTGCCTGGGGGAAATGCAGAGACAGAGAAAAACCATCATCACTTGAATATAAAATATTATTCCCTTAGCATTTCCACAGAGCACCTTCCCTGCTAGAAGAGGGCTTATGCAAGGTCTTCCATGCAACCCTTGAGCACGTGCAAGCACGAAAAGCAAATACACCAAGTGTTTGAATGGATATGGGGAGTTACAAACCCCATGTATGTCAATTTGGGAAGAAATCCAGGACCTAGAGGAGGGCAAGGACACAGACTGCCCTCTTATGCACACAAACGGCTGAAAATGCCATTGAAATAAATATTGACACTTTGGTCAATGGAAATGGGAGACAAGGTTCAGCTGCAGCACTTTGGAGAATTCCACTCGCTGACCCACTGACTCATTACTGAGAGCTTTGAAGTTTGGTGTTTCCAACTCAGGAGCACATCAAGCAGTGCCTTGTCACCATTTTTTAGCCATTTTAATACATAAAAATAAGCAAAGCTATTATAAATGTTTTTCTAAGACAACTGATGGATTCTTCTTTTACCTTTATTAATTCTTGTACTTCCTTAAGTTCCTGAAGAAAAAAAAAATACACACACTGTAAAAAATGCAATTTGTATATATGTATCTATGCAACTACAGACAGACACATACTGACATACACATACAAACACATACTTTCCTTGAAAGCCTATTGTGAATAAAATTTTGACCAACCTGGGGGTAGGCTGTGTAAAGTGGCAGGTCCAGGACAATATGATCTTTCACTTGTCTGGCCTTTAATTCCCCACTCAGTGTCACAAACGTGAGAACTGAGTTTGTATTTTCTAGAGAGAGAACATTGCAACATTATCAAACATTAGAATTTTAATCTAAATTATCATAGCCCTGGAAGTAGCTCAGTATATTCAGAAAAAGTTAGTTATGCAGCTCAAATATATCTAGAGCAACACAGTATTCTGGGCAAAATTCCCAATTAACTCAATAAATCTGCTGAGGCTAATAAACACAGCAATTGTCAGGGAATCATTCCTGCATTTGCCTGGAATGAATGGGAATGCCCTTTTAACAGAAAGAGCAATATTCCTTATTCATCAAATCCTGCTCTACCTCTCCCAGATGACATCTGCATATTTAGCACTTTTCCTAAACCAGAGTAATAGCAGGGCATGGGAATCTGAGGACAGGCACCAGACTACAGCCTTCTAACTACAGAGCAGCAGCAAAAGGCAATACCCAGGGTATCTCCAGTTGTGTTCTACAGATATTCTGAATGTTTAATTGCCTTTGTCTTAAAAACAGAGATGTTAATTAGAAGTAAATGTTCTAAAAAAGCTATAGTACTACATGGGCTGTAAACTTACTTTGTACATGAAATAACACAGCAGCTGATGCAAGAGTAGCATGACCACAGAGAGGAACTTCACTGGCTGGGGTGAACCATCTGAGCCCAAAGCAGGAACCTTGAAAAAATAAAAGTTTATTCAGTGCTATGAAGTGGAAGAAGTCTATATCTTAATTTTATCTCAATATATATAGAGTGATGATGTTTCAATTAATCAAAATGCATGCTACAATCAGTTTTGGTCCTAAATACACTTCTATGTACCCATTTTGCACTGATTTTTCAGAATAGCTATCTCTTTTGAACCAGATCAACAACCTCTGCACGCTGCACAGATTTTCCTTTATCCTGAACAGGTACTATTTAGAAGATAAAGCCTCCAATATCTGTGTGTATTATGAAATCCTACAGAGGCAGAGTTATGATCTGTACCACCTGCAGGCCAGGTTACTGCTTAGAGGGCACAGATGGTATTGTTGGTATAACAGAGCCTGTACTGGAGTTAGCTCAGTTATTAATTATTTTGCTTAAACCAACAGTTAAGTCTGGTAAAAGCCTCTAATGCCTACTAACCCTTCATTTCACTAGAAATCATATTTCTACTTGCTGTTTAAAAAAATTGTAACACACATGTATGATACTTTGTTTCCTGTAACTTTCGCACATGCATTTCAAGTGAATAATTACCATACAAACACAACAAGAGAAAAAAGAAAATTAATTTTTTTTTAATCCAAACCAGTACTGTCACTGCTACTCTGGAAAGTTCATGCATTAAAGTCAGTCCCCTCTAATAAAAACAGACAGAACCCAAATAAACCCTGGGGTGGAAGCTGATGGCCCCAGCAGTGAAGTTCTGTGGGGGCTGGCCCAGCCCAGCCATGAGCTCATGCACTGCTCTGTGTGGGAGCTGTGCCTGGAACCAGGACATGGAGGATTCATGAACACACCTGAGGGGACACAAACGTGACCCACAAGGGCTGCCTGGACACTCCAGACACACAGCCACGCTTGGACTGAGAGGACATTAAGCACTCCCAGAAATTCACATGTCCCTAAAATAACAGAGTTGACTGGTTTGGTTTTTTCTTTAATTAACTTTAAGTTAAACATACTGATCGTGAAGGCCTGCAGAAAGACACGCGGTGTCCAGCAGCCCTCACTACACCAGGACATGTTCCAGAAGCAGGTGACAAATGGCATTCTGATGTTCCTGGCTCACTCCCACCAGCCCTCAGCACACACAGTCTCAGGTGTAGCTGAGTGACCAAATGCCTTTGAAAGAACTGTGCACCCCTTGGGCAGTGTGGGTCTGAGGCCACAAAGAGCCCATTAGTACCAAAAGCACTGTAATGACAAAGAAGCTGGCATTTTGTATGCTGGTAGAGATGGGTGATTGAAAATAAGCATGTTAAACATACTGGCAAAATGCTAACATGAAAAATGAAAAGTACTGTAACTTCTAACTGCTCCAAGCAATTAGTCTAACCCTAAAATAAATTCCCATTTATTAACAGGAGCAAACAATTGTAGTTACTACTATCCTTAATATTTTTAATTACAGAGACTGTACAAAATCCTACCCCCTGAACAATCCATCAAACAACAAAGATGACAAACATGACTCCTTAACCTGGAATCTAAGTCCAGAGCAGTGGATGAGCCCCTGGGCTGAGGCCACCACACAACTGCCGAGTGAGCAGATTCAGCAAACTGATTCAGCTGAAACTTAATCCACAGAGCGAGTCTGAATGAATTCTGCATTTGTCTGATGTTTTCTTGTAAGCAGAACCACTAACTTTTGGTAAAGTCATCTCCAGGTTTCAGTTTTCTGATGAAAGCTGTTTCTGAAAGGTTCATTTCTGTTGCAATTTTTTGGTGCAAATCTTCATCCAGGTCCTAGGGATGACATAACAAATCCAGTCAAGAACAGGCCAAAAAATGCAGAATCAAACTTTCTGTGAAATACAGAAATTTAATTTTCTATTATAATAAAGCATGGATTCAGTTTTAATTCACAATAATTTCTGAGAGTAAAAAAAAAAACTTTAAGTGGGACAATACACTCCCTTGGTAGGAGTTGAGAAGAGACAAACTGAAAAAAAAAATGAATGAAACAGCTGGAGCTCACAAAGTGCCTGTGATTTTAGCCAGTGGACATTGATCCCAAGATACCCAAGCCCAGGGATTGTATAACATTCTCCTTGGCCCACGTTCCACTGCTCTTTCCCCACCGCTATGCTGACTGGCCAGGTTTGAGAATCTAATCTTTAAAATATTGAAACTCAAGTGAAACAAAGTCCTGAAGGGACCTGGTCAGGTTCAGCCTCTGAGACAAAAATGTGCCCTTTAAACTTGAATTACTTCCTTCAATAACTAACCTTTTCAGCCAAAATCCCATACTACAGCTACAAACCAGTAACTGATTAGTCCACTAGAGCTGCACTTGCAGACTGAATTTTGCACAGTTAAACAACATTCTCACATTTTACAGCACAGTTACATTCCCTTTATCCCAGGAAGAGTTCTGTCACTTACTGCAGAGATCCTAGACCAGAACAAAGACCAGTAAAAATGTTATTCTAATAACCTTTCTTTTTAACAACATGGAACTTTATTGAAACACTGCCATCCTGTGGCACCTCTGAAACACAGAGAGGTTTTGCTATTGCATTTCTCCTGATTTTTTCTGTAAAGCACCTGCTGAGACTCTGGAGGGAGCAGAGACCAGTTGTTTTGCATGGCTGCATCACATTTCCTTCAATCTGAGAATAAAATGCTGAATTAGGATCTTGGCTTTAGCTGTAACACTAAACCCTTCACTTCCAGGAACTGGAGAAAAATTTAAACATCTGCATCCCAAAGTCATGCAAGTCAGGTAGCTTCATGATATCTTGATGCAACAAAGTACAATTAATATAAAAATGAAATTAAAGCTCCTATTTTAACACAGAGATAATTTTGAGAGTATTCAGATTTTATGGGGCCAAAAATATGTCTGAAGAGAGATGCTCCCAGCCATACCTTTGGCTGACCTGGTAAGTAGGCAATGTTACATGAGATTCACACAGACTTAGGAACTCTAGAAAGGATTCATGCTGGCATTACGAGCTGTTGCCACTGGCTACTCTACATGTATTTTCATATTTACAATTTTTATCAGGAGTTACTATGCAAACAATACAAGGCCTGTACATTTCTAATCCGTCTTCATAATTATTTTTGTTATAAATTGGCACCAATTAGCACCTACTGCTCACAACACCCTGATGAGGAGGATAACTACTGTCAATTGCACCAAAACCACCATGCAACATTGAAGCAATAAAAACTGGTTGCTTAAACTTGGCTAAAGCTGAACCCAACACACTAATGGTGAAAGAGTCACATCGAGGTCTGTACCTGCTCTTTTTCTTTCCAGAGAAAGAGGAAAAATTCAAGAAAAAAAGGGAGAAAACCCCAACAAAAATCAAACCCCACAGTTTAATCATTCTACTGTGCACTGATTCTGTTTTACAGCGTTACTTTTCAGAGTTCACTCTGAATCATTCTTAATTCTTCAGAACTTTTATTCTGAATTATTCTTGAAGAAATTAAGGCATTTCTCTTAACTCAAAATAAATCCAGTCTGTTTCTTAACAAAATATTTTTAACAGCCCACAAAAACTTCAAACGTTGTCTTGTATGACATCGTTTTGATGAAAAAAAAGCACTTCTTTGCTAATTTCTCTGTATTCTTGTGCCATAGCAAACAAGCCTGGAAAAGAGAAGTCTCGAGTAAAGAAAGCAAAGTCTAATGCAGTGTTGAGTACTCGGGCCAAGTACAGAACGGCAAATGTCATTGCAGTACCGCAAAAAACAGTTGAGGTTTCTTTAACTTACATTTTCAAGCAGACAAACTGCCGCAGGATTTCCAGAAAATGGCCGGTTTGTAAATGCATCAACGGTAAAAATGGGAATCTGCATTGTCGTGTGCACCTGTTTAGCCGCAGGCTGTGCTCTGCCAGGCGCTCTCCAACCTGTTTTACCCAGACCAGCACAGCCCCAAGCTAAAGCTCTCCTGGCGGCAGGCGGAGCCAGCGGCCCCGTCCCGTCACTTCCTAGCGCCGACACGGATTGAGACTCCTTCCTACACCCCTGGCGCTCCGCACTGATTTATCAAATTAAACCACACATTTTAACCTCCCTTGCCACCAGCCCCTGAACGCCTCAGCGCGCCCTTTCCCCACAGCGCCCGGCCCGGCAGCTCTGAGGGAGGGAGGGATCCTGCCCGGCTCGGCAGCTCTGCTGAGGAGACGTGGGCGGCCTTCCTCATCCTCACTGCCTCCCAAAGCTGCGCCGAGGCAGAGGGACACGCTGAGCGAGACACAAGCTCCAGAGCACGACCGCCCGCAGCCGCCGCCATCAGCGCGGGCGCGAGGCGACGCCGGCGCCGTGAGGGGATGCCCGGGCACGCGCGCGCCCCGCCCCCGCTCCTGGCCGCGCGCGCTCCCGCTTGGCGCCAAAACCAGCGGCGGCGGCCGCGTGACTGAGGGAGGAGCGCGCACGCGCCCGGGCGGCCCCTCGGCAGAGGAGGCGGTGAAAGGCAAAGGCGGAACGCCCCCTCCCCTACCCCGCATGCGCAGTGGCTCCCGTCCGCCACCTCCCCGCTCTCCCCCCGTGAGTGGCGCGTGCGCGGGAGCCGCCCAGGCGGGTGTGAGGCGGCGCGCGGCGCGGGTATCGCGATAGTCGCGCGGCCCGGACGCTCCGCTGCCCGTGGGCGCTGCGCAGCTGTGGGCCCGCCGGACGGCTCGGCAGAGAGCGAGAGGCGCGTCCTGCCCGGCGCGAGCGGCTGCCGGGGCACGGCCAGGGGTGCGCGAGAGGCTCGCGGTGAGCGGAGAGGGCGAGCGGGCCGGGCGAGCGGCGGCGGGGCCCGCCCGGGGGCTCGGCGGGCGGAGGTGCCGCCGGCGGGGCTCGGGGCCCGGCTGGGGCCGGGTCAGGCCTGGCGCGCGCCCGTGGGCGGGGGAGGGGGAGGCGGTGCGGAGCCTCGTTCCCCGATCGCGGCCGCCATTTTGAGCGGTGCAGCCGAGGGCGGCGGCGGCAGCGGCCCCGGGAGAGCGGCGGGCGGGGGCTCCTGCGGCGGTGAGGGAGCACGGGCCGGGCGGGCAGCACAGCGCAGCAACTCCGAGGCTATAGGTGGGCAGCGGGACGCGGCGGGGGGCGCGGCGGGAGCGGGGCAGGCGAGTGGCGGGCGCCCCGGGGAGGCGCGGTAAATGGCGGCGGGGAGCGGGCGGGGGTCAGGGCCGCGGTCTCGGGAGGACGGCGGGAGGCGGGATCGCGGCGGCTCCGCGCCCGCCGAGGCGGCGATGGCGGCTCCCTTTGTGGGCCGGCGGCGGTGCCCCCCCGCACACGCCCCAGTCACGCACACGCCCCCGCCGCCCCCGGCTGAGGGCAGACAAAGAAAGGCCTTGTGGCTCCAGCCCCTTCCTCAACTTGTTGCGCTGCAGGGGAAAAAACAACCGAAAAAAACCAAAGCGCACGAAGCTTTACGGAGCGGATGTGCAGCGTGCTCGGAGTAAATGGCGAGCTTTATGTGCCGTGCTGCCCACGTGCTGCCCGCCGGCCACGCCGTGCTCCCGGCACAGCAGCCCCGGTGGCGGGGTCAGTGCCGCGGTGGCGGGCTGAGGTCCCGCTGCTTGTGCTTGCATGCGCAGTTTCAAATCCGGAACAGAAATAAAGCTCATGATCCATCATGTTTTCAAAATAAAATCTTAACAGAGTTCTGTTTTAGGGCGGGACTTAGGCACGGACGGAAACTCAGGGGTTTTTTTTTATTTCTGTTTTGTTGGGATTTTTTTTTTTTTTTAGGATTTGAATTAAATAAAAGATGGACTGGAGTGGAAAACACAATGGGCCCAATGATACAACCAATGACGGAACAGTGGTACGACTCCGAGGCCTCCCATTTGGGTGCAGTAAAGAAGAGATTGTTCAGTTTTTCCAAGGTACCTCCAGTATAGTCGAAGTGTAGTGGATTTCTTTAGAGTTTTTTGTATGTTTTACACGGTGTTTTGTATATGTTTAATAGCTGTTAATGGGGTGGATGGGGAGGGATTGTGTTAAATCAGTTAATCTTAATTAAGATTCGTGCCCTGTAAATGAAGCACAGATAACCGTAGATATAGTAGAACACAAAATGTACCTGATTTTGTCGAGGTGGGAAACATAGCTTGCACAGGGGGGTAACCTGAATGTTAGCATTTGGATCAGTTAAATTGCTCGATTGGTAGCTATATTTTCTTCGTGTAACTTAGGTGGTTGCACTTTTGTATAATCGAAACAGAAAAGTACGGCTAAATCCATAAATGTTTAATGCAAAGATCACGGGCTTGTATTGTTGGGTGATGGGGGAAACAAGGTGGTTTTCTTTTTCGTTGTTGTTGTTTAGATATGCTTTAAGTATTTGCTACAGATGGGAATGTTTCAGCCTTTAACACTGTTCCCCTTGACGGGGTTATTTGTCCTTGGGTTAAAGGGTTGGAAATCGTGCCAAATGGGATAACATTGACGCTGGACTACCAGGGGAGAAGCACAGGGGAGGCCTTCGTGCAGTTTGCTTCAAAGGAGATAGCAGAAAATGCTCTGGGGAAACACAAGGAAAGAATAGGGCACAGGTGGGGATGGAGAGTTTGGGATGGTGTTAAATCTTTCTTTTTTGGGGGTTGTGGGTCAGTAATGCTTTTGGGGGGTTGGGGACCATTGGGGAATTGGCTGTTTTTAAGAATTTTTATAACTGATCCTAAGTTAACTTGGGAAATATGGTAGATTTGGGGGGTGGGGGAGACAGTATTGCACTGGGTAGTTTGCTAAACTCAGAAAACTGTTTCAGTCATGCTCGTGTAGGGTAATTTGTGATAAATACTGCTATAGCCATTGTTTTTCAACAGTATGTTTCTCATACTGGAAAGATGTGTTTTATTCTTAATTTGTACAGCTAGAACTTTGACATAGTAATTTTTGCCACTCTAAAGTGGGTTTTTTAAAATACACTTAAGATTCTTATAGTTTTGAGGAGAAACTTAAGTTGTATGGTATTTCTAGTCACTGCTATTGGCTTGTACGTTTGGCTCTAGAAAATGTAGTATGGCCTTTTGTAAAATTCACACTGCTTCTGCCTGTGTTCTTACTGGTACCTTGAAAATCCTCTTTTATTAGATACATTGAAATCTTCAAAAGTAGTAAGAGCGAAATCAGAGGATTCTCTGACATGCCAAGAAGAATGATGGGACAACAGCGACCTGGACCATATGATAGACCATTAGGAGGAAGAGGGGGTTATTATGGAGCTGGGCGTGGAAGTATGTATGACAGAATGCGTCGAGGAGGTGGTGGATATGACGGTGGTATGTTCATCTAATGAACACAGGTTCTCTTGGCAGTTTCATGTTTCTGACATACTTGTCAAGAAATAAGAAATGGCACTAGCTGTAATGCCCATTAGGTTGGATGTATTTATCTGGAAAAAAAATTGTAATATATCAAAACACGTGGCTGAGTATTTAAGATGAATGTTTATAATAAGGGAACTATTTTCATTCGAATCTGATCTTTCCATTTGCATGTTTCAGTTGTGTTACATAAAAAGAAATGTACTTTTGCAGCACGTTCAGAAATCCAGGTTTGACAGTCTGCAGAGGCTGTTTGCAAAGTGCTGGCTGCCCAGAGACTGCAGAATTGAGTGTTGTGTGTGCATTGCTCTGTGAACTGTGAGCAGTGATGTGATGGCTCCTCTCCTTCTCTCCACTGCACAGGATATGGTGGCTTTGATGATTATGGTGGCTATAATAACTATGGCTACGGAAACGACGGCTATGACGACAGGATGAGGGATGGGAGAGGTAAAAGAAATTCATAGCTTGTCTGTAAAGGTTTCCCTGTTACTTGAGTTGCAAGACACAGTATTTCCAAGACAGAGATAATAGTTTCATTCTGCCATTTGGTAAAGAACGCTGTTTAAAAAGGGGAGGGGCCTGGGGAGTTGTAAGAAAAGGTAAATAGATTGCTTAGCAGGGCTTCTGGTCAAGGTTTGGGCTGATACATGGGAAGTGTAAACACCATGCATTCACTGGTATATTTAAGTGCTTTCAGAAAAAGAGTAGTGATGACTTTTGGCTTTTCATGATCTTAGAGGTGTGTGGGTTTTTTTGGTTTGGGTTTTCCAATAGGCATGGGAGGCCATGGCTATGGAGCTGGAGATGCAGGGTCGGGGTTCCATGGTGGAGGTCATTTTGTTCACATGAGAGGGCTGCCTTTCCGAGCCACGGAAAACGATATTGCTAACGTAAGTACCACGGGGGAAAGGGCTTCTCATGCCAGCAGCGTGCATGTCCCTGGCTGTCCCAGCCCAAACTCTGGGGGAGACTTCTCAAACCAGTCACTGCTACATCTGCACAAACTTAACCTGCTTTTATAAAGCTACTGTCTGAGGTGGGATTACCAGAGAAGTCAGCAAAGCTATATTTAACATTAATCCCTGCACTCTCTGCTCTTTCGTTTCCATAAAAGATGGATTGCAGAGACAACAGTTGCTGTAATCAGTATCCTCATTTTAAAGGCCTTTAGGATTTTTTTAAACTTACTTGATTTTGTCAAAATGACAGAAGGTGTGAAACTTAAATTGCTTAGTTTGCATATTTGTTTGTTGGCCTTTCTGAGACTTTATTTCAGGAGGGGCAGGGTGGCAGGCTGTGTTGGCTTGGAGAGGACTGTAAGATCCCTTTTGTAAGAGATCAGGGTGGCAGGGAGAGGTGCATCTGCAGCATCTTGGGAATGCATCCTTGAGTCAGTGCAGATAAGCTGTTGTTGGGGGAAAGGTTTTCTTGGGATACAAGGCCTGGTTTAAACATAGCACACCTTTGGAGAGAGGCTGTCTTGCCAGTGGCACCTATGTATTACTTATGCAGAGCTCCATTGTTAAGCTTTTGCTAGTTTGTTTTTGTGGGTGGGTTGGTTTACTTAAATGGAGGTGTATTTTCTTGTGCCAGTTTGACTGTTCCATTTAGGGTAAAAACCCTGTGACAACAAGGGCCAAAAAAGTCAGGCTTAGATCTGGGGCAGTGAGGAAGAGCAGTGCTATTGACTGGCAGCTTCTCTTGAATTCCATGAATGTGTCCTTGCTTTGAGAAATCTGGAAAAGCAGAGCCAAATGGAAACCACCTGATGATTTTCTTGTCCAGGATGCCATCACATTTAACTGTGTTGCTCAGAGCAGTGTGTGGGCAGGAGTTTTTTGTGTCTGTGCATTCAAAGGAAGCTCCTCAGGCTCTGTAGCTGCAGCTCTCCAAGCTGTGTAGTGACAATGGGTTGTAAACGTAGGTTGACCTGATGCTGAATGTCCCACAACCACTAAGTCCTACTTGAGAAGTGAGTAGTTAAATCTGTGTGGTAGGATGACGTTGAATTAAAGCAGTGCACCACTAACCATGCAAATGGAAAAAGAGTACCTGGCTTGAATTCTCATTAACATGATTGGTTTTTTAATTTGTTTTTTCCTTAGTTTTTCTCACCGTTGAACCCTATAAGAGTTCACATTGACATTGGAGCAGATGGAAGAGCTACAGGAGAGGCAGATGTGGAGTTTGTAACACATGAGGACGCAGTAGCTGCCATGTCCAAGGATAAGAATCACATGCGTGAGTGTCGTGTTCCCTGGCTGCTGCTTGGCCAGGCTCTGGCAGGGCTGGGAGCAGCACATCCATCCTGAGGTTTTCTCAGTTTTCCGTATTGCAAACTTGCTTGTTTGTGGCTGCTGCCTGTAATGGGGGTGGAGGGTTGCTTTGTACTTATGCTTCTGGTCTGGGAAACAGAATACAAACTGAGGCTTTTTTGCTTCTTCCAGAGCATCGGTATATTGAGCTGTTCCTGAATTCCACGGCTGGAGGTGGCTCTGGAATGGGAGGCTACGGCAGAGATGGAATGGGTACGCATCAATTGCACATGGAGCTGATGCTATGCCAAGTCTGATGAGTTCCAGGCTTGTAACGTTGCACTTGTGCCTTTGCAGATCAAGGGTACGGCTCTGTTGGTAGAATGGGAATGGGCAGCAATTACAGTGGTGGATACGGAACCCCTGATGGCCTGGGTGGATACAGTGAGTACAAGTTCTCCTCTGAATGTGTGTGAATGACTGGGGGGGACAGAGGTGCTGGGCTTTGGGCTGCGAGAAGGGAAAGAGGGGCAGTGGTTTCTGAAACTCAATCTCTGGGGCCTTTGCACATTGTGCTACAGACACTGGTTAAGAGCAGTAGTGCTGGAGCATTGTTGGTGTAAGTTGTCACCTTCACCAGCTGTTCTGTGTCATCCATCCCAGTTTTTCTTCCTTTGAGGTATGTATGTGTGACCTTGTGTCAATTGTTTGCAGGTCGTGGCAGTGGAAATAGTGGAGGATACTATGGGCAAGGCAGTATGGGTGGAGGAGGATGGCGTGGGATGTATTGAAGGATAGCCTTGCTTCTGCAAAACATCTTGGAAGAAACAGTCTCTGGTCTACTAGACTTTCTTACAAAATTTAATTTCTTTTGTATTTTAAGAACTTTATAATGACTGAAGGAATGTGTTTTCACAATATTATTTGGTAAGCAACAGATTGTGATGGGAAAATCTGTTTTCTGTAGGTTTTATTTGTTGCATACTCTGACTTTAAATAAATTTTTATATTCAAACCACTGATGTTGATACTTTTTATACTAGTTACTCCTAAGGATGTATTACATATTCCAGACTACAGTTGGTTTAAAATGTTGTACTATGGTTCCATAAAGGTGGTTGTACTGTAACTCCTATGAACACTGATTCAGTTCTATGTAATCTTGGTCTAGTGAACAAATTTAAACATTCACTTGTTTAAGGGGAGAAGGGGGTAGATGAATAGGTTAGTTTATTTGGTAATTACTTTCCTAAACCCTTTTGGTAAGTTGTATGTAATAACAGCAGCACAGCAGAAAGCTGTGCAGGCTCAGTCACTGTTCCAGCTTCCTCCTGCTGCCAGCGCCCCCAGCAAATGCACAGCTGTGAAGGAGCAGCACCCCCTTTGTGCCTCCACAGCACCAGAGCCACGTGGGTTTCCACCTTGCTGTAGTGTTCAGAGCCTGCATTTCACACATGTAACCTGCCAGCCTGACTGAAACACAGCACAGCTTGTAGCTAACACCACACAGGTCAAATACTAGTTCATGTGGTGCTTCTTAGTTCTTTTTCACAAACATGCTTTTAGAAGGAGTGGGGGATTTGGAAGCAAGTTACTTCTTTCTTGAATTTATTGTATTTAAACACGGTTCAGCATTTTTTTCACTGCAGAGAGCTGATTTGTCTGTATTTGTTCAAAGTTTCGCCATTCTAATAGGAGCTCATTGGAAGCCAAGATCTCTAAAATATCTATAGGCCCAATACCTTTTCAGTAACACACAACCCAAACACGGTGATAAAACTTCCTGTGCATTTGTGACATGTAAGATATGTAAGAAACTTATTGTTTGAAGACACTTAACATACCTGATGTGTAATGGAAAAAGGTATTTATTCTTCTGAGCCAGTGTGATCTCCCAAATTAACTGCTTTGTCCTCAATGCCTCCCTTAAAATGTCAAATGTGATCTTGGGTATTGCAAGTCTGTCACCTGTTTTGCTAGTACTGTGTTATATCTGTAATAAATGTCTTCTTGTGGGAGAGAGGAGAATGGAGTTTATTTCACCAGAGACTGTGTCTGGGTGTCAGAGGGAGTGGAAGAGCTGCAGAGGGTAACCGGCACAGGAACCTTTCCAAGCACTGGAGCCCGTTGGCTAGGAAGGGGAGGGGAAATGAGTTCATAACCACTTGAACCATTGTAGCTCTGCAGAATTAGGGGGCTCTTGGTCTGTTACCAGGGAAGCTGAGGTGTTTCCCAAGTGGCAGTGGTAGCACCAGAGATAATGCAGTTGCAGAAGTACCTTAGAGTGAGGTGGAGGAAGGGTGCACTGGCAGGAGCCCGTTAGCGTGGGCACGGCAGAGAGCGAAATCCCGCGGCTCTGCAGCGCCTCCTCCCCTGGGAACAGCTGGGGCTCCATCCTGGAGGGAGGAGGAGCTGACACCTGCCCGGCCTGGCCTTTGCAGAGCGCTGGGCGGTGCTTTGGGCAATCTGCACTCACCGCAGCCCCAGGAGCTGAGTCCCGTGTGCCCGTCCTGTCCCCGCACCGCGACCAGAGCAGCGCTCAGCCCCGACCGACCCTCGGCTCCCAGCAGCAGCACTGAACGGCAGAGGAGCCGTTCCCGGAGCCGTGAGCAGGGCTGTGCCCGCTCCCAGCGGCCGGGGCAGTGCAGTCCCGGCTCCTGCGGGGCAGCACTGGGCACGGCAGGGCTGCCGTGGCCCCCGGGCAGGCGGAGCACACACGGGCACTGACCCTGCCGGAGCCTGCACGGGGGCACGAGGAGCAGGGATCGACTCTGGGGCTGGTTAACACCCCCAGAGCAGCACGGCAGAAGCGGCTTCATTTCACAAGAGGAATAAAATGCTGCTCTGAGCCTGTCTGACAGTTCAAGGTTCTTGTGGGTACCCCACAGCTCTTCCTGTGCTCTTCTCTGTGTGAGAAGGATTTAGAATCAAGAGCAGGGTTTTACAGAAAGACAGAAATGCAGCATCAGTCACAGCAGTGTCCAAAAACCTTAAAAGCAGGCCAGGTATGTAGTCTGATGCCAAGGAAACCATGTGGAACATCCAGCATCCATTTTGGTCAAGGCAGTCAGTAACAGCAATCTGAATATTACACACACTTTTCCTATGCAAACAGGACAGCACAGAGGGGAGGAAAAGATGGCAGTTAAGTAATTAATTAATTCATGGCACATTATGGAAATATTCTTGTTTTAAAAGATTGCCTATTTTAAATAGGCAATTTTATTTTATAAATAGGAAATTTTATTTCTGTTTAGTTGCATCCCTTTTCACAAGTTATTTATTAGAGCAATACAGATTAGCTTTTTCCTACCATCTCTGTCCTGCATCAAACCCTGCTGCCTCCCTGCCTGCCCCACAAAAGCCCACCTAGAAACACCCTCAGGAAGCACATGAGCAGCACCTGATTGTGTCTTTGGCAGGGTACCCCACTCCCCAGCACAGGCAAAGCTTTCTAAGCAACTTAAACTTAATAAAGTAAAATACTCTGAATTACAAATTTAAATAAAGTGACATTATTCTCAGATAACTTAAATTTATTTTTTTCCAAAAGTTATTTACAGATTTACAAGTATTTGTGTGGTATTTTACAAAAAGTTACATCAGGTCATTTTAAAAACAATTTTCTTTAAAAAAGCTACATAAGCAACTACATTGAGGTGTTAAAAAGAATAGCTATGTTAGCTTTTGGGATATTCACTAAATCCCTATCCTCAGAGACAGAGCCAAGCTAAACAAGGTGCAAGGACAGCTAAAGGACCTGTCTGCAGCCTCCCTTTGCTGCCAGCAGTGCTCTCCAAGCCCAGGGCTGAAGGAACTACAGGGCTGGTAATCCTGGAGGACCCAGGGCTGGAGCCCAGGCCAGGAGTGGCTAAAGGGAGGAGGGTGCAGTGCAGTGAGCTGCAAGTGAGTTTATCCAAGGATATTATTTCTATTTGCCTATGGAAAGAACAAGGATCTTACGTTCCAACAAAAGTAAGTTATCATCGGTGACAAGAGTGGGTAGACTCAGAAGGGCTCAAAAGTGCTCTGCAAAAACATGAAGTTTAGGAACCAGCTCTGAAGGTTTGAGAAAGATGGTGACAAAATAAGGAAGAAGCTCCCTGTGCAGCACAGAAAGGATGTGATCCCCAGCATTTAATCCCAGCCTTCCTAGGTGCTTTCTAGAGCTATGCAGTGACTACACGTACAAGCTGGAGAGCATGACTTGCATGAAAACGCTGCAGAGACTTGTTCAAGGTTACAGACAATGTCAGAGAAGAGGCCTGTGCTCAACAGCTCTCTTTCAGTGGAAACACAGCTATATCAAATTAATAGTTCATGTGAACAGATCATTCAGCCAAACACACCTTCCTCCAGAAAGTGCCCCGAGCACTGTTTGTTCCCTGGCTGAGCACAGCTTCCCTCACCCCGGGACTGCACAGAACAGCTGCAGTGCCATGTTCTGGGATGTTCTGGGATGTACCAAATCCTGTGCCCTGGCTGAGCACAGCTCCCCTCACACTGGGGCTGCACAGAACAGCTGCAGTGCCATGTTCTGGGATGTTCTGGGATGTACCAAATCCTGTGCCCTGGCTGAGCACAGCTCCCCTCACACTGGGGCTGAGCACAGCTTCCCTCACCCCGGGACTGCACAGAACAGCTGCAGTGCCATGTTCTGGGATGTTCTGGGATGTACCAACTCCTGCTAATGCAGAGAGGTAAACGAACACGCGGATTTGGCAACAACTTCTCAGACCACTGCATTAATTGCTATGCTTTTTTCCAGCATAATTTAAAACCAGCTACTGCAGGGTTCTGCTTCCCAACAGCCTGTCACAGGCACAGGATGAGGTTGGACTTGTGGCACATCAGCCTATAGGAGTATCACCTTCCTCCAGATCATCTTAACAACTGAAATATTCATCCAACACACATTAACACTGAGTCTCCTGTATAAACTGCCCTGCTTCCTCCCAAAAAAGCTGCTGAGCCATTTGGCAGACCAACATACCCTTCTGGGATTTTTTTCTTTTTAGATGTGCATTTTCTACATTTGGGTCCCATTGTCTCCATTTGTTTCAAGAGGAAGCAGAGAAGTAACTTGTTCACAGTACCTTGAAATTCCAACTCTACACTGCTTACCTCAAAGCCTGGAAATGCTGTTTACATTCTTTAGTTGGTGTGGTGGTTTTTACAGGATGAGCTGAACAGCAGAATGAATAAATCTCTTATGGCACATTGGAAGAGCATCTCTGTATCAGAATGGCATGGCAGGAGTCACAGACCCGCACAGGCTTTGGTGAGGAGGGCAGAGGCAGCTCATTGTCAGAGCAGGCATTGCAGAAGATCTCCCCACAGTTCCTACAGTGATGCTAAAGCACAGGCAGAAGATGAAAAATTTAAATTTACAACAGAAATGTACTTGGTAATTGGATACCAACAAACAATACAGACAGCACAACCCAAAATGTAATTCCTGACTCCTTCTTGCAGCCAGTCTGTAAAAGAAAATGGATCTACATCCCAAATGATCTGTGATCCCAAATGATGTTTGTCTAGGATTGCACCACAGACAGACACATGGTCTTTCCAGACTTATATATATATATGTATATATATATATATATATATATATGTATCTGCGTATGAAGATTTCATTCAAACTCTGGATTTAGGATGTATTCTGCTATAGAAAAATACAGCCTGAGCAATGATATAATGATATCTGAAACAGTGGATGTCTCTGTCAGGTAGCTAATTGAGATTTAACATAAAAAGGTAAAGGAAACTTCCTGGCACAAATTAGTAAAGCTTGGAAATTAGGGTCACATTTTACTTTAAAATTACAAACTCATATTTTCTTACTCTAGTATATAAAAAATGCCATAAAAGGACTTCTACACATGTCAAATTCTAACAGTGCCAGAGCTGATAAGAGTTTGAGATAACAATTCCACAAAGTAGTTAAATAATTTTTAACTAAATTGCTCTGTGGAACTTTACTATGACACTGTTTCTTTTGAAATTAGGGCCCAGCTGCATTGTATGTATCAAAGAACTAGAAAAGTATCTCAAAAATACCTCTGCTTTTACCTGATCATTGACATGTTATGCCACACCTCAAAGAGAATTATTATTTACATCATACTTGTAATAATAATCACATAATACATGTAAACACCTTGGGAGAAATCTTGTTAAAGTTTTACCTTCCTTTTGGAAAGTGAAAATTCCTTTTCACACAGCTTGCAATGAGTGGCTTCTTTGTCCTTCAACCAAACCTGGCCCTGGAGAAAAAATTATCATAATTATATTTATCTGATGAAGTTAAACTCTGGGCTCCAGGGGACAAGAAAAATCAGGAGCAGAACATTCACTGCCTGAATGCTCAGTGCCCTGGGAGCACTGTAATGTCACAAAGACACCCTAGAGCAGCACAGGACTGCTCCAAACCACAGCAAAAAAGACAGAGCAGAGGTGCACAGAGAACATGCTTGAGGTGCTAAAGCTGGGCAGTGCCTCAGCTGGGAGAGCACAAAGGCACCCAAACCTCCAAGTGAAGCCCATGTCCCTGCTCAGCACATGGGAACTGCCCTCAAGATGCAGGGAAGCAAAAAAAAACCCAGGACAGAGCCAAGAATTATCATTTTCCTTCTGTTTAAACCACCTAATAAACCCAGAAGTCTGCAGAAGTCTGCTGAACCATTCCTGTCACTTTTCCTGGACTGCAGCAATGTGCCAGGTGACACACCAGATGATCAAACCTGTGCAGACAGAATCTCTGCTCTCAAGTGCTCCCTGCTGTCTTTAACAAAGTCCCAAACCTGCTGACATTGCACATCATATTTTATCAGCATTCTCCTACAGGTTCACTTATTTCTTAGGATGATCAAATATTTATTGATCACTGAGAAGTACAATGCAGTTGAAGCTCAGCTGGCTCCACATTCTGTCCCAGATACACTCTGTAAATGACAGAAGGGAGTGTGCCACTACAAGAAAAGGGCCAAAATGCACAGCTGTGCACCAAACAAGGAAAATCAAAGGCAAATGGATTTTTTCCAGGAAGCTACAAGGGAGTGTGGTTCTCTCCCACTGGAGGAAATCATACAGTGAGTCTCTCTGGAGTAGCTGCTGTAGGAGAGAAGTCTTCTCACGCTTCTGAAAGATTTCAAAAAGAACAGTTTAAGAAAAGTTTCTTTTCTCAAAATGCTACTGACCTGCAATGCCTTGTTAGCTTCTTTTATATCTTCTATTTTCAGCTTTGATCTAAGGAATAAGATAATGCTACTTCAAACTTCTACATGGTCAGTTATGCTCCAACAACTTCAAAAGCTGGCTTAAAATTTAAGTACCTAAACCAAGTCCTCTGAACAAGAGTACAAGACCACATTATGTCATTCTGGAGGAAGCAGCCTCCCCACAACCATCCAGTGCCAACCCACTGAGAACTGGGTCACAGGAGACACACACAAAGTTATCCTGCAGGGCATCAAAGGCCACAGAAATCACAGCAGACTGCTGAGAACACAGAGATCATTAAATGAAGCTTCAACACCACGGAACAGGAAGGAGGGTGCTGCCTGCCAGGTGTCCCCTTCCCTGCCCTGAGCCTGGGGTTCATTCCCTCCCAGGGGTTGGGGTTTGTGCTGAGCACAGGTTGATAACACTGGGATGTTGCTGTTGTGGCTGGGCAGGGCTCACACAGAGCCAAGGCCTTTCCTGGGGTTGATGGGAAGTGAGGGGACACAGCCAGGGCAGGGGACCCCAGGGATCAAAGGGGTGTCCCAGACCATGCAGCTGCTCAGCACGCTCACTGTCTAGGGTGGGGAAAGAAGGAGGAAGGGTGGGGGCACTGCAAGGTTTGGAGTGATGGAGTTTTGCCTTCCCAAGGCACCATTCCACATGATGGGCCCTGCTCTCCTTGGGGGTGGTTGAACACCAGCCCAACCACGGGAAACTGTGAATGAATTCCTTGTTTTGCTTTGCTTGCATGTGTGGCTTTTCTTTTCCATCTTAAACTGCCTTTATCTGAACTCTTAATGAGTTTTCCAGTTTCTGCTTTTCCAGTTCTCTCCCTGATGCCAGTGGTGGGGAAGTGAGTGAGCAGCTGTGTGGGCCTTGGTGTCAGGCTGGGGCTCAGGAAGAGCAGCCCTGCCCTGCTGCAGCCAGAGCTGTCACCTCCTCCTTGGGGCTCCTCTGGGAATGCCACAGCTGCCAAACCAGGCCACTGTTCTCCTGCAGAACAAAGCCTAATGCCCTTCCAACTGCTTTTGTTCACACTGTTTTGGGTTTTGGATTTTCTGTTCACAGCACTGAACTCACAGCCACCCCACCAGCCAAAAGCAAAAATTACCAGGCCTGACCTAACTAGATACATTGACTTCTCCCAGCTGGTTAGTTATCAAAATAATAAAAATTATATTGTCATATACTGTCTAATATGCATTACCACTGTCCCACTATTTTCCTTCATTCAAGTGGATATGACAAAAACAAAAAATAAAATTACTCGCTCAGCTTGGATGCCAGTTCTTGGAGAGCAGCTTCTTGGTCCTCACACGTGCTTTTCAGCTGCTTGTTCTTGTCCTGAAGTTTAAGGAACTCCTTAAAACAAAACAAAGAAAATAAAATGAAGCCAAACTATTCTCAAATTGTGCCTGCCCTACTGCCTAGGAAGCTGCTCCTACTGAGAAAGCCAAATGCATGAGTGATCCCTCACACTCCCTCCAAACCCAGCCTGAACAGCAACTGCTCAGGAGAAAACAGACCCCAAGAGATAAAGAAACATTTCTGCTTCTGTAGCCCACTGCAGGGAGAAAAATAAACCTGAGTGACTGGAGATAAACCCTGGAAAATAAACCTGAGTGACTGCAGATTCCAGGAGCACAGAGAGCCACAGGTCCAGCCTACAGCGAGGACAGAGCCCCCAACACAACTGAGAAGGGAAAGCAAGGATTTCATTTCTCCTTATCCAAAGTACTGAGCTCTGATCTCAGGACTAAATGGGGAGTAAAAAGCCCATTTTTTACCCTCATTCTATTTGTGAGAACAAATTAGTGTAATCTTTCTCATACATTTGCAGAAATTCTTTAAAATACCATGTCTAAGTCCATAAATAACATTGCAGTCAATTTCTAAATCACTAGTCAAAATTTGCTGCAGAATTTACTTTCTTAAGGGTAACTATTTCTTGGGTCTCTGTTCTCAGATGAGATACAGTTTCCTTTTCCTTCTGAAGATCATCCTCCAGGGTTTGCCGCCACTCTTTTTCTATCTTCAGGTCTGTTTCCAGCTGAAGGCTAGGACAGGGAAAACAAAACAAACATCACTGTGCACAACAGTATCACTTTTGAAAACAAAACTGAGTTTATTTCTGGGTGCAACAGACTATTACCATAACAAACTATTAACTTACATGTTTTCTAAAACAGAAATAATGTGTCAGTATAATGATATTTGAGATATCAGTGTAATAAACAGAGCACCGTCATTTAGAAAATGCTTTTCAAAGTAAGTTTATTTAAAGGACCAGGAGTATGGCATAATTTTGAAGAGCTGACTTTTGAAATAAATGAGTAAGAGAAGACTAACCACAAAATTCTGAAGTATTTTTAAAACAAGCATAAGGCAAAGCCCCTTAACTTTATACAGCTTGTTTCTAAAATAAACCAAACTAACCAGCCAGTGTCATTGGCGATGCAGAAAATCATTGCAGGCATCTCTGATAGCATAAAAGTTATTTAATTTTACACCCTTAGATGTGAATCTTCTATTTTAGACTAAGGTTTATGGCATTTTGAACAGAACTGAAAATAAAGGAGGAAGGAATTTAAATTACTATTTTTATTGAGGTTTCTACACAGCTGAGGTTCAGCACAAACAGGGATACAGATTCTATTGGCTTAACTGAACTCCAGCTAAAGGAGTCAGGGCTACTGTGACAGAAGAGCCATTCTAGCTGGAATTGTACTCTTGGCTTCATGGAAGACTTGGTGTTTAGAATGTTATGGGGGTGGAAGCACACTGTTCAACCCTCTAGATTCAAACTGTGTCAACACAGGAAAAGAGGAAATAAAATCTGAGAGTATTCATGCAAGGTCTTTTGATGGGAAACCTACATCCACATTAATTTTCCTGTTTTAACAGCAAACCCACTTTTAAAGGAAAGACTTACATTTTGGGACACTACCTCAGCATCTGGCTGGAAAAGAAGTGAACATGACCTGGAGGTTTCAGAATTGCAGAATTCTAAGGCTGGGGTGTGAACTGTTCTTTTGCCCAAATCTGCAGAGGTGACTGTGGTAGTAAAGTGAACATTTGTCATGACAGTTGAACAAGTGGATTGCAATTCAGAGTTCTGAGAGAGGCAGGGGAGGGCTAATCACTGGGTTGGAAATCACTAATTTTTTAGCCCCAATCTCTGTGCCAAAGATTAATTTCAATAACTGATGTTTTATCTTCCCAAAGAGAGAAAGCACCTGTCCTTACAGGGAGCTTCTAACATGATGTACTGATTTAAAGTAGTACTGAAGGATGTAACAGGAAAAAGACAGAGGGCTGGTTTTTAAATTAACTTTTATGACTCCACTGGGTTTTCACTTTTTATTTCAAGTGCAGTGGTAGTTAAACCACTTCTACCTCATCCTTAAGCTGGATCTATCTAACTATTGTTGTGCCATTTCTGTTTAAGTTTACACTACTCCATACTTGTGGGCTTTGTTCAAAGTGTGTTTTACCACTACTCCACTACATATTTTCCCCCATTTAGGATAATTTCCTCGTGAATTAAGTTGGCACTTTTAGCCAAGAAGTAATGCTGTTTTTTCCCCTTCCTTTCAAGCTGTATGTCATTTTAGAGGCACCCAAAGCCAGCTTGGCTTCCTTGGAATGACATATTTTCTTCTGCTTGCCAGTACCTGACACAAAGATCTTTAGTATTTGCATTCTGTTCAAAACCATTTAACAACAAGCAGCCTGCATTAGGACAGAGGACATATTGCAAATGCGGAATGTTTACTGCCATGCATTTTTCCAAACAGGGAAGAAATACTCACAGCTGTTTCTCCTTCTGGGAGAATTCGTTCTGCAGGCTTTCAGATTTATTCACATATTCCTGTTTAAGTTTCTCATCCTCAGCCTCAGCCTCCATTTGAGCCTTCTCTGCTTGCTGCAATCTGGTGTAATTCAAATCAACTTTGGGTAAAACTGAAGCTAGAACTAGGGTGTAGAGGGTGAAGAAGACAAATAAAAGAAAAATGGGGAAATAGAAACATTTCTAAATAAAAACAAAGTTTGGGGGAAACTCACAAACTCAAACGAGAAATCCATACAATGCCTAGAGAGCTTAGCTCCTGGGTTTGCATACAGTCAGAGAGTAATCACTGTAAGTAATAATTGTTTTATTTTACGCTCATGAATAACAGGTGCCAAAGCATGATACATATTTTAGAACTGAAGCTTTTCTTTTTCCTTTAGCATATGTTCATGTGTTATTTCTGAAGCTTTTTTCCCCCAAGTAAATTCTGTGAGAGTCCTTGGCTTGCACTGAGCACCCATTAAGACAGGGCAGAGCATGTGTTGTGCAAAAGCAGCTCAAAACAACTGAGGCATAAAGTTGCATACAGAGCACTGCAATCAGACAGCAACAGACCTGACTAGCCTAACACAAAAAACACACCCTGACAGCTCCCACTACATTTACAGAACTACCTCAACTACAGCATAATTAATTTAAATAGTCTGTATTAAAAATACTGCATTCTTACACTGGTGAAAATAGCTCCATACTATAGACAAATCAAAATGATTGATCAAGAAATGAGGGATTGTTATTTAATTTAATCTTTTCTTTCTGAATTCCAGGTTTGTTCAGCTCTGGCTCCTCTCTGGTGGGTGTATTGTAACAAAGGTAAATGTACTAAAAGGGGATTTGTGCTATATCATGACTACACCTGTCTGGAGAATACAGGAGCCTGTGAAATCCCAATGAATGTCCCCACCTGATGCTCTGTGTTCTGCAAAACTGCCTCAAGGGCCTCTCAGGTAAGTGAGAAAGCAGTGAGATGGTTGACTTGTCACCTCCCAGCAGCTCCCTGAGCACAGAGTGACTCCCAGCTGCCAGTGTCAGCTAAAAAGAAGATGTGTCAGCAACATGTCTGCGTTTGTGCTTCTGCTGATGAAATTGCACCAAAGGGAGTTCCCAAAAGCTGCTGGTAAACAAGTGAACAAGGCAGGAATTAAAGCACCTTATCAAAGGTGCACTATCTCACTCAGCTGCCCCAGGGGCCTGAGGAATGCTCCCATCACATCTGCAGTGGCAGTGCACAGAGGCCAAGGCCTGGGAAGGAGAATACAGGGAAAGAGCAGGTCCCTCCCCAGTGCAGAAGCTGACTGAAGCTACACAAGACACCAACACCAAAAGCACATTAAACCCTTCCCTAAATCACCAAATCAACTGCAGAGCTGTTTCCACAAGCAAGGCAGGAAGGGAGCTTGCTACCCTAAAGCTGCAGCATCATCCCCAGCCCAGCACCAGGGCTGGCTGCTCTGCTGGGATTCAGGCAGATGCTGAGCTGGATTTGGCATGCAGATGATTCTGTGGGAAACACTTGTTTGCATAGATAACATTGAGGTGGATAAGGCTCCCATTTCTGCCATGGTTTTCCTGTTGTTCTATTCAGTGTTTCTGGTTTGGGTTTTCTTTGAAGATAGTTATTTTTCAGTAGCCAGCTCATGTTAAAGGCTGTTTCTGCTTCCAAACCAAGGAATAAGCCAGGACATAACCATGCAGTAGAAACCCTTTCTGTATGACTGCATCCTGTCCCCACTTTTACAAACATCCCCTTCTGCTGCAAAACTCTAAGGTCCTTTTCCCACTCAACATCCACTAGAGCCTTCAGAGCAAACACCAGGGAGTGCATTAAGGGCAGTGAGCAGCCTGAGCTCCTGTACCTGCAGTGCAGGCAAGCAGCAGCTCACAGCAGGGACAGGAGCTGTGAAGGCTGCCTCATGATGGGTGGAGGGAGGGAAAAGGCTTTGGGCACAAGCACAGCGCTGATCCCAGTGCAGAGACCTCAGCTGACAAACGGGTTAGGCAGGTTCAGGGCAGTGACTGTAAATCCTGCTCACTGCTCCTCCTGCCAGGGCAGCTGGGCCGGGCAGCAGCCACAGCCACAGAACTTGCTGCAGCACTCTGTCTGGCTGGAGCCCCTGAGGAACCAGGCTCCAAGCACATTGTGACTCCAGGAGAATGTTTCACCCCAGGACATCAGGGAGGTGGAACTTCAGCAGAGGCTGGCATCCCTTCACTGTACACACACTCACAGATGCTGGCAGCACCCTCTTTTCTTACACCCATCCTTCTGAGGGAGCTCAGCTCCAACTCCTGCCACTCCTGCTAGTTACAGCCACAGAACCCAACAGACAGCGTGCTTTTGGGGTAAATACAGCCTAAAAGTGAAAGGAATAAGCAGGGACAAGGGAAGTTTTAGCCAGAAGGGCTACTTTGTAAATCTCTTAGTACCAAAGAACCGGGAAAACCACTAATTAGTGATTTAAGTGTCATAAAAATGTACAGTCAAATAAAGATATCTAACCTCTTAAAATAAAATTTGACAAAGAAGTGATTCAATAGCATTAGAAAACTAGCTTACATTTGCTTAGTAATAGTGCAGTAATTTACTTTTTTTTTTTTTTTTTTTTTTTTTAGGAGGGGTAAAGTGAGATCGGAGGTGATGTTCTTTCAGAAAACAAACCAGAACCCAGCTACGATCAGTTACAGTGCAGGATTTCTAATACCACTTTCAAGTTTGAACTGGAAAATTCTGAAGTCCTATTTTATCAGCAACTATTTCAACACAAGAGGTCTGGAGGAGCTCTCAGAATGATATATCCTTGACAAGTTTATACTGGTGCTGAGCCTCATTGCTGGCACATTTGACGAATGACATTGCAATAGTCCTAGTTTGAGTTAACAGATCTTTGTCACTTCATGAATGCAGTGGACAAAAATCAAAGACAGATGAAGGCAGCAAAACAGTAAAAACAAAAATTGGGATAAAAGGATAAAAAGAAAAAGAAAAAAGAGGAAAAAAGGATGTCAATAAAAGAATATTCATGTCACTAATTTTTTTTTAATACATAAGCATGTTTTTCATAATCAGATTTAAATGAAAAAAAAGACATGTCAAACACCAACATGACAGGGCTCATGGATATGTTATATTTTACAATTAGAAAGATCAATGTTGCATATAAGGCCACTAAATTAAAACATGTGAATCACATCTCAGTATTATGTAGTACATGCAGTCTAACCATAATGTAAATTTATATTCTGGATTTTTAGTCTTTCACTTTTCAACCTTTCAGTGTGAAAACTCATTAAGTCATTGAAAATAATGGCACTTCCAAAGCAATGGACAACAATTATAACAGCTTCAGCAAACAACCAGTGATCCTTGAAGGCATTAATGTTTATATTAAGCATATGCTTAAGTATAAGCAAGATTAATGCTTCAGTTTCTATTGCATTTCATTCAGGAGGGAAAAATAGTAGGCAATAAGGAATCAGAATTTTGAAACAACTGAAAGAATGACTTTTGATATCAGCATAAAAACCTAGGACCAGAAGAACGATGGTAGAGGAAGAAAACTGAAAGATTAAGTTTGTATTTAAAGTGAGTGTGTTTGTCAAACAGAGAAAAACAGTCCAACAGCAAAGCACTAATTTTAGGAGTTTCAGGAAGGTTTGGTTTAAATGTTCTAGTTGAAGATTACATTTCAGTGGCAGCTGTGGGAATGCAGTAAGATGTAAGGGAGTGGAGTTGTGAATAAAGAGAAACAAAGATGAGCTGTACCTTTGTTCTAGTTGTTTCATAGTGGCATTAATTTGATTGGTCTTATCCTCTAATCGACTAATTATTTCATTCTTCTCTTTCATAGCATCTTCAGAAACCTGTGTTACAAAAGAAGTTAAAACTGAAATTGGTGTAATTGCACCATTACTTTGTGGGGGCTTTTTCTTCAGTATCTAAAAGGGCACATGGTAAAAATCAAGATTCTCTTTAAGGATTGCTTTCCAAAAACCCTTGAGGACAGTATGTAAAATCTTATGCCTAGAAAATTTGCAGTTTTATACTCTGCAAGTGTAGATGCTATTTAATATTTAATTTAATATTTAATGCTATTTAATTTCCTTCCTTAGTTAACCACTTTAGAAGTCAGAGTTAAATTCACTGACCAAGTAGCCCATTAGAACCTGACCAGTGAAGAGCAAAGAGCTTAGTCCAGAAAATCACCAGGATTCTCCTGCAAATCAACCCCTCCCCAGATGCTAACACTGGAGAACATTCTCTTACTTTTCTCTTCAGCTCCATTTATATTTCTCATCCTCTGATCCAGTTTCCTCATATTTGCAGATTGGAAAGTAGAATCCTCTGTCCATCACTTCAATTATCCCTCTGCAGCATCCTAATTTTTTCCCCTCATTCTGCCACAGATTTGATTGGGTTCTTGTGCTGGTTTTCATAATTTATTCCCTAAATCAAATTCATCTTTTGCATAAGTAATTCACTGGTATTTGGTAATTTGTTAACTTCATTTGGGGTCCCTAAGATCCATATGCTCCCAAAAAAGGCATTTAATTGTTAAGAGATTTTCTTAATTTGTTAACAGATTTTAAAATAAACCCAAAACTGTAATTAGCTTTTTCCATTTAACATATTCTTGTATTCCTTTCCCTACTTTGGAAGGTCAGGGCTTCTCTTCAACTCCTCACTATGTGTCTACATTCTTCTGGTTTTTTATACAACACAGGCCAAAAAAAGTCTTTGTTACAGTACATTATTACTCTCTCTACTTCACATAGGATATTATTAGGCCATGATCTTATCCTCATGCTCCTTTCTTGCCTAAACTCAGTGACTGCCTTAAGAACTTCTTTGTATGAAACCATGTTTACATAGGTAATGTTCCAAAATGTCAAGCTGACCTAAGAAGCACAAGGAAACCAAAACTCCAGGAACAGCAGCATCCAACTGCCCAGAATGGTAATAATGCATTTGTCTCTCTGTGATCCTTCCAGCAGTTTAACAGCACATTGTCCCTTTACCTGCAGCTTCTGGTACATTTCCACGTTAATTGCTTTAACTTCATCAAGCTGCTGCCGCGGGCCGATGAGGGTGTCCTGCTTCTCATGGATATCCTTCTCCAGCAGCTTCATGGCAAGCTCTATCTCATGTTTCATGCTAACTTGAACCACTAGCTCGTTCTCCATATCCTATAAAACACAACACAGCGCAACACAAAGGATTTAAATCATTATGGAATTATTTATTTCTGGTTTGAAACTCTAACAGAGCTGCAGCACCACCTATTTTACCACTTCAGAAATTCTGCCCCTCTTTACCTTTGCAACTTATCCATAAATGTGACACTCATATACTAACTGGCCAATGGGGTTTTTTAACTTTTGGGGAAGACAACTCACATTATAAGAATGGTGTACTGTGAAAAATGTGTATTTTATGATTGGCTTTTCACAAATATTAAAATTAATATTATGTGTGTTGTGTTAGAAAGTAATGCTGTATTAATTCTCTTAAGTAGTGTGTTAAATATAGTTTTAGGTTATAAAAAATGTTAAAATAGAAACTATGATATGTAGGATACTTCTTTTCTAAAGAAAGGACTCGCACTGAGATAGCAGCCACAGGACACTCAAATCTTTCAGAGAAAAAGAATTTATTGCCCTCTTATCAGAAGAAATGAACTTCTTCCCACCTCAAAGGCGCTGTCAGGATTCAGAGGAAGAAGCTGAAGATGACCAGACAGAATCCTGTGTTTGAATGGAATTTATGCATCATGGATGAGGTGTATGAATATGCAACAGGCTGTTGCTTTTAAGAGTTAATCCTTTGTTAACAGGGGTCTTTTTGGGCTCCTGCTTTCCAGAAAAAGGTACCCAGATGTCCGTAACTCTTTGCCTCTATTGTCTCATATTGTTCTAATTCAAATTGTCCAAATTATTATTACTCTAATTGTATTACTATTTTTATAACCATTTTATTACTATTAAACTTTTAAAATTTTAAAAACAAGTGATTGGTGCTTTTCACATGTACAGAGTTGCCTAAGTATTAATTACAAAAGTAGAACTGAAGTATTTGTATTTTCACAGGAAAGATTTAGCATAGATAGAGAGCATACAGTATTGCTAAAAGTTTACCTAAAAATTTATCCAAGAAAAATGTGGTTCTTTTTTTGCTGTCCTTTCAGCAACATTACTACAGAAATATTGATGCTCTGTGGAAACTCCCTTTAGAGAAAAGGCTGCTGAAGTGAGTGCAAGGCAGCAGTAAAGCCAAGAGAAGTTGGACTGCTGGGCCAGTGAGGGCTGTGCAGGGGCAGGGCAGGAGCACCCACCTGGCGCAGCTGAGCCTCCTCGCGGAGCTGCCGGCGCGCCTCGCTGTACATCTCATCCAGGCCCTGCCTCGAGTGCTTGTACGTCTGCAGCTCTGCCTCCACGTCCACCTTGGCTGCCTGCAAACACACACACAGCTCCTGTCTTCCCTCTTCATCAAACCTGCAGCTTGATGGCATGAATTTCATGTAGGCACACGGTTGGTGGTGACTGGGAGTGAGGCCCCATCCCCAAGGGTTACAGCTGTGAGGAGCAGGTGAGCAGCACGGACAGCAACGAGCCATGGAGGGCCCAGGGGTGCTGAGCAGCCAGGAATCCTAGCTTTTTCTTCCATCTCCCACCGAGGCTGAATAGCAATCATTATCATCTACAACCCTAAGCTTACCCTCCTCAAATTCTACCCATACACTATAATAACTGCAACCGTGTTCCTCACCCTAAACACAATCCAAGTCCTAAAGCTATCTACCCTAATAACTGCACGGACCAAAATTCTGTCACTAAGGGAACAGAGGGCATGAACATGAGGGTATAAAAGGTTGGGCTGAAGAACAAGAGGGCAGCCACTGGCAGCCTTCTGAAAGTGTGTGTGATACTCTCTGTGTTGTGTCTGTCTCAACTGCAACAATTCAATGCTTGTGGGAAATGTGAAGAAAAACTTACAAACACATCTTCCAAGCACAGGGCAAAGATGGAAAGAGCTGTTTCTGCTCTGTGGCCATTGGCTTGGTAATGAGAGCTGAGTAAAACCAGCAAAACATCCATACTGCAATACTGTCCTCCTCTGGTGCAGTACTGTCCTCCTCTGGTGCAGTACTGTCCTCCTTCGGTGTCACTTGAATACACTACCCATGCATACAGTTGTAAAACAATCTCATGTCCTAGAACTTTAATTTACTTATGCCATTTAGAAAGCTCCATAGATTTAATAAGCCCTTTCCCTTATAAAAGTTGTTTCACATTTGGACAAGTTAAGCTGACTTGAAGTTGAGATGTACAAACTTTTAAACAAAAATTAACCATGTTATGTTACAATATTAAAAGTGGTAAAACTAACATACCTCTAGATGATGCTGTGTCTTCATTAAAATCAGAGTATTTTCACTCCTTAATTGATGGTTTTCTTCCTGAAGTTTAATTATATTGTTTTTTGCTATTGCTAACTGAAAAGAAACAAATAATAAAAAAACCGAAAAGCACTGTGACCACTTTTGTGAGTAGAAATAAAAGATAAAATGTTCTGATTAATGCAAGACCAAGACATCTGCTCTATTCTCCCTGCCTGCCAAACAGAGGATTAGCTGTTTTTAAAGAAAGCATGAAGCTCCTGGTTTTCATAATGAGTCACTTTCACTACACAGCAGCAGTGTGTTCAGGATACTTCACTGTTTCATGTCTGGTGAAGAACATGCTTTCTTTTCATTGCTCCATTATGACTTAAAGACCCTCAATTCTCTTTCCTCATCCTCACCTTCTGCTTTCCACTTGGCTTCAAGTTCATCCAGTTCTCATTTTCTTTTTTGGGCATTTTAATATGTCATATGGAACAGCTTACATAAGAAAGCCTCCCCCATATGAACAACAAACATATTTACAAAAGATGACATTTCATAACTGGGCCCTATAGTACACGGCTTAATGTCAGAATTGTAAGCCAAAGGATCAAAGTAGGTGGACAGTTGGGCTGAAAGCTTTTAAAGGAACCAGAATACTCTGAGAATTAACACTCAGAAAAGATGCTCTCACTCTGTCTGGATACATTACTCCCAGAGTGAGCTAGCTGTCCCTTCAGCAGTTGAATTTAGAGTTTCCAATTTTCCCCTTCATTAACTAAAATGGTGTGCTCTCTCTTATAAAGCTAAAAATATTGGAAACTAGTCAAGCATCAAAGATAACCAGAAATATAGGCTATAAACACAAACCAGAACCAGACAAGTCTGAAAGTTATGTATAAGCATCCAGTAACCAAGCAAGAAGCAAGTCTTTGGCTAAAGCTGAGGACTGGAACAGAAATTGCTTGGTGAACTACTTTCTGTCTCTTTGTAGCAACTGGTGTCATCCATTCCAGACTAGTCACCTGCACAAATCAGACTGACAGCTGGCACGGAGAAAGGATTCTCTTCTCATTTTGTCCAAAGCTGGAAATTGCAATGTTCTACAGAACTGATGTACTGATGCTAGGGGCTGCCTGGCAAGCTGACTTCAAGTCCCTGCAGCTGCTGCCCCTCTCCTTTAAGCCAAAATACAAATATCTGAATATATTATACAGAGCTTCCATAGCTTAAAATAATGGAAGTATATTTAGAAAAACAGTCTTTCAGAGAAAACAATATGCTACACATTACTAAAATAAAAAAATACCTCTTCAATCAGTTTAGTGTTTGATTTCTCCAGTGAGTCAACTCTTGCATGTAGACTGCTAACTGTGCTACTGAAAGGGAAAAAGAAACAATGGTTTTCAAGATTACATCAAAACTCATTCAACCAAGCTCAGAAGTTTTAATGCAAGGTACAGTGATTAATGGTTAAGAGCTGTGAGGTCTGTTCCTATTACTGGAACTTTTCCTAAATATAAGAAAATGACTCTCCTTTGTTGAACATTTATATGCTTCTTTCCAATTCCCATGTCACCCCTGTCACTTAAACTCCTGCTTGGCCAGAACTTCCCATGCACTCTCCTTTATCCTCACAACCATATTGCAGACAAAAGATAAATGAGTTCTCCTCTATAGAACAAAACCATTCTCCAGATTCTCTTCCTCCAAAATATATTTCTTTTATAAAATCATTTGTTTCTCTGCATTTTTTGAGATTTGTCTCTTCTTTTTTTAAAATATTTTTTTGCATTTTTTGAGATTTGTCCTCAGGCTCCAGATTCTCTTCCTCCAAAATATATTTCTTTTATAAAATCATTTGTTTCTCTGCATTTTTTGAGTTGTCCTCAGGCTCCAATTCTCTTCCTCAAAAACTTTTTGGATTTGTCCTCAGGCTCCAGATTCTCTTCCTCCAAAATATATTTCTTTTATAAAATCATTTGTTTCTCTGCATTTTTTGAGATTTGTCCTCAGGCTCCAGATTCTCTTCCTCCAAAATATATTTCTTTTATAAAATCATTTGTTTCTCTGCATTTTTTGAGATTTGTCCTCAGGCTCCAGATTCTCTTCCTCCAAAATATATTTCTTTTATAAAATCATTTGTTTCTCTGCATTTTTTGAGATTTGTCCTCAGGCTCCAGATTCTCTTCCTCCAAAATATATTTCTTTTATAAAATCATTTGTTTCTCTGCATTTTTGAGATTTGTCCTCAGGCTCCAGATTCTCTTCCTCCAAAATATATTTCTTTTATAAAATCATTTGTTTCTCTGCATTTTTTGAGATTTGTCCTCAGGCTCCAGATTCTCTTCCTCCAAAATATATTTCTTTTATAAAATCATTTGTTTCTCTGCATTTTTTGAGATTTGTCCTCAGGCTCCAGATTCTCTTCCTCCAAAATATATTTCTTTTATAAAATCATTTGTTTCTCTGCATTTTTTGAGATTTGTCCTCAGGCTATCTCTTTCTTGATGCTTCTTGAGCTCATGTAGGAGTCTCACCAGAGTTTTATTGCCTTTTATTACTCTGTTGCTTTTTATAGTATCAAACTACATCCAGGCCTTTTCCATAACCTGATTGCCTATTTCTGCAGGAAGCACCTTTTTTTTTAGGCTGCACTTCACACACAGGGAAACAGAAAACCTATTCTGTAACACCATTTCCTTTTTCACATATTTCTCTGTGGTGTCCTCAGTAGCTGCCAGTTCATTTGGAAGAGCAGGGCAGAGAGATTAATGCACTTTAGGGTGTCTAAACACAAACAATTGAACTGAAATAAAATAGGAGAGTTGCTGAATCACTGATCTGACAGGAAATTCTGTGCATAAACCAGAGTACAAGAGCACACAGAAGCTCACCTGGATAATGGCACAAACACCACTGCTCTTAATTGTGATAGCTCCTTTCTCCTCCTTGACTTTCATTTTGCTCATATTTGATGTGCTCAGCTTTTCTGTGCTGTTGAAGGTTTCTGCTCAGTGACACCATTTCAAAGCAGAATATCCTTATTTCAACAAGAGCCTTACAGTAACCAATGATCCAGACTACCAGCATTAAAAATTTAAGAAGATTATTACATTTCAAAAAGGATCTAGATCAGCTGTGCTAGAGATTCTACAGAAGTTCTTTCTGGCTTTGTTGTTTGCTTTGGTTTGTTGGGTTTTTTTAGCTTTTTAGCCCCTCAGACTTTAATTTTGTACAATAATTCTCAGAGAATTTAAATCACTGTTCTTCTATTTGCATAATAACAAGCACAGTGGTGGACTAGGTTTGTTTCACCAGGCAAACCAAGAGGAAAATGCTGCTTTCCTGAAAATTATTTCAACAGGAACCTCAGCCTACCACATATAAGTAGCTTCTAGCAAGCAGTGAGTTTATTCAGCTTCAGTCCTAGGCATTAAAGACACAAAACCAAATATTCTGCAAGGCAAAGAAATAAAATCATATGGATTCACCAGAACACTCCAAACCACTTCTGGCAAACTGTTACATGGAACACAGTTAGAATCCAGACCAAGCCTTTCATTCCTGTGATGTTTTGAATCATGAGGACCTTGACAGCTCTGGCCTGTTGGTTTTGTGTTTCTTTGAAGAATAAAGGTTTTGACAGTGCAAAAGCATGAAAACTGGCACTGAGCTCTCCAGGAGAGTGTCTTTTCCTACTTCACTAAATCTTCAGTCTAAACACAGAGAATTTGCAGCTCTTTCTCTGAAGTTCTCTCACAAAGCTGTGGTACAAAAGGCATTTGCCTGATAGCCTGGCCTGACACCCATACTTCAAAGTAATACTTACTTCAGTTGCCTGTTTAGTTCCTCAACATAATTCTTTTGGTCCAATATTGCAGCAATCTGTACATTTCTAAAGCAAGCACAAAATCAAATTAACAAAATTATGTACCGAACTATGGACAGAAAATAAACATATGAAAATGTCCATCTCAATTGTGTTTTTAAAAAGAAAGGAAGCAACTTCATCTCATACTCATGAAGGTAACAACAGACATGTTGTATCAGTGAGACACAAAAAAATCCAATGCTTTAATTGCAAACAATTTCTCTACACGAAACAGAACAGTGTGAGAAGGATAAGGATGTTTATTTACTCTGCCATAACTCTGGTTCTTTGAAAGCCTGACTAAATCCCAAGCTGAGGCCTTCAGGGTCTGCAGGTTCCTTTTCACTGGCACCTGGCAAGCCTCCCCTGCTTGGAGGCTGGAGCAAATATTCCTCCAGCTAACCAGTAACACAGAACAACACACTGAGGCACTCTTCTCAGGATCAGAACATTTCATTCTTAGGGAACCTGACTTATTTCTAAAAGAACAGGCCCCAACCAAGAAATCACTTGTTAACATAGAAAAGATGAGGTGTTTTGTGAGGACATACCTTTCTTTACCCCCAATGTCATCATCACTCTTCAAATACACAGAGAAATCGATCACCCCAACCTAGGGGAGAGCAAAGGTACAGTTCCATATCATACAAATAAGGGCTGCTGATATTTAGAGCCTTGTATTTATGCAACTGATAAAACCTCAGTTACAGCATTTTTAAGGTTCATCCAGTTTCAGCCAGAAGCTGAAAAACCTGTACTATAACATTTAAAACAAGATTTTACTAAGTTTAATTTTTACTTGGTTTATACAGTGCTCTCCTGTCAGGATCTTGTTTGTTCTTTCCACGTCTTTTCTAAAAAGTCTCTTCACAAAAAACTTTTTGAAAACATGTTTTTCTGATTAAAGCAAAATACCATCTCTAATAAAAAAGGTAAATTGTTCTATCTATAAAAGTTACTTTATTTCAATTCACTAGGGCTGCATAAACACATTTCACCACTGAGTAGCATTTTGTCAACATACCAAAACAATGCTCCTGGTTGTGACTTCCATCAAGGTTCAGAAATTTACCTTTCTGCTCTATAAAACCTGCAGCTTCTGGCTTCTCTGAGAAGGTGCCTTCTTTATACTACTCTTCACAAATTATTCTGGACTTGTTACAAATGTCAAATTGGGACACACTGCAATCAGAATCTCATCTGCCACTACTATCCCCTCAAACTGAGTCTCCTCTCTCATGCAGGAAGGCCACCCAGTGATAACAGAGCTGTAGCTAGCAACAGATTTTGTGGTCTATAATACACATATTTAATTCTCAACACTAAGAGCAAGTTGATAAGTTTTCTGTAATTACAGGCCTGTCAAAGTTGTATCTTCTTTTACACAGGATCAGTGCCTGAAACTAACATAACACAGTAACTAGAACAAACAACTGAGGACAATTTAACCACAGGATTCAAAAGCACACACACACAATTAGCTGTAACTTCTCTTTCCTAGAGGAGCTGGTTTTTCATCAAATATATTAATACAGTAATAACCACTGAAGCTACTATGATTTTTTTCCACAAAGAAGCTGAAAAAAACCAGTCAGGGCTGAACACAGTCTACATTTATTTACAAATACCTGTGCATCTGCCTTGAAATAGAATCTGTTAATATTTTCTTGGAAGAGATCAGGGTTAAAAGTCAAAGCCCATTCAAAGCAGGAAGAATTCCAAGTCCTGCTTTGCAGAATCAAAGTAGTCACTCTCTTAAGAGGTCAAAAGAGAGTTTGTTTCAGGACCCTGTATCATTCCTGTGATGTTCCAGAACAGCAATAAACGAACCAAGCAGGGTAAACTGATCATGGAACTATACTTGTCCCACAGAAGAAAAGGCTGGGTCACACAGGTCAGATGGAAAGAACTCTGCTTTGCTACAGCTGCTCCCATTTGAGGACAAAGCACAAAGCTTCACCCTTGCACTCTGAACATTATCTGCATTCAAAGACCCCACTGATAGTGAGGTTAAGGCAACCGCCCCAGAGGCCCAGGAGCTGGATCATCACACCCTGAGCAGTCTCAGGTGGGATTTCTAACAAGTCAGCACCTCAATGTAACAAAATGTACAAAAAAGTACAGAAAACTCTCATGGACTGTGTGTACATTCCTTTACCTGGCTGGACTTACTTGTGAATCCAGGTCTTCTCCCTTCACACACAGGTTGGCATCGATCACGTTCAGCCCAACTAAGAGCCCAACAATCACTGCTCCTTCCTCCTCCATCATCAGTGCATGATACTCATAAAACTCACTGTGTGAAGGAGAAAATTGCAGCTTACTGGTATATTCATTCTATAGACATCCAATAAATTAATCAGAAGTGACATACATATCTAAATTTTCTCTTATTGGAGCCTTACTACAGCATCCATAAAGATGAACTGGCCCTGCCCATGCTTTCACCTCATAAATATTTAAAAATTCAAAGTGCATGTTTTTTCTCAGAGGCTATTAAAAACAAGGATACTGCCTTAGGCTCCAGATGGCTGGGACACAGCGAGGAGGGTGACAAGATTTACTTTGACTTTAAAAGAAAACAAACAAATAAACAAACAAAAAAAACCCCAAAACCCAGAAAAGGCTCTTCCCTACACTTTCTATTAGCCAATGTTGAAGAGGAGACTGCAAGAAATGGATGTTTGGCCACACTGAGTCAGACAACTCTCATGTTGTTAAGAAGCACTGCAAGCAATGCAAAGGAAGAATGGGAAAAGAATTACCTTTTGTGGAAAAAAAAAAGCCTGGAATTTAGTGAATATATGCTTGAAATTCAAGGACGTAAAGAAGAGATGATATGGATAAAAGAGAAACTTAAAGGGCTGAAATGCTAAAAAGGTTTTTTAAGTATTGTTATAGTTTTGTACCAAAATCACTACAAACATAAATACTTCACTGAATGAGGGAATATCAGCACTTTCTTCTCCTTGTACTTTTTAAATAAAATTTTAGATTCTATGTAACAAACTGTCTTTTCACTGGAAAAATCCATAGCTGCTGAACACCAACGACATCCTGACACACCAGTGTTATCTAGGCACAAACTCAGTCTTAAAAATATGTACAGCTTATAAAACTGAAATGAAGAAGCATCCTTCTCCATTGTGCTTGAATGACTGCATCAGACAGGAGAAGTTATACCAGAAGAGAGCAATGCCAGTGTCAGAACTGTGAAAGCAAAGCTCAAAGCAAGAGCCCTCCTTCCAATGGCAGCTCAGTGGAAACCACACACATGGTAAGGGTGAAGTCACCTCCTCCCCAGTGCACAGTAGGGGAATGCAGGATTATTTTTTAGGAGACCAAACCTCTGAAAATAAACTGCAAACAGACTGCAGGGTGTTTACCTGAGGAGGTCTCTCTGAATGATTAAACAGCGAAGATAATCGGCCATTTTCTTCTGCATCAGTGCCAAGCGCAGCCAGGCCCGGGCGCGGCCCAGCGGAGTCCTGAAACAAAGGCCATGAGGACAAACAGCCCCAAATTAACAATATATTGATTAAATCATGCTTATCAGTTTACTGGTGGAGCAACTGGTGTTTCTGAAGGCGTATTTTAAGCTATTAGTTGAGCATCACCATGTGGAAAGCCATAATGCTTAGGCTTTGACTCCCAAGCTTTGGGGTAACAGAAAGATTTTCAACCACTCAGCTGAGCTTGGGAGCAGACCCAGGAAAAACAGGAGTACAGAGCCTGATAATCTTGAAAGTCCTGTTTTCTGCTGAAGTAATATGCTTGCAACAGTTGAGACTCCTTTCTGCAATTTGTTTGTTGAGAGTTGAGGGGAATTGCAAGAAAATGAACCAAATGCCCATCACCAGCCACCATGGCAGCTTCCCTTCCCAATCCTGCTCTGGCTCTACGCAACCCTTACTCAATCCTACCTTTAATTGTGTGCAACTTCAGTGCTATCTTGGGAAGACAATGCCAAAAAAGATGAAAAGATGAAAAGTTACCTATGTAACTGGCAAACACTAATATCCAGCAAATTACACCTGGACCTTTAGAATTTCCTCTTCTAGTGCTTGCATACTTACAAGTAAAAGAAAAACCCCTCACAAGCTCTGTTAGGATAGGAAGAGAGTAACACACCTGGCAAAGGTTATTACTTCCTCTGGCTTGCCACAAGAGTAAATAATAATTTACATGCCTGTGTGCTTTAGATAAGGTCTAAAGCTATAAATTAGAACCCTTGTGCTGCCCTGCACCAGTCAGGGCAACTAAACCCTTTTGGAATTTCACGGAGGGACAATCAAAAAGCCAAATACAAAAGCAGAGTGCACTGGAATG
This sequence comes from Camarhynchus parvulus, assembly GCF_901933205.1. NCBI lineage: Eukaryota > Metazoa > Chordata > Aves > Passeriformes > Thraupidae > Camarhynchus > Camarhynchus parvulus. Next base: position 1,278,097 of record NC_044576.1, on the reverse strand, counting down.
GGAAGAGAATAAATTTACAACCGAGTAGGACTGTGCAGGCAAGAATCTCAAAAGCTGCCTAACTCCTTCCTCTTTGATATGTCACCTTTCCTCTCTGGTATGTCACCTTGTGGTTTGATAGAGCCTTTGCTGACTGCACTCACCAATGTTTGCTGCAGCTCTAGACTGCAGAGTGACTGACACACAACCTGCTCCTTTTTGCATTGTTATCCAGCTCCCATTCACCTGTGCCCTCCCCAACATCAGGTGCTACCTGTTCAAAGCCTTATTAATGCCAAATGAAATCCTGAGACACCTGCAGATTCTCAGTCAGGTCCTTTATTTTCCTGCTGCATTTTAACAATACTACTTACTTAAGGCCAGGCAAATCTCTGACACTTGCTGCTATTTCCTCAGCTTCTGGATATAATTTCTCCACAAGTTCCAGAGGACCCCAGATGGTTTTATTGTAACTGAGAAAGGATTTTCTTACTATGAAAAGAAAAATCAAGTAACTGAATTAATTTAAATTATTGCAGTAGCTTCCTTCATAATATCTGGTGTGTGCAAGGGTTAACTGCTGAGTCCAGAGTTCCAGATAACTCTTAACTGAGACACTGGTCAGCTCACCAGTATCCAAAGCCAACTTCCTTTACTGTGAATATAAAATTGATATGCTAGGAAAAAATAATATAAAAAGGATGTCCAGCTAAAAATATACACTACATACATACAAGCAGTTGGTAAACCCTGGACCACTTACAACAAATGCTGCACAGAATGACAAGTTGGTAAATGTGGAAGTATATGTGGTGAAGAATTAATAATTACACTATTCATTATAAAAGGTGACCATTTACATATTTTTTTCAATTCTTTATGTAACATTACACTTTTTAAAAATCTATTTCCAGAAGGAAAGGAAGAAAAATGGCATGTTTGGGATGAGAAATATGCAGCTAGACCAATTTCCACACCTTTCAGGCCATGCTTCAGGCAGTGCTCCATGACAACAAAGAACTGCTGCAAAGGTGGGTAGTCAGAATCCAGAGTGCGCCCGAAGCTCAAGGCTGATTCAATGAGTCCTTTGATACTCAGTTTAGCCATGTTTAATAAATTTGCTCTTTCTACAGCTGTAGGGTCCTTTACAGCTAAGACAACAGAGAAAAAAATGTTATGGTTCAAGTTTTAGGAGCGACACAAAGAAATAAAGTGCTTCACGTCCACCTTGTTAGAAGAAAAACTTACCTTAAGCTAATAAACCTAATAAACTCAGCAGAACAAATTCAGCAGGTGCTATAAACCACCCTGCCATAGAGAAGCATCCAACCCAAAGCACGTTCTCAGTGTTTAATGGGTGTAATGGGGAAAGCCCAGGCTGGGAATGTCAGTTCTCAGGCACCGTGTTGTCCCAGCAGCTCTCAGAAGCAGCCAAGTGACTGCAATTAACAGAGCACCTCTGCTGCATGGCTGCAACCAGTGCCCCTCCACGGTATCAACGCAGCCTTCCTGTTAATGTATGGATTTATTTGGTGTATCACAGCCTACCTACAGAAGCAGACATCACACTTTTTCTATAGAATCACTTTCCACTGTAGCTTTAACTGCACAGTGACACAAACACATGCCTTCCTTCTCAGGCTGTTCAGAGTCTCTGCCACCAAACCAGGAGCATTTTCTGGAAAATACTACACACTGAAAATTCAGTTTCTCACCTAGCCACAAAGTATTTTCTACACAGAAAATCTTAAGAATTAAAGGTTTTGCTTTAACTTGAGGTTTTTGGTAAACATTACGAAGTGTATACTGCAAAAACACATTTGAGGATTAAATCTTATCAGTAAAATATCCATAGCTTTTTACAATCATCTTAGTCTGACAGAATGGACAAGGTTCCTCTTCTTAGAAATCCTGCTACTGAGAACAGTGCTCAGGAAATTCTAAGGCTTATTTTCATTCATAATGAAGTAATTCAAACATTCAGGCCAGACCTTATTTTTCTCAGAGACAAAACAAGCCTCTGTTTATTTATTATCATCAAAGAAACCTGGAAAGAAACAAAAGAGTTGATGATTTACTGCTTAATTAAATCCAAGAAGTAAAGTAAAAAACCAAACTTCTTAAAAGACATTGAGACACAGATGTCAAAATATCTAGTAAGACTCATGACTGAGAAAAAAAAAAGTGAGCCTGTTCCTTTGCAAATCTGAGTATTGGTATTTGATACAGACTGTATCTGTCTGCATGTCAGAAAGCACAAAGAACCCAAATCATCATAACAGATGGCATTTTCTCAGTTCCTCAACAGCAGTGAAATTACTTGTCTCATTTCCTGCAGACTTCAGGTACTTAGGGATTGGATATTAGAAACCCTGAAAACTACTTTCTAATATTCTCTTTCCCTAGTTGCCTGCCAAATACCCATCTACCCCTCTGCTTTCTAGGAAAAATAATGACTGAGATTATGTACATGCAACAGCCTTAAAAACTGATTTTATAGTTCCCCAGAACTTCATCAGAAAACCCCAGGAGACATGAGAAACAATAAGATAATGAGAGACAGGGCTCTGGCAAAACTGTACCCAGTCAGCAGTCACAGCTCAGTGCTTTGTCTGTTCCTTCCTTCCTGCTCAGCTGCCGGGGACTGACCAGCTCTACCAGGGCAGCACCAGCACAGCATCCCCGGGACAGGTGGAGGCTGAACAGCAGCACCTTTCTGCAGGCAGGGCACACATCCTGCTTCTTTATTAGCTTTGCTACTCCAGCATTAAATACAACTGTTAGAGGAGGAAACGCCTCGCTCAATGCAGACTTCAGGTGGGTAGCTCTGCCTTGCTACACATCCTGCCTATTTCCCCAAAGGCATCATGAAAATTCCTTTGTCAGGTGACCTCATTCTGACTTCTAGAGCCGATCCTCCTCAGACAGACTTCTATGTCTGCTGTCCTTTCAATTAGCAGCCCTCGCCTGCTCTTTCTGAGGCGAAATGCATCTTAGGTCTGTTTTAAAGTGCGATCTACCCGCATGTTTTTCTTCACCTGCTTCTTAAAAATATAAATGGCGAACAGTTTTTTTTTTTTAATTTAAAATCAAGATTTAGAATTTAACACCGCGGCGTGAAATCCTACATCCCGGCTGCTGCTCGGGTACCCTCTGGGGTATTACAGGGAGCAAAACAAGGGGTACTACAGAGAGCAGAGCGAGGGGCACTACAGGGAGCAGAGCGAGGGGAATTACAAGGAGCAGAACGAGGGGAATTACAAGGAGCAGAACGAGGGGCACTACAGGGAGCAGGGCGAGGGGAATTACAAGGAGCAGAACGAGGGGCACTACAGGGAGCAGGGCGAGGGGAATTACAAGGAGCAGAACGAGGGGCACTACAGGGAGCAGGGCGAGGGGAATTACAAGGAGCAGAGTAAGCTCTGCAGAGCTCTGCTCCCCGAAGCAGCAGCCGCCCCCGACAGGGCTGTTCGCAGTCAATACCCGGGAACAGCCTGGCCAGCATGGCCGGCTCCGAGGGGCGAGCCTCGGCCCGTGAGGCGGCACGGCTCCGCTCGGGCCGGGGGCTGCGGGCGCCGTCCCTGCGGCAGCGCCGGCCTCTCCCCGCCCGCAGCCCTCCCTCACCCGGGGCACCGCCCGCACTGCGGGCCCCACACCGCCCCGCTCCCCCGGGACCGCTCCCGGCACCGCAGCCCCGCGGCCCCCGACCCGCTCCCGGCACCGCAGCCCCGCTCACCCATGGCTGGAGAGGAGGAGCCGCCGCCGCGGCCGCTCCCTCAGGGCCCGCGGCTCCTCCCGCCCTCAGCCCGCGCCGCGCGGCGCCCCCGGCGGCGGGAGGACCCCGGCCCCCCGCCCCGGGCACCGCCCCGCCCCTATCGCGATAATCCCCCCGCCCCGGGCACCGCCCCCATCGCCCTGTCGCGATAGCCCCCCCTCCTCCGACCCCAGCTGCCCGCCCGGAGAGCGGCATCAGCCACAGGGACGGGCAAGAGCGCCTGGGCAGCCTGGGGCACAGGAAGCCTTGAGGCTTCTCTGCCCTTCTGTTGTGACATGAAGCTTCAATCCCTAGCATTTATTCCAGATTCTGTAGCATGTATCAGAATAAACAATATTCTTCTAGAAAAATCTGTGAGTTTAGTACCTTCAAAGGTAATGTGCTGGGGAACCAAAACCAGTATTTAATAAAAACATGTAAGTGTTTGGGGTTTAATTTTAAAAAGCCCAGGAATGTGAATCTGGCTGGAAAAGAGCCAAAACTCAGGGAGCTGTTTATCATCAAGCAGGTTTGTCACAGCAGGATGGGATCTCAGCTGGTACTTACTGTACCCTAAGCACTACAATATGCGTTGCTTAATAATTATTCTTTCCTCTCACCTTTTTGGGCAAGGCTAACCAGCAACCTGTAAAATTAAAAAAGTGTTATTTTCCTTGCCCAGGAAAATTAAAATCCTTGCCCAGGATTGCACTAAACAGCACAGAGGGTGTCACTGCCTGGGCCTGCAAGGAAGGACCAAAGGACAAGGGACAGACCACAGCCCATGGTGACAGAGACATTTCTTAGAGCCACCCTTCCTACCCCTTATAAGGAAAAAGGAACATATATATTTAAATATTAAACAATTCTGAAATAGTCACACTCTGATCCTGCTAGTCTGGCATAAAACAACTTCCTTTACTTCCTTTTTTATTCATTTCTGGGAATCCCAGCAACACAGAACCCAGCAGGCATGCATCTGCATCTTTTCCAGCAGCACCAAAGGCTGCCTCTGCATGAGGAAGCTGTTTCAAAGGCAGCACACAGAAAAAGTGACCCTTTACTGCTAGAAGATACTCACCTGCTGTATATTCATTGAAACACAGAGTGTTTTAGAGATCCACATCTCAATTTTGTTTGAGACTACCAGAGCAAAATTTGGTTTCATCTGTAGGCTCAGCATTTGCTGCTCAGTCTAATTTTTACCACATGACAAGGAAGGATGCATTTTGTAAGTGGATAAGGAAACGTTCTTCTGTTTGTTTCTCATGCAACTTCATGATGGGATGACAATACCCTTAATTTATATATTAAATTTTTAATAGCATGCAAACCATCTCCTAGATAAGCATTGCTTAGTGTAAGAAAACAGATTAATGAAATCTTAAGAGCTTTCTACAAGAGAAAGATAATATTGTCTAAAAAAGCACTCTGATGTCACTACTATAATAAAGAGCATATTTTACACTATTTTTTTCATCTTTTGAAAGACCCAGAGCACAGGCACAGTTGAAGCATGTATTCTCACCTGAAAAAGGAGGAGATCCTGTCAACTTTTCAAATTATTGTTGTATCGTTCTAAATACTTGCCTTGTAAAAGCAAAGTGTTAACAAAGCATAAACAACTTTAATGAAACCAACAGCAAACTTTAATTAGTTCAAACATTACAAAAAGTTAGGGAGGAGTTTAAAAGAGTGAAAATGCCCACATTGAACAAGTTTGTCTGCAACTGTATGCACACAGCTACTTGACATTGATCCAAGAGAAAACAAATGCTAATGATTCTGAAGAATCAAAAAAATTGATGTTTCCACCAGCAGCCTTGGAAAGAAACTTCTCAGCCTCTCTGGTGTAGAATATGAGGTAGCATAAAGAAACTAACAGAGATCTCTCAAGTAAAAGGTGCTTTCTGTTGTTTATATGCCATCACCTTTAAAAAAATACAACCTGAGCACATAAGTTTCTTAGCGAGCTGCATGTCTAGTTTTGTTTCCTTTTTGTTTTGAAGACTACGGATCAGATAAACTGAAAACAAGAGTTCTAATATGAAGCATTTCACTTCAGATTGATCTGCTGAACACATAAGTTAATAGCAGGGGATTAAGTGAATCAGCATCACATTTCCCCCTGAGGTATGCAAAATCAAGAGATTAGCAATGTCATCAAGGGATCTTCATATGAGAGATTAATTACATTATGTATATAAATATAAAAGACTTCAGCATTTTTAAAAGCAGGAGTAGACTTCAAAGGACAATGTGAGATTTTGAAGAAGAGGAAGAAGTTTTTTCTATTTTTTTTTCCAAACAGCACAACACAGCACCTTAATTAGTAATTCTAACAAATGGAATTATTGTATGTAAACTACATTTTCAAGTTTTTAAAACCCAATTGAGCCCAGAAAACTGACTCACTACAACACTGGTTTACACTCCCTTCCTCTTCAAGTGCTTCCCCAGTCACTTCTGCAGGTAACTGCTCATCAAGGTAAGAGAATATAGCAATATCCAGCAGGAAGGAACAGAGTGCTTCATATTTCTGGTTTGTCACAAGTAAGCTGGGTGCTTTAGTTCTGTAACCCTCAGCTTTTTCAAGAAATGTCTGTTATTCTGCTGAGAGGAAACTTCCAAATAATTGAATGCTTCCTGTTTCGGCTGCCTCCAGACTGAAGAGTGCACATCAGCATTGACACCCCAAATCCCAGCTATTTACATTAAACAGCAGCAGAAAAGAAGATACAAAGTCCTGTAAAACTTTCCATCTTCCCACTCATAAGATGTTACACTTGTGGATACTTTCATGAGCCCCGACTGGAAGATTCAAGATGTAGCAAGTTAAGGAAAGCATTTTAACAACACTTGGCTTTCACAAAACCTGTTTGAATATGCATGGCTATTTGCAAAGAAAGCAGCTAACAAGGTTCTTTCCTGTTTAAACAGGAGATGGAAACAGCAATATCTAAAGCTTATTCAGTACAATGCCAGAGAGAAAGAAAAAATTACCAAGTCATCTGAAAGTGACACTGTTTTCCTTTCCACCAAGATTATTTATGAAGCAGATGTGTTGAGCGGAAGAAAGAAATCACACTGATGTTAAGATGCCAAGAAACTCGAAATGATCACAGGAAAAAATGCAAAAGCATTAAAAATTAAAAATTCAGGCCTCAAAATCAAAAAAATTATGGCCAAGTTGACTTGCAAGTCAGCATTGACTTTTTCTGCTGTTGAAGACAGAGAAGGTTCTAAACCCATCCACTAGCTTGATCTCAAGCGCGCTTCTGGCAAATCTAATCAGCACAGTTTGTGCTGTGCTGCCAATCACTGTTAAAAGTATAACCTAAATAATCAAAGATCTTCCCATTCTCACCTCAAATCTCACTGAGCCAATCCCAGCTTTCCCCTCTCCCAAAGCAGCATGGAGAAAAAGGATATCATTGCCTGGGACTGCAAGTGGCAGAGGAGCTTCTCCAGGGGAGGATAGCAGCACAGGGAGGGAACACAGCCCACCATGACCAGCTTGTGCTTGGCTCTGGTGATGGCAACATTCAGGCGGCGCCAGTCCTTCAGCAGGGAGCCAAGCTGGAAAGGAAATGTCACTTGCTTTTGTTTTTCCTACTTAAACCATAAGTAGGAAAAACTTATGGACATAAACCACTCATCTTCAAAATGCATCTAAACTACTGAAATTGACTGGAACATGTCAGGACCTAGGACATCCCTCTGGCTGTCCTGAGCAGCCAAGACCCCTGCCAGGGGTCTCAGAGACCCTGGCACAGAGCCCAAGACCCCTGTGGTTTTGATTATGACCCGTGGAGCAAGTTACCAACCTTAGATGAAGATCTGCAAGCCATGACAAATTAAGTAGAATGATAGTGAATTTATCACAAGGTGAAAAAGTAGATTTTGGGATTTTTAGAATGGGGATTCAGGGGGGCAAGATGGAGGAATCTGGGTGTGTCCAGCCTTTCTCCTTCTTCTTCTTCTTGGCGTCCATGTTCTGCTGGGATGTTGGCACTTTTGGATTGGTTTAGAGTAGAAGCTCACTGTCCAACATAGGTGATAGGTATTGGAAAGGAATTGTAAATATTGTACACGTAGTTTTTAGTATAAAAAGATAACAACACCCTGGGGCAGGCAGAGTGCCTGGACTGTCTTGCTGAGCAGACCTCGGCAGGCCAGAGAAAGAATTTTATAGATAAGATAAAATAAACAGCCTTGAGACCCAGAAATGAAGAGCTCTGACTCTTTCTTCAAGCACCGGGCTGGGAAAAGTGACTTTCCAACTTTTCTTGGGGTCACTGTGACCAGCAGAGATCCCAACAGGAACAAAGTTAAAATGACCAACTTACATTTTCATCAATGCTGTTCCTGACAAAGGACACAATTATGATACTTTTGTCTCTTCCTTGGTATTTGTCAACCGTGTTCACTTCCACTCTGTTCTCCTTCCATTTTGCCATCAAGTCAGTGATTGTTTTTAACTGATGTCTGTAGGGTGATATGATGCCAATGTCTGAGGGCTTACAGCCAGCCTGAATGAAGAAGAAACCAGAGAAAATAATCTGTCACTGCAGTTGGCTTGGCAAACTCAGTATGGTCAGAAAGATTCTTCTAATTAATTTTTTTTAAAACAGTGCTGCAAGATATTGTATCTAAACTAATGGAACTGTAGGTGTAACAAATATTAACTAAAGGAGATAGAAAACATCTGTTACTGCAAGCTCCCAAGCTTTGTCTTAACTTGGCACAAAGACAGATATCCTTGAAATCCTCATTCTTCTTTCATCTTTAGACTGTGAGGTGAACACTCAGAGCTCCTGCTCTGTATTTCTGCATGAAAGAAGGAACAAAAGCAAATCCTCTCCCCTCCCTCATCTCTCAAAAGAATTTGGCATCCAGCTTTTGTTTTTTGCATCTCAGATCCAAGCAGGCAAGGACAGGGAAGGGAATGCAGACCTCAGGCTCCCCACTACACTGACATGAAGCCAATCTTCAATTTATCCTTAAATTTATCCTTAAGATTATCCCCAAGAGAGCTACCCAACACATACAGTCACTGCTACTAAAGCAATGTAAAAATATTAAAGGCCTCCCTCCAAACCAGGTAATAAAGTAAAAGATACCTTAATAAATAAGGATGTGAGGAAAAGCACTATTTTAGCTTCTGTCACATTGCTTATGCCACCTTTCTCTGCATGTTCTGGTGCTGGGACCTTCAAAAATACAAACAGAAAACAATGACTTTTGCTGTCTGTAATGGGGTACTGTGTTCTGTCCCTAACTCACTGAGTGGTATGTGGATTTATACTGATGGTATTAATTAAAGAAATAAAGTTAAATGCTAAATTGTAGTAAACAGAAGAGCCTGTACTGTGAATTAACTCCAGAATACTGCATTTGCAACACAAATTGTAACAATCCTCAAAATGAGTTTCTAGCACTAGCTTGGCACCTTAAGAAACTGCCAGACTTAATCCTCTGACTTTACAGTCAAGCATTACACATCACAAATCAAAAAACCCAAAAATGGACATTTCCCTGCTGATAAGGCAAGAGAGTAAATTATATTTTACATGGGACTTTTGCTTCAACACTCTCCATACAGCATTATTTACAGTGAATTTTCTTCATTCCATGGCAGAAAGGATCATTTTTTCAAATGTTTGAAAGCCTATGTTTACAGCCACAACAGGAACTATCCAAAATGGTAATATAAATTGTAGTATAAACTCCCAACCTTTAAATAAAGCATTCACTGGATTTACCATTTCTTAACTATTACATCCCATTCTCTACAACATATATAAATGAGGCCAACAAGCTCAGGATGTAAACTCCTGTCACTGTAGTGTCACAGTTTGGTCATTTTTTCTCTTTGCTTGACTCCTGTCTTCTCTAAAGTTGAAGTAGCACCAATAGCAATGAAAAGTGTGTTTGGAAGCCTCCAAACCCCATGTGCTCAAGTTCTCTTCAAGCAGAAGGGCACAGCTTAACTGCACAGTTAATTTCTGACCACGCTGGCATTAGTGTAGCTAAAAACTACACAAAAATAATTTCAGGAAAGAAGTTCTAAAAGCTGTGTCATGCTTATGGTAACGTGCTTACATTTGTATTCCTCCTGTTCCCATAGGACACCAGCAGAACCACCAACAAAAACAACTTGGGCCTAGAAATTCTCAGGAGACTTGCCCTAAATCAAGGATATCATTTTTAAACCACCAGCCCCAAGCTGTCAGAGAAGTGCAGACTGACACAGGGGTTGGCAGAATAGAAATAAACAGATTTCCCATTGCTGTCACAAACGTGTTGCATTGTTAAGCAGAAAACAATAGAGGCTTTTTCTTCTTTTTTTTTTAAAGCCAGCATAATAAATGTAAGCTTTCTGGTGGTGTCATGGTGTTTTTTCCTCTTCCTTCTCTCTCTGTTTGTATCCCTCCCCCTCAAGTCTACTTCTTCATAAGCATTTCTTGGTTACACTATAAACAATACAGGGGGGAAAAACCTACTATGAAGTCAAAGGAAATAAAAACTTGTTTGTTGTCATGTTCAGTGGGGTTTTTTTCATTTCTCCCTTCATGACTGCCCCAATACATGGAGTTCTGACAGGAAGTCCAAAAGGAGAAATGGCATTATCACCTCATGTCTCAACAAATCTAGAATATTTTGGAAATAAAAACTTTCCTCCTGGCTCTATGAAGAGGACAGCTGTCTTACACTTGAGATGGGTTTTCTAGGGAAAAAAAATGATACAGAAACTCTACTTTTTCATTAGCAATTTTGCTATGATTACTAGATAAAGAGTGGTTCAGCCAGATTCCCATTAACAGGCCTCTTCCCTGGGACCAACTGTCTGCCTTGCTGGGAAAGGAACTGCAGCTGTCGAGGCATTCCTGGGAAATGTCTCTGTTTAGTTTAGACATTTTTAGAAATTTCTCTAAGCCATCAAAGTAAACACTGCTTGTTTTTAGCTCATTGAAGAGATTCTACCAGAACTGTTGGAAAAAAACCATGAATCCTGTACAATGTCAGAGAGCATAGAAACAGTGGTGAGTTCTGACCACAGCATAAAAGATCATAAAGTTGATAATTATATAAAAATTATATTATATTATTGGCAAAACACAGTATTAATAGGAATCAACACATAACCTGTTAAGGAGGAAGAAAGACTCATAATGCAATCACCAACTACAGTGACAAGTACTGGAGACCACAAACAGGTATTAATTTATTCATCTTTTTCCCAGCGCATTTAAACTCTTCCTCATTCTTCCTGCAAGTCAGTTTCTTTGCAGAATTTTTATCTGCACTAGAATTTTACTTTCCCAGCAGAATTCTGGGTCTCCATGAAAGGACCTAAACCAATTTATCCATCCCCTACATTTCAATGTGTAGAATGTCTGCATAACTCCATGGAGAATTGCAGTTTTGCTGCCACTGGCTCACAGCTTTGCCACACTCACCCTCAGTCGATGGAAACAAGGCCATTCCCTGCTGGCAAGGACACCCAGAATGGCTGCACACTTTGAATAGGAAGAACTGAGTTTAAAGTCCATTCAATATTTTCTGAAGTAGTATCTAAATTCAAGTTTTCAGCTGTTCTCAGATGTGATGTTTCCAGCAGCAGCTGTACCACCCTGCCCAGCTCTGCCAACAGTGCCAAGGATGTTTTTGTGTGCTGCACACTTCACATGATGCTGGAAAAACACTTTCTGAAGTTCCCTGTTTCACCCTACCTACCCTGAATGAAGTTTTACATGCTGAAAGAGCATAATGAACTTTACCTTCTCTGTGTTCAGAAAACACACAGGTGTGTCTGGATCAAGGACTTCTTTCAGCCATGACTTTGAAGCATCCCCAAGGTCCAGTTTCAATTTCTTTAGGTTGGGCAAGTTAACAGTGGCATTTGACACCTTCTCTGAGCCACATTCCAGCTTACCTTCATATACCAGCATGTTACTCAATGACATAATCTTACTAAAGATTTAAAAAACAAGAAAAGGCATAAAAATCTCACCATTTCAATCCCACATCAAGAACACATCTTAATAAATAAATGTTGAAAGTACCTATTCATTCTGTATTGCACAGTTAATTGGACAACAGCATTTTGGTTTTGTTCCAGCCTTTTAAATAAGCTTTCACTCATGCCAAGATCTCTGTTACAACACAAAGACAAAAATCAAAATGTGTCAACCAGAACACTGAAAGAGCCTTCCCAGAATCTGTGACTAGGAATTGCCCAGCAGCATTTTATCTTACCTTGCTTCTGCATTCAGCACAAGTGGAGGCAGCTGCTGATGATCCCCCACCAGCACAAACCTTTTGGAGCAGAACAGTGGGCCCAGGCAGACGAGCTGGCTGATTTGGGAAGCTTCATCAACAATACAGAAGTCAAATTGCTTCTGAGCAAAGATGGGGTGATTTACTCCCATGCAAGATGTTGCTACCACTGGCTGAAAATTGAGACACACTTCAAGGATAAAGTACATTTTATATCCTTTAGCACTATATTCTCCATATTAAAAGAAAAAAATATTTCCCATTAAACTGAACTAAACTGTAAAAATCACAGAAATAAAATTATTTATCCTTGAAATCAGACCAACATCACTTAGATATATATTGGTCTGACATATTCTTGTATCAATTGCAAGTGACAAACAAAACCAGCTTTAGAGCAGACTGTAGCATACAACTTGTTCCTGTCATGTGTTCAGAGTGATGCCAGGTTCTATTCATGGACAATTCATGGAGTGTGCCGAAATGACTAAGTGAAAAATCAGGTGGTGTGGGGTTTTTTTCAATACTGAAGAAAAGATAAAACAACAACAGCAGCACAGTTCTCCTCAATGCTGTGCTTCCACTGCGATCCAAAATGACCAAAATAAGAAATGCCAAGTCATTCCCCTTATGACTTCAGTCATTCCCCAGCAATACTTATCAATAAAAAATGGCAGCTTTTGTGAAGTTGGCATGCACTCCAACTCCCATCAAACTTTATTCTTTCAGTGGGTTTAATTTAAAGCTGCCACTGACTTGTATGACCCAGCTGCCATTATGGCTTGCATTAACATTCACACAGACAGCACTAATATCTCAATCAGAAATAAGGCTTTGGCCAGGTCAGCTCCACAGCATTCCACTTCCTCTCCCCCATCTGCTGATTGTACTGATGGCACAAGGAGCACCAGTGGGAGGGAGAAAGGACAAACAGCAGCAAAATGTAAATAATGTAAAGGAGGCTGCAGCAGCCCATCACAAAACCTCAGTCAGATAAAACCACTGGAGTCTTTGGGGCTTATTACTTACAATGATGAGTTACTTTGAGTGGACATAAACAAAGCTTCTCAACTTGCAGACTTAATGTAGGTCATTACTGGCTACAAAGAAATTGAAACAATGCAGAGGTTGAGTATCTCTTTCAGCTCAGATTTCTTACAACAGTACACACCCTTGGGATGGGTTCCTTCTCTGCAGCATCCAAACAAAATACTAATGTAATTATCTTTAATAATTTGAAGGGCTAGCAAAAAAACCATTTTTCTCACCTGACTATTATAGACCTCTTCCAAATCTGTTACAGACTTAATTGATCTGGACCTGCAGATTTCTTCTTCTGTATATTTCTGAATATCTGGGTGAACCTTCTGAGCTCGCCCCAAGCGCAAGAAACCAACTTTGAATTTGGCCAACTTCAGCAGGACATTGTCCACAGCTGTGTGTGTAAAACTGGTCAGAAGGACACTAAAGCCACAAGCAGAAAGAATTCTCACCTAACGAGTAGCAAAAGGGAAAGAAAAGGAGAAACTGTTAAGGAGAAGCAGAAAAGGATTCATCTACAAGAATCAACAATCCCAGGTTTGCTAAGGTGAAAAACACAAGGGGTTTTGGAGGGAGCCAATAATAAACATGACCTGGTCTGAATCAGTCTCCCTGGCCACTGCCAATGTGGGCAGCAGTCCTGAGGGTTCCCATGGCCAGCAGGCTCACAAGGCTGCTCACACAGAACCAAAACCTGGATGTGCACTCCCAAGGAACTGCACTCCAAGATCCCCAGTGTAAGAAGCAGCCATGCAGCCTGTTCCCACAGCACTGCTCTCCTTGGCATGCAGCCACTGGAGGTTCAGGCAATGGGCTGATGTGAAGATAGCAGCAGCCATGCAGCCTGTTCCCACAGCACTGCTCCCATGGCACTGCAGCCACTGGAGGTTCAGGCAATGGGCTGATGTGAAGATAGCAGCCATGCAGGCTGTTCCCACAGCACTGCTCTCCTTGGCAATGCAGCCACTGGAGGTTCAGGGCAATAGCAGCAGCTCTCCAGCCTCCTCCTTGCATGAGCTGATGACAAATGGAAGCAAGGTAGCACTGCTCTTTCATGAAAAGCTCACTCAGCCTGAATGCAGTATGCTCCTACAGTTCTCTCCTGGGCAAAAGAGAAGCACCAGCTAGAGGAGACAGGAGCAGACTGCACATGGATGCAGCCCCACAGGTTCATACAATCCACAGTGGCTGCTCAAGCCAGTACTGCTGGCTACTTCCTCTTTTGAGCTATAACTCAGGATTTGAAGACTTGCTGATATCTGGAGCCAAAGAATTTTAACACTAAAGCATCACAGAAATGATTAAATATCACACTTCAATCTCCTCCCTCCCACATACATTCCTACACAAGCAATTGACCATCCTACTCCACAAAATCCAATTTTAGTTCTACCAAATATAGGTTAAGCAAAAAGAAGTGTGTTTCCTTCCTTGAAACTATACAGATACTGTCAGATTAAATCATGACACCACACAGCTGGTTTAATTCTATCCTCTAAATCTCACCAAAAAAATTAAACTCCAAGGTACATGATCTTACCAGAGCACATATTGTAGTTGTTTTTCCTGTTCCAGGCATACCCACAATAAGTGTGTAGTCTTTTGAAAGTAGCACTTGTTTCATTGCCTGTTTCTGAGGCTTATTTAGACCTTTCAGAAGGAAAAGCAAAATTAAATTACTACACTTCATCAAAACTGTAATAATTACTAAAGTCACAACAAAATTGTAATTTCCTCTTTCACTAAAGCCCTTAATAGAGGTAAGAACTGAGCAAAGTCTGTAGGTTTTAATGAAGATATGACATTAAACATAATACACAAGATAAGTAGTAAAAGGTCTGCACTATGGTCCTAGAAATAAGTCACTGAAGACATTTTTATTTTTAGACCTTTTGTGACTTTTTTTTTTCTAATATCTTAATTGACCACCTCCACATATTGTGTCTGGGCATTTGTGTTTGATCATACCACTTTCACATCAAACACACAGCTCACAGCAAGGGCTGATGGGCTGCACATGCAGCAGCATGTTGTTTAGAACAAACATCACAGCAGAGCTGGTTTGCCCCAGCCTGATGCAAACAAGCAGCACATTTCAGCTATTTGGACTAAGCAAAGCTCAAGCAAAGTAAGACTTCAAACTGAGTTTTTATAAAAAATTCAGTTTACTCTAAGACAACTCAGTTAAATTTATGTTTTCAGAGGCAACTGTGTCAGAGCACAAGGAAATATTTCTACCAAATACAAGATGCTGCCTCATACCTAAACAAGTTTTGTTTTTAAATAAATGCCACAAAGCATGACACTATGCTGACACTTGTCAACAAGTTAGCAAGAGTGATTGATTATACAAGTGAATGTTTCCACCAAAGCCCATCTCCTTCCTCTCCCCCTGTGCAAAACAACAACTAAATAAACTATCTAGTGCAATACAACATCCCTTCATCCCAAGAGGTGTCTCTGTCCCTTCCTCCTGTAAAGGTTACAGAGGGAATCACATGGCCCTCTGTCTGCAACTGCACACTGCAGCCTCCAGCAAAAGTAAAATAAAGTTGTGAACAGGATCTGATCAGGTCTTCCTGTGATTAAATGAGTCTTCAGCTAGCTGGAAGACATGCAAGGTAAGAACTTGGTTTTAATTTTTGAGCTGAGAACTATCACAGGACCCTAAAGTAGGAAAAACTCCTTATATTTATAGCCTGATAAATACTTTGGCTGTAGAGACATACTACTAAGCAGAGCACTTTGGGGAAAGTAATTTTGTACCTTTTAAAATATTTGCAACAGTTTCCTTTGCTTCAGGAGGAAGGACAGAGCTCAAGTGCTGAATAAAACATGGTTTCTGGAAGTCAATGATCAAGTTGCGGAGCCTTTCACTGTGGAGAAAAACAGGACAAAACTGAGTTCAAATAAGAGTTACCAGTTAAAAAACTTCATCTGAAAATATTAAAAGTGTGAAATTAAGTTGATTTTTCATACCTGACTGGGCAATCTTTCATCAATTTAGAAAGATTTTTAAAGGGGACTCCTGTACCAACATCTCCTTCATCATGATCCAACCTAAATACAGTATTCTTGGGGAGGTTGGACAAATTCCTGAAGGATGACAAGAACATGGATGAAATAATTTTGTTTACCAGTTGTATGTTGATTAAAGACTTATTACTACATGTTAAATGATATCTTCCAGAGATCCCAGAGTAAAGCAACAGCTAATTGAAATACACTATTAACTGATCTAAAGAAAGCATGAACCCAATGAGGCATAATAAAACATAAGCCCAATTTAAACACAATATAGACTGAACAATGAAAGTTACTATTAACACAGTAATTACTGTATCCATATAGATTCATGCTAGAGATGTAAGTCAATAGAGTTATAATGTGCTTTTATTCAAAGAACCTGGGTAAATAGGCATATATAGCAGGTACTGACAGTTTCAATCAAGGCAAGAGAATTTCTGAAGGGTACTACTCCAAAGCCAGTGGTGCATTGTGAAGGCTGGCCTGGAACAGAGACTAGATGGAGCTAAAGAATAAAGTAGGGATTTATTAGGAGGCCTCAACGGAGGATGCACCTTGGGCAGCACAAGAGCCCAGCCAGGGCTACACCCAAGGTGAACCAAAATGGTCACAAAATGGACAGCTGGTTATGGGGTCTGTCACTTTTATAAGTTTTGGTCCTATTGCATATTAGAGTTAATTGTCCAATTCCAGCTTTAGCCCATGCAGTCCCATCCTGCTTGTTTTTCTCTCTTCAGTCCACATTGTTTGTGCTCTTGGGCTGAGATTTGGATCATTTGTCCTTGATCCCCAGCTGGAGAAGGAATTGTTTTGTCTCCCTGCTCTGTGCAGAGAGCTCACCATCCCAATGTGAAGCCCAGACTTACACACTAAAGCAGCACAGAATCTGAAAAATATAAAAGCTAAAACCTGAGGCATCCCCAGTAGGAAGAGTCAGGACATGTCACAGCTTTTTGAACACGTAGCAGCACCTTTCCTCAAGCCAGTGCCAGAGTGTTTGCAAACAGATACTTTTCTTTTTATCCTATTACCTGCCCAACAAACAGGAGACTTTTGTTCCACTGACTTCTCTAACATAGCCAGTAGCCAAACCAAGCAAACCCTTTTCCTCTCCACTCACAACCACTCGATCACCAACCAACAGGTTTGTCCCAGATATGGCACCATTTCTACGCTGGAAAAAATGTAGATACTGTCCCTCAGAAACTTCATGGACTTCATCAACTCTGATCATGTTTCCAACACAATCTCCAGCCTTCTCTCTGAAGGTATCAAAAAAAGAAATACTTCAATATTAAGATCCTCCCTATAAGAGAACTATTAAGAATAAAACCTCACAAGTTAAAAAACTATACCACCCACAACCAACCATCAAAACCAAAATAAAAAATAAACAAAAGGAAGGAAGGAAGCATCATTGACAAGAGTTTAGAAACTAAACCTACCTTTCCAAAGAAGGTGTCATCCATATATTTTTATATCCCTTTTTATGCTCTCCACTTTGCAGCTCCAGGGTTAACATCAGATACCAGAGGCTGAAATACTCCAGGTGGGAGGGTTTCAGGTGCTGGGTCTCTCTATCAATGACAGGCACCAAAGCAGGAGGAAAGGCCACACTGGCCATCTTCTGCTCCACAGCCCTAGGGACAGAACCAGCCACAGAAAGGCTCAGCCTGCATCCTTTTTCACCTGCAAGCCCATCTGTACATAACAACACTCCAAATACCCACCGTAACATATCAGATAGATTAATTTATCATTACTTGAATAAAGCAGAACCTGCATCCTTTGTTCAGATGCATAATCTTGTATGAGTAACTTCACACCATCTCCATGATTTTGAAGGGCAGTAAATTAATCAAAGACCAAATAAAGGCATTTCAAAGATAGTAACATACACATTTAGAGAGTTTACCTTTTACTCCTTTTATTGTAACATACTATTTTGATATTTAGCTATGCAATGGGGATTTAATAGTTAATACACAAGCAAATTTCAAGTAAATTTTTTTCAAAACTAAATATCAATAGACATTATACCAAATCATGCATTCAAAACACAAACAGAGAAAGAAAAGTTTATTCACAAGCAAATAGCTCTCCAGCTATATCCTGCTGTGGCAACAACTGAGTATAAGAAGCAGGATTTCACAGAAACATATCAGGTATCCCCACAAAGCTCCCTCAACATACACTTTGACCCCACTAATTTTAAAAACAATCAGGCATTCTATTTCCACAAGACCACCCCCAAGGCTCTCCTTTTCTAACAAACCCCATTTGATCTCTTCCACATACAATTCTGGTTGGTTTTGTGCAGCATAGACACTAAAACTTGTAACAGTTGTTAAAACAATGCAATAACTTTGTGTGAAATTTTATGGAATATTTGCTCACTACTTCTGTTGACCAGGAGATGCAATAACACATCAGCAGAGTAGTATTAATGTATTACTTGTGTCATACCCTACAGGGAAACAATCTTCTACAGAGTGAAGCTGAAAAAGCGGCTCTCCAGCCAGAACTCAGGCCCAGAGATTGCCTCTAGCAGAGAGCTGCAAGAATATAGCTTTTTAAACAGATCTGTTATTGTCATCAAGTATTTTGTTGAGACTTATCTCAGATTTTGTCTTGCAAAAAGTGTACCTGAGCAAACATATTAAGTCTCTGTGAGATCAGGAGCTGAACCATAAAAGTTGTAGAGAAATCTGTAGAAGATTCTTTTGGGGTGGAAAAGTCTTCAATAAACATAAAACTGTCAACCACAAATATGAAGTTATTATATCAAAAGATACAATTATTCAATCTCATTTAAAAACATTAGTCAGACTTTTTTTTTTTACCTGCTGTATAGAAAGCAGTTGTGCATTTGGGAGCAATATTTACATGTTTGACTGTCATCAATCACAGGAGGCAAAGCAGCAAGCTGTGAATTCTGCCTTCCCACATCAGATTTATAGGTACTGTGTGTTAAGTAGAAGGCCACATGATTTCTCAACTTCATTAATTCTGTCAAGAAAAGGATAAACTCAGCTGATGGGTTTGCTTGTAACAATTTCTACCTCAAAAGTAATTAGCTATCAACTTTTTAGTCAACTAAGAACTGATTATTCAAAAGTCCTTGCACTGTATTAATAAAACAACTGAATTTTTAACATAAATGTTAGTAATGAGTGAAGTATCCCCAAGTACAGCTATTTTCATAAGAGTAAACTTTACAGTTATAAAGAAAGATTTTAGTAATATTTAAGAGAATTATGGTGTCCAGAGAAGGGGAACAACTTTACCTCTCCGGTCCATGCGAGCTCCAGACACAGGATACATTGTACCAGTTTTTAGATAAAGAAGAAATCCAGCTTCAGGATCCGCCCTCCGCTCTAAACTCAGCAATGTGTACAGAATAACCTGCAAACATTACACATAAATACATATTTACATCCTGCAATAGATATTGTTCCACTATAGCTGCTGTGGTTTAACCCCAAGTACCACACAGCTGCTCACTCACCTCCTCACCCTTGCTGAGGGTTCAGATAAAGGCAGTTTAAGATGGAAAAGAAAAGCCACACATGCAAGCAAAGCAAAACAAGGAATTCATTCACAGTTTCCCGTGGTTGGGCAGGTGTTCAACCACCCCCAAGGAGAGCAGGGCCCATCATGTGGAATGGTGCCTTGAGAAGGCAAAACTCCATCACTCCAAACCTTGCAGTGCCCCCACCCTTCCTCCTTCTTTCCCCACCCTAGACAGTGAGCGTGCTGAGCAGCTGCATGGTCTGGGACACCCCTTTGATCCCTCGGGTCCCCTGCCCTGGCTGTGTCCCCTCACTTCCCATCACCCCCAGGAAAGGCCTTGGCTCTGTGTGAGCCCTGCCCAGCCACAACAGCAACATCCCAGTGTTATCAACCTGTGCTCAGCACAAACCCAAAACACAGCCCACACTTATCTCCTGTGAGGATAACCATTGCTAACCCCAGTCAAAACCAGCACAGCATAAAAACCAAAACACTTTCTAAACTGTATTTAGTTCTTCCACAATTTATATGGCTAAACAGTCATTATTATCACAAGTCTTCTAGAAGCTGCAAGTAGTAACTTTACAAAGGATTAAATTAAAAGGTATCTTTAAAACCTTATATCAAGGCTACCATCTTTCTAAATCAGGCCAGCTATATGGAAATATGTGTAACTCTAGTTCCTGAAACAGTTTGCTTCAACCCCATATATGAATGTAGTAAGAAGAGACTAAAGAACAGACATTTCAGGAGAAAAAACCCATAAGTGTGCTTGAAGGTGGTAAATGTGTACACTTCTTACTAGTAAGTTCACTTTAATTTTATACCAGGAGCTTTGGGCATGCCAGGATGAGCCATCCATGAATTTAGATTAGACCACATACAAAGTGTTTCATACTCCTAAGACAAAATAGGTCACCTAACAAAAAAGCACACAGAGCACTGACAGTGAAATGAGATGTTTGGTGTCTGTACCTGACTTCTGTGCTCTATGGAGTTGGATTCCTTGCCAGACTTGAGCTCTAAAGGCATCACCCGAGACTGTGCTCCAGACTGGCAATGGATTTTCACCCTGGCTGTAACATCAATCTTGCCCTTCAGCCCAAACCTGGGAGACCAGATATTCTCTTCAATGTCCAAGATATCTACAACCTCTATCTTAGAAGATACATCTTCTGGTTTGCCACCATTTGACCTAGGAAGAAAATTAAGCCAGAAGTTGACAATTTCCCTTTATTATTGATATTTAAACATTAAAATTGTGTTGCAACTAAATATACAATAGTTCTGCATTACAAGTGCCCTTTAGGCACTAACTTGAGAAATAAAATGCATCAATCTCACTCAAACTAATCTTCCCATTAACAGAGGAAGCAACATATCAGAACCTAACTTCAGTTAGTTTTGCTATTCACCTAAATTTCAAAATTAAAATGAGACTTTAAACTGTTTTTAATAGTTTTTGGTCTTTTCCCAATAACCACACTCTGTCATACACTTGACAGTAGGACATAGGTTTTATTCAGACCTGCCATTTCACTGAAACTTTAACACTCTATGGTTAAAATTAACAGCAAGAAGCCACGGACAAGAAGAGCTGAGCAGCATTTGAGCAAAATCACCATTTCACCAAAGAAATCTTTTATTAGTCAAGAACTCCATTTCATTAATAGTTTCACATTCTGATTTGTAGTCTTGCTCATACCAACAGTAACTCCTACTTTAGTCAGCAGCTCAAATACCCTTGCTCTTCTCACTAAAAGCTCTGTTTTGTACCATGCTGCTTACAAGGATTTAAAGATTTTGAAGTCAGTTCCCCCTGAGGCTTCATGTCCTGCCCAGTACTCACAAAGGCAGCTAAACATGCAGCACAAGGGCAGCTCTACAACCTGTGAGGCCATGAATTAGCTCCAAATCACCCAAGAGATGTGCATAAGGAGTTCTAAAAATTTCAAGTGAACTAAACAAGTATACAGCATAGAAGGGTTTAAAATTTAATTCTAGCTTCTTACAGTTTTAGTTGCATTTTGTTTTGGTTCGCTGGATTGTGCATGAAGTCTTCTGCCCACTTAAAAAATGATGGCAAATATTCTTCAATTTCTTGCATGATTTGTGCTTGTTTCATATTTAAGAGATACCTAAAAAAATTTAAAAATACATGCACATGAAGGAAACAAAGTATTAAATCTGCTGTGTACTAAAGTGGTTTGCCTGGAGTAGCAACAAGATCATTGGAAGTAACTGCCAAGTCCTTATAAATATCTATAAAGTGTAGATAACAACAATTTCATAGAGGTTCAACTCAATTCATAAAACTATTAAGTGAACATCTGTTAAAAGAGATACACTATACCAGAACATCCATTTCTGATGTAACCTTTGAAACAACAGATACAGCAAAGTGAGAGCATCAGTGTGGCAGATGTGATGAAACAAAATTAAGAGTGTGACTGCAAGAAAGGAGTACCAGACTCATGCATTTAAACATGGCTATTCCTACAATTCATGCAAGGTTGAATAAAAAATTAAAAGACCATTTGCTTTTAGTCTGGATATCCTCATCTGCTCCTTACGTGCATTTTGACAGAACATGACACAGAATCTAATCATGTGGCATTAGACAATTCAGTGCTGGCAACCACTGGAAATAATGTCATTATTCTACAGCAACAGAGTGGATTTTGCACAAAAAGGTTCACAGGAGTGCAAATGACCACAGGCAGCAGACTTATGCAACTTATTTTTCAATCCCAATAAACAGTAGCCTACATATGCAAAAATGAACTGCAAATTAAGTTTCATGGAGGCCCAGAGAGACATAAAGGCATTTCAGCAGCCACAATTCAAAATATTATCTTCATAACAGAACTAAGAGTAATAAATCTTGCCACTACAACTTTAACTTCTGACTCATCTGGGGCCAACAGATACTTATATTGCCCAACATACAATTCAAAACAGTCTATATATAATGATTTTTAATTTACATGAGTAGAATTGCATTTTAATCAAGGCTGCAGTAAAATGTTAAAACTAACAGCCATTCATCTTCCCACTTTCTGAGGGAAATACTAAGCATTGCCTAGCATTTCTATTAGCTCTGCTGAGAAAATAAATTAAAGGTCTTCTAACAACTGAGACTTTTAACCTGATAAAGATATGAAATTAACAGAAATTCAGTTCTTGGTCAGTACAAGGTTCTAGGCTCATTGCTGAGGATCATAACTAACTATTTGTCTCATTCAAATCAGCTTTGGGAGATGCCTGGAAATCTGATGTTACAGACCCAAACACTGCAACCTGCTTGGCCTAAAAGTAAAAAACAACCATGCCACATACAGTTACTCCAAAAGAGTAGTTCAGATATACAGAAGTAGCTCAGCAGGGAAGGCTAATAAAATTACGCTATCAAATGGAAAATTATCTTAGTAAAAGATCCCTAACTTCCACTGAGCAAAGTCAATTAGCAGAACACTCTCCTGATAGCAGTGCTTTTTTTAAAGGCCAACTTAAATTGCTAGTTCAAAGTGTTCCTGCCCTGTCTTCCACACATAAAAAGCAGCTGTAATGCTACTTACATTTCTTTGAGGTACTTTTGTCCATACACAATTTTATTTGCTAGCTCTTGCACCTTTTCTTGTGTCAGGTCATTGGTTATTGATTGCTGGAAGATGTCATGAAGAATTGTCCCAACGAGCATTTGGGGTGAGCCTGACTCAGAGCCCTGCAACAGAAGGGATGTCACCATACCTGAAGATTTGTGCCCATTTCATGTCAACTCCTCTGCCAAATTTCTGGATTTTATTTGCTGCACATCACAGTCTGCACTTATTTAGCTACAAGATCACGACAGCTTTCACCTCACTAATGATTATCTGGTCAAACCTGCCTGAATTGAAGTGGGTCTCACCTATTGCTTTATCCCAACCCTGACAATGTCAGGATACAATCCCTTTGTGATTGGCAGGCAAGAAACAAAAGCACAGCTTAAAATAAATTTTGAGAAAGTTCTGCCTGCAGGCATTTCCTAGTGCAAATACTTACCTTTACAATCTTACACAGATTTCTTGCATGAAGCAGTTTCCTGTCTGCTACCAGCTCACAGCAAAAGCATCCCATGTGTCACCAAGATGGCTCAGAACCCATCAGCAGGGCTGGGCTCTGGAGACTCACAAGAACTGAAAGTGGTAGTAAATGACCTTACACAAGTCACTACCAAACAGCTGGGAACCTACACACTGTGGTATTATGGATCTGTTACAGACCAGTGGATTGCTCTCACAACAGGGGGATGGTGCTATCCCAGTCAGGCCCCAGTGCAATGTCCCAGCAATTATTTTATCCTCCTTACTCCTCTAATAAAGGATTGAATCTCCTGCACTTAATTTTCTTGTTCCAGCCACAGGTTCCCAGCCAGGCTGTTTACCACTCTATTAAAATTTCCTTATTAATTTGGATTTATATTCTTATCATGTCTGGAAGTTTTCATCAGCTGAGACTGGCAGCTGTTGCTTCTCTATTTATCAGCATATCTCTCATGTATCAGCAAGGATACTACCACAAGAAACTTCTCCTCTTTCCAAGATCCAGCAGCCGGATTCAGACTCCAGAGTTAGCCCACACCAATTAATAACTGAATTAGCCACATTTTTCAGAAGCTCTTAACTTGGCCAAGCGTGGTTATATTTTCACAGGGATGGCAAGAAGCATATCCCTCACAAAGGATTCATATCCATACAAAATGCAGCAAGAGATTATAAAAAAAATTATCAGAATTATAAGTGGAAAGACCATTTCTTTAGCCCAGTAGCTGCATTAAAGAGTACTGCATTATTTCAGGTGCAATTCTCAAAAAAACAAGAGAAGCTCAACCAGAGGCAGTTTCCACCCCAAATGATTCTGTGTTGTAAACATTATGAATTGCTAATAATGCCATTTCCAAGAGGCAGATTTCACACGGAGCTAAGGCAGCAGGGCCAGGGGAACAGGAGCTCACAGGCAGTGTGGAATGAGCACTCACCCTGAAGCGTTCACTCAGCACTGCCCTCCTCATGCAGCGAATGCTGCTGGAGATGGTGGTGCCCGAGAGCAGCAGGTCTGGGTACAGCACCAGGTACCCACTCTGGGCATTGATCACCCATGTGCCAGAGCTGCACTGCCCTTCCAAATGAACAATGTCCCCTGGAACCACCGGGACAGACTCCCTGCAAGGGAACACACCCACACAATCAGTGTTTGCAAATGACAGACACAATGCAGCAGAAATAACACACTTTGAAATGCTGGGTTGGGTTTTTTTAAGGAGTTGACCTAAAGAAATCCTGAGAGTGAATAAAGGCATTTTTACAACGACAAAACTGCAAGGTAGCAGTGCCCACTCAACACACATTACCTGAGATCAGGTCTCTCAAGATGATATCCATTACGCTACCACACTGATAATATTACATTAAACAAAGATTCTTTCAGGATCCCCTATCACTTTTAAGGCTGTAAAACTCAACTCACAGACAACACAAACAAAATTGAGTTAATAATCCAGTATTTCATTCTCTTTTCAAACATCTGTGTGGATTACCAGCCATTCCTAAGGATGCACAGCTCTCTATCTTCCAGTGAGGGGGAGGCTGTAATTGCCAGGTGCTTCTCAGGGTCACTTCCATTCCTCTGGATCACGCTGACCTCCAGCACACGGTATCTGTTGTTCAGCCCATTCCTCAGGATCGCATCAGGCGAGTCAGCCACTTTCTTCTGAAAACTGAAGTAACAACTAATCACAAAGAATACTGTGCTGTTTGAAAACAGCCAACCTACATGCAAAAAGAGGGACAGCTTCAAATATAAACCAAATTTTACCCCCATTCAATTTTTATAAATATTTTGTTCGGTTTTTTTTTAGTTCTGTACGGGTAGAGTGTAGGAAATCTCTATAAATATTAAGCAACTCGCCATTTATTACAGTTAGTCTTTCATTTTTGCGTCCACATATCCATAAGCACCAGTAAACTAATTATAACTGCACCACACACCCTGTGCTTGGGAGAAAGTTTGTATCTCCCTGCAGGGGTGAACTCCCACAGCCACACAAACACCTCGAACAGGGAGCAGTAGATTTTTACCCATTACCTGAAGCTGATTAGAAAACTGGTATTCAAGATTTAGCTTCCAATAGCCAAACCATGAGTTGAGCGGCCAAACCTGCCGCTCTCCTGACCCCGAGCGATGCCTGGGGGAGCTGCGGGGCGGCCGGGGCAGAGCCCACGCCGGGGCCCCGCCGTGACAGCCTCGGCAGCGGCGGCTTCCCCTCACCGGCTACCCCCGGCACTCCTGAGCAAGGCCGGTGCTGCCCAGCCAGCTCTCGGAGCCCCGTCCCGCCGGCCCTGAGAACCCCATCCCGCCGGCCCTCACAGCCCCGTCCCGCCGGCCCTCACAGCCCCGTCCCGCCGGCCCACACAGCCCCGTCCCGCCGGCCCACACAGCCCCGTCCCGCCGGCCCACACAGCCCCGTCCCGCCGGCCCTCGGAGCCCCGTCCCGCCGGCCCTCACAGCCCCGTCCCGCCGGCCCACACAGCCCCGTCCCGCCGGCCCTCGGAGCCCCGTCCCGCCGACCCTCGGAGCCCCGTCCCGCCGACCCTCGCAGCCCCGTCCCGCCTCTCCGAGCCCGGAGCCGGGAGCGGTTCGCAAGTTCAAACCCCCCGCGCTCCCGGCCGTCGCCGCCCAGCTGCGGCTCCCCGCGCCCGGCCGCTACCTCTCGGCCATGGGCAGCTCCCGTGCGGCGCTCGGCTCGGCTCGGCTCGGCTCGGCTCGGCTCGGTTCCCTGAGCCCCGCGTCCCGCGCGCCCCGGCAGCGCTGCCGCGCGCTCCGCCAGCCCCGCCCAGCGCGCCCCGCGCGGCCAATGGGAGGCGGCGGAGGGGGCGGGCCCCGCGCGCGCGGGCTGAAGGCGCGAAGCGGCGCGCGGCTCCTCGCGCCGCGGCCCGGGGAGGGGCGGGGCCCGCGCCGTGAGGGAGCGCGAGGGGCGCTGAGGGCCGGGGGCGCAGCCGGCGCTCCGTCAGCCGCGCCCGCCGGTAATTCCCACTTTGTCAAGGGCTGTCCCGCCCCCGGCCCCACCTCTGTCACTGGTGCGGGGGTACAGGGTAATATTAGACGTGCCTTCCGCTCCCAGTTCGCTTATGGGCCGCTCTGAGCCCGAGAGTCCAACGCTACCCCTCAGAAAGATGTGTGGCCGCTGGCTTTCTGAGATGGTGCTGAAGTTTCAGATACACAGATCTCCCTCTGCTGCAGAAAGGACAGCTTTGGCCCATGGTTAGACATCCCAACAGAAGGATCAAGTTCAAATTGATGAATTTTAAAAGGTGAGAACATTCTTAGGTTAGGCCTTTACAGTTTTATTTGGCATAGTCCTGAAATAGATGCAGTAAACTACATTAATGCTGCTTCCCAGTGCAACATTATTCTCTAAGAGAAGCTTAATTATCATTTTACAGTTGCTTGTTGATATGATTAAATACAGTCATAATGTGGTGTGATATTGAAATTACTTGCTAAACCTTTGTGCTGTAGCCTCTTTCATGCTGCCTATACATCTCCCATACACCAGAAAATAAATATTTCAACAGAATAGGTTTATGAAGTACAAAATATGCTTTAAATATCTTTTTGAAGTTATCTAAAATCCAACCAGTGTGGGGAAGCTCTAGGGAGAAAGTTGGACACAAGTGTTCTGAAATCAGAGATTATGAAAAATGTTTGCTGATAGATGTTACAATTGCATTCTCCAAGTATAACTGTGTAAATTCAGGAATCAATATTAAAACACTTCCATACATTGTTAATTTTATTTTGAAAAACTAATTCTGAAAATACAGCACAGTTCCATCAAGAATGTGTTTTTCACATTCAATACCAGACTCAAGAATTTAGGAGACACTTTTTATGTTCTCTTCCTCTCAGGCATGAACATGCTGGGTTCTGCTTTGTTCTGCCTTACAACTGCTTAATTTACCATGACACTCCTCAAATACATCCCTGGTAGTAGAATTAAGATGTAAAACTCTTAATTTAATAATCCCTAACAGTATTCACATGAAAAAGAACTGGCTTATTTGCTCACACAGCAAAACAACATAGAGAAAAGAAAGGCACTTCAGTTTTCTAATACAGTGGATTTATCTCTACTGCAAGAACTTGAAAATGTAAAAGTTCACTGTGATATTGGCTAGCTTTCCTTTACGGGGAAAAAAGATCAGATGAGAAAGCATATTTGTTGTCACTTAATTAAGAATGACAATGTTGTGCATATTTACCTATTAGGGCAAACAGATCATTCCAGAAATATGTATTCCTCCTGGCTGGAACACACAGAGATCACACAAGGACATTGGTTCAAAACTTTTAATAAAATATATCCAGATACATTACATTCTCTGTCCATTGCTACACTGTAAATTTCAAAGAAATACGTATTTTTAAGAAACTGGGGGAAAAATTGAGCCACAGAAGTTGGTATTGAATATATAACAAAAAATCCCATTTGTTAAATTTGTCAAAATTAAGCAAATCAGTCTTACCATCCAGCACTTAACATCACCACTTGCCAATTCTGAGAAGACACTAAAATATTTACAATAAATAAATAACTTACATGAAGTAAATGCTTTACAGTTTCCTGAATCAAGTGAGTAAAATCAAGAGTACCAATGCCAATCATGTATAAAATAATTCCTTCCAGAAAAGGAATCACAGGAGGAGGCCAACATGCACTAGTCTATTGCATACCATGACTTCAGGAACAAACAGTACATACACACCTACAGAGGCCAGTACACTCTTCATTTCCTTTTCTGTGTGAGGTTGCACATGGTCCCTATGCCTAAATAAGTAATTGCAGCAGCATGCAGTTTCTTTGGCACCGTGGTTTAAGAGAGGGGAAAACCTGTTTACACCAGCTAGTACTGGGATAGTACATACTCATAACACACTCAGCCTTGAACAAACCAAATCAAGAACACGCAGCTCCACAGAAAAGCTTTCTAAGATTAGATCCCCACCACCTGCCACAAGGAGATCTTTTCTAGCACTCATCCCTGTAAGTTTCCCCCACTTTTGTGTAGTACAGCATTTCTTAGAATACAATGTACACCAAAATTGCCAAATTGCAAGCTGTCTAATACTGCTAAATACATCTTGCTGGTTTCTAGCTGAAATGGCTGCAGATCCCTTCCTGGGTAGCAATTTCTGTTCTTGCATACAGAAAACTTGGACAGAACAAGAATAAAAGGCTGCTTGAAGTGTGCTCTGCCAAGCTTGGCTTCTACAGACCTGTTGCCAAGGATCTGAATGCCAAAATCATTGCATTGTGTTCAAATCAGTTTATTCCATTTCATTTTTAAAGAACAGATGCCTAATTACTAGCTTCAAAGGCAGCATAATCAGCAGCATGTAGCTCCTGGAATGGTGATAAAGCTAACTAACTAACAGCTTGGAACCCGTGTAAAACATGGGCGTCATCTCCAAAACTCTGCCATTCCTAAAATTCATCTAATGAAGCCTAAAAGATCAAGTGCAAAAAAAGTGTTTAGAGCTAACTAATGTTTACTTGGATGTGTCACCCGGATCTGACTCCAGGAAATTAACCACATTTTGGCAAATAAAGATGTCAGACAACAGCAGGTCCGCAGTAACAGAAAGCTTTTTTTTTTTGTTAAACTTCAAGTCATTTATTCATCGATATCAT
Organism: Camarhynchus parvulus; assembly: GCF_901933205.1. Lineage (NCBI taxonomy): Eukaryota > Metazoa > Chordata > Aves > Passeriformes > Thraupidae > Camarhynchus > Camarhynchus parvulus. The sequence goes on along the minus strand of NC_044576.1, from coordinate 1,248,767 downwards.
TTGAGGATTGATAGTGTAGTTTTATAGAAAAGTCTTCTAAAACAAAGAATCAGTTGAGGTGCAAGAATTGTTTCATAAGTTCATAGGTGGTGAACGCCACGGCCTGGGAAGGGATACAGCGAATGTAATTCAAGGACAGCCCACGGTACAGCCCCCTTCGTACTCCATGCTGCTGGTACACGTATTTCAGTGTCTGCACCATGGTACTGGGAAAAGAAACCATCAGTGGTACACATTTCAGTATCAAAATCATTTTCTTTAAATATTTACTTGGGTTTTAAGAGATCCATGGAGAAAAACCCATGGCATTTCACACCGCAAAGCCACATATGACTAAAAAGCCAACCTGTGCTTCCACAAGAAATTTAAGCCCAAGGGCTGGGAATTGGAAAGAGGATGGTGCAGTCCCAGCTAAACAAGTGTTGGTCTGAAAACACCTGCCCTACAAGACATATTACAGTATTTTCCCCCAGAATGGCTCCACACATTCTCTTGCCTAACTGGCAGGAAAGAGCAGAGAAGCAAAAATTCCTTTTACAGATAATAATCTCAGAATGTAATATTTTGCCTTATTAAAAGCAGAAATTGCACTGTATGTGCAAAGAGAACTTTCTTCACATACTTGTATTGAAACTAAGCAGATATGAAATAGAAAGCACTTAAAGTGCTTGGTATTTCCATGCTATTGGAGACAGTGCTCTTGGAGAGCACCTTCCGTATGTTCCAAAGCTTCCAGACTTCCTGCCTGCTTTATCCTCTCATCCTCTAAAGACAGACCTGTATCTCCTTCAAAGCACAGCTCTCTATACGGTCACAACAAAATTGTTAAATGGGGAAGCCTCAGCTCTGTAAAAGGAGTTCTCGCAAATGCAAAAAGTAAAATCCTGAGAAAAATGAACATATTTTTATTTTAAAATCATCAGGAGTGGAAAATAACCAAGAAAAACAAAAAGGCTGGTAAAGAAAACTGAACAGAACCTTCACAGTTAAGCAACATCGAGGTTGTTTGTGAAAGGTCGCTCAGGCTGCTCTTGTAGGATCCAACCTTCCACACAGGAGGTTCCCAGTCAATTGCACTGGATTCAGACATACACAATTCACAAGATTGAAACTAACCAAGAGAAAACTGTCCCAGAATTTTGAATTAGATTGAGACAATTTGAAATTCAGACAGTTTCTCAAGATGAGAGCTGATTTAATAACATTATGATTTTTAAGTTATTATGGTGCTTCCACTTCTACTGGAGGAACCTCAACAATGTGTGGGGTGTAGGAGGTTACTGCAAGGGCAAAAAAGCTCAAATAAAATTTTATCATGCAAAATCATCTTATGGAACAGATTCAGCACCATTAAAATACACTCTGAAACTACTTCATTTCAGAACAAGCATTCGGTCTCTCTTTCAGAGAGCTTGCTGATATTAAAGGTAGCACAAGTTGCATTAAAATACAAAAAACCTCTTACTAGTAGAGATACAGGATTACTAAAAAGGGTGCCATTGTTATTTCAGGTATTTTTTAACCCCAGATTGAACATGGTAGCTTTTGTCTGTGGGGAAACTTCTTTATTAAAAGAATGAAGAAATCAACAGCATGGCAGTTCAGGGGGTGGGGGTGCCTGTTTTCTTATGGTAGTTGCTTTCCTTTAAAGTTTAAAATGAAGAGCTGAACTTAGCTCAGACATGAAGAACTCAGTACAGGAAATACTCACAGGCACTTTTCAGAGTCTGGGAGAACCGCTCCTAACTGCATTCGCCTCCGAGTTACATCCAGGGGATACCTACACAGGAGACATGGAAACTGCAGCTCAAGCACGTGAGTGACAACTGCTGGAACTGTGTTTAAACAAGAAAACAAACAAGTCCACGTGCAACCTCCCAGCTCTCCTTTCACTGAGTCAGGAATCCAGCTTAGATTCTCAACACAGCTGAAAGCTCTCCAAAAAGGGAGACTCCCCTTACACACCAAAACCAGCAAACCAGAGCTCTTAATACATTCCATTTGGCACTAGTAAGGAAGATACATGAAGATCAGATGAGAGTATAAAAGAGTCTGTAAAATGCTGAAGGGAGAAGACACCTGCATTGAAAATAAAATTAATAGTTTAAAGACTAATAGGCAGTGATATTTACAATGCAGTGATTTAGTGAAAAATCCATGCTGTGTAGATCCATTAAATTAACTTATTTTATGGACAAAATAAAATAGAACAAGGACAGGGTGAGAAAGGAAAAAGCAAGCAAAGTAATAAAAATGCCAAATACAATATTAAAGCCTTGTCTGGTTTTGGGGTTTTTTTAATCCTATGGTTTCACAGGCTACATAGGTTTGAAGGTAAATTGGAAACATAAAGTTCTGCAAATTATGTACAGGGTCAAATTTTTTTAGCTTTCAAAACAAGCTAAGAAACAAGATTGTTACTAAAAAAGATTCCAGTGGTTTTAGGAGATTTGCCTGGATTTGTTTAATTGACTCAATGGATAACTCTTAAAAGACCCCGAAGATTAAATAGGTATTTAGTAAGTGAAACAATAAGAAATACCTGCATTTCAGTATTTGATTAATTTAAAAACCTTACTAATAATTGATAAAATTATGTCAGAGCAAAGTTTCTTTAGAATGAACAGCTGCAGAGATGAAACCAGCCCCATCCCCAACTTACGATACGGTCTGAGCTATGGCTCCAGCTATGCCACCACACAGCAGGTTTACATGAGTTTTCAAAACTAACACATCGGGGTTATCTAATGAAGGCCGTCCAAGCAAGTTAGGTGCTTGAGCAAGTCCAATGCTCTTTAAGGTACCAAAGGTAAAAAATGAAAAACCTAAAAGGAAATTTAATTTTATGTATTTTCATAAAAAAGCAAACTATTTGTTGATATATCATCATAAACAGAAAGCTGCATTTACAAAATGAAACTATTTTCCAGTTCTTTTGGAAGTTTTTTTCTTAAGCAGAAAAACAATATTTTGAACTTCTGTCCAAATGGATTTGTGTTTATATATAATGCTACAATACTTGAAATAAGCTAGACTGTGAGTTTTAAGTTACTGGATTGCTGTCAAGAATCTTTCCGTGCTGCTAAGAATTGCTCCTGAGATCTTCCTAAGCGAGGGACGTGTCTCAGCCTTGACAAACGAGGGTATTCGAGCCGGGCTGCTGTGCTCCTCTGTTCCACAGGCGGGAGTGTTTACGGAAAAGCCACCAGGAGATGGAGCCAAGGAGGCTCTGAGGCCGCATTTACAGAGCCCCCAAGGATCTGCCCGCTGGAGAGAAACGGCCTCCTTGTTTCCTTGGGGGAAACTGGGAACTACAACACAACCACTGGTTTACCTTTCTCACTCTCAACTCCAAATTGCAGAAAAGCTAGGCTTTGACTATTGAAGACACTTTTTAAGGAGCATCATTGAAGGTGATTTGGACAGAAGCTAATTAACTAGGTGTGCAAATATATTAAACAAATGTAGTAGTGCACAGAACTGCTGAAGGACTGGCACATTCTGGTTTTAACTTACCCGCATATGGTGCCATTCCCACCACAGTTGGCATGAGCCCTCTGTAGAATCCACTCAAACCACCTTCCTTTGAAAGAAAAACACAGCAGCATTTGTAGCAAGAAATACAAATGTCTTGAGTCCTCCCACTGCTCATCCACACTCCCATGACAGCAATCTGACTAGCACCAGCCACCACCAAGGAGCTCGTGTCACGTTCTGCTTACTGTGCCTGAAAAACTGAAGGGACAACTGCCTGGCTCCAGAGGAGATAAATAAGTGAAAACCAAGGCGAAAAATCTACACCCAACATTACAACTGGAAACATTTATGCATTATACATAGCCCTCCTCCCCAGATCTTTTTGGTAACGTCACTACTTTTCTTGGAAAGCAGCTTCTCTGCTGTTTCTGACCTCCCACGTACACGAGCCTTAGCTACAGCTCAGCAGCCTAAGGCAAAAGCAGCATCCAAATAACTTTTTACATTAAAAAATTCAAAGTGCACGCAATGAAGTCATGTTACTTTGCACTAAGCCATTATGTTCAATGCAGTGCAACATTATTTAAGAGCATACTTTGCTTTTTCAGAACTGAAGATTAAAAGAAAAAATACCTTTGTGTAAATCATCTTGAATGCATGGATAATTCCCATGTACTTGTGTTCCCCTTTTACTTGGAACGCCAGGCGAACTCTAACCATATCAAGAGGGTAAGTACAAATCACTGCTGTAATACCTTTATTAAAAACAAAAACAAAACAAGCAAACAAAACTCACCTAACACCTTATCTGAATTCTAGGATTATTTTGAAAAGTAGAATTTCCTTTTCTGGCAGTGAATACAATAGCATATACAAACTATTTTGTTACAGAAACACTTAAAGTCACAATCAGTAAACAGGAACACTAACTCCAGCAACACAAAGGATTTGTTTGTACTTGGTGTTCACTGAAGCAGCACACCTAGGCCTAGATTTCCCAAGATTTATGGGCCTGACTGTATTCACCTGAGCTTTGAAATCCATAGCTCCTAAGGCTCAGGCTAGTTAAGCACATCAGCTTTACTGGATTGCAACCATGAAACCTAATCCTACCATACTAAAAAAAATTCAACCACCGAATTTACATGTTTTATTCCAAACAGGTTCTGTCAGAATTTGGTGTCATTACTGAGTATAGATACATGTATCTATCTACTGTATCTGAAAATATGAAGCATATTCTAATGACGCACTAAAAAAAAATATTCTAATTACATCTAAAACAGAGCCAGGCTTGTACTGATGAGAAGAACTTAACTGTGTTGCATTACTGCATTTTAATAGCTCATGTTACATCAGCACTTCTGTTTTAAAACTGAGCAGAAAAGCTTTCTGGACTTAAGATGCAAAATAAAAGGAAAAAAAACCTCAAATCTTAGAACTAATTCAGTTAGGAGCTGCTTCGAAACAGCTTAAATGCTGACCAACTTGCAGTTTTGGAAGCACAACTCCAGCACAGAAAACAACAACTCTGACACTTGCCTGAGTAACAAATTCTTTCCAGCTGCTAGGTATTGAGGTAAACCCCTCCATGGCTGACAGAATCTTTGGAAGGAATAGTTCAAACTGTTGACTAACAACAGTGGTCATTTTCTGATGGTACACCACAGTCACAAAAAAAAACAAACCCCACCAAAGAACCAAAAGTCAAAATAAAATCTGGAGAGAGGCAGAAAAGAAAGTAAAATCCCTTGTAATTGGCACTGTTTTCTAGAAACTGCTCTGATTTAGCCAAATGTCGCTTTTAAAATTGGTCCTACAGAAGATAAGTACACTTTTGGTGGAAAAAAATTGTCACTTACTTTTGTCAGGAAAATGTCACTTCCTTTTAAGTTTAAATAGTTGCTTAATGACAGCTCTTTTTGTAGGTGTATCATCTCCCCTCCTTTCCACAAGGCCAAAACAAATCCATAACAGGGAGAACAAGAAAAGCAAACAAACCAACAACAAAATCCAAATGCAACACAACCCCTGCAGGCAAGCTCTGCATAACTTTTATGCCTGGAGTTAAAAAAAAACCAAAAAAACACTGTTCTGATAAACTGAATGATCTGAAAGTTATCAGGATTAGATGGTGAGATACAAAAACACTAAATGAGCTATCCGAAAATCTGACACTGGTCAACTCTCAATTGGGAACCAAGTTTGTGGGATTCCGGATTATCCCATCAGTAATTCATTTTAGAAGACAAAACCACCTCTTTTGGAGATTTTGGAAACGTCCTCTGAACAAAAAGCAGACATCTGCAGTTTATTTCTGAGGTTGTCTCACCCACAGGATTCAAAAGTTGGAAGCTGCAAAACACTAAAGCAACTTCAAGACTGTTTCCACTGACTTACATGAAATGCAAGCCCTTAGTCTAGAGCCTTTCCCTAATGGATTCCCTGAGATGTCCAGAAATAGCATCAAATAGATCAATTCAAGCAGTTTAAAAAAAACATTAAGGGAGAGGTAACACACTTTTACAGAGCTTAAGAGTGCACGGGGAAGCCATCCCACTTCAGAAAACAGACTTTACTCCCTCTTCTCTTTCCAGTCATGCAATGAAATCTATCCAGGCACTCCCTCTGGACAAAGGCTAGCAACAGACCAAGCAAGAGCTTGGGGAATGCACCCTTTAGTGAGCACACTCTGAAATTAGAACAATTTAAAAAAAAACAACATAGATGAAACTGAAAGCAACTGTATGTAGAGTAAGGATTTAAATAGAAACTTTTTAATTTTTTTTCTTAAAGTCCTCCAGCTATGAATTTTGGAAAAACAAATGAAAGAAGTAAAAAGGGGATTTGGGACATCAGCCACAATATATGCTGTCTTGTAGCAACTAGGAGAGGCATGTTACTGCTTTACTGTTCATCCTAGGAAAATGTACACACAAGGGATCAAGATTTCTTTTGGGGCTCAAGAGAGACACTGTCCTTTCCAAGAGGAATGGAGCCAGCTGTGGGACACAAAGTCATTGTGGTGAAGTCTACAAAATTACTCATGTCACCTCTGCTCCTTCAATAGTACCTTATGAGAAGTCAGACCTCAGCACCCTAAGGCTCAGTCCCAGGCTTGAAAAGCAAATTCTATCCCCACTAACGATAGCTAAGCCAAAAATCTCTGCTGGGGTAGGTGAAACAGGACAGATTGAAAAGTGCATCAGCAGTTCTGAGATACATACAGCACTTGGCACTGATCTGAAATAACCTTAACAGGGGAAGGCAGCTCCTCCCTTCAAAGAGCCACTTCATCAAAAGCAGCAGACTTTCTCACTGCCAGTGCTGACTCAGAAGCCAGGGAAAGGTCCTTCTTCACTTCCCATGTTGTCCTCAAGCACCTTTGACCACTCTTGGGGACAAGATACTGGGTCACACAGACTAAAGACAGTGACACTGAAGCACATTAGCCTGTCCTTGATTCCCTTCCCAGGCTTTGGCAGCTAACAATGAGATTAGCTCCACAGGGATTCATCTGCCTCCCAGTTTCCATACTACCCCTCTGTTCTTAGTAACTTTCTTTGGAAATAAAAATAAAATCCTATCTGGAGCAAGAAAAATCCACAAGTGAAATACATTTACATTGCAAACACAGCTGGTATGCAAGTTTTTATTATCTCTGTATCATGCTCTTTGTACTGTATCAGGAGCTCCAGAGATCAAATTAAGCACTGCCAGGAGATTCAGAGGAATAAAGTTCAAAAAGTGATAAGCACAAGACACAGCCTTGAACTGCAGATTTGCTCCTTAGCTAATGTAAAGATTAAATTACCCAAGTAGCATCTTCTGAACAAAACAAAGCTTCAGAAATGACATACACAGAAATTGCTGATGATAAAAAAAAAATTCATCAGGTTAAAGAACGCCTAATTTATCAGTTCTAGTATTTCTTTATGTCCAATAAATAACAATTCTGTTTCCTTCCATAGCACATCTGAAGAACTAGACCAGATTTTTTTAAATGCTGACTGAAGTGGGCAACTGTTAGTTACATACTATTTAAAATGGAGACAGCCAACATCCTCCTAGATAGTGCTAGGTCAGTACTATTTTCAATCACTCTTAGTAAAAGTAAAAAGCTAAAAACAAAAACATACTTTCTGTATTAGTTTAATGGGACTTGAGTTTATTCTAGATAACATCTAGTCTTTTCTGGCTTTGTTATTTTGAAGTTAATCAAGCACAAAAGAGGAAATACACATTTCTATGTTTTGATTTAGATTTTTTATTAGAAAACTTTAAAAAATTAATTTGTAAAATCATCCTGTGATGTTTTATTTAATGTTACTTGTTCATTCTTGTTATTTGAGAATTTTCTTCCCTAAACCAAATCAACCTCTATGATTTCTCTTCTGCCCAGCTCTGTCTTTCCTTACAAGAAGCTATACCTACTTATCTGTTAATGAAGTGTTACAGCTGAAATTTGAATCACACAAGACTCAGGAAATTCAGAGTTAGAGTTTCCACAGTAACTTTAACTGGGTCTCCTTAAATATATGCATTACATTAGGCTTTTATTTCCTCTCCCTCCACTACCCCCATCCTCACTGCCCTGTTTTTCCCCGTGGATACGCTTTTGATCCTGTTTATCACTTACAGAAGACACTAAAACGTTTCCCACCACTCGGAGCTGATTCAGCTCTGTTGACCACTAGTCTGCTTGGAAACACTGACATAAACAAGATTTAAGTTCGGTGGGTACAGAGAAGTGAAAGCAGACAGCTGCCTGGCTGGATGCTGTAGAAGGGACAAAAAGCTCAAAGAAAGACAGGTTATGTAGTCTCAATCCTGCACCCCATGAAACTGTGAATGCCCCTGTGCACCAACACTCGGGTTTGTGCAGCACATCATCTCCTTTAGAGTGTGGAAGAAACAGAAAAATATCCTTTCTTGCAGCCAGCACAGGAGGGAAAGCAAGAAACATTACCAATTGCTTTCAAGTCTTCTCTTTTTTGTTTGCAAATCTAGAAAACTTCTGTACCAGATTTCAAACTCTCTGTTCCTCTTAGTGCCTCCTTCCTCCTCTCTATCTCCTTGATATACTTAAGATAAACCCTCTGCCTCTTATTATCTAAAGAATGTCCCAAGAAGCAGTTAATGCCACCTAGTAAACAAATACATGTGACACTATATAAATACTTGACTGCTGTGTTCATCTCACCCCCAAAGTCAAGCTCAGTTCCTCACTTTCTGGACTCTAAAAATGAAACTATTGAGTATATGGTACTTAAACACACCACATACAGCAGATTGTGCTTGCCAGATAGCACTGTACATGAATTTATTTCTCTTATTCTAATCACACAAACCAAATTTAACCAGTAAGGTGCTTACAACAATGCCAGATGCTATTAATTTATTTATGGGAAGAATCCCACCCCATCCAACACTGACAGATTAAGCTAATTATTCAGTGTTTTCACAGTAACTCCCAGTCTCTGACAAAGCTCCTGGAAAAGCTAATAATAATAATAATCATCATCATCATCTTTGGGGAGGGGGAAATAGATTTTAAAATGCTCCTTAGAACAGTTAAAGCCAGGGGAAAGGAAAGAAAGGAAAGAAAAAATAACATCTATGGATCTAGGGGTTTTTTTGACTTTTCAGATAGAAAGCCAGCCATGTTCTGGAACATACCTTAGCAAACAGTCTCTGTTAGTTTTTAGGACTCTTCTCACTGTTTAATTTCATTCTCTTTCCTCTGACGCCACACAAAGCCTGAATATTTTAATGAGATCTTCCTAGTTTAACTGAAGGTAGTATTAAAAAATCCCAGTAATTTTTTTTTCCAAAAGAAGCTAAATATGAATACCTGTAACTATTTGAGGACTGTCACTAGACAGTACTAAGCCTATTTTACAAAGGAAAAGCACATGAAGAATCACTTCAATTGAAGCTCAGCCCACTATTACTCACCTTCCCCTGTTTTTTTCTTAGTTACTTTTGACTCAATGACTAGTAAGAGGAAAAAATAAATAATCCTACTATACATTGGCAGTTTACTGATAGGTTTTTCTGCTGCTATTACACTAAATAATAAATGAGAGATTTTAACATTCACAAATATGATCTAAAGAGCATCATGACAATCCTGCACTGGACATAGAAAAGTACAGACATTTCTGGCAAATCCAAAGAAACTTCTCATTTGAGAAGCCACAGTTCTCTCTATTTCTGTGGGCTTATATTCAACCTAGCAGCAGTGGCAGAGGGGCTGATGAGCTCATTCTACCAGAACCTGCAGCTTTATACTTCATATTGATCACACAGGTTTTTACACTTTTTAAATGCCATAATAAAAGATTATAAAAAAACTGTGCTTCACAACATAGCACAGAATTCACAGCTTGCACAAATATTTTTTAAAGAATACTCTTAGACAAACATTTCAATTAGGCACCCACATTAAATTAACCATTTACTAGTATGTTTGCTTAATACAAATTTGCAGGAGTTTGACCCAAGCCCACATCAAATCATCCTCTGAAGGAATATTAACTTCTGAGCAAAAGGCATGTCTGCAATCCAGGTACAAACCCATACCTGCCATGGATCCAGCCATTAATCGATGCACATGCCCAGAAATCCCAAGCTGTTTCTTTATTACCTAAACAACATGGAACATTAGATATCAGAAATCAGATACCAGAAAAGACAGGAAAACACAGCACAAAGCTTATTAGCACATTAGTGCAAACTCTGCAGCAGCTCCCAAGAAGTTTACAATGCTATAAATTCAATCCAGAACATTTAATTACTGTTAGAATTTTTTAACACTGTTTCCAATGTTAAACACTGTTTCCACTGCTGCTGTTTCCAATTTCTAATTAAAAACATCAAAGTACTAAAAGTCTACTAACAAAGCAAAATAGTAAGTTGAAAGTATTTGTACTGTTCACTTCAAAAACTACATTAGTTGTTTATTTAGTTATCATTAATGTGTGTTAAACAAGGCAAACTTAGTATATAGAGAGCAAAGGACACTGAACAAAATTGAAAAGTAAGAAGAGTCAATTTTTCTTACATGCACATCATGTGAAATAGTCCCATAAAGATTTTAACTGGATTAAAATAAAAAAAAAAAAGAAAAAGGAAAGAAAAAAAAGGAGAAATAAAAAGGAAGAGAAAAAGGACAACATTTCAGAGTAAGTTAATTACAGCCTGGAAGGGAGTTAGAAATTACCTTCCAGTCTTTTTATCAAATAACTGAGACTTTCTGCTATAACGATCATTTAGTATCTTCCTCCTTTAAGAATTATTTTTCTTTTACATATCCATGTAAAATATTGTGAAGGTTTCTGGTCAATTAATTGATAAAAGAAAGTGCTATGATGCTAACTGGGTTCTTGAAATTGCAAATTCATAAATCATTTCAATTATAAATCATGGCACGCAGTCTTTTATTCCACACAACATAAAATATGTACAGATCAACAACATTCATGATTACAGCACAAAGAAAAGAACCTACAAAACCCATTACAGCAACTTCTTTGTATCAGTCTTCTGAAATTTACTCTTAGGGAAGGGAATCACAATTTCAATCCCATTGTCCTCAGTAAATATGGTACCATTTACTTGGCTGGGTACTAAATCTGACCTTTCAAACATGAAATTTCTCCTTGCTAATAGCAAAATGGTATTTTTTTTACTACAAACAGCAATGTTTAAAATACATTCATGCTAACAACTGACCTCCATGAGATATTGCAAAGATTTATTATGAAAGGGTAAATGCAAGAAAACAGAAAAAAATCGACAAATCTAGCAAAACCCTGAAATGAGCATTTTTATCTTCAAGGTCATTTTTATCTACAGCCTGAAATAACAATTTGTCAGGTCAAATGCAACAGTCATATCCAGCAGACTTTCAAATTTAAGTCCTTTTATCCATGAAGTACTAGGAATCCCAACATAAATACAATAAAGTTGTTTCATTCTACATTTTTTCCTACATTATTCACAAAGTGCTACCTCGTAACAATACAAATAGCAGTAACTGTAAATTACCTTTTGTTTTCATTAAAGAAAAGCTATTATTCTCAACAATACAAACATCTAGAAATCAGTGTGAACTTTTTTTTCCTTAAGCAACACTGCAAAAGCTTCCCTGTTGCCCTGGTATTTTTAATGAGTAAATTCTGATAAAATTAAGCCACCTTAGAAAAGATGTGCAGCTATTTTATAAGACACAGAAGTTTCAGTGTTAGTTTCACTCACTCAACCAGTCTGTATTCATTGCAGGCAGGAAAAAAAAAAAAAAGGAAAATAAATTCAGTTACCTTTTTATATTGGTCAAATGCCATAAACTGAATAGCGCCGTAGGGAAAGATCCTGATCATCATTGCCCCATTTCCTTTATACAGCCCAAGGTAACCTTCCTTTTTGGGGACAGCACACAACGTAGAAAATACTCCTGCAGCAATACAAAAAAAGGTATTTAACACTCTGGGGAAGGAAAACAAAAATCAAGGAAATGCTACTGTAAAGAAAGTAAGCATATAAAGCTAAGGCTGCATGGTGTTGCTCATGTAAAGTGGAAAATGCACTTTCACTGCCCAAACACTGCCAGAGGGGAGAGCCTTAAGGTGAAGTTTGATCAGTTTTGTCATCTCCCAGACTCAGTGAACCTCTGCACTCAGGCCCCAGGACTTGCCTGGACCGTGAGCAAGGCTCCTGCAGATGCCACTGCCCACCACAGCAGCCTAAGGCCAGCAACACAGGGGAGAACTGGCTGTCTTATAGCTCAGTCAACTCTGAATAAATAAACAATGCTTCAAAAGCTAAAACCATGGCAAAATGATATTGCTACATGCTAAATTACAAATTAAATCCCATCACTGAAGAAATCAAACTTGTTGAAGACTGTCATTACATACAACTTAAACATCTCACACTCTATCTCAGAGCTGCTGCAACAAGAAGCAATCCTACGTCCTTTTAATCAGTTAGAAATAATGCAACATCATACAAAGCTTGGGCAAAACCTACAGTTTTACTGTAAACATTAGCTATGCACAGTTGCTATCAAATTCACTTTTTAGTTTGATTCTATAAAAGAATTAACTGTGATAAACAGTTTTAATTCCTATGCAACTACTAAATAAAAACTGAAAATGAAAATGATTCTTGCTTTCAGGCAGGAAGAAAAGAATGCCTGAAAAAACTTTCATTTGAAGTTTACACAAAACAAGTATCTATTAGTTTCTGGGATTCTAAGAACATTAATAGATTAGTGTACCTTTTTACTATATCATTGTATATTAAGATATTATTACATATTTAGTAGCAAATTTACTTTCAAGATGTCATGCTTATTACCTGCCTCTGAACTTACTTATGCCAGGAGCAGAATTTCTCTCTATACTTCAATGATGAGTTACGGTTTCTATTTCCTAGAACACAGTGAGACCCACAAGCTCCACAATGCAAAGGTATAAAAACACACAGGGAGGACTTGGATGAACTCAACCATGGTGCCTCTGCACTTACAGGTACCTCATCCACATAATTCTCCTTTCTTGCCTACATGTAACATGGACACACATTCAAGTCAGACACAGTTCAAATAATCAGCATCATACCTGACTCCCAAAATAGGGAAGAACATTAAGATTTTACTTGCCAACTATGGCACAATACAAAGCAAATTGAAGATTTAAAATCCTAGTCAAACCAATTATTTCACCTTTTAATTCATTGACTTGAGTGTATACTTGTGTCTGTGTTACTAAAACAGATTGCTTGTGTTTCCCTTTATGCCACAGTGAATATATACATCCACTGAATTTTATGATTTAGCAATAATTTATTTTTCCAGCTTTTAAAAAACATGATCTTTAGTGGCTAAGTTAATAACAAATTCAGTTACATGCAAAATTAGCCAACTCAAAATATTTTTCCCCTCGGAAAATTACAACACTTAAATTTTGGAGCAAAAGTTATGCCATATTTCAGTAACATCTGACATAAATGGCTCAAATACTCTGCACAAGAGGGCACTGTTACAGCCCGCAGAGAACAGTTGTGCACACGTGAGTTTGCTCTCACCATGATGCAACACAGATGCTGAAGACAGATCACCTGCACCTTCCAGCAGGCACGAACCCTCTGCTCCCTCCAATTCCCAGCAGCCAGGCCTCTGTCTGAGCTGCAGGGATCCCCACGGCCCTGGGAACCCCTGCAGTACAGTTCCCACCGAAATAGTCCAAGCTTTGAAGCTGTGATTGCCAATCTCCTGCTGGCTTCTATGAACAGAAGATCAAGCCTAGATCTTACATGCCTTATTGAGGATTATTCTGACATCTCAATCTCTAACACATCGATTGATACCACAACTTACACATGGCTTTGTTTCTCTTCTCAAACAGTAACAAAACATGGCACACAGCCTGACCAGACAGATACAACCTCCTGTCTCATGAGCACCTTTTTTATCAGCCTCATCACTGAGGAAATTCACACACCCAAACCACACACACTGCATTTAAAACCAAAAATTAGCAGCCATCTTACCTAGATGTTTGTAATGGTGGTTATGAGCTTGCAGCAAAATCTTTACTCGATCCAGTGGTGCAGTAGTTGTTTTGGCACAACATCCTGCAACACCTTTCCAAGAGAGAAACAGAAGAGTGACAGGATGAAGAAAAGTTCTCTAGATCAGCAGTTAAATATGGGATTTTTCTAATGTAGCTAACTCAGTCAGAAACTGGGAAAAGCCCCGATGACAAGTAAACAGCTTCCATTAGATGCTACAAAGCCCCTAAAGCCTTAGCAAAACATTTAAGCTACTTTTCCTGTTTACAACAACCCAGGTCACTGTCCGTCTCAGCTGCTAAGGTCATTGCAGAAGGAACTTTTCTGAAAGTTACTCAAGAGTTTTCCATCCTATTTCCTCCTTCCCTTTGCGGGAAACAGCCCTTGCCGGTGTTCCCAAGGAGGTGGGCTACGTGTCTGCCCTGCACCCTGTGCTGCTTCAGAGAATGAGATCCAACAGAGAGTGCGGCATGACGGAGAAACTGTAAATAAACACAACCTTCCCCTACCCCCAGCAAATCAGTCACCTGAGACAACACCTTACAGAACAAACAGGCTTTTTCTCTATAAGGTCATTACTGTGGCATTGTGTTTGCCAGGCTGTCTCGCCCCTTCACACCACCTTCATCTTCTGAACAGCAGCCTCAGCAGTCTGAGGACAGGGATAATCCGCCCTCCTCGAGCAGCCTAATGAGGGTTCGGGCTCCGGGAACATTTCACTGGCGGCTGGCCGGGGCTCCTGGCTGGTTCTGACACACGCGCGAGTCCCTGGCGTGCACCGCGTCAGTCCATAGGGGAAAAAGGCAAAGCGAGCTCCCTGCTGTCCCAGGGGACGAGACCCGGCGGCAGCTCCAGCGGGGACAGCGGCACCTTGTCTCCGCCCGGGGCACCCACCTCCGGCGATGAAGGAGCGCAGCCAGTAGAAGTCTCGGCGCGCCGCGGCCGGGGGCAGCGCGGCTCCGGGCCCCGCCGCCGCCGGGGAAGCCATGGGGCAGGGCCGGGCCGGGCCGGCTCCCTCAGGCGGCGGGCGGCGCTCGGGGCAGCGCGGGCCCCCGCCGCGCCGCAGGGGCGGAGCTCGGGCCGGCCCCGCCGAGCCGCGGCCGAGCCACGCCGCGGCGCCTGCGGATCGCGTCAGCTGCGCCGGGCAGGGCCGGGCCGCCGCAGGGAGCCGGGGAAAGGCCGGGGCAGCCCCGCCGGAGCCGCTGCAATAGCCTCTTCTCACCCTTCACCTGCTCCGGTACGGCATGGAAGCCGTTTGTTAGTGCCCCCGGGATCGCTTGCTGCTCCTAAGAACAGCCACCCGCCCATTTCGCCAACAAATACGTATATTTACACCTATGGGCGCACATAACCAGAACCTAAAGAGCTCTAATTAGACTCTAATGTAAAATGCATCGATTTCTTTTTAGCCATTTAAATGTCTACTTAAACGTCGGGCTAGAACATGAATATTTCTTTTGTCTACAATTATGGTTTCATATCCAGAAAAAAAATCAGTATGATTATTTATATGCAAGTTTCAAAATGCATCAGAAGGGGAAACATTGAAAAAAGAAAAATCAGTTTTAGAATCAGAAAGGTCAAACATTATGATTCCACAGCTGTCAACATTTTGGACCATTTTTTTACATTTTCTGCAGTGTCTCTGTTGATTACAGTCTTTCCTTTATAATAATAAATACTAGGAGGTATTTGACCTTTTGTCTTCAGCTCCCGAAGAAAAAACTCAGAAGTGACCCTCTGAATGCTGGTGCACAGAGCAAGGAGAGAGCACACACCTGGTGGCAGCTGGTGAGAAAGCTCATGCTGTCAGCTTTTCCATTATTTTTGCAGTTACTCACCTATCCCTTATATACTTTTTGCCCCATACATCTTGACCTTGTATTTAAAGTATTTCACATATCAATATGCCTTTTACAAAAGTTAGTCTTCTAAGACAAAGAAACCAGTCAAACAGATCTCAATGCTTGCACGAGTAAAATGAATCACTTTCCAAAAAGAATTGGCAAAATATTTTTGCTTCCTGCTTGTGTCAGATTGCCTTCAAGAAAAATTACTCATTTTTTCCTTTATTAGATTATATTCCTTAAAATTAAGCATGTGTCAAAATCAAAGAAACTTCATTTAATTCTATTTGACCATTGCCTCATTTATATATGTGAGAAATGGCTGTTACAATATTCATTCTTCCCACAACTAAAAAAATAATAGATTTCTTCTACAAACCATTAAATAAGTCCTTTACAGCAGAAAACCCTGAAGCCTTTTTTCCTTTTCTGATATACCTGCAAAATTAATTTTTTAAATTGAAGTCACTCTCTGTAAGTCTCTAATAGACAGGCAACTGTTCTGTGAGTTACTGAAGCAGGTTTTTCAAGTCACTGTTGATGCCATTCTCTCCACCCAATTTTTATTTTTTTGGGTTTCTGCTCAGGAAAAGCCTCCTCCCACCACAGCAACCATACTGTGTTAACAGCTCCAGCTGTAGGAGCCTAATTTACTGAATTCACACAGAAAAGCATTGCAACTGCACTAACAGCTGAAAGTCATCAAGTTTCTAGAGTTTCACCACAGACTAGAAAAATCAATAATCACAAAGATGGGCTGTCACTTCTCTTAGCTACAGGCAGGATATTTCAAGAAGACACTTTGTCAGCCCTCATAATTTAGGGAAGGGTGCATACTGTTTAGGGAAGCAGTAAAAAATTTGCATTGCAAAACTAAACAGAACATCTTGCATAGATATACTAAGACACAAAGGAATTCAGCAATAAGCTTTATGTGCCTAGCTGTGTTGGGTTTTTCTTAAATACTTACTGGTATAAAGTGCTTTCGAGGTCTGTTTTCTTTATTAGAGACTGTAGTAGTTTGTTTGCACCTTTAAATCTTAACATCCTCCCAGTTGTCACTTCATCTTTTTACCTCAAAATGTTTACACCTTTTACAGAATTTCTCTGGTGGCCTCTCTTTTATGATGCATTCTTAAAAGTCATCAGAAATTTTTAATGCCATTTGGGTTACACTCATGTGTGACACTATGGCATCCTCCCTCAGTAAATCAACAATCAGCAGGGGAAGACATTAAAATTACAATACTCAGGAGCAGAGCTACAAATTAGAAAAAAATTCAAGCAGGTAGGTGTTGTATTAGACATGTTTACAACAATATTTATACATTACAGTAATACATTATAACAGTATACACAATACAACAATACTTCTATATTACAGCAATACATTACAACTTATACATTATAACTGTTACATTACTACAGCATCTATCTCTTCTTGTCAAGGCGGTCATAACACAAAGCAGAGACCTCAAATGTCCCATAAACAAAGACTTCAAATGTCCCATTATTACTAGTTGGTGGCTCACCTACCTCCAGGTGTCTTGACTGGAGAACATCAGGTCCGGACCTCCTTGTGGCTTCCACCTGCCACTCTCAGCTCCACCAATGCTGCCTCCCCCACTCCATCCCAGTGGCTCACAGTAACCCTACACACTTTACACTAATACTTATACATTACAGTAAACATTACAACTGTACTTATATATTACAGTGAACATTACAACAACAGAGTCCATCCCCTCCAGGGGCTTTTCCCAAAGCATCCAGCCAGGAGCATCTGCAGCTAATCCAGCAGCGATCCAATGAAGGATATTGCTGCCAGACTGCCAGGAGCCCTGGCATGTCCAAAGCTTCTCAACCCTCTCCTGGGGTCTGCCCTCCTGGGGTCCATCTTCTGATATTATTCATCCCTTCCGGGGGAACTCACCATATTCTCCAGGGACTCTTCTGGTCCTCACCCTCTCCTGGGGTTCCTGGTCTTTGCAGCAGCCTTCTCTTGGGCAGCCTTCTCTTAGCTCTTCTTGCAGTCTTCTGACTCTTTGGCTGACTCCACCCTTTTATGTCCCTTGCTCTTAATTACTTACAGGTGTTAACACAGCTGCAACTCATTGGGGAATACTGTGCTCCCTTACAATTCTCCCTACAGGTAGGTGGTTTTATCAATTGTAATTTGTTCCTGATTTTTCTGTTGCTAAAGATGCTTGGTTTTCTAAACACCTTTTAAGTACATATCAATTAAAATAGACTATTAAGGTTCTAGTTAGGTAAGCTGTCCTCTTAGTAGTGGTTGCCTAAAAAGATTCTTTTCAGTGCTCTTAAAATGCTGGTGTACACCAAGCTCTATTTTGGGATAACTGTACAAGTTACCATCAAGTGTCATACCTCTGTAAGCTTTTTAAGTCTTCAGATTTGCTTCTGGTCTTTACTAATTAGTGATAACTATCTAATTGCCTGTTCACTTACCCCAAACCATATCTCCAGACATCAGGAGTACATAACTTTCCCCACATGATAATCATTCTTCTTCTGCCACAAAAATCACAGCTTGCAGAATACAAGCCTAGCAAACTTCAGTTTGTCAGGTCTGTGCTGTCCTGAACTCTCTTTACCTCTGTCAGCAAGTAGCTGAAGTGCTTCTTCCTGAGGGGAGGTGAGCAAGGAGCCAAACAGGAGCACAGCACAGGAGGTGCCCTCACTGACAGGGCACAGTCCTGCAGCAGGACAGGCAGAGCTGGGGGCTGGGAACAGCCACAAGGACAGCACACTGCAGTTCTATGGCACAGCCACAGAGACAAGACAGGAACAGAAGATAAAGCCCAAAGCTAAGCTAGAGACAAGCCTGAGGGTCACCTAGGAACCAAATCCAGACAACAAACAAGCCCAGAACTAACACACAAAACAAACACACCTACACCAGAGCTTAGACAAGAAGCAATTACCTGGCCAGGCTGGAGCTTAAAGGGAGTTCAGGGCCCACGAATCAGGTGTGTGGGTGGAGGTGCCAGGTGAGGCTGGTCAGGGCCAGGAAGCCTTGTTGACACCCTCAGGACCCTGACAAGCCCTGTCAGTGAAGCCTTTAACGAACAGAAATATCTGACTGGTCAGTTACTGAGTCTGCAAATGCAGTGGTGCCAAATTTCTCTGGCTAAGCAGGTCCCTTCCTTTCTTTCAGGAGCCAGGAAGAGGTGTGCCCTATGTGACCCTTGTATCACATGGCTTACTGCAAAAGTGCAGCACACTTGAAGCATCCAAAACTCTTGGGTATGTGCATGCACAATTCACCATGTCTTGCCAGATGTGGTGTTTGCCAGCAAGGTACTGCACAATCATTCTGCTGTCATGCTTTTTATTACTCATGCACAATCATGTATTGAAGTAATGGCCAAGATTTCCAATGGAAATAGAAACTGGCAGCAAACTGCTGTCCACTGCAGGTCAGGAACATGTGTCAGGAAATATTTAGAATAAATGCAGTGGGCCTGTATCATGGGTATCAGAAGATTAAATCATAGTCCCTTCTGGCTTTATTTCACATAAAATGGTGTTAACACTTAAAGTTATCTGTGTTCTGTGTGCCTACAAATGTTAACCTGTTTTCAGTGCCAATCAGGCAGGTAGATACTATCTACAGAACCAGGGCCAAGAAAGACTAAATGAGGAAGTGGTTGTCAAAACCACAATTAGAATTCAAGAGTTTCTGCATTAAACTCAGGTTGTTTGAGACTTTACTCTTTCAGACAGTGCCAACTAACAATGCTGTGGGTGCTTTATCTGATCATCTGTACTACAAATCCAAAAGCATTGACAGTGTTTGGCCTGTGTTCACCTGCATTCACAGGCACAGCACCCCACACAAGTGTGGCACACAGGTGGTCACATCTGGGCTGTGAGCAGGCTGGGCACTGTCATGCTGGACTCCTAGCTAATAAATGTGAGGCAGGCTTTGATAGAAAATGGAAGCTGTAATCTGTGTTTTGTAATCTCACAAGCAAACACCCTAATGTTTCAGTATCATCTTTCCACTACAAGGGAAGCAGGGCTACCTAAGATAGGCCTGGTTAGATCAAATCTGTCCCTTAAAAAGCAGTTTAGGTGTCTTTGCAGTGTAATTCTCAGAGCTTTTGGTTTGTGAAGAACTAAAGTTCAGCATCAATCTAACCTTTCTTAGCTTGGACTGATGCTGTGCCTGTTGCAGAGGCCTGATGCAGATGAGTCTGCAGGACTAATTCAGGCATACCTGGATAGCTCTGCTTCCAGGGTCAAGGCCCTGAGGGCACTAAGAGGTCTTAATGGACCTGACCGGCTGCATCTGGAGTCTCCACCCACGTCCTTTGCCCATGGGCCCAGGAGCTCTATTTAAGCTCTACCCTGGCTGAGGAATCAGTTTTGTTTATTTAGAGCCTTAGTTTGGGCTTGGCCTCTTTTAGTCTGCATGGACTCTGTTACTTGAGTTGTGTGTATTTTTCCTTACTCTATGGGTCTCCAGACCTACAGCTTGAGTTCTTGGTCAAACTTCAGACCTACCTCATCTTCTGGAAGCTGTTTTACTACCTGGCCTTGTGCCTGAATGCAGATGGTGTCCCTGGGCCTGTTCTGTTTACCCTGTGTGTGTACAATGGGGCTGGCTGGTGAGGTCCTTGTCCTGCTGGCTGTTGTGTGGGGCTCCCTGTCTCTCAGTGAGCAGCTGCCCCTCACAGACTTGAATTTTGCCAGAGCTGCCTGCCATGCAGAGCTACTTACAGGTTTGTGTGCTTTATTGCTTCATACCACGCTGTTTGGTTTTATTCACTCTATAGCTGGGTGTTAACTTCTATTTTATTCTGGAGAATAGCATAAAGGTAGGAGCACTGTGTGAGACCAAAGGTCCACCAGCTTCAAACCTTACCCAGAAAAACAGCCAGTAGCATATACACAGGGAAGGAGGCTTGGGTAGCATACAGGGCCCTCAGTGCACTCTTTCAGCTTCAAATAACATTTAGTTAAAATAGCACTTTTGTGTTGTGTGGTTTTGGTTTAACTTTCTTTCATTATTTTTGCTTTAAAGAAAGAAACTCCCGAAAGTGTTTTGTCTCCTCAGTGTGCTGTAGTAAGGAGTTCTGTGGTTTGAAAACTTGTTGTATGAAGTTGCTGTCTATGTTCTGATTATGTGTTTGATCTATTGCCTTGATATTCTCTACTTTAGAGGAATAGATATCTATCCTCTACTTTATCTTTCTCTTTAGAGAAAGAGTTCATTGCTTCTCTAAACACACGTTGAGTGAATGAGTGTCTCTCTCTGGTATTACTTTCTATGCTGGTTTTGCTTTTTAGTATATTGGCTGGAATTTCATCCAGATTGCTGCCTTTCTAGGGTGGAAACAGTGGTGCATTTAGCTGCTCCATGTGCTTTTAGGTACAATTGCTATGTTCTTATGTGTCTTTCAAGTTTCCCTTTGTACCTTTTAAGCCAACCAGAACTGCACATTATATTTTAGATATAAGTGCACAAGAGATCTGTGCTAAATAATGCTGGTGTAGGGGTGTTTGCTGTTCACTTCTCCCCTCCTTTTGTAATGATCCCTGACACTCCACTTAAGCACACAGAACAGCTTCACTGCAGCACCTTCACAGTACCAGGATCTCTGTTTTGAATGGTAGGAGTTAAGTCAGAAGCTGTGATTTCCATGTTTCACTCCATGTGCCTCACTTTGCATTTTAGTGAAAGGATTTCATCTGCTGTTTTATTGCCCAGACAGTCATTACTGTAGGATCTTTTACCAAACATCTAAACTCAGCTTGTCTTGCTAAGCTGAGAGTATCTTACTGTAGCCAGAAAAGATTGTGACCTGGTGCTACTTGCTTCCCAGGATGGAAGACCTCAGACCATGAGCACATAGGTGTGTATGTGTGAAAATGAACAATTATTAGTTCTTGTTTGTTTCCTAGCCTTTAGCATGTTTTTAATGGAACTGTGATTGTGTGTGTTGATGCTTGGGGGCTCCTGTTAACCTGTTTATTCTAAATAAACCTTAGCCCTCATTGTTTGTTGCTTTCCCTCAAGTTACTAATTTCTTACTCTGCATTTTATTCAAGACCATAACCTCTAAGTTATTGCCATCTCCCCAAGAAACATATTCTGATTATGTTGGGTTTTATCAGTGAGTTCAAGTTCCTTCAATTTCTGCTGTGTGCAGCAGTGTAAGAGCAATAGTTCATTTACCTCTCAAATCACCTGTGATTTTATCTTACAAAAATATCTTGTGCTACCTTACATTTTAGCACAAGTCTTTGGAATTATATAAATCTTGATATTCAGCCCTGAGGAAGAGATGGAATGGTTACACCCAGCAAAGAGAACTTTTGCGTTGCTAAAATTCCCTGCCACTGAGGGCAGCTGTTGAAAATTCAGGTGTCTGTGGTGTAGGTTTCACCTCATTTCAACTGAAGTGTCTGTGAGCTTAGCTAAGATTACCAGACTCTATTGATGCAAGGAAGTGTAGGGCAGCTGGGAAGAGGATGGAGGTGCAAATTGGTGATAGGCCACCTACCCACTATCACTAAAGAGCAGCAGTGACAAGGAGCTGTGCAGATCTGTGCCTCTTCTCCTTTATCACATGGCACTTAAACCAGCAAAACGTTGGCATTTAAAGCATCTCTAGGAATGGATGGATGTGGAGAGTGCTGCTCACTTGTGTGCAGCAGAAAAGCCTCTCTGCAGGCTCCCATCTGACTGGGCTGGCTCACACTTGAAGTGCTTTATACTGCAACAGCTACAGACTTAATAATAATGAAGCCTTTCTAAAAAAGTACTACTTGGGTATATTGTTTCACAGATCCTATTTCCAACATCTGTTTTTCAGTCTGAAGAGATGTTAGATTTGGTGGCGTGCTTTTCACAAAATGCTGTGGTGATAATGAGGGGTGGAAGAAGTCGGTCAGTGGATTGACTGTTCCTCTTACCATAACATTTTACTCATCCGTTTCCCTCTGGGAAGGAGCAGCAAATATCGTCAGTGGTTGTTAATGAATGAGGTGGGGGATGGGGAAAGAGCAAGGCTCATTATGTTTTACCTCCTTGCGGGAGGGAGAGGGCGGCTCAGCAGATCTTCCTTCTCAGCCAGCATCTTCCCCATGCTTCTGGGAGCGTTTATTCCACGCGCGGGATGGCCGGGCCCTGCTGGACGCTGGTGTTCGAGGGTCCTCCTGGATGGCACATGTAAGGGGAAGGGGGTTTGTCCCCCGGGGAGCCCCTCGCCTGTCACGGCTGGCCCGGCTTTCCCTCTCCCCGGCTAAAGAGAAAAGGGTGATTTTATAGAGTGCCACCACCGCGGCTGACCGGGGGTGTGCAGCGTCAAAGCACAGCCTCCGCAAGTAACGGGATAATTTACCTTTTCTCTTACTGCCGTCATTTAATGTTGTTGTTGTTAATTAACCGCCGGCGTTACCAGGCTGGCACACCGACGGCGGCTCTCATGGGCAGCCGTGGGAGCACGGCCGCCCCTCTCGCTGTCCCGGGGCCGGCCCGGGTCACCCGGGGCCGTGGGTGGGCTGTGGGGGGCGGCGAATCCCGCTCCGGCCACGGGGATCCAGGGCGCGTTTTGCCGCCTGCCGGGAGGGCTCGGTGCGGCGAGCGCCCCGCCGGGCCGCCCCCTCCCCGCTCCCTCCCGGAGGGTCCGGCCAGGGGCGCCGCCGCCGGAGCACGTTTCGCGGCCCGGGGCTCCTCTCCGCGCCTGGGCTCGTCGCGCCATGGGAGCCGCCCGCCCGCAGGGGCCCGGGCCGTGACCCGCGCCCCGCTCCGAGCCATGCCAGCATCGCCCCTTGCCGAGAGCCGCGGGCTGGCCGCGCCGCAGCCCTGGTACGTGTGCGGGACGGCTCCCGGGGCTGCTCCGGGCGGGAGGGGGGAACGCCGGGGACCTCTGCTCTCGGAACCCCACCTTTTTTCTTTCCTTTTTTTGGATCCCTCTGCTTTTCCACTCTCCCCCTCTCTCTTATCCCCTTGGCTAGTTGCAAAGTTGAGCTTCGGGAGAGTGGGGAGGGGGAGGTAGAGGCACCGCCGCGGCCAGGCTCGGAGCCCCGCGGCTCGGGCCGTTCCGAGCCGAGGAGGAAGGCAGGCTGGGGGTTATTCAAATGCAAAACGGAGTTTGTTGGCCGAAAAAACGGAGTCCGGTCTCCCTGGCTGTGCCGGAGCGTGTTGGAGCTGCAGCAGCCAGAGCCTGCCTGGAAAAACCCGCCAGGCAAGAGAAACTGCCTGCAGCCTGCCTGGAGGACAGGGAACAATTAAAAGGGACCCTGCCCGGCCGTAGGGGCCCCCGGCCAGCAGGAAAAACCCCGCAGCCCACTCCCGGCGAGCGAGGGCTGTGCAGCATCACCCTGCGGAGGTGCCGCTGCTGCGTGGGGCTGGGGCAGCGTCCCCGCGGGTGCCTCCCCGCCTGTGCCGCGGGAGAAGCCGGGCGCTCCGGATGGGCGCTGCGGGTCCCCAGCGCCGCCGCTGGGCTCGGCCCCATTGTCTGCAGCCTCGGGGAGGGCTCCCGGCGTTGGGGAGGCACGGCCAGCGGCGGGGACGGGCCACGAGGAGCCGCTGCCTCCCCCAGGAGGGCCATGCCTGCCCCTTCCTCCCTTGGGGTCCGCCTGCCTGCGCCGGAGGAACCGGAGCCCTGCGGGGCTGTAGCCCCCGGGCCGCTGAGGGCTTGTCCAGCTGCTCCTGGAGCCTGGGGACAAGAGCTGCTGGTCTCATGGCAACTGGAGGCTTGGTGCTGGCGGGAATGCTCCCTGCCGTGCCCGTGAAAGAACCAGGGGACATGGATGAGGTTCCTCGAATGGGTGAGCAAAAAGGAGGCGGCGGCCTGGCCTGCTGGGAGGTAGGAGCAGCGAACCTTGCCCAGGTATGGCTGCTGGGCCCGGGCAGGAGCAGCTAACCTTGCCCAGGTATGGCTTCTGGGCCCGGGCAGCGAGCAGGGAACAGCCGGCGCTGGTGCCGGACCAGGCACAGCAGCAGTCAAAGGAGACGCGCCAGTTGTGTGCCCAGCCTGTCCTGCACTCCGCCAGCCTATCCTGCTGCACCCCAAAGATATTTAAAGGGCAACGGAGTCCGCTTCTCTTGTATGTCGGCCTAGGCAGCAGCTAGGCAGCGTGGTGAGATTGCTACTCCTTTAAGGAGGAGAGGGGAATGTGGAGCAGGGCGTGAGCGCGCCGATGTCAGTGCAGTGGGGCGGTGGGACCCGGCTCCTGTAAACAAGCTGGCCAGGCTGGCTGCACCAGCGTGCATCTGGCTAAAGAGCTCTTCCTCTACAAATTATAGTGCAATAATAGCAAAATGGGCAAAAATCGCAGCGTTAGGTATTTAAACGTGGCTGAGTGGATTTCTAAGGCAGAGGTGTCTCTTTGAATTTTCAAGACAATGGAAAAGCCTGTGAAAACAATAATAATAATAGTAATATTCCAAATAATAATAGTTCTCCCCAGCTGTGCTCAGTGATTTTTGAGGTATTCTTGTGGAAATGAAGAAAGCTACTCCGTGGTGTAATTACCCTGTTTTTGTTATGTCAGTCAGCGTGAATTAGGAAAACAGATTGAATTGGGAAAATGTAACATTTAGTCTTGGCCTGGGCAGGTAGCCTGGTCGACTCTAACTGTAAAGAAGGAGAAAGCTGGTTTGTGCTTTTCTGAGGTAGCACAAGGGGGGGTGGTGGTTGTTCTTGAGATGAGGGTCAGTCCCTCAAGATAAGAGTTTGTTGTGCTTGGGGGAGACAAGGGCAGACTGGGTTGTGCAAAGCAGGTAATGGGGAAGAGCTCAAAGTGAGATGTAGCAAGGAACTTTGATATTCACAGTTTCTGTAAGACCTAATTCTTCACTGTGTACTAATTAAAAATCTTCACTAATGGTGTTTTATTATGACTGGCGTGATACCCTCGTTGTTGAAGCTGGCCTAAGCACTTCCATCCTGCTTTCTGTTTTCAGATACTTAAAATTTCAAAACACCTTTCAGGCTGAAATTTTCCAGGCTTAATCTTTGCCTGAAGGTTCTTCCCTCCACCTCCCCCTTCTTTTAGCTGAGTTTGAGATAAGGTGATTCAGTTAATGGTGGTGGGGGTTTTTTGTGTGTTTTCTTGTTTTCAAGAAAAGGCAAACCCCCTGAAGAATGTAGTCATATTATCAAAAAGAAATGAAGTGCTTTAAACAGCATAAATACAGAATTAGAGAGGCATATCATGAGCTGAGCTCGGGTGTTTTGTTTGGTTTGCTTGCTTTTTTGTATTCAAATCTATCTGGAGTGTTCTGGTGGATGGGGTTTTTCTTTGATGAGCCTTTAGAAATTACTTGGTATATTTTTACATTTAGCATTGCCCCTGTGAAGGTCAGTGCTTGGCTGCCTGCACACAGGTTAAAGTAAGCCCATGCTCCTGCCTGGCTGAAGGGAGGGTACTTGCACATGTGGTGTGAGTCTTCACAGTTGATTTTTGGTTCAAGTTGTTTGTCTGAGGCTTAATCTGCTTTGTGGTTTAGGCATGTGCGGTTCCTTGCCACAGTTGTATATTTTTTTGGGTTTTTTTTCCCGTAATTGTTCTAATAGTCCTTTCTCCAAACTGGGAGGAGGGTTTTTTGTGGTACCTTTTTATCTGTGTGACTCACTGAGTAGGCTCCAAGGTGCACGAAGGCATTGCACAATGCTGACCAGGGCCATCTCCTGCTGGATTCATGGAGTGTGCCTATTTCACAGCTCCTTGTGCAGTGGGGTGGCCCCTCTGCCTCATCCTCCAAACACAGAGGTGGCCTTCTGGGGCCAGCAAGGACAGAAATTTAGGATGAAGGCCTTGGTGCTTGGTCTGCTCAGCACCATCCTGTGTTGCTGATGAGTGAGTAAAGGACTGTGCTGTATGTGCCTTTGTCTGTGAGGGTGAGGTGGCATCCTGCAGTGCCTGTGCCACATTCCTGTGCTACTGGAAAGTGTTACCTTGAGCCAAAGTTTAATCTGTGTGGATGAAATATGTCCAGCTGCTGAAGAATGGCATAGCCCTGTAACACAGAGCAGAAAACCTCTGTGGAGGAGAATGCAGTGGGGAGGCCTCTGTGCATGAAGTTACTCATGGTACTGAGATGGCAGATGAGAAGTGTCGGTTTTATTTCTCACCCAAAGCCAAATGTGTATTCAAGGATTACTGAAGGGGGAAAGGGAAAATTGAAGCTGATTCTCCCCTCCTAACCCATTTCCCTTCTTTTCATATACAAAGTGTTCTACAGAGCAATGAGTGGATGCAGGGAACTAGGCCAAATTGGAAAGCAGGCTGGCTTTGGTGAGTTGGGAAGAATATGCAGATGATGTGACATGCTTCTGCACCTGAGGGTCAGATTTTATTGCCTGTCTCCTCTGGTGTCTCTTGCATCTTTCTCTAGAGCATTTGCTGCCAGAAGATGAGGTGGTTTTGACTTCTAAATTGTGCATCTGAGCTTGTGTGACAGCTTAGTCACATCGTGGCCCTTATTGCTTGGGACCTGCGTGTTATTGAGTGGCTCTTATGAAAACCTCCAGATCTGTTTCTCCTAAGAGCAAATCTCAAGGGACTTATTAAAAGACACCTAAACACTGAAACAAAATGTCCTTAAGTACATCTGACTGTAGTGAAACCAGGTGACTACTGAAACTAGTGACTGCTAGCTGTGTCATTTTTTCCCTATGCTGCTCTGTTTGTTCAGGGGTCACTCGCCATTTTTCACAACACCATAAAAAAACTGCCGTCATTTTTTATGAGGACGGACACATCTTCTAATATCTTTCTTTTTCCCCTGGCATCTTCAAACAAGAATCAAGTTATGTTACAGAATCTTGATTGACACAGTCTCTAGAATGAAAATTTGCTTTATCTTTTTTTTTACGCATTTGTGTGAAGTGAAACATTGTGGGTGGGTTTGGGGATTTTTTTTGTTGGTTGAGGGGGGTTGTTGGTTTTGATTTTGTTTTTTTCTGAAGGCATTCTGACAGTATAGGGTTAAATTTCTTAATTACTTTGTAGGTAGAATTCTCATTATAATTGTTTGGAATTTTGAGAGGAGACAGGACTAAAAGATTTAGCCTTTGATTAGCTTTTCTAGCAGTATTTGTTGAGGATTATAGCAGTCAGTAGAATTGTTCCAGATTTATTACCACAAATGAGCAAAACCTAAGCAACTGGCCTTAAACCCAGCTTTCAGCTTTGCACATGGATTAGGAGAGATAAGTTGCCTCAAGAAACAGCTTCAGGATGCACTGATATTATCTAGGGCAGTTCCCTGCAAAGCCTCCTGTCACCCATTGCCCCTTTTCAATCCTGGGGACACCTGTGCTCCCCTGCCAGGGAAGGCATGGCAGGTCTCACCTGGCTTGGCTTTCAGAAGAAAGCATTGAATAAGTTTGTTTCTCTCCAGGATGATAGAAAACTGACAAGTTATTATATTGCCCTGTGAGTTTTATGTTTTATAATCCTGTTAAGTCCATGTAGATGTTTTGGAAACATAATTCATTCCTTGTTGTGAAGGAATTCATTCCTTGTTGTAAAGTACACATAAAGTACTTTAGAAGCAGCATAAGATGATTTGCAACTGCTGCAGATCTCAACAGTCCTTGCCAGTGCTTTCAATGGAAAAGGGAAGGTAAGAGATTTCCTAGTCTTACAGGAAACAAAACTCAAAAACCAATGTTGCAGCTGCCTAATACTCTGGTGCTCACTGTGGAGGAGGACACAAAAAAATAGCCATGTGACTTACAGGACAGGCTATTTAAAATGTCAAGACAGTTTTTAGTGAGCAGTTAAGGTGTATTTAGCAGACTGGCATTCAAGACTGGGGTTTTTGAGGGAAGCAGAGATCTCTTGCTAACAACCATTTTGCATAAGACTGTAAGATCACCTTGCAGGTCAGGTACTCAAAGTCCCAGACAAATATTGCTAAAGTGAAGCATCCACCCCCTACCCCCCAAAAGATTTCCTTTGGAGGTCTATTCGGGTCACTTTTGAAAAACCTAAAGTCACTCCAGTGACAAAAATGAAACAAAATGAATTAAAGTGTTGCTGTTCTTGTGACCCTGTATTGTCATCTCTGAGTCAGGCAAAGCCTTTGCCATCTTTTATAATGCAGCATTTAAAGCCAGGCAATTTGCTACGAATACCAGCATTCTTTTTTTAGCAAAAAAAAGGGAAGTCTTGAACCACTCTGTTCATAGCCTCTGTAATTTCGGCCCTGAAGAGAAGCAATGCTTTGGCATTGGTAGTTTTCTACATTCTTGCCAGACAGGTGTGTTTCTCTGTATTAAATTTTTTTTAAAAAAGGACAAAACCAACCAAAGAATTCCAAGATGATGTTGCTTCTTCAGTCCTGAAGCAACTATTTTGCAATTTTCAAATCATGTAGTTGCAGAAAGGTTTGAGTGGGAAGGGACCTTAAAGATCAACTCATTCCAAGCCCCTGCCATGGGCAGGGACACCTTCCACTAGCCCAGGCTGCTGCAAGCCCCTTCCAAGCTGGCCTTGGACACTTCCAGGGATGGGGCAGACCCTGTGCCAGGGCCTCACCTCCCTCACAGGGAACAACTTCTTTCTAGTATCTGATGTGAACTTGCCCTCCTTTGCCTTGAAGCTATTCCCCCTGTGTCCTATCCCTGTCCAAATGCACATAAAGACATTTATAATGTAGTTGTAGTAATGATTTAAAAAGTTACCAAACTGTTAGAAATTAAGCTTCTGATTGATAATTTTGACAGTCATGCTTCCTGAACTTGCACAGTAACAGCTACTTGTGTAAGCAAACAATATGAGCAAAGCATCATTCACATGCAGTATTCTGAAACATCCACTCACTGTTTCCACTGCAGACCTCCTGTATTCTCTGGTCATTCTGCTTCTGTTTTAGGGCTGATAAAGAGAAAAGACTTTATCACTTCAGTCCCCCTCCTGATTCACTCATTGCTATGTTGCCTGGCCTTTGTTGATGGCTTGCTTTCTTCCTTGGTCTCCTGGCTATAGGCTCTGAAGGTAGCTCACATTTCTTCTCCTGCCACTGTTATGTAGCTCCTCTGCTGTGGCTGCGGATGTGCCTGCTGCTTGCTTCCAGCTGGCTCTGCAGCCCTCCAGGCCATCCTTTGGAATGAGGATCCCAGTCTCTGTCACAACCCCAAGAAGCTGGGGAGGCTTTTTGCAGGCTGCCAACAACTATTTCATGGACCTGCTGATTTCTGATTCATGGAGTGACTCCTAATGGCCACGTCCCCCTTCCCCCATGTGCCTCCAGAGAAGGGCAGGGGGAGGAGAGCGCTCGGGTTACCTTCCTTTCAGTGTTGTGTTTGTTTTACTGTTTCACTGCCTGACCCAGCTTTTATAGAGAGCTTCTGTGGGAGCTGTTCAGGTGTCTTGTGCGACCTTTGAAGCTTCACCCACGACTATAAACAGCTGCACGTGTCTGCTTAGTCCCTCCAGGCTAGAAGTGTTGCTGTGGAGGAGGAATGCTTTTGATTCAGCTTGTTCACTGAGTGTTTGGTGGGCACGGTTTTCTTTTTGAGAAGTGTGTTTAGCCTTGTTTTGTGCAGCATTGCTGGCTCTGAGTGATATTGGTGTGTGTGAAGAAGCCTGCTGTCTCAGGAATCATGTTCATCTGATCTGCAATATGAAGATGTGATACAAGATAATCACATCATGTTTAGATAAGGCGCATGATTTGTATGTGTAGTACAGAGGATCAGCTGGCTTGCTACAGCTGAATAAATAAGAGACAGGCTTCAAAATGCTTTAAATAAGCTACTCAGAAAGAGTTTGGGGAGTTCCTGTTAGCCTTGGTGGGTGCTGTGGCCACTGGGCAGCCTGGCCAGGGCTGTGACAAACAGCTGTCAGTGTGCTGCTTTGGGGAGCAGCGAGCTGGGGGCGCACACAGGCCATGTGAGCTGGCTGTGCTGGGGGCAGTGCTCTTTGGGCTGTATTAGCAAAGCTCTCCCCACCTTCAGCAGAGCTCAGAGCAGGCTGTGGGGAAGTGCAGCCTCCCTGAGATCACCCTGCTGGCTTCAAGGTGGGGACTGAGGTCACAGGAGGGAGTGATGATGCCAGGAACCTGGGTGCTCTCTTCTTTCCTTTCCTATTTCCTTTAGAAGCCAAATGCCCTTTCTTTTATTCTCATTTGAGGTCAGGATTTTAGACATCATCCCCATGCTTCTTGTACTTCCTTTTCTTGGCCTCTTCCCATCAATGAGAGGAGCAGAAGGCCTGGAGGAGGCTTAAGGAATGATGCTGAAGGGAAGATACTTTCCTGCTGGAGACGATAGAGCCTCTGGCTCTGCCTGGTTCCATTTTAAGGGCCCTTGTCTACCCATGTGATCTATCCATAGAGCTAAATAAAGCTTTTAAAGCCTTCTGTAGGTACTTATATAGCACTATGTGCTTAAAAAATATGTACTTGTGAGAATTTCTTTACTTTAAAAAAACCCACCTTGAAGGAAATTGGTTTGGAGCATGAGAAATTTGTTGTATCTTTTGAGATTATTCAGTTTGTTTGGGGAGTTGGGGGACCTGTGCGTTGCAGTTGTGGCTGGGGACAAAAGCTTGGGACAGATGTGTGGTGGTTTTTTGAAGGTAAATTAAGTCTTAGTGATAAAGCAGAGACATCTGCCTTGCATAAAACATGATATAGGCCCAGTATGGAATTAAGGGTTGGAATGTAATACATTGTGCTGTGAAGGTATCCTGGAAGGTGACACTGGGAAAGATCATTCTTCCCTAGTCCAGTTCCCCTGTAAAAATCACAGGTTGATCTCTTTGGGGAGCTACTTACTTATCCCATCTTAAATGGAAATTTACCACCGTGGGCTATCAGTGGGTGGTGAAAGAATGATAGATGCCCTGTGATGATATATTGAGTGTGCACAAAAAAATAAACTCAGCTTTGTTCTTTTGTTCCTGAATGTCCTTACACTGATAAATATTAACTTCTCCTTACTCGGGGGAAGTGTATCGGTTAATGAACTGTTAATAAAATTGAGAAAACTCAAACTTTTTAGTACTGACATAAAATAGTAAATATGTGGTGTTGCCTGGTCATTTGAGTTCAGTTTGCTTTTTTGTTTGTGTTACAGGCCTTTAGGCAAGCTTTTTATTTTGTAGAATACTAATATTTTAAAAGCATTTGTGCTAGCTGAACATAATGCCCAATACTGCTATTTCTGATTCTACCTCTATTTTTAAATATTAATAATGGTCAGCTGAATATATGTGCACCTTTTTAAAATAGAAGTATATTAATGCTGTTTTGTATCTTTTTCTGTTTCAGACTTGGCATTGTATGAGCCCAGAAAGCAGCAATGGGAGTATGCAGTTCTCTACTGAAGAGGTCTCTCAAGAGCTCATGATTTTGTTCCATCTCTCCTCTTAACATTGCTTCTGCTCCGCAGACATGGCTCACCATGCCAGGCCTTCCAGATCAGCCAAAAAAGAAGAGTTAGGCAAAAGGAAAACTAACCAGAGCAAAAAGAAATCTAGCCAAGTGAGAAAGAAAACCACAAAGGCTTCCACAAAAGCTGTTAGTTCTGGAAAAGGTAAAAAGCCAGTGCAAGAAAAAGATGTTAAGAAAAAACAGCAAGAAAAGAAACCAATCATGAGCTCTTCAGGTAGACTTCTCAGGAGCAATGTAACCTTGTCTGGAGCATCTTGGGTGAGTTTGGAGAAGGCTGACAATATCCTCTTCCACACCCAGGATTCTTTCAGCATCAGTGGCTTCACGATGGCTCTCCGGAACCGATCCTTCTCCAGAAGCTGCTCCCAAACTCCAGTAATTGCAAAGCCCAGGAAAGCTGCAGTACAAAAAAGGCTAGAAACAAAGGAAAAGCATGAACAAGAAGCCCTGGCAGTAGTAGAAGAGAAAGATGCTGAAACAGGGGAAATAGCTTTGAAAGAAGATGTAGCTCAAGATGAGTTAGCTGCTCTGCCTGTAGAGGGCTGGCTGTGTGCTGCCGGTGAAGAGGAGCCTGTTATCCCATGTGCCAGCCAGCACGAGGAGGCAGAAATATCTGAAACAGATGACTCCATTCCAAACAGTCATGTAACTGATGATGGTACAGAAGCTTCAGAGGTGAAATCTAAGCATGAAGACCTGCCCTGTGAGCAGATACTCAGTGATCTTGATACAGGTAGTTTGGCTGAAGCATTTGTTGAAGATGCTGCTCTGGTGCTTCCATCTTTTCCTTCTGACTCTGGAATTGCCTCTGAATCAAACTCGAAGGTGCATGCAGAGGCTCCCTTCAATGTGGTTCCTAACAGTACAGAACCTGACTCCAGCTCTGTTGATACCTCAGGCCTCAGCTCAGCAGTACTGATAGAGTCAGTCACACTTGCCAAATTCCACATTGGAGCAGGGTTGGACATGGTGCTACCTAGGGGAGAACAAGACTTGGATTCTGCATCTCTAGTTACCTCTGAGTTTAACTCACAAGAACATTTATTAGAAGATGCAAGGTCACTGGCAGATTCCTGCTTGAAGGCAGGCTGGGGTTTGGAATCTGAGAATAAAGACATTGTTTCAAATTCCAGTTCTGTAGCTGCCTCTGAATCAAATTTGCTTTTACATTTTGAAGGTGCAAGCTCACTTGCAGAATACCCCATGAAACTGGTTGTGGATTTTGTACCCATTCACAGAGAACTTGATTCAAATTCAGATCTGAGCTTTACAAAAGAGAATTCAGAATTTGACACAAAGAACATATTTAGAGTATGTGAACCAGTCTCCAATACCTCTTTAAACAATATTGAAGTAGAGGACATCGAACAGCTTGTTAAATGTATTGATGCAGAGACACTAATTTTGAATTCAGGGTATGTCCCCACTTTATCTTCAGATTTAGGAAAAAGCACAGTTGATAAAATCTCTGCTGAGTGCTCTGGACAATTCTCTGCAGGTTTCGTTTCAGAGTTGCCTTCAAGCATGGAAATCTCTGCTCTTGCCTCAGCAAAAGCCATAAATGCAGATTTGCCAGCTGACTCAAGACTGCAGCATAATGATTATTCATCACAGCTGGGAAGTGTCGGAGTAAGCTTGAATTTGGTTCAGGACAACGTGAGCAACAGCACTGAAGCAGTTGAGGCCTCAGGGCCATACTCTCTTAAAAATCCAGCTGGTGATTACCCTCTTCCATATTCATCTCTGCTCCCTATGCTGGAGAAAAAGAAACGAAGGCGTTGTGGAGTGTGTGAGCCCTGTCTGCGGAAAACAAACTGCGAGGAGTGCAGCTGCTGCAGGAAGCGCAAAACCAGCCACCGCATATGTAAAAAGAGAAAATGCGAAGAACTGAAAAAGCCACCGCCGCCAATCACGCTACCTTTTGAGGTAAGACAAAGAAGTTGCAAATTAAGTCACTCTTTTGAGGCTTGAGGTGCATCTTAAAATTCTGCAAAGGGAAGTGCTGGCCACATTACAGCTTCAGAGAGTTCTGGGTTCCTGTTGGTGCTAACAGGTTGTACAGTAACTTCCTCTTGTCATCTACAGAACTGTGGGTTAGAGTGAGCTGGAGTTAGTCTTGTTCCTGTTATATAAATGTGTAAAAGCAAAGGTAAATATGGCTTTAACTCTGTGTCCCAGATGTTGGTATGTTGGCCAAAAGAATGGATGAATTGGAGTGCATAAAGAAATGAGGAAGACTTAGGCACAGAATGCGGGGAGGAGGGAGATTGAGGGAAGTCTTAGGAGACTGCGAATTACAAGGGAGAGTGTTGGTAGTTTAAAATACTGAAGGCTAAAAGCTAAGGAAGGCATGTTTTCTGCTCTTTGGTTCAGTTAAAGTAATTTGCTTGTGATGATGACAGATTTGGTGGAAATCAGTTTATAAACTTCAGGACCAAGTTGTAGCTGCATTTTCCCCTTTCGCATCTCTCTGCCTTTCTAATTGTCTATTCTTCTGTTTCTCTCATTTCACTTCTCTTTCCTCTCTCCCTTTGTCTTTTACCACATTCCCCATACAGCCTTTCTTTTTCTGTGTTTCTTACTCATTTTTCTGACCCATCAGCCTTTTATAACCCAGGTGATAACTTTTGGAACAAAGAGGAGGGGAAAAGACAGTCTGTATGCCCATGTGATAACAGCACTGACCTTCTGAGGGATTTCAGTTTCAAGATCAGGCTTTAAATCAGGTAAGTAGGGAGTTGAAGGTAGATTTCCCACATCCCAACTGAATTCCCTGACCTCTGAGCTGCAGTGAGACTCTGCAGCACTGGGTCCAGCTGGGAGTGTTCTCTTCATGGGATCCAGTAGTACCTGAACCACAGAGGGGGAGAGGCTGTCTTGGTAGTTAAATCGCTTTTGCCTTGGGATGTGGGAAAACCGAGGTTCCAGTCTCTGCACACCAATGTGTGCTCTGAGAGGAGCAGTTCACACCGGGGAGAATGCACCTGCAAAACCTTTCTGCAGAGCAGTTCCATGAAAATGCTGTGTTCTTACAGCAGGTAGGAATTGCTGTCAGCTGCAGAGGCCTCAGGAGAGCTCCTGCTTGCACTGCTCTGTCCTGTGCTCACCAGGCTTGGCAGAGAAGTCCCTTGTGGTTTCCAGGTAGGCAAGCACACAGCAGAGTCCTGGAGCAGTGAGGGGATAAGGTATATTCCCCTTTGTGGGGGGAGTGTATTTTAAGGTATGATGTTTAGGGAAGTAGGTTTAAACAGTTTGGCTCAGAATTCATTCAAAAACCTCTTTCTGTTTCAGCTGCTCCTTAATGCTCTTAACAAATAAGTGAGGAGAGGGACAGCTGTAATGTGACTTAAGATGGGTATTAAAACAATGAAGGTGGTAGAGACTTATCCTGACCTTTTACAGCAAGAGAGTAGTGACATTGTCCTTTTGTATATTTAGTCAGTTGCATTGAAGAGAAGTTCATGGGAGAGGATTTGTGGAGTTGAGGTAGGAAGTGATCTAAAAGCCAAGTTTTAGAAAGGGTTTTGGCAGGGTCTGTGAAAGGAAGCACTCCAGCTTTTCTCTCAACCTTTGTTTTCCAGGCTAAGCATACTGCTTTTCTTGTTGCTCAGCCTGACCTACTCCTTGCAGATTAGCTTTGCCTCTTCACCTTTGTCATCTCTGAGCACTCCTCTTACTTTCTTTATGAGAGATTCCTTGTTTTTATTCTTCTCTTTGGCAGCTTTTATTTTGGTGTGCTTTTATTTCATTAGAGTGGCCACATTGATATGATGCATTCAGAGCTGCACCAGGAGCCTCCTTCATTTCTTGTTAAATTTTGGATGAAATTTCAGGGTGCTGCATGGAGGAAATGAAGTATTGCTGACATTTAAGAACGTGTCAGGTATTTTCTTATAAAACTGTATTTGAATGAAACCTGGTGTCCTTTCAGATATTCCTAGAGAGAGGCCTTGCTTCATTTTCAGTCTCTAGAAACTGTGCTCTGAGGAAATGAGAAAGTATTTCTGCAGTGTTATATCAGCTCTTTCAAGGTGTTGAGATGGGGAAGGTGTTGGGGGATGGGGAATGCTATCACTCAGTTTAGCAGCTATCCTTTAGATAAGATTGCAGGGAATTCCATTGTTTTCCCAGACTGGAAAACAATGTAGTACTGGGACTTCTGTGGCAGTAATGTGTTTCAAATAGAAAGCAGCTGAGGAAAACCCAAAACTGTAGGTCTCTGTCCATGGTATGGAAAGTGAACATAAATAATTAAAAGAAATGAGATTGGCTTCAGTGTGTTGCTTGTTCAGAAGAGTCATGCTTCTTTCTCTCATGTTGGTGGAATGTAAGCATTTTTTGGAGGTGATTCACTGGGAGGAGGGTGTAGGGGGATAGAGCAGGAGCATAGTTGAAATATTGGTGTTTTGCCTTAAAGGAATTATCTCTCCCCAGTCTAACTAAAAAAAATGCAGAAGTCCCAGTGAAGTCAGTGAGAGCTGTGTGCATTAAATGGCTGTATAGCCACTGTGGGGGTTGGCAGTCCATACCTGCTGCTTAGGAAAGAAAAAGTGTTGGTTTTCTTTAAGAACTGAGGTGGATTTCCAGCTACAGGGAGTAAGGCCTGGCTGGTGGAAGCCATGAATGTAAACTGAAGTGCATTTTCCAGCTCCCATGCCCACGTGTGCACCAGCACTCAGCCCTTGGAGAATATCAGCTGCTTGTTTGGAACTGGCAATAGTTAGGTTACTGTTATTTCCATTAATTCACACATAATCCAGATAAAGATTTGAAAACTATATTGGACTTGAAAAATACCATTTAAAAATAACAGCCATATAAACATTAAGTGATATTGTACCTTCCTGAATGTAATGGGTTTTGCAGGGATGTGACATCATGAAAGTCTGGATATGAGGCATTGTGGGCTGTAGTTCCCAGCCCCTGTGTGGAGCAATATTGTTGCATATAATGCCCCTCTTCCTGAGGAACTCACACTGTGCCTGTTTGTTTGGAGTTGGTAAAGAAGAATCCTAAAATATATAAGGGAAAACATTTTCTTGCCTATTGATTTTTTTAAAAGTGCAGCCCAGTAAATAAAATGTAAGGAAGCTTTTGTAAGAAGAGGAAAAAGGCTTTATCTTGGGTTACTGTCCCTCTCAGAATGAATAATGCAGGAATACTTCACAGTGAAGAGTTTGAGATGCTTACCCACACAGGATCATGATGCTGCCACATTTTTGTCTTATCTTTAAGACTGCTGCTTTCTGAAACAGTATTGCAGTTACTGAGGGCTTTTTACAGCTATTTTGTTCCAAAAAGCAGATTTAATTCCAAGAAGTGGTGTGCTTTGCTGCTTTGCATACTGTCAGGGCTGTCTTCATGAGTTGCAGTGTGGGGCGAGGATTTTGTTGGCTTCAAAAGCAGCACGTGGACAGGAAAGGTGGCTCATGGTTTATTTTCTTTTCTCCATAGCCAAAGATTCCTGTTTTGGCTGGGCAGGTGCTGCAGACAGAGCCTGGAGATGCTGCTGGTGCCAGCCCAGCTCTCCTGGGGGAGCTGCTGCCCTGCCCATGGAGGTGTCAGGCTGGGAGCTCCAGTTCTGGGCTGGACTTGTTGGGGTTTGTGACCCCACAGCTCCCAAAGGGCCCTGAGCTCACAGGGCTGCTGCTGAGCTGGCAGCGTGGGGAGCCCTCATCTCCAGGGCTGCTTTCTTGATGCCTTGAGAAGGCTGACCAAAAACAGAGACTAGACAGAGCTAAAGAA
This sequence comes from Camarhynchus parvulus, assembly GCF_901933205.1. NCBI lineage: Eukaryota > Metazoa > Chordata > Aves > Passeriformes > Thraupidae > Camarhynchus > Camarhynchus parvulus. Next base: position 1,210,733 of record NC_044576.1, on the reverse strand, counting down.
TAAAGTAGGGGTTTGTTAAAGGCCTCAAATAGATCCAGCTTGGGCAGCACAACCCAAAATGGTCACAAAATGAACAAGTCACAGGGTCTCTCACTTTGATCAGTTCTGCTCCATTTGCATATTGCAGTTAATTGTCCAATTACAGCTCCAGCCCCTTCTTGTTTTTCTCTCTTCAGTCCATGTTGTTTGTGCTCTTGGGCCTGAGATTTGGATCATTTGTCCTTGGTCCCCAGCTGGAGAAGGAATTGTTTTGTCTCCCTGCTCTGTGAAGAGAGCTCACCATCCCCTAATGTGCAGCTCAGGACTACACTAAAGCAGCACAGAATCTGAAAAATATAAAAGCTGAATCCTGAGGCATCATTTTGCAGGGCTTGTGCCCACATTTTAGGGTCTTACCTAGGCAGGGAGCCCTCTTGGGTTGAAACCATCTGCTGGGGAGAGCTTTAATTCCTGTTAGAACTAAATAGCTGGATTTAGGGGGACCTGTAGTCAACAAACTGGCCAAAAAAATGAGGTCACTGAGTGTTAGTTCACTTGGGTTGCCCAAGGTGTCTTGAGACATCTTATTTAATTGCTGTAATCTGAGTAACATGAAATATTAAATAACAATAAGGGCCTGCTTGTCTGTGGGTTTTTAACACGCTGCTGAAAAACCCAGGCATATTGAAAAAGGATGCTGCAATTCAAGTTGGTTGGGAGCTTTCCAGTAGCCATTCCTTGAATGGAAAATGCTGAATGAACAGGAACTTTTCACAGCTACTATCTGTCTTAATGCAGCTGTTTTGGGGGGAAGTTTCTCAAGGCTTGAGAAATGAAATTTCTGTTTAAGACTTAAAAAGGGGATGAGAATTATTAGAACATGGTGGTGGTAAGGGATTTTTGCCTGATGCAGACCAGGGGCTTGAGCTTTGGTCTCCCACATCCCATCTGTCTCTTCTTGAATTTTGAAAGTTTTGCTCTGCTTTGGAACAAAATCAAGTGCTGAAATATGGAGGAAAAAAAAAAAAGGCAAAATGGAATTCTTGTGTTCTAGCCAGGCCCAGCTATAATCAAGAAATTTAGACTTTGTGGTATTTATTTTACAATAGACTCCAGAAATATTTAAGCCAGTTGAATTTTAAAAGGAGCACACATAAAACCACTCCTGAGTAGTATACTTGAGAGTTTTGTGAGGGAGTAGCACACAGCTAGAGGAGTTTGGGAATGTGTGTGATGAGCAGAGCTGCATGCAGCCTTCCCTGCCCCACAGATGCAGGTCAGGGAGTTGAAGCTGTGCAGTTTTCTTGTATTTTTCACTGACACTCATACTCTGTGGGAGTGTAAAATAATTACAGCTCACAGCACTTGGCCATTTCTGTGTTCCTGGGTGGGGACCATAATGCAGGCTAAATTACAGTGAGGAGGATTAGTTTGTGCTCTAGTTATTTTCAGAGGCTGTATTTAACAAGTTGCCTCTTCACTGCTCCTTATTTTCTGTGTAGGTCCTTAAAGCTTTTATGGGGAAATGATTTGAAGAGGTTTCTTTCCTTCCTTGTGTCTGAGGACCTCTAACATGAGGTTACAAGGAAACCTGAAAGTGCGGTCCAGTGCATGCACCAGTCTGGGGTCTAAATCACAATATGGGGTCTTAGGTTTCTAAGGAAACAAAATTTTTCCTTTTTTCCCCCTGTATTGTAAAGCATCTAAGTAGTCAAAACTACCAAGAAGAATCAGATCACTAAGTGTGTGTGATTTCCACTCTCTCATTCTAATGTGCAAAAATGACCCTTGCAGACATGGGGTATTTGGGGAAAAGAATACAAATCAGTATTTTAATTTTACCTTATCCTAATTCCTATTTAATACATCATTCTGATGCAACAAACAAAGAACTTAAATACAAGGTAGCATCAGACAACGAAAAATGGGTGACAGCTTTCTCTGATTTAATTGCTACGATGGGGAATGAGCTGTGTGAGCATTTCTGCTGTTTAATTGATTTGGACCAATGAGTGGACAGTAATTACATTACAGTCTAGCATTAGATAAGAAAACAGATTGCAGTTGGTAGCTGATGAGAAAGGTGTTCTTGCTGCTTTTTATCTTTATGCATAAATCCATGGCCAACGTTCTGGTTTAGATGTGAACTGCAAGTTGTTTCAGGGAGCGCTTGGGTGCTGCAGTGTGAGATCGCTGTGCTTGGTTTGATGTCCCTGGTTAGGGAACGAGGGCTCGCTGTGACCCCTCCACCTCCGACCTGTGGGGAAACAATTACACTCGATGTTATATGGTGGCCAGTTCCCATGGCAGTCCGTGTGCAGTGATTTGTTCTGTTGGGTGCTTGTGAAAAACGCCAATCACTTGTTTTTAAAGTTTTAAAAGTTTAATAGTAATAAAATGGTTATAAAAATAGTAATACAATTAGAGTAATAATAATTTGGACAATTTGAGTTAGGACGATAGAGACGAAGAGTTACAGACGTGCGGGTACCTTTTTCTGGGCAGCACGAGCCCGAAAAAGGACACCCATTAACAAAGGATTAATTCTTAAAAACAACAGCCTGTTGCATATTCATACACCTCATACATGATGCAGAAATTCCATTCAAACACAGGATTCTGTCTGTCACCATCAGCTTCTTCCTCTGAATCCTGACAGCGCCTTTGAGGCGGGAAGAAGTTCATTTCTTCTGATAAGAGGGCAATAAATTCTTTTTCTCTGAAAGATTTAGGTGTCCTGGGGCTGCTATTTTGCTGCAAGTCCTTTCTTTAAAAAAAGTATCCTACATATCATAGTTTCTATTTTAACATTATTTTATAACTTAGAACTATATTTAACACACTACTTAAGAGAATTAATACAGCATTACTTTCTAACACAACACATATAATATTCATTTGAATATTTGCGAAAAGCCAATCATAAAATACATGCATTTTTCACCTATAATATTCATTTTAATATTTGCGAAAAGCCAGTCATAAAACACGCATTTTTCACAGTGCTGTAGGAGTAGGTGAAGCCACAGGAGGTGGTGGACCAGGGCGGTGGAAGTGCGGTGGGCGCTGGTCAGGAGAGGGTCGGGGCTGTGGTGCCTGGTGCCCCTCAGGGGAGGGTCAGGGGCTCTGGTGCCCGGTGCCCCTCAGAGGAGGGTCGGGGCTGTGCCGCCCGGTGCCCCTCAGGGAGAGGGTCGGGGCTGTGGTGCCCGGTGCCCCTCAGGAGAGAGGGTCGGGGCTGTGGTGCCCGGTGCCCCTCAGGAGAGAGGGTCGGGGCTGTGGTGCCCGGTGCCCCTCAGGAGAGGGTCGGGGCTGCGCCACCCGGTGCCCCTCAGGAGAGGGTCGGGGCTGTGGTGCCCGGTGCCCGGCGCTGCACGCCCGGTGCCGCTCAGGAGAGGCTCGGGGCTGCGCCGCCCGGTGCGCGGCGGTGTGCGCACGCGTGCGGGTGCGCGGGGCCCGTGTCCTCGCCTGACCCCGTTCTCCTCGCGGCCCCAGCCGAGCCCATCCGCCCCGGCCCCGGTGCCCGGGAGGGGCGGCCCGTACCGCCGGGGCCGTGCCCGGGGCGCGGCGGGTCCGTGCCGGCTCTTGCGGGCGGCCTTTGCGGAGCCCCTTTGTTCGGGCGGGCGGGCGGGCGTGCGGCCGCCGGGGGCCGCGCGGCGCTGCGCGCTCCCGCGGGCCGCGCGCCCGCCGCTGCGGCAGGAAGCAAAGATGGCGGGGCAGGGCGCCGCCGCCGTGAGGGGGAACGCGGGGCGCCCGCCATGTGAGGGGCGCCGCGGGGGCGGCGGACGGGCCGCCGGGAGCCGCCGCCGGCCCGTGGAAGGGCCGCGTGTAAAGCACTCGGGGTACTGCAGAAATATCGCTGTTCCATAATAAAAATCGGAGGTGTCCGCCTGCCTTTGTGACCACAACTTATATTCTGCAATTTGATGTTTTTTTAGGTCCTAACAGAAAACAAAAGGCCTCAGAGGAGGAAGCAAAGAGTTTTAAAGGTAACCGATGATTGCTTTGATATTTATCCCCTCCCGTTTTGAGCAGCATTTTCTTGTCATACGGCCCAGGAAGGCAAAGGGTTAAACGCTGGGTAGCGGCGCTTTCCAGCTATTAAGCAGATTAGCTAATTTTAAAAGCACAGAACATGTCTTTTCTTTCCTCTTTCTCTCCAGCATGTTGTAGACATATTTGAACCTCCCTGCACAAGTCTGCAGACCAAAAGTTTGCTTTCCCTTGCATTGAACGTTCCCTTTAATTTCTTCTGCTCCTAGTTTTATACTTTCAAACGTAACAGTTAAATGTTTTTAGCATACAGGTTTTATGGCAGCTGGAATTTCATGGGGGAAGTCAACGTTAAACTGTGAGCCAAGTTAACAAAAGTGGAATTTTTATACTTGCTTTACTGAAGTTTTGATATCCCCTCTTTCTTTAAACTTTAGAATACCTCAACTGAAACTGAAAATCCTGTAAATTTACAACAAACTTCAGTTTCAGTGGTAACATATTCCTTCCACACTTTTAAAATGGCTATCTTTAATGATAACAAAAGATTGGTCTTTGAAATGCAAATATCTTAGTTTTTATACCAAAATACAGACTTGCTGCACTCATGGCTAATGTTTTGGGTTGTTTGGGTTTGTTTTTTTTTAAGTAACGGGTAGTATATTGATATTGCTTCTTTCAGTTAATCTTTAGAATGTTTTGAATAGAAGTAAGTCATTAATTCTGTTGTTGCAAACTAACAAGTTGGAGGATAAATGGGGCAAGATGGATGGTATGGATAAGATGAAGCTAGTGAAAATGTAAACAAAAAGTATGTTGGTAAACTTACTTTGTTGAACTATTCTAGCCAAATGTAGTAAGATAGTTTAGTATTGTTTCAGTACACTAAAATTTCAGAAGTTATTGGATATAGTGTTTATAAATGCTTACTGGTCTCTAGTGTCATTTTACTTGAAATTATCCCAATTTCTTAACAGTTGTGTTGTCATTGTTACAGTTACAGAAACTTTGGTAAGACAAACCAAAGTTAAGATTAAGTAAGGAGCAGATAACCTGTCCAACCCTGAATGGTGTCTGTCTTTTCATGTGGAGTAGTTGTACAAACTAATTGTGGTTTTACAGCGCTGAGAAATGTTAGTGGGCTTTTTCTGCATTAAAATAAGCCATTAAAATATTTGTATTTTTGTTGTTCTGGGTATGATTTTAATTATTCATTTTAATACTGCTGCTTTTTGTAATATACCACATGGGTGTAGCTAAAACTTGAAGTGTTTGCTCATTCTGTCTTTTGTGCTGTTGACAGTAGCATGCAAAATAAGGAGTGTTTGTAAAGGAATCAGTTTATAATGTGTAATTGGTGTGATGCCTGTTCTGGCAAAGAGTGGAAAATGTGGTTTTTTGGTCACAGACAGATGGGTGTCTGTCTGCAGTCGTGGCTCATGGTTGGTCTTGAGATTTTCCTCTTGAGTGCATTTTGCCACTGTTTGTGATGTGATGGCCCAGCAGGTTGCTATGTAATAGGAGTCTGTCATTCCTGTCCTTTCCAAAAAACCTTCTGAAGAGTTTTTTTCCACCCTTGACTCTTGAATGGAAAGGCTTGTCTGGCTCTGTGTGTGTGTGTAGTATCCATGTCAGTCGTTGGACCTGGGCTGGTTTATGGTTTGACTTTTTCTTTGCTGAACTGATTCTGTGATATTTCCTCTTTGGTTTTAGGTACTGGTTTTGTGTTTTCTAGTATTTGTATTTGTTTTGTGGTGCTGGAGTGTATTTCCTAAGAGTTTGTCTCGTTGCATCCACCCAAGAAGGCACAGTAGCTCTGAAGGCATCTCATGGAATGCTGCATCGGGGTTGTTGGGGCTGGCCTTTGGTTTTGGATGGGAGAAGGAGGCTGGGCACCTAAGTTACACTGCAGCTCTGTCAGCTGCAGTAAACTTCCAAAAAGCTGCATACTTTGCAGACTTCTTTACTAGGGCATTTTTGAGAAATGGGGCATTGTGTTACATGGCTCTAACCTGGTTTCTGCTGTTGCTGGGACACCGTGTAAAGACCATGAAAAGTTGTGTTGTCCTATCTGTTGAATTATTACTTTAGTGTTTAATTTTATGATTGGTAGTGGCTGAGGCCATCTGACCACTGACATTTTCAAAATTCAAACAGGATGTGTCCTTTTTAATTTGTATTTTCTTCAAGTAGTATTCTTAGGCTCCTTAAAGGAGGATTTGTCATACTTTCTTCCAATAACACATGGAGCTCTGGGTTTTTTCCTAACTCTCCTAAGTTTTGATAGATGCACATTTGTTTACTTAGAGGGTTCATGTTCTTACTGTGCTGCTGAGGACCAAGCCATTCACAAATTCTGTACAGGGGAAAAGAAGCAGTGCTTTCCAGTTGCAAATGGGTTGGACAGATAAACAGGACTAAAAGTGATGCACACTATTATGCTGTACCTTTTGTGTGCTATTTATAGCTTTCTGTACTCACATCTTAATGCTCCTTTCTGGTTATTGGGCAGCTTGTTTAGGAAATTCATCTGTGCCATAAATACTGTATTAGGTTCTCCATGTTTTTTTTGAAAGAGCATCTGAAATATTCATCACTTCGAGCAGGCAAGTGCTCATTAAAGAAAGAAAGGTTTGTAAGCTCCCAGTAATGGACAGAAGGGAAGGAATGGACTTAGTTTTCCTTAGGGTTTATATTGTGTTCTTTTCCCAGTTAAGCAGGCGCTTCTTTAATTTTATTCCTGGTAATGGAAAATCTATACAGAAGGGATTCATACTTAAAAATTAATTTGCCTGCATTTCCAAAGTCACATTATACATCCTACTTCACTTAACATCATTCTTTTTAGCCACTTACTGGTGTTGTGGCTGAATTTGGGCAGTGCAGTGCACCTCTTCCTAAGGATGGGGAAATACTGGCAGTCACTTCCAAGGTTGTTATCCCCTCAAGCTCAGAAGAATGGGCAGTTGCATATGGCCTTGTGTTGTCAGGGAAATCTCCATGGAGCACATGCAGGCAGCAGTGAGGAAAGCGAGGAAACCTGCCCAGGATCAGGAGGCAGCTGGTGAGGCACAATCCATGGTCTTTCCTGGGGTTCTGGGGAGCCAGGCCTGCCTTTGGGTGGCTGCAGGGGTTTGTTGCCCTGATGGAGATTAAAGAAACCCAAAACAGCAACAAAACAAAAGGAAGAAGAAAGAAAGGGAGGGAGGGAAAAAATAGGGAAGAGCCTGGGAGAAATCCCGAGTGACATGTGCAGTGCTGAGTGATGTTGTGGCTGCCTGCACAGTCTGTGCTGTGCTGTGTTTGTGCACAAACACTGCTGCAGTGATCAGGCTGCCAGCACAGTGCCCACGGTGCCTGCTCACCCTCTGTAACATCCCCTCAGCTGAAGGCAAGCCAAAGCCAGACATGACTCAGTATCTACAACTTTGGGGGGTTTATAAACATCATACTAGGAACATCAAAGTTTTATTTCCATCAAGGCTGCAAATAGCTGATTGAGCACCCTCTTAATTTTTCTTTTCCAGATGTACAAAGCATAGTCTTGTAATAAACCAGCTTTAAAACATGACGTTGGCTTGGCAGACCTGCTGTTGCCCTTTTTATGATGGAGTTTTAGTTTTGTAGCTTAAAGAAACTAAAAATCCACTTTTTTGATCAAGGTCATACATGTGTTTACAAGATTTAGGAATACAAGTGCTAAATTTCATGATGATGCTTGGAGTGAGCAAGGATTGAACTGATTTGGAACATTTATTCTAAATTATGGTTGTATATTTTTAGTGCAGAATATCTGCCAAAGTATTTAGCTGGTTGAAATTAAATTTTATTACTTTTTTCCCCTTTGAACTGAGATGTGAGCAAGTCAGTGGGTGGAATTGCACTGCAGTGGAATTTTACAGGGAAAGAAGGAAGAATGGTACAATACAAGTTGGAAAAGATGCTATCCAGAAAGGACTTACTATATTTATTGTGGGTTTTTTTTTAAATAGACATTATCACCTTGGAGCATATTCCTTCAGTAAATACCAATTAAAATTGCTTTGAGTACTGGTTGAAAGTTTCTTCTTGTTTTTTATTCCCTGTCTTTTTGCTCCTGCTTTTTGATACATAGATCTTACTTTTGGTATCAAAGCATCCTACACAAACCAGTTAACTTGTATTTTTAAAAATAAGATCATTAACTTAGATGTTACCTGGATTTTTTCAACATTTTTTGAAAGAAATGTTCTCTTTTTCACCTTTTTCAAGCTGAATGTGCATCTATCTAAATGAGATTAAATCTTTTAATTTTTTTTGCTTTTGGTAGACTCATGCAACCACTTGATGTGAGCAGGCATGATTGTGGTTGTGATTTAGCACAGGGCATTTGTCCCTGCAGCTTTCCCAGCACTTCCACATGAATGCACTCATGAACATATGAAGCACTTGCATGTTGTTTGTACAGTTCACCCAGGACTGCTCATGGATGTAGATGGTTTTGAATAGAGCCCTAACAAAGAAAGCCTTTGTAAGTGATCCGTAAATTATTAATCTTACTCTATTTTCTAATCCTTAATTTTCCCAGTTTCTGGTGGAGTGGAAGCCTGTCCCTTGTGAATTCTTTCCTGGTGTGCAGAGATGCTGTGCTGCCCTTGCCCCATTCCTGGAGGGCTCCCTTATTCTGTGCAGCTCCCTCCTCTCGTGTCCCTGTGCTGCTCTTTGCCCCACAGCTCCCCAAAACGTTGAGGGAAAAAAGGATAACTGCCCTGGAGAGGGGACAGGGAGGAGCAGGGTTTCTCTTTTAACTCCTTCATTGCTGTAGCAGAGCAGTTGTGAGGGTAGTGCCCCTCCTGCAGGGATTGAGTGTGAGGCCAGGCTGAACCTCATGATCACAGTGGTTTTGGAGGGGTTTGCATATCTTGAATTGTGATTTATTTGTAGAGCTTTATTCTCATGGTCTGTTTTAGTGTAGGGCCTTTGACTTCTTTGTATTTAGAAGTGGAGCTTCAAAAAACCAGAAAATGTGTTTGTGATCAAAGATGTCATAAAATATGCAGTAGAAGTAGCATAGCTTTTGGAAAGGGAGGAAAATGTGCATGTGGAGATGAAGGTCAGTTGTGTAGGTATATTGATTGATACATTGTTTAGATGTTCATAATGAGCAATTACAAAATAAACACGGGTTTCTCTTCCAGCTGTGTTACTTTGTTTCTATTGTTTGCATTCAGTACTGCATAATGAGCTTCATTCCATACTTGTGCTTGCTGTGTGTGAGGCAGGCATTGAAATACCTGAGCTGGCTCTGCCAATGCCAGTGATTGGTTCTCAGTGTGCTGCTGGCCATACATTTATTGACAGTAACACCTAAAAATCCTTTGCAAATGGCTGCTCCCTGTTTAGGATCTGATACCACGTTGCCAAACAAGTTTGTTTGCTGCTTTTAGCAATTGATGTGGGAGAAATCCATTGAGGAGCCCTAAACTTACCTGTGTGGCAGCAGGCTCAACATTTGTGGTTGTTTTTTTTTTTCCTTTCTGCCATGTGATACCAAGAATTTTGTTTAGTGTTACTGATTATGGGAAAGTTAATTTAACTGATATTATGACAGCAGACTTTCCCACTGGCATTAGTAGGAGCCTTTTGTAGAGACCAAGAGATCTGATTTGTACTAAAATAAATTCTTAATTATAGGATTTCATTGGGGAGGTAAGAAAAATTCATGCTTTCTTTTTAAATGTTAAATATATGAAACTTAAATGATATGAAGAAAAAGGAAGACAGCATTTAATGAACTAACAATAATCCCTTTTCATTCATTTATGTAAAATTAATTTATAGACTATAGACAACAAGGCTGTCCTTGTTGTCCTAACAACTTTAATATTAAGCCTTCTAGAATATTAGGATTTTTTGAAGCTGACTTACAATTGAGTGGTTTGTGTCTTACTGAATTCCTTTCTCAGTGTTTTGTTGGTGCTGTCTGTATTGCATTATAGTTTAATCAGTGCCCTATAGTAAAATGGGGCTTTAGATTTAATTTTCCTAGAAAGAAGGGGGTTACTGGACTTGTGAATAAGAGGACAAACTGCTGTGTGTTTATAAATGCAGAGCATTCACTTTGGTGGCAGATGATCAGTGTCTGAGCTCTGCAGTGCAAACACCACAGTTGCAGTGCTGTTATTCCAGCCTGGAGTGAAAGCTGCTGCTCCTGTGAAGAGCAAGTGGAAGTTACAGTGCAAATTCTGCCTTGAGCTTTACTTAAACCATGGGTGTGCAAGCTCTCAGGCAGAAAAGGAATCACAATTTGCCATTTTTTAGGCTTTTTTTCCTCATGAGAGTAAGCAAAACATAGATGAAAAATCCTGCCTTGTAGCCTGGTGCCTTAAGAGATCAGCATGACTGTTTCTTTTTTTTTTTTTCAATCTGAGTTAAGCTGCTCCTGTCACTGAGTTTTCTATTTCTAAAGAGTATTAGTTACTCCTTTTTATCTTGTGGCCCCTCATCAGCTTTAAAACCAGGCTAGAATGGTGTTGTGTGTCCTTAGCAGTTCTGGCCTGAGAGCTGCTACCAGCATGTAGTAACTTGTAAAGAATATAATTGGTTGTACAACAGGTGGTGGGGTACAGACTGTGGTCCTAAATTAGGGAGCTGAATATCTTCCTGCTTAGATTACAGGAACTGTGGAAAGTTGTGTTGTTAGTTCAACAGTTTGGATCTTTAGTGCACTGAACCTGAAGAGAAATTGTCTCAGTTTGGTTCACACATGGTAAACCCAGGAAAGACCATTATGAACATTTGTTCTTGTGCTGGGAGGTTGTAAGACTGTATCCTTTTATTTGGCTTAAACGTAATTTTTTTGAAAGGTAGCTGAAAGAACTTGAATTTGAAAATGCCCATGGATGAAAAGTGCATCCAAACATCTAACAAGATGCTTAAAAAAATTCTTTGCTCTCTCTGTCTTGTTGCAAAAAAGTGCACCATAGTTCAAGGCCAGACTTCTCCAGCCTTAACTTAAAGTCATTGAGTCTTGTTAAACTTTTGTATTCTAGAACAAGGAGCCCTCTGTTATCAGCATTCTTTTCCACATAGACTGAGCAGGAATTTGTGGCTTTTCAATTTTCTTTCTCTTTGGTAAATTGGAGAGAGTGAGTAGAGAGTGAACTTGAGGCTTTCACTTCAAGATGTTTCAGTCCTTTGTCATTTTTGTGGTCCTGGGAGCCCTCTCCAGCATATCAATGTCGTGCCTGAATTGGGGATGCCAGAACAGGATGCTTTATTCTGCCAGCAGGTGCAAAAGTGCCAAGTGCAGGACTGAAAGTAACCACTCTTTTCCTAATTGTATTGTTATTTATGCACCCAAGAATCTAAGTAACCCTTTCAGCCATAAAGCTGTACAGGAGTTTCTATAGTTACTGTGCAGTTGATGATTGCCCATGTTAATGTGCCCCCTGCTTTCCAAGGTGGAAACCTGCCTTTTGTAAATGCAGTCCCAGCCTCTTGCTAAACACAGAATGTCTCTCTAGCTGTAATGAAATGGCTGGCCTGCCAGATTAATTTATGAAGCATCATGTCTGGTCCTTGAATGATTTGCTGTTTTTTCTAGGTATTAATTGACTGCTCTTTCAGATTGTTGCTAAGGAGGTTGCCCATGGCTCCCTGAAGCCCTTCTTTGAGCACTGTGGTGATTCTCCATTTGCAGGGAAGGGCCAGGCAGCACTTCCTAAACACTGTGCTGATGGTTTCATAAATGAGAGACATTAGCTAGGGTGGGTAAATTCAGAGACTGGATTTCTTTATCTCTGCTTCTGAGCTAAAGCACACTGGGGGAAAGTTCTCTCAGGGAATACATATTGTTGCAGATTGTATCATTTTTCTTTTCTGGCTTAATTGAGTGCTATATTTTCCGGAGCTGCCAGGGTCTCTTTGAGTGCTTGGTTTCATTGTTGATGACAAATGATTGAGTAATTCAAAACACCAGTAAAAAACAAACCAAACCCAAGGAAAACAAAAATGACCAGGCAAGATGCTTGTTTATATTTGCTTCTGTGGCAGAAAAAGTGCTGTAATGTTTGGGGTTTTTTCTTTCTTAACAAATCAACTTCTTGGATGCCTGTGTAAGAGAATGGGGTGTCCTTCACCCTGTTTTTCTTGCTCCTGTTTGTAGCTTTTGCAAGATAGATATAGGAGTTGATGGAAACAATTTGAGTTTGTGGCTGAGAGAGCCCATTTCCACGTAGTCATCCAATAAATACATTCCCACCATTTGAAGCCTTTACAGTCAGAATTAGTATCCTGCAGTTTTTAATTTTGTAGTAAGTGTATCCTTTGGGGTCTGATACTGTAGATCTGAGCAGTCTCACTGAAGCTGTTTCACAAGGTGGGTGGGAGGGCTCTGCTCTGGTAGTGGTGTAGGAGAGAAAAGGAAGAGAACAAAGGTATAAGGACTTTGGGGCCATAATGTGCTAATTCCTCCTGGAAAGAGACAATAAGGAGCTTTTCTGGTGGGGAGGTTGGCCGGTATTTGAAGAACATGGCAAGGAGGATATAAATGTAGGTTAAATGGAGATAAAACTGAGAGCTAAGCTGCAGCTTGGAGAATGTTCTTTGCTGTTGTGGCTACAAATGTAGAAATAAAAGCAACCAGCAGCTAGAGCAGACTTTTCAGCTGTAGTAGGATCCAGTGTGAAATTCTACCTTGCTGTGATGCTCAAGTTGGTGAGTGGGTGGTTGTAGCAGTCCCTATGGACACGACCAGGGCTCCCTGGAGGAACTGAATCAGCATTTTACTTCCTCACCCCCACCCTAGAGCATATCCCTGTAACCCTATAGGTTAGGACTTTAACCCCTTGCCATTGGTCCAAATCTCAATCCTCCTAAAACCTATAAAAGGGGCACATTTTAGCCCACTTGTTGGAACGAGTGCAGACCGGACCCTTCGCATCAATAAAGAACATCTCTGCAGAACCTCCGTCGCCTCTTCCCTCTCTCTTGTCCACTGTGCCTCTCGGCCTGGGCTAATTGCACCAAGCAGGCAGCTGAAATCCTGGCTGAATATCACTAAGAGCTGACAATCACTTATGCTTGCTGGCAATAGCCCTGAGGCCACGCCGAGCTACGCCGGGCACTCGGGCATTCTGTTCTCCAGAGGAACAGGGCTCCTGAGGCTAGCGGAAGCCACACAGAGGCCTTATTAATAGGTGGTTTGATGCTCAGGGAAATTGGAAGGGAGTAGGATACCTCCAGGAAAGCCTGAATGTCCTGCCCCAGGTCAGGTTCCTTTCTCCAGATTTGCAGAACCTCTTGTTCCTCTGAGTTTCTGTATGAACCAGCTTCTGTGGTAAAACTTGTCTACATAATTTTGCCAAGTCCTGTGCTGTCCCTCAGTGCTATCTGTGAGTGCTGCTCTCTTGCAGGACAAAGCCCCTTGTACATTCAGGCTGTGTTACATTAACCAAGGTCTCCAGTCTGTTTCTGTGCATTAAGACAGAGAAAATGTGCCTTAGCTGAGCCCCTGCAGGAGTGTGGTACCCTGAGAGACTCCTTCATGTCCACAGTTACACAGTGTGCTGGTACCTGCTTTATTCCTGTGGTGAGATGGATGAGGAATATTGCCCAGCTCGGCCCCTACTCTGCTGTTCTCTGGTTTGGGAGCCTGCTTGGACCCCCTGCTCAGACTGCAGCCTTGGGCAGCAACCTATAGCATTATTGCAGTAGTCAGACATGTCATGTGGTCAGAAACAGAAGTTTATTCTTAGTTGTATTACTGTATTTGTCATTAATTTAAAAAAATCCAAGAAGAAAATGTAGCTGTATTCAGGAGGTGGCCTATAGCTTGCACAGCATCCCCCCTTATACCTGTCTGTTCTAACCAGTGCATGGCTTCCTACACAGCACTTGGCAGAAGCAACTGCCTCTTCCTGGTGCCTGTCCTGTCCATGTCTTATCTCCTTTTCCCTGTATTTTGGGCCTGTCCAGTGCAAGTGCTCAATTCTGCTGAATTTCTACATGAATTTCTACATGTACCAGGGAGCAGGCAGCAGGAATAAATGCCAGAAGAGTAAATTGCTGCTGCTCAGCTGGGTGGTGCTTTTTTGCCTCTTGGTGAGGCAGTGATACCTGATTGTTGGACCATGAGCCAAACACCTTGTTTGAATGTTAGATTAAATTTGGGGTCTTCTCCATACAGTTTTTCTGAAACAGCACTTATATTATATTGTGGTTTTGGATCTCTGAGGAGCTGCCAGCTCTGTCCCAGCTTGGAGGGACATGTGGGGCTGACTGTGTGGCTGCAGACACTGCAGCAGGATCCAGGCTTACCCATGCACTGCAGCTGGCAGGTGCTTCTCACCCACTCATCCTTTTGTGCTGGTGGATGTTGTGACCCTGGAAGAGGAGCTGTCTTTTGGGTCGTCCCAGTTTTGGCACAAGCAGGGGGTGCAAGTATTGTTTGGTCTGTTGGGCTCTGGGTTCACATGGGACCTGAGCAGAATCTTACAGGGAGGGCTGGCTGGGTGTTTTGGCACTAATTGTTGTGTTACTCATCAAGACTTGCTTGTAGAGGCATTTTATCAGTAGTTGGACAGGGCATCATCTGTTATTTCTTCTTTATGAGAGTAATTGATCGTGGTGGTGTCCTTTAGTAGAGTGTGTGTTGTTACCACCTGTGGAGGTCTGAAATGAGACACACAGATCAATGGCCTGCTTGCTGCTCAGATATGGGAGTATCTTTGGGGTAGCTTAAGCATTGCCCTTTGATTGGGAGTTGGTGAATTCTGCATTACCTCAGGGGCATTTGTGTTAAAGGAGAAGTTTTAATAGTAAGTCTGACTTCAGAATGTCAGATGGTTTGCTGTGAGTGGCTGCTGGTGTGTGCTGGAAGCATTAGCTCACAGAGGAATTCTTGTGTGTATGTATATGAGATAGATAGTATTTGGTTGAAGTTTCAGTAGTACAGCCATGGCCACGGAGGCTCTGTGGTTCCTGTCCTAATGGCACAAACCAGCTCAGAGCCTGAGCTTGAGCATGATTTGTTAGTGGCTCGTGTCTCCTGGCAGAGTAGAGCTCTCCTTAGTGAGAGAGGAAATTATGCTATTGATCTGCTTTATTCTTCAGCTTTTCATTGCATTTGTGTAAAAGCCTCAGAAACAGATCAGATCTGTGCTTACCTCCTGTGAATGTTACCACTGTTGCTTGGGGTTGTGATATCCTTGTCTGTACTTCTCACTGGGTTTTTCACATGCGGGTTCAGGACTTGAAGATTGGTTGTTCCTAGGTAGAGGGGAAGAACCAAATGAGCTCTGTCCCTGGTAGTGTGTCTGCACTTCTCTCTGTGGTGGGAAATATTGAACTTCACATGCTAACAGACTATCCAGTGGCCTTTTCTGGTTGTGAGGGAAAAGAAATGTATCTTCTAGTATCCACTGCAGTTCAGTAACAGGAGATAAAGCAACACAGTGGTCCAAAGGCAGAGTTTAATTAAAACAATAACAGCTGATTTAATGACAATATTTTGCCTTCATGTGGAAAAATAGAATATGAAATAACTAATTCATGCCAGTGATATGATTCATCTGGGGATTTTTTTCTTCCTCATTGCATGTGGGCAGCTTCTAGTAATGTTAGTGGAAAATATGAAGTATGAAGAATTTTTTTTTAAGCAATTCTACCTTTGCTGCTGGGATCGCTGGAGTTCTGTAGGGCCACAGCACTGTACCTGTGCACTTCTAGCAGATCATGGAATATCCTGAGTATTTCTGAGCATAGCAGTGCTTTTTGATCAGATAAAGTATTTTATTGAGGAACAGTCCAGTTGGGAGGACTGTGGTGACACTTTTGTACTGAGTGCTGTCAGTGGATTCTGTATCAGATCTTCTCATCTCTGCTAGTTGTGGATGAAGCCTCTTCCTTTCCTATGCCTCTTATTACTCCCAAATTACCAGTCTTAAGTTACTAGTTCCTTCAATGTAGTGAACAATCCCTGTAATGATGAATGGAATGCAAAATGTGGTGTTGTGTTGAAAATGTGCACTTGATGGGGAATTAGTTTTCATCTATTTAATTTTATGTCTGCAGCCTCCTCGTTGTCTGATTAAGTAGTTTAATAAAAATTTTATATGGTTGGGAATGTTCTGGATTGGTAGAGATGTTAGATGTACTTTTGCTTAAGGAAGAACAACAATTCTACTTCTTTATGAAGTTAAGGCAATTGAAATTCAGCTTTTGTGCAGGTACAGAATTGTGGGGGTTTTCTCTTTTATGGTGGACCCTTAAAATGGGTGACAGTGACAGAGACCTGTGTGATGCATTTGCCCCTGCTAGTGATAGAATGGTGGAACCTGTTCAGCTTTTGTAGATCCCTTAGAAAGTGCTCAGTGACCCCCTGGGTCTGGGAATCATCCACAGAGAATCACCAGGATCCAGAGGAGCTCCAGCTCACTGACCATTAGTCAGGATCTGGGGGTGCTGAAAAGACATTAAATAAGGAATCTTTTTGTGTATAATTTTGACTTAGTTGCACAGGTGCTGGACATGTTTTTACACACCATTTCTGTGGGAAGTTATGATGCCTCTCAGAACATCTGGGATGTGCTGTGGATTCCTGGGGTTATGTTTGATCAGTTCCAAGGTGACCACTGAGCTCCAGATGGAGCTGCCTTGTTTTGTCTGGGGGCTTGTGGCAATTCCATCTCCATGGTTATAATTGATCATCAATCTATTTTGCATTCATTTTCCTGAGTTTTGTCAGAAGTTCATGCCCTTTGTTGGTATGAGCACAGAACCATCTCTGAGTTACCTGAATGGTTCAGAGTGGTGGGATTTTCTGGGCACTGCTGTGGTGTACTGTGCCTGCATAGGATTCATTAGCCCCTCATGTTGCTGATATTTGATTTGAAAAGCAGTTCTGGTTTTCTTTTAAGTATAGCTTAAGGTTACAGGGGATTGAAGAACTCTTAAATCAGATTAAAAACCAGCACTATCTACTGTGATTTAAAACTATTTTTAAAGGAAATTTAATATAAATAAAATCTGAATAGCATAAGAAAAATTGGATTCCTGCCTTAATTAGTTTTCTTTTTACTTTGTATAACTCCTTACTTCATATCCATAATACTATCTTAAAGCCTATACATATATATATATATATATATTCTTTCCAGGGCACAATATTCTGACTCTGTCTAGATTTTGACATTGCTTCAACCACATGAACTGTATAATATCAGTGAAGATGAAGAACAGATTTAACATATTTAACAAAACACTAAAATGTAGCATTTAAAATACAGTTTTGAATAGCTTACGTGAGAGACTGTGGAGAAACCTGGAATTTTCCCTCTAAATACAGAAGCTAAGCAACTGTTTAAAGGGTAACTTCCAAGTGAGCTGATGTAAATTGGCTTTCTATTCATTTCTGCTTAATGAAATTAAGGTTTGTAATTATTTAAGGGCTTGAAGCAAGAATGGTTGGTTTTCAGGATTAGCTAGAGTATCCAACCAAGTGGTATTGGTTAAGCCAGTTTATTGGTCTAGCCAAATGGATGTAATTATGCCAAATTACTGCTGAACTTTGTAATATAATGCCTTGGATTTCAGTCTTACTTTTACCGTAAATTTTTTACCCTTTTTAAATCTACTCATGCAAATGAATTCAAAATTGAATCCTTACATCTCATTCTAAATGCTAACATTGTTTATCTGACTATTCATTTCATTAGTCTCCCACCACCACACTGAGCCAGTTTCCTCCTCTGTCCCTCAGCATTGGGGAAAAATAGCTCTAAAAATGGATAGGGTCTTTAGCCTTCAGGTTATTTTATAACTTCCTGTTTTGTTTATTTTCCAGTGTCTGTGCTTAATTAGGATATTCCTCATATCTGTCCAAGTAGGGTTTAATTGCTGTAAATATGAAGCTTCTTCTTTTGAATGTGCTTTGAACAGCTGTTACAACAAGGGTTTTTTATTGTTGTTTTATAGGCAAATTTAGAAAACAAAGCAGTAAATGGCCGCAGACCAGAACTCATGGAATGCAGTATATGTGGTCATGGTGAAAAATACAGGGTGAAGACAAACCAAGCAGTACCCATTGAAAATGTGCAGTGTAAGGAGAAGGAGAGCATGACTGGCTTGGAAGCAGAGAAGTGGGCACATGCTGAGAAGCCATCCTTTGGTGTCCACGTCAACGGTGACATCCACTCAGCTCTGACAGGCACCCAACACTTGAAACACGCGGACCACAGCGACAGGGCAGCCTCTCCCTGTCACCTCCCTGAGCCAAAAAAACCCTTGGTGCACACCATCAAAAATGGCATCAACACCCTGCATTATTCACCACCAGAAGCAGTTGCTTCTCTGAACAATGTATCTGCAGAGGAAAGGACAGACTTGACAAGCAACTCCCACGTGCAATGGCCAGAGGGTGGCAATCTGAATAACATAGTAAGCACTCTGACAAGTGGCACTGGCTGTGTTCACCCAGAAAACCAAGGAAATGTTTTAATGAAAGAAGAAAACTGCACCTGCAGCATCTCTGAGTATTCTGATCAGTCAGTTTTGCAGACAGGTTCCAGCTTGGATGTGCAAGAAAGCTTGAGTTGTCCTCTGCTGCCTGAAGGGGAGCTGCAGGCTGGGAAGGATGGCTTTACAGTACCAAGTGTGGAGACACAGCCTGAGAATACTGCACTCCAGCCCACTTTCTTGTCCCTGATTAAAACCAGAAATTTAACTCTGGAGCAGGTTGTAGCTATTGAAGCTTTAACACAGTTATCTGAAGCTCCTTTAGAAACAACTTCACCAGCTAAAAGTGAAAGTGTTGAACATACAGGAGAAACAACTTCCAACTTGCCCCACAGTTTTAAAAGGGATATCTCATCCTCCTTTACATCCTCTGCATTACAAGAAATCAAAGACACTTACTTACAGAATGAGCAACAGCTCTTGGCTCACTGCACTCACTCGCAGAAGCAGCTCCCTAATAAGGCAGTGTTATACAATGGCCAAAGTTCAGTGTCTGAGTTGTGTGATAAACCTGCCAATCCAGCTGGGGAGATGTATAAATTACAGTTACCCTCAAGAGATACCAGAACTTTATCTGACCTAACATCTAATGCAGCATCGTTTTCGGGATACGATTCCAACAAAAGTTGTGCTCCTGAACCAGTCACCCTCACAGGGTACTGCAATGCTTCATGTGATGTCCAGCATACAGGGAACAACTTGGAAGCTCCTGGCCAGTTAGAGCAAAAGCCATCGTGTAGTGATTTGAAATTGGAAGGTGGTTCTTTGATTAAAGAAGGAGGAATTCACAGCCAGGATGAAGAGGATGTGGCTGCACAGCTAACTCAACTGGCAGCCCTGATTGAATCAAACCAGACGAATCCAGAGCAGAAGAACAACATAAAGGCATCGCTGCTTAATCTAATATCACATGAGAGGCAGCCAAAATATAGCCAAGAAGTGTTGCAGAAAAAAGAATCTGTATTTTTTAGGCGTAATTATAGTTCCTTACTGTTAAAGCAGAAGCAAGCAACCAATAGGAAAGGAAATGGTGTGCCATGGAAACCGAGACACAAAAAGAAGCCTCAAGAAACACGCTATCAACAAAATAATCAAAACCAGCTAGAGCTGTTGTCATGCCAGCATAGTGAATTGCAGGACATTTGGATATCGTCAAAACTGCATAAGCTTGGTCAAACCATGCCACAGGACTCCAGGGTAGCTCCAGCTGAAAAAAAATCTCCGAGAACCAAAGTACAGAGAGCGCTCAGTCAAAATACTTTAGCATCACAAGAAAAAACTAGATTATTTCTTCCACAAGCACAGATAAAATTCCACAGGTGTTTACCTGAGGCACCGCAGGAGAAAAAAAAAGACAGGTTGTTTGGCTGTGAAGTGGTGAATGAGCAAATGAAAACTCTGGGCTCCAGTGACCCACTAGGTGCTGATCCAATGAAAAATGAAGGTGCTGCACGTAGCCAACACAGCGACTTGTCCTCCCGTAATCCTCTGGCTGGTTCTCAGCTGAAAACAGCATCCTTGTTGAAAAGGCCAACTGAAAACCTACAGATGTTTACAGAAAAATGTAATTCTCAGGTACAGCAAACAGCAAATGTCAGTCAGGCTCATCCTTTGCCACCAAGTTTTAACCGGTCTAACCTGAGAGCTAACGAAATGTGTAGTGAGAGCCAAGCCCATGTTCAGCAGGTCAAACAACAGGTAGATCCGAAGTGCCAGGTGCTGCCTGTTCCCTGTGCTGGGGCCCAGGTGCCAGGTTCTGCTGAAGCTCTCAGGAATATGGAGTGTGTGGGTGAGGTGACCGTTCTGACATCAACCAGATTGGGTACTGACCACGCCCAGAGCACAGGCGACTCAGGGTGTTCCCCAGCAAAAAACACGCTCAGCAGTTTCCTTGAATCACCTATGAAGTTTCTTGATACCCCTACAAAAAATTTAATAGACACACCTACCAAAAAAGGACAATCTGAATTGCCAACTTGTGACTGTGTTGGTAAGTGGTTTTGCTAACTTTTGCCTGTACATTTCAAATGGAGGTGTGCTCACGTTGCTTCCTCTAATGTGAGGAAGTGTATGTGACAGCCGTTGCACAAAAATCAGTGTTTCACCATTAGAAGACAGGAGGAAATTATCTTCCCCCTCTTTGCAACTTTTGCTTGGTGTTCTTTGGGCCTGCAGAGCACAGCAGAATTGAGTAGTTTTGTCCTGCAGCTGGCCAGGATTAAATCCTCCACTCTAATTTAAACCTGGAGGAAGGGGAGTTTTTCTGTTCATTGCTGTGCCATTGCTGACTTGTGCTTTATGTGCACTTACCTGCATTGTTTGAGGTCATGAATTTGATGGTCTAGAGCTGGTTTGTGCCTGAGTGGGCTGGCAGCAGTGCCATGGTGTATTGTTCTTGTTGCTTAAATCTGTTAGGCAAGCAGGAGAGCGTAGCTGGGGGTGGCCTTGCTCCTGTCACTGTCAGTCCTGATGGCTTGGAAGAGTCCAGGCCAAGGCTCCTGACACCTGTGGCCCTGTGAGGAGAGCTCAGGAGCCACTTGCAGAGTGCCTCTGTTGCGGCAGGAGATGTCACAGCAAGCTGGGCGTGGAGGGCTGTGCAGACAGGGCTTGGCTGAGGGTGTCAGACACGCTGTGCTGTCACTATGGAGGCACCCAGATGGACAAACAGGTCAGAGCCTCACAGCAAATGGGCTGCAGGCAGATTTTCACCTTGGTTCCATGTTCAGAATCAACAGAGGGCTTGTTTGGAGGTCTGGGTTATGGTTTCTGTTCTGTAGGATATGACTATCAGTTCATTTATTTTACTGCCCTCGATTCCTCTTTGTCTGAAATTAATTAATAATGTTCCTACCAACAAGGATATTGGGAATTTTACATAGTCACTACATGCCAGCTCCTCTAATGAAAGTTTTAAAGAATGCAAAGTATTGCTGTAATTAGGGTTTCACTTTATAACACTAAAAAAATGCTAGCAGAATCATTGGAGCATAAAATAATTTCAAAGTGTCTGAGAGAAAAGCCTGTCATACTCTTTATTCAGGCTCAAACTTTGTGTTCTAATTTAATTAGAAGGCATTTCTGTAAACTATTTCTAAGTTTACTTTTAATGGGGTAAATAAATTTTTGGATGTGCCAACATAGTTGTCTTTACCTGTTTACAGAGCAAATTATAGAAAAAGATGAAGGTCCCTATTACACACACCTTGGGACAGGACCAAGTGTTGCTGCTGTGAGAGAAATTATGGAGAACAGGTGAGGAAAATCCAGCTTTTAATGTCATTGTATTTTTGACTGTCTAAACAGGGAAGAAGTAGAGCTCTGAGAAAGTGCTGTGCTTAGCTTTGTTTTATTGAACTTTTGTCAGTACTCATTTGTGAAGTGTTTTCTTGTTCATATGTGCATGAGGTGAGCATGAGCACTGCAGGTCCAAACTCGTGTGTCTTTTCTGAGTCCAGGGCTGGAGGTCAAGTGCAGTGTGTTCTGAGGTGCCCTTGAAGTCAATAGGAAGGACAGAGATCAGCAGCTGGCAGAGTAAGGTTTTCTGGTGTCCTACCTATAAAGAAGCTGTGGCAAACTGGAAAAGAAAAGGTTCTAATAGTGACTGATTGCACTAGGATTTTATATGCAGATAACATTTCCTTAGTGGCAGAAGTTCATCAGAAGAGAGATGTCAAAAACTACTCTTGCAAGTAGGGTTTTAAATTAAAAGGATTTTATTTTGCTTTATAAATACTTTGTTTTTCTTCTGTTCTAAGTAAAAAAGAAATTCATTAATCTTTTATCGAAAATGTTTGATCTTTTAGAATTGTGAACTTTTTTTAATGCAGGTATGGAGCAAAAGGAAGTGCTGTAAGAATTGAGGTGGTGGTTTATACAGGAAAGGAAGGAAAAAGCTCTCAGGGGTGTCCAATTGCCAAGTGGGTAAGTTTTTATATTAAATCAGTAAAGTTGTTTTCTGTGGCTTCGAATGATGTGTAGTCCTTGACCTCAAATCTAATCTGATCTTTAATAAATATGTGATTTCTCATTGATTGAAAAGTCTGCCTGAATGATGAAGGAAAACAATTTTTTTTGGTGTAAATTTAATGTGTGGTGCTGTAGGTTATGTACTGTGGTTTGAATGAGTGTGAAAGGGAGAGGCTTAACAGAGCTAGCAGAGATGAACAAGGGTAGAAACACCCTGAGAGTGTCTGAAAGTTGGAGTGTTTTGTGAAATATGTCACTGGGAATTGGGAAAGAGAAAAAAGAAGAGGTGGTTGCTTGGGGGAGTTGGAAAACTATCTGGGAATGTTGTTAAAAACCCTTCTCAGTTGCATGACCACTTGAAGAAAAGAGTGATGGAAGAATTTCAGTCTCATATGCCAAGGGGTTCATTACTATTTTTGAGGAACTGAACTCAGTATTTGAAAATGTAAATGTTATGATGATAGTTTTCACCAAAGTCTTGTCTCACATTGCTTCATAGGAGCCAGGAAATGAGGTAACAGACACAAGCTCCAGGAGAGAGCTTGGAAAGAATTGATTGTCCTTAATCTTTGCTGAAACCACTGAGGGAGGTAAAAAGTAGAGTGGAAATCTTGTAAACTGAGTTTTGAAAAATAATGAAAGAACTTAGTTGTTAAAAGAAAAAAAAATGTATTGCTGTGTTTAGGAATTTCAGAGTTGATTGAAAAAACTGTGAAGGTAACTGTACAGTTGGTAGGGTAGTGTTTGTAACCATGTGCCAAAATAAGGTTATTGCATATTGTGTGTGAGGGAATTTGCATGTTAAACATTTACTGCTTGTGCCTGGAGCAGTCAAAATGTGGTTTTTATACTCAATACATAAACAGTTTTTTCAGAAGGGAATCATATGTGCTTGTGCTTCAGTTAATAATTAATACCAAATCTAGCATCCAAGAAAAAAAAAATTAAACCAATTTCATAAGCAACTGACCCAAAAAGAATGGAAAGATTTTTCTCAGTGCTTCAGCTAAGTAAAGCACTTAGTTTTAACAGAGGACAGGAGCTAAAAATTGTACCATGGAGTTGTGAGCAGCTAAAAGGAAGAAGGCATTTAAAGTTAACTGTTAACCTTGATTTTTCTGTTGCCAGCATCAGCATGCTGTGTTTTGTGTAAGGCAGAAATGGCAGCATTTATGGTCTCTGAGCATGGCTGGAGGTGTCCCACAGAGTGAGCAGTGTGACAGTCAGAAATCCCTGGGGTGCCTATGGAGAGGGCTGGTTTAAGCTGTGGGGACCTGCTCTCCAGTTAGATTTTCACCTTTCTGTATGTAAAATGTTTGTGAGACCCAGCTTTAATATTCATTTAACTGAAGTTCTAGGGAGCAGTGACTTTCTCTTGTGTGGGTTCACACCTAAAGGGAAGAATGTTTTTCCAATTCTGCTGTTGTGTGTGACTGTTCACTACAAGAGAGGGAAGGGAATCCTTGACGTCTGTAGAACTGTTTCATCCTGTGTAAGATGCATATTTTGGGTTGATGTTCTTAATGTGTTGCATTAATTTTTCATGGACAGTGCTACTTCTACTTCTTTTATGGAGCATATTTGGGTTTTGGCTATAACCAAAGAAACTGGATGGTGAGATTTGTTTCCAAGTGTCTGGAAATGGTTTGCTGTGCTCTTTGATACCTGCAGCTGCACAGGGACTTTCACTTATTCATTTCCAGTGTCCTTTGGAACAGACTCATTTCTGCTCTTGCCCTTAGGGCTCCCCAGGGACTCTCTGCTGAGAGCACTGGGATGGAGCTCTGCTGAAGCAAACAGGATAGAAGAATGGAACTTAACCTGTTGAAAACATTAAACTATTTTTCCCAATTATTTTCCCTATTTCCACTAGGTTATTTTATCTTTTTGGTTTATTAGAAATATTTTAAAATTGTAAAATTAAAGGAGGCTTTCTGAAATACCTGTATCCATATATTCTTCTGTTAATGACTGTATTCCATAATACAGATTTTCTCCTAAGTTATTTTCTCTTAAGTGACTCCCAAGATGCACCTAGTGTGTTAAACACCTTCTAAGACAGACTCCTTTCTTAAATTTCAGGTTGCCATAAATTTGCAGAATTACTTCTTTCACTCTTTTAATAACCAAGCATCTCTTTTATACAAAAGAGATGTATTTCTACAAATACATTATATTTTTACAGTACATTTAGTATTGTATATTTTACAATACATGATATTTTACAATACATGATGTTTTACAATACATCATATTTTACAATACATCATATTTTTACAAAATATAATACATTTTTAATGTATTATATTTTAGGGTGATACTTTGCCCCTCTGGATATGAGCAAGAATGCTCCTCTTAGTTAAACATTTTCAGTGAATATTGCCCAGGGTTGGAAACCTTGTGCCTGTTCAATGTGTAGGTGTCAGACTGACACCCACATGAACTGGGAGATGAGCTTCTGATTGTTTTCACTGCATGAGGCAGCAACAACATTGCTTGACCTTTTGGGCTTTTTCTTCTCCCCATCAAATTGTGTTGTCTCATTGGTTTGTCAAAACAGAATTAATAGAGTTTTACCACAGATTCCTAATGTGTGGATATCTGTGTAGGTAACAGGTGTGTGATCAGAAAATAAAATAACTTCCCATCCTGGGACACTTGCTGGGGAGGATGGATGCTTCCTTCTTTACTGTTTGGATTTCTTGTGCTTTGTCCAGCTCATCATGCTGCTGTGTAGTATGTTAGAGAAAAGAAAGCTCTGAAGTACTGCAATGACTGCCTGTCACCCTGAGCAGCCTGTTTGTGTGATGACAGGTTTCGTGTTGCTGTGCATCCCTAGAACAGCCAGTGGTGCCTGCGCTCACTGTCCCACTGTTTGCTCAAGAGTTTCAGCTGGTAACAGATGTGCTGTGGTTGGGGTTTCTCCTGCTCTGGGTAGGGGTAAATGACAGTTACATCAATTTCTGGGGAGGGGTTGATGAGTTTGTGAGTGATTCACGAGTAGCTCACTGTAGGCATCATCCTGCAGCACTGAGGCCAAAGGCACATCAGTGCTGACCTCACAGGGGGCTGAGATTTGGGTCTGGCTGGTTTTGGATTAAATCCATTTCCTGTGGGTTCCTTCTCCTGATTTCAGTGGAGGTTGACTTGGATCACCTAAGGTATCATTGCTATCTTTTGCCTTGCTTTGGAGTTGCAATGCAATTTTAAAGGCTCCAGCTCTGGGAAAAAAAATGAGGGAGAATAAATGACAAAAACCCTCCAGGCCAGGCTGTGGTTCTTTTTGCCAATATTGTGTCTCTGTGGCACAAAGGTGCAAGAGCAGGGCAGTTGCCACTTGGTTTGCAGTAATTTGTGCTTCCCTGAGCTGGAGGCAGTGGTTTTATGTTCAGTTGCCTTACATAAATGTCATCTTCTTCTCCCTGTGCTTCCTGTTCCTCATGCTGGAAGTTAAAATGCAGGCAGGAATGATTTCAGCCAGTGCTCCACTCCCAGTAATTCCTTGCAGTTGTTTTTGCTTTTTCACTGTTGCAGAGCAGTGATTTGGCATTTCCATAGCACTTTCCATCCTTATGCCAGATTGTCATTCCTGCATGGTAATGCCCAGCTCAGAGCCCATCTGTGTCCAAAACCAGAGCCACAGAAATGCTGATTTGGGAAGTTTGAGCTGTCCCTGTGCATCAGCATTCCTGAGTGATGCCTGCCTTGCCCACACAGACGCCCCAGGCTGATGTGATCATGGCTTCAGGGATTTCTTCCAGGGCTTTTGCCAGGGCTGGGTCCTCTTGGCAATCTTCAGGCCCTCTGGTGATAAGGTGTTAAAAATCAAAACTGCAGATCGCATTTAATACACATTTAATACATTTAATCAATACTGCAGATCACATTTAATACTTATTTTCATCCTTGAGTTTCTTTTGTGGATATCATCTGAACTTGGCAAACTCCTGCTTTTTGGGGGCAGGGAATGGGGGTTTGGGTTTTGTGGGGGTTTGTTTTTTACAATTGTCCTCTAACCACTTCTGTCAGGGCTTTAACTTCAGAAATAAATTCTTGGGGGTGTCCCCTGTGAAGCTTTTCTGATATAGGAATCTTTCCAAACTTCTTGTTTGTGAACATCTGACCCTTATCTTCTCTGACTGCTTTTTTTTTCTGTTTTTTTGTTTGTTTGGTTTTGGGTTTGGTTTTTATTAACAGTTGGATGATCTGTTGACCTTTTAGATTCTGTTATACTGGTGGTAGCCCTAATTTCTTTGAAAATACCTTTTTATGGTGCTTGTATGCCTTTTGGAAGTTGTTTCTCAGACTCTTTCACTTGTGGACTGTTTGCCTTTTTTGAGTTTTTTATTTATAGCTTGACAGATCCTTATTTTATGTTGGCTGTTTATTAGTAGGCTGTATTAAAAAAAATAGGGGTAGAATAAAAACAGATAAAAATCCTCATTACAGTCCTATACAATCACAAACCTGACATTAGCCACTAAAACTAATGTTTTTTAAGTAATACTTTGATAGCTCACTGTTATAATCAAGATTTTCTAGATCACTGCATTGGTAGGAATTTGTAGCTAAATGCCAGAAACTGCATTTTGTGAAGTGCTGAGTGACACTCAATAACAATAAACTGTTCTATAGATGCAGAGATGATTTTTTTTTTCAATTTGCTAGCTTGGTTTGAGTTGAGAAAGTCATTGAGAGTGGGAATTGAGAAAGTGAGGAAATGGAGAAGTTACTCCTGCTTTGACTCTCTGTTACTGTTAGTATTAATCATATTGTTATTATTATTATTACAGTAGTTATTAATTAGTATTAGTAATCCATTGAAGGAAAATGGCTCTGTGATGGTTATTTCTGTTCTTTGGCAGGAGTTCTGGTGCAGCCCTGCTTGCTAGGGCATGGTGAAGCTGTCATGTAATTTGGAACATGACTGGGGAATTTTTCAAATAGATTTGAAAAAGACTTCAGGGTAAATTCTGCTGGACTGACTGTCTCCTAGACACAGGTCTAAGTGGGATGTGCAGTTCCATTCTGCCTTAAACAGCCTACTGTACTTTGTGCTTTTATTTCATTTATGTCTTTATGATGAAGTGATGTACTCCGTAGGAGAAGTCTTAAAGGAAATTATTTTTAGCAGATAGAGAGGGTGGTTGGTGGGGTTTTTTTTCACTTTTTTGATGGTGTTTTATTAAAGCATCACTTTCTTGCCATGGTGTTGTACCACATTATGAGAGTGTGTGTAGCTGTGCAGGCACTATTTTCACTGTTGGCTAAATACAGAATTAGAGGAGTTTATTTGGGACAGAAATGTTTGTAACATCATCTGAAGTGAAGTTGTTCTTTAAGTAGAAGGAATAAAGTAAAAATGAAGGAGAAAAGCTATGTTAAGGTAAACAAGGTTAAGTATTATTAACAAGCAAGAATTTTGATATTCTCACTGCTTTATTTAAAGCAATGTGGTCTCTGAACAAACATCCCTACCAAACCAGGTGCAGCTTTCCATGGCTGCAGTGTGGCAGAAGGGGAAGCTTGAGGGAGTGAGGAGGGGAAGGGCCCTGGGAGCTGAGATGTGGGTTTTGTCCTCACAGTGCTGGTGGTGAGATCAGAGAAACATCACTTACCCTGAGTGTGCTGCAATCTGCTCATCTGTAACCACTGCAGCAGCAGTGCCAGGAGCAGCTGCAGAAGTGTTGCAGATATTGCACATCAGTGATACTCCTGCAGAAATGACTAAGGAACTTTACAGGATTGGATTGACAGCAGCTGTTCAGAGCCAACTCTTTGATGTAGTCTGCTAGCGCCGAGGAGAGAAAATTCAGCAAAGTGGAACTTATTTCCATTTTAATATCTCTTAGACATGCTGAGAATAAAAGGCTGTAACATTTTCCAGTAAGAAAAGAGTTTAAATGTGATTTAGTGTGTGTTTAAGGGGCAGTTAGGGAAAAGGAGGGCAGACTCACTTCTGTGACAAGCTGAGCCATTTGTCCTGCTGTCTGTCAGAGCAGCAGCAGGTTTGGACAGCACCCTGCACTGGTGGAAGGAATTGTATTATTAATTATTAAGGAATTAGTAGGGTCTTGTCCTGTGCTGAGGGATCTCCACACACAGAGTCTGTACAGGGGCAAAATCTGCAGGTTAGAAAACTTGAAGCCTCAGTGTTGTAAATGAGTTTCCTATTTCGGGAAATTACAGGGAACATTGAAGTGTGTTCTCACTTTCAAATCAATTGCTTATACCCTGCAAAGCAGACATAGTTTATTTTACTGAAGAAATTCAGAATGGGCTGGAGGGAATACTGCAGTGGAGCCACACGGAGATGAAAAATACCTAAAAAGGACCTTTTTGTTGGTTCTGTTGTTTTGGGAGAGTTTATCCAGTAATTTACAGGAGTATTTAACGCAGTTAAAATTTTGGGCTCTTTGCTAGCAGTGTCTGGTTTCTGTCATGTTAAAGTTAACACAGCTCTTCTGGTGATGGTAATTGGAAAGTAATTTCTCATCCATGTGGTAATTCAGCATCTGGTGCACTGAGCTTCTGCAGGCTGACTCTGAGCTGCTTTCACAAGTGGTGTACGTGCTAATTTAGATAGACTGGCTTATGTCTCAGGACATTTTTATTCACAGTGTGCTTATTCCTTGTTCTACAGCTCCTGCCAATGAAGTAGAACTCGAGCATTTGGACAGCTGAAGCAGGTTTTATTGATAGTGTAACTTTACTGGTGCTGTTCATTACAAACCATTTAGAAATTGTTGGGAAAAAGTGGGAGACAAGAGCCAAACTGCTGATGATAAAAAGTTGTTTAAGATAATGAAGAGGAGGGACGGGCATCATGAAGAGCAGGAAGGACTTGCAATCAGAACAAATAATAGCTATTATTTGTTAATATTATTAACAAATTATTAATTAATAGCCAATAAAATAATAGCTAAAACTCAATAAACATAAAGTCCACCAAAAAAAAACCAACAGTGTTGAAGTGTTGTGGTTTCATATACACAGTGATGGAGCACTGTTCATGCTCAAGATAATGATTCATTAGACATCAGCTTGTTCAGCTGTGATGGAAACAGCAAAAACAAACAGCTGAGAATTATTGGGGAGGAGCAAAGAAATCATGGATCATAGTTCTGCCTCTGTGGAAAGTGTGTTGTCCCTCAGGCTGGCTGGGTCTGGTCCCCCATGTCCAGAAAGCCCAGCAGGACTGGGAGAGGCAGGTGGGAAGGGGACAGGAAAGCAGGGCTCTCTCAGCTGCACAGCAGGCTCTTAGCCAGGCTCATCCTGGATCAAAACTAGAGGCCACTGGCAGGAGTGAGCTAAGCAGGAGGAAAAGGCAATGGTTTCTCCTTGCACATAATCTGTATTTAAGCTTTCTTGGTAACTTAGTGGGTGGTAAATTGCTGCATGGATTTTAAAATGAGTGGAGAAATGCAGAAGCGGCAAATCCTTAAGAAGGTGGGAGAGAACATCCCCTGAGCTGCTGGGTAGGTGGCTGGAGGGTGCCTGCCCTCACTGAGGACCATCTCCACATCCCAGTGCCTTTTTTGCTGCTCCTCCATGGGCAGCTGCTGTTAGTCAGGCTCAGGGTCAGGGTAAGGCTGGGCAATCTGCTGCTCTGACCTCATTCTTGTACTCTGCAATTTTTAGAATCCCTTTCTGTCTCTTGACTATCCTTTTATGCAAAAGTGTGAAAAATCTGAACTTCTCTTGTTTATCGCATAACTTGTTGGTAAATTGCTGGAGCAAATTCTGCTGGATAAGGCACCTTTTCAATAAATATGCTGTAGGTTTTGTCTCATGCTTTCTGGTAAGAAAGGTGGGTAAACCTAGATCTTTGTGGCTGTAGAAGATATAGCTGTGGTGTGTTGCCCTAAGAGCTGTTGATTGTGTTTGTGTCTCAGTTAGCTGTGGCTCACCTTGAAGGCCTGCTCATGTTCTCAGATTCTGCTGTTTGAAACTCTCTGGGCTAGCTGATAAATTGAATTACTTGAGTTGCTGCCTTCCCTTGGATGTACACATCAACAAGGACACCTGGAGAGCTGCAGAGCATGGTAGGGGTGGGTGCACAACTACAGCACCAGAGGGATGGACAAAACTGGGGTTAAAAATGGCCAAAATAACTGAGCATCCTGCCCAAATTAGCAACTGCAAGGGTGATACTGATGGTGCTGTGTGTCCAGTGTGTGAGTGCTCCAGGGGAGCTCTGTGCAGGGGCTGTGTCCCATGGCAGTGTTTCCTTTTGCCCCAGCCATGGTTATGTTCACTCACAGGGGAGGGAGTGGGTGGCCTTGTCCCTTCATGCCCTGTTACTGAGTGCAGAGCAGGGCCAGTGGGATCAGTTGAGCTTTGTGGAGAAGTTGGTCAGGAAAGAACAAAACCTAACATTCTGTGTTGCAGCTGAAGCAGATTATTGATTGTTAATGTGGGAGTTTTGATGGCTGCTGAGCACTGATGACATTGAGTGCTTGCTGAAATGAGCTCAGGGGTGCTCTGGCCCTGCAAGCTTCCAAGAAGCTGACCATGGCATCACAGAATCATTTGGGCTGGAAAAGCCCTTTGGAATCATGGAGTCCCATCATTAACCCAGCACTGCCAAGCCCACATCCCTAGACACGACCACATCTGCATATCTTTAAAATTCCTCCGGGGATGGGGACTCCCCCAGTGCCCTGAGCAGCCTGTGCCAAGGCCTGACAGTCCCTTCTGTGAAGAAATTGTTCCTAATATCCAATCTAAACCTTCCTTGGGTCAGCTTGAGGCTGTTGCTGTTGCTTGTTGCATTTCAGTGTTACATAATGCTTCACAAACTTGTTACAAGTCTGTTTTGTTGATTATGTTGTTTTTTCAGTGTGAGTCAGACAGTCAGTCATGGTTAGCTTGTGTGGAAAAGCAATTGCAGGAGAAAGGTTTTTATTTTCCCATTCTAAAAACCTAGCTTTTAAGTTCCCCCACTTAACAAATGATTACTTTCTCATGCCTTTTAAATTCATTAGGGACCAAAATTAAACAAACTGGAGTATTATTTGCTTTATCACTGTTGCTAACTACATCACAGAAATCATGAGTAATACCAAAAACCTTTGGACACAAGATTTGCCAGCTGATTTCTGCATTGTTCCCAGTCTCAGGAAACACTCCAGAGTTCAGTTGTCCTGCTCAAAACTGCTTTTCTGTACATTGAGGGTGGCATTGCTGCAGATTTATTATTATTCCACAAGAGACACTCAGTTTAGCACTTCTGTGAGGATGTCAGGGGTAGCATGTGGAGGGAATTCTCAGTTCCCAAGGCAAGCAGCTTGGCTCCAGCTCTGGCTGCCCTGGCCCTGACCCTGGGGCTGTTCTGGTGCAGAGCGGGCTCCTCTTTGCCTGT